>NC_056661.1:112865017-114361267 GCF_018350195.1 Panthera tigris
GAACACTGGGATGAGACAATTAAATTGTGTGGGGACGTACTAAGTGGTAATTAACATTGTAGTGATGAGGCTTGTAACGTAAACCATAAAGTGACAGCAACTTTGGAGGCATGTTTTATGCCTGCAGTTTCATGGACTTGAGTAAATTTCTTTAGGTCAAAAGGTATTTTCCCACCGAGTATTGTGTTACTATTTACTTGAGCTGTGCAGGTATCTGCACCAGGGCTGTCCTGAGTGGCTGCTATACACGGACCATGTATGGGGCCTTCCAAACCCATAGTAGGTCATCTGTAGGATAATCAATATAAAACAGAGAGGATCACATTTAAGTACAGCTCTGTTGTTTTGCTTTGTTTTCTTGTGAAGTGAAATTAGGAAAAAGACCACCCTCACATTCATGGTGATTTTCTTTCCTTTTAGCTCTCCTAGAAGCCCAGGATGTGGAGCTATTCCTGAGACCTCTGAGAAGACATGTTCAGTGTCTGCAGGAGACAGAATTTCCACAAATCCGTGTGCTCATTGCCCCATTATTTCATACCATCTGTCTGATCTGGAGTCATTCCAAGTTTTATAATACTCCTGCTCGGATTATAGTTTTATTGCAAGAGTTTTGCAATCTCTTCATTGACCAGGTGTGTAGTACTAAAAAATAGGAAGAAGAGGAATCATTGCCATGTGGTGGGTTTTATTAAGCCAGTGAAAAAAAATAGTCTAGAGTCAGAACACCATTTTCCTTTCGTTTTTCAGAAAAGACTTTTATGGTAGCAAAGGTTAGGTGACTTTCTATTCTAAATGGCAAAGAAGCTCTGGAAATCAGGTGCATTCAAAGGACAGTTTGTCATTGGATTTAATACCCTACCTTTGTTCAAGGAGAGTTATGGTGTCTTCTAAGAAAAGACAGATAGGCATAGTGCTTTCTTACAGCTTTCCCTTTGGTTTCCACAGGAACACTGATACACTTTTGGAAAATAAAGTAAGTTAAGAAAATCTGGCTGAAAAAACAGTAGTGAAGTTGTATTAAAAGTATTGATTCATTATTGATGTTAAAAAATCCTTGCTTATAATTTTCTACTCTTCACTTGCAATATGTTTTTTTTTTTTAATTTTTTTATTTTAAAGAAAGGGCAGTGAGCAGGGGAGAGGAGCAGAGGGAGAGAGAGGGAATATTAAGCAGGCTCCATGCTCAACATGGAGCCTGATGTGGGGCTCCATCCCACAGGCCTGGGATCATGACTTGAGCCGAAATCAAGAGTCAGACACTCAACTGACTGAGCCACCCAGGCGCCCCACTTGTAAAAGGTTTTTTTTAAAAAATTAGACTTTCTGTGAACTTTCATTCTTTGTGGGTCCATAAAATCAGAATATTACATAATTTAAGAGCTGAAAGATACTTGGAGGGTACGTAATCCAGTGGTTCTCGGTTGGGGTGTGTCTTAGTCTGCTTGAGCGGACATAACAAAATACCACAGACTGGGTGGGTTTCTTTTTCAGAAACTGTTTTCTCATAATTTTGGAAACTGGGGGGCTCAGATCAAGGTACCATTATGATTATGTTCTGGTAAGAGGTATTTTTTTCCTGCCTTAAAACTTTTCTCTCTGTCCTCACATGGTGGAGAAAGAAAAAGCTCTCTTCTTCTGTTCTTACAAAGTCACAGTCTTGTCAGATTTGGATCTTGCTCTTATGACTTCATCGAACTTTAATAACCTCCTTAAGGCCTATTTCTAGATGGTCACGTTGGTGGTTAGGGCTTCATCCTAAGAATTTGAGTGAAGACAATTCATACCATAGCAAGCTCGATAGCAGGTTGTCTAGCTGAACCACTAAGGAGTTTTTGTAAAACAAATGTCAGAGAATCAGAATCTGTATATATAGCTTAGATTTTGAGATGTTAAGAATGCTTTCCATGAAAAGCGGATTGCCTTCAGCTGCAACTGACAAACTGAAGCAAAATAAAAAAAAGTATGAATTCACGTGAACTGGAAAGTCTAAGAATGTAGTAGTTTTTGGAATAGCTTGTTTCAGAGGTCTCAGATAATAATTTCAAAGCTCCCTGCCATCCTTCATTTTGGTCCTTGTGTTTGCCTTTATTTTCATCACATGTTAAGTATGGTGGCTTTTAATAGTTCCAGAAGTGTATCCTTCTAGTAGAGGAACTTCCCTAAAAAGAGGCTCTCTTTCTTTATTAATTCTGGTCCAGTGCATTCTAATTCTAATGGATTCTAATTGCTGGAGCAATCATTGTGGCAGGGGAGATAGGATACTTGGGAAAGTTCTGCATCACTTATCCAGAGGAGGATGGACACCTGTGATTGACCTAAATCCTTGATCTAGTCTAATGCCTCCTAGCCGTGTTGATGTTATGACTTGCATAGAAAATGAAAATACTATAGTACTTGGGTGGCTCAGTCAGTTAATTGTCCAACTCTTGGTTTTGGCTCAGGTCACGATTTCACGGTTCATGAGTTTGAGCCCTATATCTGGCTCCACTCTGACAGTGAGGAGCCTGCTTTGAATTCTCTCTCTCCCTCTCTCTCTGCCCCTCCTCCACTTGCATGCGCACTCTCTCATGCATGTGTGTGTGCTCGCTCGCTCTCAAATAAATTAAAAAAAAAAAAAAAAACTTCCCTACAGAGTGGGATAAGTTGGGAGGGCATTTGGAACCCTTAAAGTGTACTCATAGACAAGGCAAACAGCTTGCAGTTCCCGCTGCCCCAGGTCCCAGAACCTTGCTGTTTTAACCAGTAAAGAGAACAGTGTTGTAGGATAAACAACAGTGGTTTGGGAACTGTATTCCAATCCAGTACCTGATATATTTTTTTTTTTTCAGATGAATTACCTGAGACGTGAAAAATCACATCATTTGCTGAATTTCCCTGACAATTTAGGGGGAAATCCAGATTAGAAAACAGGTCTCCTAACTTGTAGTCCAGAGTATCTAGAGTATGAAATTGAGTTAGGTGTGTGCGTGTGTGTGTGTGTCTGCTTTTAAAGAGGTGGAGTTTATGGAAAAGGACTTTGTACTCAGACCAACCTGGATGCAATTCTAATTGAAACACTGGTGGAGTTAAATAACTTCTTCAAACTTTAAAAATCTATGAGGATGCTGCTTCACTGGGCTGTTGTGAGCATCAGGAGATGACCTAAGTGGGATGCCCAGTGTGGCATTTAATAGAGGCTCAGTCAAAGCTGTTTCTAAGCTATTGACCCACAAATTAGTTGCAACTATTAATAAGAGATAGCTTGTTATATCTTATCCTCTCTTCTGGCTTCGTTCTATTTCTTTGCTGTTAGGCAAGTGTGCTGGATCCTAATGGCTTTGGATCTCCATATTAAAGACCATGATCCCTACTGAAGAGTGAACAACTATACCCACAACTGCTATACACCTTTTAAAGGATCTTCATTCTCATTTTGAGAACTGTTAAAGCTTTTACTCCAAAACCCTGCTAATGGATAAACCCCAGAGCTGGTTATTCACTGTAGTAGGAAGTTTGTAATAAGTCCTGGTTACCTTTAAGCCTGTAGACCTATTTTTCCTGGTTCCTAGTATCTGTCAATAGCCAGTTTGCCAAGCTCCCAAGGAAATAACGTAGCTTCCCTTGTTGCTTAGTTACTGTTTCTGGCTTCTCTCCAAGTGTTCCAATGGCCTGATTTCCTTCATTTTCCAAGTGGACTTTGTAGTAAATGTGCCCCAACATGTTAGGAATCAAAAATCAGTAATGAGCCAGCTTTCATACCTGGGTTCCCTAAAGAGCTAAGCTCTCCCCCACTCTTGCCCAGTCATTTGTTGTCTAATTTATATATATATATAAATATATATATAATAATTATTATTTTATTATATATAATATATATATATTATATATATATTATTATAATATATATATATATAATTTTTTTTTCACAAGCACAGTGTAGTGCCTATTACTTGCCAGGAACTCTTGTAAGTCTTTACAAAAACTACAAATGTAATCTCTTACCAGCAATATGACATAGATATTATTAGTAGGTCCATTTGATAAAAACCTAAAGTACAGAGAAGATAAAGAGCTTTTCCAAGGTCACCCAGCTTGTAAATGGCAGTTTCTTACACATTAAACTAGGTTCTGTATTTTATTCTTTTAGAGGGAGAGCATGTGCACTCAAGTGGGGTAGGGGCAGAAGAAGGAGACTCAAGCAGGCTCCACTCAGAGTCTGGAGCCCAGTGCAGCCCTCCATCCCATGACCTTGGGATCATGACCTGAGCCAAATTCAAGAGTCTGATGCTTAACCAGCTGAGCCACCTAGGCACCCCGAGGCTCCATATTTTAAAATAATAACTTTGATTTTTAATTACAGTGTAATAAGTGGTATACTAATCATAATTGTAGGGTATTCTCATTGCATGAGATTTATAACAATGGAAATAGTCCCGCAGATCTATCACCCTAAAATTAGCAGTTTTTATATCTAGTTCTCCCAAAATGTGTACATATTTATGCATTTTATCATATCGTTTTTATTTTTTTTACCATCTCCTTGAAAAATCATTTTATTGTTGGATATTTAGGTTGCTTCCAGCCTCCTCTTTTAAAAGCAACATGCATAAAACAACTTGGCATGGGAATCCTTTTTCCTTAACTTGGATAATTGGTTTAATATAAATTTCTGAGGTTGATCAAAGGGTACAGTCTTTTCATGACTCCCGAACAATTTTTAATCTTAATTTTTATTTTTTTAAAAAAATGCATATTTTAGAAAGAGCACTACTGGGGGAGAAGGGCAGAGGGAGAGAGAGTATCTTAAGTAAGCTCCACACTCAGCACAGAGCCTGATGTGGTGCTCGATCCCATGACTTTGGGATTATGACCTGAGCTGAAATCAAGAGTCGGCTGCTTGGGGTTTCTGGGTGACTCAGTTAAGTGTCCGACTTCGGCTCAGATCATGATCTCATTTTGTAGGTTCAAGCCCCACGTCGGGCTCTGTGCTTACAGTGCAGAGCCTGGAGCCTGCTTCGAGTTCTGTGTCTCCCTCTCTCTCTCTGCCCCTCAATTGCTTGCACTCTCTCTCAAAAATAAAACATCAAAAAAATTTTTTTAAAAAGTCAGCCGCTCAACTGACTGAGCCACATGGGTGACCCTACAAATTCTTTTTCTTAAAACGTGTGTTTATTGCATTACTATTATCACTGTGTAAAAAGTTTTTCTGTAATTCACCAGCTTTGAACATTACCATTTTTAAAAAATTGGGGGTGATTCTTTGGTTAGGTAGTGGTAGCATGTTTCTTAACTTGTTCCTTGCTTGATTCATACATTTTTACACATTTTGTGTTTTTTATAATTTGATGACATAGCTTTCATATACTTTGTGTCCCATGAATCTGTTGACCTTAAAGTGTTTATGAAACATTTGAACCCTTGCTGTGTTATACATCATAGGTCGTTACCTGGCATCCTATCATCTGTATTTGGCTAATAAATCAGTGCAGTATTCATATTTTTTATGATATTTAAAAAATTTTTTTAAATACTTCTTAAGTTGAGAAGGTCTCATTTAAATTTCAGTGTCCCAGCCTCCCCTGAAAAGTCAGAGATCTCCCAACACTGGCTCTGCCATCCCCATTGGTACAGTCCAGTGCCAGAGCTTCAGGTGCTTCTTTGGAAAGGTCATGTGCTGTGTAGGTGACCGTCGTCTCCACCATTTGCTGTTGTTCCTGGTCTCATTCATTCATTTTCATTATATGCCTGATCCTTCTAGGCATTCCTGTTTCTGGCCACCTCAGCTGATAGCATACTGGAGTTTTGGTAATGGGTCTTTTTTTTTTTTTTTTTAAATAAATGCTTTGTTCTTTTCTTTGGTAACCTGAGTCTACTCCCTGTTTGTTGTACCTAATTCCCACTCTAGGCCCACCCTCTGTCTATTCCATTGTTGGGCAACCCTGATGTGGATATTGTTATTAAATATCCCAGGTGAAGAAAAGTCTAAGTCTGAGATGTGATCTTCTAGAAGTGATGTCAGGGTTGAGCAAAAGTATGAGTCCATAAAAGCACATAAGCAACAGCTGGTGGAACTCCTGGGTGACTCAGTCTGTTAAGGGACAGACTCTTGATTGCCACTCAAGTTACGATCTCACTGTTAGGAGATCTAGCCCCATGTCAGGCTCCATGCTGACAGCACAGAACCTGCTTGATATTCTCTCTCCCTCTCTCCTTTCCTTCTTGCCTCTCCCTCCTTCCCTCCCATTCTCTCTTTTAAAATAAATAAACGTGTAAAAAAAAAAAAAAGCAACAGCTGGAAGACAGGTGTCAAACTAACATATCATTGATAAATGGGTTAATTAATAATTGACTAATTGGCTTATTGATAAATTGGTTAGTAGTATGTTACTTTATAAGACTTCTGAAGTGGGACCAGAAATCGGTAGATTTACCAAAAATCGGTAGATTTTTTTGTTGATTTGTGCTGATACTGTTGAGTATGAGAGAGTAGAGTGCTCCTGGTTGGATATGCTATAGAGAGCTGCTGTAGGAAACATAATAATTTGGAGGCTGAGCTAAAAGAGATTTTGAGGTTCACCTAATTCATCTCTCTCCTTTTGCGGATAAGGAAACCGAGCTACTCTGAGATGATTTAGCTAATACCACAAAAGCAGTTAGTGGCCCCTATCACTGATTACAGCCAGGTTTCCCATCCCTTATTGATGGTTTTTCCCTCAAATATCTCGCTTCCCATTGAAAGGTATAGACTGGATTTGCTGACCTATGATGCGTAGTATGATTAGTACTATTTAGTACTATACCCTTGTCTTTGGAAGGTTAACTGCTGTGATTGTCTCATTTGTGTGAGGGTCAGTCAGGAAGGGCAAGAAATGAACTTAAGGATGGCCTGCCTGGAAGTTAGGTTAGACCTAAGTAATTAAGTCACTGGGGACTTCTGAACCAGAGAAGGCAATTGATTCATCTCCATTGATTTTTTTTTTTTTTTTTTTAGCTTCCTAAAAGGATAACAGCGTACATTTATTATGAAGAATATATGTAGATAAAGGTCTGTGGAATCCCTAGCCCATAGCAAAATGTGAACTACTTTATAACATACATTGCTAAGGGCTTACTAGTAGTTTTCTTCTCTGTTCTCTGTACAGTGTTAGCATCATATGTGCAAAGGTTAATTTTCCATGCAGTCTGAGTGGGAAATAAGAGCACAGATTGGGACTCTACAGCTCATAATGAAAGGATTTTACTGTTAGGGGTTTTGGAAATGACATGGTTTTCTTACAAATTTATGACACAGTCTACATTACATGTAAAACGGTGGCTACTAATGGGAGAAGGAGACTAATAGGTTTACCTTTAGGAAAAAATCCTTCTATCTCGTAGCTTGAACTCAATGGCTTTCATTACATGCTCCATTGAGACATGTAACAACTTTCTAAGCAAACTCAAAATTCAAGGCACAAAATTTAACCCTATAATTTATATGAGGTTAACAGACATCAGGAAAAAATAGAACATAAGAGAACCTTTAGAATTTATAGTTTCTTAGCAAATATGGAAAGGAAAGGACAGGAAATCACCTACCTACATGACTGTCCTAGGAGACTTTGGCCAGTGCTACATCAATCTGTTACATAGAGTCGTCTTTTTTTTTTTTTTTTTAAGTAGGTTCCATTCCTAACATGGGGCTTGAACTCATGACTGTGAGATCAAGAGTCAGATGTTGGCCTGACTGAGCCAGCTAGGTGCCTCTACTTGAGTGTGTCTTTAAAAAACTCTTCTCCTTTTTCCGTTTCCTTTATTTAAAACTAGCTTATATATTTCCACTAGATTTTATGTCCTCTAATGTGCTTAAGTTCCCAGAAGAGCTTGCTCACCTAAAAGAATTGCCAGTGATATACTCACTTATAACAGATCTATCTCACCTTCACAAATGGCCCAGTGCTGCCAGGCAAGGTGACTATATATTTAAAGTCCATGATCTCAGAGATTTTTCCTTTCGGCTCATGTATTTCTTTTTATAAAGGAATAATTACTCAGAATATTTGTGGCAAGAATATCCATGCAAATTCTGACTATACAGTTGTCCTATCTATAAAGCTTAGCAAAAACTTAGTCATTGCTAGGAAGTATAAATTCAGAAATTGGAGAGTCTCAGTCTTCTGTACATTGTCCTAATATATACACATATGTCATTGAAACCCAAGCATCTGAATTTTTAGAACTTTTTTTCTCACAACATTGCTGGCCCAATTGTAGACATTTATCATTTAAAAATGATGGGGAATTTTTTTTTTAATGATTAATTGAAACCGGTGTTTTCACTAAGAAATAAAGCATATTTTAAAAAATAATCTTTTTAAAGCAACTTTATTATATTTTTTTGAGAGTGTGTGCTCACGTGCAGGGGAGGGGGGGTAGAGGGAACATTTTAAGCAGGCTCCATGCGCCATGCATGGCTCCATCCCACGACCCTCGGATCATGGCCTGAGCTGAAATCAAGAGCCAGACACTCAACCGACTGAGCCACGCAGGTACTCCTAATCATATTTGTTTTCCATTAAATCCTAGGCAATAATTTACCTTTCACCTGAAGACCTTTTGAAAGGAGAAGTCGAAGACTCTTTGGAAAAAGTGCAGGTGGCCATTAACATCTTCAAGACTTTCAAAAAGTCTTTTTTCAACTATAGAAAGGAACTGGCAAGCTATTTTATGGGAAATGAGCCAAAACCATGGGATTTCCAGTCTCAACTGGTGTTTTGTAGGTTTGACAACTTTCTGGACCGTCTCATGAAAATAGAGGTATTCATTTCTTGACCTGCAATTTATTCATACTGTAGGTGGGTTAAAAAATATCTTGTAGTTTTTTCTATTATTCAGGAGACTGTTTATTCTATTTGGATGGGAGAGTGGAAGATCTTCTTTCTCAGTTATTCTTAGGAATTGCTCACAAGGTCAGTGTTAAGATCGTTATATAAGCTTTACATTAGTTTCTTTTTTTTCAAATTCTTTTTTGATTGTTTTAGTATACTGAGTATAAGTGAAACTGCTATGTATCAGTGACCTTTCACTTATAACTTAGCAAGCTCTTGGAAGACAGCTGTAAATCATGAATCTGTAAACTAAATCCTTTTTTTCCTTTCTGTGTTTAATGTTTGACATTGGGATTCTACACCTGGAAAATCCATTTGATAATCTAGAACACCACATTCTCTTTTATTATATATATACATAGACTATAAAAATATTAAAGCCACTTATAAAAAAATAACATGGAAATATGTGCTGTGTATACATGTGTTTCAGATATCTAAAGAACAAACAATGAATACACACATGGACACACATATTTGGATGGAGCCAACTGGCTGTTTTTTTAATTTTTTAATTTTTTTATGTTTATTTTTGAGAGACAGCATGAGTGGGGGAGGGGCAGAGAAAGAGGGGACATAGGATCTGAAGCAGGTTCCAGGCTCTGAGCTGTCACCATAGAACCCAACGTGAGGCTTGAACCCAAGAACCGTGAGATCATGACCTGAACTGAAGTCAGATGCTTACCCGGTTGAGCCACCCAGGCACCCTAAGGCTAGGGTTTTTTTTTTTTTTTTAAACACAGTGGAACTGTGGCAGTGCCTTAAATTCTTTGTAAAGGTCTTTAGAGTAAGTCTGGACTTTCTTATTAATATAAAATTTGTTGTATTTCATTCAAATTTAGATCTTAATGTTTTGAAAATCCTCATCACTTAATCAGCTTGAATGCTTCTGCAAGTCTGACTGCTAAATGCCTAACTGCAGGCAACTTGTCACCCTTCCTTAACGGTCCTATACCCCCTTTCATTAAGGGAGGTGATTCATTGCCAAGTGTAGGCAGCCAAAAAGAGTTTTAGATATTACCTGGGGATCTGACTTACAATCAGAAGGGCACAAAATTAGGGAATCATACATTTAGCTTTGGCAAAGTAGGTGTTGCAGGCAAATACCTGCAGTTGTTAGAAAATTCTTACAAAATGTGAAAATGGGAGTATGATTTTAAAAATAGGCAGTCATGAGGGGCGCCTAGGTGGCTCGGTTGAGCGTCCGACTTCGGCTCAGGTCATGATCTCACGGTCTGTGGGTTTGAGCCCCCGTGTCAGGCTCTGTGCTGACAGCTCAGAGCCTGGAGCCTGTTTAGGATGCTGTTTCCCTCTGTCTCTACCCCTCCCCTGCTCTCTCTCTCTCTCTCAAAAATAAACATTAAAAATTTTTTTTAAAAATAGGCAGTAACTTTCTTCAATTAATAATTTATATTTTCTGTCACATAAGTGTCAATTAACTCGCCAATTTTGAATGTTTGAGAGCGTTTTTTCTTTGCAACTTTCAAACGTTCTTGTCCTGCTCATCATGGTGGGAAGATCTTTATTGTACCATGTTTTTTCAAAGGATATATTTGTCACCATATTGGAATTTGAGAAGCTGGAAAGACTTGAATTTGGTGGTACCAAAGGAGCGATTTTAAATGGACAAATCCACGAGATGACAGAAGAATTCATGGAACTCTGTGAAGTTTTTAAACAGAGCACTTACGACCCATCTGATTACAGTAATATGGTAATGCTGTATCTTTGGATTTTCATTTCATAGAACCCTGTAATTTGAAAGCTAGAAAGGATGAAAGGTCACATTGGTAATAGGTATCGTCTGGTACCATCTCTCTAGGATGAAAGAGGGTAAAACACTTGCCCCAAGTCTCTTACCTCCTTAATGGTAGATCAGGGACTGGAACTTGGGCCTTTGCATGTAGAAGTTAGAACATTTAGAACTGTTTCTAATGTTACAGTGGAGTCACTGTGGATGTGTTTCTTGCTTTTGTGTACTAAAAAGGAACTTTCCACGTTAGCTCATTTTCTGTATGACTATCTGATGTCTCTGTAACTTGTGTGTTTTATTTTAGCCTTTTCCTGAATCAGTGGGTAATTTTTTGGTCTATTTGAACATTTATTTTCAGTTCATTGACTACATAGGTGATTAACATATATATCATCTCTTGTTTTTTTTATTGTTATTCTTCAGTACTATTTATAGTTGCAGAATTTCAGTCTTAAGGAAATAAGGGGAAACTTAGCAGACTTCAGCTGCTTCTATTTTCTGCCACTCCTAGCATGTTGGTAGCCAGGGAGTTACTGTGAGCATCCCTGCAGCTCTAGGATAAAAATAACCTAATTTCAGTTGTTGGCCAGCAACAGAGAAGTCCGGGTACCAAAAAAAGCAAACAAAAAAAACCCCAAAACAAAGCAAAGCAACAACAAAAAACCCCAACTGTTACCTTTGTTGTTTTATACAGAATGTGAATTTATTCACTAATGTGTTTATATTTGGTCAAATAATCGATTCTTTGAAATGTCCAAGCACAGTATGTCAGCCTCGTTAAGGACAAGATCAACAAACCTTCTGAACTGTAGTCAGCTTTTGATGAAGCAGAAGTAATGGTGAGAGGCCATAGCAATTGTGCATCCTGCTGTTTTGTGGAGAAGCAGGAGGAACCCGCAGCTGTGGTGACTCATGGCCTGAGACTTTTCAGAGTCTCGTAAGATGTCTATCTCTTGGCGGGCATTCAGTAATCTGGATGGAATAGAACTCTCAGCAGGGCCTTGGCCTAGTTCTCCTGAGCATCTTGGCAGAGAAGTGTGAGACCCAGCGTGTACGGGATCCTCAGGCGCACTGCCTAGCGAAGCCTGGATTTCCTCACGATGAGAAAACCCAGCAAGGTTTCAGAGTGCTGGGGTTGGAGGACGAGCCTAGGTTTAGCTGATGTCATTGCCTTGGCGATGCCATAGGTCCTGACTTTACCCTTCTGTCTTCACAAAGTCTTGCATAGTCACAAACATGGAGGAATAGAAAACTCTTTTGCTATTGACACATCTATTTGCTTCGCGTTTGTGTTTTGGTGTTCAGTATTTTGAGGCCCCATTTGTTTCTCAAGTAACATGGGGAAGGCTTACTTCTGCCTTCCATGTCTGAGCTGGAGACCTCAGTCACCTGCCCTCAGAGTCTCCTTCATCATCCTGTCTGGTTATCTTGCCTTAGACTAAGAAGCTCCTTGACTTTGGTCATTCCTTAAAATAGTCATAACTATAAGTTGATTTATTGCTGTGCTTATGTTGAAGAAGAGCTTTGCTTTTTTTGAATGTATCCTGGTTCAGGGTTGCCTCAGAATATTGCAGTGATGATGTATTTTTTGCTTAATGAGGTTTTCATTTGGTGCTTTTTTAGCTGAATTTAACGTATTGATTTTTATGATGAATTCAGTTGGTAATTTTTACGACACATTTTCTCAAATTGCTTCCAACCTAGTATATTCACACAGATGTGTCCACATGCCCACCCAGGTGCCCTTCTTCTCCCACTGCATACACTTCACCTGTTCCCTGGTTCCCAGTGAATACGCACTAGTGCTAACGTGACAGGCGAGTGTATCGTGAGTCTGGTGTGGTACTGGTTTAAGCATGTTTCAGTAAACTAAAGAAATAGTTGCTGGTAATTTGCTTTGGGATGTGCTAGTGTTTATTTCTTTTAATCAATCTCAAGCCTATAATCAGGCTTTGAGCCGTCCCTGGTGTGGCCGAAGAGGTGTGCCACTGTGGTTGATTTACAGAACATGGGGATTTTCTCAGTTGTATCCATGAAAACGTTCTTGGGTTTCTCAACTATTTTTGAATAGAAAGGGTCACTAGGTATTTTCTTTGGCTTCTTCCTATGGAATTTTGAGATTGATACGATTGTGGGGAAAGACTTGCATTATTTATTTTTTAATTAAAATGTATTTAACATATAACATGGTACAGATTTAAGGTGCACAACATGGGAATTTCATACATTTATATATTGTAATGTGATTGTCATGGTGATGATAATTAGCACCTCTGCCACATTACATAATTATCCTTTCTTTTTAGTGGTTGGATTCATTGTGTTCTAGTCTGTCAGGAAGTTTGATATTAATGAATAGAGACACAACAATATTGTATTAAGATAACAGACTTTCTAAGAGATTTGCTTTATTAATTGTTTGTATTTAACAGCTAGTCAGGTGACTTGAGGCTCGGCAGCTTTGCATGGCAGACATTTTGAGGTGTTACTTGATTAAATAAAATTCCCCAGATAACTAAGCAAGGGTGATGGCTATTCGTGAGAGTAATCTCTTGGTTCCACTAAGTCTCTGTTCATCAGAGTCCGTTAATATTTACTGAGCAATTGCGGGGTGCCAGGAATTGTGCCAAATCTTCACATATTCCTGCTTAATAATCCTGAGAGTGACACCCAGGCAGATGAGATCAAGTAAATTATCTGAGATTGTGCTGTCCCCAGGGAGGGGAACAGGTTCTAGTTCTGAACTCTGAACCTCATGCCCAGCAATCTCTCTCTGTGGTGCCGCTCCCGACTCTTGAATATTTATCTCCCTTGTTGTCTCTTCATTGAAATAAAGGGAATAAGTTCATCATTGCAGGATCCTCTCTGAAAACCCGTGCTCTGAGGTGGAGTGATCCAGGGTGCTGTGTCTGTTTACTTTTTCTGCCTAGTTCTTACTGGGAAGGTTGCTTCAGGTACCTAGACTGTCGTCATACCAGAATCCAAAATACATGTTAAAAGTTGCTATTTAGGAGCTCCTGGGTGGCTCAGTCACTTAAGTGTCTGACTCTTGATTTCGGCTCAGGTCATGATCTCATGGTTTGTGAGATGGAGCCCGTGTTGCACTCTGTGCTGACAGCACAGAGTCTGCTTTGGATTCTCTTCCTCCCTCCCTCCCTCTCTGCCCTTCCCCTGCTCGCTCGCACTCTCTCTCTCTCTCTCTCAGAATAAATAAACTTAAGAAAAAAACAAAAGTCACTATTTAATCTTTGTCCTCTTCTAGTCTACCGAATGATTAAGTTTTGTATTAATATATAGGGCATTTTTAATTTTAATGCTATACATTTTATATTAGCCATCTGCAGGATTTTCATATCTCTTACCTGCTTGTTTTTCAAAATAAAACATATTATTTAAAAACATGACTCTTTTATCCTTCTGGAAATGTAGCATGTGCAAAAATGTAGTCCCCTTCTTCTCACCCTGCTGTCTTTTTCCTAAGCCTTCCAGTTTTTCTCCCCAAAGCCATTTACCATTATGAGTTTCTTGTATAATGTTCCAAAGGTACCTGGTTCATGCACTAGCCTATACATGTATATATTCTTTTGTATTCTGTTTTTGCACAGATCGCATTCTCTACATATCACTTACACCTTGCTTTTGTCACTTAATATATTTTGGCGGTCTTTATCACTACAAAAGTATTGGCTACTTTTTAGACAATTTGGTATTATTCCATTGAATTGATGTACTTTTCATTTTTAAATGGTAAAGTAACAGATACCACTCTTTAAAAATTCATTTAGGAACTTCTGCTTCTGGGAAGATGGAATAGATATATGTTTCCCTGTTCCTTTTAGTAAGTAGGACTAAAACACTGGTCACTATATATAAAACAAAAGACTCTGAAGGGTGAAAAGAGGTGGATTGGTTAGGGGCTTTTCTTGTTACCTGAAATGACCCAGGCATGGAATTGGATACACCCGCAACATGGAAACACCAATGGGCACAGACATAAAAAGCCCTAGTAAAAGCCTGATCTCTCTTAAGAAAGGGACAGCATAGTAAGACAAAACTTGCAGGCCATAATCTCTCTAGTTCAGTCAACCAGCACAGAAGAAACTGTGTCTCGCTCCCATCCATGTCAGCAGAGATTGGGGAGCCTAGACTTAAAACCAGTCTCTAACAGGTACCTCAGCCCCCCCGACCCTACTGGGATGGTGTCAGAGATTGGCCAATTAGAGAGATGTGATTTAATTCTGGCTGGTCAGTAATGAGCTCACTCTTTGTGGAGTCAATGGTGACCCCAAGGGAATCCTGGACCTCTTTCCTCATCCAGTAGTATTCTTATCCCACTGGGGTAGTTCAGATGAAGCCTGCTGTGGAGAGTCGGGACTTTGACCATGGCCGACCGGTAACGAAGTCACCTATGCTGTGGCTTCTGTGGAGACCACAGGTGGAACTTGAGTGCCTAGCCATAGAAAAGAGCTCCCCACACTCAGGTGTTCATGGATGCCAAATGAGAACCTGGACGTTGATCTCTACCTGACAATAATGAGGCTGGAGCAGTATCAGGGAAAGTCAGCAAACACAGGATTTAACATCCAGAGTCTCATAATGTGAAAATGTCCAGAGTTGATTGAAAATATTATACCAACAGCCAAGAAGACCTCATCTGAATGAAAAAGACAACTAATACATTGCAGCATTGAGATGACAGAAATGTTAGAGTTACCTCACAGATTTTAAAGAGCCATGCTAAAAATGCTTCAAATAATAAGGAACATACTTGAAACAAATAAAAAATGGGAATTTTAGACCTGAACGACAGAATAAAATACAAAGCACAATGATTGGGGTCAATGGCAGAATGGAGGGGTGAAGCATTCACCAACTAGAAGATAGAGCCATAGAGACAACATAGCAATAAAACGAACAGAGCCTTAGGGAGCAGATCTAGCATTTGTGTCATTGGATTTGGAGAAAAAGAAGAGAAAGACCATGAGGCTTAAGGTGTTAAAGAAATAATGGCTGAAAACTTCCTTAATTTGGCAAGAGATTTAAACCTACAGATTCAAGAGGAAATAAAGCAGAAAGATAAATCCAAGGGTAAACTCAGAGAATTCTATGCCAAGACATGTAATTAAACTTTTGAAAACTGAAGATAAAAATTCACTAAAGCAGCATGAAACAACTTGGTATGGGGAAAAATGATGTGAATGAAAGAGGATTTCTAATCAGAAATCATGGAGGCCAGAAGGAAATGGTCAAACATTTTCAAGCACTGGAAGAAAAAAACTGTTAATTCAGAATTCCCTACCCAGTGAAAAATAACCTTCAGGAATGAAGGGGAGATCAAAATCTCTGATGAACAACAACTAAGAGAATTTGGTACCAGTAGACTGACTCTAAAAGAATAGCTAAAGGAAGTTCTTGTTACAGAGAGGAAATGTTGAAAGAGGGAAACTTGGGACCCCAGGAAGAATATGGTAAGGAAAAATATGTGTAAATACAATGGGCTTTCCTCCTCTCCTTGAGTTTTCTAAATTATTTTTGACAGTGAAAGCAAAAATTACAACACTGTGTTTTTAACTATGTGTACTAAAAATATTTAAGACCATCATGTTTTAAACGGATGAGTATAAAGGGATCAAAATGGAGGTAAGGTTTTTTCTTTTTTTGCCTCTTTAAAAATTGTGGTAGGGGCGCCAGGTGGCTCACTTGGTTAAGTGTCTGACTGAGGCTCCGGCCATGATCTTGTGGCTCGTGTGTTCGAGCCCCACGTCAGTCTCTGTGTTGAAAGCTCAGAGCCTGGAGCCTGCTTTGGATTCTCTCTCTCTCTCTCTCTCTCTCTCTCTCTCTCTCTCTCTCTCCCCCTTCCTCTCTCTCTCTCTCTCTCTCTCTCTCTCTCTCTCTCTCTCTCTCCCTTCCCCTCTCTCTCTCTCTCTCTCTCTCTCCCCCTCTCTCTCTCTCTCTCCCCCTCCCCTGCTCATTCTCTTTCTCAAAAATAAACATTAAAAAAAAATTTAAAAATAATTAAAAATTGTGGTAAAATGTGTTCTACGTTACAATTTTTGTGTCCATTACAAAAAAAAATGTTTTAGAGAGCACTGGTGCAGGGAGGGGCAGAGAGAGAGGCAGATAGAGAATCCAAAGCAGGCTGTGTGCTGACAGTATCGAGCCCTACGCGGGGCTTGAACCCTCAAACCAGGGGATGATGAACTGAGCTGAAGTCAGACTATGAACCAACTGAGCCATCCAGGTGTCCCTTTTGTGTCCATTTTTAACTGTACAATTAAATGGCATTGAGTATATTGACAGTGTTGTACAATCATCACTGCTATCCACTTGCAGAACTTTTTTTTTAAGTTTGTTTTGAGAGACAGTGTGCACAAGAGTGGGAGAGGGGCAGCCAAAGAGAATCCCATGGGGCTCTATCTCAGGAACCGTGATATGAGGACCTGAGCTGAGATCAAGAGAAGGACGCTTAACTGACTGAGCCACCCAGACACCCTGCAGAACTTTTTTAAATCTCAAACAAAAACTCTGCACCTATTAAGTGATAACTCTCTTCTGCCCCTTCCTCTCAGTTTCTGGTAACCTCTCATCTGCTTTTTCTCTGTATGAATTTATTTTAGGTATCTCAATAAATTTAGGTATCTCAATAAATGTTGGTGGAATGATAAAATGTCTTATGTGTCACAATTTGATTTTTTAAGGCTAAATAATATATGTAAATGCTGAAATTTATTCACTTGTTGATAGATACTTGGGTTGTTTCTAACTTGTGGCTCTTGTGAATAATGGTGCTGTAAACAATGGTATACAAGTATCTGAGTCCTTTCAATTCTTTGGGGTATAACTATGATTTGAAATGCTTTGTCGTGTGGTGGTAATTTATTTATTTATCATTATTTTAAAAAAATATTAATGTTTGAGAGAGAACATTAAAAAATTAATGCTTTTGAGAGAGAGAGAGACACAGTGCGAGCAGGGGAGGGGCAGAGAGAGAGGGAGACATGGAACCCGAAGCAGGCTCCAGGCTCTGAGCTGTCAGCACAGAGCCCGACATGGGGCTTGAACCCATGAGCTGTGAGATCATGACCTCAGCCGAAGTTGGACGCTTAGCCAACTGAGGCACCCAGGTGCCCCTGTTTTTTTATATTTAATTTTCTGAGGAATTTCTGAGCTGTTCTGCATAGTGGTTGAACAGTTTTGCCCTCCCACCAGTGATGCAGAAGAATTCCGGTGCCACCATGTCCTCACAAACACTTGTTCTCTCTCTTTCTTTCTTCCTTCCTTCCTTCCTTCCTTTCTTTTTTTCTTTCTTTTCATAGCCATCCTAATGGCTGTGAAGTGACATCTCATTGTGGTTTAATTTGCATTTCTCTAATAACTAGTGTGTTGGTCATGATTTTTATGTGCCTGTTGGCCATTTTTTTATCTGTGAAGAAATACCTATTCTAATCTAGTGCCCATTTTTTCAGTTCACTTGGAGGTTATTTTCTACATTTTTGACATTAATCCCTCATCAGATACAAGACTTGCAAGTAGTTTCTCCCATTCTGTCTTTACACTTTTTTGATACTGTTTTTTGATGCAAAAAAGTTTTTGAATTTTGATGAAGTCAGATTTATCCATTTTTTTCTTTTGTTGTTTATGCCTTTGATGTCCTATCCAAGAGATGATTGCTAAATGAATGTCATGAAGAATTTCTCCAGTATTTTCTTCTAAGAGATTTATACTTGAACTCTTATATTTAGGTCTTTGATCCACTTTGAGTTAATTTTTGTATATTTGTCAGGGTCCACCTTTATTGTTCATCACCATCGGTATGGAACTGCAACTGACTTGTGCATATTGATTTTGTATCCTGTGACTTTGAATATATTACTGCTAATAGCCTTTTTTTTTTTTTTTTTGGAGGAGGGGCATAAAATCTTTAGGGTTTTCTACATAAAAAATCCTTGTATGTGTTATGAGATAATTTTACTTCTTTCCAGTTTGAATACTTTAAATTTGTTTTCTTACATAATTGTTCTGGCTAGTGTTTCTAATGCTATGTTGAATATGAGTGAAATTGCTCATCCTGTCCTGTTTTTGATCTTAGGGGATAAGATTTTAGTCTTTGAGCATTGAATATGCTGTTATCTTGGCAGTTTTGATAGATGACCTTTATCAAGTTGAGGAACTTTCCTTTCATTCTTTATTTAGTGTTTTTATCCTAAAAGGGAATTGAATTTTGTCATGTTTTTTATGCATCAGTTGAGATGATTATGTAGGGTTTTTTTTTCCTTTGATTTTATTGCTTTGGTGAACTACAGTGATTGTCTCATGCCATCCTTGCATTCCAAGAAGAAATTTAGTTGGTTATAGTGTATAATCCTTTTAATAAGCTGGTGGATTCTGTTTTCTAGTTTCTGTTGAGAGTGTTTGCATCATGACTGAGGAGGGGTACCAGTCTACACTTTGCCCTTCTTGTAGTATTTTTATGTGGCTGTGGTGTCAGGGTAGTGTTTGCCTCATAGAATGGGTTAGGGGTATTCTCTCCTCTACAGTCTTTTGGAAGAGTTTAAGAAGGATTGGGGTTAATTCTTCTTTAAATGTTGGCTAGTGTTCACCAGTAAAGCCGTCTAGTTTTAGGATTTTCTTTGTTGTATAGTTTGCAGAGTACTGGTCTTTGATGTCTTTGGTTAAATTTATTCCTAGATATTTTATTCTTACCCACTTGTAAGTGGAATTGTTTTCTTAATTTTTCCTATTGATGGTTTGTTTAGTGTATAGAAGTGCAACAGGATTCTGTGTATTAATTTGTATCCTGAAGCTTCACTGATTACATTCATTGTAATAGGTTTTGTTTTAGTGGCATCTTTAGGGTTTTCTATATATGGTACCATGTCATCTGTGAAGAGTGATAGTTTTACTTCTTTCCGATTTGGATGCCTTTGATTTATTTTTCCCATCTAATTGCTTTCACAAGAACTTCCAGTATTATGTTGTGTAAAAGTGGCAAGAGTGGACATAATTGTCTGATTCCTGATCTTAGAAGAAAAGCTTTCATCTTTTTGCCTTTGAGAATGATGTTAGCTGCAGGTTTGTCATAGATGACCTTTATTATCATGAGGTGTGTTCCCTCTAACTCTACTTTGTTGAGTTTTCATCATGAATGGATGTTGAGTTATGCTAGATGCTTTTTCTGCATCTGTTGAGATGATAATGTGATTTTTATCTTTCATTTTGTTAATGTATTTTTGGTCATGATGAATGATCTTTTCTATATATTGTTGAAATTGATTTGCTAATATTTTGTCAAGAATTTTTGCATCTATGTTCATCAAGGATATTGATTGGTAATTTTCTTTCTTTGTAGTGCCTTTGTCTGGTTTTGGTATCAGTATGCTGACATCATAGGATAAATTGGAAAGTACTTCTTCCTCTCAGATTTTTTTTGGAATAGTTAGAAAAGGATAGGTATTAACTCTCTTTAAGTGTTTGGTAGAATTCACCTGTGAAGTCATCTGGTCCTGGACTTTTGTTTGAGAGTTTTTTGGTTACTGATGCATTTTTCTCACTGGTAATTGGTCTGTTCATATTTTATATTTCTTCCTGATTGAGTGTCAGAAGATTGCATGTTCCTAGAAATTTTTCCATTTCTTCCAGGTTGTCTGCTTTGCTGGGGTATTATTTTTCATAGTAGTCTCTTCTAATCCTTTCTATTTCTTTGGAGTTTGTTGTGTTGTTGTTGTTTGTGTTACTGTTTTCCTCTTAAAAAATTTTTTTTTCTAATTTTTTTAATGTTTATTTTTGAGAGAGAGAGGGAGAAAGAGAGAGAGAGAGTGTGCAAGCATGAGCAGGGGAAAGGCAGAGGGAGAGGGAGACACAGAACCTGAAACAGGCTCCAGGCTCTGAGCTGTCAGCACAGAGCCCCAGGCAGGGCTTGAACACATGACCAGTGAGATCATGACCTGAATCAAAGTCGGACGCTTAACTGACTGAACCACCCAGGTGCCCCTGTTTTCCTCTTTTATTTCTGATTTTGAGTTCTCTTTTTCCCTTGTTGAGACTGGCTAAAGGTTTCTCGTTTTATTGTTTTAAAGAACCAGCTCTTAGATTCATTGATTTTATCTCTCTCTCTCTTTCTCTCTCTCTCTCTCTCTCTCTCTCTCTCTCTCTCTCTCTTTTTTAGTCTTTATTTCCTCTCTGATCTTTATTATTTCCTTCTAACTTTAGGCTTTGTTGGTTTTTTTTAGTTCCTTTAGGTATAAGGTTAGATTTTTTGAGATTTTTCTTATTTCTTGAGGAAAGCCTGTATCACTATCTATTTCCCTCTTAGAACTGCTTTAACTTTGTCTCAAAGATCTTGAAGCATTGTGTGTCCACCTTTTTTTGTTATTGTTTTTGTCTCCAGATATTTTTTGATGTCCTCCTTGATTTCTTTATTGACCAACTGGTAGTTTAGTACCATGTTTTGTCTCCATGTGTTTGTATTTTACAGTTTTTCTTGTAATTTTTAGTTTCATCCTGTTGTGGTCAATAAGATGCTTGATAGGATTTCAGTCTTCTTATATTTATCAAGACTTGCTGTGTGTCTTAAAATGACCCATCCTGGAGAATATTGTGTGTGTACTTGAAAAGAATGTGTATTCAGCTGTATTTGGATGGAGTGTTCTGTATATATCTTTTAGGCCCATTTGGCCTACTGTGTTGTTAAAAGCCACTCTTTCTTTACTGATTTTGTCCGGATGACCTATCCACTGATGTAAGCAGAATGTTAAAGTCTCCTACTATTAATGTGTTAATGTCAATTTCTCCCTTTATGTCAATATTTGCTTTACATGTCAATATATGTATTTTTAATTTTTTTTGATATACACACATTTTTGAGAGAGCGTGAGCATGGGCAGGGGTGGGACAGAGAGAGAGGGAGACACAGAATCCAAAGCAGGCTCCAGGCTCTGAGCTGTCAGCACAGAGCCTGACCCGCAGGGCTCAAACCCATGAACTGCAAGATCATGACCTGAGCTGAAGTCTAACATTTAATGAACTGAGGCAACCAGGCACCCCTTATTAAACATATATTTAGGTGCATAGATATTTAAAATTGTTATAGCCTCAGATTGGATTGATCCCTTTATCATTATGTAATGCTCTTTGTCTCTTTTTGCAGTCAATTTTTTTTTTTTAAGTTTCTTTTGAGAGAGAGAGAGAGAGCGAGCGAGCATGTGAGCAGCGGGAGAGGCAGAGAGAGGAGAGAGAGAATCCCAGGCAGGCTCCATGCTGTTGGCATGAGCCCAACTTCGGGCTCGAGCTCACAAACTGTGAGATCATGACTTGAACCAGAAGCAAGAGTCAGATGCTTAACTGGCTGAGCCACCCCCTTGCTCCTGCAGTCACTGTTCTAAACCCTCTTTTGTCTACCATAAGTATCGCTACCCTCAGCTTTTTTTTTTTTTTAACTTCCATTTGAATGGAATATTTTTTCCATCCCTTCACTTGTAGTTTGTATGTATCTTTAGGTTTGAAGTGTGTCTTTTTTTTTTTTTTTAACGTTTATTTTTGATAGAGATAGAGCACAAGTGGGAAAGGGGCAGAGATAGAAGGAGACACAGAATCTGAAACAGACTCCAGGCTCTGAGCTGTCAGTACAGAGCCCGACGCGGGGCTGGAACTCACAAACTGCGAGATCATCACCTGAGCCGAAGTTGGATGCTTAACCAACTGAGCCACCCAGGCGCCCTTGAAGTGTGTCTCTTGTAAGCAGCATATAGTTGAGTCATATTTTGTTTTCCATTCATTCACTGTATGGTATTTGATGGGAGCATTTAGACCTTTTACATTTAGAGTAATTATTGATAGGTATGTATTTAGTGGAATTTTAATTGGAGTTTTTTTTTTTTTTTGGTTGTTTTTGTATTTCTTTTGTATTGTCTTGCTCTTCTCCCTCGTGATGATGACTTTCTTTAATGTTTTGCTTGGATTCCTTTCTGTAAATTTTTTGTATATCATGGATTTTTGGTTTGTGTTTACCATGAGATTCATATTTAATACCCTATGTATGTAGCACACGTGATAGTTAAGTTTGAACACATTCTAAAAACATTGCATTTTTATTTCCTACTGCATGTTTCATGTATATGATGTCAAATTTTTCATCTTATTTTGTGTATCCCTTAACCAATTATTGTAGATAGAATTACCTTGTTTTTTTGTTTTATGCTCCAAATTTTTATTTAAAATCTAGCTAGTTAACATATAATGTAATACAGTTTCAGGAGTAAAATTTAGTGATTGATCACTTACATATAACACTCAGCATAACAAGTGCTGTCCTTAGTACTCATCACCCATCTAGCCCATCCCCCACAGACCTCCCTCCATCAACACTCAGCTTATTCTCTATTGTTAAGGGTGTCTATGGTTTCCTTCTCTCTCTCTCTCTCTCTCTCTCTCTCTCTCCTCTCTTTCTTTCCCTTCCCATGCGTTCATCTGTTTTGTTTCCTAAATTCCACATATGAGTGAAATCACGGTATTTGTCTTTCTCTGACTGACTTTGCTTAGTGTAATACAATCCAGCTCTATCCAGGAATTGACTTTTGTTTTAATCTTCATTACTAGCCTTGTAAGTAATTGATGTAGTACACTCCTGTTGCTTTTAGTGGTGAAAATTTTTCTTTTCATAGTTTTCTTCTATTTATGGCCTTGCCTTTTCTGATTAAAGAAGTTCTGTTAGCATTTTTTATGAGACTGGTTTAGTGGTGATGAACTTCTTCTATCTGGGAAACTTGATCTCTCCTTCAATGCTGAATAACTTTGCATGCTAGGTTGAATATTCTTGGTTGTAGGTTTTTTCCTTTTAGCACTTTAAATATATCATGCCATTTCCTTCTGTCCTACAAAGTTTCTGTTGAAAAATTAGCTGATAGTGTTTTAGGGTTTCCTTTGTACAGAAGTAATTGTTTTTCCTGTTTTAAGATTACTTTTTCTTTAATTTTTAACATTTTAATTTTTGTGTCTTGATGTAGACCTCCTTGGATTCATCTTGCTTGGGGCTCTCTCTGTTTCCTGGATGTCCATTTCCTTCCCCAGTTTAAGGGAATTTTCAGCTATTACTTCTTCAGATAAGTGTTCTGCTTCTTTCTTTCTTTCTTTCTTTCTTTCTTTCTTTCTTTCTTTCTTTCTTTCTTTCTTTCTTTCTTCTGAGACACCTATAAGGTGAATATTGTTATGCTTGATGTTGTCTTAGAAGTACCTTACTATATGCTCATTTTTCTTTTTGCTCTTCAGCTTGAGTCCATTTCAGTACACTGTCTCCCAGATGATTGATTCATTCTTCTGCATCCTCTAATCTGCTCTTGATTCCTTTATTGTATTTTTCCTTTATTGTATTCTTTAGTTCTGATAGGTTGTATTTTCTTTCTTTATTGTAGTTCTCACTGATTTCATCCACTCTTCTCAAGTTTAGTGAGCATCATTACTTTGAACTCTTTATCAGATAGATTGCTTATCTCCATTTCACTTAGTTTTTTGAGATTTTATCTTGTTCTTTTGTTTGGAACATATGCCTCTGTCACCTCATTTTTTCTCACTCTGTTTATTTCTATGTATTATGTAGGTCAGCTGTGTTTCCTGGTCTTGAAGGTTGTGGTGTTATTTAGAAGGCATTCTGTGAGCCCAGTAGTAGAGTGCCCCCTAGTGCCCAGCACCAGGTGGTCCGGTGGTGTCCCCTGTGTGGGCGTTATACACCCTCCTGTTGTGCCTGGGCTGCATCTGCTGTAGTTGTGCTGGTGAGTGCTGCTGCCCCCCAGCCCATCTGTCTGCAGCGTCTGGCTGTGACTACTGGGAGTGTACTGGTGGGAAGGGCTGGCCCCTGGTATGCCCAGCTGAGAGGCCTGGCTATAGCTGCTACAGGCTGGCTGGTGGGTAGGATTAGCTCCTGGCATAGCTGGCTGAGAGATCAGGGTAAGCTTGTGTGGGCATGCCCCCTCCACCCCCAGGAGCCTCTTTGGAGGGGGCGTGCGGTGCCAGTCCCGGCCAGGACTGCCAGGTGTGTCGGGGACGGGAGCCACTTGGCAGGGTGGGTCTGCAGGGGAATTCTGGGGTCAACAGTGAGTGCTAGCAGTACAGATGGAGAGTGTCAGAACGAGCTCTGGCAAGCATCCAGCCAGCTAGATTGAAGGAGGGCAAGAAAAATGGCACCCACCAGCACTTTCTTTCTCTGAGAAGGCTCTTGTAGATCCCTTCCCCTTCAGCACACATCTTAAAATTAAGTCAGTAGATTTCCTTCACTTATAACCCAGGTGGCTTGACCAACCGCTGCTCTGTGCTAGGCCTTGGGCATAGTGGTACAGTGTGCTGGTCCTTTAAGAACAGTCTCAGTTTCCTGTAATCCTCTGCCTCTCCTGGAGTGCAGCCCTTCTCAAAGCCAAGTGTTGTAGGAGCAGGTCTTTAGGTACAGATCCCCATGGCCTGGGGTGCTTAATGTGTGGCTTGATAACATTCCTCAGGGAGGACCTTCACACCTGTGACATCCCTCCCACTTGGGGGTCCCTCTCCTGGGGGTTTGGTGCTCAACTGCATCTCTGCCCCCTCTTCCCTTCTCAATGTGTCTTCTTCTTTGTCTTTAGCTGTGGATGATCTCTTCTGCTAATCTTTAGATCATTTTCCGAAGGACTTACATTAAATGTGTGTCATGGGAGGAAGTGAGCTCAGGTTACTCTTACTCTGCCATCGTCTTAGAACTCATCTCAAGGTAGCCTTGATGTCCTTTGTGATTTCTTCCTTGACTCATTGGTTGTGGGAGGTAAGATTTAAAAAAAAATTTTTTTTTTAATATTTATTTTGGAGAAAGAGCAGGAGTGGGTGAGAGGCAGAGAGCAAGGGAGACACGCAGGATGTGAAGCGGGCTCCATGCTCTGAGCTGTCAGCACAGAGCCTGACACAGATCTCGAACTCACAAACTGAGATCATGACCTGAATCGAGGTCAGACACTTAACCTACTGAGCTACCCTGGCTCCCCTGGAGGGTAAGATTTCATACTTTAACTGGTGAAAGACGATGACATTAGACAGTGATAACTGATGGACACATAATGTAATAATTTATAAACGTATCTAGATATAAAATCTAGAACAATACAGAGAGTTACATTTGAAACACTATATTTACATCAAATCTAATTCTAAGAAAATTCAAATAATTAGAGCTGAAGACAGTAAGAAATGGAGGAAAACAACTGAAAAGAAACAAGAAAAATTGACAGTTAAGCCTTAATGTAGCAATAATTACCTTAAATGTAAATGATCTAAATACACAAAGAGCTTGCCAGAGTGTACTAAAAAATATGACCCTACTGTATGCTTTATTTCAGAAATTTGCTTCAAATATAATCAAATTTGTAGATTAAAATTATATTGTAGATTTGTAGACCCTTGATAAAAGGGTCAGTCCACCAAGAAGACATAGCAATCCTAAATGTGTATGCGCCAAAAAAGCCAGCAGCAAAATATATGGTTGAAAACTGTTAGAAGCGAAAAGAAAGAGACAAATTCACATTCCAAGTTGGAGACCTCATTGGCCCCTTCTGAGAAATTGAAAGAACAAGTGAATCAGAAATGAGCGAGGATGTGGAAGAACTCACTAACATCAACCAGGAGGATCTAATCTATGTTTATAAGACACTCCATGCAACAAAAGCAGAATTCACTTTCTTTTTAAGTGCTCAGGAAATATATACCAGGATATGCCATATTTAGGCCATAAGACAACCTTAACAAATGTACGAGATTGAAATTGTACAGAATATGTTCTTTGTTGACAATGGCATCAAAAAGAAATCAATAATGTAAACATAACAGGAAATTTTCTTTTTTTTTTAATTTTTTTAAGTTTTATTTATTTTTGAGAGAGAGACAGAGAGAGTGAGTTGGGGAGGGGCAGAGAGAGGGAGAGAGAGAGAATCCCAAGCAGGCTCTGTGTTGTCAGCATGGAGCCTGATGCGGGGCTTGAACTCACACACTGTGAGATCATGACCTGAGCCGAAACCAAGAGTCGGACTCTTAACCGACTGAGCCACCCAGGCGCCCCTTACAGGAATATTTCAACATTGGAAACTGAGAAGCACATCTTTAAATATTCCATGAATCAAAGAACAGTGTCAAGGGAAATAAAATATAGAGGACTTAATGAAACTGAAAATGGAACCTATCAAAATTTGTGGGAACAGCCAAAGCAGTTCTGAGAGAGACAGGAACAGCACTCAGAATGTATAGATTAAAAAAGTCTCAAAACAGTAGTCGAGGTTTTCACTTTAAGAGCCTAGAGGAAAAAAACAAACAAACAAAAAACCTAGAAAAAAGAGCAAAGTAGATACAAAGCAACTAGAAAGAAGGAAACAGTAAAGAGAATGGATCTATGAAATTTAAAAAATAGAGAAAAATCAATGAAACTAAGAGTTAATTCTTTGAAAAGACAAAGTGAAAAAGCAAATTACCAGTATCAGGGATAAAATGGGCTACCACTACATTCTCTGCAGACATCAAAAGAATAATAGGGAATATTGCAACAAAAAACCACCTCTGCACACATCAATTTGACACCCAGAAGAAATGGACCGATTCCTCAAATACCAGAACTATCACAGCTCATCCAATGAGAAATAGATAAATTAAAATTTTTATTTTATTTTTTAAATTTACATCCAAATGAGTTAGCATATAGTGCAACAATGATTTCAGGAATAGATTCCTTAATGCCCCTTGCCCAGTTAGCCCATCCGCCCTCCCACAACCCTCTAGTCACCCTCTTTTCTCCATATTTAAGTTTCTTATGTTTTTCCCCTCCCTGTTTTTATATTATGTTTGCTTCCCTTCCCTTATGTTCATCTGTTCTGTGTCTTAAAGTCCTCATATGAGTGAAGTCATATGACATTTGTTTTTCTCTGACTAATTTCACTCAGCATAATACCCTCCAGTTCCATCCACATAGTTGCAAATGGCAAGATTTCATTCTTTTTGATTGCCGAGTAATACTCCATTGTATATATATATATATATATATATATATATATATATATATATATATATATATACACACCACATCTTCTTTATCCATTCATCCATCGATGGACATCGGTGGGCTCTTTCCATACTTTGGCTATTGTTGATAGTGCTGCTATAAACATTGGGGTGCATGTGTCCTTTTGAAACAGCACACCTGTATCCCTTGAATAAATACCAAGTGCAATTGCTGGGTCGTAGGGTAGTTCTATTTTTAATTTTTTGAAGAACCTCCATAGTGTTCTCCAGAGTGGCTGCACCAGCTTGCATTCCCACCAGCAATGCAAAAAAGATCCTCTTTCTCCACATCCTCGCCAACATCTTTCGTTGCCTGAGTTGTTAATGTGAGCCATTCTGACAGGTGTAAGATGGTATCTCATCGTGGTTTTGATTTGTATTTCCCTGATGAGTGATGTTGAGCATTTTTTTTGTGTCGGCCGTCTGGACGTCTTCTTTGGAGAAGTGTCTATTCCTGTCTTTTGCCCATTTCTTCACTGGATTCTTTGTTTTTTGGGTGCTGAATTTGATAAGTTCTTTCTAGATTTTGGATACTAAGCCTTTATTTGATATGTCATTTGCAGATATCTTCTCCCATTCAACCGGTTGCCTTTTCATTTTGCTGATTGTTTCCTTCACTTTGCAGAAGCTTCTTATTTTGATGAGGTCCCAGTAGTTCATTTTTTCTTTTGTTTCCCTTGCCCCCAGAGACCTGTTGAGTAAGAAGTTGCTGCAGCCATGATCAGAGAGGTTTTTGCCTGCTTTCTTCTCAAGGGTTTTGATGGTTTCCTGTCTTACATTTAGGACTTTCATCCATTTTGAGTTTATTTTTGTGTATGGTGTAAGAAAGTGGTCCAGGTTCATTCTTCTGCATGTCGCTGTCCAGTTTTCCCAGCACCACTTGCTGAGGAGACTGTCTTTATTCCATTGGATATTCTTTCCTGCTTTGTCAAAGATGAGTTGGCCATATGTTTGTGGGTCCATTTCTGGGCTCTCTATTCTGTTCTATCGATCTGAGTGTCTGTTTTTGTGCCATTAAAATTTTTTTTTAATGTTTATTTTTGAGAGCGAGTGTGCGAGTGGGAGA
The DNA here is from genome assembly GCF_018350195.1 of Panthera tigris. Classification (NCBI taxonomy): domain Eukaryota; kingdom Metazoa; phylum Chordata; class Mammalia; order Carnivora; family Felidae; genus Panthera; species Panthera tigris. The sequence continues at coordinate 112,893,735 of NC_056661.1, forward strand.
AGGGCAGAGAAGGGAGGGCAGAGGATGAGAAATGGGCTCTGTACTGACAGCAGGGAGCCTGATGTGGGATTCTAACTCAAGAACCACAAGATCATGACCTGAGCTGAAGTTGGATGCTTAAGCACCTGGGCCACCCAGGCGCCCCAGAAACAAATTTTAAAGTGAGATACATTTGACGTATAACATTGATTAATTAGTTTTAGTTGTGCAACATGAGTTTGACATGAGCATAGATTGAGAAACGATGATCACAGTAGGTTTAGTTAACATCCATCACCACATGTGGTTGACATTTTTTCCCCTGTGGTGAATAGAAAATTTGAATAATATAACTACTAAGAAAATTGGATTTGTGATTTAAAAACCTCCCAAAAGGGGGTTCCTGGGTGGCTCAGTTGCTTAAGCGTCCAACTCTTGGTTTTGGCTCAGCTCATGATCTTAGAGTTTCGTGAGTTTGAGCCCCATATCAGACTCTGCGCTGGTAATGCAGAGCCTGCTTGAGATTCTCTCCCTCACTGTCTGCTCCTCTCTCCCTCTGTCTCTGTCTGAAAATACATAAATAAACTTAAAAAAAAAAAAAAAAACTTCCCCAAAGGAAATATCCAGGCCCGGACTGTTTAACTGGAGAATTCTTCAGTTATTTCCAAATATTTAGGAATTAATATTAGTTCTACACAGTTTCTTACAGAAATACGAGAGGAGGGAACACTTCCTAATTTGTTTTATGAAGCTAGTAGTTATCATCCTGATTACCAGACCAGAGCAGATAATAAAAAAAAAAGGAAAAGTACAAACTATTTTCCCTCATAAATCTAGAGCTAAAAATCCTTAGCAAAGTATTAGTAAGCAGAATTTGGCAACACAGAAGAAGGACCTATACCATGTGCAAGTGAGGTTTATTTTAGGGATGCAAAGCTGGTTTAATATTTGAAAATCCACATATTAACAGTTTTAAAGAAGACAAGAATGATTATGTTAAATGATGCATGAAAATCATTTTACCAAATTCCGTGTCCTTTTCTGATGAAAACTCTCAGAATAGAAACAGAGTAACCTCTTGAATTTGCATAAAGAACATGTTCCAAAAGCCTGTCGCACATTATACGTAATGGTTAAGGGTCTTTCTAAATCCCAAACACGTAGCATATGTTCAACTGCCCACTCAACATCTGAGCTGAAATATTTGATAGACATCTCAATATAAACTTGCAAAACTGAACCTCTCCTTTACCTGTACTCCAACCTACTCTTCCTTGTCTCCATCTCATTAGATGGCACATGTGATGCACAGCTTTGGAGTCATTCACAGTCTTGCTCTTTTACCCATGATAAACAGCAGGTTCTGCCAGACATACCCTGAGATTATACCCACATCTCATCTCTGACCTGAATTACTGCCTTTGCCCCGAAACTGCTTAGCCCCTGTCTTGGCTCCATTAGGGTCTATTTTTCACTCAGTAGCACGAGTGCCTTTTAGGAGTTAAGTCAAATCAGGGCATTTCTCTAGCTAAAACTTCAGTAATTTCTCATGTCACTAATAAGGGCAATTTTGCAGTTGCCAAGGTGGAAAAAAAAAGTTTATAATGATCCTTGAGTAATTCCAGCATATTGTTAATGCTTTAATAAGTATTTATTGAGAAACACGTGTGTGCCAAGAACACCATTAAGTATGGGGACTGTGACTCTGACTACTAAACCTGTTCATTATACTCCCAGAGTTTTGACTCCAGGGGAGAATACAGGTAGGCAATAATCCAGTGGGCTCAGTGCTAGGATTTGAAAAATACAGAGCGCTAGGAGAATGTTTGTGAAGGGCCCCTTTGCCAAAGGAAGTGAGAGGAAACTGAGAAAGTACCTGAAAGATAAATAGAACTGAAAAATAAATACACATTAGGCAGGTGAAGAGTGTGTAAAAAGGAAGGGATTAGTGGAAAATTGAATCCTTCAGAGAGAGAGGATGGGTATGACCAGGCAGGTGGGGCTGGTTCCTAGTGTGAAAGGGGGTCCAGATCACATAGGGTTTTATAGAGTGTGGTAAGACTTTTGAGACTTTATCTTAAAAAATAAGGATTATGAATTGGAGGATTATGAATAGTGACATCATAATATTTCTTTTTTTAGGAAGCTTATTTAGACGGCACTTTGAGGAATTATTCATAGAGACAATAACAGAGGCAAAGAAAGTGTTTAGCAGAAATCCAGCTGAATGGTAGTGGTGATCTGGACCAGAGTGATGCCTGGAGAGACGGAGCATAGTCGGCGTACTCACAAGGTGGTTAAGAGAAGAGATTGATAGCACTTGACCAAGAGAGAAGGGGGCAAAGGAGGTGGCCGAAATTTCTGTTCGGGTGTCTAAAAAGAGCTGCTTTTTAGAGAAAATGATGAATTCAGATTTGTGCAAGATGACTTTGAATTATCTGTGAGACTTTCATGGGGAGAGGTGCCATTGACCTTCTGAATTTGGGTTGAATGAGTAAAACAGTTTAGGAGAGAGAGAGAGATAGTTGGGATCGAGATTCGCATTTTCCCCTCCTTGAGCTATTAACTACTAACTGTTTAACACTTGAGCATCTGAAATTGTAAGCTTCTTGTTGTTGTACTGAGAAGAGGGATAAGTTAGGCTTGTTGGGACTTGTTGGGAAGTTGTGTTTACTTTTAAAAGTCATTGATCTTGAATGAAGAGACTATCTCTTGTTCAGACCTAGAGACTTCCTCTAGATGCTAAATATAACATTGTGATATATGACACACAGAGCCCTAGAACGTTGCCATTGCACTCTGTTGTCAGGGTGTGTTAAAGGGTCAGCACGGGGTGTTCCTTCGTAGAAACCTACAAACGTTGTGGTTGGAATGTGGGCTCTGGAGTCAGGTTGCCAGGATTTACGCTCTGGTTCTGCTGTGACTATGGGCAGGTTATTTAACTTCCCTGAGTTTGTTTTGTCCCATATAAGGCGGAAACAATATCACCTACATCATGTGGTGTTTGTGCAAGTTGAGTTAATATTGGAAAGCATTCAGAACAGAAAACTGAATGTTAGCCATCAGTATTACTGCTGTTATTAATAGATAAGGCTTTGTTTATAGAGGTAACAGAGGACCCCGTGATGTTAAATGGGTGGTACACGGTCTAGGGGCAGCATGACTGGAAAGCCCAAAGTGTTAGTGAATTTCTGGAACTTCTTCGGTGAAGACTGTGAATTGCTGTGCCATGCAGATGATAGTTATTCTTTCACGATTTCATTCTTTCTAATCACGGGAGTGGGTGGTTATTATTAGGAGGAAACTGGGGGTTGTTAACTGCATATTAACACACAGGGAAAATGGAAGAGCATTGTGTTTCATCCGTATCACTAATGATGCTTTCTTACAGACCTGTGATTTTTGTTCTCGCCTGAAGAAATAGTGTTTCTGGGTAGGTTTTCTGCTCCATGAGAAACCATCCTCTTTTAAACTTATAGGTATACTGAAATTACAATGAAGATGGGTTCTTTTTTATTTTCGGAAAAGCTTTGCTTTATCACTGATTAAAAAAAAAAATGGATTGGGAGGAGGACAACAGACCGTGGGTCCAAATGCTGATGTCGAGGTCTGCGCCGGTGAAAAGGCCAGTGGAAATGCAGGCTGGCAGTGCTAAATGCTCAGTGTTCCCATAAGGCTCCCGTTTTGAACAGTTAGATAAGTTCTTTCTTGTTCTTCCCTGGAATCCTGCTATGAAACATTCAGAGAGATGGGGAGAAGGAGGAGGGGAGAGAAGGGGAGGGGGAAGGGTGTCACAGGGAGGGAGGGGGGGGAGGCAGGTCATGCTTCAGTGATTGCTATTTTCACTGTTGGATACTTTCTCATAAACTATTTGCCTTTGAATTTTACAGGAATTTGAAAGTGATTATGTTGTGTTTAAGTCCAAAACTTTGGAATTTGACCGAAGGCTTGGGACAATTCTTTGTGAAGGTTTCTTTAACTGCAATGGTTTAGAAGCTGCGTTCAAGGTTAGTTCTGAAGAAGCTATCATTAAAAAATATTTTCCTAGTGAATACATTCCTTTCGGATCCAGGTAAACTATTAACCAGTCACATGCTGTTTGCATTCACCTCCCTGAATTAAATTTTACGTACTGCTCTTATGAATGATGTGCACTCTGGACAAGGTCATTGTCAGGACTTTGGGGCATTGATCTTTTTTCAGATGCAGTTTTGTAGCTCTTGTTACCTTTAGAGTGAGGTTGGCATGGCCAATGAAATCCTGATTGAAAATTAAGCCTCCATGAAAAGTGGGAAATACCTCTTAATCTAAGATTTTTTTCTTTACCGTTGTTTACATGTGTTGGGTTTACCTGGCCACTTCATTACTCTGACTGAAACAAATAGCATTTTGGGTACTCTGTTTCATGAGGTATAAGACATCATAGGTTCTCAAACACACCATTATTTTGTGTATACAGAAAGGAAAGTGGTGCCAAAAAATTATGGTTCCATCGATTATGTACCATAGTCCACTTTCAGATGTTAAGATGCAAAAAAATGTTGGACAGAGAACTGACGAAATGCAGTGTGCTGTGTATGTATTCTGAGTTACATAAAAGAAATGCATCGTCGCAGACCTCCCAAAAGGACAGCTTATGAGATGAGGAAGAGGGACATATATGAAACTTGCTTGTCAAAGAAAAGAACCGTAAGTGACATGTAAATTCAGATGGCATCCCACAAGAGGAACTGAGCCTTCTGTTTCAGGAGAAATATGCCCAGGGAATCTTGGGCACAATTCATTGAAAATGGCAGTGCAAAACAAAAGAATGGACACAGACTTCATGTAAGATACTGTCCGATTTTGACCTCAGATTCACATGATCAGTCAGTTGGTGGTGAAGGTGGAATTGTCTTGGCCTGGGAAAGCATTTTAACATGGAGAATTGACAAGGATCAAATAGTTGTTCATTTTGTAAGAGCTGGGAGATGAAATGGAGATGCTGTTTCCCAAAATATATAGCCTGTTATTGTAGAATTAAGCTGCCTGTGATCCCATCTCTCAGAAATTACTATTTCATACCACCACTACTTTTTATTTGGCTAGAAATGCATACATGTATCTCTTTGACAAAAGTGACATCATAGGCTGGCCCTCGGCAAACTTTTTCACTTAGCAATCAGTCATAAATATTTTCTTTTATAGCAGAATTCAATACTGTTTTTGTAATGGGTACCCAGTAATGTATCATTCTCTCTGTTACTGGAGCTACTTTGTTTTTCATGCTTTTATAAATAACTAGAGGAAAGAATGTAGATGGTTCTCTTTACAGAGACTCCTACCTGTTGTTGTTGTTGTTGTTGTTGTTGTTGTTAAAGCCTTTTTTTTAATGTTGGGGTGCCTGGGTGGCTCAGTCAGTTAAGTGTCCGACTTTGGCTCAGGTCATGATCTCACAGTTAGTGAGTTCAAGCCCCATGTCTGGCTCTGTGCTGAGAGCGCAGAACCTGTTTGATATTCTCTCTCTCCCTCTTGGTCTGCCCCTTCCCTGCTCCTTCCTGCTTTCTCTCAAAAATAAATAAATAAACGCAGAAAAAAAACCTAAAATGGGGCATCTGGGTGGCTCAGTTGGTGTGACTTCAACTCAGGTCATGATCTCACAGTTTGGGAGTTCTAGCCCCACGTCGGGCTCTGCGCTGGCCTCTCAGAGTCTGGAGCCTGCTTGGCATCCTGTGCCTCCCCCTCTCTCTCCCCCTGACTTGTGCATGTGCTCCCTTTCTGTCAAAAGTAAATACATAAACATTTTAAAAATAGTGTTTGTTTATTTTTGAGAGAGAAAGAGAGTGCGACTGGGGAAAGGGCAGAGAGAGAGAGAGGCACAGAGGATCTGAAGCGGGCTCTGGCCCAACAGAGAGCCTCATGCAGGGCTTGGACTCACAAACCGTAAGATCAGGACCCGAGCCAAAGTTGGATGCTTAACCACCTGAGTCACCCAGGCGCCCCTGCTACCTCTTCTAATTCAAGTCTCTCTTCTTCTCTTAGCACAACGGTTGATACGGATTCTCTTCTAGTGTGTGCCACTTCTCTTTTTCTAAACAACTTTGTCTTTTTGTCATGTATTTTTTTCTTTAACTTTCCCCATATTTGTACCTTGTCTGTGGAAACGTATAACGTGAGCTCCTGCCTGGTAGCTCTGCAGGGGTGGGACATCATCTTAGGTTTTTTGTTATATTTAGATCCCTTCCTTCAGTGTCTTATGAAGCGAACACTTCATAACTGCTTGGGGTTGGGTAGACTGGTCGTCAGAGTAACGGAATGACACCCTGCTGAGGGTGACTGCAGGGAGAAAAGTGGCAGAGGACAAAACTTACAGGATTGCGTATTGAGGAAAAAACGATCTCTGCCACCGGTGCAGGATGATAAACTGTGACCGTTGGCTGTTGGGTCCCAGGGAATAAATATTTGCAGATGCTTTTCCCAAGACCGTGATTCATGCCTGCCCTTGGCAAAGACGTGACCAGGAAGGGCACTGGGCCCAAACACTGTTCTCCTCTAATGTGAAACTGTAGTTCAAAGCCTCCAAGTGTCGACACTCAATAAAAAACAAAACAAAGCCAAACGTGAAGGGATGTTTCTCTGAAATGTAGTGTGTCTGTGTGAAGGTAGACTGAAGTGTGCGAGTGAAAGTGTCTAGAGGAGTCCTCAGACAGTGAAAGTGGAGGCGATGAAAGTGTGACGTGTGCAATGGTTCAGGTGGCAAGAGATGAAAAAAATTGTGGAAAGAGGAAAAGCTAGGAAAAAAAACATAAATAGCGAGTACTTGAATGGAGGCAGCAGCCTTAGGAAAAGCCATGTTATGTAGTGAAAGTGGGAATTAGAAGAAAATTACAGCGGATCTTACAGATCTCAAATGGGATATTTAGGAGACGAAACATATAGTGGGAGTCCATGTTTAATCGTTTGAGGTTGATAGGAAGGGAAGTGTTTTTTCTACTCTTTACAGAATAGCTCTCAGTGCCATCATGACAAGGAAGCAAGAGGTGCCAGTGACCACAGTTCTCATCCCAGAGGGTAATTTTTAGCTACTTGGTCATGTGCACCTGCCTAAAGGGTTAAGACTTTTCTTCTTACCATTTCCTGGCTCTCCAGCCTCCCCATAGCCTCTGTGTCTTTTCTCTGTTACACTTGGAGTCACGTCTCACTAAACATATCAGGTAGACAAGATGAGATGCGGTCAGGAAGCTTCTGGTATTTCACTTGTGGTCAGTACAGTAAGTGTTTGAAAGAGCATGTTGGGAAATCAATGCATTTCCCTGCTGTCAGAGGATTGCACTTCTTTGTTCAATCTCAGTCAGTGTTTGCTTCTGAATGTTAATACAAACTCCAAAGTCAACAAAATAGTGGTTGCAAGGAGAACGTTTATTTGCATTTTGCTAGGTAGCTGCTAATCAAGCAGGTTTAAAAATGTTTAGCAGTTTCTATAGTGTTATAATTGATATTACCAGAGGAAAAAAAGCCTAATGTCTCTAAACTGACCTCTAAGATACAGTTAAATCTACTTTTTACTTCGTACAATTTTTTTTTGTTGTTGTTGCTGTTTTTCCCCCAGTGAATGTGGTTTATGTAAATATTCAGAAAATGTTAACAGGAAAGCTGTTTTTAAAGAACAGGTTTCCCCCCCCCCCCATTATTTTGCTTTAATTCCAGTGTAATTAACATACAGTGTTCAATTAGTTTCAGGTGTACAATACAGTGATTCAACATTTCTGTACATTACATTACTTCAGCTCCATTGGTTAAGCATCCAGTTTTTTATTTCGCTCAGGTCATGATCTCCTGGTTGTGAGAGTGAGCCCTGAGTCGGGCTCTGCACTGGGCAGGAGCCTGCTTGAGATTCTCCCTCTCTGTCTGCCCCTCTCCCACTCAGGCTTGCTCACACCCTTTCTCTCTCAAACAAACAAAGAAAACAATTAAAAACCCCAATCCTGTACATTACTTAATGTTCATCCTATGTGTTCTCTTAACACCCCTCACCTGTTTCATCCATCATCCATCCCACATCCCCTCTGCTAACCACCAGTTCTCTGTTTTTGAGTCTTCTTCTCTTGTCTTTTTTTTCTTCGTTAAATTTCACATACATGATGTCATAGGTTATTTGTCTTCTTCTGAGTGATTTCTCTCACTTAGCATTATGCCCTCTAGATCCATCTATGCTATTACAAGTGGCAAGATTTTATTCTTTTTTTATGGCTCATATTCTGTTGTACATATACCACGTCTTTTCTACCCATTCATTTATTGATAGACACTTGGGTTGCTTCCATATTTTGCTTTTGTAAATAATGCTACAGTAACACAGCGGTGTATATATCGCTTTTTTTTTTTTTTTTTTTGTATTTGGGTGTTTTGTATTTGGGTAAATACCCAGTAGTGCAATTACTGGATCATATGGTAATTCTATTTTTAATTTTGTGAGGAACCTCCATACTGTTTTCCACAGTGGCTGCACCAGTTTGCATTCCCACCAACGGTGCATCACCATTGCTTTTTTTTTTTTTTTCCACATCCTCACCAACAGTTGTTGTTTAAAGAAAACAAAAATAGTTTTTTAAATGTTTTGTTTATTTTTGAGACAGAGACAGAGCATGAGTGAGGGAGGAGCAGAGAGAGAGGGAGACACAGAATCTGAACCAGGCTCCAGGCTCTGAGCTGTGAGCACAGAGCCCGATGCGGGGCTCGAGCTCACCCACTGTGAGATCATGACCTGAGCCAAAGTTGGACGCTTACCCACTGAGCCACCCAGATGCCCGTAAAGAAAATAAATTTTAAGGGACACTTTAAGAAGGCATAGACGTTGGTGTATGGTTTTCTGCCATCTTGATGGTGTTTACTGACTTTGAGGAGGTATCTTCTTTTAAAGAAATATCTATATAACAGGTCTAGTAACTGACATTTGATGAAACCCACACAGAGTAAGCAAGTAACAAAATAATTTTAAATGACCCCTTGGTTGTTTAGGGCCTGCACTGGGAAGCCCCAGCCCTGGTGCCAGACTGCCCAGTGTCCAACAGCAGCCCTGCCACTAGCTGTGAGAATTTGGGGAAATGATTCCCTCTCCACGACTCAGTTTTCTTATCTGAAAGATGTGACAACAGCATTGTAAGGCCCTTAAAATACAGTACGTGGCACCTCGCAAGCATTATTTAAACACATCTTATGTGACAGTGTGCATTTTAATTACATCGTTTTGCTTGCAAGGAAAGCTGTCTGACGCCGGCACACAGGAGGATCCACGTGGGGCAGAAGACAAGGCAGGAGGCTAGTGGAGATCCAAGGTCAGGCTCCTCAGATAGCTAAGCCTTGTGGAAACTGGTGGTGAAAGTTCATTTGGATTTGGGTGAGGAGCATGGACTGAGCGAGGAGAGCTGAAGGACCTTTACTGTCCTGCTTGCTGGTGATGTGATCCTGTTCCAGTCCACTTCTTTTTCTTCTGTCTCCCTATTTATTGGTTTCCTCCCCTTGCTGATAGTTTTTGTTCACTCCTAATTTTGCCACGGTGACTTCAATCTGCTGTGCCCCAATTCTTTTCCGGAGGAGGAGAGAATGTGATGAGTTCAAGGCATTCATTAGTTTGAGGTAGGACATTCCTGTCAAAGGAGATAGCTGCTTGCGGGATAGTTGCCCTTGGAGCAGGTCACCACTACTGCCCGAGGCCACCGCGTCGGGGGTCGCTGGGTGGTGTGGCAGGCAACATGGCTGCCATGCGCAGGACAATCACAGTAACTGGTACATTCGGTATAATTTATTATGACTATTATTATCATGAAGTGTATTTATTTTGACAGAAACAGAAACAGCTTGAGTGGGGAGGAGACAGAATCCCCAGCAGGCTCAGCACTGCCAGCTCAGCACGATTAGGGCCATGAACTCACAAAACTGTGAGATCATGATCTGAGCTGAAATAAGAGTTGGACGCATAACCAGCTGAGCTACCCAGGTGCCCCTGGCATAATTACTAAAGGTGTGACCTGGAGGGCCACTATATGGATATTCTTATATCGAAAGAGCCTATGTGTAGGAGGGGAGAACAAATAAAGAGGGCACACATTTTACTTCTGTTTTTCATATCTGCACAGTCTCTTCTAAAACATTTCCTGGTGCCCAGCAGGCGGAAGTAGTGTTATCTGCGAGCAGAGACTGCTGATAGGCAGTAGTTAATTTCTGACTCCTCTCATTTTCTGCTGAGGCAGGGAAATTGCTTTACATTTAGTATTTGCTTTATTGGACAAATGTTTTCAGTTTGGAGGTACTTTAGGATTCTCTTAGGGTTCTAGAATTTTGTTTTATCTCTAGTCATATCGGAGGTTTAATGGGGGGAAATAATGGAGTATTTGTATTAAAAACCCACAGTTCTTAACCTTGTAACTTTGATTTTTCACAGCTTTTGACCGTATTTGGGAATTTTCTAGAGAAACCGGTTGTCATGGAAATCTTCAGCCCACATTATAGCACACTAGTGCTCATGTTTGACGCGGAGTTGGATATGTGTAAGCAGTTGTATAATGAACACGTGAAGCAGGTAAGTAGGGGGTGAAGTTGAGCACATCCACAGCATCATTTTTGTGGGTAATGACCATCAGTTGGGACTTGATTTAATGATACCTAAAGAGTAGATGTGGGCCCTAAGCCTTTTATGCCTTTATTTAATTGGTTTCTTTATGCAGATGAACTTGGCTTAGGACCATAACCCTACTATTCAAGTTCTTAACACATACATTTTGTGTATTTGTACTGTAAAACTACCAAAATGAACAATTGCTTACAAGGTTGGAATGCACTCTGATTACATATTTCCTTTCTTCCTCTTCACCAAAATATCAATTTGCAGATTGAACGTGGAAATGTAGTTCTCCACAGGAATATGCCTTTTACCTCAGGCAACATCAAATGGGCTAAAGAGGTCCTTGAACGACTTCAAACATTTTGGTCCAATTTTGCATCTCTCCGGTATTTGTAAGTTATTAGGCTTATTTCATGGTAAAACCATCCTAATGAGACAAGCAATTTTTATGGAGGTCAGCGAGCTGTTCATTTTAGCACTTACAGAGTCTTTGCCCTTATTATTTAACTCTTACTTGGCTCAGTTCATTGAGAAGGATTCATCCTCATGATTTTAAAATACATTCACTGGGGCTCTTAAAACTTCATCTCTTTAGGTCCATACATAATTTCTTTTCACTTTTCGTTTTCACTGACAATACGTTGGTAGCTTTTTGTTACTTTTCTTCAGCAACTAGCACTCCTTTTATTTTGCAGATTTTCTGTACCTGCCTCTTTTCTTTGTAGGAATTGGTAACTTTCTGCTGTTGACATTCAGTTACATCTTGGGAGTTCCATTAATTTGATAACTGTCTTTTAAGGCAAAGACAATTCATAACCATTATTTGGCATCTATTGTTTCTATTCCTGTTTTTATAGTACATTTTATCATACTTCTATTTTATATTTTACTGTCAAGTAGTCAAGCTGAAATCTAATATGTAGAAAAATCGTATTCCTACAGATTCTTGGAAAGTCCTGATGATGCCCTAGTTTATCAGAAGTATACTGAAATGACAACTTTGCTAGACCAATTTGAAAATTCTATCTATGATGAATGGAAAAGTAACGTTGATGAAATCTGTGAATTCAATTTGAATCAACCCTTGGTTAAATTCAGTGCCATAACTGGTCTTCTCAGTGTCAACTTTGACCCAAAGGTAGGGGTTTGATGTTTTTAAGTTGTTTCATAGATGGCATTTTTATTACAAGTAAATCTCTGATGCTTCCAGTCATTTATATTTAATTTTGGGAGACTGTCAGTGCCACTAGGAATATAACTGAAATCTTAAAAAAAAACAACAACAACTTATTTTTGAGAGAAGAGAGAGCACCAGTGGAGGAGGGGTAGAGAGAAAGGGGGACAGAGGATCTGAACTGGGCTTCACTCTGACAGCAGCCAACCCACAGCGAGGCTCAAACCCACAAACCGCGAGATCATGACGTGAGTTGAATTTGGACGCTCAGCTAACTGAGCCACTCAGGTGCCCCCTGAAAACAACTTTTAATAGGTTGTAGTTTTAGAGGTTGGTTTCCCAAATGCTGTATTAATTACTGTTTATTTTGCCTTGTAATTGCCACTTCTACCTTCACTGAATAATGAGTTGAGAGTGGGGTCCATTCCATTTTACCTTTGTGTTTTTTGATTCCAGCATAGTGTCTGACGTGTGGTAATACCTAATGTTAGCTCAACTGAATGTAATTATAGTCTTTATCAGTTTTCTGGCTTGAATTTTATTTGCTTTTGGTTCACTAAAATTTTATCACAGAAGTTAAGGTTTGGGGAGTCGACAAAATGTATGGAATGAGAGACCTTTTTTAATCCTTTGGGTGGATAATGGTAAATGATTTGTCATAATATCTTTCAAAGGGACAATAAACTCTAATATGTTAAATTAGTAATTCTTATAAAATAGTTTTCAGAAAAACACAAAACAACATATAAATGCCCCACATAGTATGAACAGTTAAGGGGCGCCTGGGTGGCTCAGTTGGTTGAGCATGCGACTTTGGCTCAGGTCATGACCTCGCGGTTCATGAGTTCGAGCGTCGGGTTAGGGTTTGTGCTGACAGCTCGGAGCCTGGAGACTGCTTCGGATTCTGTGTCTCCCTCTGTCTCTGCCCCTCCCCTGCTCACATTCTCCCTCTCTCTCTCTCAAAAATAAAGATTAAAAAAAATTAAAAAAAAATGAACAGCTAGGTAGTATCCGGGATGAAATTTACCTTTATTGAAGAGATCATTTTTATTTTATGATAAACCACATAACAAAAAGAAATTTCATAAATTCTCTGAGGAAGTTTATTTTCTCAAAACTTCATTACATGTTATGTAATTGATAAGAATGTAATAATGAAAACACAGGAAGTTTAATAGAAATTACCTATGGTTTGCTTATATTTATATATAATGTACTCTCTGTGCATATATTTGCTAAATTGATATATATGTAGGCATATATGTATTTTAACTTATTTCCAACTTTGAGAGCTTGGCAGGAGACACAAAATAAGCTTTTTCTTAATGTTTATGTATTTTGAGAGGGGGGGGGGGAGAGAACGAGTGGGGGAGGGGCAGAGAGAGAGAGAGAGAGAGAGGGAGAGAGAATCCTAAGCAGACTCTGTGCTGTCAGTATGAGCCCCATGCAGGGCTTCATTTCATGAACTGTAAGATCATGATCTGAGCCAAAATCAAGATTTGGCTATTTACCCAACTGAGCCATTGAGGCACTCCTAAACTTTTCTATTTACCTAAAAGAATGTGCTTTACAGGAAAGGGCAAACATATAAAAATATCTATTTGTGAGTTGCTTTTACAAAAAAATTAGTCAAAATTTGGCTAATTTTTTAGATAGTGAAGATTATATACTGTTTTTTAGTGATTTCCCTTTCATGTCAGTTGTATTGTATACCTAGGTAGGAAATGGGCCTCATTGGATCTGATTGTCATAATCTGCACCCAAATTCTGATCTGTTGCCCTGAAATAGTACAGAGAACAGCATCACTTAGTTATGTTTACAAACCTTAGCACATACATGTATAAATACGTGACCTGGAGAACTGAGGGTTTCTTTTATCCCTAATTTCATAAAACCAGCTTACAGAAACTAAATTCGTGAGAAGTTCCAGGGATAATTCCTGTGTTTATACCTGAAGGGATGATAAAAACACAGACTATATGTTAATAGTTAACCTGTGGTGTAACAATCTAAGGGAGTCAACTGGTCTACCTTCAAAACGTGTTGTGCAGTCTTTTCCTCAGAGCCTGTGATTTAGAGGTGTAGTCATTTCTGCTACAACATGACATATGCCTTCCTAAAAATCACTGCACTAGGAAAGAATGCACTGTAAAAAGTACTGGGCTTATGGGGAAAATGGGGTTAGGGCTGTCATACTTTAAAAGCTGCAAGCAAGGGGTGCTTGGGTGGCTTGGATGATTAAGTGTCTGACTGATGTTATCAGCTCAGTTCATGATCTCATGGTAATGAGATCCAGCCCCATGTAGGGGTCTGTGCATAGTGTGGAGCCTTCTTGAAGTTCTTTCTCCGCCTCTCTCTCTGTCCCTCCCTCACTTGCTCTTTCAAAATAAGTAAATAAACCTAAAACAACTGTAAGCAATACATTAAAGAAACAGGAATGTAGTACCTCAAGATCATAAAAGCCATATATGAAAAACCCACTGCTAACATCATCCTCAATGGAGAAATAGCTTTCCCCCTAAGGTCAGGAAAACAAGGATTTCCCCTCTCACCACTGTTATTCAACATAGTGTTGGAAGTCCTAACCTCAGTAATCAGACAACACACAAAAAAAAGGCATCCAAGTCAGCAAGAAGGAAGTCAAACTTGCACTTTTCGAAGACAACATGATACTCTATGTGAAAAACAAAAGATCCACCCCAAACTGCTAGAACTGATCCATGAATTCAGCACAGGATTCAGTCACAGGATATAAAATCAGTGTATAGAAGTTGGTTGCACTTCTATACACCAGTAATGAAGTAGCAGAAAGAGAAATCAAGGAATTGATCCCGTTTACAATTGCACCAAAACCCATAATACCTAGGAATAAACCTAATCAGAGAGGTATAAGATCTGTACACTGAAAACTATAGAAAGTTAATAAAAGAAATTGAAGATTTCCAAAAAAAAAAAAAAAAAAAAGGAAAAACATTCCATGCTCCTGGATAGGAAGAACATATATTGTTAAAATGTCAATACTGTCCAAAGCACTCTACATACTCAATGCAATACCTATCAAAATAACACCAGCATTCTTCACAGAGCTAGAAAAAATAATCCTCAAATTTGTATGGAACCAGAAAAGACTCCGAATAGCCAAAGCAATCCTGAAAAAGAAAACCAGAGCAGGAGGCATCACAATTCCAGTCTTTAAGGTGTATTACAAAGCTGTAATCATGAAGACAGTATGGTACTGGCATAACAGACACATAGATCAGTTGAACAGAAGAGAGAAGCCAGAAATGAACCCACAAAGGTATGGCCAACTCATCTTTGACAAAGCGGCAAAGAGTATCCAATGGAATAAAGACGGTCTCTTCAGCAAGTGGTGCTGGGAAAACTGGAGAGCGACATGCAGGAGAATGAACCTGGACCACTTTCTTACACCATATGCAAAAATAAACTCAAAATGGATGAAAGAACTAAATATTAGAAAGCTATTAAAATCTTAGAAGAGATAACAGGCAAGAAATTCTTTGACCCTGGCCGCAGCAACTTCTTACTAGACATGTCTCCATAAGCAAAGAAACAGAAGAAAAATGAACTATTGGGACCTCATCAAGATAAAAAGCTTCTTCACGGTGAAGGAAACTATCAGCAAAACTAAAAGACAGCTGATGGAATGGGAGAAGATATCTGCAAATAACCTATCAGATAAAGGGTTAGTATCCAAAATCTGTAAAGAACTGATTAAATTCAACACCCAAAAATAATTTAGTGAAGCAATTGGCAAAAGACACTTTTCCAAAGAAAACACATAGATGGCTGACACATGAAAAGATGCTCAACATCACTCATCATCAGAGAAATACAAATCAAAACCACAATGAGATACCACCTCACACCTGTCAGAATGGCTAAACTGAACAACTCAGGAAACAGCAGCTATTGGTGAGGATGCAGAGAAAGAGGATCTCTTTTGCACTGCTGGTGGGAATGCAAACTGGTACAGCCACTCTGGAGAACAGTTGGGGGTTCCTCAAAAAATTAAAAATAGAACTACCCTATGACCCAGTAATTGCACTACTAGGTATTTATCCAAGGGTTACAGGTGGGATGTTTCGAAGGGGCACATGCACCCCAGTTTTTATAGCAGTGCTATTGACAATAGCCTAAGTCCGGAAAGAGCCCAAATGTCCATCGACTGATGAATGGATAAAGAAGATAAAGAAGATTGTGTGTGTGTAATATTTCTCGGTAATCAAAAAGGATGGAATTTTGCCATTTGCAACAACATGGATGGAACCTAGAGTGTATTATGCTAAGTGAAGTAAGTCAGAGAAAGACAACTATCATATGACTTCACTCATATGTGAAATTTAAGATACAAGACAGATGAACATAAGGGAAGGGAAGCAAAAATAATATAAAAACAAACCATAAGAGATTCTTAAATCCAGAGAACAAACTGAGCGTTACTGGAGGCAAGGTGGGTGAGGGGGTAGGCTAAATGGGTAAGGGACATTAAGGAGAACACTTGGTGGGATGAGTACTGGGTGTTATATATGAGTGACGAATCAGTAAATTCTATTCCGGAATTACACTGTAGGTTAACCAACTTGGATGCAATTTAAAAAAAAAAAAGGGGGGGGGGGAGAAAGAGGCAAACCAAGAAACAGACTCTTAACTAGAGAGAACAAACTGATGGTTATCAGAGGGAAGGTGGGTGGAGGCATGGGTGAGGTAGGTGATGGGGATGAAGGAGTGTACTTAATGTGATGAGCACTGAGTGTTGTACAGAAATGTTGACTCACTGTATTGTACACCTGAAACTAATATCACACTGTGTGTTAACTAACGAATTTAAATAAAAATGTAAAAAAACAGGAATGTAGGAAAAACAGCATTATTTTATACATTTTAAATGGCTACATAAATAATATATAGCTACCACAGTAAATATGACTTTCCCTTGACAAAGACCTGAAGTTTGCTCGTGGAAGTAGGTGTTGGAAAGGTTGCAGTTTATGTGTTACTGTGAAGTGATGGAAGGAGAGTTCTCTGATACCAGGCAGAAAGTTGTACCCCCCCTCCCACCCCTGCAGGTGAGTGGGCGTGGCTCCTCATGGGTGAATGAACTGAAGCACTTGGTGGCTGTTTACATATGAGCATTTTGTGTATTTCTAAATGATTTTTTTTAATTAAAAAGGTTTTTTTAATGTTTATTTTTGTGAGAGAATAAGAGTGTGAGCAGGGGAGGGGCAGAGAGAGAGGGAGACACAGAATCTGAAGCGGGCCCCAGGCTCTGAGCTGTTGGCTCAGAGGCTGACGAGGGCTTGAACTCACGAGCCGAGTCGTGAGGTCATAACCTGAGCCGAAGTTGGGTGCTTAACTGACTGAGCCATCCAGGCACCCCTAATTTTTAAAATTTTTATTGGAGAGCATGAGGGGCAGAGAGACAGAATTCCAAGCAGGTTCCACACTCATTGGGGGGCGGACGCGGCTCACTCCTATGATCCTGGGATCATAACCCAAGCTGAAATAGACACTCAACCAACTGAGCCACCCAGGTGCTCCGTGCCTATTTCTAAGCTTTCCAGTTGAGTTGGGTGCGGTTTTTACTTTTACCTGGTGTTTCTTGCTAATGAAATTGCAGATAAGCATAGACAAAATAGGTGGCATCCTCACTTTGCTAGTGTATCAATCACATTGGAACACATTTATGTTTTCAAAACAAACACTGTAACAGGAAGAAGGTACTGGGAAAACATTGAGGTCCGTTTATGGCCTTCAGTTTCACCTGTCCATGTGCACATGTTGCTGTCTTTTGCTTAAATTCTTTCCCTGACTGTGGGCCATAACCAGTGACAGATACCTTTATTATTTATATTTCCACATCATAAGGAATGTATGATTGTTACGCGTATGCTTAAAAAGCATGTGAAACAGCAGCCTCAGTCAGTTAAGCCTTGACAGTTTGAGAGTATTGTAACCATTGGATGAAATTTTAAGTGTTGGGATTTTAATGTGTGTTGAAAGAGAATGCTCTTCTTAAAATACATAATGATCCTTGATTTTCTTTTAAAAGCTAGTGGCTGTATTGAGAGAAGTGAAATACCTTTTGATGTTGAAGAAATCCAACATACCAGATTCAGCTTTAGCCATCTTCAAAAAAAGAAACACTATTTTAAAGGTTAGTGTTTTTAGGGTATTTTTTGAACAGAAATATTTTTTTACTTGTGTTTTTCTTTTTTTATTTTTTTTGAGAGAGGGAGAGTGAGCGTGAGCTGGGCAGAGGGGTGGAGGGAGAAAGAGAATCTTAAATAGACTCCACATTCATCATGGGGCCCGATGCAAAGCTTGATCCCATGACCCTGGGATCATGACTTGAGCCAAAATCGGGAGTCAGATGCTCAGCCGACCGAGCCACCTATGCACCGCTGAACACAAGAACAAGTGTCTTGATTTGTAATTATTAACATGTAGACCAATAGTACTTTGATGCCTTTAAGATACATAGCTATAACATATTTGGCCCTTTTTGTTTGGGGATTTCCTTTGCTCAGTACATTGGAAATCTTGAACTTCTTGTGCAAGGATATAATAAGCTGAAGCAGACTCTTCTGGAAGTGGAATACCCTCTGGTTGAAGAGGAGCTGAGGGCCGTGGATGAGCAACTACAGGCAGCCGCGACGTCGCTGACGTGGCAGGATGACTGCTGGGGATACATTGAGAGGGTGCACACAGCGACGGCGGAATTGGCACACAGAGTTGAGCATGCGCGGAGCAATGTTAAAGTGATCCAGCAAACCATGAAGGCGTGGGCCGAGTGTACGCTTCTGCCCAGGAGGGAGCACCGAAGGGAGGCTGTCTTTACCTTGGAGGACAAGAGTGATTTGTTCTCTAAAAAGTACAAGCGAATTCAGGAAGATGGCTGCAAGATACATAACTTGGTGGAGGTAATTGCTTTTAAGGTTTTGAAATAGATTGAAGAGCTTTTCAGTTAGCTGAGAAGGCAGCAGACCTACACAACCTTATAATGTAGGATTGTTTCATTAGGGTTGAGAGAGCTTTATGTGTGGTTTTGTTAAGCATTTAAAATGGAGAAATTTGTCTTGCTCGCCTATTGGAATGTGAGATATTTTCATGAAACGCAAAGGCTAGAGAGGGGATCCTTGTGTTTGTCATAGCTACGTGCTCTTCTGGCAGCTGTCAATAGCTAGCATTGTTGGTGGGGTGCCTGTCTGTGTCAGCCATCTTGTCTGCGTCATCTCCTGCCACCCTCTCAACCTTCTAAGGGTGGTGATAGTAGTCACTCTTTTTTTTTTTTTTTTTTTAACAAGTATTTGAATTTTTAAAACTATTCTAGAGTTGTCAATTTAAGAGAAAATAAAATAAAATAGAACAAGGCAGAAAAATAAAAGTAATCAAGCAAAAAGTCCCTTATCTGTTGGACCTTATATTCTAGTTGGAAAATAGAGACAATAACAAAAACAGAATAAGTCAATTGGTCATAGGATAAATGGTAAAAAATAGAGCAGGTAGGATACGGAATCATTGGTAGGGAAGGTGTACTTTTTAAAATTCTAGTTAGATAAGGGTTGGTGGGGGGTGGGAGGAAGGGGAGGGTGGGTGATGGGTATTGAGGAGGGCACCTTTTGGGATGAGCACTGGGTGTTGTATGGAAACCAATTTGACAATAAATTTCATATAATGAGAAAAAAAATTCTAGTTAACATTCAGTGCGATATTGATTACAGAATAGGATTCAGTGATTCATCACCTATGTTCAACAACCATTGCTCATTACAACAAGTGCCCTCCTTAATACCCATCACCCATCTAGTCCGATTTCCACCCTCCTCCCTCTGTCAACCCTCAGTCTATTCTCTATCATTAAGTCTTTTGTGATTTGTTTCCTCCCCTGGTCTTTTTATTCCCCCCGTTTTCCATATGTTCATCTGTTTTGTTTCTTAAATTTTACATATGGGTGAAATCATACGGTATTTGTCTTTCTCTGATTTATTTCACTTAGCATGATACATTCTAGTTCCATCCACATCATTGCAAATGGCAAGATTTCATTCTTTTTGATTGCTAATATTCCATTGTGTGTGTGTGTGTGTGTGTGTGTGTGTGTGTGTGTTCATGTGTGTGTATCACATTTTATTTATCCATCATCAGATGAACATTGGGGCTCTCTCCATAGTTTAGCTTTTGTTGATAATGCTGCTATAAACATTGGAGTGCATGTACCCCTTTGAATCTGTATTTTTGTCTCCTTTGGATAAATACCTAATAGTGCAATTGCTGAATTGTAGGATAGTTCTAGTTTTAGTTTCTTGAGGAACCTCCACACAGTTTTCCAGAGTGGCTGCATCAGTTTGCATTCCCACCAGCATTACAAGAGGATGCCCCTTTCCCACATCCTCACCAACACCTGTTGTTTGTTGTGTTGTTAATTTTAGCCATTCTAACGGGTATGAGGTGGTATCTCATGGTTTTGATTTGTATTTCCCTGATGATGAATAATGTTTAACATCTTTTCATGTGTTGGCTGTCTGGATGTCTTCTTTGGGAAAGTGTCTATTCATGCCTTCTGCCCATTTCTTAACTGGGTTGTTTTTTTGGGTGTTCTGTTTGATAAGTTCTATATTTTGGTTATTAACCTTTTAACAGATAGATGATTTGCAAATATCTTCTCCCATTCCATAGGCTGCCTTTTAGTTTTGTTGATTTTTTACTTTACTTTGCAGAAGCTTTTTATCTAGATGAAGTCCCAGTAGTTTATTTTTACTTTTGTTTCCCATTGGCAACATGTCTAGTAAGAAGTTGCTGTGGCCAAGGTCAAAGAGGTTGCTGCTTGTGCTCTCCTCTAGGATTTTGATGGTTTTCTGTTGGACATTTAGATCTTTCATCCATTTTGAATTTCTTTTTGTATGTATGGTGTAAGAAAGTGGTCCGGTTTCATTCTTCTGCCTGTAGCCATCCGGTTTTCCCAACACCATTTGTTGACGACTGTCTTTTTTCCACTGACTACTCTTTCCTGCTTTGTTGAAGATGAGTTGACCTTATAGTTAGGAGTCCATTTTTGGATTTTCTATTCTGTTCCGTTGATCTATGTGTCTGTTTTTGTGCCCATACTATATAGTACATATATTATAGCTTTGTAATATAGCTTGAAATCCAGGATTGTGATACCTCCAGTTGTGTTTTTCTTTTTTAGGATTGCCTTGGCTATTCAGGGTCTTTTGTGGTTCCATATAAATTTTAGGATTGTTTGTTCTAGCTCTGAACAATGTTGGTAATATATTCACAGGGATTGCATTAAATGTGTAGATTGCTCTGGGTAGTATAGACATCTTAACAATGTTTTTTCTTCTAATCCATGAGCATGGAAGGCTTTTTCATTTTTTTGTGTCCTATTCAGGTTTTTTCATAAGCATTCTATAGTTTTTGGAGTACAGATCTTTTACCTCTTTAGTTAGGTTTATTCCTAGGTATCTTACCGTTTTAGGTGCAATTGCAAATTGGATCGGTTCCTTGATTTCTTTTTCTGCTGCTTTGCTAGCGGTGTATAGAAATGTGACAGATTTCTTCACATTGATTTTATATCCTGTGACTTTGCTAAATTCATGTACTGCTTCTAGCAGTTTTTCAATGGAGGCTTTTGGGTTTTCTACATAGAGTATCATGTCATCTGTGAGTAGTGAAAGTTTGAGTTCTACCTTGCTGATTTGGATGGGGGGGAATTTTATACGAAGCGGTTTGAAACACTTTCTTAATAAGGTAGCAGTTCTGCATTGAACCAGAAGGGAAAGAGAATGAGCCATGTAGATATCAGGAGAAGGATGCTGTAGGTAGCAAAAGTACAGAAGTTTGAGGAAAGATCCTGGCCTGTCCCAGGATCAGTTAGAGAGCCAGCATGCCTGAAGCAGAATTCATAAGGGGAATAGTGGTAGCTGATAAAAGCTTAGAAGGGACTAAGGATCCATCATAGGGGATGGACAGGCCATTATGAGAAATTTGGTTTGTACTGGGAGGTGAAATGGCAGCAGAGACTCTCTGTTCCAAGGCTTGGCCTGTTGACTGTAAATCAGAGGTTGGGGAGCAAGGAGGTGGTAGGAGGTAGAGAGACCATTAGGAGATTAATTTAAAAATTCAGGCGACAATGGCTTGGGTCAGAACGGTAGTGATAGAAGCAGTCATGCTGGATGTATGTTGAAGGTAGAACCAACAAGATTTGCTGTGGTCAGTCAGGAGAGAGCGATGTCAAGGATGAGTTGAGATTTTTTGGTCTGAGCAACTGGAAAATTGGAGTTTCCCTTTAGTGATATAGGGAAGACTGTGAGAGAGTGGATTTTGCATGAAGAGAGAGGCTTTGGTTTGGGCCATGTTAGTGAGAGAGGCACGCTCAAGGGGATATTTTGCGTAGGCTGGCACTGCAGTCGAGTCTGGAATTTGGGGTTAGAAGTCTAGGCCAGTGACACAGAGCTGGGAGCCAGGAGCATGTATGTTATATGGGAAGCCACAGACTTACCTGGGTTCAGGTAGGGATTAATTGTAGATAGAAGAGCGGCCTGAGGACTGACCTTGAAGTCATCCCTGAGGCCAGGGAGGAGGGCAAGGTCCAGCACAGGAAGCGGAGAAGGCCAGTGAAGTAGACGGAAAATCAAGAGAGATGCAGTCCTGGAAATCCCGTCAAGAAGGGATTTCAAGAAGGAGGAAGCTTTTGACTTTGTCCCATCCTGATTTATGACCGGAAAATGAGGGCCGAGACTGGCAGTCAGATTTTGCATCATGGGAGCCATTGGTGACTGTGACAGACCTAACTGAATAGAATGGAAGCCAAATTGGAGCGACTGACAAGAATGGGAGAAATGGGACCAGAAATCCGCTAAATTGAGGAGCTCTAGGGGGCGGGAACTGAAAACTGCACAGTGCCTGGGGCGTGTCAGGGATGGGGAGGATTTTATTTTATTTTGTTTTGTTTATTTATTTATTTATTTATTTATTTTTAAATTAAAATGTTTTTTAAAAAATGTTTATTTTTGAGAGAGATAGAATGTGAATGGGGGAGGGGCAGAGAGAGAGGGAGACACAGAATTTGAAGCAGGCTCCAAGGCTCTGAGCTGTCAGCACAGAGTCCAACATGGGTCTTGAACTACTGAACCACGAGATGGTGACCTGAGTAGAAGTCAGCTGATTAACTGACTAAGCCACCCAGGTGCCCCATTGTTTTGTTTATTTTTGATTAAGAATTTTAAAAGTTTATTTATTTATTTTGAAGGAGGGTGGGAGAGGAGAGAGAGAGAGAGAAAATACGTGAGTGGGGGAGGGGTAGAGAGAGAGAGAGTGCGTGTGCGAGGGGGCGCAGAATCCCAAGCAGACTCCGTGCTGTCACTCAGATTCTGATCTGGGGCTCAATTTCATGACATTGAGATCATGACCTGAGCTGAAATCAAGAGTCATATGACTAACCAATTCTGCCATGCAGGTGCCTTGGGAAGATTTTTTTTTTTTAATTTTTTTTTTTAACGTTTATTTATTTTTGAGACAGAGAGAGACAGAGCATGGCTGGGGAGGGGCAGAGAGGGAGACACAGAATCAGAAGCAGGCTCCAGGCTCTGAGCCACCAGCCCAGTGCCCGACGCGGGGCCCGAACTCACGGACCGCGAGACCGCGACCCGAGCCGAAGTTGGACGCTTAACCGACTGAGCCACCCAGGCGCCCCGGGAATATTTTTTTTTTTTTTTAATTTTATTTATTTATTTTTGAGAGAGACAGAGACAGTGTGAGTGGTGGAGAGGGAGAGAGAGAATCCCAACCAGAGAATCCCACCGACAGTGCAGAGCCCGACATAGGACTTGATCTCGCGAACTGTGACATCATGACCTGAGCTGAAACCAAGAGTTGGACTCTTAACCAACTGAGCCACCCAGGCACCCCTGGGAGGATTTTATTTTTAATGCTGGTTGATGTTTTTGGGTGATAGAAGTTGATTGGAATGATCTAGGAGAGGAGAAATAATGACTGAGGAAAATCTTGGAAGGAATGGGATTGCATACATACATGGGGATGTTGGCTGTAGACAGGAACATGGGCAGCTAATCTGTAGTGACTGGAGAGAAGACAGCAAAGTACAGGATTGTGGTGCTCACAGAGGGGCAGCTCTGGTGAGGGGAATGTGGGGAAGTTCATTTTTCATTCTTCATAAGGAAAAAAGAACAGGAACCAAAGAGCAAATTCAGTATTTCCTTCTGAGTGCATTTGTTATATGGAATCTCTATAGATAGACACAGTGCTCAGACCAGAGTCAGGCTGTCCTGTTGAAACAAGACCACAGGGAAGGTAGAGGGCCTGGTGGGTTACTGTGGCAGCAATCTAGGTGACGGATGGTGGTACCTGGACCCAGGAGGTGACTATGGAGATAATTAGGAGTGGTTGGGTTCTGCATATATTTTAAATTAAGTAAAACAAACAGAATTGGATGTGGAACATCAAAGAAGGAGGCTATTCTAAGAGTTTGGTGCCCCTCAGCTGGAAAGATGAAGTTGCAATCCATTCAGACATTCAGGTGGGAAAGGCTATGTGAGCAAGAGGACAGCTGAGAAGGAAAGATGTCAGTCTTAGACATTTAAAAAAATGTTTCTTTATTTTTGAGAGAGAGAGAGACAGACAGTGTGAGCAGGGAAGAGGCAGAGAGAGAGGCAGACACAGGGTCTGAAGCAGGCTCCAGGCTCTGAGCTGTCAGCACAGAGCCCGACACGGGGCTCAAACTCACAAACTGTGACATCATAACCTGAGCTGAAGTTGACGAACAGACTGAGCCACCGAGGTACCCCTAATGTGAGGCGTCTGTCAGATGAGGAGGAGTTGTGGCAGCAGTTGGATTTACTAGTTCTGGAGTTTGGGAAAGGGCTGTAAACTGGAAGTGCCTGTGAAAAAGAAGTCGGTGGCCATGACATTTAAGCTCATGAGATCCCCAAGAGCTGTGTAGCTAGAGAACAGAAGTAAGTCAAGGACAGGTCTGTGGGGAAACAGGGAGGAGGAAGAAGAACCTTAGGAAACGGAGGAGGAAGAAGAACGAGCCCAAGGTGCAGAAAAGGAACATGACACAGTAGGAGGAAAACCAGGAGAGGCTGGCGAATGAGGATGAAGACACAGAGTGAAGAAGGGGTGTGAAGGAGAACACACCTGCTCACCAAAATGTGACGTGTGGCGCACTTGATATGCTGTGTTGAGCGTAGTGTAGCAAAAAAAGAAAAACATTAATACGGGTTTCAAAGTTTCTTTTGGCTTCCAAGTTTGTCTGAAGTTTCTAAGTTTTAATTTTCCTTACTGATAACAGCTTGCTCGGACAGACTTTGTCGCGGCTTTCTTTCTTTGATTGCTGCCTGTATGAGCATTCTAGGGCTGCGGTAACAGAGTACCACAAATGGGGGGCTTGTAATGTCAGAAACGTATTCTTTCACAGTCTGAAGGCTAGAAGTCTGAAAGCAAGGTGTGAGCAGGGCTGTGATGTTTGGAAACAGGTTTGGAAAAGACCTGCCCTCCGGAGTCCAGAGGTCCTGTTTCTAGTTCTAGCTTAGTTGCTAACTTCCTACCCCTGTGACACTTGGTATGTCTTAGGTCTTTGTTTTTATATCTTTAAAATGAAGAGACTTAACAAGATGGTCTTTAAGGATTTTTGTGTTTTCGGCTCTAAGATCTATATTTCTTCTTTCTAGTGCACACAAAGGAGCCGAGACTGCTATGTACAATTGCCCAGGATGTCTACTGCACAACTCCAGGGTAGTGGGTCACGTATACTACAGATATATACGGATATGAATAGTCCACCTGGATGGGCAAGATAGCATTTCTCAAAGGAGAGGCCCTTAAATTTGTTTGAGGGCAAGAAATCCCTCAAAGAACTTTCTAATCTTGGCCCATTTTTATCACCTCTTTATTTCTGGTTCTTGCAAGTAACACACACCTTTGAATCCTGGATCATATATCCACAGTAGCAAAAGATCAAAAAAAAGCAAAGAGTATAGTCTGCCTTGTAACCAGCTCTTATTCCAGGGTCTCCTTTTGTCTGTGCTCTCGTTTCTGAGTTGGGCCTCTGCTCTCTGGACTGTAATGCCTATGTAACCTTTGCCACTCAGAAAGGTGTCTCTGGAACCAGCCGTGCTGCCCACCTGATCTTTTCAAATCTGTGTCCTTAGGTCTGCCACACTGTATGCCCCACCTCTAGCAGTCTTGATGCATATCTGTGTCCGACCCTGTCATGCCCTACTGCCTATTCATCACTCACACTTGGGAGATGTTGAAGTAGAAGAACTTAATATTGTTGAAGCACAAAGAGAGTTTCGACTTCACCAAGCCTGTTTTCCCCAAGCTGGGTTACTATTCCGTAGGCGACTTATAGGTGCTTTGCACAAAGTGTTCTTTGTGTTTTGGTTAAACCAACGTAAGTGAACTTATAATAGTGGAACAGTGAATCTCCAAGAAAGGCCTGCAGGACAGAGCGCTTTGCTGACTTAGTGACCTTGGATGTTCCAGAACAGTGTTCTCTGAAGGGCCAGTTTGGGAAACCTACACCTTGGGCCCTGGAAGACCATGTCCTAGGCCCCTTGGAGTTAGGGACAGAGCAAGAACTTGAGCCTATGTCCAATACATACAGAATGTGTTCAGAACTCAAGAATTTCTTGTTCGTATTTGAAGATGCAATTTTCATAATTATTTTTCCTTTAAAGAATGACCTTTGAATGTATTTTATAACTGATACAAATGTCACAACAACCTGCTTTGATTTTTACTATTTAGCTTAAGGTTCTACAACCTAGCATTTAAATGTCCCTGACTTGTGCAGGAGCAAAATATTTTTTTAACAAAATATTTAAACGTAAAGCTTTCATGTTTGTACTCACTGTTGTTTATACTCCTCTGTTAATATTTACATTTGTAGGAAAACAGGAAGCTCTTCAGAGCAAATCCTTCTCTGGATACGTGGAAGATTTATGTAGAATTCATTGATGACATTGTGGTGGAAGGCTTTTTTCAAGCTATCATGCACGACTTAGATTTCTTTCTGATGAATATGGAGAAACAACTGAAACCTGTGCCGTTTTTTCAAGCACAGATGATCCTCACACCCCCTGAGATTCTGTTTAAACCTTCTTTAGAACGAGAGGCTGGGGATGGCTTCTATGATCTGGTGGAGGGAGTGCTATGCAGTAGTTTCAGAATGTCTGCCCAGATGAAGCGGGTGGCAGCACATCTGGAAATCGCCGATTATCAGGTATTTTCTTTGTAAATGGGTATTTATGTTTTGTTAATGATTCAAACATAAATTGAGGTAATGGGGAACACTAGGAAATGAGACGCTGGGAAACGACAACACGGTTTTTGATTGATTGTACCAACTGCTCTGCCATTGAAGAATTTCAGTGAGTAATTTCTGTTGCATATAGTTGATGAAGCGAGGTTGCTTTTAATAAACCCTTGGCTTTCCTCTCATTTAGAATGACATGGAGAATATGTTAGGCCTGGCAGAAGTCAGGCAGGAGATAATGAACAGAGTGGCAGACGTCATCAACAAAGTCTTGGACTTTAGAAATACCCTGGACACATATGCTTACCTCTGGGTTGATGACCGATCCGAGTTCATGAGGCATTTTCTCCTGTATGGCCACAGTATGTCATCTGAGGAGACAGGTGCTCATGCAAACGAAGAAGTCCCCGAACAACCACCGACTCTCCAACAGTTCAGAGAACAGGCAAGGAAAACCATTAGTGTTTAAGGTACTTCTTTGCTTTTGACTGAACTGTTAAAGTCATTTTTTTTTTCTAATTATAGATTGACATTTATGAAGCTTTGTATGTTCAGATGAGCAAGTTTGATGACTTCAGAGTGTTTGATAGCTGGTTCAGGGTGGACATGAAGCCCTTCAAAGTGAGCTTGCTGAACATTATTAAGAAATGGAGCTGGATGTTTCAGGAGCATCTTTTGAGATTTGTCGTAGACAGGTAGCCTTCTTTGCTTTGGTATTTGGAATTACAACTCTGAACAGCTGACTGCTTTCTAATATTGAGATAAAAATTTTAAGAACATTAAAACTGCCGGTTTCTTAACAGAGATAACGAGTGATGTTTAAATAGGTAAATAGTGACCATAAGATTCTATCAGAAGTCTTCTAAAGGTTTTAATGCGCTTAATTTGGGTTTGCATGTCTTTGTGTGTGTGCATGTATATTTCTGTGTATTTAATAGTCTGAATGAGCTACAAGACTTTATAAAGGACACAGATGCTGGACTTCAGAGAGATTTAAGTGAGGGTGATCACGATGGTTTGGTGGATATCATGGGGCATCTTCTGGCGGTAAGAAGCCGACAGAGAACTACTGATGAACTCTTCGAACCACTAAAACAAACCATCGCACTCTTGGAAACCTATGGCCAGAAGATGCCTGAGCAAGTCTATATTCAGCTGGAGGTAAGCGTACTGGTAAAATAACCACAATTAACTTAAGTTGAGCACCTACTTTAGCCAAGCTCTTTACATCCCCTCTCTTATACCATCCTTTAACAACGTATACTGTAGACCCCTGCTTGTATTTTACAGGTTAGGGATCTGAAAAAGAGTTAATATATTTTTCAAAGTCACACAAATCGTAAAACCAGCCAGCACAAATCTAGGAGTGTTTCATGCCAAAATACTCCATCTCAACTGCTGTCCTTCACTGCCTTCTTATTGGACGGTATTTAGGTAACAGCCTCGGAGTTGCTCTTTGGAGTTCCACTTTACCTTGACTTTAAGACCTGAAATATATTCCAGTTCTCTTTCATTGAAAGCTGTCTGTCCGTTGAGAGGAGTCCTAGTCTTTGGAAGCCTATTATGGACGCTTTAATAAAGAATAAAGCACAGGGGGCGCCTGGCTGGCTTAGTCAGTTAAACGTCGCACTCTTGATTTCTGCTCAGGCTATGACCTCACAGCTTGGAGCCTGCTGATCTCTCAGAGAGATTTTTTCTGTCCCTCTGTCTCTGCCCCACCCCCACTCTTGCTCTCTGTCTCTCAAAATAAATACACTTAAAAAAGAATAAAGCCCAATTTGGTTGGAGAAATCACTGTTTTCTGAATAGGAGTTGCGTGTTGTCCTCCTGTTTCTGTCCTTTGGAAAAACTTGGTGGCTGCTCTGTGCCCAGTGCTGAATGAAGTTGTGGTAGTTAGAATTAAAACCACGAATCAAGAGCTCACAGTTCCCATGCCTATATCGGAGTATTGGAGATCATATATTTGCATCATCCACCAACTTCCAGGATGGACTTAGGTTTCACCTTGCACATGTGAATAGTGGACACATTAATGTAAACACACTTGTATTAAATTCTAGCTCAGAGAGTAGAGTGTGGAACCCAGACGTAGATTTGATTTTGAGTACCGTACGAGTTCATCCCATCTGCTTGTCTCAGAGCATGCTCCCTCTTCAGGAAAATATCTCTCCAGATCCCTTACATTTAACATTGGTACTGTGTCCATTTCCCCCACTTTTTCTTTTTTTGAGATGAAATTCACCGTTCGCATGACATAAAAGTGATCATTACAAAGTACGTGGCATTTAATATGAACGTAAGGTTGTGTAACCACCACCTCTCATCTCCATACCCTTTCATCACTCCTAAAAGGACGTCCATGCCTATTGGCCTTCTTTGCCCATGACTTCTCCCTTGCACTCTGCCCCCAGTCCTTGGCCCTTGCCAGTCTTCTGTTTCTGTGGGTTTACTTCTTCTAGATACTTCCTACATGGAATTGTACAATACAGGGTATTTTGTGTCTGGCTTCTTTCACTTGGCATATTTTTGAGGTTCATTCACATCGTAGTATGTGAATGCTGCTTTCTTTCTCGTGTCTGAATAATGGTTACATTGTATTTATATCTACCACAACTTAAGTCTTGATGGACATTTGGGTGGTTTCCATCTTTTGGCTATTATGAGTCGTGCTGGTGTGAACATCGGTGTACAAGTAACTATTTGAGTACCTGATTCCTTTTTTTTTTTTTTTTTTTTTTTTGAGTACCTCCTTTCAGTTTCTTGTGGAACACACTTAGAAGTGGAATTGCTGGGTCCTGTGGTGATACTAAGTTTAACTTCTTGAGAAACTGCCAAACTTCTTGCAGCAGCTGCTGCATTTTATCTCTCTCATTTTGTTTTGTGAAGATTGAATGCAGCAGTGTATTTACAAGCGTTATCTTGATTACAGAGACCATAAAGAATTAATATGTATGGATTGCTAAGTTCTATTTAACTATAAAATTGCCATGAGAACTGAAACCTAGTTAGATATGGAGTGCGGTAAGATGTGGATACAGACACGCATAGCAAGAGTGAGAGATGAGATAGTTGTGGGGCACAGTGTAAATGTTTGTTTTTAGAGAGCTTTGGATATTCTTTCAGCCGGATCTTGGATCTTAATATATAGAGAAACCAGTGGTAACACAGATCATGTAACCACGGCTTCTAGAATTTCTGTTTTAAGAGTTTGGCTCATTATTTAAGGTTAATGCATTATTGAAAACACTGGGTTTTTTAATATTTCGAAAGTGGGCTACACTTTTAGCTATGTGTGTGCCTCCATCCAGAGGAAAAATAAGACTTAAAGGCACTACAAAATACATGTGGAGGATAACAGTGCCCCAATCTTATTTTAATTAAAGTAGTTTGTGATACTGTTTCCTCCTCATAATCATTAACAGTTATAATAACATTGTCCAGATGCTAGCCTGTGCTTGATTCTAGGCTAAGAAGCCCCTCCTTGTGGCTGTGTCCTTACTCACTGTCTACAATAAGGTCTGAGGCTAGACTAAACTTTAATGTATAGTTTTTATTAAGTCCCTTCCTTGTTAAGAAGCCTTCAGTGACTGCCTTTAGTTTCTGAATACTGTCTCATTTCCATACAAGCCTCACCCCAACCTGGGCTGGTAATCTTACCTGGCAGGATCTCCAAGGAGCTCCTGCTCATCTCTGCCCATTGCAACCCGGATATTACTTTGAGCCACAGAGTCAATGCTAACTCATTTTGGGAATCATATCAGTTAGACTTTGGAGATCATCTGATCTTTTGGTTTTCAATGAAAATCTATTTTTATCAAGCAGAAGCTTATTCGGAATCCTAAATATGAAGCAGGTAACAGCAGGTCTGGTGTAGTCAATAAGGGTTAAGGGGCACAAGCCCAGGGATGTGACTTTTGCACCTGTTACTCCGGAAAGTATTCCAGGTGATATTTGAGTTCCATGGAATCGATGGGAAAAGGCAAGGTGAGACTGTACGGATGAGGGTGCTGAGTTTTGATGAGAAGGGTGGAGGAAGATGATGAAGGACAAGGACGTTTAGAGCCCAGGTCTCTTGGTTCCTGGTCTGTTCTGGCAATTGCTGTCAGGAAAGTTGCCTTCCAAGAATTTTGTTTCCATAGCCCCTAGACCTCCTGATGGAAGTTAACACATTCCGTCATATGGAATAGTTCTTGGGAGCCTCTCATTCACTCTGATGGATTACAAAACAGTTTAAGTGGAAGAACGTATTTTATCTTTGTGGTACCCCTCCCCCCACGTAGATACAGTTGACACTTAGCACAGCGTCCTTCTCATAATTGGCAGCTACCCACTCAATCATTCATCAGATATTTATTGAGGGTTACAAATAGTCTTTAGAACCTTTGTTTTTGCTCTCGAGCTACACAAGTAGAGTCCCCTAGGGGTGGTTTTGTATGACACAACAATTTCAGTGTCCCAAGGAGATCAGAGAAACAATGCTCAGTTAGTCTGGGCACAAGGAATGCTTTTCAACAGTGGTTCTCTACAAGGGCTCTTCAAAGAAGATAATTTGTTGACCAAATAGGTTGTCCTGTTTGCACTGTAGTCAGGGAGTACAGGGTTGAGTTGCTACCTGGACTGTTTATTGCCGGTTTTGTCCTACATCAAGTAGGAATTAACCTTCTCTTCCCTTGGCTTCTTTTTACTTCAGAAATCCAGGACAGTTACAGCGAGCCTAACCTAAAGGCTCGAACTGTCCATTTAGAGAAAGGACACAAGGAGCTTTGGAAGCTAGAGGAAAACGTGGGCTTAGATTGATTCACGTTTTCCTCTCTGTCCCACCAGTTTCAAACAATCTTTCTCCACTTGCTAAATTGCTAAATCTGGCTCTTTTTCCACTTGTTACACAGCAAGGAAATCCTTTCCAGAGTGCTTTAATTTTATTCCCTCAACAGCAAAACAATTTGGAGATTGGTGTGTATTTTGAAAAGATTTTCGTTTATTCTGAGAGAAATCTTAACACCAGATGACAGCCCTGGTTTATACTTGGAAGACATGGATCCACTGGCACCACGGGGTCAGCCTGGCTCTGAGCCTTCTGGCCACTTGAATCTTTCTGGGGATAAGCATCTTCTCTTCTGGAAGAATGAGATGTCCTGGGTTCATTCAAAGAGGCTGGGATCATGGAGTCTTGTGGAGTTGGTTGGATTGAGGCATTGAGGTAATTTCCCATTTGCACCTTTGTGTTTACAGGAATTACCTGAAAGATGGGAAACGACCAAAAAGATTGCAGTGACTGTCAGACATGCGGTCTCACCTCTCCAAAATGTCGAAGTCACGCTGCTGAGGAAAAAATGTATTTCCTTCGATGTAAGCTAACTACCAAGTTTTGTGGGTATTTTTGTTGGTATTTTCCCCCCCATTTTTAAGAAAGATTTTACAAGAATAATTGAGGCTGTTGTTTGAGATTCACTGTCAGATTTTTTTCTGTCCACATCAGGAAAAGCAGGCCGAGTTCAGAGAGAGATTCAGACTCTATGCTCCTCTCCATTTTAATACAGAAAATCCGTACACTGTGCTTGATAAGGTAACGCTGATCTCAATTATTTTTTGCTACGATAGTTATTTTAGAAAGTCAAATTAGATACTGCGGTATTTTGCCTTAGTTTTGCGGTTAGTTATCGCAGTTGAGAATTAACTATTTAAAACTGGTTTATGAACCTTTCTCCCCAATAGTGATTTAAATCCTGTCTCCCAAAACTGCCATCATTATCAAAGTAATCATGTTTGTGAAAGTAACAAAAATGACTATTTTTAAGCACTTACTATATATATGTGTCGAGAACTTTAAGCATATTACTTCATATTCTTTCTTCCAGTTCTTACAATATCCCCATGATACAGCTTCTGTTCTCCTTTTTTCAGCTAAAGAAACCA
Organism: Panthera tigris; assembly: GCF_018350195.1. Lineage (NCBI taxonomy): Eukaryota > Metazoa > Chordata > Mammalia > Carnivora > Felidae > Panthera > Panthera tigris. The sequence goes on from NC_056661.1 coordinate 112,926,706, forward strand.
TCGTGTGTAATTAAGTAACACTGGAGATTACAGTTAGTGACAGATTAGTGTTAAAATTCTACCTCTCTAAATTTTTTTAAAACAGGAATTTTAACCGTTTTGTTGTTTACCATGTGATACTTGGCTAGTGACTTTTAACCATGGTTAAAGAAAGCTTATAACTTATTCCTTACTCTGGATAGAAATATTAATCCTGCAGTCCTCGTTCGTAATGAACTGCATTATTACAGTGAACTCTTAAGAATGAGTATTATGGGCAAATAATCCAAAATGGTGAATAGTTTGCTTGAGGCTTGAAAAAAATGTTTTAAAAGTTTATTAGAGGGGTGTGTGGGTGGCTCAGTTGGTTGAGTGTCTGACTTTGGCTCAGGTCCTGAACTCATGGGCCGTGGGTTTGGGCCCTGCATTGGGCTCTGTGCTGATGGCTCAGAGCTGGATCCTGCTTGGGATTCTGGGTCTCCCTCTCTTTCTCTCTGCCCCTCTCCATCTCACGCTCTGTCTCTCTCTCTCTCTCTCTCCCTCTCTCAAAAGTAAATAAACATTTTTTAAAAATGAAAAAAAAAAAAAAGAAAAATAACAGAAATTCTTAACCTAGCGTCTAAAATAAGAAATGAGTTGGTGAGGTTTAGATTCAGGAACGGTGAATCTTTCTGAGATCTTCATGGAGACTTCCATCCTCTTTTTACTTCATGCTGGAGATGGTCTTTACTCCTTAGACTGGTATAAAACTTACAGCTTGTGCCTCTCTGTCCAAATTGTAGATTGAATTTAGTTATAACTGCCTTAAAGCCTTTCAGAAAACACCATTCTGTAGCAGATCTTCTTTTTTCACTTGGCTAAAGAAAAGTGGTTAATGTATTCACTGTGGGTTAGAATATGCTAATAGAGTTGTGGAGTTTTTAAAGATTCTATGTGAATTGCAGGTGGTCTGAACAGATTGTGGAAGGGGAGACATTTTTACTTGACTAACCAATGTGCTGTATGTAAACATTTACTATAGTTATTTATTGAATCCTACCATTTGCATGCTATAATATAACAGCATATAGTTAAATATTTAAAAGTCAGAGATATTTATCCTTGTACCTACAGAATGTGTTGAGGGATGTTTTGAATATAGTAGGGCTGGGTTACCTTTATTTTGAAGTCATTTTCGTGTGTGTGGCTCATACATTTAATACTCCTCTAACTGGATTCATCCCAAGGCATGTAGGTGCTTATTCTGGGCTGGTAGTAGACCCTAGCATTCAAGGCACTTCACTCCATGAGGCAGAAAACCATTGCCCCTTCAGGATCAGAGGGAGTGGTATGGTGAATTTCTCCTTTATAACAGATTTCCTCGGTAAACTTACATTATGTGCTCTTGTTTCTTCATATCCAAAGGTACAGTAAACAGTTGAATTAACATTACTAGGTATATATATTTAGGAATAATTTGGTGTAAGTAATCTAGGAAAAATGACAAATAAAAGGGCTGTTTACTTTGGGGAGTGTGGTAGTCTAGACATTTAGAAAATCCTTTTGTAAAACAGATGCTGAAACATGTTCAGAAATGTGCAACTTTTTTTTTAGGTTTATTTATTTGAGAGAGAGAGAGTGTGAGATGGGGAGGAGCGGAGAAAGGAGAAAGGGAATCCAAGCAGGCTCCATGTTTTGAGCATGGAGCTCGATCTAGGGCTCCAACTCATAAACTGTGAGATCACGCTCTGAGCTGAAATCAAGAGTTGGACGCTTAACTCATTGAGTCACCCCAGGCACCCCTACATGTGTGACTTTATATCTATTGCTGAGCTCCCAAGAAAGCTCTGAAGGGCAGGGAAAAAAAGGAGTAGCTGAATCTCAGATGGAAAGCAGAGGCAAACAGAAGCTTCTGCTGTAGGAGTAAATGAAACGTTTATACCAGGGGACACAAAAATTCCTGGGAGAGCGTCAGTACTGGTTACACAGAGGGCCTTAATGACCATCTGAAGAATAAATTAATTGCAGTATTCATACAAAGTCACAAATGCAGTATTCATGCAAGGTAGTAGTTACCCAGCAGTAGAAATCAGTGAATTTCACAGAGCCTCACGACTATGGCTCAAAGCAGGAATTGAAATGTCTTAATATAGAGTATAAAGTTATTCACATAAATTTCAAAAAAAATTTAACCTTTTAGCATTTAGCAGTACCTATATATATATATATATAGTAGAAATATAAAGATCAGGGGAATATTAAATAAAATTTGGCAATTAAATTTGTGGTGGGAAGGAAGGGAATAAAACTGAGGAGGCCGTTAAAAGTTACCAATAACATAGTCCTAAGCCGAGGGTACGCACACACCCCACACCTTGTTATGTGCATGGAATTTTTCATAATAAAAAAAAATTGGTAAACTGAGTCCTAGCATTGCAGTTCTTGGTTATAAAGACATAACTTGTAAAAATGAAATACATGTATAATGAGAGAAGATTGAAGTGCTCATATTCTTCTTGATAGAGTAGGCAATTGGGAGAGTTGAAACCTGAGGCCCAGAAGGATTAAGTATGAGTATTGAAATTTAAGAAAACCAGAAGAACTAAAGTAATGTAAGAGTTGGGTATTGAGAGGAGGCTGGGAGAAAATATAAAGTGGAAAAACAAAGTTAAGTCCTCTTTTTGCAGAGCCAGTAACCTAGCGTAATGTCTGAACTTGATAAATGAAGAAGGAGCAGCTTGTGCATGGAATTGGGAGTTGGAGAAATGGCACCCAGAAGGATTGGAGAGAACAGCAGCTTTTGCTGCGTTACAGGCTCTTCTGTACTCCTCTAACTTTAACCATGTGAACACACTACAGTGTTAATCAAAACTAAAATTAAGAGTTGGCTTATCAAGAAAGAAAAAAGATGACTCCGTTTGTATTTGGCGTAACACAGACATACATGCATAGACGGGATGGTAGCTCAGCCTTGGGAAGGATAATTGTACAGTGAAATTTCTCCTGCTGTGCTGTTTTTATCTCCAGTGTTTTATTCCATGAAGTCTCTTCAGTACATTTTGTACTACTGATAATCTCTAGGATATTTTTTAAATCCGAAAGTTCTTTTTTTAAAGAAGTGGTTTCTTCTTAAGTGGAATCTTCTAGAGCCTCACCATTTGCTCTCCAGCCAAGTCCCCGGCTATAAATGAAAATCAAGAGAAAAAAATTGTACTCATAGAAAATCTGATGCAAGAGCAAACTTTGCTGAAGCATGTAGGGGGCAATATTGGTGACAGGTTTGTCTTTATTAGTGGTCTACTCTGAATTTTTGAGTAGCTGTGAGTTTGCTTATCAAAAACCTCCATTTTACCAATAATTATACTGCTGATTTCTTTTAATGTTCATTTTAAAATGAAGGTTGCAAATGTTAACATAACTGGAGGTGTATAGAACCACGTGGCTTCTCTTTCTCTGGCAGTTCATTGGACGTTAAGGGTGTTTGCGTGCGTGTGTGTGTGTTTTCTCCTTAGGCAAATCAGGAGCTTGAAGCATTGGAAGAAGAAATGTTGCAGATGCAGGAATCTACCCATCTTTTTGAAGTGGCTCTTCCAGAGTACAAACAAATGAAGCAGTGTCGCAAAGAAGTAAAATTGCTCAAGGGACTCTGGGATGTCATGATTTATATCAGAGTAAGACACTACTTTGTGTGTGTGTGAGTGCTTTTGTATAAATAGGCAAATTTTAATGTCCGTATCATTTTGTAGGGGTTTTATAATGTGAAATATGTGTGTATCATATTCCCCTCCCCTTTGAATTAGAATTTGTGTATCTCTTAGAAGATTCTTCTCTGAATCAGGTTTTTAAAAAGATTTTTAATTATTTATTTTGAGAGAGAGAGCACAAGTGAGTGGGGGGCAGAGAGAGAGAAAGAGAGAAAGAGAGAAAATCCCACGAGGGGCAGAGAGAGAAGGAGGGAGAGTGCAGAGTCTGAAGTCCCAAAGTGGGGCACATGGTCACTCGATGCCTAATGTGGGGCTTGAACTTGTGAACCTCTAGATCATGCTCTGAGCCAAGTTGGATGCCTCAATTGACTGAGCCACCCAGGTGCCCCTATTTTTAGATCTGAATGGAACTGTGTGTGATGAGTTGACTGCTTCAAGTTCTTTTCAGGGATTATGTGGGATATAAATAAAATTAATATATAACTATATAGTATGTGTATATGGTTACTTGTGCATGCAGATTCATGTATATCCTCCTACTTACATGTACATGCATCTATAATGGACCTGACTAAAGTTAATTTATATACTGTTAATTCATTTACAATCTTCAGTGGGAAAATACATTCTGGGGAAGTAGGTATATTGCAACATGTGTTACACATAATGTTCTGTGAGGTTAGTTGAGAACCATAGAAAGAAATATACTGGGGTGCCTTGTTGGCTGAGTTGGTTAAGCATCCAACTCTTGATATTGGTTCACCTCATGGTCTCACAGTTCCTGAGGTGGAACCTTGTTTTGGGCTCTGCTCTGACAGCATAGAGCCTTTTTGGGATTCTCTGGTTTTTTCTCTCTCTCTGTGCCCCTTTCCTACTCATGCATGTGCGTTCTCTCTCTGTCTCTTTCAAAATAAATAAAAAAGGAAGAAATATAATAAGGGACCTAGAATATGCTCAAGAAATTGATGAGTGTCTTAATAATGTTGTAAAATTGTCTTATGAAAACTCATGTTAGATGTAGAGTTTTAAAATCTGGAATTCATGGTAATATACTTATCAACTCAGAGTACTCAGGATTAAATGATGATGGTATGTATATGGAATTTGTCATTGCGACTAAAAATTAATACATCATCATGTTTTCACCTTAAGTTTGATAGGTCCTGACAACTTTTTTGTTTTGCTGATACCGAAGTTTTGACAAGTGCAGTTAATATTTAAATAATTGACTCTTCACTGGATGATGGAATCACTGTGTATCATCAGTTTATATATTTTGCTGTGGAGACTTGATTTCACCAAATGTTGTTGACACTTTTATCTGCCTGTGCGTTTTCAGAGAAGCATTGATAATTGGACTAAAACCCAGTGGAGACAGATTAATGTGGAACAGATGGATGTAGAACTCAGAAGGTTTGCCAAGGCAAGTTCCATAACTGTCGATTACAACCATTTATCTTTCTCAGCACCACCTCCTTCCATCTTGCTTAACCGAGTGTCTGGTATATTGGGCTGGGTGTCCTTATTTACTTCAAACAGGATGATATGAGGCAGTACTTTTTTTTTTTTTTTTTTTTTTTTTTTTTTTTTTTTTTAAACTCTGAGCTAGTTGCATTTCTAATCGAGGCTCCCTTTTTGTGAATGAGTGGGTGAAAACATACTAGGGCAAATGAATCTGTGAGTAGCAGCTATAATCTTGAGCTAGCTTTGGCTTTCTAGAATGCAGGATGTTAAGATTATAAGTACCAGGGCAGAGGGGTGCCTGGGTTAACTCAGTTAAGCCTTTGACTCTTCATTTCAGCTCAGGTCATGATCTCCTGGTTCATGAGTTTGAGCCCTAAGTCGGACTCTGTGCTGACAGTGGGGAGCCTGCTTGGGATTCTGTCTCCCTCTTTGTCTGCACCTCCCCCGCTCTTGAGCGCATTATGCGCTCTCCCTCTCTCTCTCTCCCTCAAAATAAAATAAACATGAAAAAACAAGTACCATGGCTGAGAGGGTAGGCTTAAGAAAGGTTTTGAATTCTTTCTTTAGCAACCATTATTTTGTATCTTAAAAGATACCCTTTGATTCTGAAATTTGGGGCAACTAATTGAAGTATGCCACTTGTGAATTTATATGGAATACTGTGATCTTTATTGACTCTTCTGATATCCCAGAGGGACTCAATATATACAGAACAGACCTTATTTGAATGTAGTGCTTTGATAGCTAGTCCCCATAGCTGTATGCCCTTTAAAGAAGGTAGAACCTCTTTGGATAAGCCAAAATGCACAGAAGTGAAAGGCAGTTAAAAAGTGTCAGGACTTTTTACTTTTTTGTTAACGTCTTTGTGTTGATCCCATCCTGTGCTCGGCTCCTACCAAGCCTTTCCGTTTTTTCCCCTCATATTATCCTTATCCTAAAGACCATAACAAAAATGTCCCATGATTCTTTTGGATGTCAGGGGGTCAGCATATGCCATTACTGTGCTTAGGCCCCCATTTGTCTTTGCTACAGTTTGATTATCTGACTTCAGAGAGACACCTTAATGCCCACTTTCAGCTGAAGCCATTTTTTTGTTTTAATAAAGTGGCATTGTCCTTTTCTTTGTGCTGAATTGTTTTATTATGGGTTTTCTCATTCACAATTTTCAATGTTGTTTCATGGGCCAAGAAGACAGCCAAGTCAGGGGCCCTACTTGATACATCTTAAAACCATGAAATATTTAAGTGCCAAGGAACAAACATTCAATGGTAGCCAACATTTCAGGGCTGCCATTTAAACAAGTCAGGTCTTTGAAGGAAGATCTTAGTAATTCAGGTTAACAATCTCTGTTTTCTGCTTACTTATGTTTCCAGAGGAGATGCTCTTCTTTGCAAAGGTCCTGGAAACTCTCTTAACTTGCCTATATTTAATGTCCTATGGGTTTCCTCATGGGATATCCAGTTAGCGCCTATGAATAAGAAACCAGTGAATCTAAGTGGCTTGTACGTAGATGACTCCTACAAATGAGAAGATCCTTTCTATTTCTCTGATTTTAGTCCTTAACCTAGGGGCTTAGATGCTTTCACTCTTTAGTAATTCAGGGAAATATATATTTATTCTTCTATAGAAGACAAATTATAAAATACTATTATATCTGAAGATCTGTTTTTTTGCTTTTTTTTGCTTTTCTTTGCTTTTCTTTTTTCTTTTTTCTTTATTTATTTTTTTTTACTTTTCTTTAGGAAATCTGCTCACTAGACAAGGAAGTCCGTGTATGGGATGCTTACTCAGGCCTGGAAAGCACGGTCAAGGACATGGCGGCCTCCCTGAGAGTGGTCACAGAGTTACAGAGCCCTGCTCTCAGAGACAGGCATTGGCACCAGCTGATGAAGGCCACTGGGGTGGGTTTCCTAGGTCTTGTTAATGGAATATTTTTGTGACTGTTAAGTGTTATTCCTTGGTTTACGTTGTTTATCTGGAATGAAGTGGGATTTGTGAGAAAGCTTCTGGTCAAGGGATGCCTAGGTGGGTGGCTCAGTCAGTTAAGCATCTGACTCTTGATTTTGGCTCAGGCCATGATCTCATGGTTCATGCATGTGAGCCCTGCATTAGGCTTTGTGCTGATAGCAAGGTGCCTGCTTGGGATTCTCTGTCTCTTTGTTTCTCTCTCTCTCTGCCTCTATCCTAGCTCCTGCTTGTGCTCTCTCAAAATAAATAAACATTTAAAAAAAAAAAGACTTGTGGTCAAACGGGGGAGATCAAGCTCCTTGAGTTAGGACCAACAAACTGACCATGCGGAGATCCCATTTCAGCCCCTGCTGTAGACTGAATGTGTCCCCCAAAATTCATAGGTCGAAGCCTAAATCCCCACTGTGATGGCATTTGGAGGTGGGGATTTGGGGAGATAATTAGGTAAGGAGGGTGGGGCTCTCATGAATGAAGTTAGTACCCTTAGAATGGGATGGAATGACCAGAACCCTCTACCCTCTGCCTTGTGAGGGTACAGCAAGATGTTAGGCATTTGTAAACCAAGAGAGACTTCAGCAAGAACCCAACACTGTATCAGAGGACTCTTGTTAGGATCAAATGAGATCATGTGAAGGCCTTGTATGGAGCACAGCATGGCTAGAAAGAACCTCATGGTTGTGGAGAGGATCAGAGGGTATAAAAGTGAATTCAGGGGAGAGAGAATTCTGAAATTGTGATTTCTTCCCCCTACCCCTACCCTAGGTCATTTAATAATGATGGCCTTTTGGGGCACCTGGGTGGCTCAGTAGATTAAGTGTCCAACCCTTGATTTTGGCTCAGGTCATGATTTCACAGTTCTTAAGTTTGAGCCTCAAGTTGGGCTCCATGTTGACAGTGCAGAGCCTGCTTGGGATTCTCTCTCCCTCTCCCTGTCCCTCTCCCCCCCGCCTCTCTCTCTCTGCCAGTCCCTCACTTGCACATATGCTCTGTCTCTCAAAAATATATAAATAAACCATAAAAAAATGATGGTCCTTTGATAGTTTTGATTTTATTGGAAAGCATGAAATGATTTCTCATGTATCCATGAGACTTGAGGTTATATTTTCTAGTCTTTCTGCATCTTAAGAGCAGATGTACCAACTTTTTTTTTGGGGGGGGGGGAAGGTGATCTTTAGGAGTTCAAAATATGTAAAAGGCTGCCTGATGAGTGTGTTGTCTCTTAGGCACACATTGTGAAGAAAGGCTCTCATGACTTGAAAGCAAAGTTGGCGCAGTGGGGAAGTTGAGGAAGGGGACAGTCAGGTGAAGTGGGCATAGCCTAGGCTTTATTCATCCAACCCGAACAATAACTCTGGGATCTTGGTCTAGTTACCTGTTCTCCATACCCCACTTGTCCCTTGTATGAAATGAAAATAATGCTGTAATGCCTCCCAGATGGATTTAGTTAAAACATTGGAAGTGAGATTATATACATAGATGAAGTATGTAGCAAGTTTCAGTTAACTGCCCTTGAAGCTGCTATTATTATTGTTACTATCATTATTACTGCTATGCTTTCCATAGTCTTTTAGACTTTGGATAATTAGACTTGGTAATTGATTGATTAATATATTCATTCAGAAAATCTTTATCAAATCTTCCAATATGTGATAAAGTATGTGTCCCTCTCCTTTATTTCCTCCAGTGTCATTTCTCACACCATTTCTTACCTGTATCAGGCCTTTCTAAAAGTCAGAAAAAGGCACCTCTTCCCAGGCTATCCTGCAGCAGCTAGATTCAGCCTCCAGTTGTTGACTGGCTAGGTGTCTGTGTTTCAGTGCACAGATTACACAACTGATCAGGGTGGCCCCATTACACATTCCTGCTCATTCTTTTTCTGAGACAGAACTCAGTCCACGGCCCCCATCACCTCTGGAGTAAGGTCAGAAGTGATACAGACATAGCACTCATCTGGTTTGCTCAGGACTTGGCAGGTTTTAGCCCTGAAGGTTCCACCTCCCAGGAAACCCCTAATCGTGGGCAAATGGGAATGTGGAGTCACCTCTTTGGAGAGGCAGAAGGTGGCAAGCAATGTTAGAGATTGGGGAGAGGCAGAGAAGGCGGCCGCTACCTAGAAGCAGAGAAGGTATTCTTAGCAGCGGCAGGAAGGGAAGTAGATTTTCTGCAGCTATGTGGCTGAGTCAGCTCTTCATGTTTGAGGGGGGCGGTTGAGTTTGAGCACTTAGGAAGAGCTGAGGGCTTAGCAAATGCTGGGGTTGGGGGTGGGCAGTTAACAAGATGATCGGGAGATAAATGTGAATGATATTTTCACATGGTAATAATGAATAATGACCCTATGAGTAAGAATATTTTTTGCCAAGGAACAAAGATTAAATTAGTGACAAAACTAAGTTAAATCACGGAAGCAACTGGGAATTATGTTCAGTGAATAGAGTACTTTAGGAAGAAAAGACAAATGAGCTACTCCCTGATCCCTGGGATTTCAACCAAATTAAAATAAATGAACAATGTGATTCTCTTTAAAAATGGGATTTGTGGGCAAAGAGATAAGAAATGAGCTGACAAGGGAAGGATATGAAACAAAAGAATGCAGTGGAGTGTGAACATGGCCAGAACCTTGGCCCTAGCTTTAGGTGGGTGATGCCTCAGTAACTATGCGTTAAAAAGCATTGTCTTTAACGGGCCCCACCTTGCAGAAGCAGAGGTGTGCTTAGCAGCTGACTTGAATATATTTAGCTGTGATCGGTTTTTCTGGCCATTAGGCCAAAGAACCATTAATACACGTGTAATGTAAATTTCGCCCTTTTTTCTTGCAAATCAGGTCAGATTTTCAATAAACGAAGCCACAACTTTGGCAGATTTGTTAGTGTTGCGGTTGCACCAAGTGGAAGATGATGTCCGGAGCATTGTGGACAAAGCAGTGAAGGAACTGGGGACTGAAAAGGTGGTGTCCTTGGGCTGTTTTCCTTTTACACCGAGCTAGTTCTGTGCTGTAGCCCCTAAGAGTCTGAAGCCCCCATGCCATGAGTGTGTCCCATGAGTCCCATTTTCTTCTCTGCCACTAGTTTGTGTGTGACTTGGGCAGGAATCTGAATCTTTCTAAGCCACAGTTGATGTGTAAAACAGGAGGGTTGACCCAGTCGATGATGATGATGATGATGATGATGATGATGATAGAGAACACTTAAGAACATGTCATTTGCTTTGTTGCAAGCACTGCTGTTAGTGCTTTATTTACAGTATTTCATTTAATTCTGAGGTAGGTAATACTCTGACCCTGTCTTACAGATGAGGCAGCTGAACGGCAGAGAGGTCCCTAACCACAACCCCCACCCCATCCCCCAGGTTCATGCAGGTTTATTCAGGCACTAGAGCACTACCTGTCGTCTTCTGGCTGATGTGAAAATCATCTCTAACAAATGTTTAGATTACTTTGGAAGTCCCTTTCTGCTCTAATGTTCTGTTTCAGTGAAGCATGTAAATCTCAGATCCAACAGAAATTTGATGTTAGTGTGATGCTTATTTTTGTGAGGTGGAATTCATTCTCTGAACCTCATCACCATGAATAATTTGCAGGAGAAAAAATGAGGCCAGTAGTATTGGATAGCCCTTTATTTTTATTTTTATGTTTTGCAAATTGTGAAAGTTTTTTAAAATTCCAGATGATATCCTAGATATTGGTAGTAAATTAAACTTCTGTGCACATAACTTAATACTGTTTATGTCTAGGCTATTATTGAAATCAGTCAGACCTGGGCAACCATGGAGTTCTCTTATGAAGTTCACTATCGGACGGGCATTCCATTGCTAAAATCTGATGAACAACTTTTTGAAACTCTAGAGCACAACCAAGTAAGATGGGTATATTTACTGAAGAATTTGCCTTTTAAATGATAATTATAAACTTTTTCCAAGTTCTAGTATTCAATATTTATTCGTTCATTGGGCATCTACTTGTCCTGACTCTGGGCATGGTACCCTTTGAGATCAAAAGGTGTGAACACTTGTTCTCATGGAACTTGTACCTGAGCAGGGAGACAGACAGTAGGGCTCCAAGGAGTCTAGGAAGTGACAGAGAGGCTCTTTGTCGGGTGGGTGAAAGACCTGGGGAGAGCCTTGTGAGTTGGGCTGGTAGTCAACAAAGAATGTCAATCAAGAGGGTGTTGTGGGCAGTGGGGACAGTGATGGTTGTCAGGGGCTGGGGAGTGGGGGAGGTGGGGAGATAAATTGGTCAGAAGGTATACATTTCCAGGTATATAAGTAAGTCCTGGGGATCTAATGTATGTCATGGTGGCCATAGTTAATAATACTGTATTGTCTACTTGAAAGTTGTTGGGAGAATAGATCTTATTAACACACCCCTCAAAAAAGTTTATGGCGATGGAGGTGTTAAGGAACTTTATTGTGGTGGCCATTTTACAATATATACATGTGTCAAAGCATCACATTGTACACTTTACTCTTGAATCATGTAACATGTCCATGATAGCATATTAAAATTGGTGGTAGAGGAGAAGTCAAATGTGTTAAATACATACAGGTGAAAGAGAATGACAAGAGGCCTTTCCCCTGAGTGACTTCCTGAGATTATAGCATCGGAGAATGGTCAGAAGTACTCACCAGACTGTTCAGCATTAATGCTTGGTTTGTCGACTAAAAGAGGAGAAAAATGGAAACTTCGGGGCTTAGGAAGCTGTAGAGAAAGTTCGTTTTGGTTTCTTTTTTTTTTTCAGTTTTGGGAGAAAAAGAAGATTTATAACCTTGCAATTATTAATAGGCAGGGACCCCAGGGAGAGACTGAGAGAAGATGAAGGAATACAATGTAATTCCTAAAGCCACACCCGGGAGCATAGTATTTTTTTCTGCCTACAAAGAGCTACATGGTCTTCCTGTGGAAGACACATGAAATGCAGTTGCTGCTACTTATCTTTTTTCTTTTGGAAAAAAACGTCTGTATGAATATTGAATGCCAATCGTTCATTTACTTAGCAAATACTGAATGCTTATTCCGTGTATGGCACGCTAGATCCTGGGAATCCAGCAGTAAACAAAACGGGTATGGCCCCTCCTTCACGGTACTTTCAGTCGCCCACCTGAGCTGTTCCTTACCATTCTTTTCCTTTGTTTTAGGTTCAGTTGCAGACTCTTCTTCAAAGCAAATATGTGGAATATTTTATTGAACAAGTGTTAAGCTGGCAAAATAAATTAAACATTGCAGACTTAGTCATCTTTGCTTGGATGGAAGTCCAGCGAACTTGGTCTCACCTGGAAAGCATCTTCGTTTGTTCGGAAGATGTTCGAATCCAGCTTGTGAAAGATGCTAGAAGATTCGATGGACTAGATGCTGAATTTAAGGTTCATAGAAGACAGACTATTTTCTAGCATAGCAGAGTTTTCCAAACAATATAAAAATCTTATAAAAAACATAATTTGGGGGTATTTCTAAAAATACGCTTTCGCATTGTAGGATGCCGATCAGGAAGCTTTATCTAGGGAAGGGTCAGATAGTAAGTATTTTAGGCTTTGTAGTTGTTTATGGTCTCTGTCATAACTGCTCTACACTGCCACTGTAGTGTGAAAGAAAACAGACACTACATAAATGGGTGTGGCTGTGTGCCAATAAAACTTTGTTTATGGCCACTGAAATTTGAGTTTTCTAGAATTTTCACGTGTCACAAAATGTTAAGCTGCTTTTGACTTTTTTTTGAACAGGTTAAAAATGTAAAAACTATACTTTGCTCCTAGCCATACAAAAAGAAGCATCAGGCTTGATGTTCCCCTTAAGCCCTGGGTTGCTGACCCTTGCAGTAAGGTCTTAATTAAGTAAAGTACTTCGGGCGGGTGGGGGGGTGGGGAAGCCAGTAAAAATACTACTAGTTACTTGTTTATTTCATACGCGCCACAGACAACACATAGAGATGTACACATGATAATGATAAATGATTTGAAAGACTTTCAGCAAAGAGTAGTGGCTATACGTTTTTATATAGAAATGGGGAATAACTATCTTTCTTCCTATCTAAAGAACACCCAGAGGTATATTTTAACTTATTTTTTTAATGTTTATTTATTTTATTTTTGAATGGAGAAGGTTCAGGGAGAGGGGGAGACAGAAAATCCCAAGCAAGCTCCTAGCGCAGAGCCTGATGCAGGGCTTAAACTCATGAACTGTGAGATCATGACCTGAACCGAAATCAAGAGTTGACCATTTAACTGACTGAGCCACCCAGGCATCCCCGTACTATTTTAACTTTTAAGGAAGAATAGACTGCTGAGTATTCGTCTGATTTTCATATGTGAATATACTCTAAGATTCTGGGTTCTCTGTCTCAATTCTTTTTGTTTGGACCCAGAATGGTGGTAATGCCCATCGAATTTATTTTGATAAAAACTGTGTGATTGTACCTTGTTTTTGGCCTTCATCTAAAAGTTTAAAAGCAAAAGTGAGCAAACATGGGGTTAGAAGTCTCTTTCACCTTACTTTCTTACAATTCTTCATTTTTATTTAAAATCTTTTTTTAGTATTTACTTATTTTGAAAGCGAGAGAGCAAGCAAACAGTGGAGGGCAGAGAGAGGGAGGGAGGGAGGGAGAGAGAGAGAGAGAGACAGACCCAAGCAGGCTCTGCACTGTCAGCATAGAGCCTCACGTGGGGCTCGATCTCACAAACTGAGTAATCATGACCTGAGTTGACAGACACTTAACCAACTTAGCCACCCAGGTGCCCCTGTTCTTCATTTTTAAATTCCTCAAATGGATGAAAAATTTAGAAAAGTAATTTCTAATATCAATGGCTCCACCTTATACTTTCATACAGGAGTTAATGTTGAAGACAGCTAAAATAAAGAACGTTCTAGAAGCAACATGCAGACCTAATCTCTATGAAAAACTTAAAGATTTGCAATACAGGTAACGATAAAACTATGAAGTGATGAATTTGTTATAATTTTATGAGATTGCTTTTAAGTATGTTACAGCATTTAACATCATGTTATTGTAGATACAACTGTTAGTAAATTTATGATTTTTCTTATAGTTGTCCAGTTACCTTGGACATATTCGGTGGTACATAGATAATGTAAATCAAATACATTTCTCTTTTCCAAATGGGCTATCATAGTAGTAAAATGAGAATATTATCAAGAGACTTGACATGAATGATCACTTCTTTTATTGAACTATCCTCCAAATATTTATTAAGCATCTCTTCTCTGCCAGCAACTTGGAATGCACCTAATAATTTCAAGTCTTTTTTGGGTATACAGCTAATACTAGAAATTACCCTTAGAAAGCATGTTAGTATTTATGAAATCTTTGTCCTAAAGGCCATTTGTATATTCTGGCTTTTGATTACAAATGGGCAGTCAGGTACTAAAAGAAGAAGTTTGTGCAGAACTGTGATTACTTTTTATTGCAAGGTAGAAAAGAGCTCTAGATAAAAATGAATATTACACGAACAAAATTATTCATGCTTTGGAAGTTTTTTAGAGGTAAAGTTGGCCATAATTTTAAAAGGGTAGATTTCCACAGAAGTTAATTTCTCTCTCTCTTTCTTTCTTTCTTTCTTTCTTTCTTTCTTTCTTTCTTTCCTTCCTTAAGTAATCTCTTTTCCCACCATGGGGCTTAACTCATGATCCCAAGATCAAGAATTGCATGCCCTTCCACCTGAGCCAGCCGGGTGCCCCAGCAGTTAATTATTTCTTAGTGATGTTGGAGTCTCAGGGGTCATCTAAGAACAATAAAGCAGAAATGATTCTGAATCTTAGGACTCCTCTGAATACCAGAGAGAGTTGAAGCCACTTGTGTTTCATAGGCATTCACTGGGGAAAGGAAGACTTTAAACCAATTACATCTTAACTGATACATTTTACTCTCTGGATGAGTGATGCCAAGCCCAGTTTCTCTTGGCAAGTAGGAGGGTTATTAAGAAAAGTGAAGAGTGGGGCACCTGGGTGGCTCAGTTGGTTGAGCGTCGGACTTTGGCTCAGATCATGATCTCACGGTCCGTGAGTTCAAGCCCCACATTGGGCTCTGTGCTGACAGCTCAGAGCCTGGAGCCTGCTTCAGATTCTGTGTGTCCCTCTCTCTCTGCCCCTCCCCCATTCACACACTGTCTCTGTTTCTCAAAAATGAATAAATGTTAAAAAAATTTTTTTTAAAGCGAGGTGTGACCTCAACCTAAGTCTGATCTCTGTTTAGCTTCGACTGGTGGTGTGTTTGTACCTGTTTCCTCCTGTTTGGCATGACGCGTATGTTAGGCACAAGCAAGTTGCTGGGGTCACAGAGAGGGAGTCAGGCTACCTGTTCAACAGTAAGCTTATTATGGTGAGCAGACAGATGAGAGGAGCTGGGTTTTGTATGGTTGTTGTTTTAATAACTGAATGGGGAAGATAGGCATGTAAAGATTTTTCATTTCCACAGGCTTTCTCTTTGTGAAAAAGCTCTTGCTGAGTACCTGGAAACCAAGCGTGTGGCTTTCCCGAGGTTCTATTTCATCTCTCCTGCAGACTTACTTGACATTCTCTCGAAGGGAGCTCGGCCTAAACAGGTAAGGAATATATATTTTTTGCAAGGGTCATATTCTGTGTTAGCTAAGGAATGCCACAGTTTCTCTGTCATGTCAAATGCCACCTGCCGTGTCACATGTGCTGGGAGATAGAAAATCAGCAATAAAAATGGGTGATGCAGCAACAGAGGGATGTCAGAGGTGGTGCCGAAGGAACCAGGTCCTCAGTAAAAGGAAAGGATATCATATGCACAAGGCTTAGGGCCCTGCAAGAAGTTAATGGAAGAACCATTGGCTCCAAATCCCCCAGAATTCTGGGACGGGGCCTGGAGTGTCTTCTGCCTGGTTAGCAGCTTTCTTAGGGGAGGATGGGTCCCTTGGAACAAGACTGTTGTGGGGTCTCTGTACTGCTCCCTGACTCCTGAGTCACCTTCATAAGTCTTGAGTGGTGTCAGAGGTGGACTGTGTCATTTCATGTTGGTCCTCCAGCTAGCCCTCTAATTTTCCCCCACCTGTGCAAGAACACCACCCCTGACAATATTTACAGCAAATAAAAGCAGCTATTATCTTTTGTAACCTGAGGGCTCAGATCACAGACAGACTCAGTACAAATCCCGAAGCATTCCTTCCTGTACACATTGAGAGGATGTTGCCTTTGACTTCCTATTGAGTTGTTGACATCCACGTAGGTATTGCAGTGTTTACAGCTGACAGAGGCTCTCAGTCCCGGACCTGACCACAGACAAGATTGTTGTAAAGCTCTGAGTTGTGCTTTATCATTGAGGATTTCTGTTGACATTCTTTCTCTAGAGATTTCTATGCATTGTCTTTAGAATATGTATCACTTCACACTGTAGTTTCCTGAATTCTACTGTTCTTTGGATACAGCATTTATCTTGATTATTTTTCTCACACTCATCGCTTCTTTTCGACCCTAAATTTGGTGGCTCGTCACCGAAAGATGGCTCTTCTTGCTGCTGATAATATGAGTGCATTCGTGCTATTAATGCAGAGTTGTTAGTTGAACTTGGATAGCATTTTGAGGATCAGCCCTCAGTTATAGTTTCCTATATTCACACTAACTTCCAGATGGCTTTGTAAATATAATTTGTCTGATTACATTGACTAGCAATCCAGTATATCCATCTCTCATTGATGTATCACATAATTGTATGTTTGGGGTGTTTTTTTTTGTTTGTTTGTTTTTTTAAACTAGTCTGAAAGAGAGCAGTCATAAGCCCACTTAAGCTTTAGTTGCTTCCTGGGAACATTCTCATGACCAGCAGGTAGAACCTCGCGGCTGATTGTGAGGTGGAAGGTATCATATTCCATTACAGGTACATGTTCTGGAAGGCTTTGAAATCCAAAATATTTATCATTCTAAATTCTCAATACATACATGAGAAGAGAAAGGTATAAATCTGTACTCGGATAACATTGTTTTTCTTTTAATTATATTCCTTAAACATAGTAAATACTTGTATGACTGGTTTACTGAACAGTATTAATTACAGAGAATACGGGCTTGTGCAAGTTTTATTTTCTATGGTTATTAATCGCACATGTGCCCTACTGTATCTCCTTAAGTAGCAGACTACTGTATAACACACGGGATAGGTATCTAACATCCTGGTCTCTTTTTCTTATTAAAAAAAAAAAAAATGAAAGAAATCAACAGCAGCTCAGAAAGGTCTAGTTAACAATCCAGACTTACCTCTTTGTTGAGGCCAGGCTTTCACACAATAAGTTTGGAGCTGGAAGGGAGATGGTGATTATTTTATTGTACATCCCCTTCCCACCTGTTTATCATGGAGAGAGGGCAGGGCTATCATCTGTCAGTCATTGCTTTTCTTTTTCTTTTTTTCTTTTTTTAAATTTATTTATTTTGGGAGAGAGAGTATGAGCTGGGGAGGGGGAGAGAGAGTGAAAGAGAGAATCCCAAGCAGGCTCTGTGCTGTCAATGTGGCTGGATCTCACAACCCTGCAATCATGACCTGAGCCGAAATTAAGAATTGGATGCTCAACTGACTGAGCCACCCAGGCATCCCAAGGCCTTTCATGATATTTGCTCCTGATTCTTGGACCAGCAATGACTTACTCTTCTGTGTCCTCACCAGCAAGCATCCACCTGTTGGGTCCCTTGTGGAATAAAGGTGCCAGTCCTCAGGGAGCACAGGGGAAACTCCTAGGGGATATATATTAGAGAACCAACTCTGTGTGAGCACTTCCTGTTCTTGCTCTGGGCAGTGAAATCAGCCATCGGGTTATATCTTCTTTCTCCTTTTCTACATCAAATGTCCAAGGAGGTACATGTCACAGATTGACTTCCTAGAGGCACCTATAGCTTCTGTGAGTGATTCTTCAACACCTATCTCACTTGGTTGGGCCAAAGAATTCTTTACCTTCCCCATAAGGAGTGAGGAAAAGGCACAGCGTCTCCTTGTGGGCTGATAAGTCATAGGCATGAAGGATGCCACTTCTAGTCCCCACCTCCCTGCAGTACTTTGTATAGAAAGGGTATATGGAAGCAGAAGATGGAAAGGAGTTGAGGTTGTGTCTTACAGGCCCTGGAGGGACCCACCCGTCCTAACCCCTTTTTGCCATCTTCGGAACATGCATGTTCTCAATGCCTCTTTGTCCTTAGTTGAAGTACTGGGCTGGTGCTGGTGGAACAGATCATTACTGTTCTGCTCACCAGTTCTCTTTATCTCCTTTCAAAGAATGAAAAAATGCTTCGCCTTAGCCAGACAACAGGTTGGCTCCTTGGGACAAGCATCCCTGATGCCAACTTTTTTTTTTTTTTCCATTATCTTTCCTAAATTAGAGGCTGAGTTTATATGTATATATAAATATAAATATAAATATAAATATAAATATAAATACTTCAAAAGTGTAACATTTAAATCATTATTGTTATGTTTACAGTATCACTTCAATGTTAGAATGTTCTCTAACACCCATAGGACTCGCAGTGGAAGCCCTCTCACCCCCCTCCTTCCTAATATTTTAATCAGAAGTTCTAAATCTCTGATTCACATCCATTGCCCGGTCCTAGTGCTGCTGCCACTCCTTAATGAATTACTAGATGCTATAAGACATTCAAAAGATGTTAAAGTGAAGCCACACTACAGGGGCTTCCAAAATTGTTCACAGCCATGCTGATGAATGCCACCGGCAGTGCTGTCTACCCATGCTGACCAAAGGAGGCGGGTGTTGCTGCCTATGAGCAAAAGAGTCTAGCCACCTGGCTACAGAGCAAACATGGTTTACAGAGGTCTTGACTGTCAGCTTGGAAAGGATTACGTTTTTCATGTTTTTGAAACTGATATTTTAAATTGTCCTCAAAAAATGATTTCACCGAGATCTTTTAGTTACATTAATGAAACTTCCAACAACTGAAATTCACATAAAATGCTATCCCACTGTTAGTAAAGGTTCATTATTTTAAATGGTGTTTCACTTCATCTGTGGTAGAAATAACCACTCAGGAGTGACTAACAGTCGCGGGGGAGTAGACGGTGGGTGTGGGGACTGGGAATCGGTAAGGAGCTACGGGCAGTTTGGGTCATCCAGAGCCACAGTCAGCTTCTTTGGCTGGCATGGTTCTGCAAAGTGCAGGTGCATTTGGAATTCTTGGTCGCTTACTAGGGAATAGTTAGTTAATGCTTTTGGCAGTGAAGCCACATAGCCTGGCCTTGCTGTACTCTTACCTTCTTTTCACTCTCGGAATCCGTTTTGGACCACCAGCCACAGCTTTTCCGCCTCTGCCTTTTGTACTTGAATTCCTGAATGTGCTCCCTGTTGTGTGACCAAAATAACATGGCAACTGCAGCTTGTGGAATAACAATGCAATTTCAACAGAAAAGAAACCCTTTGTGGGTAGATAACTCATGTGGACATCTTGAGAAGGACTTGAATTCTTGAGGCCCCCTCCTCTACCCACCGCACTCAATTTAACAGTGTGAGCCAAAGTGAGAGGTTCTGCAGTTAATTGTGGAATTTGATCAGCCAGGGAGGTCTGATACCCTTACAGCCTCCATCCTCGAAGCAGAAATTCCCAAGTGAGTTGGAATACCAGAGTGATGAAATCAGTGTGTCTAGAGTGCCTTCAGTGATTATTAGCTGTTGGTAAGCTTGGTTAAGATCAAGTTTTACAGCTGTCCTTCTTCCGGAACCCACCCTGACCTCCCAACGGCATGAATGATCTAAAGGACTTCTGTGTGGGCCCTGCTTAACTTCAGTGATCAAAATCTCTGGTAGTTGCTTATAGAAATACAAATTTAGAGGTGTGCTTGCAGGATTTATTGGCATGGTGCAACAATATGTGCAACTGATTTGAAGTTACACATGACTCATTATTAACATTCTTTGATTTTTTCCCCCCTTTAGAAAAACATCCCTTTGTATTTTTCAAGTGGCTGGTGTAGTGGTAAAGGCAGACAGAATAAAGGTCCCTTTGTTATGTAGTGCCTTTAAATAGCTGACAATTTTGTGTCGTCGACATCGTTTTTAGCCACTGATTCCTAATAACTTGAGAGATTTTTTGTCCTAGAAGAGTTTGCACATTTACTCTTGCCTTGTTCACTGCATGGAGTGAAAGCTTCTCCGTGATGGAGCTACATTGAAGACACACAAACCTGCAGTGCACTGAGCTACATTTGTATTGTCTCATGTGGGGTCGCCGTGAGCCAACTCTGACCACCGAGCCCTTGAAATGTGGCAACGGAGAAACAGAATTTTTAACTTCAGTAACTTTAATTGATTTAAATTTAAATACTGGCATTTGATGCAATTATTGGAAAATATGAATGTGTTTGAAACAACTTGAGCATGTGAATCTACTTTGTAATAGTATATCTGATGAAGTCGAAATACAGATCACATATTTTAGATGGAAAATCGAAATTGAGATATGCTGTAAATATACACACCTGATTTCAAAGATTTACTCTGAAGAAAAGAATATGAAATGTCTACTATTTTTTTTATTACATATTCAAAGTATTTTGGATATACTAGGTAAAATATAATAATTTTTCCCTGTTTCTCTTTACTGGTTTTATTTATTGTTTTTAGTTTTTGTTTAAATTTTTTTTTTAAGTTTATTTTTAAGAGAGAGAGAGAGGGAGGGAGGGAGAGAGAGACCGAGACCAGGAGCAGGGGAAGGGCAGAGAGAGAGAGGAAGACAGAATCTGAAACAGGCTCCAGGCTCTGAGCTGTCAGCACAGAGTCCGATGTGGGGCTTGAACTCTGAATGGGGAGATCATGACCTGAGCCATAGTTGGCCGCTTAACCAACTGAGCCACCCAGGTGCCCCTCTTTTTACTTGTTTTAGTGTGGCCACCAGGAATCCACTGTAGGAGAAATTGAGGCCACAGTGTATTCTCTAAAACCAAAAGATGAGGGGGCACCTGGCTGGGTCAGCTGGTGGAGCATACAACTCCTGATCTTGGGGTTATGAGTTCAAGCCCCACGGTGTAGAGAGTACTTAAAGATAAAATCTTAAATGAGAAGGTCAGGCGTTCGTATGCCCAGAAACGTTTGATGTTTTCATCAAGCAGTGTCCCGCAGTATGGTCGACCCAAATCTACACGAGAGCAAATCTGCCAAGTTGTCTTTTGAGAAATCTCCAAATTTGCAGTGATTGCGCAGATGGCACTAAACTAATGCCCATAATGAACTGTAAATAAGGGCATTTGGAAAGGCGCTTGTGAAAAATGGGCTTAATTTTAGGCGACAGAAACCCCTGCTGGATCTTCAAGGGGCACATATGTAAGACAAGCACAGTGTGTTTCTGTACAGTGCTTGCGTTTGGTTGTGTCTGTGATAGAGTGACTGTGTCTCAGCACAGGAATTTCAGAAATCCGGATGATGGAGCCCACCTGTCACTCATAGTGTGTTACCACCTTTTCTGACAAGGATTAGTCTTCCTTCAATCACTAAGAGGAAAAGTCTCAAAATTCAAGTGGTTAGTAGAGGGCATGCAAGCGTGAAGCAGTTTTAGCTGAAATAAGATCAGTGAAAAATTCCACCTTTTTAGAGGAAGCAGAAAGCTGGAGGACTGTTTAGTAGCTAAAATGGTGGAAGCGGGTGCCCTTGAGTTTAGGCTGGGACTGAGGATGGAGTGGGGAAGAGGCAGCAGAAGCAAACAGATCAGAAGATGGTCATGCTTTTGACCATCCTCCTCTTGTCTCTGTTGACCTTCAAGTCCGCAGTGAGAAGTATAAGCTGCTCACCTAAGTGGAGTTTGTCATAGAAATTCCTGGAGGAGAGTAGGTTCACTTGACATAGTTGGGGAATAGGTCATGATTTAAATGAATGCCTTCATGTGAAGGTAGCCTAATATTCACAGGACAGAGACGTTTAGGTGTGTGACAAGGAAATAGACTACCTCACTTTAAGTCATAAATTATATATCTCATGAGGATTAACCTTGGTTGTCCTCCCAGAATAGTTAATATAGGGTTAACCACAAATTGTATAACAATATATTCACTTTTTGTATTCATTTTGTAAATGCGTTGCCCCTGCTTTGATTTCTGTTGCCTCTCTTTTACTGGAGTTCTCTCCACAGCCAATGTAGAAGTTACACAACAAAATCAGGAGTATTACAATGTGTGGGTAAAATAAAATATTACCTTAATGTTATGAGATCCAAAAATTAAACCTTATAAATGTGGCACCCGACCACTAAGGAGTTTTCACCCTCTTTTTGGCATCTTGAACTCCTGGTCCTGGCCTTTGTTTGATGTCACCTGTTACAAGTTGTTCAGCTCCAGCTTAAATTCAGTTGGCAGGGCATCTGGCCATAGCAGATGAGCTTTTCACAGAGTACTGTGCGTTCTGGGAACAACTAGAAAAGCTGGATGAAACAGTTAATTAAATCAGTTTAATATGTGCATCAGAGTATTTAAAGAGCATCAAAGAAAAGTCTAGAGTTCAGGGGCTAAGATATGAGCAGAAAGAAACCACGGAGAGATTTGCCTAATGCTTCCTGTTGATTTTTTCTTGGCAACATTTGATGATTTACAAAATATGACAAAGAGTCTGAAAACCTGATCAGAACTTTGATCAGTATCATGGACCTGAAAGAAAGAGAAAAAACAAAAAATACAAACTGGAACTGGAATTGGGTACCAAGGAATTTGTCGAGCAGAGAATCAGACCATGATAATGACTCATTCTAAGGTCAATTGGGTATGAATGTGCAGGGATGGTGGAAAAGGGGATCTACCATAAATGGTATCTAAAAGGTTCTAGTAGATGTAGATGTAAATTTGACAGGTGCAACAATGAAGTGTATAACATCTGAGAAAGAATGATCTTTGAACAAAAATTTCTTTTTTACATTTTTTAAAATGGTTTTATTTTTAGAGAGAGCAAGCGAGCACGAGCAGGGGAGGGGCAGAGAGAGGGACACAGAGGACCTGAAGCAGGCTCTGCGCTGACAGCAGAGAGCCTGATGCAGGGCTCAAACTCCAAAAAAAGCAAGATCATGACCTGAGTGGAAGTCAGATGCTCAGCCAGCTGAGTCACCCAGGTGCCACAGGGAGCAAAAATTTAAGTTGGATATTCAAGTACTGCGTGTAGGGAAAGGTTGATGGATTTGATTGTGTTAAAGTTGGAAACTTTGCCTTATCAAAGGATACTATTAAGAGATTAACACTGTAAGCCGCAAAGTTGGAAAAGATGTTGGCAATGCCTTAAAAAAAAAGACTTATAGGCAGAATATAAAATAATTCTTACGTCCAAAGAAGCAAGGACAGATGGATAATCCAGTATAAAAGGGGGCAGAATATTTAAGCAGGCTATTCCCAAAAGAAGATATTCTAAGACCAGTAAACATAAAAAGTTGCTTCACTTCTTAAGTCATCAGAGAAATGCAAATTAAAACCACAAAGAGAGATACACTTGTGCTTCTGGGCAAGATGGAGTAGCAGCTGAATTTACCCACCTGCTTAAAAGCACCAAAACTCCGACAAAATATATGAAACAACAACTTTCTTGTCCCTGGACATCAGACAACAGAGGATAACAATTCATGACAGACTTGGAACAAAGGAGATGAGCTCTCTGATGGTCCCATTTGCTTCTTTGAGTGAGTTTCCAAGTCTGGGACAGGGAGGGGGAGCCGGGCATGATCTAGTAGGCTCTTTTGAATTGAGGGATCTGAGCTGAGAATCCAAGGAGAACAAGGTAGCTGGAGTTTGCAGAACTGAGTGCCAAAGAGGAAAGAACTGTAGAGCGAGAACCCCAGAAACTTCTAGAGGGGCTTCTTGTAGTCTTCAGCAGTGGGAATAATTAGCCCTGGATTACATACTGTTCCAGTTCTGTCAAACAAATCCTTTTTAAAAAATTGTTTTTGAGAGAGAGAGTGTGAACGGTAGAGGGGCAGATAGGGGAAGAGAGAATTCAAGTGGGTTCCATCCCATGAACCGTGAAATCATGACCTGAGCTGAAATCAAGAGCCACTTAACTGAGCCACCCGGACACCCCTGCCGAATAAGTCTTGAAAGCAAGATCCAAGGGCACCTGGGTCGCTCAATTAGTTAAGTGGCTTTTGATTGTGGATCAGATACGATCTCATGGTTCATGGGATTGAGCCTCATGTGGGGCTCCTCGCTGACAGTGCAAGGCTTGCTTGAGATTCTCTCTTTCCCTCTCCCTCCCTCCCTGGTTCACATGTGTGCTCTAGTTCTCTCTTTCAAAATGAATCAACTTTAAAAAAAAAAAAAGCAAGATCCAAAAAGATCAAAATGTTTGCAAGTAATTTAACTGCATCCCAAATCAAAGCTCAAGAAGATAGGAATAATAATGTATTCAGCTCCAGAGTAAGTTTACAATGTTTACAATGTCTGATACACCACTAAAGATTAGAGGACGTGTAAAAAGGCAAGAATATCTAACTCTCATAATGAGGAAACAAATCAATTAAAACTGATACAAATGTTAGACAAAGATATTAAAAGTGACAGCTTTATTAGTATGTTCCAAAAGGTAAGTAGGGATGCAGAAAAGATAAAGTTCCATGTGTGTATATTGGACATCTCCAAATGGAGGAAGGGAAACAGAAAAAAATCCTGGCAGAATAACAGCCAAGAGGTTTCTGAATTGATGAAAAGAAATCTATAGATTTAAGCTCAAGCTTAATTGTGAACACAAGCACACACTACAAAGAAAACTATACCAGGTTAGTCAGATTGGTTATAACCAGTGATAAATTCAAAGATCATCCATAAAGTCATATTATGCACAGGGGAATAAATGGAAACATGATGAGAGGCTTCTCCATGCAAATGAGAAAAGAGTGGACCAACAGCTGTAAAATACTGCAAGAAAAAAAAATCAACCTACAAATCTTTCTCCAGTGAAAATATCTTTTAAAAGTGAATGCAAAATGAAGATGTTTTCAGACATTCAGAATCAGAAAGATTTCATCACCAGCAGACTGTCAATACAAGAAATGTTAAAGGAAGTGCTTCAGGCAGAAGGAAGATGATACCAGATGGAAATCTACATCTACACAAAAAAATGTGACTGTTGAAATGTTAACTGTATGGAACTAGACAAAACAGGCGTATCAGCCATCCATCAGAAGGCAGCATGATAAGAACAGAGACCTTGAAATCCTACACGAGCTGCTTCTGTTGATTAGTAGCTATGTTACTGCTTTACTTTTCTGAACATCAGTTTCCTTGTATACCAAATGGGGAAAACAGTAGGTACTATGTCTTTAGTTTCTGAGCAAGGAATAATGTAAAGAAACAAAAATACTTAAAATATAATACTGTAAAAATGGCCACAAATTCTTCCCCTCCATGCATCCAGGCCCTTTTAGTGTCTTGGTGCAATTTTTATCAAGGGTAGAATTCGTTTCTCCTTTTGGATTAGTATGTGACTTGTTTTGGCCATTGTATCATTAGCAAGAGGTTTGACAAGTTCACACACACTGGGACTTACCCCCTTTCTGCTATTCAGAAGCCTGTGACCACCCTGTCATGAACAAGCCAAGGCTAGCCTACTGAATGATAGGCATATGCCCATACCCAAGCTACCAGCTGGGTAATCATCACATATACGAGAGAAGCCATTGATCACAAGGGACCACAAACAGGGTAACCAGCTGAGGTAATCCAAAAGCCAACACACACAGTTGGAAGCTAAGAAGTTGTTGCTATTTTAAGCCACTGAATTTGGGGGTAGTTAGTTACACTGGAAAAGCAGATTGATACACGTTAGTTAGGGATTCACATACGCATGTCTCCATACATGAATAGACCAAATACACCAATATCAAGGACTTCTACGTGCTGCTGATTTAAAATAAAAGATTTTACTTGAAATTTAGAAACAAAAGAACATAACTATCAAGTGCTCATCCACGGAGCTAATCTTCTCTGGTTCGTTTTCACTTTTTTTGTTTGTTTTCTTGCCGAAGATACCTTGGTAACCTCATGGCACTGTTTTGACATCATGGGGATGGAAGAACTGGTGAGGAAATCACGAATTGGTGGATTTCCCCCTTTTTTCAGTTTGTAGAGATAGTTCCTCAGACTTTGACATGACGTGGCATTAGAAAAACGTATACTCACACAATGAGATAGCAAGATCAATTGCACCAAAAGGCTAAAATTAAACTCAAAATATTAAATAATGGTAAGGATATGGGACAGGGGAATCTTCTATCTAGCCATGGGGATTGTAAGTTGATAGAAACACTCAGAAAATCTATTTAACGGTGACTTATAAACATGAGTATAAGAATACATTATTGGCGTGCCTTGGTGATTCAGTCAGTTGGGCCTATGACTCTTGCTTTGGGCTCAGGTCCTGATCCCAGGGTCTTGGGATCAAGCCCCACGTTGGGCTCTGTGCTAAGCATGGTGGAGTCTGCTTAGGATTGTCTCTTTCTCCTTCTTTCTCTGCCCTGCCCCACTTGTGCATGCTCTCTTTCTCTCTCAAATAAATTTTAAAAGAATACATTATTATCCAGCATTTTTTCTTCTCATCGTATACATATGTGAACCGAAAAACATATACAAAAGTTTTCAAACCTACATTATTATTATTCATCATAGACCCAAACTGCAAACCATCTAAATATACTTTAACAGCAGAGTGGTATGTTCCTCAAATGGCATACCACTTAGCAATGAAAAAATGTACCTAATAACATGAATAAGCCTCACTAACAAAATGTTAATTTACAGAAGGTGGACCCAGAAGTACGTATCGTATGAATCTACTCAGGTAAAGATGATGTCCGTTTTTGAGAGGAGGTACTAATGGCTGCCATGGGCAATTACTTTTTTGGCTCCGAGCACATTCTATTTCTTAACCTGCTCAAGAAAGGATGCTGTCTTTTGTCAAATGCTTTCTCTGCATCTATTGAGAGGCTCATATGGTTCTTGTCCTTTCTTTTATTGATGTGATGAATCACTTTAATTTTTTTACAGATATTGAGCCAGCCCTGCATCCCAGGTATAAATCCCACTTGGTCGTGGTGAATAATTTTTTTTAATGTATTGTTGGAGCTGGTTGGCTAATATCTTGTTGAGGATTTTTGCATCCATGTTCATCAGGGAAATTCGTCTATAGTTCTCCTTTTTAGTGGGGTCTCTGTCTGGTTTTGGAATCAGGGTAATGCTGGCTTCATAGAAAGAGTTTGGAAGTTTTCCTTCCATTTCTATTTTTTGGAACTGTTTCAAGAGAATAGGTGTTAACTCTTCCTTAAATGTTTGGTAGAATTCCCCCTGGAAAGCCATCTGGCCCTGGACTCTTGTTTTTTGGAAGATTTTTGATTACTGATTCGATTTCCTTACTGGTTATGGGCCTGTTCAAATTTTCTATTTCTTCCTGTTTCAGTTTTGATAGTGTATATGTTTCTAGGAATTTTTCCATTTCTTCCAGATTGCCCATTTTGTTGGCATATAGTTGCTCATAATATTCTCTTATCGTTGTTTTTATTTCTGTTGTGTTGTTTGTGATATTTCTTAACCTTCTTAGTGGTTACAAGAGTTGTGTTAAATTTGCTGAAATTTATTAAGATGTATACACGTGATTTTTTTTACTTACCTATTTCAAAAGGTTATTTAAAAATTCAGCATTTGTGTTGTCACTGTATTTATATAAATTTATGTATTCATGCTATAGATGTTAAATAGAATCAGCAGTGTGAATACGTCCAAGTTACATTAATAGAAAATCAAATTGGAAAATATATATTATTTTGTTTTTAGTAGAAACAAAACTAAGCAATGCTTATTACCTCATATTGCCTATAATTATTTACAAAATTTATAACTTAGTCTTTTTGGATTATGTAACTAATTCATCTCCATTACTGAAAATTTGAAAGGGATCAGAATTATATACTGCTAGATACTTGTACTGAGTGATTATAGTGTTTAATGTGTCTTTGTGTATGTCATACATGTTTCAAATTAGAATGTTCTTCAATAATATGTTGAATGTTTATAAAAGGTTTGATTATATGAATATGCCATAATTGATTTAACCAACTTCTAGAACGTTTTTGCAGATCGAGACTTTCGACAATGTTGCACGTCCATTTCCCTGTACTGTCACCGATACTGAGTAATATTATTTAAAAAAAGAAGACTAACGTTTTGACAGGCTGGCTTAAATTTTTGCTCATGTGCAAATAACAGACTCAATTTCATCTCGTTTAGAGAGGATAGGCAGGACTGCCTACATTTTGGACATTACATCCACACAAGCATTATCTTCGTGACTCTTAACCATTAACATGAATAAATGAGTTAATGACTACAAGGGAATGAGTCTTGAGGTGCTCCCCATGCCAGGAGTGATACTAAGCTTTTATGGTTATTTTATCTCAGTCTGCAGAGGCGTCTTTCATAGATGGAGCAAACATGAAATTAGATATAGGCAAAAGGCAAGTGCTGAGCTTTGAGAAGGTACAAGAAGCTATAGTAATTTCATTTTTCTTGCCCTTTGTTTTCCAGGTGAACATAGGGTAGGCCAGCTAATGTGAACACTGTGTTGATATGCATTTTACAGTATAAAACTACCTAAATGAGTTAATATTTTTTACTCTATTTAGACAGATAAATATAGGTTCTTAAATAAGCAGCTCTCCCTGTTCACAGTTCCCATGTATAGGAATTTCAGCTAACAAGGATTGGTTAAATAACACCAGTCCCCCAACAACATGGTCCAAGGTTAAGATAACTATGGTATGTTAACTGCCAATAATCACGAAAAACAGAAATCTCATTGCTCGTTCTTCACAAAAAATCACTGGGTGAATAGCAAATGTGCATGATGCCTCATGGACAGTCATATTATACCTTTTGAAGTCTCTCCATGTTTGGCCATCACACGTATGTTACTCAGTTTACACACAGGCAGCAAAGCATGTACTTTGCTACCTCCTTGTCCCTAGAGATGAACCCGTGTACCATTTTATAGATACACATAACTGAATGAGGGAATTTGTAATAAAGTTGGAAGCACAGAGAAGAAATGAAAATGGATCACGCCGGAAGTTAAATTTGAATCAAGTATAGAGGTACTTAAAGAAGAGAATGCTCACTGGGAATGATGGCTCTATACCATTTGAGAATTTCTACATTTGCAGCCAGAGGGTTTTAGTGAAAATGAACTTACTGATAGAAATGAAAGCACTTGTTGTGGCAAAATGGATGAAAATGTCCCAAGGGAAATAAGGGAAAGGTGACCAGCCCCTCAAAATAGCTTCACATTAAAGAAACTCTGAAAGAAATTTCAGGACATTAAGAGCTCAAAGGATAAAATGTTGGCAGCTGATCCAAATGTTGAAAGGAGTATGGCGATTCTTGATGACCCAGAAAAGATGCTCACTCTCTATCTTAACTTCTAAGATGAGAAGGCAAACACTAATCGAACTACCCCAATAAATTTTCTACCAAGTTTTCAGTATTTTGCATATTTTAAGTTACAGTGTACTGAATATTTTTTTAATGTTTGTTTATTTTTGAGAGGGAGACCGAGCACAAGCGGGGAAGGAGCAGAGAGTGGGAGATGCAGAATCTGAAGCAGGCTTCAGGCTCCGAGCTGAGCTGTCAGCACAGAGCCTGATATGGGGCTTGAACTCACGAACCATGAGATCGTGACCTGAGTAGAAGTTGGATGCTCAACCAGCTGAGCCACCCAGATGTCCCTGTGATGTACTAAATAGTTACAGTTTTTATCTCCTTGTACTTATATAACCAAGAGAAAAAGGGAGTTTAATGTTTTAACAAAGTTTTTTAAAAAGTCTGAGGATAATCATAAATTTTCCATTGATTATTAAGATTGCACGGTAATTGTTAAGATTGCACACTACTGTGTGAAGCAAGGACCGACTGCCTCTCTTTCAGCTTACTAGTGGATGGATGTACCTGATTTTGTATAAGCTGTAAACTGAGGGAATAACATTTCAGTGTTTCTTGGTAACCTTTTACAAACCTATGTAAGATATAAGGACATTACTGACTTGTTTGTGATTTGAAGTGTTCAAATCCTTTCAATTTCTTTAGTGAGATAAAAACACGGGCCTATAAGGCACTCATTTTTCTTTTTAATTATGAAAGGGTATTGTAAACATTAAGCTAGTAAAGAATTTTGTTTTTCTGTTAAAAAAATCTAAAGAGATATTCATAGAAACGGGACAAATTTGATGACACCAGGGTCCACACTAGTTAAAAAACAAAATGAAACAAAACCAGTAGCTGTATTTCCTCAGAATCTTTAAATAGAAGACAGAATATGAAAGCCCCTGACTTCAAACATGCCAGGGATAAGTACCAAGAGCACTGGAAGCCATGGGGTTTGCATTTCCTGGTCAATGATTGATAGACTAGAAGACTAGAAGTTCTTTTGAAACTCTTGTCTCACCAAAGCAAAAGTGTTTGAGAGAGTCTAATGGTTGAGGTCTCATTGATCCTGCAGCTTTTCACCTGAATATTATTTAGGCCCGTTACACGGTAGAAGCCATTAAACATCTGTGCCCTTCCTAGCCACTTGAGCTGTGCCAGTGAGTTGTTAGATTATTAGAGATACTTTCTGTGTATAAATGTCCTCTGGGTAATATACAGGGATGGAGGAGAAGAGGATAACCCCAGCAATGATCATCAGCTACTGCTCTATCTTTAAGCGAGAGTCTCAAAAACTCATCTTTTTTAAACTCTGATTTCTCACCGTGGTTTTCTTTAATACGAAAACTGCAAATACAGCGCGAATGTTAAGGCCAAAAGCTTCAAAGATTAAATCACTCCTAAGGAGTTGCTTACCAATGTTGGTGTTGGTGTTCTCATGCAGGAAATTTAGATAGGTTGATGTTCCTAGAAGCTGCTATTGGGATAGTTTTCAAGTTCAGTTAAACTGAATTTCTGGAAAAGCTCATTACAGGGATGTCACCTGTATGCTGCTGGTAAATGCTATATAGCTTTAAACCATCTTGTGATCAGCATCTTTCATTTTATTTTTATTAGGTTAAAGTTTACATAACATGAAATGAACCATTTTAACCTGTAGGATTCGGTGGCGTTTTGTACCACAATGTAGTGCAGGTATCACCTCTATCTAGTTGCAGAATACCTGCACTCCAGAATAAAACCCCACGCCCATTGAGCAGTCACTCTGTGTTCTTTCCTCTCTCCAGCCCCCAGCAGCCACCAGTGTGCTATCTATCTCTATGGATTTACGTATTCTGGACATTTCATATAAATGGAACTGTCTCATACATGGGCTCTTGTGAATAGCTTCTTCTATTTAGCATCATGTTTTCCAGGTTCACCCATCTTGTATGTAACAGCACTCCATTCCTTTTTGTGTCTGAACATTATCCCATTGTATGTATGTGCCACGTTTTGTCCAGCCATCCACCGGTGGGCATTCGGATTGGCCCCACCTTTTGGCTCTTAATACTGCTATAAACACGTGTACAAGGATTTGAACATTTGTGTACAGGTACCTGCTTTAAAATACTTTGAGTATATACCTGGGAATGGAATTGCTAGGACTTACAGTGATTGTATGTTTAACTTTTGAGGGACACCAAACTGTTTTCCGCTCAGCAGCGTTTATTTGCACCATGTGTGAAGAGAGGCCTCTTCTTCCCATTCCTGATACTTCCTCTAGTACACTGTCTGTGACTTTGTCTGCCCCAGAAGAGGTAGAGCAGCTTACCTGATTGTTCTCCTTGTGAGTCTGCCTTGGGAATGCATGTCTTTTCTTTTCCTCTGTGCCACTGTTTGTACTAAAGAGGCCTGTCCTAGTCTGATGCCGATAGGACTGGATAGACAAATACTGCTCTTCTAGTATTCCGTATTCCAGTTAGCATTTAATCTCCAAATTGGCCACTAGCTGAACAAATGTTGATCTGTGTCTTTTCATTTAGTTTTATTTTTCAAATAGTCTGGGACCTATGGTCAAGTTCAGCATGCTGCTTCTTGGGGGTTCCTTTGCAGATGCCACAATTTAGGATATAACAGTTAATGATGCCAGAAGAATTTGAACTTTGGATTTGGAGGTTTAAAATCTAAAACCCACTCATTTTTAACAATGTCAGCTTGACAAAGTCATCTAGTATTTCAGCTCCAACTTTCCTTATCAATACAGATGGGGAAATTTAGGGCACCTGGGTGGCTCAGTCGGTGGAGTGCCCCACTCTTGGTTTCAGCTCAGGTCATGATCTCACAGTTCATGAGTTCAAGCCCCACACTGGGCTCCGTTCTGTCATTGAGGAGCCTGCTTGGGATTCTCTCTCTCTCCCTGTCTCCCTCTCTCTCGGGCCCTCCTCTGTTCATTCTCTCTCTCTCTCTTTCAAATAAACTTTGAAAAAAAATTTTAAAAATGGGGAAATCCTATTTACTTTCCTGGTATAACAAATATACTGTAGGGCTCACTTTAATATCAAACCAAGTACACAATAACATAAGACACAATACGAGAGTAATATTGTATGTAACTTAAATTTTTGTTTCAGAAATTTTAACATAACCTTCTTATAGTAGTAAATGATTTTTTTAGAGTAAAATAATATATCTGAATTTTAAAAACTTGGCCACACAATTCCCAGTATGATGATTGCTAACAGGTATATGGTGCAGGTAGGTTGGTAAGTGTCTAATCTTCAAGGGTAACTTTTCATGATAAGCATCCACCACCCAGCACCTGATGATGCAGCCAACGTGCCTGGCCCCTTCTCTGTCAAGGTCATTTTAAACTCTGGAGTTTAAGGAGTGATTTTTATTTTGAAGGAAAACATTTCGAGACAACTCTCTAACTATATAAAGTTTTGTGAATTCGTATGGAATTATCTCTAGATTACCAGAATATATCTCCAGTAAGAAATGCTCTCATCTTTTCAAATTATCTTAGGTAACACGTCACCTTGCCAAACTCTTCGACAGCATTGCAGATCTGCAGTTTGAAGATGAGGATGTGTCTACCACCAGAGCAATTGGAATGTACAGCAAAGAAAAAGAATACGTCCCATTCCAAGCTGAATGCGAATGCATAGGCCACGTAAGATATGATTATAAAGTTGTCTATGCTACAGGAGTATTTCTGGGATAATTTTTTTTGAGAGAGGGCACGCACGAGCAAGAGCGGGAGAGAGGCGGCGGGGGGCGGGAGGGTTGGGGAAGAGAGAATCCTAAGCAGGCTCCATGCCCAGCATGGAGATGACCTGGGGGCGGTCCCACAACCATGAGAGCATGACGTAAGCCAAAATCATAAAGAGTCGATTACTTAACCCACTGGGCCACCCAGGCTCCCCTCAGGGTAATTTTTAAAGGTTGAATTGAACAAGAAAAGAAGTCAACTCCTGTCACATCAGTCCCTGGTTAGTTGTGTGCTCAGAGTTTCCCGTTTGCCCACGTCCAGTGTGACTGCTGTACTGTGCCAAACCTTGCCATGCTTCCCAGTTTCTGCTCCCTTGGCTTCAGCACGTCAGAGAGTCTCAGAAATGCTAGCAGTCGAGCTGGTCAGGAAGCATTGTCACAGTTTGAATGAGTGGACGCCAGAATGAAAAGCCAGTTCAACCCAGTGACCGAGCCTCCTATAAAGCTTATTGGTTTCGTCACAGAGAGTTTGAGGAAAGCAGCACCTTGGCAGTAAAGCATGTTTTAAAGAGGCTTGTGGTTCAGGATTGTGATGTGAATGTTGTAAATGGCTGCTCATAAATAAAGTCGACTGAATCTACCAGGCCGATGTCCCATACTCTTAATTACCACGTGCACAGACAGTTAAGGTAGCATATTCTCTTCTTGCACAGCCAAATACCTGAAAAATATTCTTAATGGTTAAGTGCAAGAATGGCTCATTATGATTTATGAAAGCATTCTTGGCGTTTTCAGATGATGTAGAGAAATTGCATCTTTTCATGATGATGCTTGAGCAGGTTGAGTTAATCCACAGAGTCACGGAGACCATAGCCTCCATTACAGAACTGTTCGGGTTGAGGCAGGTTCTTTGAATTGTCCCTTGCTGAAATGTGATGGGAGCCTTTAAAAAAAAAAACAAAACAAAACAGGGGTTTTCTTTATTCCCCTCTGTTCCTTTTTAATATTGTACCAAGAAATCCTGCCAAATGAAGGGGAAGCAGATGGTGGAATACTTTGATTAAAATGTATTTTTTGATCTCTTGGGGTCTTTAGGATATTATTACAGTGATTAGAAAAAGTCACCATAAACTATCTTGACAAAAGTAACACGTGTTGCTGTCTGGTAACCTCCCCTGCAGACTGGTAAGCCAACTGGCGTAGTGCCCAGAAGGACGACAGTCCATTTGACGGATGTGGTTGTCACTAGCAGGAGCCCTTAGTATTGAAAGTTTTCACGGTGCTCTGATTTATTCTATATAAGCAATTTAGGCTAGAGACTCGAGCATATACCACATTCAGTCTCTAATTGCCTTTGTTTTATAAAAAGATGCTCTTTACGTCTTTCCCTCCCTGCGCTTTTATTATTGGTTCCTCCCAAATTAGACTATTTGTATTTTGTTAGATTAGTGTTTATTGAATACCTACTATGTGTCAGATGCTGGGTTAAATTTCTGGGGATCCAGAAATGAACAAGACATGTTCACCGTCCTGGAGGAGCTCTTAGTTTTCCTGGAAGAAATGGATAATTATAATGAATTATAATGAAGAAATGGATAATGATAATGGGAAGTGGTAATTGTTTTCACAGAGGGTTGGGAAGAGGCCGATGAAATATCAGAAAGGGGAGGGTTTGAGCCATATCGCATCAGTTTATTTCTCAAATCATGCTGAACGAAGTTGCCACTCTTGGCATATTCGTCTGAGCGCGAGGCGATACATCACCTTATATGTGTATTCAGTCTTCCCAGATGGACTGGAAAGTTCTTGAGAACAGGTGGCCGTGTTGAGGACCTGGATCCCAGAGTACTCTGGGATATGCTCACATGCTGTCTGATTTACTGAAAGAACTAGTTGCTGGGTAACATCAAGAGTTGGGCTTAGTGACCCAGTTGGACTTAGTCATGGTGAGACTGGAGACCCTGAACTCAGGCATGTGAACAGTGTCCTGTTACGTAGTCAGAGGAGAAAGCTCTCAGGATGTTGGGCCCGCTGCCAGCCAGTGCTTCCTTTTTCTTTCAGTAGAGAAGGCTGTCAGCTCATCAACTACCTATCACTCTTTCCAAGTCCTCTAGAGAAAGATACTCTAGGAATGAATGTTTCTGCCGTCTTCACAGAGGCAGACAAAGAAAACAGTTCTAACATTTTCACAATCTCATGTGGTCTTTGGAATTTATTTATTACAGTCATTTTTTATTGAGGTCGATTATTTGCAAATAGTATGTGTATTCTTTTTGTGATATAACACCCATGGAAACACATATGTGGGTAAATATAACAAAGCATATTTGAACATAATAGAAAACTGGGTAAAATATATTTGTGGGGGCAAAATAAACTTGGGTTTTTTTAAAACAAAGATTAACTTTCACAAGTCAGCAGTTGTCCTCTCTCTTACACTTTCCTGCTGTCTAATTTTTGACAAGTGTGAAGATGAGAGCCAGTAGGGAATATAATTAAGACACTTGCTGAAAATACTTTGTCTTAAGAGTAAGAAATAGGAGGATTTTAGAGAAGAATTTTCAGTATATTTAAAAATTATCAAAAAGAAACATTTAAAAAAAATCAATCTGCCATTATTCCCAAAGCTCTAGAATCTTACTCTAGCGTATTACTCTGTAGATGGCTGTGATGTTTGGTTTCTCAGAACACTGTGCATTACTACAGGGGATCTCGATCCAGAACCCCCTTGTCTTCACATCTGAGAGACAGATAGTTGAGAACACCTGTGTTAAGGCTACAGAAAGTTACTGGGCCGTCTAGCAGGTGAAATGAGATGAGCGCTCTCCTGGGAGAGGACAGGTTCGTATAGGAAGGACTTCATCCGTTGTTGTTCGTCTTCCATTTGTGTTCTGCGTCTTCCAGTTTTCTCTGTGGGTTTAAAATAAATCCACCCAAGGCCCCACCGTCCACATGGCCTTTGAGCCCATAGGAGGATGGAATTATCTCTCTTGCGTAGTTCAGCCTGTGCTAAATCATTTCATTTTGCTTCAAAAGGTGGAAACGTGGCTGCTGCAGCTTGAACACACTATGCAGGAAACTGTGCGACATTCCATCACAGAAGCCATAGCAGCCAGTGAGGAGAAACCAAGGGAGCTGTGGATCTTCGATTTCCCTGCTCAAGTTGCACTAACAAGCTCGCAGATCTGGTGGACGACAGATGTAGGGATAGCCTTCAGTAGGCTGGAGCAAGGCTATGAAACGGCCCTAAAGGATTTCCATAAAAAACAGGTATTTTATAGATTCATAATTTTGAGACTTGATGGGACTTGAAGAGGTACACATTCATTCATTCACTCATTCATTCACTCATTCATTCATTCATTCATTCATTCATTCATGGAGGGCCTCCTGTGTGCCAGGCACCATGCTAGGACTATTTCAGCAATCAGTTGTTTAACTTTTTCATTTTCTAGCTTTGCGCTATCCTTCTAGTTTGCTGCAGGGGTTAAAAAAAAATCTCATCCATTATCCTCCAAAGCTCTAGTATGTCACAGATACCTAGATACTGTGCCTATTTCTCTGCTTCTGTGTAGGACTCTCTTCATCTAGGCTAATGATGTATTTATTACAAAATATGTACGTGATTTGAATGACTCAGAAAGATGGAGAGCTGTTCAGCAAAGACAGATGTTTTCATGTATTTTGGGTTTTGGTTAATTATAAGTCACAGATGAGCAATTTTGGAAAACAGCCTATTTTGAATTCCATGCTATTCACCCCAGTTAGGCTATGACCTCTACTTAAGCCTCCCATCTTAAGGTGAGCTCATAGTTGTGAAACAATTCAGAGATAAGGCCTTTCCGTCGGCTTTTAGATTAAGGGAATACTAGGCTTGAAAGGTATTTAAACATTAGTGTGTCTACCTTCTTGTTTTGAGTGGATCCAGTGTGAATCGAGAGATATTAAGTAACTTGTCCGGTGTGGTACAATGTGTAAGTAACACAGGCAGGGGCAGCAGAAGTCAGAATGCTTTCCACGTCTCTCCATTACTGGTCCTCCTAGCAGTACTTGTAATTCAGTCCCTTAAAAATCAAATAGATTCAGAGAGGGAAGGATACTTGTAATGTTAACACATTCAGGAATTTTAGGTTTTAGAGGGTGCTGATTATTTCTTTGAATTTTGCTTTAATCTTGAGTGGAGACAACGTGATTTGTTTATGTTACTAAAAGAGTTTTTGTATTGTTTGCTTTGGGGGAGGAATATATTCTTGATAATCATCTTGAGGAAACTAGGGCATTGGTTTAAGTTACAGGATTAGATTTTTAAAAGTGGCTGGTTTCCTCCTAGGGTCAAGAGCTTTACAATTCTAGTTGCTGCCATTTGGATGAGGAAGCTAAGTAGTTAATTTTTTTTTCATCAACCTTAATAGTAAATTAAATTGTAATTAATTATATTATGGTTTTATTATAAAAATACCTTTCTGGTTAACTCGTTGATATCTGTGCTTTTATTGTAAGTATTTTCATTATCTGTGAAGTAAGAATTTTTAAAAATAGTTACAATATCCTTTTTTAAATTTCAGGTATAATCAATCATTGCTCAGACTTAAATTTTTCAACATAGATCCTCCTCCTCTATTTTTCCCTCACTTCATTTAATGGTCTCCTTGCTTCCAGTGTATCATTTTGTGTGATTATTAGGATATTCAATTGCTTAAGACCGTAAATGATATTTTATGGATATTTCTTCTATCAACTTTATTATTTTCGATTTCATGATTTCTTATTAATGTTTATTATTAAAAATTAAGAAGAAGAAAGTATGGGGCACCTGGGTGGCTCAGTCAGTTTAGCTTCTGACTCTTGATTTCGACTCAGATCATTATCTCCCTGTTCATGAGCTCAAGTCCGGAGCTGGGCTCTGTGCTGAGTGTTGAGCCTACTTGGGATTCTCTTTCTCCCTTTCTCTGCCCCTATCCTGCTCAAGCTCTCTCTATCTCTCAAAATAAGTGAATAAACATTTTAAAAAAAGATTTAAAAGTGTTAATTAAAAAAAAAAGAAGGGGCACCTGGGTGGCTCAGTCGGTTGAGCCCCCGACTTCATCTCAGGTCATGATCTTGTGGTTTGTGAGTTTGAGCCTTGCATTGGGCTCACTGTCAGTACAAAAGCCGGCTTCAGATCCTATGTCCCCCTCTCTCTGCCCCTCCCCTACTTGTACTCTCTGAAAACTAAATAAACATTAAAAGTGTTTCTAGGTATTTTTTTTGATGAACAAAGTATAGATTGAAAAAGGAAAATAACTTTCTTTCTTTCTTTCTTTCTTTCTTTCTTTCTTTCTTTCTTTCTTTCTTTCTTTCTTTCTTTCTTTTTATATCCAGGTCAGTTTGCATATAGTGCAATAATGATTTCAGGAGTAGAATTCAGTGATTCGTCCCCTACATATAACACCCAGTGTTCATCCCAACAAGTGTCCTCCTTAATGCCCATCACCCATTTAGCCCATCCCCCCCACCCAAAACCCTTCCAGCAACCCTCAGTTTGTTCTCTGTATTTAAGAGTCTCTTCTTTTTTGTCTCCCTCCTTGTTTTTATATTATTTTTGCTTCCCTTCCCTTATGTTCATCTGTTTGGTATCTTAAATTCCACATATGAGTGAAGTTACATGATATTTGACTTTCTCTGAGTAATTTTGATTAGTATAATACACTCTAGTTCCATCCATGTTGTTGCAAATGGCAAGATCTCATTCTTTTTGATTGCCAAATAATAGTCCAGTGTGTGTGTGTGTGTGTGTGTGTGTGTGTGTGTGTGTATGCATGCCACATCTTCTTTATCCATTCATCCATCGATGGACATTTGGGCTCTTTCCATACTTGGGCTATTGTTGATAGTGCTGCTATAGACATTGGGGTGCATGCACCCCTTTGAAACAGCACACCTGTATCCTTTGGATAAATACCTAGTAGTGCAATTGCTGTTTTGTAGGGTACTTCTAATTTTAATTGTTCCATACTGTTTTTCAGAGTGGCTGCACCATTTTACATTCCCACTAGCAGTGCAAAAGGGTTCCTCTTCTCTGCATTCTCGCCAACATCTGTCATTGCCTGAATTGTTAATTTTAGCTCTTCTGGTGTGAGGTGGTATCTCATTGTGTTTTTGATTTGTATGTCCCTGATGATGAGTGATGCTGAGAATTTTTTCATGTGTCTGTTAGCTATCTGGTTGTCTTCTTTGGAAAAGTGTCTACTCATTCTTTTGCCCATTTCCTCATAGCTATTTGTTTTTTGGTTGTTGAGTGTGATAAGTTCTTTCTAGATTTGGGGTACTAACCCTTTATCTGATTTGTCATTTGCAGATATCTTCTCCCATTCTGTCGGTTGCCTTTTAGTTTTGCTGACTGTTTCCTTCACCGTACAAAAGCTTTTTATCTTGCTGAGGTCCCGGTAGTTCATTTTTCTGAAGTTTGTTTGTTTATTTTGAGACAGAGTGTGAATAGGGGAGGGACAGGGAGAGTGCGAGAGTGTGTGTGTGTGTGTGTGTGTGTGTGTGTGTGTGTGTGTGTGTGAGAGAGAGAGAGAGAGAGAGAGAGAGAGAGAGAGAGAATATGAATCCCAATGTGGGGCTTGAATTCACAAACCATGATATCATGACCTGAGCTGAAGTTGGATGCTTAACCAACTGAACCACCCCGGCACGCAATAGTTCCTTTTTGCTTTCGTTTCCCTTACCTCCAGAGACCTGTCTAGTAAGAAGTTGCTGTAGCCAAGTTCAAAGAGGTTGTTGCCTATTTTCTCTTCTAGGATTTTTTTTAAATTTTAAATTTTATTTTTTAAAATTTACATCCAAATTAGTTAGCATCAAAAATTAAAATTAAAAAAATTAAAAATTAAAATTAAAAAAATTAAAAAGAGAGATTGTTAACTAATACAACTAGTTAGCATCTACTGAGAGGATCATGTGGTTCTTATCCTTTCTTTTATTGA
Organism: Panthera tigris; assembly: GCF_018350195.1. Classification (NCBI taxonomy): domain Eukaryota; kingdom Metazoa; phylum Chordata; class Mammalia; order Carnivora; family Felidae; genus Panthera; species Panthera tigris. The sequence goes on from NC_056661.1 coordinate 112,966,843, forward strand.
TGTGATGTATCACATTGATTGATTGCAGATATTTAACCTGCCCTGCATCCCAGGAACAAATTCCACTTGATCATGGTGAATAATTCTTTTAATGTATTGTTGTATCCAGTTGGCTGATATCTTGAGAATTTTGACATCCATGTTCATCAGGATAATTGGTCTGTAGTTCTTTTTAGTGGGGGTCTTTGTCTGGTTTTGGAATCACGGTAATACTGGCCTCATAGAAGGAGTTTGGAAGCTTTCCTTTCATTTCTATTTCTTGGAACAGCTTGAAAAGAATAGGTATTAACTCTTCTTTAAATGTTTGGTAGAATTCTCCTGGAAAGTCTTCCCGCTCTGGACTCTTGTTTTTTGGGAGATTTTTGATTACTGATTCAAATTCTTCACTGGTTATAGGTCTGTTCAGATTTTCTATTTCCTCCCATTTCAGTTTTGGTAGTTTATATGTTTCTAGGAATTTGTCCATTTCTTCCAGATTGCCCAATTTATGGCATATAATTGTTCATAACATTCGAGTCTTACTGTTTGTATTTCTGCAGTGTTGGCTGTAATCTCTCCCCTTTATTTCTTGATTTTATTTATTTGGGTCCTTTTTGTTTTTTATCAAACTGGCTTGGTTTTATCAACTTTGTTAATTCTTTCAAAGAACCAGCTCCTGGTTTCATTGATCTGTTCTATTTTTTTTTTTTTTAATAGCATTGATTTCTGTTCTAATCTTTATTATTTCCCATCTGCTGGTTTTGGGCTTTATTTGTTGTTCTTTTTCCAGCTTTTCTAGGTGTCAGATTAAGTTGTGTATCTGAAATCTTTCTTCCTTCTTTAGGAAAGCCTGGATTGCTGTGTACTTCCCTCTTAGAACTGCCTTTCCTGTGTCCCAGAGATTTTTGGCTGTCATGTTATCATTTTCATTGGCTTCCAAGTACTTTTTCATTTCCTCTTTACTTTCTTTGTTAACCCATTCGTTCTTTAGTAGGATAATCTTTAATCTCCAAGTATATCTAGTCTTTCCAATTTTTTTTCTCTTGGTTTATTTTGAGTTTGATAGCATTGTGGTCTGAAAATATGCACGGCATGATCTCGATCTTTTTGTACTTGTTGAGGGCTGATTTGTGACCCAGTGTGTGATCTATTCTGGAGAATGAAGGAAAATAATGTTTAGAAACCTTAACCATAGCACTCACAGATTCTCTTCCCATAGATAACCATGGATGACATTTTGGTACAGAGACATCAAAAGTTTTTCCTCTCTCTGTCTTTTTTTTTTTTTTTTTTTTTAATGTTTTTAATGTCTGAAGGAGAGAGATAAAGAGCATGAGTGGGGGATGGGCAGAGAGAGAGGAACACAGAACCACAGAAGCTCCAGGCTCTAAGCTGGCAGCACAGAGAGCCCGACACAGGTCCTGATCTCACAAACCCTGAGATCACGATCTGAGCCAAAGTCGGACGCCCAACTGACTGAACCACCCAAGTACCCTGGTCTCTCTCTTTCTATGTGAATGTGTAGACATCTCTCTCTCTCTCTCTCTCTCTCTCTCTCTCTCTCTCTCTCTCTCTCTCTCTCTCTCTCTCTCTCTCTCCACACACAAGTGTGTGTGTGTCAATGCCTAGCTCTTTATATAAATAAATTTTTGTGCTGATATATATCCATGTATCTAAATCTACACAGAAAAAATAGTTTGTTGTTTTTTTTTACCTTCAAACATTATTACTTTATATTTTCACTCAATATGTTATCTACATTTTTGCTTGTCGTAAATTATATATGTATATAAATTGACACTAAAAACTACCAAATAGTATTCCTTTATATGGATATACCAGAATTATTTCCTGCCTCCTCTGGGTCTAGTCTGAGAGTCTGAGTGTTTAGGCGGCCCTATTGTCGGTTCTGTGGTTCCAACAGTGAAGGTCCTCCTTTCAGTGTGCTTGTGTTCTAGTTAACTGTTAATAGATCTTACCTCTTCCTCACAAGGACATTGCAAACCTTTATTCTGATCTCCATGTCCTATTTTATATGCTGCTGTTTAATTTTTTTTAATCAACCTTTACTTGTGTTACTTTATTATTATTTTTTTAATTTTTGAGAGAGATTGACAGAGTGTGAGCGGGGGAGGGGCAAAGAGAGAGAGAAACACAGAATCCGAAGCAGGCTCCAGGCTCCAAGCTGTCAGCAAAGGGCCCAACACGGGGCTTGAACTCACGAACTGCAAGATCATGACCTGAGCCACTCAGGCGCCCTGCTTGTGTTACTTTAAATCTTAGATTTATCAACATATTTAGCAGTGACTTCGCTCTTTTTTTTTTTTTTTGACCCCATTTCTTATTTTGAAATTCATTTCCTTTCTTCTTGTAATGTATCTCTTAGGGGGTTGTGAAGTGATGGATAATAAGTAGGACATTTTTTGATCCCTTTATTTTGATTTCCTTCTTCATATTTGAATCCTAGATTTCTTCTTTAAAAAATTTTTTTTACTATCTATTTATTTTTGAGAGCGAGAGAGAGACAGAGCATGAGCAGGGTAGGGGTGGAGAGAGGGAGACACAGAATCCGAGCTGTCAAAGCAGAGCCGGATGCAGGGCTTGAACTCAGGAACAGTGAGATCATGACCTGAGCCAAAGTCAGGCGCTTAATCCACTGAGCCACTCAGGCACCCTGAGGCCTAGATTTCTAAGTTGAGAATTACTTACTTTCAGAACTTTAAAAATATTGTATCATCTTGTGCCCATCATTGTTTTTGTACACTTTAGGTCAAATTATTTTTACTTCATAAGCAATCTGTCTTTGGTCTTTGGTTCCTTTTATAATCTTTTTCTTTTTGTGGTTCTGATGTTTTATTCTATTGTATCTAGTTGTAGATTCCCCCCTGACCCCCCGCCCCCCCACCACTGCTTTTAAAATGTAGCCTGCTAAGGACTTTGTGAACTTCTTGAATCTTCAGTTACATGTCTGTCTTCAATTCTGGAAAATTTCTCTCCATTTTTTGTTTGATCGATGCCTTTTTCCATTTGCTGTATTTTCTTCATTTACAATTTAATCTGCTATATGTTGGGGTTTCTCATGCTGTCCTTCCTGTCTTTTAACCTCTATCTCATATTTTCAAACTCTGCATTATTTGTGTTGTAATTTAGGTACCTTTTTTTTAGGTAACTTTTTGAATAGTTTATTATTTGGTAATCTTTACATCCAACATGGGGCTCAAACTTACAGCCCCCAGTTTAAGAGTTGTGTACCCTACCATCTGAGCAAACCAGGACCCGCTCAGGTGATGTTTCGAACCTATCCTCCACATCACTGATATTTTTTTTCTTATAGGTTAATGATGAAGAAAAAAGAATCTAGGTCCAGATTATGTACGTTAAAATGTCAACTCATTAGCTGTGGTTCATTAGCTGTGTTACCTTGGGTGTCTTAAATAACCACTCCGTGCCTCAGCGTCATAGTCTGTAAAACAGTAATAATAACAGCACCTGTATCACAGTATTGCTAGGATTACGTTAATGTATTTAAAACACCATTTAAAAGTGCTCAACAAAATTATTTTTTTTAATTTTTTAAATGTATGTTTATTTTTGACAGAGAGAGAGAGACAGAGCATGAGCGGGGGAGGAGCAGAGAAAAAGGGAGACACAGAATCTGAAACAGGCTCCAGTCTCTGAGCTGTCAGCACAGAGCCTGATGCGGGGCTTGAACCCACAGACCATGAGGTCATGACCCAAGCTGAAGTTGGATGCTCAACCAACTGAGCCACTCAGGTGCCCCACAAAGTGCTGGACAAAATTTAAGTTAGCCATCGTTGCTGTTGTGAAAATGGCAATAACAATGGTGTCTGACGTGATGCATAATTAATTTATTACCCCCACAATTTATCATAAAGATTTATTTATCATAAAGATTTTAAATCTACAAAAAAAATGAATTGTATAATCATCTGCAAACCTAACACCAAGATTCTACAATTAACATTTTAGTTTATCATGCTGTCTGTGCTTCATCCACCCCTCTGTAGATCCCTCTTTCCACCTTCTTTTTATCACTCATTTTAAAGGGAATTGCAGATGCCAGTAATCTGTACCTATAAACATTGCAATATAAATATTCCTTTTGTCAGTTTAAGTTTGATTATTATATCTCAATTTCCCAAATTTCTTTTTAGTTCTTTAAAAATCTCTTCAGCATGCCTTTTATTTTTTGTCTCAATTATTTTAAAGAGACCTTTTTAATAGTCTGATTTAGATTGTTCTAATGCTAGTTCTTTTAAGGCTGGTTATTCTGTTAAATTGAATTTGGTTTTTTTATGTTCATTTTTAAGTTTATCTAGGTTTGTTTTCTCCGTTGGAATTCTGTGTGCCACAGAGAGAGCATGTGTCTCTATCGTGTGTTCTTGTTTCTTCTAGGTTTCCACAGGTTTTGTGGATTCTGGATTAATTTTGTGGTTGATTACTCAGTTTAGGATTTTCAGATCCCTTGGCATAGGCTTGAGGTTTTGATATCTCCTAGGGGACTTTTTTCCTCTCCAAAAGCCCAAGATATTTCAGGCTTTCACCTTGCTTCTCTGAGCTGGGGGGTTTGAGTTTTTCTAGAGTCCTTTATTAGACTCTCTATGACTCTGAAGATCTCAATTCTATGTCAGGGTCTCAATTCCAACTCCCAGCCTTGCTCAGGAAGTGTGAGAGACAGAAATGTGTTCCCGTGTAGCAGCTTAAACCTCAGTCTCTGGATGTTTGCATCTCTACCCAGATCCTACTTTAGGGTGCTGTGGTATTAGCATATTAGCCACATTCTACTGTTGTGCCTTTTGAGGCACATTCCTGGCATCAGGGACTATCACACACACACCCTGCCCCTCAGCCTCTTCTCTTCCTCTCATGCCCTTATCTCCTGCGGCATCTCTCATGTTTGACTGTGGACTTGGCACATGAGTGGATTTTTGCTTTATTTAAAATAAAGCAGTTAATAAAGGAGTTGCTCATTCATCTTAATCCTGTATGTTGCAGAGTATCTGTTGTTATTATTACTACTTAATCCGGGCCATTAGGTTATTTTTTTAAGTTTGGGCTACCATTAACAATCCTACAGTAAACAGCCTTGTATGTATGTACATACATACATGTTGCACATATTTTTCTTTATTTTTTCAGGATAAACTGCCAGAATTAAAAATGCTAGGTCCGAGTATAACTCAGTTAAGCCTTTGGAACATTGTGCAAATTGAACTTCCCAGTATCAGTGTATAAGTGTCCACTCTCTATCCTGTCAGCAACATCAAGTTGATTCTTTTTGTTCTTATAACTAAAGGTGGTCATATCCCAGGAGCTTCAGCGTATTCCACTAATGAACAGAATTTAGGGGTTTTTTTTCCTCCCTTAAAATAGTTTAAAATTTTTTTACTTTAAGAGTTACATAATGCTTCTTTTTCATGTTGAAGGAGAAGCAGTGAAGAAGGTTGATGAAAAAGGTGTTTATCTGCTTAATTATGAAACACTTCCAGTACAAATTGAAATGTTTGACAGACCAGCCAACAGATGCCTTCAATACAGTGTTTCAATTTTGTAACTGATACTAATATGCATATTAGAGAAGCTAACATGTGAATATGGTCGAGGCTATAGTGTGGTTCCTGAGAAGTGTGCCCATCTACATTGAAACCTCTTCAGTGTTCTCTCTTTAAAAATGGATGTAACCATCTGCTGGAGTTTGTTTTTAATTAAAATTACTTGTGCTAATACTGTGAGCTGTTTTTAAAATGAACGTTATTCCTTTAAAATAGTTTCATTTTACAGCTGAGATCAGAGTTGGCTGTAATTAATGATCTACCTGCACAAGTAATTTCTTTGCTTAGTCCTCACCTGCAAATTGTAGTGAGACAAATTAACTAATTATTTTAACCTCTGTTTTTTCCTTTAGACATACTGTGATTTTATGTTAGATAATGTTGGGATTAAAGGCAAAAATACTGCATTTTGGATACACATCCTTGCCTTGCCAGAGTCTTTGAAAATACTACAGATAGAATAAATTTAATTCCTCAGCTTTGAGGGTTCCTTGGCAAAAGTCTTTTGTTTTGGCAGCTTGAGAGCTGGTAAGAAAGATTTTTTACTCTCCCTTTATTATTAAGCTGTGTGGAAATCATCAAAGAAGTGGAAACATTTTGGACTTGAAAAACTTAATTATTACTGTGCTGGGACATGACCCCGAGTTCTTTCAGTGGGACTCAAGATAAGTGATGTGAAACAATCCATCCCCCCCCCACCCCACAAGGACTAAATAATGTATATAAGGAAGAAACTCTGATTTTGCTTCTTAAGGCCAATATTTGGCCTCATTTTTAGTCATTGACTGAGAAATTCTTTGAAAAGCAATTGAATACAATGTTGATAGTGTTCTTACCTTACTGCATGAATAGGGAAAGCCTCTGAAGCCTGAAGCTACCCAGTGTATACTGGACAGAAGTTTTTTCTTTTGCCTCTTTATAAAAGTGTGATTTCATAGCCTCGTGCTTTCTAATATAGCAGGAACCCATGAGGAGAGCAATACTCTCTACCTCTCCTCTCTATTAAAAGAAACATTTTCCATAATTTACCAATCTAGTAGGCTTTTATTCCATGATGCATGAATCAGACAGCATCCAGTTTAACAGGTAGAAGGAAGCACCAAAGAGCTGATAAGGCACCGGATTTTTATAGACCAAGTGAGCAGGAACAAGGAAATTATACTGGGCATTTGCTGCTAGGTTATGTCAGGGTTACTTTGCTCATATGAGACAAAGGGAAGTCTTGCACTGGTTCAGGTAACTTGTGCTGAGCTGGCAGGTGCTGACAAGTTGACCTAGGCCTGCCTTTCTGGGAAAGCTGAGCATAGAAACTTAAGTTTTGGTGTGCTGACACAGGGTTTAGCATCAGTGACTCCATCTTGGACTTAACTGGTTACTTTGACACAGCAAAAATTTTATTGCATGACCAGCAAGAAAAAAAAAATCATATTGTATCTGGATATACTGAACTAGATACCTTGAGGAATGCCTAGAAGTTGATAACAGATGGAATTGAACTGATAATTGAGAGCAGGTAAAACCATGGGGCGCCTGGGTGGCTCAGTCGGTTGAGCATCCGGCTTTGGCTCAGGTCATGATCTCACGGTTTGTGAGTTCGAACCCCATGTCGGGCTCTGTGCTGACAGCTCAGAGCCTGGAGTCTGCTTCAGATTCTGTGTCTCCCTCTCTCTCTGCTCCTCCCCCACTCGTGCTCTGTCTCTGTCTCTGTCTCTCTCTCAAAAATAAATAAACATTAAAAAATAAAAATTAAAAAAAGAGCAGGTAAAACCACAGGTGAGACCTATTTAAAAAACTGTTAGAGTGATAAGCCTATTTTATCCAATGAAATTCCAGGGAAATTACACTCAGATTCAGTTAAAAAAAGACATGTAGGAGGGGTCTCTGGTCAGTGATAAGGAGTAAATGTAGAAGAAATGGACTATTGGAAACAGTTCTGTCTCTTGTATATCCTGAGAGATTACCAGTGGGTCTGTTTGCTCCCAGGAGAAAGCCCAGAGCAGTGCTTCATGAACACTGCGAGATACTTATTGAGGACTTCTGCTGTGACTACATCTTGACCCTAGAGATCTAGTTGGGCAGCTTTTTCTTTGAAGGATGGGATAGAAATATTTTAGTCTTTCTGGGCTGTATAGTGTATTTCACATCCACTCATTTTTGCTGTTGCAGTAGGGAAGAAATCATAGGCAATTTTTAAATACATAGGCATGATGGGGTTCCAATAAAACTTTATTTATAAAAACTGGTAGTGAGCCAGATTTTCCTAGTGGCTACTTTGGCTACATCTGTAGAACAGATACTGAAGTAACTGAAAATCTCTACAGTGAGAGATATAAGAGAAAAAGAGTTTTGTTACCGATATATGCCATGTGAGTCCACTCTGATCCATTAATCCAAGAATTGTTTTTTTGAATAGACCATAACAATAAATTTTTGCAAGTTAATAGAAGACAGGAAAAGAAAAGATGGGGGGGGGGGAAGGAAAGGAACTATAACTTCTTATGAGAAGAGATTTTAAAAAGACCATATAATCTGATGTGTGATTCTATGCTAAATGTTAAGTCAAAAACCTGGAATAAACAGGTGATTCTCCACGAACACTCTTTCTGAAATAGATTTTAAATGAGGTAGAAACTTGAGTAGACCAGTAACCACAGAAATAATTGAAACGGTAATTAAGGTTGTTGAAGTTGCATACCCACACCCTAAGTTGAGCCCTGCTCCAGTGGTTTCATCAGAAGTTTAAAAAAATAAAAGTACCATTATATATCAACTCTTCTAGAGTGTAGAAAAAATGGAAAATCATTTTACTCATTTTACAGAGTGCTAATAAACATTGCAAAACACAGGCATTGATAAAATATGAGAGAAAACTCTGTTGGACAGTCTCATGAACTAACCTATCCTCTTTTTTGGTCTGGAGTTTTCACTTAACACTGTTGGAAGACAATCTATTGTGGGTCTCAGATTTTGTACATTTTTTGAGCAGAGGTACTTATTGCCTTTGTTCTAGACTATCTTCCCAAGAATGTTTGTATAACAAAACATTGTTAGAAGGCAGTATTTTCTCTCCAGAGCAAAGGGCAGATTGGCTTACTCTCCAGTAAAATAAAGATAAAATCTTCCAGGGCAAAGGTCAGACATGCTTACTGTCTGTTAGAAAAGTTTAGGTTCCCTAAACTCAAGGTTCCTCTCCTATGACACAGCTCACAGCATTCACAAGCCTTATGTGGCTCTTTTGGGATTATCCTTGAAAAGCTGGGGGTCAGGAACTGGTGTAAATGTTGATACTTTGATACTAAATACTATTGCTCTAATGAACCCTCTTTTATCTGTGACTCAGAGGCTCTGTGTCTTCTGCCAGCATCCCTTAATGTCTGCCAGGCTGACTTTAGCATGCAAGTAGAGTAAAATCTCAGACCTGTCTCACTTCTTTAACAAGCATGTTGTTACATGTATTAGAAGTTCATTCTTTTTTGTTTCTTAGAATTGCATTGCATAACTATACCACGCTTTGTTTATTCTGTTGATTGACCCTGGGGTTTCCAGTTTGAGGAGACTATTTCTAAAGCTGCTTGGAGCATTCTTATCCAAGTCTTTTGACCTATATTTTCCTTTCTCCTGGGTAAAGTATCTAAAAGTGAAATGGCTGAATCATACGAAAGGTATATGTTTACCCATTTTAAAAAAAACTGCCAGACAGTTCTCCATTCTTACATTCCCATTAACAAGGTGACACAATTCTAGTTGCTTCATATTCCGGCCAGTATTGGGCGTCATCAGTCTTCACAATTCTGGTGGATGTGAAATAGTCTCTCACTCTGTGTGTGTGTGTGTGTGTTTAACTTTATTTTATTTGAGAGAGAAAGAGAGTGCAAGAGGGGTAGGTAGAGAGAGAGAGAGAGAGAGAGAGAGAGAGAGAGAGAGAGTGTGAGTGAGTCAGTCCCAAGCAGGCTCCATGCTTAGCATGGAGCCCAATGCAGGGCTCAATCACATGGTTGTGAGATCATGACCTGAGATGAAATCAAGAGTCAGTGCTTAACCACCTGAGTTACCCAGGTGCCCCTGTATCACTGTGCTTTTAATTGGCTTATCTCTAATGTCTGAAGATGTTGAGGGGCGCCTGGGTGTCTCAGTTGGTTGAGCCTCTTACTCTTGATTTCGGTACAGGTCGTGATCCCAGAGTTGTGGGATTAAGCCCCTGTGTTGGACTCTGTGCTGAAATTGGAACCTGTTTGAGATTTTTTCTCCCTCTCCCTCTACTGCCCCACCCCAGGTGTGCTTGTGTGTACTCTTTCTCTCTCTAAAATTAAAAAAAAAAAAAGATGTTCAGTAACCTTTCACATGTTTATTGGCATTCCTATATCTTCTGTTGTGCAGTATCTGTTCAAATAACTTGCTAGGTTTGTTTTTGTTTTTTTTTTTTTTAATTGGATGTTTGTCGTTTTATTGTTGGTTAGAGGATTTCTTTATTTGGTTGCAATTCCTTTGTCAGGAAATGAATGGACTGCTCATTTTATTAATGCTCATTATTTATTAATGGGAATGGAATGTTTTCATTTTAATGTTTATAGTGTATCAAATTTTTCTTTGCTCGATACCTGTTATTTGTAAGAAATTCTTGTGTATCTCAGTGTTATGAAGATGTTCTCCTGTTTCCTTCTAGGAGATTGATGGTTATGGTTTTTTTCATTTAGATCTGTGATCCATACATCTTTTTCTTTTCTATTGTATTAACTTGGCACCTTGGTCAAAGTCAAATGAGTATATACGCAGGGATCTATTTCCAGACTGCCCTGTTGCATTCCTCTATTTTTGTGTTTTCATGCCAAATCCACACTGTATTAATTACTGTAACTTTATAGTAAGCATTAAAATCATGTTATATATAGCCTCCAACTTAGTTCTATTTTTAATTTTTTTCCCAAAATTTTTTGGATCATTCTAGGTTCTGTTCATTTCTACATAAATTATCATATTGTGTATTTATTTTTAGAAGCCTAATCTTTTATCCTAATTAAATTTTAACTGGAATGACATTCAGTATAAATAGGAATGTTGGAAGGGTGGATATCTCAACCATGATGAGTCTTCTCCAAGAACATGGTGTATGTTTTGACATAAGTTGTCTTTAATTTCTCTCAAAATATTTCTCTTGTTTTCAGTGTCAACGTGTTACACATTTCTTGCTGGACTTACTTTTAGATAGTTTATATGTTTTGATGCTGTAAACATATTCTAATCAATTAAAATTTTTCTTTCCTAATATTTGTGGCTCGTATATAAGATTGATTTTTCAATATTCACCATGTGTCTTAGGACTCTGCCAAATTTTCTTTTTAATTTTAGTCAGGTTTTTTTTTTTTTTCAGAATTTCATAGGCTTTGCTGTGTCCCTGAACATATCATCTGTCAGTAATGACAGGTTTACTTCTTGTCTCCTATTCTTTTTTGCCCTTTATTTCCTTTTCTTGAGTTACTGACTTGGCTAGGACCGCTAGTGCAACGTTGAATAAAAGTAGTTACAGCAGACATTCTGGCCAGTTTCCAGTCTCAGGGAAGAAAGATTTCAATCTTCACCACTAAATATGATAGTAGTTACAGGCTTTTGTAGATGCCCTTTCTGAAATAGAGAACTTTTCTATTGCTGCCTACTGGGAATTTTTATCTTGAAGAGACCTTGACCTTGTTCAAATCTGTTAAGATTATTTGTGTGTCTGCCTCTTTTATTGTGTTACTGTGGTGAATTTTTGAATGCTAAACCAGTTTTGCATTCCTGAAATAAACTCTACTTGGTTATGATGTATTGTCATTTATATATGTGTATATGTATTTTTGCTGGATTTCATTTGCTAATATTCTGTCCTGGTTTGCTGAGGACCATGAGCTCAGATCTTAATATTTCAGCAGAAGAGCCCTTCCAGCTTCATGGCCACCACGGCTGGGCTGTGCCTAGGTTGGGAAATCTGCCATGTCAGATGCTGGTGAAATTGGAGCCCTTCTGCTGCAAGGAAGATGTTCTTCTTCCTGTGTTGCCTTATTTAAGCCTGTAGCATTTAGGGACCTGGTTCTTTAGGTTCCCATATAGGTTCTCTTAATGGGGTACCACCACAGGAGTTGGGTCCGGACAAAATGGACAGTCAGCTACCACCTGTATCAAGAACCATTCCTTTTCCTGACCTTGAGTCTGCTGCTTTCTTTGCCTGACACCTTCTTTCACGGTGAGCTCACCATCATCCCACCAGGCAGGTGGTCCTCTTTTTGAACACCTTAGTGTCTTAGACATTTGTGGCGTAGAAACCTCAGTGGTGGTCATGATGCATGTGGCTTTTTTTGGGAAGTGTTTCCATTTTTAACCAAATAAGAGAATTCGTAAGTGGTGGATACCTACTTATTTCTGCACGTCAGCTCTTCTCTGGCCAGGATGAGCTGATAATGAATATGCTATCCATGTGGGGAAGTTTTGTGTTTTATTTTTATTTTTTTTTATTTAACTTTATTTTTTATTTTTTAAAATTTACATCCAAATTAGTGTATAGTAAAGCATTGAGATTCCTTAATGCCCCTTACCCATTTAGCCCATTCCCCCTCCCACAACCCCTCCAGCAACCCTCAGTTTGTCCTCCATATTTATGAGTCTCTTTTGTTTTGTCCCCCTCCCTGTTTTTATATTATTTTTGTTTCCCATCCCTTATGTTCATCTGTTTTGTCTCTTAAAGTCCTCATATGAGTGAAGTCATAGGATTTTTGTCTTTCTCTGACTGACTAATTTCACTTAGCATAATACCCTCCAGTTCCATCCACGTGGTTGCAAATGGCAAGATTTCATTCTTTTTGATTGCTGAGTAATACTCCATTGTATATATATACACCACTTCTTTATCCATTCATCCATCTATGGACATTTGGGCTCTTTCCATACTTTGGCTATTGTTGATAGTGCTGCTATAAACATGGGGGTGCACGTGTCCCTTCAAAACAGCACACCTGTCCCTTGGATAAATGCCTAGTAGTGCAATTGCTGGGTTATAGGGTAGTTCTATTTTTAGTTTTTTGAGGAACCTCCATACTGTTTTTCAGAGTGGCTGCACCAGCTTGCATTCCCACCAACAATGCAAAAAGATCCTCTTTCTCCGCATCCTCACCGACATCTGTTGTTGCGTGAATTGTTAATGTTAGCCATTCTGACAGGTGTAAGGTGGTATCTCATTGTGGTTTTGATTTGTATTTCCCTGATGATGAGTGATGTTGAGCATTTTTTCATGTGTCAGTTGGCCATCTGGATGTCTTCTTTGGAGAAATGTCTATTCCTGTCTTTTGCCCATTTCTTCACTGGATTCTTTGTTTTTTGGGTGTTGAGTTTGATAAGTTCTTTCTAGATTTTGGATACTAATCCTTTATCTGATATGTCATTTGCTTATATCTTCTCCCATTCTGTCGGTTGCCTTTTAGTTTTGCTGATTGTTTCCTTCACTGTGCAGAAGCTTTTTATTTTGATGAGGTCCCAGTAGTTAATTTTTGATTTTGTCTCCCTTACCTCCGGAGACGTGTTGAATAAGAAATTGCTGCGGGCAAGATCAAAGAGGTTTTTGCCTGCTTTCTCCTCGAGGATTTTGATGGCTTCCTGTCTTACATTGAGGTCTTTCATCCATTTTGAGTTTATTTTTGTGTATGGTCTAAGAAAGTGGTCCAGGTTCATTCTTCTGCATGTCGCCGTCCAGTTTTCCCAGCACCACTTGCTGAAGAGACTGTCTTTATTCCATTGGATATTCTTTCCTGCTTTGTCAAAGATGAGTTGGCCATACGTTTGTGGGTCCATTTCTGCGTTCTCTATTCCATTGATCTGAGTGTCTGTTCTTGTGCCAGTACCATACTGTCTTGATGATTACAGCTTTGTAGTATAACTTGAAGTCTGGGATTGTGATGCCTCCTGCTTTGGTTTTCTTTTTCAACATTGCTTTGGCTATTTGGGGTCTTTTCTGGTTCCATACAAATTTTAGGATTGTTTGTTCTAGCTCTGTGAAGAGTGCTGGTGTTATTTTGATAGGAATCGCGTTGAATATGTAGATTGCTTTGGGCAGTATCGACATTTTAACAGTGTTTGTTCTTCCTATCCAGGAGCATGGAATCTTTTTCCGTTTCTTTGTGTCTTCTTCAATTTCTTTCATCGGCTTTCTATAGTTTTCAGTGTATAGATTTTTCACCTCTTTGGTTAGATTTATTCCTAGGTATTTTATGGTTTTTGGTGCAACTGTAAATGGGATCAATTCCTTGATTTCTCTTTCTGTCATTTCATTGTTGGTGCATAGGAATGCGACCGATTTCTGTGCATTGATTTTATATCCTGCAACTTTGCTGAATTCATGAATCAGTTCTAGCAGTTTTTTGGTGGAATCTTTTGGGTTTTCCATATAGAGTATCACGTCATCTGCGAAGAGTGAAAGTTTGACCTCCTCCTGGCTGATTTGGATGCCTTTTATTTCTTTGTGTTGTCTGATTGCAGAGGCTAAGACTTCCAATGTTATGTTGAATAACAGTGGTGAGAGTGGACATCCCTATCTTGTTCCCAATCTTAGGGGGAAAGCTCTCAGTTTTTCCCCATTAAGGATGATATTAGTGTTGGGTCGCTCGTATATGGCTTTTATCATCTCAAGGTATGGTCCTTCTATCCCTACTTTCTTGAGGGTTTTTATCAAGAAAGAATGCTGTATTTTTTGAAATGCTTTCTCTGCATCTATTGAGAGGATTACATGGTTCTTGTCCTTTCTTTTATTGATGTGATGAATCACGTGAATTGTTTTGCGGATATTGAACCAGCCCTGCATCCCAGGTATAAATCCTACTTAGTCGTGGTGAATAATTTTTTTAATGTATTGTTGGATCCGGTTGGCTAATATCTTGTTGAGGATTTTTGCATCCATGTTCATCAGGGAAATTGGTCTATAGTTCTCCTTTTTAGTGGGGTCTCTGTCTGGTTTTGGAATCAGGGTAATGAATACACAGTAAAATCCTAGTGCCTGGTCCTAAACACTGGTTCCACTGTTTATAACTGTGTGAGCTTGAGCAAATTCTCATACATAAAATCGGAATAATGTACCTCCCTCATAGGGCTATTGTGATGATTAAATTAGAATTATGTACGTATATATGTATATGCCTACATACGCGTGCACACACACACAGTGCTTATTAGGTAGTAAGAGCTCATTAAATGTCAGCTCTTATTATTTGTTGCTGCTGTCAGAGAGGAACTAGATGAATGGCCATGGGGCTGATACTGAGCTCTGTGCACCACTCTTTGTGAGAGTGGAAGCATGGCCCGAGTGTCAGGAGCCACTTCTTCATTTGTGCTCTGGGTTTCTTCTGACGTGGACTCCCAGGATTCCCTCAGTACCTTTTCTCCTGTGTCTTCCTGTTCTCATCCTGGCTCATTGCTGTCAGTTTATAAACATTCCCAAGTGTCTCATTACTCACAGGCAAAATAACTAGCAAAATTGATTCCTTTATGTCCCATCTCCCATTTTCTGCTCCAACCCTGTAACTTGGCTCATTCTTATTTGTCTCCATGACCCCATTTCCACCACTTGACTGAATCGCATTGTGTTGTCATTAGAAGTACTTACTCTTGCTTTAATACTCTCCCCCTTATTTCATGCCTGTTTGAATTCTCCTTTGCCACCAACCTCTTGGACTCTTCTTCAGTTTTCTTTTCTTGATTTTCTTCTTCCTGCTCCTTTGTGGCTTTTCCTTATGGTGCTGACTTATGTTCCTTTTTCTTCTCACCATACCGTACATCCCTGCTAATTTCATCTACTTTTATGTCTTCTCCCTTTCTTTTGTAATATGCTCATGACTGTCATCTCCAGCCCAGGCCTCTCCCCTCAGGCACAACCAAAAAGCATATTGGGCTTCTCCATTGAAAGTCTGACGGGCACATCAAGCCTACAACATTGAAAATATGTTCACTCTTCTTCTCAAACCTGCTTGTCTAATGTTCTCAAGCTCAGAACAAAGCACCAATGGCCTTCACCAGTTTCTTACCTAGAAGCCCATTTGACTCTGACTTTACCTACTGTCTAATCAACCACCAGATCTCTTCCGTTACCCTAAATATATCTGTTTTCGCTGCTTCCCTCACCACTTTGTTAATATCCTGGTTCCAGACACTTTTCTCACTTGGATGGCTCTGTCTCCCTCCCTCCTCTCCAAGGCTGTTTCTCTCTAGTCTTGTTTCCCTCCAATCCATCATCACAGGCAGAGAAATATTTTAAAAACAAATATCGAATTATTAGCACACTTCCTAGAACCCTTTAGCAACATCTTGTTGCCCTTGAAGTTCAGACTCTTCAATAAGCTGGCCAAGCCCTGTGTGTTTGGACCCCTCTTTCTCTATCATCTGTACCTGTGTGGTCTACCACACTCTGCCCTTCTCCCATGCTGCACTTAACTTTAAGTTCCTTGACAGGGTCACCTGCCATGTGCTGGGTGTTCACATGGGTGCTTCTGGTGGCTTACTCCCTGCTTCCGTGGGTGGGCAGCCTCTGAGTTTTTACAACCTAAATTACACTCATCCCTTAAGTTTTAGCCAAAATACCCTTTTCTCTGAAATGTCTTTCCAAGCCCTTGATTAGGCAAGGCCCCTTTTCTGTGTGTCATTGTAGCTACTTCTTGTTCCAGCAAAATGATTATAGTTATTTACCTGCATTCTGCTTTGACCTGTAACCCCTGGAAACAGTAATCACGTTTGTCTTGCTGTGTGATTGAAAGAACAAAATTGTGCTTTGGTGCGTACTGTTGCTGTTCTTCGTTTGTTCATTTCTTCCTTCCTACATTCCTATAATGAGTGCGTACTGAGATGATGCCTTATGCTGGCCACTCTACTGGGTATGGGATTGTGGTAGTGAATAAGACATGTAAGGGCCTTGCTCCTTTAGAGCTTATAGTCAGGGGAGGAGTCAAATAGTAAATAAGGAAATAAGTAAGTGAATGGTAGGATACTAGTAAGTACCACGAAGAAAAGAAAATAGGAACCTATAGAATAATGGGGTAGGGGATGATATTAAATGGGATGACCAGGGAAGGCCAGTCTGATGAGGTGAGTTTGAAGTAAGATATGGATGATGACAGAAAGCCAGCTGCACAAAGATCAAAGGGAATATGTCCAGGCACAGGAAAGAAAGAGTTTCTGTGGCCATGAAGCAGCCGTGACAGAGGGACGTCAGGAAGGCCAGGCAGGCAGAGTGATGTGCGGTGGGAAACGAGTGGTGGCAGGTCCTAGAGGGCTTTGCGCTCACGAAGAGGAGTTTGGATTGTATTGGAAGGAGGCTTCTCTCTGGTTCAGGATATATGCTCTATTTATGCTCCAGCTAAAGCTAAGGTGTACGAGGAAAACAGCTGCTTGAGTTTCAAGGTGAGGTATAGGCAGTTGACTTAAGGCAAACATCTGTGATCCTAGCAGAAACTCTTATAACACTGCTTTGAGCAAGGGCAAGAATAAGTGCTGATTACATGACAGGCTATATGTTTTCTTTTTTTTTAATTTTTTTTTTAGCTTTTATTCATTTTTGAGAGCGATACAGTGTGAGTGGGGGAGGGGCAGAGAGAAGGAGGCAGAATCTGAACCAGGCTCCAGACTTTGAGCTGTCAGCACAGAGCCTGATGTGGGACTCGAACCCACCAACCGTGAGATCGTGACCTGAGCTGAAGTTGGACACTCAACCAACTGAGCCACTCAGGCACCCCGACAGGCTATATGTTTTTTAAAAGCTGCCAAGGTACATTTTATATGTCATGGGCCATAAACTTGTAGGTATTGATAATATGACCATCTAGTGATAGTGCCTGATGCTACCACCGAAATGATAGACCTTTTATAACTCTATTTTTGTGGGTACAGAATTTTATGACTTAAAAAAGAGCATTGCTAGGAACGTTTAATCCCGAAAAATGTCAGATCCCCAACATAGGATGCTGAACAGATAATGTTGACGAGCTGTATTTTTAATCATCTTTCACTTGGATGAACTTTTGTTAAAAATGAATCAATAATGGAGAAATCACAGGTTGTAGGAACCTCAGACAAGACAACGCATGTGAAAGCACTTGAAATTATAAATGTTCTCACAAGGCATAAGTTATTATTACTGTCGTTACAGCCAATTCTTTTTAACCAAATACTGGAACTGGTATACAAGTTGAGACTTTAAAGACTGGCTGTCTCAACCGAGATGAGAAAATATGCAATGCCAAAACACCTCTTTTCTAACCAACATGCATATGAATTTTGTTGGTCAGCTTATGTGTGCAGAGGCTAATAATGTACACGTATTAATCTACTCAGCAAAGACTGAGTACCTACTGTTTGACAGCTAGCCCCTTAGTGGCTCTGGGGATAAAGTCATGTACTAGACAGGCACACATATGCCTTCATGGAACCTAAAATCCAGGGGATAGTGAACATGGTGTATGTGAAATAATGATCACGTGTGCTTTTTTTTTTTTTTTTAAATAAAGTGGCCACATTTTATAGACGTAAACTATTAAAAGATAAATGCTTATAAGGATGTTGTATATTGTGAATGTCTAAAGTAAATATTTTTTATTCCTTTGAACAAACTTTCCATGGGTTTGATTTTGAATCCCTTTCAAAGACCTTTTTTTATAATAAAATTTTAAAAATGTTTATTTTCACAGAGAAAGCACAAGCAAGGGAGGGGCAGAGAGAGAGGGAGAGAGAGAGTCCCAAGTAGGCTCTGCACTGTCAGTACACAGCCCGACGTGGGCTCGAACTCACAAACTGTGCCATCATGACCTAAGCCGAAATCGAGTTGGACGCTCAACCACCTGAGCCACCCAGGCACCCCTGTCTCGAATGCCTCTTGCACAGTGGATTTCTCCACCTCAAAGTTGGTGGATGGGTTGGTCTTGCTGAGGCTGGGACAGAAAATTTATGTGATGTGACCAGTAAGAGCTCAGGCGTTGAAGGCATACTGTCTGGATTTGAATTACCTCTCCCCTGCTAATATTCTTGTGCCTCAGTTTCTTCATCTGCAAAGTTAGGATAGTAATAGATTTTTGCAAAGATTGAATTGAACGATGTGGACAATATGGTTTGTCAGTGCCTGGCACCTTGCACAATCTGATTTCATATATACTGTGTGTTATGGTTATTACCTTTTGGCCTCCTTCTGCATTCATAGTACAGTTACATAACCTTCTCCAGTTCAGCTGCACAGCAGGCTTGGGGAAGTCTGCAGTGTTGGCTGTTTTCTGGGATGTGTTAATAGTGCTGTAGGAAGCGTGTTTTTGACAGGAGGTCACAAAGGTTTGAGAGCCTCTGGTGATGTGTCATATTCACTCATTACCAACTCTCTCAGGAGCTCTAACGGTTTGTAATTGACTTTCCTTTGCGGGGTGACAAGAAGGAAAAAGGGGACAGTATTATTTTACTCTGTTACCCTGAAATAAGGCAGAATTTGGCGGGGGGTGGGGAGGCAAGGCTGGCTCATAAGCCTTGAATAAGGCAGACATGTTCTGAGTAAATAAATATGCTCACAAAATGACTGCTTAAGAGAGTAACTTTAATTTAGATTTGACACAATTAATGGTAAATATTTTATATCAGATCTAGTTTACACATGTATGTATACCCTCAAAAGTCTGAAACTGAAATAGTTTCACAAAACAATACACATTCTTTTGTAATGCAACATTTTCTATTCCATTCTCTTACCTGTAATTCCATTTCATTCCCTTGCATTCTTTGGAAAGAGACCCGTAGTGTGAAAAATATTGATGTAAGAAATCACTGGACCTAATAAGAATAGGGATATGAGTAAGAAGAATTAAGTGGGATAGTCTTACCCTATACGTCTTAAATATTTTCAAAGTAATTGTCCTATCCCTTACGCAAAAAACAAAACAAAAACCCCAAATAACCAAAACCACTTGATATTTAGTTCTTACTATACTTTTACAGAGGTTAGCTCAATTTGACTTTTCAAATTTGTAATCTTTTCTATCCCAGCAAAGTTGTGGATTTATCATCATTTGGGCAGAAAGTCAGTGCAGTGCAGGCAGAAAACCTGGCTTCTACCTCTGGCTTTGTCATCACTCATTTTTGCCTGCCTTCTTGAGTCTCAGCTTAGGGTGAGAGGGGTGTTAAAATATTTACTGTATTTAAAGTAATTAATTTCATAACATCCCTTCCTTTCTCTTCTACTTTTGGGCTGTTTGAAGGCTAGCTGAGATACATACTTGAAACGGTTTTGTAAGCTAGTGTGCTCTTCACAAATTGGACTGTTGGATTCTATATTTGTAACCCTTACTTTCTCTTTACGAAATTTCTTGTAGATTTCTCAGTTGAATACACTGATAGCCCTTTTACTGGGAGAACTTCTACCTGGAGATAGGCAGAAGATCATGACAATTTGTACCATAGACGTCCATGCCAGAGATGTGGTGGCCAAACTTATTTCTCAGAAGGCAAGTTCATAGAAATTTCATGTATTGTGTGTCGTTTCCTAAAAGTGGTGTTTATTGTCAAGAGTACTTCCAAGAAAGGTGTTTTTTAAGTTGTATATTTTTAATTAGTTCTATGAATTTAGTTACACTTACTGTGAGTGACTTTAAGTAATTATCTTCATGAGAGTTATCCCAAGTCTTACACATCAGAGTTTTGCCAAGTCAGGAACCTCCAATCCATACCATCTCAAAAACTAACCTAGGATGTAAGAACCTCGTGAAGTCACCGTGTTCGTTTCTCTGTCTTCAGGCTTTTCTACACATCATCATCTTGGTCTGCTGGCCTGTGTTTTTCACCTCTCTGGCTTACCCAGCCAATAGCAAAAAGATTGTCATTTAAAACTTCTCTATGTGCCTTTGATTAGTTTCCTTTGGAAGAAAGAGGAATATTGGTCACCCCCCCTTTTTTTTTTTTTTTTTTTTTTAAGGCTAAATGACATTCTTTGCAGAAGTCACTTTCAGGGCATGAATATCCTTCTGACCTCTGTACACAGCCTTTGTGTCTCCTAAATACTGGCACTGTTTCATGGGAAAGAATTTTCTCAGCTTTTTGCTAAAATACATTTCTACTTAGAAATGTCAAAAGTGTGCTTGTCTCCTGAACAACATTGGTGAATCATGCCTGTTGGCTACTTTCTCCTCACCCCTCTTTTGTCTGCTGGTGATGGCACTCTAAAGCAAGACCATTCCTTTTACAATATGAATGCATGTATGTATTTTGAAATGTTTCCTGTTGTTTTTCTAGTTCTTTCTCAATTTATTAAAATCAAAGTGAATTTTCATTCTCTCCAGAAAGTGCCAGCGCTGCTTCTTTATGTAAGCCATAAATGTAAAAAATACTTCTTCCAAGTTCAGGACCATCAGTGATATTGTGTAATTGCTAATCCAAAACTGATCCCCTCTACCACTTACCAGGTATTCTCATTTTGATAATGGACCATTGGTAACTATTCTTTGATTATGACCTTCCACCTTTTTACATACTTTATTATGTTTTTTCAGTGGTGATGGCTTACGGTAGGATGAATTGTGATTTAAAATATGTCCTTTGTACTCAAAGAGGTAAAGACTTTGTCTAATTACTGATCATCTAATATATACAGTTGTACAATGTTGAGATGTATGTAGGCATCAGAACATTTAGTAGATAATAATTGTGGTAACTTAAATGGCTCCCAAGAAGTCCTAGGGTCACAAATGTATTGAAAGAGACTGGAATTGTTTTTTCAAATTGGAAAAAGAATGGATAGGATTAAGAAAAGAAAGAATGGCAATGAAAAAAAAATACTATGATTTAATTTAATGAAAAATGAAGTGGAAAATCTACTAAAAGCAAAACTGGCTTTAGAATGGACTTTGTTGAAAGTATAGTTTATTGATACCTCTGACATGAAGAAATTATGGTTTATATGTTTTACTACAGAGTGTGTTTTTCCATCTGATTTCAATGATAAGAGTATAAAGTTAGAAAAGGGATCAAATCCCCTGGGCTGATTCATAAAAGGGGAAAAAAGCATTGCTTGAACAAATTGATGTTGTTTTACAGTAAAAGCCTTCTTAAAATGAAGGCTTTTATTACACATAGTTTTGATGAAGTATTGAACCATCTGCAGTTGTGATTTGCAATAGCATGAAGAGATTGCTGTCTTGTGAGAATTTTAGAGATAAAATGTGAATCAGCAGAACCGATTAGGCGAAAAAAGTGTGTTGCCTCAAAACACACATTGTCCTTGTAATATCTTGTGATATGTAATGATCTTGTGATGTTTTCAGGTTGTCAGTCCCCAAGCCTTTGCTTGGCTTTCTCAACTTCGTCACCAGTGGGAGGACTCCCAGAAACACTGCTTCGTAAATATTTGTGATGCCCAGTTCCAGTACTTCTATGAATATTTAGGAAACAGTCCTCGGCTAGTGATCACTCCTTTAACTGACAGGTAACAAGGATAAGTGGAAGTCAGCTGAGAAAAAGTGAACCAGAGTAGTCCCCTAATGTGGGTAAGGGTGTGTGAGATGGAACAGAAAGGTGTGAGAGAAAATGATGAACAAACGTGGAAACTATGAAAACGTGTGTAAATGGGCTAATGGAGTCGCATGGTAGACATTGACTTTAGTTTGAGACAAGGTCAGGAGAACCAAATTAGAGAAGCAGAGATAGAGACACTGGACAGACAGATCATGAAATCATGACCAGATTAATATGGCAGAGGGCAGCCCTTGTGATCATTGAGTCCATTCTCTCCTGTTATCCATGGCTAACATTCTGATTCCAGGGTTTGTAACTGCCTCCCATAATTGCATCCCTTTATGGAAAGTGTGAACATAGGAATTGCCTACATTCAGATTAATTTTTGAGGGATTACCTACAGTGAAGAAAAGAAGAGTGGGAACATAGGTCCATGAAATGGTTTAACAAACACTTAGGAAATACTGTGCTGAGCGCTTTTCCAGAATTAATTAAAGAGACAGGGGTCCTGCTCTCATAGAATGCACTTTCTCGTTGACTGTGGCATGTGAATGGCTGGGAATGAGGAGGAACAATAATCAAATTAACAAAGTTATTTTAGGTGGTAATATATGGTAAAACAAAAATGAAATAGGGTGATAGGTTAAAAAGCATTTTGAATGGAGAATCCACTATAGATTGGGTAAAGAGATATTTGAGTTGGGACGTAAATGACAAGTAGGAACTAGCTATGCAAACATCCTAAGGCAGAAAGTGACAGGCAGAGACAAGTGCATAGTTTCTAAGATGAGAAAGACATCAGCCCGTTCAAGAGATAAACACAGAGCCAATATGGCTCAAGTAGGTCAAAGGGGAGGGGATTACCATTATTAAAAGTTCATTGCCACTTGACTTTAAGTCAATATATACATACCGTCAGAATGTTGTAGGAAAGGATAAACCACTTTGGCATGAAATTCCTTATTAGTATTTCATCCTCTGTTGAATTACTTGGTGAGAGAAAGCATGTATATTCATGGGCATTCGTGAAAAAGGAAAGACACCTCAAAATCACAAGAGTGTTCCTACTTTTCCAGTTTCACCATACATACAGTTTATCTGAGAATGAAAGTGTAGGCATTTTTCTTTCTGGGCTCCTGGGTGTCTCGCTTGAGCATCTGACTTCAATTCAGGTCATGATCTCACATTTGTGGGTTCGAGCCCCACATCAGGCTCTCTGCTGACAGCTCAGATCCTAGAGCCTGCTTTGCATTCTCTGTCTCCTTCTCTTTCTGCCCCTCCTCTGCTTGCGCTCCGTCCCTCTCCATCTCTTAAAAAAAAAAAAAAAAAAAAGAAAAAAAAAAAAAAGACAGTGTCAGCAGTTTTAAATATGTCAGTAAAGCTGGCTTGTGTTGATGGTCTTAGGAAGTCCGTGAAATACTTGCACTAGCTTTGTGATTATTCTTGGTGTATTAATCTGCTCCTGATTTCATCACTGATAAATTGTAATTCTGTTTTTCTAATTCAGTTCTCTTTAACTTGTCTCTAACTAAAACTCTGTTTGCTATCTTAACTGGTTAATTTATGTACTTCTTTCAGTGTGAGAGATTAAAATTTGTATCTTGACAAAATCACTTGAGAGTAGTCAAAACTTCAAATGCTAAAAGTCTACTATATATGTGCCATTATAAATAAAGATGAGAAGAAGGGAAGCACAGGGTGTAGGAGAAGATGGGAAGAGACACTTCAGAGTGTGCCAGTAAGTGAGGACTAATAGCTTATTAACTTTTTGATTAAAAAAAAATCACTATGTGGTTTATTTGCAGCTTAAAAGGAAGCTGAATGTTCATTTTGATAGAGTGAATGGTGCTGTGTAAGATGTTCACTTGGTGAACATTTCTTTTCCATTACATTTTTTGGGTTGTTTACTAATTGTTTACATTAACACAATGTTGCCTTCCAAACATGCTCATTACATCTCGTATGATGTTGATCTTCCCCTTGTGTGTGGTAGGCAGGGCAGTCAACCTCCGCAACAGTTCCTGCTTCCCTACGTGGGCAGGTTCAGAGACGTAGGTCAACCAGCTTGTAACTGAGAGACCTGGGCTGGAGTGCAGGTGGACTGGGTAGGAGTGTGAAAGATAAGCCGTTACAGAGAGACCCAAAACATAATGAGGTCAAGTCCATGGAGGCAGATGTGTCACTTGCATAAGTAACAGTCCAGAGGAGAGGGGCTCAGTAGTACAGGCTGGCAAGTGGCCAACATACCAAACAAGACTTCCGCCTTTGTTTTGGCAAGTGAAAGAAGGCTAAAAGATCTAGAAGGAGCTGTTGTGGGATTTCTCTACAGCATTTCAGCACACAGTGTGTTCATTGGAGTTTGGTCACTTGGCTGCTCCTGGCTGGAGGGTGGGGGGAAATCTAGTTGGAGCAAATAGCCACATGTCCAACCAAAACTTGGAACCATGAGAGAAGATTATTAGCAGATAGTCTGCAGTATAAAAAAATACTGTAATTCCTAGTTCAGAGGTCTTTGCTTTCCATATTCATTGTAAGATGTGCTTAAACATGTGATGACCGTAAAATATAGATACACTTTACATTTGCATAAGTAATTGCTTCTGTTTGCCTAGCACTCTGAATTTTTTAAGGCATCTATCTTTGGCATTTTAATGAATCCGTACAATAAATTTCTCATATTACAGAGGCACGTTGTAATATGAAATGAGAGGCACATTGATGTCAAAAGACTTACTTAAAATTAACATCTGATGATTGGCAAAGTAGACCCTAGTCCCTTGACTACAGATGTCCATGTGTATGTCTTTCTATTAGGTCCACTGTCTGTAGTAAGACAGAAGTAATTTATGAAAACCTCATGTTAGATCCTTGCTATTTGTTAGTTTTTCTTCTTTTACAAGTATTAAATTCTGTCTTTGTATAATTCTCCTCAGCTGGAGAACCTCTGAATCTTTCCTGTAAAAATAGGTATTATCATAATCTAAATGCATGTAGCAACATGTTCAAAATGAATTCCTGATATATATTTTAATGTAACAAATTTTGTTTTGTGTGGTTGCTTTATATATTGAAATACATATATATTTGCATACTTTACATTTATATATATTTACGTATCTCATCTTTTAATGTATTCATTAAGTATCAGTTTAATGAAGTCAGTGTTTAATTCATCACCAAGATTTCTGTTTTTCTTTTATAAACAATAGTTTTGAGACGTTGTCTGACATCAATAGTATCTCTACCTAGACATATCAGAAATTCAATGGCATTACAAATCAAGTGTTACTTGTATTGATACACAGCTCTTAGAAAATAAGAAAAAGCAATACATGCTTTATTTTTTTTAAGTAGCCAACCTAAAATTAAATTTGATATAAATTATTATTCTGACTCTTGTTATTGCCACGAACAAATCCTAGGTATATTAATATTGATTGTTATGACCATATTGTAGAGCCTGACTTCTTAAACTAAAAAAACAAAGTTGTATTCTCCATTATGTTTTCTAGAAATATGATATCAGCCTGTAACATTGGTATTTTTTGTTATTGAAAGGTGTTACATCACTTTAACTCAATCACTTCATTTAACCATGAGTGGAGCCCCAGCTGGCCCAGCAGGTACAGGAAAAACAGAAACCACCAAAGATCTTGGACGTGCCCTTGGCATGATGGTTTATGTATTCAACTGTTCAGAGCAAATGGACTACAAAGTAAGATAGTCATAAAATGTTATATTCTGACAATATTATTTATTCCTGATTTGGAATGATTGAAACTAATAGCTCAAAACCTTCTTCTGTTAAATTCTCAATGGCTCGCTCTGTGATTTAGTCCATAGGAAATATCTATAAGGGATTGGTGCAGACAGGAGCTTGGGGCTGCTTTGATGAATTCAATCGAATTTCTGTGGAGGTTCTGTCAGTGGTGGCAGTGCAAGTGAAAATGATACATGATGCCATCAGAAACAGGAAAAAGAGGTGAGTAGCGCCTGGCTTCTTTCTCTTGTTACGGATACAAAGAGAAACATAAAACAGTGAAGCAAACCTCGTCTTCTTCTCTTGCTGCCTATCTGCGTCTTGTAAAATGGATAAAAGCAAACCTCATCTTCTTCGCTTGCTGCCTATCTGTGTCTCGTGAAATGGATAAAATAAGAGGAACTGGTTTATTTTGAAGAATGATTTTGAATAACCTCCTATTTTTGTTAGCGGTTTTTAATTGTTGAATGCAACAAAGGTGTACTACATTTATACGTAAAAAAAAAGAAAAAAACCCTCTTGATGATGCTAAATCCACTTAGCAGTTCTCCGTTCTGTTCCAACTTGACCTTCTGTTTGCACCGGACACAATCGGTCCCCTCCATTCTGCCGGACACGCTTCTTCACATTGGTTCCAAGACACCACCATCCTCCTGGTTTTTTCCCAGCTTCAGGGATGCCCCTGGGCTGATTTCTTCTCATCTACAAAATCAGAAAAAGTATAGAAACTGTCTTACTGATCATCGTGGTGACTAAATGCAGAGCCCTGGGACAAGTGTCTGGCACATAGCCCTGTATCAGTGTTTGCTGTTATTTTTTGTTATTATTTTATGACCTATCAGTACTAGATGTCACAAGGCTCAATCTTTGGGTCTCATTCCCTTGGTAATTCCACCCAGTCATGTGGCTTTGAGAACCATCTGTCTGCTGGTGGCTGCTGGGTGCCCAGACTTCCTTTCTCTGATACCTTGACCTCCAAAGACAGTGCCTGTTGGAGCATCTCAGGACTCCACTTGCTGCCCCGTAGGCCTTTTATATTTAATAGATGCAAAATCAAAATCCTGGTGTCTCCACCAACACTGCTTGCTCATTGTTCCATCACAGCAGAGTACACACTACGCTCTGCTCGTTACTCGGTTACTCCAAAAAACTTCCCAGATATATCCAGAGCCTAACAGCGTCTCAACATGATGCCACATTCTAAAAGACAAAACATGACTGGCACTTGGGGACTGATGGCTTAATTTGAGAAGTTAGTATTATAGTGGTTTCCTTTATAACATTTGTTTGTGGTTTTCTTTGCACTATTTTTTGTATACAGGGAAATCTCATTTTATCTGGCCTACCCACTTACTCGCACTCCTTAGGGCATTTTGCTCAGCTAGCTGTCTTATCCATAGGGACGGTTCAATCTCCCAGTGAGGGAAAGCCCCTGGAAACTGTGACTCTATTATAGAAGTTTTCACTTACTGTATATGACATCTAGAAATTCCCACCTCTTAAAAAACCTCTCAGTGTTTCTATCACATGGCTCTGGGATACCACTTGACTATGACCACATGTCTGCTGCCTTACCTGCCCCTACTCTAAGACCATGTTAGAGAAGATTAGATTCTTACCTTTTTGACTCCCCCTGCCCAGATGTATTTCATTTAGTTCTTAGTCAAAATCTTATTATTTGATGTAACCCAGATGTCATTTGAGACCATCCATTCTTTACTTTTTTTTTTTTTTTTTTTTAACATTTACTTATTGTTGAGAGACAGAGCATGAGCAGGGGAGGGGCAGAGAGAAGAGAGGAAGACACAGAATGCGAAACAGGCTCCAAACTCTGAGCTGTCAGCACAGAGCCGGGTGCGGGGCTCGAACTCACAAACCGTGAGATCATGACTTGAGCCGAAGTCAGACACTTAACTGACTGAGCCACCCAGGTGCTCCGAGGCCATCCTTTCTTAAGGAGATTTAGATAACTGATCCGTGCAAGGATTTCTGGATACTCCTAACTATACTTACTGGTAGTTTCTTCTTTGTCCATGTCTCTGTGTATGTAAGTTGTACCTGTTTGTCTCAGGCTGGCCCATGGACAGACGGCTAGTCTTCTTGATGTTTTCATGAATTATTACATGCTCTTTATATTCAAGAATTTAAGAGGTGGAACCATGCCTCAACAACAAAGCCTATGCGCATCTTGCTGGCTCTACCCCCTCAAAGTCTATACCCTTCACTGTGGCTATCCCTGCTGTATCACGGGAGAGCACGCAGGGGCCCTTTTACAGCAACTCCCTCTCTGTGAGTGGCCCTGTCAGGCTTCTCTGCCTTCCCTGGCCTGATATGCTGGGATTGAAGGTTTCTCCCTTATTACCTTGGCTATACAAAATCCATCTTCTCTTAGTTATCTAGTATCTAAGAAGCTCTTAGTCCTAAAACCTGTGTCTCTTTTCCCTTTCCCTTGTGTGAGGTAGGCCCAGCTCCTCGACTACTCTAGCCCTTGCCTTTTTCAACAAGAGAGAGCACTTTCTCTTTTACCATCATTTGAAAGTTTCCTTCTACTGTCCTTCACTTTGGCTCCTCTGGCTCTTGCCTGTTTCATTGCTCTGTCCATCAGCAGCCTAACTAGACCCTTGCAGATCTTTCTACACATCTTTCACTTCTTCTCCAATGCATTTAAGTGATGAGAATAGCGATAGTCATAGCTAACATCTGTTGAGTGTGTACCATATTCTAGGCGTTGTCCTCTTAGCCATTTATACATATAATCTCTTTTAATCCTCATATGATCCAGTAAAGTAGATAATATTATCACCACCCCCTTTCCTTTTTATGAGATGAAGGAATTGGAACATACCTAAAGTGATAGAGCTGCTCTCTGAACACTCACAATCTGGCTCCACAGATAGCTTTCCTAACCACCACACTATTCTGCCTCTCCGTGGTAGTCAGTAGATATTTGCTGAATAAATGGGAGGCAGTGAAGGAGGAAGGTGAGTAAATAGACTTAATAAAGGTGGAACAAAGATGTCACTTTGTCCTCTTAACATGGATATTTTCTGTCTTTGCAGCGTCCCATTCAAGGAATTGCAGCCCATGTTGAAGGCAAAAATGACATCCCATTTCGATGATTCAGTAGCCAAGTCCTCATTTTTATATTCCAGCATATATGGCCATGCTAAAATATAAAACAATACTTCCCATATTTGTAACTCTTTGCGGGGAAGGGAGTGTATTTTTAATAAACATGCTTCAAAGATTTCCAAAATTGTATGCATATGAATTGTAAAGAAAATCACCCAGAATCAACAGCTGCCTAATAAGAATTTGCATTTTGCAGTGGTGTGCATTTGTCATTGTGTATTCACATTCAATGAGCACGGTTAATTCCATCAACATTCTTCTTACGGTAGATTTGTATTTCTTGGGGAAGCCATCACACTGAAGCCATCAGTTGGAATATTTATTACGATGAACCCAGGATATGCTGGTCGAACTGAATTACCGGAAAATCTCAAAGCTCTTTTCAGGCAAGTGTTAAGCTTTGTGGTTTAGCATCTGGAGCACTCATGCCACCTAATGTTGCTGGTTTGCACTGTTAAATGATTTGTTTTTACTTGAGAATTCCTGTGGAAAACCCCTTATTATTGCTTTGGGATTCCTGATAGAACTTCCATCATGATAAGTTTAACTCTTTTGAAATATGAAGCCAGAACTTAAAATCATTACTTAAAAGTTGCATGGTACGTTCGA
This sequence comes from Panthera tigris, assembly GCF_018350195.1. Taxonomy (NCBI): domain Eukaryota; kingdom Metazoa; phylum Chordata; class Mammalia; order Carnivora; family Felidae; genus Panthera; species Panthera tigris. Next base: position 112,996,378 of record NC_056661.1, read on the forward strand.
ACATTGAATACTAGCTCTTTTATAAGGATGTCTTTATTATAAACAAAGTTTTTTTTATTAGTTACAGAATATGTGGAAAATACAGAAAAGGATAAAGAAAAGGTTACAGCTTTACCACCCAGAAGTGGTAATTGTTTCCTTTTTTTGGCCTCTTTTATAATTCAGATTTTATGAAGTTAAGATATTATTTTAGGTATGATTTTTATTTAGTTCTTATTTAATATTTTGACATAAGTAGTTTATTGTATTATTGGAAATTCCTTGGAAATGCTATTTCATGTAGCTTCAAAACAGTCTCTTTCACGGCTTATCCATAATTTTCTTCACTGTTCCCTATTGTCTGACCTGAAGGGTTTGTGTTTTTCTTTGCAGTTTTTTATGATCATAAAACAGACTATAAATATCTCTTCACATGAAGAGTTACCCTATTTCAGATTATTACCCAGAATAGATTTGTACATGTAGAATTACCTGGTGAATGAATAAAATACCTATCGATGACCTGCCTTCCAAAAATATTTTACCAATATATACACTTATTAACAGTCTGTCAGAGAAGCTGTACTGTATCTGAACCAGTTGTGTTCCTCTCCTATTTTAAATCACCTTTGTTCAGGTATAATTTCATGTAATAAATTGCATGCATTTAAGGGTACAGCTTGTGAAAACATTTACCACAATCAAGGTATGGAATATTTCCAACCCCTGGAAGCGGTGCCTCTTTGACGTTAATCCCCCATACAACAGATGTGTCTTCTGTGGCTCTAGGTTAAATTTGCCTTTCCTAGAGTTCATGTTCTGTACTCGTTTGTACTCGTCTGTGTTAGCTTCTTTCCTTGAATGATAAGGTTTGGGGATTCCTCCAAGTTGAGGAGATCAGTAGGTCTTTTGTAGGTGATTAGTATTCTGTTGTAGAGACATATTACAACCTGTTTATCCATACACCAGTTGATGGACATTTGAGTTTCCAGTTCAGGGCTCTTATGAATAAAGCTGCTATGAACAGTCCTCTACAATCTTTGTGTGAACATATATCTTCTTTTGGGTAAATACCTATGAAGGAAAGTCTCATGGCAAATGTGTGTTTGACTGTATTAGAATCTGCCAGTTGGGTTTCCAAGATGGTGGGACTATTTTACAGTCTCACCATCAGTATATGAGAATTTCGATTGCTCTACGTCCTTACCAAGTTGTAGTCCATCTAATAGATACGTGGAGGTATGTCATTGTCGGTTTAGTCTGCTGCATTTGCATGATGGATCATGATTTGAACATCTTTGAACTTACTGGCCATTCCCTTCACTTTTTTGAAGAGCTGTATTGTGTATGCTTCCTTTGTTAAATTCATATATTGCAAATACTTCACTCTTAATTTGTGGCTTGCCTTTTAATTTTCTTAATGGTGTCCATTTTAAATGTCCATTAAATTTTTTTTAATTTTTATTTATTTTTGAGAGAGAAAGAGAGAAACAGAACGTGAGCGGGAGAGGGGCAGAGAGAGAAGGGGACACGGAATCTGAACTGGGGACCGTCGTGAGATCGTGACCTGAGCCGAAGTCGGATGCTTAACTGACTGAGCCACCCAGGCACCCCTAAATGGTGTCCATTTTGAATGAGATGGAATACAGTTTATCAATTTTTTTTTAAATATGCTAGTTAAGAAAGTTTTACTAGTCCCAAGTTGCAAAAATTTTCACAGGTTTTCTTCCAGAAGTTTTGTGGTATTGTCCTTTTTCTGTTAAGGTGCTAGATTATATTGATTGATGTTTTCCATTGCTAAACAATTCTCTAATGCTGCATTTCTGGGATAAACTCTACTTAGTCAGGAGATACTATTTTTTATATTTATTTTGCTGGACTCAACATGCTACTATTTTGTTAAGGATTTTCTTTTTAAATTTTTTTTTCTAACATTCATTTTTGAGTGACAGAGACAGTGTGTGAGTGAGGGAGAGGTAGCGAGAGGTGGAGACACATAATCTGAAGCAGGCTCCAGGCTCTGAGCTATCAGCACAGCGCCCAACCTGAGGCTTGAACTCGCAGACTGTGAGATCATGACCTGAATTGAAGTCGGAAACTTAACCAATTGAGCCACCCAGGCGCCCCTGTTTTGTTAAGGATTTTTAAATCCACACCATGAGGGATATTGGTCTATAGTGTCCTTTCTTGTAGTATCTTTATCTTGTTTTGACATTAGGGTATGCTGTCCTCATGAAACTAGTTGGCAAATGCTCCCTTTCCTATTTTGTTGAGAGTTTGTGTGGAATTGGTATTATTTACCCCTCATTTTATTTTATTTTTTTATTTACCCCTTAAATACAGGATAGAATTAATCAGTGAAGCCATTTAGGCCTGGGTTTTTCTTTGTGGGAGTTTTTTGGGGGTTTTTTGTTCATTTTTTTTTATTTACCCCTTAAATACAGGATAGAATTAATCAGTGAAGCCATCTGGGCCTGGGTTTTTCTTTGTGGGAGTTTTTTGGGGGTTTTTTGTTCTTTTTTTTGTGTGTGATAGACTCAACTTCTTTGATATGGAGCTATTCAGATTTTTTATTTCTTTTATTAGTTTTTGGTAATTTCCATCTTTTAAGAAGTCTTTCTACATTAGCTAGATTATTGAATGTATTGGCATTTATTTGTTCATAATATTCCTTTATTATCTATAGTGACATCTTCAGTCCATGTCTTTTATGGGTAATTTGTGTCTTCTCTCCTGTTTTTGCTTTTTTGAGCTAGAGGTTTATCAGTTACATTTTCAAGAATTCTTTGGTGTTCACAGTATGTATTATTATTCAGTGTCTGCCTTCAAAATGATAGGCTATTTAACATATGAGGTAAGAACCTCTATAGTTTTTAGTGTGATTTCTTTCCCTTCTTTTAAACTTGAAATTTGCTTGTCCATCTGTCTAGATATTTAATCATGTTTCATTTGTATTTTCTTCTAATTTTTATAGTATGACTTTTTAAATGTACTTTATTTGTCGAGAACTTCTTTTGGTTGGTAACATGAGTATTTAAACAGAATTCTTTTCCCAAATAGTCAATTAGTCCAGCATGCTTTATTAAATGTTTTTCTTTCTTCATAAAACAGCTTGCCTAGCATAGCGGCTGTATGATGTCTATTTTTAAAAAAAAATAATTTTAGACACCATCTATCCTTAGAAACGTAATGATTGTAGAATACTTGGATTTGAAAATGGTACATCTTTCCAGTATTTTTACATTTGTATCCCAGTTCATCTCCTGCATGTTTTCATTTGGGTCTCAAAATTTGAAATTGTTTTGTGCCGTGTTCGTAAATTGGGTCTAACGAAGTAAAGCCTCATTTATGTTGCGGTGCTAGTACTCATGTCAGCAAAGTTTGAAGGCCAGTTTGAATGACGCAAGTAGCATTCATGAGTGGAGGAGGCTCAGGCTACTATGCCTGAGCCCTGAGAGCGTCCTGATGCTACCATGGACCTGCCTTGGGGCTGAGCATATGTGCTTGCCCTTCTCAGAACCTTAGTCTGCACTCCGCAAAATACTGATGAGGAGAGGAGCCACTTCGTAGACTTGTGACAATTAAGGGAGAGAGTGCATGAAAAGCTTTTCATGCTCTGTATGGCGTGAAGAAAGTGCTCAGTAAAAAAAGTTGTCAGTATTAACGTATGTACCACGCAAGTCAACTCAGTGCCTTTTCTGTCCTGTCCCCTATTTACTGTTCATCTTTAGTATTTCTATCCTATGATAAGAGTACAAAGTGTGGGGAAAGTGTGGGTGTAATTTAAATAGGAGAAGTAATCACGGCATAGATCCAAAGAAACTTAGGAATGTTTAGGGTGAAAACCTAGATATGCACACTCTAGACTGTAATTATATTTATAAAAGCAGGTGGAGGAACACTTTGGACTGTGTACTTTAAGAATTCTAAAATAGCAGGCTTATTTACTTATTTGGTTCCTTTTTTGCCCTTCAGTTGAATAGAATGTTTTCAGATGTTGCTGTCCAGGGCAGTGGTCTTTGGGGAGGACTTTGTGGAACTCCCCCTCCAAGAAGGGGAGTTAAACGTTACGTTTTGGTAAATTTTTATCTTAAAAGTGTAACCAAGCTGGCCTGAGGCAGTGGCCTGCTAGAAAGAGCCTGTACCAGCTTGAAAGCACTGATGGTTAAATTTGCATGAATTCTACAAGCACAGCCACTAATGGAAAACTTATTATATAAACATTTGATTATATTTAAAACAAAAGTGATAAATACTCAGAACGCATCACTATTTGAGTCATACGATGCGCTTTGATCCTTTATATCTGCTTTGTCTGCTTGGTGGTGTGCTACTGCTACATCTCTTCCCAGGCCCACATTTAGTGGTATGTTGATAGATTGAAGTTAGCCATGGTGCAGGTGTTTATTCTGTGGAAACCCGCAAATGCTATTTTTGGAGAGCCAGTCATTAAGCATTTACTAGCTCAGCACAGGCCACAGGTAAAGGTGGCCTCTAGCCCCGAGTATCACTCAGTTTTCTACAGTGATGACTTACTTATAGGAGAATATACCACAGATGTTCCTTAAGCTCTTAGTCCCATCCTTTTGTCATTTCCAGATATTCCGTCTTTTTATATGTATCTAGTAACTGACGGACATTTTTTAGTTGAAGCAGAGGGTCTTGTTAGCTGTGATGGACAGAGGTAATTGTGAACTGCTTCAGAATGGAGAGAATGTTGGTACAAATTAATCATTTGATTTCAGCCATCTGTACATATTACCTTAGAACGTTTTAAAACTAAATTTCGTATTTCCTTTTTAGACCCTGTGCCATGGTGGCGCCTGACATTGAGCTAATCTGTGAAATCATGTTAGTTGCTGAAGGCTTTGCAGATGCGCGTTCACTAGCCCGCAAGTTCGTGACATTGTACACACTCTGCAGGGGGCTCCTCTCCAAGCAGGTGAGGGGTTTTTTGTTCTCTTTCCTAGGTTTGTACATCCCATTAAAACTGCTTTTGACAGGGGCACCTGGGTGGCTCAGTCGGTAAAAGCGGCCGACTTCAGCTCAGGTCATGATCTTGCAGTCCGTGAGTTCAAGCCCCGCGTCGGGCTCTGTGCTGACAGCTCAGAGCCTGGAGCCTGTTTCAGATTCTGTGTCTCCCTCTCTCTGACCCTCCCCCGTTCATGCTCTGTCTCTCTCTGTCTCAAAAATAAATAAACGTTAAAAAAAATTTAAAAAAAAACTGCTTTTGACAGATAGATGCTGGGTACTTTATCACTCACATTACAGTTAGACCTTTTAGAGTAATTTTGTATTTTCCATAAAATTTTGCAAATCTTTATTTTAGTATTTGTAATATTCTTTTTCTGATTTTAAACATGAGACATTTTAAGTTCTGTGTACAATTGTCAGTGGGCTCTGTGATCGTCTTTAACTCTCACCAATGTTATAATTGTTCATGGAATTTTATGCTGCCTGCTTTGTTGGTGAGAATATTATTTTCTAGTGAGAGACGGCAAGAGTGTTTTTAAGAATCAGAAGAGGTAAAGCTGATTTTCCAAAGAACCCTTCAAGAAACGTTAAATGAAAATTTTTCTCATTTGGTGGTAATCCCTTATTAGAAGGTGGGTTTGTTATTTGTTTTTACATTTGGTGTGTGATTCCCTAGTCTCTGAAGTGGGTCAGACCTGTTTTTGGTTTTGTTGTGTTTTTGGGGTTTTTTTTTTTTTGGAGTATAGCTGATGCTCATTGATGTTAGTTTCAGGTGTATGGCACACTGATTGGATACCTCTGTACATTATGCTATACTCACCACAAGTGTGGCTCCCGTCTGTCACCATACAAGGCTGTTACAGTACCATTGACCATATTCCCTGTGCTGTACCTTTTATTCCTGTCCAGTAGCTAGCTTCTTGCTGTTTCACTGAAGTTGCTGAGGAGCTACACAAATTATGTATGTATCAGCCTCATTATTTTTAAATTCAGCTTTGTGGTCACCTTTGACCTCACTTTTTCGATGACCTTTCATTAATTCCTGGTGACATTATTTTGCAGCTTTTCTGGCATGAAAGTATTAAAATGCCACAGTTAGAGCCACATAGTTACCGGTACTGACAGATGTACTTATTTGAAATTACCTGTCATTAAGGTGGAATTTGGACTCTGAGAGCGAAATTGATGTTGTCCTTTTAATATGTAAATTTACGTTCTGGGGGGAAATCCTAGCAAATTTAACAACATGGAAAAATGTTTATGACAGTGTTCTATGCAAAAAAAGCAGCATGCCAAACTAGATACGATCTACAACTTGCATTTATTTTACACTTAGACTGTATGTATTATATAAAGTAACTGGGAAGTACATAGTGATTTTTAATTTTTGTCTCTGGGTGATAATACTGTGAGTATTTTTTATTTTTCTCCTTGTTTGTGGTATCCTTCTTATTTTTTCGAGGAGTTCATTTTAATTTTATCACGGGCAGAAGTCAGAAGAAAACAATGTCACTGAACCCGGGCAGTACAGAGTTGCAACCGCATCCCTTCCCAGTAGTAATATTTAAACACTGAGTGAGCACTTACTGTATCCAAGTAACATGTTTGTTGATTAAGAGGACAAGCAAGAACACATGAAACCAGCACACTCAGAGTTCGGAGTTCAGAGAACTTCCGGGATTGAGTTTCCGTTAGATTAAAATTAGAAGAACATGCAGGAGGAGATGATCATAGTTTCTTCCTTGAAAACCATAAGGTATGAGGGAGGTGTTGGGAGAAAAGGTAGAACAGACGAGGAGAGCATTCTCCAACTAGAGGAATGTCATGGGGGAGATGAGGGAAGGCAGTGAGGCCAGGACAGAAGGGCTGAGTTAGAAGTATAGACGCTGATACTTTTCTAAACTGTAGGGATTTAAGAAGAACCTGTGGATGGTTTTGACTGATGGACTAGCATAATGAAAACAGTGAGGATTATTTCAGCAGTTGTTGGATTTACACCAACAGGGTCACCAACTCGTCTTAAACCCGTGTCCAGAATTTCTTCTACCCCCTCTCCTTTAATGTTCTTACTGCACTGACTTAGCCCCCTCCTCAGTCTCTCTGACCTCCACACTCCAGTTCTTGCCCTTTGCCTTCTCTCCTCAAGCCGTCATCTTTTTCTGCATCGTGGCTCTCAAATGAGTTTTTACCATGACCCACAGTAAAAAAATACTCCTTCTGTTGAGACTCAGGACCCACACCCGTGTGTCATATGCACAGCTGAAACAACAATTTTCACCCAACACTTCTTGCCCTTCTTATTTGCAACGCATTATGGTGTTTTTCATTCTGTTTTCCTCTGTTCTATTACCAGCAGGAATGATGGTCAAGACCTACTAAATTGATTTTACTATTCACTGCTGGATTGAAGGACATATTTATACATGGATATATTGTTTCACTGCTCACAAAGCATTTTATTCTTTCAACAGCCTTGTAAAGTGGTTAGATCCTTTTATGTGCATTTTTATGGATGATGCTCGGAGAGGGTGCTGACTTTCCCACAGGCGCCATTGAGAGATAATTTGAGAGAAAAGTTGTCACTCTGTGGGTGGTAGATGAAAGGCAAAAGAGAGCAATCTTTTAATTCGTTGTCCCTTTACTGAGTACCTACCTGTGCAGTGCACCATGTTGGGACCTACAAGACAACAGGGAATAGATCTGTGCTCTGTTCTCCAGGAGCCCAGAGCCTGTGAAAGGAATCTTCTGTTGGGATTATGTGAAACTCTCAAAGCGGACATACTGTTATATCCCTGAATTGTAATAATAAAGTTTGTAGTGCACTAAATGCCAGAGTTAGGGCTGGAGCGTCTGAGTGATTAAGAGGTAGAGTTATTAGGGCAAGTAGCGATCTGGGTCTGGGAGGGGTGGACTCACAGGGTTATCTGTTGAAGTCACCCTGGAGAAATATGCCATGTTTAGAGGTGAAAATTTGCAAGTAGTTCAACTCAGTGTTAGCAGGTTTACTGAGACGAGAGCAGGGAAGATGGATGGATCCTTGGGCACGCTGCAACTCAGTGCTATGGGAAGAAGAGATCTGCTGACGGAGGCAGAGAATCAGGAGAAAGAGGGAGGAGGATACTGAAGGGATGTGGTTTTTACAAATTGGAAGAGAACAGGAAAATAGTACTTTACATCATTAAAGCATGTATTTATCTGAACTCTTTTCTTACAGCTTTTGGCTTTTACTTCTGGAATGAGAAGCTTATTCCCTTTTAAAATCTTTGAGAAAATATAACCTATGTTTTGATTTTTAGGATCATTATGATTGGGGACTTCGCGCTATTAAATCTGTCTTGGTTGTAGCTGGCTCCCTGAAACGAGGAGATAAAAATAGACCCGAAGATCAGGTACCACAGTGCTAATAACATGGTTTTGTGGAGTGGGTAGCTAAACAACTTCACAGAAATGAAAGTATGTATCTGGATGGTGGGCCATGCCTAGCGCAACTTTTATTTCTTTTTTTAAGTTTATTTATTTTGAGAGAGACAGGCACCACAAGTTGGGGAAGGACAGAGAGAGAGGAGTGAGGATCCCAAGCAGCCTCTGCACTGCCAGTGCAGAGCCCAGCCCGGGCCTTGAACTCCCAAAACCATGAGATCATGCTCTGAGCCGACCCCAAGAGTTGAACGTTTAACCAAATGAGCCACCCAGGCACCCCAGTACAGAGCAACTTTTAAAAAGTATGATCTCTCTTTTTCACATAGAATATTTTGAGGACTGGCATTGCTTATATCATGAAAGATAAGTATTCTTGAGTATAAGGATATGAATACAGGAAAGAAAATGTGATTTTATAAGTGCTTTTGAAATAACAGCTACAAAAAATATTTTGGCAGTCATAATCAAATCAGTAATCACTGGTTGATTTCCTCTGAGGAACATTCAGAAAATCTGATTAATTGAGTTGGGATAATAATCCTGAAATGTCAGTGAAAACATAATCTAATGGAACCTAGTATGTTCACTTCACGGGTTGTAAAATGAGAATAGAACAGGAAGAACGATCACCTGACACCAGTGAAATGCAATGCTCAGGTGGTTATTCACAGCTGCTGGGTGAATGTTCTATCCCTGCTGGGGACTTTATCTCTTCATCTTTTTTCTCTAAAATTTTTAAGGGTTTTTTCTTTACTAAATAGTGAGAACAGTGGATATACGTCACTATGTGTATATTTCATATGGCTTGAGAAGTTGAAGAAAACAAATCTATGAATTTCTTTTCACATTAAAGGATGCTTACGTGATTTTCTACTTCTGTAATACTTTCTTTTCCTCTCAGTCATAATTCATGATTGGACCAAGATTTTCTTGCAGTTTTCTTTTGTTGTTGTTGTTGGATCGCTTACGTCTTTCTGGAAGTCATCCTGATGTTCAAGTTACTGCTTTTAAAATCTAAAGCCTTCTTCGGTTTTCAGCCAATACACAACAAATACCCAAACTAAAAATGGTTACATTTATTATTCCGAAGTTCTTAGAGATTCTCTTGAACAAAATGATCTGATGGGCCTAGTTAATTTATATCCTGGAGTTTGAGGATTAAGGAGGGAAGGGCCTCAGACCCTTTGTCAAGATCAGAGCAGATTGTTGCAGGAACAGGGCCTCCTCGTCGACCTGAGTCTGAAATTTGTGATACCAGCAGAGACTTCTCGTGTGCTGCTCTGTGCACTTCTAGGCATTTAGCCTCCCCGTACACAGAATGCCAACCTAACAGAGACCGGTATCCATATCCCATGCCTAAAGCCTTGCTTTAGATGCAAGGCTTAAAAACAGCATTTTTAGGGGTGCCTGGGTGGCTCAGTCGGTTAAGCATTCGACTTTGGCTCAGGTCATGATCTCACAGTTCGTGGGTTCAAGCCCCACATTGGGCTCTATGCTGACAGCGCGGAGCCTGGAGCCTGCTTCATATTCTGTGTCTCCTCTCTCTTTGCCCCTTTCCCACTTGCTCTCTCTCTCTCTCTCTCTCTCTCAAAAATAAACATTAAAAAAAATTTTTTTTTAAATAATAAAAAAACAGCATTTTTAGTTTTGAAGATGTCTGGTACACCTTGTATTGGCCATTTAAATACAGTGTTTTCTTCCTAGGTACTCATGAGAGCATTAAGGGACTTCAATATGCCTAAAATAGTGACAGACGACATCCCCGTGTTTTTGGGCCTGGTTGGTGACCTGTTTCCAGCCCTGGACGTACCTCGGCAGAGAGCACCGCACTTTGAACAGATTGTCAGGCAGTCTACCCTGGAGCTTCACCTGCAGCCTGAGGAGACCTTCATCCTTAAAGTAAATGGTGCATGTGCTTTTCACAGCAGCCCATGACATTTGCAGTGAGATTTACTGTATTTAAGTATCGTTAGCCAAAACATTAACTCACGTATTACACTGACTTTTACATAATCATAATATATTCTTTAAAGCATTCTAATAGGACCTGCTTTACTCCAGTAATTATAAATAATTATTTTGTAGTTACATTCTGTGAGAAGGAACATATGATTGGGTCCTGGTTTTGTTTTTTATTTATTTTTTTACCTTATTTATTTTGAGAGAGTGAGAGAGCATGAATCGGGGAGGGGCGGACAGAGAGGGAAAGAGAATCCCAAGAAGGCTCTGTGCTGCCAGCACAGAGCCCCATGGAGGGCTTGAACTCACCAAGTGTAAGATCATGATCTGAGCCGAAACCAAGAGACAGACGCTTAACTGACTGAGCCACCTACATGCTTGGGTAAGCACCATGGTGCTTGGTCCTTTATTAAGTCATGGTTTTTAAATGTAAGCCTACTTCTCATTAGTTGATAAAATTTCTTGGTTGCTCTTGGTGACATGCATCAAAAATTAATGTTGCTCTTTTCTTTCCATCTTAGAGAACATGGGAAGTAAATCATTAGTATGTGCCTTTAATGGGGAGAAAAGTGTCAACATATATGATATCTGACTTATCAAAGGCTTGTGCATATGTACGCTCACTTTGGGTGTAGTAAATACACGGACATTAAAATACACATAAAATATCTATTTTAGATATTTTAAAGGATATAAGCCATTACTCACTTGTAGGTGATTAGCCATGTATGGTTTTCGTTCAACACTTCATGAAGACTCCTTGATTTTGTAAGTAATTCCTACCACGTCCAAAGTACTAGACTGTACTTCACTTCTGCCTGCATCAGTGGCTCACTGAGTCCTGGTTTTTCTTCACTCTTACTCTCATGTTGTTCTTGGGGAGATCCAGGAGAAGCTGTGGTTGTCATCTATGTTAACTTTCCTGGACCATAATTTTGTAAGTGGGAGCTTTCTTGGGTTGTAAGGAAAGAATTGAGCAAAAATGGGTAAGGATTTTTGTTTGTTTGTTTCTTGTGTTTTGTTTTGTTTTTAAATCACCAACTCATGAAAGGAACCAATGACTGCCTGTTTGGTCTGCAGGTCGCCCAGCTTGAGGAACTGTTGACCGTGCGGCACTCTGTGTTCGTGGTTGGAAATGCAGGCACAGGAAAGAGTGAGGTATGGTGAATTGCCTGCTGGTTTTTAGCCACACAAAGAACAGATTTTGGTTGGACATATTTTTAATTCTCTCTAAGGGTTCCCTTCATTGAATTCCTCCATAATTTTGAGGTAGAATGTGAGACTCTAATACTGCCTTTTCATCAATTTGCACTATTTTTTTTCATATTAGGGGCAGGGAGGAGGTAACAAATAGAACCTTCTGTTCAGATAGAAAAGCTGAGAGAAGACGGGGCTTTCCATATTTATGAAACCTACTTTTTTATCTTTCCCAAGATGCTTTAGATTCTCATTCCCATATTACTAAGAAAAACCCAAATATTTTCCTTCAGTACTTGCTCAGAAATATAGCCTTCGATGGGGGCAAAAGAAAACAAAAAGAGAGGCAGCCAAACCCACATTGTGGGGGTCCCTGTTATGTGCTATGCTAGGTACATTATATGTGATTTACTGTGCACAGTGATGATATACTCTGGGTATTATTATCCTCATTTTTACTTCACTGCTTGATTTTGTTTGGTCCCACTGACAATCCTGGCAACGTACTTATTTTCTTGGTTGGCAGACACGATATGCAGAATTGCGTGCATTTTAATTCAGGGTGCTTGGGTATGAATATATTTAGTAGCCAAAGACTAAAAATAATCGTGGAGTGGGCATATGAGGTTTTAGACCATGGGTGTGTGTAGAACTTGCCAGTATGTAGATCGGAACCCAAACTGGAACAATTGCAAAGGGAGGCACAGTTTTGTGATTTTTCTTGTGAAAAATGTAATAATTGAAATATTAAAGTAGATAACTGGTAGACCTGTAATTATTTTGTTAGAGTAAGTTTCAGATGAGGGCCATGGTTCAGGGAAGGATAAAATTAAATTCTATAATTTCCAGTAGATTAATGGTTTCTAAAAATATAAGCTTAATATTCCTAAGGCATTCAATTTCTTTCATCTCATCTTCACTGGTTTTGTTCTATTCAACCTTTACTTAAGCTGATAGAACCAGCACACGGAAGCTCAGGCCACGTTACTTAGCAACTCTTGCCCTTCCCAACTATTTGGCAGTTGTTTATTAGTCCTTCAACCCCCTGTGAGTAGATCGGGACGAAGAATATCTGAAATAAAAGCCACAGCTTCTCAGAGAAAGCAAAGAGGGTAGGTGGGGCACATATTTGGGTGAATATGTCAATTAATTAAACTGACATAGAGAAAGCATCTGTCCTGTGAATTCTTATCCTCAAAGCTTCTTTTTCTCCATTATCTAGATCAGAGTTTCTCAGCTTCATTCACTGTTGACACTTTGGGTCGGATAACTCTTTGTCACGGAGGCTGTCCTTTGTGTTCATTATAGGACACTGAGCAGCGTCCGTGGCTTCTGTTGTGTCGCATGCCCTCTTTGTCAAGTCTGGAGTGTCTCCTGAGACGCTGAGAACTGTTGCTCTGGGTCACTAGGTGTCCAAGCACGCCCGGACTAGCCTCACAGGTCCCACCTCGGACGTTATTAGAAATGCAAATTCTTAGTCATCCTAGCCCTACTGAATATTAGAAGATCTGGATTGGGTCCAGCCATCTGTGTCTTAACATCCTGTAAGCGATTCTAATGCATCCTACATAAGAGCAGAGTGGATTTTAATAACATGAACAGGAACACTTATTTACTTATTTGCACACATGGTTAAAAACCTCAAATGATACAGCGACTTCCTCTAGTACGCATGGTTCAAAGAATCAGGTGAAGAGGTCCTAAGAGATTGTAGGATTAAATTTGTACATGTAAATGTGCACATGTAAATTTTTCCCCGTACTTACTACATGCAGAATATGTAGGAACGTAAAAGGAATAAGAAAATCCTTTAGAAACCATTTGCTTTCCATTTGCCTTACAGGAGTATTAATTTTCTGAGCTTTTTTTCCTTCTCCCTTCAGATTTTGAGAACACTGAACCGAACATATGTTAACATGAAACAAAAACCTACTTGGAATGACTTAAACCCCAAAGCTGTGACAACAGATGAACTCTTTGGTTTCATACATCACGCTACTCGAGAATGGAAAGATGGCAAGTAGTATTTCCGCTTTACAAGTGCTAAAAATTTCTTTCTTATTTTTTCTTTTCTTTTCTTTTCTTTTTTTTTTTTCTCATCCAGAAAACCATTTCTCAGCTCTAGCCAATTTCAGTCACAGTTGTAGATTTATTGTGTATGTGTTGGCATTATTGGAAATGTAGCAGCTCATAAGAGCATTTATAACCAGTAAATTAAAACTAGATTTGAATAAGTGGTCGATTTGCATTCAGCGAGTTTGCGCACAGAACTGTGTATTTTATCCCATGTCAATTATGTCAGGGCTCCCTGTAAACCAGGGAAGAAGTCAACATGAACACTTCACGAGACTTTTATAAAGGATCTGATCCAAGACCCTGAGTTTCAGGCAGGCACTATTTTAGGCTCCAGGGACAAAAATTAATGGGACATGTTTGTTGTCCTAAAAGTTTTTGCAAACAGGCAGATCCTTTTGTTAAAATCTGTTGTTACTTCCCAGTTCAATATAAATGCACTAATCTTGGCATTCATACTAAATGAATACTTTGAGTCCTTTCTCCCTTTCATACTCTACATCCACCCTTAGAGTAAATTGTGTAGGCTTTACCTTTAAAATACAGTTTGTGTTCCAGTGCTCTCCTCCTTTGCCTCTATCATATTAGCCTGTACTGTCTCTTGCCTGTATTGGTTCAGTAGTCTCCAACTCTCATCTCCCTGCAGTTCATTTTCCATCCAGCAGACAGAGGACGCTCTTCAAAATATTAGTTCCCTGCTTGTAATTTTCAATGGGTTCCATCTCCCTTAGAATCCAACCCTTATCCAAGGTTTACAAGGTCTTGTGTGATTAGATCCCCCTTCGCCATCTCTGATTTCATTTCCTGCACTGTGCTCTCCCACCTGTTATAATCTATACACTCTGGCCTCCTTGCTCTTCCTTGAACTGCCAAGCATCTTCCCATCGTTGGGCTTCTGCACTTGCTCTTTCCATCATTTGCAACACTACAGATAATTTGCATGCCTTAAGTTATTGAAGTGTCTGGTCAAATGTCACATCAGAAAAGACTTCATTGAGAATCCTGTCTATAGCAGCACACCTTGCCATTCTCCATTTTCTTACCATGTATACACGCTCCTAAATCTGTGGGACAGTCACAATTTACTCCTAACCTTTCTATCTTTTTTTTTTTTTTTTTCAAGGACTGTGGCAGGAAGGGAATAATACTAGTTTATGCTGAAAACCTGTGGATGTCATTCAAATCAGGGATCATTAGAAAAGGTTGCTGGGGGTTTTTTGTTGTGTTTTAATGAGTGGTGGTGGTAGTTCTACATACTGTCATTTATTTTTGCACAAAATATTTCACAGAGCAAAAAAAAACCATCCACGTATGTGCATAGAAACCATTGTTCTTATCATATTAAATATTTGAGTTTTGAAAAAGCAGTAACTATCAAATACATCATGTAACACGCACAATGCCTACATAAGTCGTGATAGCAAAGAGGACTATGGATTTAAAATGCTTTCATCTTGGGGTGCCTGGGTGGCTCAGTCGGTTGAGCTTCTGACTTTGGCTTAGGTCATGATCTCACAGTCTGTGGGTTTAAGCCCCGCGTCGGGCTCTGTGCTGACAGCTCAGAGCCTGGAACCTGCTTCAGACTCTGTGTCTCCCTCTCTCTCTCTGACCCTTTCCCATTCATGCTCTGTCTCTCTCTGTCTCAAAAATAAATAAACATTAAATAAATTTTTTTAAAAATAAAACGCTTTCATCTTCTCATCTTGTGAAGTAATATGCCAACAACCAAATTTCTCAAAGAATGTATAGCACCTTTGAATTAGCTTCAAAATTCTGTCTCATGAATAGTGTTACAGAAAAACGGAGAAAGGTGAAATAAACTAGTGTCTGGCCTAAAATGGATACTGAACACATGTACACGGACAAAGATAATGTCTTCATTTGGTGTAAGTTTTGAGTTGTGTGTGTGTTACTCTCTATAAATCCCCACACCTGTTCTTCAAGGAAGCTCCTGTCATCTTTATTTGACACATGGGAGAAGCTCAGAGAAGTTAAGGTGTATCCTCATGGAAGGGAAACTTGCCCATTGGTATGCATTCCCGGTGTAGCTCTAAAGGTATTTATTACACTTATCAGAAGGAGGCAGCAAATTCACAGCAAATTTATTTGCTTATTAAAAGAATTTCCTGTAGAAATAATAGTAACTTAGTTTAGAAATAAACAGCCCTCAACTCCATTATGTATTAGGATCACTTACTTGTAATTTATAGGTCTCTTCTCATCTATTCTGCGAGAACAAGCGAATCTTAAACGTGATGGACCAAAATGGATAGTCCTGGATGGAGATATTGATCCCATGTGGATTGAGTCACTAAACACTGTCATGGATGATAACAAGGTGAGTAATATCTCCATGCTAACTTGAACATCACATCTGGAGTGCAGTAAGAGTTTTGTTCACTTGTTGATTTAAATACTAGCTTTTAATCATTAAGCCTGATATTCTTTAGGAATGAAATTTATTTTGTGCCCATGAAAGTGGCACTTTGCTGGTAATTCTCTTAATTTCACTGTTAAATAATTGACGGGGGTGCATTTTTCTTGCTGTATGGATTTAACCACCTCTATTTTTTTTAATTTTTAAAAAATGTGTATTTATTTTTGAGAGTGCTTGAGAGTACAAGCAGGAGATGGGTAGAGAGACGGGTTTGGAGGATCTGAAGTGAGCTCTAAGCTACCAGCAGACAGTCCCGTGCAGGGCTCGAAGTCCCAAACTGGGAGACCCTGACTCAAGCCAAAGTCGAATGTTGAACCAGCTGAGCCACCCAGGCATCCCAGATTTAACCACCTTTAAAGAGAGTTAGGTATATATCTAAGAACTTAGTTCATACATACCTTGCCATTTTCTAAGAGTCAGGCATAAATTATTAGATCTTATCTTTGTTTTTTTTAAATATGAAATCTATTGTCGAATTGGTTTCCATACAACACTCAGTGCTCATCCCAACAGGTGCCCTCCTCAGTGCCCATCACCCACTTTCCCCTCCCTTATCTTTGATTAAGTATGGAATACTTGGATAATAAAAGGATGAGTCTGTGCCCTGTGTGAATTGATGAAATGTAGCTATTGAAATTAAGTAGTTCTCTGGCTACAGAATGAGTATAATGGGTTTCTAAGCATTTTGCCCTGGCTGACCCAGTGTTCCCAGCAGAAACAGTGATGGTCCAGGTCCATGAGACGCCACTTAAAGCAACACAAGGTCTATGGTTAGGATCAGGAGAAAGAAAAAGGTAATCATCATTGCTACAGAACAGAATGACTCATCTCCTTAAATTAGCAGTGATTACTGTTTTCTGTATTAAGACATTGTTCATCATAAAATATAGGTCTGAGATCTTTATACTTGCATGAGTTTCCATAGGGCGTTTGATAATTGTGGCATTACAGATTCTAAAGAAAGTTTATTTTTTGTGGTGTTCAGGCCTTTTCATGTAGATCCACCCTTAGAACAAATGTCTTCTCTTTAGACATGTCATCTCTTTAGTCGTTACCACAGTTATTTAAAGGTTGGCCTGAATGGGTCCATGTTGGTGAGTTTGTTCCTCAAGGGTCAGTGAGCTCTCCTCTGGGATTAAGTGAGATCTTCACTCAGACTGCACTTCTAACTCAGAGGAGTACTTTTGGCACTTCTCCTGGGGATGGGGGCATGGGAGAAGTACCTTGTGTTGTGATAGCGAGTTAGCCTCATTGCTTTTGCCCCTCAACAACCGAGGGCCTCTTTTATGCTGTGCTGTTCTGTCCAGGTGCTGACCTTGGCCAGCAATGAGCGCATAGCCCTTACTCCCTCCATGAGGCTGCTCTTCGAGATTCATCACTTAAGGACTGCAACCCCAGCTACTGTTTCCAGAGCTGGTATCCTATATGTGAACCCACAAGATTTGGGCTGGAATCCGTGAGTACTTACCATTTTAACCATTTTTAAGTGTACAGCTTAGTGGCATTACATACATTTGTATTGTCGGGCAACCACCACCACCATCATTCTCCATAACTTTTCTCATCTTCCCAAACTGCAGCCCTGAACCCATTACACAGGAACTCCCCTATATGCCCTGTCCTCAGTCCCTTTCTCTTTTCCATCTTTACGAATATGTATATGCCAGATGCCTCTTATAAATGGAATCATACAGCAATTGTCTTCTTGTGATGGGCTTACTTCAGTTAGCATAATGCCTTCAAAGTTCATCCATGTTGTAGCATGCTCCAGAATTTCCTTCTTTTTTAAGGCTGAATGATGTTCCATTGTATGTAGATACCACATTTTTCTTATCCATCTTTCTGTTGATAGACACTTGGGCTCCTTCTACCTTTTGATTATGGAAAATAGTTTTTGTGGCTATGAGTATACAGATAGGCCTTTGAGTCCCTGCTGCCAGTTACTTTGGATATATTCCCACAGGTGGCATTTCCAGTTGATATGGTAATTCTGTTTTTAATTTTAACTTTCTTAAATTTTTAATGTTTATTTATTTTTTGATAGAGCAAGCCAGGGAGGGACAGAGAGGGAGGAAGAGAGAAATCCCAAGCCCGCAAACTACGAGATCATGACCTGAGCCAAAACCAAGAGTCAGGCACTTAATTGACTGAGCCACCTAAACACTCCTGCTTTAATTTTTAGAGGAACCACTGTACTGTTTTCCACAGTAGCTGCAGCATTTTACATTCCTCCCAACGGTGTACAAGGGTTCCAATTTCTGCACATTCTTACCAACACTTGTAATTTTCTCTCTTTTTTATGACAGTCATCCTAATGGGTGTGAAATGGTGTTTCACTCTGGTTTTGATTTACATTTCCCTAATGATTAGTCTTATTGAGCAGCTTTTCATGTGCTTATTGGCCATTTGCATATTTTCTCTGGAAAATGCTTATTTTAGTCTTTTGCCTATTTTTTTAAATCTAGTTTGCTTTTGTTTTTATTCTTGTGAATATTTCTTTTTTCAGTCTTAGCTATAAAAACTAAAATTTTATCTGATCATTTGAAGGAAGTATTAGCAAATAAATTTAAAGCTAATTAAGTAGGCTAATTTGAAGATAATGAAAGGAGGGCCTGGGTGACTTACTTGAGCATCTGACTTCGACTCATGTTATGATCTCACCAGTTGTGAGTTTGAGCCCCATGTAGGGCTCTATGCTGACAGTGCAGAGCCTGCTTAGGATTTTCTGCCCCCTCTCTCTGGCCCTCCCCTGCTCACTTTATGTCTCAAAAATAAAAAAAAAAAATTAAAAACTAAAAAAAATTAAAAACATTTTTTAAACAAAAATAATGAAATTAACACCTGTATGGATTTGTCATTTTTAGTTGGACATTACCCTGTTCACACCTTGTACGTGTTAAGAACTCAGTATTTGTTGAATAAGTGAATAATAGTTCATATGGAGAATGAAGATATAGATATATCATTTTCTGTAAATACATTAATGTATAAACTTGTGTGTTCATACTGAGACATATGATATCCATACCTGAACGGTGGTAATTCTTTGATGGAGAACAAATTGTGCTCACTTGCTGCTCTCGAATGCTTACACTTGGCATAATCCATCCTGGGCGGCAACGTGTTGCACCTCTGGCATTCCCTCTATGAGGTGTGGAAAGAGTGTTTGACCTCCGCACGTGAACACGTGCTTGAGGGCTACTGGTGTCAGAATCTTCTGTCCACCCCTCCCCCCTGCCCTGGCCCCCACAGGCTGTCCTGTATGGGCCACTTCAATGGGCTCCTTGCCCTCTGGCTCCTGGTTGGTTTGGCCCATGAGAAGCCCTGTCAGGGAATGAGAGGGAGAGAGGAGAGTGAGGTCAGCCTATTTACTTCCTTGGCTCTTTCCATGCGGTGTCACATCAGGATGGCTGTGTCTCTCAACTGCAGGTCACCCCTCCTCTAAAGTCTTTCTATAAGATTTGTCCCTTCCACATTCTGGTAGTCCCTCGTGTCCTTGTCCCTGCAGGCACAGGTGCACTAACCGCTCCTCGGTTATTACCCATGGCACAAAACTTTCCCCTCCATTTTCCCTGCTCCGTGCCCACACCTTTGTCAGTAGTCCTCCTGGCAATCCTTCCCTGTTATCCTGATGTCAGGATGACCTCTGTTCCCTGCCACGTGCTTGGCTGACGTGCTTCTCCAGGCTGCTTTTTCTGGGTACTGATTTGTTCACCGAAGGTCTCATCCCTTGACTCCACAGCAAAGTAGAGCCATGCCCAGGCTTTTGTGTCCAACAGTGTTTTATTGGATTTATCTGGGGAAAGGAGTGATTTTTAAAAGTCTAAGGTGGAGAGTTCTTCTTGAACTGATGATAGATTCTTTTCCCAGGTAGGATTCAGACTGTGTCCTAGGATGTTTTTGTGGGTTTGGGGGCTGGCTAACAGAGCATCTATGTTAGCCCTTGACTCCCCCATAAACACTGCAGAGGCATTCCTCACACCCCATTTCCTTCAGGGGACCCCCTCTGGATGTGGTCTGATTTCAATCATGAGCCTCATGATTCTCAAGGTCTATGTAGTTTAGGCTCAGTAGCATCGCATAGAGATTCGTGCTAATGAAAGCTGTGTAAAGCCCTTTTCAAGAAAGACTTTTATCTAGTAAGTCAAAGAGTCTTACTTGATTAAAAAAGGCACCCAATTTGCATTCCTAAGAAAGTTAAACAACTCTTTCTTCACCATTAGATTTTATTTTTACTGAGGTTTTTTTTTTCTTTGTTTTATCCAAGATCAGTGGGTAAGTTTTAATTTTCATGTGTGTGACCACAGAGCCATTATCCAAAATGATGGGATTCTTCTCTAAAGGATATTTTTACATTTTTACCATCTACCACCAGAAACTTTAAATGAACTACAAAAAAATGGGTTTTTCAGATTGGGGGATATACTTTTACACCATATTTATTGCATACGTCATTACTTTTATATGATAATAGTATCATACCTTTGCACGTATTGACTCATTTAATCCTTAATTACCTTCTGAAATAGAATTATTAACCCAGTTTTCCAAACCGATGTCTTAGGTCTCTTCCCCCACCCCCCCCCCCAACTTTTAATTTGAAAGTATTTGAAATTATAGAAAATTTGAAATGGTGGTAGTCCACTGTATCCTTTTTTCCCCTACAGTTATCAGTTGTTACCATTTTACTGTATTTACTTTCTCTCTGGATGTACACTCTCTCATAGGCACAGACACACATATATTTTTTACTTAGGTTTACTTCTGCTAAATTATCTGGAAGTAAGTTGGAGACATTACGCCCCCTCACCACTGAGTAGTTGATTATCCCCATGTAGGATATTCTCCTACATGAACGCAGTACAATTAACATACCTAAGAAATTTTTCCTTGATGTGGTATTTAATAAAGCATAATATTTCTTTTTAAAAATTCTTCTTAATGTTTGAGAGAGAGTGCGAGTGGAGAAGGAGCAGAGAGAGGGGGACACAGAGGATCTGAAAGAGGCTTTGTGCTGATAGCAGAGAGCCTGATGTGGGGCTCAAACTCACAAACCACAGGATCATGACCTGAGCAGAGGTCAGACACTTAACTGACTGAGAGCCACCCAGAGGCCCCATGAAGACAAATTCTTCACATTTTCTCAGTTAACTAAGACGTTTCTTCTATCGGTTTTTTTTTTTTAATCTAGTATCAACACAAAGATCATCATGCATTGCATTTACTTGTCTGTATTTTCTCTCTTGATGTAGAATATCCGCCCCCCCCCCCACCTTCTCTTTCATGATACTTACAGTTTTCAGGGAAACAAGCCAGGTGCCTATAAGAGTGACCCATTGGTGGTTACAAAGTGGTGACTTCCTAATTCATTCATTGTATTTATATATATGAAGTGACATTTTCCTATAAAGAATTCCTCCTCTTCTTTCCTCTTAAATTCCTCCCTTCCACTCCTCTCTCCCTTCCGTTCTTTTTCTCTCTCACTTTATCTCTCCCTCTTTGTTTTTTCATAGGTATCATTTTCTGTTCATGGTTTCTTTTAGTTCGGTGGGTTATAATTCATTACCATCATTTTCCTGGCTAGATGCTCACTTTGTCTCAAATTTGCCATCAAGAACCCCTTCCGGCCAGCCCCTTACATGCTCTTTTTCACCTGTCGTTGTAGATCTTTGAGTGCTTGGCTTTCTGGCTAACCAAAATGCTTCTGACTCATTTCATTCTTCCTTCACCCTCGCTGGATTCAGTGATTTCTCCAGGGAGCCAGAGGAAACCACCTTTTGTATAAGCAACAGTATTTAGAATCCAGTATAGGGATGTTTAGTGTACTCATAGCTACTGATAGGTCATTGCTTTTAGGCTTTTTGAGTGAGCACAATTAGAAATATATTTCTTTAATTCTTATTGTAGGAAATGCTAGGTTACTGTGGATAGAAGAGATGGTAAAATATTTTGTTGATAATACCTTTCTGGGATTCCATTTAAGACCTAAAGGTAGTGCCAGTATCAGGTAGTCTTCTTAGATATGTTTGTTTAAATTCTCTGAACTATTCTAAAAAATAATTTTATATCCACACTTAACAGACATGGAACATACCATGTCAGATAACAAATAACCTTAAAATCACATCACCATGTGATTGGCTATAGAAATCAAATACTATTTTACTTTACCTCCGAGTCTTAAGTCTACTAGACAAACACTGGACAGTTCATATATGTCTGTTGAGATCTTGAGAAATCGAGAAAGAACAGGAATTGGAAGAAAATTTCTAGAATCTATGAGCAAGATTTTTTTTCCAGTTAGAAAGGGATTAATGTGTAGAAAAGGAAAAGCAAACAGGCAGTGACTTATTTAAATTCATTCATAATTCTTTAAGTTGCTTAACTTAAAATTATTTAAGCAAACATAATTGAAAATAAGATCTACCAAACTACATATTACCTTAAAGAGGATGATAGGAAAAGGTCGGAATATCTCTGGAATTTAGTCCGATTCCAAGAGATTACTGGAAGGTAAGTTTTGGGAGCCACATCTTTAGATCACTCTTACTCCTTTATTACTTGCATTTGTATTAGTTTTTTGGACTTTGTCTGTCTCATCAGTCTCTCCTGCATTGGCTGAGCTCACTGTCTTCTACCCCGGAAATCCCGTCCTCCATCTTTGCATACTATATATATTTGTGAACATATCAATGCAGAAATCATTGACATACACTGCCAGTCAACACCTCCTAACCGCTGCCAATTTTCCAGGCCACGGTGAATGATAGAGCAACCTGCAGCTTGCTGACAGGGGGCATGTTATAGAGAGAGCTCCTATGAGTTCCACCTCTCCTACATGACACTATTCCGTTCCCAGACTAGTGAGTAACCTAGTATATCTGGGCGGTTTCCAAACTAGAGGGTTTTAGACTTGATGGGGTATATGAATGGCACTTCTGGAGAAGGGAAGGGCAACACAGTTGATTATGTGGAACACATTTGCAAATGAGCACGAAGTAAAGATTCTCTTAGGGACCTGGATATTGACATGAAGGTGATGCATTAAGGCATCACAGTGTGGCTTCTTCCTGAGGCAGGGGCACCAATGATCTCTTATGTAGGTAAGAAATAAACCTGTTATCTTCATATGTCATTTTCAATTGTATGTCATAATAGCAGTAAGTCATTTGGTCATCTTCAAATGCATAGCATCTTTTAAAAACCATAAGGAACTTTTTAATGAAATAAAGTGGAAAGAATTGTCAACAAAGATCTGTATCTTCAGTTTTTTCCGTTGCCAAAGATAATAGTGTCTGCTTCTAAATTCACTATTTTTCAATGTTTTTTTTTGTTTTATGTATTTAAAAAAAACAGCTAAGTATCAGAAATTGTCAGTTTAAATGTTTGTTTATTTGAGAGGGAGAGAATAGGGCAGGGGCAGAGAGAGAGTGCTCCAGAGAATTCCAAGCAGGCTCCATGTTGTCAGCACAGAGCCAGATGCGGGGCTCAGTCCCGTGAATCGTGAGATCGTGACCTGAGCCAAAATCAAGAGTTGGATGTTCAACCAACTGAGCTACCCAGGTGTCCCTCAATGTCTGTTTTTATTACGAACTATGAAAATGTATCAATAATTTATACATGAAATTTTAAACTGTTGATATTCGACCTAGACTTTTTTACTCCCTATGCTCTCTGGGATGGTTGACCCCTAGCAGAGGTCGTTTGGGGCCTTTTGATGGGGGTGTGCAAGATTAGCTTTTACCATGTCTCCTAGTAGGGTTGAACTCATGTCCTTCTTTGTGGAGGTAATTGGTACAAGGGCAACAATTGCTTGTGGGCCTGATAGGTTTTCTCTTTGAGACTTTGGCTACTGCCAGTATGGGTTAGTGAAGCAGTTTTTACCTGCCCCCCTAGTGCAAAGTCATTTCTCCCTTCTCTGGCTCTTTTGAGGCTTCACCTCCCGGTTATCCCTGCATAGACTTCTCCTCCCCCTGAGACCAGAGACCCAGGGGGTAGAGGTTGAATTTGTTTTACCCATCAGAGCACTCGCTGCCAACTCTGGTGCCCTGTTTGGACTCTGTTGCCTTTAGGAGCTATACAGATAGGCTGAGCCAGGATCTGAACACAGTTCTCTGAATTCAACCAACCCTTTGCTGGATAAAATCTATTGAGAATTTGTTCTGTGCCAGACAGTAATCTAAATACTTTATCCATGAGAGGGGTGCCTGGGTAGGTCAGTCGGTTGGGCGTCCAACTCTTGGTTTGGGCTCAGGTCACGATCTCACGGTTCATGGGCTTGAGCCCCGCACCAGGCTCCATGCTGCCAGTGCAGAGCCTGTTTGGGATTCTCTCTCTCTGCCCCTCCCCCATATGTGCTTTTTCTCTCTCTCGAAAGTAAATAAATAAGTACTTTATACATGAGAAATCATTTAATTCTCAGAACAGTCTTAGGACGTCTGTAGTATCATCATCTCCTTAGATGAGAAACTTGAAGCACAGACAGGTTAAGTAACTCGCCCAAGGTAACAGGTGAAAAATGGTAGAGCGGGCATACAAATCCAGGCTGTCTGACTTCAGAGCTCTGTCTTGCCGAGCGGTCCTCTTGCCACCCCCACTGCCGCAGTGAGCTCTGGACACTAAGATTCTGTTTCTGGCAGCTGCTGTGCAGTTGCAGTAGCTGAGAGGTAGATGCAGCCTTTGGGCCTTCACCTCTAGGAATGACGCTTGTTTTCCATTGTTCCTTGGTGCCCACTGTCTCCACCACCCAGAGATGCTCTCTCAAGTTACCGTCATGCAACCGGACTTGAACTGAAGACAATTTCTCTTAGACCTGAAAAAGTTTTGACAGCTGGTATTTGATAAATCTCACTTTAGAAGAAGCGTGATTGAATAGTCCATAGAACCCTATCGTGGCATTTTGTAAAAATCAAAGGGAGCCTTTTATAAGATAATTATCTTACCTTAATTTCTTCTGTTACTAAAATTGTGAAATCTGATTTACTTATATAGCAAAGTAAAGCTGTAATTGTGTAGCTTCTCTGCTGGCAGCTAAATGTATTTATTATCACTACCTCCTATTAGATGAGAACTTTTCAAGCAATTTTTTTTCATTTAACTTCACATACTTCACCCTAGAAACCACTGTAGGAGCTGCGAAGCTATGTTTCATTTTACTGATAAGTATGATTTTATTAATGTGTTGGGGGATATTAACGTATCAAAATTGATAACATTCTTGAAGCTTCAGATGAACACACATGTACCTGAGCATGAGATACCATTTCAGACCCACTTAGTGGAAATACATTATCTGCCTGTCGGGTTCAAGTTAGATCCAGTCCAGTGGAAAAGGAGGGACTTGGAAATAGCCCCTATGGAATTTTCACCTTTTTATTTGTAACTGATTTGTCATCACTAAATACTTGATGCCAAGATTAATCAAGAAAAATCCCAAGCTGTTTTCATAAATAAGGCCTACCCTATGAAATAGTTTCAGTCCCTTAGGAAATGACACACTGCAACCTCCTTATAAATGCTCAGTAATGGCCTACTTATACTCTATTATGTTTGGCTTCTAAGTGCTATTAGGAGTTTCTTTTACATTCTTTTCATTAATGCAAAAGTGGCCTTTAAAACAAGTTTTTAAGGGGTCATTTAAAAATATTTGCAGTTTGAGAAAGAGAATGAACTCACTAAACATGTCCCTGAAGTGTGGCACCAAGCTGGGGGGGGGGGGGGGGGGAAGCTTTTGAGTTGGTGAAATTCTGCTTTTCAAGCCTAGTGTTCAATAAAAGCTTTTCTATGTTCTTTTTCAGGTATGTGGCCAGTTGGATAGACAGAAGGCGGCATCAATCAGAAAAGGCCAACTTAACTATTCTTTTTGATAAATATGTCCCTGCATGCTTGGATAAGCTGAGAACAAGCTTTAAAACCATCACTTCAATTCCAGAGAACAGCCTGGTGCAGGTTTGACTCTGGTCACCCCGTTTTACATTCCAGTCCTGATGCGGTAGTGGGGCTCGATCAAGGCAATGGCAGCTTTTGTTTGACAAAGAAGATGGAAAGATTTTGGGGGTTGTCGGGTTATTCCAACTCTCTTCCCACAGCTCCGTCCGTGTTCCCGAGTGCTTTTGGCAAATCTCTGTGACACACCTATTCCTTTCCATGATCACCTGGGCTATAGTCTGTTTTTTCATGAGACTGTTGTTCAGAAGGCAGAAGCCCCCTTGTATGTCCCCAGATATTTACATAGTTCCTCACACAGAGTAGCGGCCAGGTGTGTGTTTACTTAATTATTGTGTTCCTTCAAGTTACTGGAGTAGAAAAAGAACACAGTGGCAGCAGCCATATTTCTTTTTTTGTCTCCTAAGTCACTGGCCCAGAGAAGGTGCTCAGTGTTTTTTCGACTACAGTAAATCCAGTAACTAAAGATGTTGGCCAGTGAGCAAGAGAAAGCTTCTGAGCTCAACCACCCATAGCCCTCCCACACTATCCTACCTTTCTGTTCTCCACCTCCCCCAAATACTCATAAAGTCAGATCATACTCTATGGAGTGTTTATAATATTCCAGGAACAGGTCTGTTCTGATCCTCATTCAGAGACAGCTGGTAAGACTGAAGGGTGTATATGATAGGTTGTCATGGAAGCAAATGAAAATAATTCACAGCACACAGAAATGAAGGTTGTGATCTTAATCTCAGCATGAAGAAAAACAATCCCCAGCCTTAAGAAGTATAAAACTTCACAAAAGGTTTACAATTAGAAATCTTTTATTTTTTTTTCCACTAGGAGCAAAATTGGTTTCAGAGTACTTTGTTACCATTAAGTTCCTGTGTTACCAGATTTGTTTGAAGCTAAATGAGAAATAGTCACAAGCATAATAAGAAGAGAAAGTTCAGGTTTTTGGATAATTCACACACCAATTAAATAAACGATAGTCTTCAACAGTAATTATCTGAGGTATAATTTATTTCTGAAAGCAGGTCTGAATTTATTCATAATGAATTAATTATGTGGTTAGCCTAATTAGACTTCCTCTGGTGTAGTACTTGCAAAAGCAGGATTGTGTTCTTTCTCAAGTTGACTTACGTATTTGTGTGATTCTCTGTAGTGTGAATTTTTTTCATTCAAGGGTAGTGTGAAAATAGGTCAGTAGGAATTAATATGACTTTCCTTCTCACTTCCTCCTTTCGTATTGTTCCAAAATGGCATTTTATCCGGAGCTCCTTCTCAGCTGTTGTTTTATACACCAGTCTCTTTTCTGTGATTACTTGTAAGGACAAAATGTGAGACAGAAATGAGTACAAAAGGGAGTATCTTCAAACGACTACTTTGAGAAATTCATGTAGTATGTTTTCCAGTGCGTGAAATATATTGGCTTTAATTTTGATGACGTGTATTAGCTCTTTCACAATATGCACTGAAGTCTGATTTTGCCAATTCCTGACACAGAGCTCAAAGTGTTTTCCAGCTACAGTGTTTGGGAGAAAGTAGAAAAGTTGTCCATTATTAGAATGTTCAGATCAGTGGATGACGTCTCATGGAAGTCAGTCTTTTTTTGTTTCGATTTTCATGGTTCCTCAGACCATCATGGCTTTACTCAGAAATAGCAAAACCTCACCGTTTTACATTATTCTTTCTTCATAGCACACTGCTAATGTTTATTTCTAATAGAAGCTTATTTCAAATTGGCAATACAGAACCATATAACATAGAAATCAAGAGAGTAGACTGAGAAATATAACAGGTGCTCAACTTTTTAAAATTAAAAACCTTTCCAAACTATTTCCAGGACCTTTTTTCCGTGTTACTATGGATTTTCCTCAGTTTTCCTGGGTGGGAAAGAAAGACGCACGCACAGTCCTGACTTGTTTTGTCACAGCTTGCATTGCTGTCCAAATGATAGATAAAATCTTTTGCTGCCTTCAGAAACCAGGGGAAGGGGACCATGAGTTATGAGAGTCTGTGATAATGCTACTAAATGACAACTGTTTTTGTGCTTCCGAGAACTAGCTCAAAAACATGTTGTTCACTACTGATGATTGCTACATTTGGGAAAGGCTTTCGCAAGCTGCCATGTTCCCTTCATTACTGGCCTGATTGTCCTGAACACGGGGTGTGTTTCTGACCAACAGACCGCACTGCTGTCTCACAAGTTCTTGAGTAACATTTCTTGAAGATTAAATTCAGTCTGGTGTCCAGAAAAAAAAATGTCACAGGTCAAGGCTGCAAGTCTGACTTGCTAAATTTATTCAACAGGTGGGAAAAACCCATTGCCAAAGCACTCAGGGAAAGTGGGTTCCCTAAATGTCCAAAAGGGAAATGAATAAATAAATGCCTTTCTGTCAAGTGGAATCTTAGGCACCCATTCCCAGTGATACTATAGGGCAGCTCTTATTGGTAAGGTAAGATGTCTTTAGGATTTTTTTAGGTGAGAAATGAGCTATAGAATACTAGGTATTCTATGACTCCCTGTTTATAACAAAAGAGAGCTTAGATATATGCTCCATTGTATTTCTTTTTGCTTATGTGTATTTGCATTCATTACAGTGATGATGAATTGGATAAGAGCGTCGTTTTCAAAATAGTTTATTGTTTAGAAGATCAATTTTGTCAAAAGTGGCGAAGGTTTTCCACTACTGGTTTAGAAATCTGAGTCCCTAACTTCTGTTTCTCTCAATGTAACAAATCACAGATTGGGGGAAATTCTACAATCTCTTAAGGAACAAGTGGATTTGTTAATATGTCCTATGATCTTATTTTGCTATTAAGGATTTATTGCCCTAAATGAATGGCTATTTCTTGTTCACTAGACTATTTGTATCCTTCTGGAATGTTTGTTGACCCCTGAGAGTGTACCCTCTGACAGCCCAAAAGAGGTTTATGAAGTCGTCTTTGTCTTTGCTTGTGTGTGGGCGTTCGGAGGCACTCTGCTGCAAGATCAGGTATGTTTAGCAGTTGTTTACAGAAATAATTTAAGGAACCAGTTTTACTTGGGGGGGCGGGGCATTGTAATTTTGATTCCTGTGTTTTGTTTATTTTTTTTAACATTATCATAAATCTCCGCCACTTGCCTTGATGTCTTCTAAGCCTGAGTGTTGTTCAGACATGCTCCTCCAGGCTGGCAGCGCTCACATTGGCTGACGATGCCACACCCCTAGCCTTGCCCCAGATCTCTGTTCCGAGCTCACGGCTCAGGGTTTCCACCTGCCTCTGGAGCAGTGCCAGTAGTGTGTGCTTCCAGGGGACGGTCACACCGTGTCAGAGACACAGCTCTTCCTCCGCCCCACCCCTGAATTTGCTCTTCTTCCTCTGTACCCTGCCTTATCCTTGAGGACACTCACATTCCTTCCAGTTGTTCTAGTGAAAATACAGGGAGACATCATTCTTTATTTCTATATCCAATACCTACCTTTCAATCACACAACAGCTTTCACATCTGTCCTCTACTCACTCCCCCGCCCCCCAGCCCCTATCCCTACAGCCTTTATTCAGGAATGTATCATTATTAGATTGTCCTGGGCAGTCACAGTGTCTTAGCTTGGGCTGCCATAACAAAATACCTTACATGGCTTAACCGATAGAAATTTGGTTTTGGAAGTCCAAGGTCAGGGTGCCGGCATGGTCAAGTTCTGGCAAGGACCCTCTTCCTGGCTGGTAGGCAGGTGTTCTTTTGCTGTGTCCTCACCTGGCAGAGAGAAACCAGAAAAAGCTTTCTTGTATCTTTTTTATAAAGGCATTAATCCCTTTGTGAAGACCAACCCTCATGACCTCATCTGAACCTAATTACTCACCAAAGGCCCCATCTCCAAACATGATCACATTGGGAGCAAGAGCTTCTACGTAGGAATTTGGGGTGGGTGGGTGGACACAGTTGAATCTACAGCACATAATAACCTTGAAATTGGTTTCCCTGTCAGTAGTCTCTTACATCCAATCAGTCTCTTACATGATGCCCAGGGTAATGATTCATGAACTAGAGGCAACTCAGGTCAGTTCCTTTCCAAGGGTCTTTCCTTGAGCCTCACATGAGGCTACCATGCCTGCACAGCGTTCCTAGTGCGGGTCACCCATAGCCTCCGACTTCTTGTGGGCAAACACCTGAGATGAGCTTGTTCAAGTGCATGCAGACATGGACACACTCACACCTACATACGTAGGTTAGACTTCCTGAAGTGCAGAATTTTTCACCTTGAAAAGACTGCACATCTGGTCACCATGCACCTCTGTATGTAGATTTTGCCATGTAATGTTTCCAGTCATCATTCAAGCTATCTCCATCATGCCAATAAAGCTCAGACAGGCAAAGTGACTTGATCAAGGTTACACTGGTAAGAAATGACGCCAGGATTCACACCCCTGTACAACTCCAAAGTCCACACTGTCCAGGGGACCTCAGGATCTCTCATGGTCAGAAGGCTCCTACAGGTATCCCAGAATCTTTGCACTAAAAATAGATGGCACACGTCTTCCAGACTTGGCCACATGTTTCCAGATGTAAACGGGATTTAAATTAGAAGGCATCACAGCCAAGCAGGAACCATATTTCCATTGGTTTCTTTGTTGTAGGTCCTCACATACATGGCTGCTAAAACCTGGGGGCCAGTTCTGCTTCTTGTCGCCAGGTTCCTGTAGATCATATCTATAAATAAACTTGGAATTCACTTGGTCTGTTCGATCTTACTTTGATCGTTCTCAGAAGGCACATTTCCTTCTGTAATCTCCCAAGTGCTTTCTAAAGAATAACATCCTGTGTTACTTTGAGTGAGAGTCCAAAGTTGGGATTAGGTGACTGCACAGGGTTTTTCTCAAGCACAATTTACAGCACACGTGCATTTCTCCTTCACAGAGGCCACAGGCATGATCTCCCCTCTCCTCAACCCATCCCCTCCTCCATCTTCTTTGGTATGTTTCCCATGTTCTCTAGGAGGTTTTTCCTTCTCTAGGATATAAACCAGGTAAAGTTGTGTGAGTAGGATGTTGACAGCAGAGATCTCTCTATTCCTGATCACCTCCCTCCTAGCTGATGGTGTTCTCATCTTTCCAGTTTCCAAACATGGCCACCTTCCCACCAGTCCATCAAGCCAGGCCACCACAATGATCACCTAACTCCCCCAGACATTCTCTCCCTAGACTAGAGTCGTCATCGTCTTCATCATCATCATCATTATCATCTTTTCATCTTCAAAAGCTTCTAACTACAAAGCATTCAAAAGAGAGGCTATAAAGTTGGAAACGTGAATGAAACAGACAAAAAAGCACTCTTAGGTTAGCCATTTATTAACTGAACAAATCTGAATGCCTACTATATGTCAGAGAATGTGCTTAGGCCTTTTAGTAGGCTATTTTACTGAATCTTCCAAAAACGATAAAACTGTTATGTATTGGTACAACTACCTTCCTCCCCTTTTACAAACAAAAAAGGAGCCGCAACTTAGAGAAGTTAGCCTGTGAGGGCACACATTTAAAGTCTGAGCCAGGTTCAGACTGCAACAGACTGATCCAGGCCCCGTGTTCTCAAGCCAGGCCATTGCACACAACTTTAAAATAGGTCTTGGATCAACTCTCCCTGAGCTCCCATAAACTGCTGTTTTCCCTTCTCACTTGGCTTCTAAGGTAACAACCTCTTCGGTCTGCTTTTGTACTTCCCCCATAATCCATTATCCTCTCAGCAGCCAGAGTGACTTTTTTTAATGTAAATTGAATTATATGATACACTTGAGAGTTTAAAACACTTTAATGGATTCCTTTTGCTTTTAGGACAAAGTGAAAAATTGAATACCATCTCCAAGCCCTCTGGATCTGGTCCTGCCTGTCTCCCCCTGCTTCTTCCTTGCTACTCCCTCCCCTACCTCCCACCCTCTTCCACCAGTTGCACTGAAAGTTTCTGGAACACAAGGTCTTTCATGCCCACAGGATCTTTGTCTGTGCTGGCCTCTTCCTGCTTCTTGGAATAGTGTGCCTGTTCTCAAATATCTGTGTCCGTTCTCAAAGATGGCTCACTGAAGATCCAATTCAAATGAATTTACCCCTGTTACTCTTAATTACAGCAAACTTTACTTTCAAGACAGCTCTTTATTTGTACATTTATTGGCTTACCCTCTACCATGGCTTACCCTCCACTGTGCTTCCTCATGTCTCTGCCTCTATCTCCCCATATACTCTACGAGGATAGGAGCTTTTTTGGTTTTCTTCCCCACTAGAGAACAAATGCATTTTAGTTGAGTGAATCAAAGATTTATCACCAAGATGATCTTGGCAATGTAGTGGTCAGCCAATATTAATGTAAAGTAGGAGTCCTATGAATTCTGCCTACAGAGAACGGTGCCAGGTAAGTTACTTTCTGAACTAACTTAAGACCAACCTCTGTAGGGTGATGAAATACCATGCCACCAACCCGAAAATCATGTGAGCCTAGACTCATGAACACATGCGTGGTGGTATGTAGGCGTGTGAGCTCAATGTGTTGGGAAGGTGCTGGGGCAAGCTCTGCCTGCTGAGACTGATGACCGTTCTCTGCCCTCACCACACTTTCCTGTTTTCCGGCCATCCTGTCTGTACCCGAGAGTGTAATCAGCCCAGTACAGAAAGTTGGCCATACTCCAGGGACATAGACCACCAAAGGAAAAAAACAGACTTAAGAATTTCACAGGAGAAAAATGGGAGTTAAGGTCTTAGATTAAGTATGACACTGCTGAACGTGGTGGACGCTCACACACGCTGTTCTTTGAGTTCACCAGCTCACTATGCTAGAGTATCCTGTGGGTATAGAAGTCTCTGTGCCACGTTGTTCCCTGGATGGAGGAGTCAGGAGGCTGCGTGGTCCTGTGGATGGAGGAGACAGGAGGCTGGGTGGTCCAGTCAATATAGGAGCCGTTAGACAGAGTCTTCTATAGATACAGAAGGCTGTTATAACCCACTACTATACAGTCACCATTTCCCCTTCTTTATTTTCCAAACCCTAATCTAGCAGCAAAAGGCTTGTACCTATCATCATATAAAGACAGTCCTTTCTGGAGGACAGCAGTTTGTCTCTCTAGAGCTTTCAGCTCCTCAGTGGTGCCCTGCCAGAAAACCAAGAATGTGCCTTTCCTCATCCCTCATGGTGGGGGTGCCCGGATTTAGAATGTCAAAGATAAAGAGTGCGAATCTTGACTTGAAGGAATGAAGTAGGGTTACCAAATGCTTACTTTTCTAAATAAGGACATTTATTTTAAAAGTGACCTTAATTAATAACATAATTTTATTAAGGAAAAGGTTTTTTAACACCCAAAGGTCTTGGAAGTCTATAAGCTCAAAGAAAGGACAGTATTTAAATCAAATACTGCTACCAATTTTTAAAAAGTATTCCTTTGTTCTTTCTTATTTTACCATCAATTGATTTACTATCAATTTTACTATCGATTGATATCAATTGATTTTACTATCAGTCAACACGAGTGTTTGAGAACCACTGTCTTACTTTACCTAGCATGGGAATTTGCATGATGGCTCATTGTTAAATTGAATAACCCAGGGGTAATCTAAGGTTCACCTAACCTTACTTTGCTTTTTAAGTTAATAATTATTCCAGAAAATTTGTACCTGATGGAGGCATGGCAATTATAGCTTTCTGCTTCTCTGATATTATCACTCATTATAAGTTACTTCTAGTTATTTATTTTTCTTGGGTCATTTACTCAATCTCATTTGTAATTATGACTCTGTACATTACAAATACTGTGCCTAACAGGATTTCGAGGGGCTTTGTATGTGTTCAAAATTACCTCTAGGTCTGCAATAAGGATTTTTCTTGTTCTCCTTAGCTTTCAGGCTCTCAAGCGGAATTCAGTCGCTGGTGGCATAAAGAGATGAAAGCCGTGAAGTTTCCATCCCAGGGGACAATCTTTGATTATTATCTGGACCACAAAACTAAGAAATTCTTGCCCTGGGCTGAGAAAGTCCCCAAACTTTCTATGGATCCAGAGGTACCTCTGCAGGTAGGTGGAACATTATCATTTTCAAGCCGCACTGTGCTGGTTTGAGCCTTCGCTCCCCGCCCCTCCCCACCCCCCTTTTTTTCAGCAGTCCTTTTCCGGCCGGATGGAAACATTTTTGATAGGGTCAGCATATACTCTATTTCTTGAGAGAGAAGAATCTTAGTTATAGGACCAATCTGTAAGATGGCTCTTGTATTTCTACAACCTTTTTAGAAAAGTTTCTAACTTCATTGTGTGGTAACAGCTTTCTTTATATTTTCCTGGAAACTTTGTGAGCTTTATTAAAAATCAAAGACATATTTCTGTTAGTTCAGTGATTCTTATATGTGACCATATTGTGAATTTATTAGACAGCACTTTTCACATAGAACATCTTTCCTTTAGCCCCCAAGCTGTAAAATGGATGTGTGGAATCTCCCCAACTGTGTTTCAAATCCTCATGGCAACTGACACATCTAAGAGGATCTCTTTAATTTTCTCTTCATATGCTGTCGTTTTACAGTTCTCTGATGTTGAGTTACTCTCTGTGCATCTTCTTATTCTGCCTCAATCTCTTTTACTTTTCATTATACTTCTTAAAATCGTGTCATCCTGGGGGCGCCTGGGAGGCTCAATCGGTTAAGCGTCTGACTCTTGATTTCGGCTCAGGTCATGATCCCAGGGATCAAGGGATTTAGCCTCATATCGGGCTCTGCACTGACAGTGTGGAGCCTGCTTAGGATTCATTCTCTCTCTCTCTCTCTCTCTCTCTCCTTTCTCTGTGCCTCCCCCGTGCTTGCTCACTCACTCTCAAGATAAATAAATTTTAAAAAACTCATGTCAGGGGTGCCTGGGTGGCTCAGTCGGTTGAGCATCTGACTTCAGCTCAGGTCATGATCTCATGGTTCGTGGGTTTGAGTCCCCCGTCAGGCTGTGTGCTGTCAGCTCAGAGCCTGGAGCCTGCTTCAGATTCTGTATCTCCCTCTCTCTCTGCCCCTCCCCTGCTCACACTCTGTGTCTCAAAAATAAACAAACATTAAAAATTTTTTTTTTAAATCTCATATCACTCTGATTCACTTTAGAACTTATTGTTTCAAGTAGTGCTATGTGAATAGAATCTAGGTGATTTCTGTGGCATTAATTAGGAAGCAGCTCATGTGAAATCAAAGAAAACCCAATGTATTAGTTCTCTGAAGCTGCTACAGGAAACTACCACAAGGCTTGGACAGCAGACATGTATTGTCTCATGGTTCTGGAGGCTAGAAGTTGAAAAAAACCATGTCAGCAGGACTGGTTCCTTCTGATGCTGTCAGGGACAACTGGAAGAGACTTCCAGGCCTTTCTGTCTGGAATTAGCTGGTGATCTTGGTGTTTCATGCTCGCTGCTTACTTGCACGGCATTTTCCCTGTGTGTGCACATTTCCCTTTATGTAAGGACACCTGTCCCTGGATTAGGGGCCTGTTCTACTTGTATGAGTGTGCGAGGGATGCCCAAACACAGTACCGTAGACTGGGTGGCTTCTACATTAGAAATTCATTTTCTCCTGTTTCTTTCTGGAGGCTAGCAATCCATGACTGATGTGTTGGCCACTCTGGTTTCTCCTTAGTCCTCTCTACTTGGCTTGCAGATGGCCACCTGCCTGCTGTGTCCTCACATGGCCTTTGTGTGCATGCATCCATGCTTCCCTGGACACTGTCTCCAAGTCTGTCCCAACCGCCTCCTTTTAGAAGGACACCAGCCAGTTTGAGGTAGGGCCCACCCTCATGGCTTCGTTTTAGCTTAATCACCTCTTTAAAGATCCTGTTTGCAAATACAGTCACTTTCTGAGGTACTAAGGGTTTGGGCTTTATCATAAGAATTTTGGGAAGACCCACTTCAACCTGTAACACCGAGCCAGGAGGAAACTTATTTCACAAACAAGAAATGAGAGGTAGGATGTCCCTGAGACGGGTTAATTCTGTGACTTGGTGTTATTACCAAGGATTTAGGTCTTACCATCTCTCTGGTCTTCTTAACACTGGCATCATTTTAAGACTAGGATTCTTCCTGGTCTGAAAGGACTCCGGTAACATCAAGAGTCACCTTTAGAGGGAAAGGATGCTTTCTCTTATCTTTTTTTTATGAAGAGTGAGGAAACCTTCTCAGAAGCCCCAGAGCAAACCGCCTCTTTCATCTAATGCTGCAGGGGTCACATGCCATTCTAAGCTGTCTCAGGCCAGGGTAATGGGTTAAAATAATTGGCTTTGATGAATCACCACACCACTGTGGAAACCAGGTGGAGCTTCGCCTGAAGCGTGTCTGTGTGGGAGAAGCGTGGAGACTTGGACAAAGTGGGAGCTCTGGCAGGAAGGAGAGTGGAGAAATGGGTGTTTGGGAGGCAACCTACCATGTCTGTTCCATCTGCTTGATAAATTTTGAAAGCTGTTTTTTCTCAGCCTGCCTGGACCTAGCCCACCTGGGAGTGTTATCTGGCGAGCTGAAAGCTGAGAATTCGTAATAAACCAAAGACCAAAAACTGGTATCACTGGGTTGATGCATCTGATCAGTGACAACTTCTATGCAACAAGGAACTATTAGGAATTTGTGGTCCTATTTTACGCACGGCTGGACCAGACGTTATTTGATTAACAGCTTCTTAACATATTGGAAGAGAACCATACTCAGTAATAATGGTCAATACTGATGTTACAGTAGTCTATCTCAGACCCTTTTCTAACTTGCTTTACATAGATTACATCCTTTTTAAAAAAAATGTTTTTAAATGTTTATATTTATTTTTGAGACAGAGAGAGACAGAGCATGAGCAGGGGAGGGGCAGAGAGACAGGGAGACACAGAATCCAAAACGGGCTCCAGGCTCTGAGCTGTCAGCACAGAGCCCGAAGTGGGACACAAATCCACGAACCATGAGATTATGACCTGAGCCAAAGCCAGATGCCCAACTGGCTGAGCCACCCAGGCGCCCCATAGATTAATTTATCCTTAAAACAACTTTCTAAGGCATAGACTATTAATAACCTTTTTACACAGGGTAAAATGGGAGTGCCAAGACATTAAGTAACGTGCATACTGTCGTGCCCTGGCACGCCTTCTGTGTGGTAGTTAATACAGGGCTCAGGCTCTGGACAGGCTTGGATTTTAATCCAAGTACCACCACTTACTACCATGCTGTGACTTTGGCCAAGTTATCAGTGTTCTCTTAGCTTTAGTTTCATCATCTCCGAGATGAAAATCCTAACAAAACTCTCCTCAAAGATTAGGTATGTGTATCATACAACATAGCTTATAAAGTGCTTACCATAGTACCTGTCACATACTCAGTTCTAAGTAGGTGTTAATTATTATTAATGTGTAGAGAAAAGAGCTAATAGCCAAACTAAGAGACACGTGATGACATTGAGCAGGAAAAAAGGAGAAAAATATTATAAAATGTAACTGATTAAAAACAGTCATCTGGGACTGTTTAATGTAGCACAGAACAGTCTTTGCCTTTTAGTAGGCCTTGAGAGCATCACTAAATCAAATCAGAATTCTAGAGTAAATGTTCATAATCATGAAAATGATCCTGAATGATCTATAAAATAGCAGTTGTGTTCAGGATATGCTAACCATGTAATGAAGAATATATTGTAGATTTTAGCTATTTTTTTTAATGAACAATCTGAATCTTGCAAATGGTTTTTTACCCCCTTTTGAAATTGGCCACCAAAAGTGTAAGAAATGTCAACTCTCTTTGCATCATTGTGCAGGATTCTTTTTTTTTTTTTTAATTTTTTAATGTTTATTTTTGAGAGAGAGTCATAGTGTGAGAGAGGAAGGGGCAGAGAGAGAGGGGGACACAAACTCCGAAACAGGCTCCAGGCTCTAGGCTCTGAGCTGTCAGTACAGAGCCCAACATGAGGCCCAGACCCACAAACCACAAGATCATGACCTGAGCTGAAGTCGGACACTCAACCAACTGAGCCACCCAGGCATCCTAATTGTGCAGGATTCTTTTTTTTTCTTTTTTTGCATGTCTACACCTGCTACCCTTTTCCTGATATTACATATTAATCTGTGTTCCCGGAGTCTGGTGTTTATTCCCATTCTTCATGTTATTGTATTCCTATATGCCAACTCAAATTTGTTTTGAAACAATATAGTATATGAATAAATAGCTAATTTTCAAAACAGAGGCATTGTTATGCAGTTTTTTTTTTAACTAAACAGTGCATAATAAGTTTGACATGTACTTTATAGATTTATGACTATTTCACTTAAAATCACTGTTTCCCCATTGGGTTTCTCCCCAGGGTGAATGCCCTAACCATTTTGCCAGTTAATCTTATTCAGCCAAGACATTGCTACCAACTTTCATTTATGTGTGGCTTGACTTTCAAATGTTTTGTCGCTCCTAAAAAGTGGTAGACAGCTTCTTCAGTGTTTCCTGTATTCCCTTGTATGCATAATGCAAGGTTGGGCAGAGTGTAGGTACTCTGTGATAGGGTCTTTGGCTAGTACTTAATGTGGAAAAGATAAATCAGTTGCTTATGCCATTGTGCTTTGAAGGGACTACCCAGTTGCTCTCCTCCAGCTCTGACGTCTGAACTTTGACAATTCAAAACTGAAAATTAGGTAAGATTCCCCCGTACTGAGCATTAACCTGAATTAGGAACGCTTTGGGTCTCAACTGTGCAGTGACTGTGTTGGTCCAGATTCGGAATTTTGGAATGAACCTCTCTTTCTGACTTGGCTTCCTTTCTCTTCCTCCCTGTTCCAGAGAGTTATGGTTCACACATCAGAGACAACTCGTCTGAGATACTTCGTAAAGTTGCTGCTTGAGAAAGGACAGCCTCTAATGCTAGTAGGAAATGCTGGAGTGGGAAAGACGGCCTTCGTAGGTGACACGCTGTCAGGCCTCTCTGAGGATTATCTAGTGTCCCGTGTGCCTTTCAACTACTACACAACATCCACGACTCTGCAGAGTAAGCGCCCCTCCTGTTTGTATTGTAGAAACAGGTGATCAGAGACTGTCAAGACTGGGCCATGCAGCCCAAGGGGAAGGCTACTTTCTCTAGGCTTTAGACCTTCTGCTGAAGCTTCAGATGAACTTTTTACCTATCACCAATCTGGGTAAAATAAACTTTGTTTCAGCGTTGTGATTTTGGCTTTTTATGTCACTAAAGGCTTTATTTGGGTTATTACGCTTTAGAACCACAAGAATCGACATCAAAACCGTGTCCATTGCTGTTGCCTCTACGCAGTTTGGTCACCTTTAATCAGTTTTGTGGAGCCCAAGCAACATGAGAGGGTGCACAAGGAAGACTGCTCTGGTTGCCTTTTCAAGTAAACAATTGGTTTAGGAGAACTTCATTAAAACTGTGTCACTGAAATGGCAGGCCATGAGCTGTTAACTAAATCTTTGGAAAACTGTAAGAATTTAAAACTGTTGAAAACATGTATCAGTGTCATCAAAAGAGCCACACAGATTTTGGGCCTGCTGAATTAGGAAGGGTAAGCCAAGTAGACTTGGAAAGCAGAGGAGACAGTGGTAGGAGAAGCTTCTACTGGTATATCTGTCACTGTCCAGCAGAGTCAGGGTTAGACTGGCGGTGGGGCTGTGAAACTCCCCATTGTGCAGTAGTTTATTAAGCCTGTTGAATTGCCCGGATTGCGGTTTCTGTGTTGTGTGTGTGTGCAGCGTTAGAAGTAGCGATTACTAACAAATTCTCTTGCTCATGGACGTTGTTAACTCAGCCAAGAGTGTTTCTTCTGTAATTTCCTATTAATCAAGTTTGTCTTCCTTGACTTTTTGAAGTGGAACAGTCAAAAATCTAACTTGGCAGTTTCTTACTTAATTCTTTAGCGAATATATATTGTTTATCTATTTTTTTCCAAGGCATCGTGTTCAGTGCGTGTTTTTCATTCAGAGACCCAGAAGGAGGGATCGCTTTATCACTTGTAAATGAAAGATTAGGTGTACAATTCAGTAATTGAATGCAGTACTTGACTGAGGTATGAGTTCGTCTTGCTAATTCCTGGAAGGGTACAGGCATGTATAAGATTCAGACATAGACCATTAGCACAAATAATAGAGCAGTGTGCTTGAAAGAAAGTTTGCATTTGAAACCTTCAGGATGGAGTGGTATGCAGGCAGAGATGGGATTTGAGATAGAAGAATCAGTGGAAACAAACTTAGGAAAGAGAAAATTACAGAACACATTTAATTCATTGAATCTCTACGTTGGCTGATGGTCAGGGATGTGGTAGAAGATAGAGAAATGGCTGGAGAAGAGGGTTGGAGTTACATTGTTGATGGAACACTTGGTGTCAATTTTCCAAGATGGGGGGGTGGGCAGTGGGGATTTCTGGAACATGGGACTTTTAGTCCCAGGCCATGTAGAATGGTAGCCACTGTAACTGTACAAAGAGCTGAGATGCAAGCTGAAGACCATGTATTTCATTGGGTGGAAAATGGGGAGCAAGGAACTGACAAGCTGCAGGCTATACTTGAGGAGATATCTGAGGTGGGGAGACCAGTCCCCCTGGGTAGTGTTCCAGCTCTGTGTAATGTTGCTCTGGACTAACATTGTGGAGCGAGTGATGAAAAGGAAGAGACCAGAGGTACCATTTATAGGCTGTGGCCAGGCACGTCTGGGACCAGGAGAGAAAGATTATATTGAAGCTTTGCATCTGGCTGACTGAGAGGGTGTTAATCACACAAACAGGAGCACAGAAGGGAAAAAGGAAGAGGTGTGTTGTGAGTGAGGAAGAGGCTTGTTTGGCGTTGGCCAAACAATCAGGTACCAGTGGCTGATAGGAAACAAGCATTTGGGAATGCAGTTCCCCTGCTTGGAAGAGAGCTTTGTTAATTTTTCATCATATACTTGTTTGTTCTTTCATTTATTTAGTCATTTGTTCATTTAACAAATGACTTGGGATTGTCATCAGGAATACAGTAATGACCACGATGTAGTTTCCTGTCTTCGAGCTGTTTATTGTTCATTTGGAGAGTCAGCAACTATTAGATACTACATCTTACACAGTCTATTCAGGGTTTTCTATCATCATGATTTTTCTCAAATCCGTGCAAAGTCATTTAGGCCCGTGAAGAAATGTAAGCTGATGTGTGCACAAGATAGAGTCTTCGTACAGGATTCCCTTGTACTTCTGCACTTGGATAACCCAGGAAGAGAAGCATGGGGGACTCTCTTGAGCTGTCCCTAGAAGCTCCTGCAAGAGTGATTGAGAAAGACAAAGACTGAGGAAGTAGGCCATGGCTGGAGTGACAGTGGGCCATGTATTAGAGTGGGTTCCTGGAGGAAAGTACACAGACCAATGATGGTGTTGCCTCAGCTTGATGGCCAGTGTGGTATCATGTCACAGATGTTGAGTCCTCAGGGAAGGAGAGGTGAGGTGACCTCTGGCAGTAGGAGGGTGGTTGACCGGAACGCATGACACAGAAGAGATGAACAGAGAGTCATCGCTGATATTAACCTGCAGAGAGGTGATACTTGGAGACTTAGAGTGGATGAAATGGACAGAAGATGAGGAAAAATTAGAAAAAAGGGATTAAGGACAGAAAGTTAAATTTTATCCAATTGGTGGGCAGAATGATACATTTGTTTCAGGAATTCTTGAGAAACCTCTAGAGAAAAAAGCTGGTCGTATCTATGGGCCAGGAGGAAACAAAAAACTGGTTTATTTCATTGATGATATGAATATGCCCGAAGTGGACTTATATGGCACAGTGCAGCCCCACACTCTGATTCGACAGCACATTGATTACGGACACTGGTAAGCGAGTCTCTGTGCTTTATTCTTTATTGAAATCCAATTATTATTTTGCATGAACATTGAAGAATAAAATTACCCTGATTTGCTCCTCCTTCCGAGGAGTATTTTCTCAGTTAACTTTTAAGTGTCATTTTACGTTCCCTTTTCATTGTCATAAGTGAGATAAGGTTCCTTTTGTATCTTTGGAAGAATTGGATAAAAAAGTGACGTGCCTGTTTTGTGCATTACTGTCTAGTTGAAGTATTAAACTCCCAAATACACGAAATTACTTAGATGCTTGACCTTACTCTGTGGGCTGTAACTGTTTGGTAACGTCTGGGTATTGCAGTATACCCATCCCTGCCGTTAACTAGCAGGAGATCCCCCAGCCTAGCCGTGGTTATTTCTAACCAGAAATAGCGTCATGTGAGAATCAATAAGCATTAATAGTGTGTATTGATTTAGCTCCTTATGCCGATTCTGGCATCAAAGGAGCTATGTAGCCTTCTGTTTTCTGAGCTTTAATTTTTGTGTCCCTGAGATGAGACGAACACCCCCAACATCACAGAGCGCTTGTAAAGATCAAAGGAGACACTTTGTGATGAAGTCCTTCATAAACTGGGGGATTTTGTTGTGTTGTCATCTTTGGTTTTTGGATTTAAGGTTCTTTTTTCTATCTTTCAGGTATGATAGACAGAAGGTGATGCTTAAAGAAATCCACAACTGTCAGTACATTGCCTGCATGAATCTAATGGTGGGCAGTTTCACAATCAATCCTAGACTACAGGTAAGGTATAGAGTACTGCTCCCTCCCCAATGGGCCCTAAATAAAATACCCAAACATTATAGATTGTGATTCTTGGTGCTGTGGATAGAAACGAGGGCTCCTACTGGACATTTGGTTAATAAGCATGTAAGCTATTTTTTTAATAGACTATTTTTTAAATATTTATTTATTTATTTATTTATTGAGAGAGAAGAGAGCACATGTGAGCAAGTGGGGGAGGAGCAGAGAGAGAGGGAGCGAATCCCAAGCAGGCTCTGTGCTGCCAGTGAGAGCCCAGTGCAGGGCTCAGTATCAAGAACTGTGAGATCATGACCAGCCAAAGTCTAGAGTCGGACGTTCAACCAACTGAGCCACCTGGGCATCCCATGTAATAGAGTATTTTTAGGAGCAGGTACAAGTTTAGAAAGGGAGGAGTTTTAGTTGAAAGTATTGAGAGTTTCCATGTACTCTCTCACACTCCTCCCACCTCATTTTACCCTATTATAAAATTTTACGTTACTGTGCTGCATTTGTTACAGTTGATGAACCAATATCCATTATTACTAACCAAAGTCACAAGTTTACATTTGAGTTCATTCTTTGTGTTGTGTATTCTGTGGGTTTTGGCAAATGTAAAATGTCGGGTATCCACCATGAAAATACCATACAGAAGAGTTTCACTGTGGTGAAAATCCCCTGTGCTCTACCTATTTTCCTCCATCCACCCTCCCTCCTGAATCCCTGGCGATCATTTAATCAGTTTACTGTCTCCATAGCTTTACCTTTTTCAGAATGTCACATAGTTGAAATCCCATAGTATGTAGCCTTTTGAGATTGGCTTCTTTCACTTCATTTAAATATGCAGTTAAGGTTTCCCCATGTCTTTTCCTAGCTTGATACCTCATTTTTTTTTTTTTATCACTACTTCATATTCATTGTATAGGTACATCAGTTTGTTGATCCATTCACCTATTGAAGGATGCCTTGGTTGTTCCCACATTTGGGAATTATGAATAAAGCTGATACAAATAAATATTGATGTGCATGTTTTGTGTGTGCATATAAGCTTGTAGTAACAACAAC
Organism: Panthera tigris; assembly: GCF_018350195.1. Classification (NCBI taxonomy): domain Eukaryota; kingdom Metazoa; phylum Chordata; class Mammalia; order Carnivora; family Felidae; genus Panthera; species Panthera tigris. Next base: position 113,039,960 of record NC_056661.1, read on the forward strand.
CCCCACCAACTATAACATATGTTAAACAACAGCATGCAACACCAAGTGTTGCTTGTTCCCTTATCTGGAATCAGCTGGGGGTTGGCTGGGTGGCTCTCATGATCTCGGATGGGGTCATCGATGTGTCCAGGAGTTGACTATCAGCAAATCTATGGTGGCTTTGACTAAAGTGGTAAGGGCCATGTGGCTCTTCTTCATGGACCTCTCATCCATCAGTAGACTTGTACAACTCATGGCAAAGGTAGGGCCTTAATAGAGCAAGTGGATGGGTGCCTGGCCGGCTCAGTCCATGGAACCGGTGGCTCTGGATCTCAGGGCTGTAAGTTCGAGCCCCATGTTGGGTATAGAGATTACTTAAAAATAAGATCTTAAAAAAAAAAAAAAAAAAAAACAAGTGGAAGCATACAGGCTTCTGACAGTGACTGGCACACTGCTACCTACACCTCACTCTGTTGGCTCAATCAAGTCATACGGCTAGGCCCAGAGTCAGAGAGGAGGGCACCACAGTTATGTAGCAATGGGTACAGGGAGAGATTTAAAAAATAATAGTTGGGCCTTTTTTTTTCTTGCACAATCTCCTGGTACCATTATAATCCTAATAATATGCAACTCTTATATTTTGTTTTTCAGAGACATTTCACTGTGTTTGCATTCAACTTTCCCTCCTTGGACGCACTACACACCATCTATAGCCAAATTCTTAACTTCCATTTCCAGCAGCAAGCATTTGGTCCCTCAGTTCTCAGGAGTGGCCCCTCTTTGATACAGGCAACAATCGCATTTCATCAGATGATGACACAAAACTTTTTACCCACAGCTGTTAAATTCCATTACCTGTTTAATCTGAGAGACCTATCAAACATCTTCCAGGTATCTTGACAGCCCTGGGTTATGCATCTTGGGTGGAGGAATGATTATAGTAATATTAATGGTGTTCATTTCTGGAACTTAATTTAAGAGAATGCTGTATACTTTTGTGGGTGTATTCTTTGATTTTTAAACCATAAACTTCTCTGTGAAGTATGGATGGCAGGTTTATTCCCATTTTATCAGTGGGACTAGTGGTTTCTCTAGGTTGTGTAGCGACTTAGGTCCATGTATTCCATATAAATATTTGAGTGCCTCATTTTGTGCCAAATGAGGGGGATCGTTTGTTATTTGCTTATATTTATGCAGTGTGATTCTTAAACATCCATCAAAAGCAGCTTGAATTTCTCACACTGCTTAATTATTTTGATTTGACCTTGACACTTACTTTGCTTACCCGGTACAAGGACAGCATTTATGTGTTTGGTTTAGAAAGGAAATTCCAAAGAGGGGATTGAAACATGGAGTTAAAAAAAAAAGTTAACTGGAATGATCTACCTTATACAGTAAAAGTGGTTGGAGGGTTATTTATGGCCTGTCATTCCGCAACTGCCTCACGACCGTAACACCACATCAGGCGCCAGCTTCCTGAGGACGTGGGCCACTCATTCTCATGGCTGTCGTTCTAGCACCTGCTGGAAAGACTGTGCTCAGTACGGTGTGGTTTAAAAGTGGATTTTTAATCTTAGGGTAAAAAGGGGAAGAAAGGCCATAGATGACATGGGATGAGAGGCCTGGTCACTGCTTATGTTCAGGCTCTCAAGTACACCTGACTTCACCAAATGTTGGCTTAGCGCTTGCAACTACTTGTCGACAGCTCGCTGTGTTCTCTCCTAAGTCTAGAGCCAACCGACTCTCTTGCAAAGATGTGGCTTTGTGTGAATCCAAGATAGTGGAGGGCAGTGTTGAAGCAGGGCGGGACGCAAAACGTTTTGGTGCTGATTCCGCATCTACCCACAAAGTGTGATTTGGGGCAATTTACTTTTGGTGTCGTTTTCTTCATCTGCAAAATGGAAGGGTTAGATGAACTGATATCAGACGGTATTAGAATTTAAAAATTTTGATCCTGTGACATTCATGGTAGCTGTTTGTAAAACAGTTTGGGGAAACTTGATCTGTCGAAAGACTTAATAGACACGAGTCCTCTAAAGAGGTGTTTATTTCCGGGGCTGGCTTTTGAAATACAATCTTAGCTACGTTCCAAAACTGGGTATAATGCTAGTAAATTTTTAAGATATTACTTACCAGAGAGTAAAACTACCACTATAGTAATTCTACTGACAATATTTCTTTTGAAGTAATAAATCACTGAATTTAGTATACAGTTAAAATGGTAAAGGAAAATACTATCTTGGAGTGTTATCAGTTACTGAGTTTTTAATTTTTCCCATTCTTTCTTTGTAGGGGATTTTATTTGCTTCTCCTGAATGCTTAAAATGTCCAAATGATTTAATACGCCTGTGGCTTCACGAATCTTCACGTGTTTATGGAGACAAACTGGTAGACCCAAAGGATTGTGATTTGTTTCAGAAAAAAATGCTGGAAACTGCTTATAAACACTTTGAAGTAAGTGTGTGGAATGTCAGAGGTGTCCATCCACTCTGGCACTAACTGGTGTCAGGGCAGAGTTAGATACACATGTGAATGAATTGTGCAGATACTTACCTTGCTTGGAACCATTGTGATTCCGGAATGTACACCGTCTGTACTTGGGAACATCCCACTTACCTGCTCATGGACTGACCTGCATGCTCTTCCCTTGATGGGCCCCTGCGCGTCCAGATGAATCATTCTGGATAGCTGCTGTGACTATCCTTGTCTTTTCCTCCTCCTGCAGGGTGCAAATGGTCATGCGCTGCTTCAACAGCCCCTCATCTATTGCCACTTTGCACACGGTGGGCAAGATCCACGTTACCTGCCAGTGAAGGACTGGGAGGTGCTGAGGACAGTTCTTACAGAAGCCTTAGACAGCCACAATGAGCTGAATGCTGTCATGAACCTGGTTCTGTTTGAAGATGCCATGCAGCATGTGTGAGTTGACAAGTCCTGATGGTTTTTCACAATGTAAAAATGGCTGGGTCACCACAATTGTTGTTTGACTGTAGATCATACTCAGTACTCTGAGCTGGTAGTTCTTATCTCTCATTTGCCATCTAGTATAAAACTGTAAGTGTCTCTCTAAGTTAGGTCACCATCTTTTTTTTATTTTTCCCAGAGAACTTTTTTTTTTTTTTTCATTTTTGTTTTTTTATCTACATCCAAGTTAGCATATAGCGCGACAATGATTTCGGCAGTAGATTCCTTAATGCCCTTTACCCATTTAGCCCATCCGCCCTCCCACAAGCCCTCCAGTAACCCTCTGTTTGTTCTCCATATTTAAGAGTCTCTTATGTTTTGTCCCCTCCCTGTTTTTATATTATTTTTGCTTCCCTTCCCTTGTGTCCATCTGTTCTGTGTCTTAAAGTCCTCATATGAGTGAAGTCCTATGATATTTGTCTTTCTCAAACCAATGTCATTTAGCATAATAACCTCTAGTTCCATCCACATAGTTGCAAATGGCAAGATTTCATTCTTTTTGATTGCCAAGTAATACTCCATTGTGTGTGTATGTATGTATGTGTATACATATACACATGTGTATATGTATATATACATGCACATATATGTACGTATATATACATACATATATGTGCATGTATATATACATATGTGTATGTATATATATTATAACATATAGTACTCCATTTGTGTGTGTGTGTACACACACACACACACCCCATCTTCTTTATCCATTCATCCTCCGATGGACATTTGGGCTCTTTCCATACTTTGGCTATTGTCGAAAGTGCTGCTATAAACATTGGGGTGCATGTGCCCCATCGAAACAGCACACCTGTATCCCTTGGTTAAATACCTAGTAGTGCAATAGCTGGGTCATAGGGTAGTTCTATTTTGAATTTTTTGAGGAACCTCCATAGTGTTTTCCAGAGTGGCTGCACCAGTTTGCATTCCCACCAGCAGTGCAAAAGAGATCCTCTTTCTTCGCATCCTTGCCAACATCTTTCATTGCCTGAGTTGTTAGCCATTCTGACAGGTCTGAGGTGGTATCTCATGGTGGTTTTCATTTGTATTTCCCTGATGATGAGTGATGTTGAGCATTTTTTCATGTGTCAGGTGGCCATCTGGATGTCTTCTTTGGAGAAGTGTCTGTTCATGTCTTTTGCCCATTTCTTCACTGGATTATTTGTTTTTTCAGTGTTGAGTTTGGTAAGTTCTTTATAGATTCTGGATACTAACCCTTTATCTGATATGTCATTTGCAAATATCCTCTCCCATTCTATCAATTGCCTTTTAGTTTTATTGATTGTTTCCTTTGCTGTGCAGAAGCTTTTTATTTTGTTAGGTCCCAATAGTTCATTTTTGCTTTGGCTTCCCTTTCCTCCGGAGACATGTTGAGTAAGAAGTTACTGCGGCCAAGGTCAAAGAGGTTTTTGCCTGTGGATTTTGATGCCTTCCTGTCTCGGGTTTAGGTCTTTCATTCATTTTGAGTTTATTTCTGCGTATGGTGTAAGAAAGTGTTCCAGGTTCATTTTTATGCATGTCGCTGTCCAGTTTTCCCAGCACCATTTGCTGAAGAGACTGTCTTTATTCCATTGGATATTCTTTCCTGCTTTGTCAAAGATTAGTTAGCCATATGTCTGTGGGTCCATTTCTTCTGGGTTCTCTATTCTGTTCCATTGGTCTGAGCATCTGTTTTTGTGCCAGTACCGTACTGTCTCAATGATTACAGCTTCGGAATGCATCTTCAAGTCCAAGGTCACATCTTAGTAATGTCATATGTCAGTATACTGTTTTCTGATGTGTGGTCACAGCCATAATTTCATTTCACTGCAGCCCTGTTAGGTAAGAAAACTAAGAAAGAGGAAGGCATGGGAGATGTTCAAAGCCGTAAGGTTCTTAAGGGGCAGAAACAGGATGAAGTGAAACTGCTGGTCATTGGTAAATCCTGTTTATGGAGTGCCTCCCGAGTGCTAAACAGGAACAGTGTCAGGCTTTTCACTACTTTTGTGCAAATTAGAAAAGGAAAGGGGCATGTTTGCTTGGCAGAAAATTAGATGCCCCTGTTCCGGTGTAGAGTTTGGCTGACAAGGCTCTCTCTAACCTCCTAGACTGGGTTTTTGGGGCAGTGCACAGATCATGCAACCTTCCATAGCTCCCTTGCTGTCAGACAGGGTTGTAAGGCACTAGGGATACAGCAGCAAACAAGATAGTCTAGTCCTTACTCTAGTTGGGCTTATGTTTTAGTGATGCTGAAAGACACTTATAAGGATATGAACAAATAAGCAAGAAAAATGTCAGAAAGTGATATGTCATGCTAGGAAATAGATCGATTCCAAGTACTAAGTATGCACATTCCCAAAAAGGGTCTGGGTAACTCTGTGAGGAGGTGATATTTAAAGTGAGATCAAATGGTAAGCAGGAGCTAAGCATAGAAAGATTTGAAGGAAGAACATTCTAGGTAAGGGCATATATCATGTGACCCCAGGGTTGAAGGTTCAAAAACAGAAAAGGGGTCATCATGGCTGCAGCATGGATAAAAAGTGGAGAGAGCAGTGTGTGACACGGATGGAGAAGCAGCAGTGGGTCTTATTGGTGCCAGTTTTTTCCTTGTTACCAGAGGAAGGAGTTCCAATTTTATTCTACGTGCAGTGAGAAGCTTTTCAACAGATTTGAGCACAGGAATGACAGTATTTGTGGAATAGTCTCAGCAGCTTGCCATTGCTGCTGCTGTGTAGGAAGCAGGGTACGTCTTTACGTCCATTATTGTTCTCCTGGTCACCATCATTGGTCACTGCTGTATTCGTTTGCTAGCATTGCTGTCACAAAATGCCACACATGGATGATTTAGATTAACAGACACTTATCGTCTCACAGTGGAGGCCAAAAGTCTGAAATTGAGGTGACAGAGAGCCATGTTCCTTCTGAAGGTGTTATGAAGGAATCTGTTCCAGAATTCCCTCCTAGCTTCTGGTAGTTCCTTGGCTTATAGCAGCTTAACTCCAATCCGCACATGGTATTCTTCCTCTGTGCATGTCTCCTTCCAAATTTCTCCTTTTTATAAGGACACTGGTTGGATTGCATAAAGGGCCCACCTTACTACGTAACGTAACCAATTTCTTCCTCAGTGACCCTATTTCAAAATAAGCTTACATTCTGAGGTACTAGGGGTTAGGACTTTACAATATAAATCTGAGGGGATACCTTTCAGTAGATAACACTGGCTTTTCCAAAGTGAAAGATTCCAACAATCTTTCTGGCAAAGATTAAAATAATGAAATCATGGTTAAAAATAAGTCAAGAAGGAAGGAAGTGTGGGAAGAAGGAATTTGGAACACACACACACACACACACACACATGAAAGGTGGAGAATCCAGTTTTTAGAAGTTGCTCTTGAAAATGTTTATAGCCCAAGTGCTCAAGAAAAACTTTGGAGACCTCCCCATCATGAGTTATTATAAGCATGTTAAGTATTGATAGTTTCATCGATCCCTTTGTGGTTGCAATCCTCTGGTTATGCCATGGTTTCGGTTAGAATTTGACCATGGTGCTAATTGAAGTATTAGTAACACTGTTTCTGCTTCGGCTGGGAGACACTGTGTATGTACGTTATGGGGCAGGTGAAAGATCTCCTGCTGCTGCTGGAGGAGAGACTCTTGTCACAAAATCCTTCAACCTGGGCTCCTCAGTGGCCTAAAAAGGAAGACTGTTTCTTTGATCGGGGAGTATGCTGAGTGACTCAGGGTGAGAGATGACTTCACAGCACGTCCTGGAGGGCTTGTAGAAAGGAACTTTGCTTAAGAACCTGGTGAGGTACAAACCTCGAAGCAAATGTTAAAATGAAAGGGAAACTGCTTTGTAACTTCGGGCTTGACCTGCATTAGAGTAGTTTTTCGGCTTTCCAGAGGTGATTTTGTTGTGTGGTCATGTAAGGTAAAACCCACTGGAAGGGCTAAGCTTGTAAAATTAAGCTGTCTTTTTAGTTACTGAAGGCTTTCAGTGGAGAGGTGCCAGTCCCAGCATAAGTGATCCCAGCTTTGTTTTATCTGGAAGTGCTTTTGTGAAAACCATCTAGGTGGATCATTGAAGGCTGGAAGTTGACATTCAACCTAGAACTGACGTGATGCTGTCTGATTTTTTGCATGTGGGTGTCTGTATGCTTATATTTTGGGTTTTTGCTGTTCTTAGTATTCATAACATAATTATGACATTTCTTCAAGATGATGTTAAAGCTAGCTTATTCATAACTGTAAAATGTGGGGATGATATCAGTAGCTTAGTCCTTCAGAATCTCCTCAATAATACAGAGCAAGGGACTAGTTGGACTTGCTGGAGATATAATTCAGTGATTCTGAAAGATTTCACTAAATTTTCTAGAGTGCCCAAGGACAGACAGAGCTTTAGTGCAAAGGAAGTAAGAATCGTAGAGACAGGTGTTTAATCTGCGTGAAGTCAGTCACATGTGAGATATTTGTTGATCGAAACAAATCCATTCTTTCCAAAGTAATTTCACAGCGGAAGTTTCTGGCACAAGTTGCTGGACTTGGATGCTGGTGAAGTTGGGGTCTTTCTTGCTAATCGTAAAAACTTGGCACTTGACAAAAAGGCCTAGTGTATGGACAGGAAGAAAGCGGTGAGTCCAAGATGTGGTTAGCAGGGCAGTTTGTTAGGCCTCCAGTGTGAGGGCACAGGGAGGGAGCATCCTTGATGTGGAAGCAGATGAGAGAGGACTTAAGGTTTAAAATAAAAATTCAGGTTCAGTGTGTAGAAACGTTTCTAAAAAGTAAAGCAGACCTAGTCCCTAAGCTCGTCAGCCTTGAGTGTGCCTTCTCTCTCCAGGTGCCGCATCAGCCGAATCCTTCGCACCCCTCAGGGTCACGCGCTCTTGATCGGAGTGGGCGGCACTGGCAAGAAGAGCTTGTCCCGCCTGGCAGCTTACGTTTGCAGCCTTGAGGTCTTCCAGGTCACTGTGACCCAAGGCTTCGGAATCCAAGAACTCCGGGTGAGTGAGGGTGGCAGGTGGTCCCTCTGCCCTCCTGCCTGGTCGATAAAGCAGGAGCTGGTATCGTGCCTGTGTCAGCTCTGACTCCCCGATTTGGCCAACGCTTCCCCTGCCAAGAGGGGGAAAGTTTCTGCTGATTTAGGTACCTTTGTCTCTTCGTGGTAAATTTAGTAATAGTAAAATTCTATAAATGCTTATAGATATATAAGCCTATAAGCCTATAGACCTGACTCAGAAAATACTGTATTAAATACTTGCTTATAGGGGCTTCTGGGTGCCTCAGTCAGTTCATCATCCGACTCTTGATTTAGCTCAGATCATGACCTCACGGTCATGGGATCAAGCCCCACATCGGGCCCTGTGCTGACAGCACGGAGGGTACTTGGGATTCTCTCTCTCTCCCTCTCTCTCTCTGCCTCTACCTCTCTCTCAAAATAAATAAATAAACATTTTTAATTAAAAAAGTACTTATAACCAACATGGTTTTTCCTTTGTATTGACCACACTTGCTGTTCAACACTTTTAGTATTCCTATATAATGAAAGGGCAGAAAAAGGTACTGCCTTCACAAATGCAAGTAGATTTCTTCCATTTTGAATGAATCGTGAAAATGATTCATTGACAGGAATACGTGTGCTTTTTAAAAATTGGTTTTTTAACTTGGGGTGATGAGCACTGGGCATTGTAAGTAAGCGATGAACCCCTGAATTCTGTTCCTGAAACCAATATGCACCGTATCTTGGCCAACTAAAATTTAAATTAAAAAAAAAATTGGCTTTGGGGTGCCTGGATGGCTCAGTCAGTTGATCATCTGATTTAAGCTCAGGTCATGATCTCATGGTCCGTGAGTTCAAGCCCCATGTCGAGCCCTGTGCTGACCTCGGATTCTGTCTCTCCCTCTCTCTCTGCCCGTTCCCCACTCGCACACGCTGTCTCTCAAAAATAAACAAACATTAATTTTTTTTTTTTAATTTGGGTCTTTAATCAGAACCGTACTTACAAAGTAATATTCAAGGTTTGTGGAAAGTGATGTGTGGGTGAAATGTGGGCATTTTCACCCAAAAAGGGAAAATAAATCACATGCTTTCAATATTTCTAAGCAAAACGAAGTACATAACCAAATAAAAACTGTTTTCCCTGAAATAGTCAGTTGTTGAAATGAGCAGATTTTTCCTTTTACCATGTTGCTTGGCAAAGGCATCACCAAATTCATTTTCGACTAGTAGGAGGGACTTATCCGTTGGCCACTGATTTTCATCCCTATGTTCCATTAAGCCCCAGACATGGCACTCATCATTGTATTGCCAGAGATGGAGGTGATGTCATGCTGTTGACCACCATGTGGGGTTTCCGAGAGGAAAGAACATGTAGGTAGACAAGGGGAAAGTTAAACATGCCTCTGTCTCGCCGTTGTTACACAGTGCTTCCCAGCCCACACAAACATAGCACCATCGCAACATCACATCAGCATCGCAACAACGCATGAGTGATAGCCTCCTTTACTTACAGGTAGATCTTGCCAATTTGTACATCAGAACTGGAGCCAAGAACATGCCCACTGTGTTCCTGCTGACAGATGCCCAGGTTCTAGATGAGAGCTTTCTCGTGCTGATTAATGACTTGCTGGCATCAGGTGATTAAATCAACACATTCCTTGAAAGATCTTCCCCCATGACAAATTATCTGTAGTTGCAGTGAACTTTAAAGAGAGATAATTTGTCTTTGAGGTATTTGCTGGGACAGTCTTTGGGGAGAAAGCCGTAAACCTAACTAATTTGATGTGTATTGCTTTCTTAGTCTGCTTACAGTTGTAAGGTGCTTGGAGGAGCCTTGAGGAAAGTAGTAAATGTTATTCCTACACGTACGCGCTCAGTGGGTGTGTCCATCACAGCTTGTTCCCCGTGTGCCATGTGGCCTGTAAATACAAAAAAGAAAAAAAAATTGAATTGCATTTCTGATTTCCAACTCTTTATCATTTAAACTGAACTTTGTATTATAAAGCAATCCAAGCATTAAAAAGTCTTATCTAAAATTGAAATTGTGACTGCCTTTCAGTAACTCTACTCACTCCTTTGGGGGCAGGAGAAATTCCGGATCTGTTCAGCGATGAAGATGTAGACAACATAATTTCTGGAGTTCGTAATGAAGTTCGTGGTCTAGGCATGGTGGACTCCAGAGAAAATTGCTGGAAATTCTTTCTGTCCAGGGTGCAGCTACAGCTCAAGGTAAGAAACACTTGCTTCCATGCATAATGTTTAAAACCTGCCATTGGAACTCTGACATGGTTCGCCTTCACGGTGCATACCGTGAGTTTGAATTTCATCCATTCGGTTTGAAAGGACGTTTGCATTTTTACATGCCCGTGTCTGGAGTATACCTTCCGAAGGTTTCCCTTATGCTGAGCATCTATAAAGCATTGCACCGAGCAGACTGTGTGCTGCTCGACTGAACTGGACGTGGTCTTTGTCCTTGAGGAGCTGACACTGCTCAAGGAGACAAGAGCCCTTACAAATAACTCTAGTACAGGACTGATGTGCGTATCACCGTGAGTTACAGGCAAGCACAGCATCGTTCCCTGCAGTGGGCTCTCCTGGAGGAAGTGACATGCCATGCCTCAGGCATGGATTGGAATCTATAGGGAAATGCTGGGTGGGGAAGATCCTTCAGGGAGAGGACATAACAATTTATGTAAGTGTAGGGTTGGACTGTCATGTAGACCTTTGGAGAAACCCAAGATTGCCCTGAATAACTGGAACACAGGGTTTGTTTTAGGGGAAGAAGGTGGATCAGGCTGGGAAGTAAGTTAGGATGAGGTAAAGGGTTGTAAATCAGGAAGGCAGCCGTGGGAGACGTTTGGATTAAGGAACTGAATTACGTCAGTACTTCAAGGCAAGCAGTTCAGGTGTATTAACCAGACGATCTGAGTGTCAATGGAGTTTCTTCCCTCCAGACTGCTCTGTGCTTCAGTATTGCTCATAGGGATATAATATAACCAAATACTAGCCTCAGGAAAGATCAAGTATTCTAAGAAGTACCTCCAAATTCATTGCAGGAAGCCAATTTAAGGAAAATTCAGGCTTCCTGGTATAGACATGGTTAGTAACCAAGCCACTTACCACTTTGCTGTTACTTCTAGGATGCCAGGCCTGTCGGGCAAGTAACAGGCTCCAGGATTCAGTAGTGCCTGGAAACCACAAGGAAAGGGGGTGGGGAGTGTGGCAGCCATGAATGTACCTCCCCTTGGAGAGATTGTAAGGTTCTCTTCTGCCCTGCTCTTTTAAATCCCACATTAATCTTACTGAGCAATGGTGGGCTGACGTTAGATCAGAATTTACAGTTCACTTGCCCAAAGCGTTTTCTCCCCATCAAGATGTTACTAAGAATATTTTTGCTAGGTCATAACAAGGCGAGAGATTTCTCCCTGTTCCGTGGTGGTACATTTGGATCACATTTTCTTGATGAAATGGAAAAACAAGTACAATAATAGAATTTGAGATGGTAATGTTATAAATCATTATCAAAGTCTGTTCTTAGAGCAACAAAATCAGCATTACCTAGAAACTTTATATAAATGCAAGTTTGGGTGCCTGGGTGGTTCAGTCTGTTGTGCCTCCAACTCGATTTTGGCTCAGGTCATGATCCCAGAATCCTGGGATTGAGCCCCATGTCGGGCTCTACGCTGACAGCATGGAGCCTGCTTGGGATTCTCTCTTTATCTCTCTCTCTGTCTGCCCACTTCATACGTCATGGGACATCTGAGTGGCTCAGTCATTTGAGCATCTGACTCTTGATTTCGGCTGAGGTCATGATCCCAGGGTCATGGGATCAAGCCCCACATCTGGCTCCGCACTGAAAATGGAGCCTGCTTAGGATTCTCTCTGTTCCGCTGCCATTCCCAGTTTGTGTGTTCTCTCTTTATCAATCTCTCTCTCAAAAAAAAAAAAAAGACCAAGTTCTCCAGTTCCACCCCAGATCTCTTGAATCAGAAACTCTGCATGGGATCCACAATGTATGTTTTAATAATCCCTCTGGGTACTGCTGAGGCACACTGAAATTTTGAGAACCATTGTTAAAAATAATGCTAAAGTGAGCGTTCTTTACCTACATCTTTTATTACAACTTTGCTTTTATCCATAGGATAAATTCCTAACAGAATTGCTAAGTTCAGTTGTTACAGCTTACAGTGTTTTGTTTTGTTTTTAGTTTATTTATATATATTGAGATAGAGGGTGAGAAAGGGGCAGAGAACGAGAGAGGGAAAGAGAATCCCAAGCAGGCCCTGTGCTGTCAGTGCAGAGTCTGACACGGGGCTCGAATTCATGAACTGTGAGATCATGACCTGAGATGAAACCAAGAGATGGATGCTTAACCAACTGAGCCACCCAGGTGCCCCATTACTTATGGCTTATAGTGGTTTTATTTTTATTTTTTATTTTTTTATTTTTTTTAACGTTTATTTATTTTTGAGACAAAGAGAGACAGAGCATGAACGGGGGAGGGGCAGAGAGAGAGGGAGACACAGAATCTGAAGCAGGCTCCAGGCTCTGAGCCCTCAGCCGAGAGCCCGACGCGGGGCTCGAACTCACGGACCGCGAGATCGTGACCTGAGTTGAAGTCGGACGCTTAACTGACTGAGCCACCCAGGCGCCCCAAATGGTTTTAAAACACACCTGCCAGTTCTTTGATGTGCTTTTTACACACACAGGTAGCGTCTAATTCCTTTCTTCTTGAATCAGGGTAGGCTTACAAGTATGGGAATGTGGACATGCTGAGTAACTTCTGAGGCTAAGCTATAAAGGGCCCACTTTTCCATTGACTTACACGTGGTTTTTTTTTATAAGACTTCTATGTATACAAAGCAATTAGTCTTATATATATATTTCATATATTTTTCCAATTCTCATTTGTCATTTAAATATACATACAGTACATGTTTATTTGTTTATAACTTTAAAGTTTTAAGACGTTTTTTATTAGATGAATCAGTGTTTTCCATCATGGATTTGGAGTTGATTGTGAACTTAGGGAAGTTTTTCTCTCCAAGATTATAAAACTCTTCCCTAGAAGTAGTGAGAATTCAGCTGGGCAGCAAATAAGAGAATATCCCTAAACTTAGAGACCTATGCTTTATCCTGTTTCCTTTCTGCCAACGCTTTTCCTCACGCTTCCTGCTTCGTGACCACCACATGAGTGCAGTGGGGTCTGTATTCCAGATAGGAAGACAGAGGGGGAGGGCAATGTGGGAGTTCTCTGAGTGGGAAACCAAGGCTTCCCCCCCAAGACCCTATGCTGACGTCTTAGTGGCCACAAGTGTGTCACCTGCCATTTCTACCTACCAGGGAGTCTGGGGAAGTGAATTTTTGATCTTGTCACATGGCCTTTATGGATAAAATTAGAAGTGGATTTTGGAATAACAGCAGATTCGATCATTCCAATACCTTTATGTTTTATGTTTAAAACTTTGCTATATCTAGGGGCGGGGGGGTACCTGGATGGTTCAGTTCGGTTGGGTGTCCAGCTCTTGATTTCAACTCAGGTCATGATCTCACGGTTCATGGGTTCAAACCCCATGTCGGGCTCTGCGGTGACAGCTCCAGGCCTGCTTGGGATTCTCTCTCTCCCTCTCCCTGCCCCTCCAGCACTTGAATGCATGCATGTGCTGTCCCTCAAAAGAAATAAACTGATTTTTAAAAAAAGCTTTACTACATCTAAAATATATTTATTACCATAAATGGTAGCTGAGAGGTTTCAGGTTATGTTTTTTTCCAGAAAGATACCTTTTTCTCTTAACATCATGTATTCCTTCCTTATTGATTTAAAGTAATACGATTTAAGGTAATATCCTTATTATATGTCATATCGAGTCTATTTCTAGATCCTTTTTTTTTTTAACTTTTGTTTTTTTAATGTTTGTTTATTTTGAAAGAGAGAGAAAACAGGGGAGGGGCAGAGAGAGAGCGAGACAGAGAATTCCAAGCAGGCTCCACACTGTCCTCACAGAGCCCTATGTGGAGCTCGAACTCATGAGCTGTAAGATCATGACCTGAGCTGAAATCAAGGGTTGGATGTTTAACAGACTGAGCCACCCAGGTGCCCCTGTTCTCTTGATAAGTCTCTGTATTACTGATCCTAGCCTTGTACTGTGTAAATCATTAAGGTTTTATTACACGTTTTTATATCTAATATCTCACCATTCACGTTTACTTTTTCTTTGCTCTCACATGTCTCTATGTCTGGAAAAACAACAGAATCATTTTGTCACATTCTAAACACATTCCATTTTCATTTTGATTGTAATTGTGCTGACTGCTTATTTTATATTTGGGAGAATTAAATATTATATAAAGTTTTTTGTAGAGGGAATATTTCTTTCACGTGGTTTTCTGATGGCATATTGTTTGTATATAAGAGAGCTATTGATTTTTAAATTTTATAACCTGCTATTTTTATAACCAGCCTCTCTGGTAGTTTCTGATAGCTGGTTGATATCACATAGCCTGCAGGTAATATATTGTCTCTTAATATTCTGTTTATCTGCTTTTCTCCCTCATTGCATTGTTAAATTTACTGAACGTTAAATAATTATGATGGTAGTGGAAACTTTGTCTTGGTTTTTACGTTAATAAGGACATTTCTCATGTTTCACTATTAAGTCTTTTGTTGGCTTTTGCTTCAGAATATATATCTTGTCAAGGAAGTATCTATTAAGTTCCTTTTCAGCATCTGCTGAGATAATTGTATGGTTTTGCTCCGTGAACTTACTAACACTTGTACAGTACAGATTGATGTATCGAAGTTTTAACATTTTCACGTTTTAAATTCATCTTTCCCTTCACCTGTTTCCTTCCACTCCACTTCAGGAGGCCTTCCCAAAGCCGAGACCAGTTTTATGTTCACCTCTTCTCAGAGGCCCTTCTTCACTGTTGACCTCACCCCGAGCTAGAATTTATTTTGGTGTTAGATATGGATCATTTTTCCCCTATTGCCACAGGATTCCTACTTGAATAATCTATCCCTTTCCTACTGAAATGAATAAGAGAGTTTGTGTTTTAATGCTAAGGAAGAATAGGATGTCTCCCTCAAATACTCCTGTCCTTGTGACCTTGTCACTCCATTTGCTGCATCAAGAGGAGTAGTGATGAGCATCTTACCCTGGGGGACAAATAATATGGCATAAAAATGGGTCACCTTTTAGCTTCTTTCTCTTCATAAATACTACCCTCACATCCTTGGATTTTTAAGAGTTGTGGCTTGCCGTGTGTCAGTTTCATATGCTGTGATTCTCGCCAGCGTGTACTAACGACTCAGAATTCCCGATGAGCTGATACTTGCCTTGCTTACGTTCCTACCGGGGCGACCTGGGAAGCTAAATGTGTTACAGGGTTGGTGAGCACACCTGGCAGGTCAAGCTAAATGACGTGAAGTTGCCACCCCATTACCCATGCTCACCACCCAAAGCCAGTACCCATTTGGAGTGCAAGGGCAGCGAGAACCTGTTGGCGTGCAAAATGTGACTTCTCAATCCGCAGGGCACTTCCCATTAATGACTATCAGATGTGAGTACTTGGATTGCCTGAAATAAGCCAATGAGTAAATGCCAAATGCTCTCTCTCCTTCATGTTTGTATATGTACATATTTTCTTGTTAATTTTTAAAAAAATGTTTATTTATTTTTGAGAGACAGTTAGAAAGAGGAGGCACAGAGAGAGAGGGAGACAGAAAGAATCCCAAGTGGCCTCCGCACTGTCAGCACAGAACCCAACATGAGGCTCTAACTCAGAAACCGCGAGATCACGAGCTGAGCAGAAGTCGGATGCTCAAACGACAGAGCCATGCAGGCGCCCCGTGTGCATCTTTTCACACATAATTCTCATCTTGCAACTAGAGTGTAGTATGCTCATCTTCTCTACCGTTGACTTTAGTCAGCCCAAGAACTTGTCTTTCTTGTCTTCCTTCTCAGCCACCTGATGCCCTAGGGAAGGGGGCACTTGACGTGTATAAGAGCCGCTCGTTGTTTCCTGAGACTCTGGATACCTGTCTTGTCACGTATCTGTCTATTGAGGGATGTGTGTGTGTGTCTTTGTATACATACACTTATGTGATTTGTATTTTTAGAGAATGAGACAGTCATTTCTGATAATGTAAGAATAGGTGTTCATTGTACAGAATTAAAAAATGCAGAACCATATGAAGAAAAAAATTGGGCTAAATTATGTTACTTGGAGATGACTACCGAACGCCTATCAGTATATCTCCTTCCAGTTTTCTGTATGTGTATAAACACATGCAAAGTACATATTCGGAACTGATGGTTTTTTCACATCTGTCACTATTTCCTTACATTCCTTTTTGCCTTCTTTTATTAGAAGGCTCCCATAGAAAAGAAATGATTCCAAGAATTGGGCGTATGGAGTGAAATACTTCACTCAAACATACTTTATTCTAGATACCTATTTGTTTAACACCTTTATTCAAGTATATCCTTTACCAAATTTCCTAATGGTTTGTTACAGTTTTATTGATTTATAGGAATTCTTTCCATATCTGGATAATATTCAGATGTCCATAATGTTCTTACCTACTTTACATGTTGCCAGTGATTCTGCAAGTTCATCATGATCCTGCCTTTGTTTACGATGACTTCTGTTTTATGTTGTTAAAAAATGTCTAATTTTTCTTACATGATTTTGTGTGTTAAGGCTTTTTGAGAAAGCATTTCCATACTTCATAGTTGTGAAAATATTCTTCTGAATTCTATTTAAATTGACTTAAAATACTTTTATTTTTTTTTAATTTTTTTTTTAACATTTATTTATTTTTGAGACAGAGAGAGACAGAGCATGAACGGGGGAGGGGCAGAGAGAGAGGGAGACACAGAATCGGAAGCAGGCTCCAGGCTCTGAGCCATCAGCCCAGAGCCCGACACGGGGCTCGAACTCACGGACCGCGAGATCCTGACCTGAGCTGAAGTCAGACGCTTAACCGACTGAGCCACCCAGGCGCCCCCAAATTGACTTAAAATACTTTTAATGGTTAACCCTGGACTGTTGTGTACCATACAGGTGACTTTTCTACTCTCACCCTCCCTAAATTCTGTAAACACCATTAATTATGTAATCTTTCATCACTGATTTGAAATGCTAGCTGTCCTCATATACTAAATGTTTAAACATGTGGTATTCTATTTTTCGACTCTGTTATGTTCCATGAATCTGTTCATCCCTGCTTACATCATTATCACACCGCTGGGATACCTGAGTGGCTCAGTCGGTTAAATATCTGACTTCTGCTCAAGTCATGATCGGGTGGTTCGTGAGTTTGAGCCCCACATTGAGCTCTATGGTGACAGTTCAGAGCCTGGAGCCTGCTTCACATTCTGTGTCTCCCTCTCTCTCCTTCCCCAACTCACACTTTCTTTCTCTCCCAAAAATAAATGTTAAAAAAAAATTTTGGGGGGGCTTCGCCTGGGTGACTCAGTTGGTTAAGCGTCTGACTTCGTGATCTCATGGTCCATGGGTTCGTGCCCTGCATCGGGCTCTGTGCTGACAGCTCATAGCCTGGAGCCTGCTTCTGATTCTCTCCCTCTTCTGCTCCTCCCCCAGGAGAGTCTGCCTCTCTCTCGCTCAAAAAATAAATAAGCATTAAAAAAATTTTGTTTAATTTCTTTTAATATCACACTGCTTTGCTTATTGTAGCTTTGTGTTATATTCTGGAATCTGGTAAAGCAATATCTTCTTCCTTTTCTACATTTACTTAGCTATTTGTACCTTCACCAGATGAACTGTCAATCAGCTTAGCGTTTTAGAAAACCCTATGAGAACATATAGGCTAATTTGAGGGTGATGGATACATCTGCAATATTAATGTTTCCATTCGTTCACACTGTTTTTCTGTATACTTAAAAACTTATTTTTATTCCCCAATAGTGTGAATTGCGAATGTTGTCTTCTTAAAAATGTCGTTTCACGTTCTTACCCTTTTTTATTGCATACGAACTTTAGACTCACTTGGTTAAGCTCCATTCACCTTGTTGGGAATTACTAGAGCTGCCTAAGTTTTGTTAATGAATGTGGGAGGAGTAAGTACCTTCATAATGATCTTCTCTGGGAATGTAGCACATCTTGTCATTTAGTCAAAAGATCTTCATTGACTTTCAGTAAAGCTGCTGCTATCTTTGTATGTTTTACACATTTCTTAAGTTCTTTCTCAATATTTTATAGTATTTTTTGCTCTTGCCAAACTTTCTAACAGATTGTGGTGGGCAGATAAGAATGCCATTGGAGGGAGGAAGGTATGGATGGATGGATGGATGGTTGGATGGATGGATGGATGGATGGATGGATGGATATTTATTTGTTTGTTTTACCAGCCAGTTCGTTGAACGCTCCAGTAGGTTTTATGTTTTGTACTTAAGAGTTTGCTGAGAGGACAGTTCCATCACCTTTGAATTTTTACTCCTACTTTCTATTTATTTTAGAGAGAGAAAGAGAGCATAAGCAGAGAGAGAGGCCAGGGGGCGGGGGAAGAGAAGGAGAGAGACTGCCTCTTAACTAGTCTCCCTACTCAGAGCATATCCCCATGTGGGGCTCAATCCCACAACACTGGGATCATGACCTGGGCCCAAATCGAGAGTCGGACGCTCAAACACTGGAACCACCCAGGTACCCTAGTCCTTCTTTCTAATAATTACCTCTTTTCTGTGTATTACAATATCCATAATTTTTGCACACCATTTAAAGCTTTTAAGTGATGACTGTAGCATCTTTGGCTTATTTTTTATTTTAATGGGAATGCCTTTAGCTTTCTGTCATTAAGCATTGGATTAAATGTAGGCTTAAGATATTTTTAACATTTTTAGGAAGAGGTGTTGTATCATATATGTTCTTTCGTAAATCCCCTTGTTTTATCCTGTCCCTTTGTCTTGGCCTATTCTTTTATTATGGGTTTAAAAAATTTTTCTTAATGTTTGTTTATTTTTGAGAGAGAGAGAAAGACAGAGTACAAACAAGGGACAGGCAGAGAGAGAGGGAGATACAGAATCTGAAGCAGGCTCCATGCTCTGTTCTGTCAGCACAGAGCCCAGTGCAGGGCTCAAACCCACAAGCCGCAAGATCATGACCTGAGCCAAAGTCAGACACTTAACTGACTGAGCCACCCAAGTGCCCCAATCTTACTATGGGTTTTTATAATGTTCCTTCTAGACTTTGGAGAGTATGAAATGAGTTTTTGTCCCTTTCTCTTTTTTTTTTTTTTCCAGGTTCTCATCTACTCCAGTGGAATTATCTTCATTTAAATCTGCTGGATGCTTT
Source organism: Panthera tigris (assembly GCF_018350195.1). NCBI lineage: Eukaryota > Metazoa > Chordata > Mammalia > Carnivora > Felidae > Panthera > Panthera tigris. Next base: position 113,059,197 of record NC_056661.1, read on the forward strand.
TTAAATTTTTCTTGGTTTCATAGTATTTTTCTTCAGGTTCCAGTGGAGCTTTTCTTGTTGTTCCTGTTCCTTCTCCCTCCTCGGGTAGAATAGAGTTCAATTCATATGTTGGCTTTGGCAACAGATACTGTGGGCACTGTGCTCTTGGCTCGCACTGCAACATGTCTAGGGAGCCCGACAGTCTCAACAGAGATGTTAAGCAACACGGCCATTAAAGCTGCAGATTAACACAGATGCTCATAGCATAAACCACAAGACTGCCTATTCACACAAGTAATTGTCATGAGGTGTCTGTGATCTTGTATAAAAAGCTCAAATACTCACCTCTCCAGTAGAAAATAAGATGTTGCAAAACCTTAGCCTTACACGATGGTAAAGTTTCATCTCTTTAGATCTTCATGTGGTTTACAGGCAGAGCACCCAGCTTCCTTTCCTTCATGGGGATGACAACCTAGGGTGGTTTTATCATTGCGAAGTGCTGTCTTCTATCCCTCCTGCCCCTCATTCTGACACTTGGGCTGATGGAGAGCAGCACCCACTCTGACAGCTAGCTTGCCCAGTGCCGAGCCCAGGCTCTGCCCGTCTCTGCCCTGCCAACGGTGTTTTCCTGATCAGGACCACACCCTTCTGAATAGAGGAGCCTAACTCCTGCCTTTGTGTTGTTGATACAGTTTACACAAGAAGATTGAAAAGAACTTCAGAAAGAGATGGAAGTGTGACCTTGTATTTTCTGAGATTCACTTTCCTTGAAATTTCCTAAAACAGCAAAGCTTCAGAAGAAATTAGGATGCAGATACCAAAATTTCATTTTTGCTCAGAAGAGTTTTTCACATTGCCTTCTGTTGACTCCTTCATCTGTCTGTGGGGCCTCAGCAAGTATCGGCTGAGTGCCTGTGATGTGCTGGTCCGTGGGCATAGAATAGTGTGCAAGAGCCAGCACCTGCCCACCGTCGTCGGAAAGGCAGGCACGAACCCCCAAATCACAGAAACCAAGTATGCAGTTACAACTCTGTGCGCGAGAGGCACGGGGCATATAAGACAACAAAATGCAGGACAAGAAAAGTTTCACTGAGGGGGATAAAGGGTTGGAAAGTATCTCAAAGAAGGAGTAGACATCATCTGCCATATTATAAAAGAAATTTTGAACTTGGCGTTAAGTGCAGGGCTTAATCCAAGACAGAAGGACTTACCCATTTAAATTCAATGAACTTTGCATTTTGAAGAACATGTTGATGTTTTCCAAAACATTCTGCTTACCTTTGCGTGTGGGGTTTGCCAGCACAATACGAGGTTTGTTCCTGCACCTGCACATGTGTGTGCACTCAGCACCCAGTGTCAACAGAAACACCGTCGGCCATTCTAGCAGAGCAGCACAGACCATAAGCCGCAAACTGCATGATGTGGTTCAAATATGGGTCCAATCAGTAGATAATTAGGCATCCGATTGCCTGTTTGAAAAAAAAAAAAACAGAACACTGTTATACGAGGCTGTGGGGGCTGCCTACTGGTCTGCAAAGTAGTGTGTGGGCATTTCAGGTCCTGGCATCAAGTAGGGCAGCTGTGATGAGTGAATACGCTCCTCCTGCACATGGGAATACATAGTAGGGAGTAGATAGTATATAGTAGGGCATAGACCGCCTACTGTCTTCACTCCCCAGGAATGGATTTGCTCCTTGCTCTTTCCTTCTTTAACTTTTCTTAATGTTTATTTTTTGAGAGAGAGAGAGAGACATAGCACGAGCAGGGGAGGCAGAGAGAGAGGGAGACACAGAATCTGAAACAGGCTCCAGGCTCTGAGCTGTCAGCACAGAGCCCGACATGGGGCTCGAACCCACAAACGGCGAGATCGTGACCTAAGCTGAAGTCAGACGCTTAACCCACTGAGCCACCCAGGGGCCCCGCTCCTTGCTCTTTATTGAGATTCCACGTACAATTTCTTTCTGAATTGAAGAGTTTTGTTTTTTGAAAAAAAAGATGTAAAATTTCCCAGTGTAAGTAAGATACTACCTCTTATAAAAATTGGCACTGACCAATAGTCACAAGTAAAAGGGTGTGCGAATGATTTCACTGTGTGTTATCTAAAAAGAAAACAAAGCATAAAAATGTATTGCATGTGTGTATGTTGAAGATGCTTTTGGATTTCGTGAAGGTAATTGAAATTAAAAGGTTATTGGATAGGGGCTGATAGAGGGATAATATAAGGATGATAAAATGGTACTGAAACATTCAAACAAGGAAAGAGTTTGTATGCTAAACTTCCATTCCTAAGAGAATTTTCTCAGTAAGATTCAGATCTTATCATTCTTGAAAAATGCTTAGACTTTTGAGGATAAATGCAAACATAAGTTATGGATAGAAGCTTCTGAAGTAAATATGTGGGAGGGTTACTTCTATCTGACAGTATATCAACTGGAAAAAAAAATGCAGAGTGACGGTAGCAATTCAGATTTCCATTACAAGAGGAAATGGACTGAGTCCTGTTAGTGATATACAAATAAGTATGTACTTACGATGGGATCTTACCCAAAAGAAATTGAAACGTATTACAAAGCACAATGGAAAATGGGTTATTGCAAATGAGTCATAACACCTGTGTAGGGGGAAGAAAGGGATAGAAAATTCTATGGTATGGATTCCAAAAGCAAGTTTCTGACGTCCAAATGTTAGAGCTGTAGGAAATAAGTAGATGGTGATTTCAGGGTTTGCTTTTTACTTGTGGGAATTTGCTTTTAGAAAAGAACACAGCTGTCTGAGGCATTTTTGACTTTATTTTCTTAGTTGACTTTTCTTTCAGTCCCCTGCTGGGAACTAACTTCAGCTGGTTTGGTCATTTGCGTTGTCAGGGACTCTTTGGGAGGAGGTATATATTTCAGTGACCTTCAGTACTTACAGGTACATGACACCTTTTCCAGGGTGGGGGCTCTTGTCCCCCACTATCCCAACTCAAGGTGTGTTTTAAGGAAAGGAAGTCTCAGACTGACCTCAGGTACACATAGAGTTTATGTGTAGCACATAACTTAAAACAGGTCTTAAAGTTTTAAAAACGAGCTCTGTAAGCTTATTGCAGTCTTAGCTCTTTTCTTTTAGGAAACTGAATAGCTCTTACTAGAAGGATTCTTCGGGGGCAGTTGGGGCAATATTCTCATGGTAGGATTCAGCTGGAATCGCATAAAAAGAATCATTCTGTAAACTGTTTACCATAGGACTGGTCAAAATCAAAGTCCAAAAAGCCAGTAGTATAATTGCTGGAATACTTCAGTATCTAGATTTTCCTCTTTTGTTTGTACAGCTGTGGAGATGGAAGTATAATATTTTTATTTTCCTCAGATATCTTGAATACTACTCATTTCATCAGTAAAACAATCAACTCCAAAGGTACCTACCTGGGTGGCTCAGTCTGTTAAATACGTGACTCTTTTCTTTTTTTTTTTTTTTTTTTGAGCGTCCAGCTGTTAATATCAGCTCAGGTCATGATCTCATGGTTTGTGAGTTTGAGCCCTGCCTCAGGCTCCGTGCTGTCACCGAAGACCCTGCTTGGGACTCTCTCTCTCTGCCTCTCCCCTGCACTCACGTGCACTCTCACTCTCTCAAATAAATAAAATCAAATCCAGTATTCATGATGTCAGCTAATCAACCATTTATGTTGATGAAAGGACTTAGCTGAGAGTTCAGGTAGCTGACTTTGCAGTGTGGGTTTCCCTCATGTGAAATGTTGCTTCTGCATCCCTAGCCTCTATAGTTTCCATTGGACTCCATGAGATACTAACCAGTGGCCCGAATACATAAAATGAGTATCCACATGCATATCATACTAGATTGAAGTTTTTTCAAAGGTAAGTTATATACGACCAGATGGCTTCATTGGTGAATTCTACCAACTATTTAAATAGTAAATAGTTTCACCTCACACCTCGTAGAATGGCTGTTAACAGAAACACGAGAAGTCACAATTGCTGGTGATGATGCATACACTGTTGGCAGGAACGTAAACTGGTACGGCCACTATGGAAAACAGTAAGGAGATTGCTCAAGAAATTAAAATAGTAGATTGGGGCACCTGGGTGGCTCAATGAGCGTCCAACTTTGGCTCAGGTCATGATCTCACAGTTTGTGGGTTCGAGCCCCGTGTCTGCCTCGGTGCGGACCGCTCAGAGCCTGGAACCTGCTTCGGATCCTGTGTCTCTTTCTCTCTCTGCCCCTCCCCCACTCGTGCTCTGTCTCTGTGTCTCAGAAGTAAATAAATGTAAAAAAATTTTTTTAAACTTAAAAATAGTAGTACTATATGATCTAGAAATCCCACTTCTAGTATAGCTGAAGGAATCAAAACCATTATCTTAAAGAGATACCTGTACTTCTATGTTAACAGCGGCATTATTGACAATAGCCAAGGTATAGAAGCAACCTAAGTGTCCGTCAGTGGACAAATGGATCAAGAAATGTGAGATATGCACACACCCGGACACAAATAGAATTTTCAGGAAAATGGACATCCTGTCATTTGCGACAACGTGGATTAAACTTGAAGGCATGCGCTAAGTGAAATAAGCCAGGCAGAGGAACAGAAAGACTGCATGGTATCACTTACATGCAGAATATTGCCAATGGGTACGGGAAATAAGGAGGAATTGGTAAAAGGGCATAATGTTTCAATTATTAGATGAATAAGATCTCAGGACCTAACATGTAACATGGTAACTACAGTTGAAAGCACCATGTTGTATCATTTAAATTTACTAAGAGAGTAGAACTTAAATGTTCTCAACAACACTGACCACAAAAGATAAAACTATGGGGTGATGGTTGTGCTAATTGACTCAATGGGGGGAATCCTTTGACCACGTCTATGTGTATAAAATCATCACACTTTGCACTTTCAGTGTCTTAGAATTTTATCACTTATACCTCAGTAAACCCCAAAAAGTGAATTAGAGATAAGCTAACACCCTGTTTTCACATATCTGTATTTTTATTACTTAAAAACCCTTTGCTGTATTAATCTCAGGAAATTAAGGGAAATATAATGGGAAAATTATCAGAATGACCCCCCCCCCCGCCATAGTAATGTTCCTTGAGGCAATAACTCGAGTTGATTCCACGTTACCTGTAAAGGTGTGGAGAGTATTTCTTTTTTTTTAAGTAGCACAGCATGTCATGGATTGGAAGAATAAATATTGTCAAAATGTCAATACTACCCAAAGCTATCTACACATTCAATACAATCCCAATCAAAATTGCACCAGCATTCTTCTCAAAACCAGAACAAGCAATCCTAAAATTCATACGGAACCACAAAAGACCCCGAATAGCCAAAGTAATTTTGAAGAAGAAGACCAAAGCAGGAGGCATCACAATCCCAGACTTTAGCCTCTACTACAAAGCTGTCATCATCAAGACAGTATGGTATTGGCACAAAAACAGACACATAGACCAATGGAATAGAATAGAAACCCCAGAACTAGACCCGCAAACGTATGGCCAACTCATCTTTGACAGAGCAGGAAAGAATATCCAATGGAAAAAAGACAGTGTCTTTAACAAATGGTGCTGGGAGAACTGGACGGCAACATGCAGAAGATTGAACCTAGACCACTTTCTCACACCATTCACAAAAATAAACTCAAAATGGATAAAGGACCTGAATGTGAGACAGGAAACCATCAAAACCCTAGAGGAGAAAGCAGGAAAAGACCTCTCTGACCTCAGCCATAGCAATCTCTTACTCGACACGTCCCCAAAGGCAAGGGAATTAAAAGCAAAAATGAACTCCTGGGACCTTATGAAGATAAAAAGCTTCTGCACAGCAAAGGAAACAACCAACAAAACTAAAAGGCAACCAACAGAATGGGAAAAGATACTTGCAAATGACATATGGGACAAAGGGCTAGTATCCAAAATCTATAAAGAGCTCACCAAACTCCACACCCGAAAAACAAAAAACCCAGTGAAGAAATGGGCAGAAAACATGAATAAACACTTCTCTAAAGAAGACATCCGGATGGCCAACAGGCCCATGAAAAGATGCTCAACGTCACTCCTCATCAGGGAAATACAAATCAAAACCACACTCAGGTATCACCTCACGCCAGTCAGAGTGGCCACAATGAACAAATCAGGAGACTATAGATGCTGGCGAGGATGTGGAGAAATGGGAACCCTCTTGCACTGTTGGTGGGAATGCAAATTGGAGCAGCCACTCTGGAAAACAGTGTGGAGGTTCTTCAGAAAATTAAAAATAGACCTACCCTATGACCCAGCAATAGCACTGCTAGGAATTTACCCAAGGGATACAGGAGTACTGATGCATAGGGGCACTTGTACCCCAATGTTTATAGCAGCACTCTCAACAATAGCCAAATTATGGAAAGAGCCTAAATGTCCATCAACTGATGAATGGATAAAGAAATTGTGGTTTATATACACAATGGAATACTACGTGGCAATGAGAAAGAACGAAATATGGCCTTTTGTAGCAACGTGGATGGAACTGGAGAGTGTGATGCTAAGTGAAATAAGCCATACAGAGAAAGACAGATACCATATGGTTTCACTCTTATGTGGATCCTGAGAAACTTAACAGAAACCCATGGGGGAGGGGAAGGAAAAAAAAAGAGGTTAGAGTGGAAGAGAGCCAAAGCATAAGCATTTTGGCATAAGCCAAAGCATTATCTATTAAAAACTGAGAACAAACTGAGGGTTGATAGGGGGTGGGAGGGAGGGGAGGGTGGGTGATGGGTATTGACGAGGGCACCTTTTAGGATGAGCCCTGGGTGTTGTATGGAAACCAATTTGACAATAAACTTCATATGTTGAAAAAAAAATAAAATGAAAAATAAATAAAGTAGCACAGCATGGAGTTTATGGAGCACCATTCATGCTTGAGCAACTGTGAGGAAAACTTTGATAAATATCGGTAAGTTTTCCTGGTGCCCCTGGGAGGTAACTGTGATTTCTCCTTTTTTGGAGATGAGGACAATACAGCACGATTAAGAAACGTGCCCATAGTCACATCCCATATGAGCAGCTGGCAGAGTTGACCTCCATTCCATGCTCATAATCAAAACACGTGGAGACCATTTTAGAAAAGAATAGAACAACCGCCAGTTTCCGGACATGAGCAGGGACTTGCGGACACCTCTCACATGGGACTACTACCCACAAAAGCTGGAGAGCAGGAGGGATTCTGTGCTATATTTCTCGCAAAACTAGAAGTGACTGGGTAATGAATTGGGTCAACAGCTACAGTGCTCGAGGTTGGTGTGGTACTGCCCTTTCCCTTCTTCGAAAGCACTGATAACCAAGCATATTTCTGTAAATTAGTTCCCAAGGTTTGTTTCAGATGGTAGAATTTAGCTTACTCGTGAGTATCTAATTTATTTAAAATTCTCTGTATCCAGACAGAGGCATACTTATATTCCATGTGTTTTACCAATTGCAAAAGCACTGAAAATGTAAGCATTTTATTTAAATATTCCCTTAGAAATGTTTAAACTATCAGGTTATACCTGCAGGTGTCGGAGTCACCTGGGGGCCTTGTTGAAAACAGCTTGCCAAAGCCCATCCAGAGTCTAATTCCTTAGGTATAGATTGGGTCCAAGAATTTGCCTTTCTAACCAGCTCCTAACAATCCTTTGAGAAGCATTGATGTCCTGCCAACCACCTTCCATGTAAAACGTAACTGGCGTTATGGAGATCCTTATTTCAGCCATAATAAATAGCATAGGGAAAAATGTCTTCAGCTGTAAAATTGTAGAAAAGAAAAATAATTCTTTAAATGAGGATTCTCTATTATCTTTCAATAAATAATGAAGGTATATCATTATATTAACTCAAAATATTTTTTCCCGAGACTGAGCACACAGGGTTCCAGTACTTTGTTTTGTCACAAACTGCGAAGACCTGGTAATACACCCATAACGAGAGAAATTCACTAAGTGTGTAAAAGGGATGGAGATATTTCAGATCTCAAAGGAGCCTTTGTTTTTCCTTTGCCTTTGCTATAACTGTTAATAAATGAAACTCCTAAAATTTCCAGGAATAAGAGATAAGTTGAGTGTGGAAATCAATTATTTCTTTGTGTCCTAGATGTTCAAGTATGGGGAAAAAAAGACGGCAGGTAGGAGAAACCTAAGAACGGTGACATAAGTGAAAATTATGCATTGTAACTGAAGTCCCGTTCACTCAGCACACGCGGTATTAGAGCAGTTACTTCATTTGTAACTAGGCTCTTGTGTATAATGAATAAATGATCAGTCAGCTTATGCATTGTTAAACGTTTTACATACCAGAAGTTATCCATTGTGAGTTTTTCAGGAGCCACAGTATGTAAAATAAACATAGTAAAGACACCCGTTAAGTAAGATACTGTATGGCTTCCTGTATGCTGGAGATTTTTGTGATGTGAATTTTTGAAATGCTCTACCAAAAAAATCCTATCATTTGAAAAATGATTGCATTAGTTGCTTGACCTCAGAGTGTTAGATACTGAGTTGAGCGAGCTGTAAGCTTTGTTTTCTATCAAGTCCATGCCATTTCTGGAGAAGAGGAAACCAGGACTGTCATTCTCAGACCTTACCCCAGCTGGCATCACTACTCTGGTGCCTCAAGTCCACAGGAACTCAGGAGAAGAGGGAGTGGTTGAAAGAAATGCTCTCTGTACGCCTTCTTTGTGCCAAGCCCTTCACACGGGGCATCTCATGTGGGAGCCCTGTCACACTCAGAGATGCCCAGAAGGGACAGTCAGACCCACCTGACTCCTGAGGTCCTTTCTACCCCCTCCCTGAGCTGTGGCCATGATCCCAGCCAAACTCAGACCCTAGTGCCAGATCAAATCCCTCTGTCACTACAGAGAATATGGAAACGTATTCACACAGACATTAATTCTTAAATCATTGAATACCTAAATAGAGCTTTAGATTTAAACCAGAAACTTAAAAGTGTCTCATCAGGAGCATGTATAAACTGAATTTTTTACTCCTTTAAAAATGTGAAGAATGAAACTGGGTATATCTATTTTAAATGGGAAAAAAGTAAACCTTCACTATGATACAAATTGTTTTTAAGTAAATTACAAAGTATGATTGAATCTGATGAATTACAGAATGGAAGGAGACAGAAGATGAAGGTATTGGTGTTACTTTATCTTGGTGATTTGGTTTGGATATTTATTTTTTTTCTGTGGCTATAATGTTACTCGTGTAACAGAAAAGAATAAATTTCTCACTATTAATGATAATTACCAAAAATGTTTAAAAGGAGAGGGACCCGTTTTAAGGAAAGTGCATAGCAGCGTTTCTGTATATTCGCCGGAGTAGCCACTGGGGGCAGGTTTATTCTTTGATTAGCAAGGAGGTTAATGTCGCTTTCCACTCTGTAGTGCTTTAGCATAGTTTAATGTCATGCTTGGCTGCGCTCCTTGCTTTCATTGTCTAGGATTGCAATGTAATTCTTTGCTCACTCATCACCCTCCTCTTTCTTCCCTGCCCCCATGTCTCCACAGATCATTCTGTGTTTCTCTCCCGTTGGTCACACGCTAAGAGGGAGAGCTCGGAAGTTCCCAGCCATAGTTAACTGCACGGCTATTGACTGGTTTCATGCGTGGCCGCAGGAAGCTCTGGTCTCAGTCAGCAGGCGGTTCATTGAGGAAACGAAGGGAATTGAGGTAATGCCATGTCAACCTCTGAATCTGTGTCTCTCACGCACACACACACACACACACACACACACACACACACACACACACATTCACTCACTCACCGACCAGAAGTCCTCAATAAAGAAGTAATTTCCAAAATACACCTCCTATAGAAAAGTTAAACCTTTTGTTTAAGATGGTAAAATCGTCTTTCCTAGTTTGCGTTCTATGGAATATGGTGATTGACCTCTTTGTAGCAGGTTGAGAGGTCTGTTCACACATGTGTGCACTTGGCACACGAGTGTGTTCTTACTTAGACTGACTCACCAGAAAGCCAGGATCATTTGTTCCTTGAATCGTAATAGGGTTTGCTGAACATGAATCCTTCAAATACACAGATAAAAACCCAAACAGAAAAGTAGCCACCCATAGTCATGCAATGCTTGATCTTAACAAAGTAAGGCAATTAATTGTTGATTTTTCTCATTACATTAATAATGGGTGAAAAATCAACACCATGAATTCTGTAGTCACTGAGTCAGATAATGTATCTGTTTCTTTGTCTTAGGGGTTTATGTTTTATAAATTATGTTTGTCGTTTGACCATAATGAAATTTGCACATCCTATTACATTTTTAAATGGTTGCATGAAACTAAAAAACAAAAAGCACTTCAAGTGTACTTCCCAATTCAGAGGGAAAAAGGTATCATTTACACTTTCTAGAAATTTTTGATATCTAGTGCCTTTCTGATTAGATAGTTTGGAAGGGTGGTAATTGTGAACATTGCCCATGGAGGCTTGTCTTCTGATTCCACTGAGTGGTAGGGCTAGAATATCTCAGAACCAAAAATAGAATCGGGGCTATGTGAGAGATGATGTCTGTTCCCACTTGAAGCTTTATTAGGAACAGACACATCCCACTGTGGCCTCCCTTACTCCTAAGAGCCTGTCACTTTTCCAAAGAGCCCTTTCCCATTTTGTTGAATTCTCTATCTTTTCATGGCCGGATGGTTGCAAACCTGGACATATTTACATATTTAAGTATTTGTATGCAGCTAGTATTACTGCTTCTTATTTTTATAGATAGCTTTATTGTAATACAGTTTATTGCCTTTTCTAAAATGTCCGTTAATCTACTTAAGTGCCGGGAGTGTCAAGGAAGACCTGTCACACAGCATCAAAAACATGCATAGGACAGGGGCGCTTGGGCGGCTTTGTCAGCTGAGCAGCTACCTTCAGCTCAGGGTCATGGTCTCACAGTTGGTGGGTTCGAGCCCCACATCAGGCTTTCTGCTGTCAGCACGGGGCCACTTCAGATCCTCTGTCCCCCTTTCTCTCTGCCTCTGCTCCACTCACTCACTGCCTCTCTCAAAAATAAACTGAAAACATTTTTTAAAAAAAGATGCATATGATAAAGCCTTTATAACATTCAAATACTCCCTCTCTCCTTTTCTCACACTTAAAACATTTCTGTAAATAAATGGAAAAAATGATCTCTTCTGTTTCACTCTTTTTTCCAAATCCAGAAAGTGTTTGCTGTTGCCTGTCTCTTCACTCACCCTTAATGTTGAATGCACTTACCTGGACCTTTAAAACAACAGCAACTGGCTTTCTGGGTAAAGACTGAATAATAGTAATGTATCATTGGATTTTTTGTAAGTATGTTTATTTTGAGAGAGAGTGAGTGAGCAGGAGAGGGGCAAAGAGGGAGAGAGAATATCCCACAAAGGCTCCATACTGTTAGCACAGAGCCTGACACAAGGCTCGAACCCACGAGCCCTGAGCTCATGACCTGAGCCTAAACCAAGAGCCTTAACCCACTGAGCCACCCAGGCAGGGACCCCTGTAGTTTGATTTTTTTAAGTGATGTTCACTTTTTTCCATTGTTCAGGAGGCCTTGCATAGCACTAAGAACATGTAAGAACATTTGGGGAAATTTATGTAAATTTGTTCTCATGAATAGGTAAGTGGAATGGTAGACACTCCCAGGAGTGGTTACTTTGTCTGCAACACTGCTTGCACCATTTACAGTGTTTTCCTGAAGAGTCAAAAGAACCCCATTTAATGGACATGAGCACTAGCACTAGATAAAGTCTGCCAGAAATATTTTGTACTTTGAAACCTGAAAAACCATCAAACATGACAAGTAATAGTGACACTTGTTAACCCACCAAAATCTCAAGCTCTTGCTAGGCTGACTGCATTACTCGAATTAGGTAGGGCATTGTTCGGTCTAATAATTATAACAAGGGTTCAAAAATACCAATTTATTAGAGAATCAGTATGTGCCTTGGTAGCAAAATTCTGTTTTATACACTTCATTTTATCACACTGGTTCGCTAAAGAAAAGACCAGTACACTTCATTTCTTAATATTAATTTCCCAAATGGAAGGAACCCAAAGCTAGTAACTTGGTTTAACTTAATGTTTGGCACTGTGCTTTTTTTTTAAGTTCCTTGCCCTAGCTCCCATGATGCAAGCCTTCTCCTACAAGGTTAGGAGCCACTTCAAAAACAGTTACTGCTGAAGGAGCTCTGATATGCCAGTGACCATTGACATCTGCTGGATGAGGCAGGATTTGCATCATTTTAAGTGCAGAGGGCTCCTGGCAGGTGCTGAGCTCTGTCTCGTGGTATCATGACGCCTCCTATAGGATGCTGCTTGTCAAGGAGGATTTTAAAAGCACTTAACCATTTCTCTTGCGCTGAATTATGCCTAAAAACAGATCAGCTGGATGATTTCATTTCAGTTGAGTGTGCCTGTTTAACTTTGCCACCTTCCCAATTTGCTGCTTAGGAGCAGTAATTATAATTCAGAATGCACGTGTCTGTCTTCTTCTAAAAATGTGTGGTGACTTTTCTGCAGAGGTTAAAAATAGCTTTTAAGTTTTTTGAATGGGCACTGATTTGCTCATTTTCTTAGTTTTGATTTTCATCATTAAGACTGAAAGGTATCAGCATAATTTAGGTGCTTCTTAATTATTGACTTTATTTGTTGAGTATATGATAGTTATCCAAGGTGACCCCTCCAGCCACAGAGAAAGGATTCATTAAAGGCAAGCGGTTTTTTTTGTGGGTTGACGTAGACTTTTCAGTCTGTAGACGCTTAGCACCCAGGGGTATCGGCTGCCTGCATCTAAGTAAAGGGTTGTGCTGCTTTCCTGCTACCTGGTATTGAGCTAAACCACAGCTGTCAGACAACCAAAATAGTTTGGTCCTTAAGTATCACCGGGTATTTATCCACAGGCTTTGTGTCAACTTACACTCCTCACTCCTCAGGTTTGGAAGTGCAGATGAGGAAGGTCATGGTGCGAGGAGGGAGAGAGGGAAAGACGCGCTGGGTATCCCGGGGGACCGGGTTGCACACGCTGTGAGGAGGCAGTTGGGAGGAGTCCTTACCCAAAAGTCCGTGGGTCACAGTTAGGAACCGTCAAGAAACAAGGCAGGACAAACAGGTGTTAAAAGATGAGTACTGTTGTTGGTTTTTGAGTCAAAGTGAATAATAGACATACTTGAGAACTGGGCCTGAGGAAAGCAGAAATTATTGAATGGAAATGAAAAGATGAGCACTGTCACTGAGGAGGAGTGAGATTTGCATCCGGAGGGGTCTCCATTCTCGGAAAGATCAGAGCCAGATGAAGGAGCCCATCCTTTCCGGGCATAGTGGCCGACTGGCAGGTTAAAATTCTCCGTCCTTTTGACGTGATACAACTGAATAATTCCGTAAGGTCAGTACCATCAGCTTTTTCAGGGAAATGACTTCATTCCACCCACCTCCCATCTCTTCAGTTCAGAACTTGTCACAGTGTCTGGTAACAGAAGAATGGTATATTTTACTACCATTTGCCAATCTGATCGTGGAAAATGTCCGTTCAAAGAGGTATGTTACTTTACCGCTATATGTGAAGGCTGGCTTCTTCGTTGGTTCTTGGGTTCCTTCTTAAAACAGTAGGGGACAGCACGAAGAGTAGCAAACAACATTTTGTTAGTCATAGGTATGTTAGCAGTGATTTTTTTTTTACTGACTTTTAGCACATTTGTTTTCTTTGAAATATAAATGAGGATTGTTCAATACAAATTTAAAAGTTGAAAGCCTTGTGCAGTAGAAATTCAATGAATTTGGGGGAAAATCTCCTCCTGAGGAGTACTGAAGTCATTTTAAAAGATGAAGACAGAAGCAGAGGCAGTCAAAATTATCCTGAATCTGCCTAAGTCTCTAACTGGCTTAAGCCTCTATTCAGACAGATGAGAAAAGGCCCACGTGGTTGTTAACATCCTTCCGCATTCTTCAGCCTGCTTCTCCTTTGTGCATGCGCACCAGTACACTATTCATCATGCATTTCTTTCTCTGTGCACGTTAATCGATTTAAGAACAGAACTGCAAAAACTGGTAGAATGCCACTTTCCAGAGTTTTTGCAGTTAGGGAAACTTTGGGAATCCCCTCTACCTCGAAAGTGGGGTCTACTTATTATAGCTGCCATAGAATCCGGTTACGCTGGTAAGCATCGCTCCCTCCAAGGTGTAGTTCTGTGGCTTTCCTGTAGTGCTGGCCTTCCCAGAACCAGCTACGTCATCTGCCTTGGCTGCTCCCTCTGGGAGGCTTGGCTGGGCCCTGTTTGACCTCCTCACCCCCCTCACAGTCCTCAGTTGTTTCTGTGTTTTCATGTTGTGTTGGGGAGCCACTGACACTACCTTTTCATTGCCGAGAAACTCTTCTTGCAGATTGCTGGCTTAGGCTGGACCTGGCCTTGCTCTTGGCCTTGGAAATTAGCCCCTAAAATTAGAGTTAAAAATTTAAAAACACGACCAAAGAAACAACAAAATGTATTCGCCAGGCAAAGTGAAAAAACAAAAAAAAATGAGACACTAGTGTGTGATTTAGAAAACTGTTGGGCGCTGCGTTTAACACTTGGGGCTGCTCTGTCAGGTGGAAGTAATCTTAGGAGGACCAACACTGGTGCCCTGTCACCATCACCAGTGGCAGATGTACCCACCACCGCTGCTCACCACCCTTCTAAGCAGGGACCCCGGGCTTCCCCATGGCACAGGTGAGGGGATGCAGGCCATCGCGCACGATCACTCCGCAGGTAAGGGCGCCCTCAGCACTTTGATGCCAGAACCCCACAGTCTTAAATCCTGCTCTGGACTATTGCAGAAATGTTTGGCTATTCTGAAAAAGGAATCCAGGGAAAGGAAGAAAAGCAGACTAAAAAGGAGTGCCACAAGTCTAAGCTCTGATTTTGTGGGCAGGAGGCAGTACAGGGAGTGCCCTCATTTGTCCTGCTGTACAGAACTGGAAATCTAACCCACGTCGTAGGATTCGAAACCGGCGTCCCTGGCTGCCTCCAGAATCTTTTTTCTCAGAGGGAATCAGCACCATGAGGAGCTCAGGAGAGGTGTTCAAATGCAGTACTGCTCGTTTTATATATGATTAAATTTTATTTAATAAACCAATTTTACAGCCCCAGTATCTAATTAGTTTCTATTATTAACTGCCCCCAAAGGAGCTAAAAAGTACAAACAATAGATTTTAAAACCCAGCAGTTGGGAATCATTAAAAAAATAACAGATATTAACTATGTACTTTTTTTTGTATCTCACCTATGTTTCAATAAAGCTGTAAAAAATTAACATAGAAATAACTTCGGAGGAAAACTTTCATGGTGGATGGTAGGTATAATGACATCACATGTGACAAAATGATCCCAAGGTTAACTTAAAAAAGTTGCCTCCTTTTCACCTCCATTCTCTTTTGTCCCTTCTCCTCCCTTTCCTTGAAGGCAATGCTCTTGAAAGTTGCTCTTGAATTTAAAAGTACAGACCAGTATAATCTTGGGACCAGCTGGTCTAGGGAAGGTATAACATTCTTAGATATTTGATTTGGCGTGGCCTCCGGTGTTGTTTTTCATTTGACTTGTGCTATATGTCATTTTCACCAACAGGGACCTACTGGGCATTTGCTCTAAGAGTCGGGTGGTGGGGGGTACTTGGTGTGGCAGTGACTGCTACGGCGTGAGAACCGTAGCTCCAAGGAGCAGATATACCTCTGCATTCACAGTGAGCCAGCTGAGAGAGTAAAAATTAAACTTCTGTCTAAATGTGAGGAAAAAGCAGTTTCCTGTGTATATTTGATGATGCGTTGGTTACGGCGTTGTTTTCCAAGGCCTCTTAGTGGAGAAACCCTGGTTTTAGAAACCATTTGATACTGGCAGTTTGCTTATTTGTATTTTTGCTTTCCCCATGATGGGCTGCTAAATGACTAGAGAATGGGATCAGCTGGTTTTCATTAGGGGCCAAATGTAGCAGGAGTGATATTCTTCACTTGGGTCTCTGAAAACGAAAAATACGCATTGCATTGCCTTTTCTGCAGCCGCATAGGCAGCCATGTCCTCCCTGCACTCCCCAACCCCCCCCCCCAAAAAAAAGAAAACTGGAGATAAATGAATGGCAGAATAAATAATTTATGCTAATGAAATTACTGCAATTAGTAGTTCTACAATGACCCTTTTAAAAGCCACAGCTGTTAATGTCAGGAAGTGCTGTCACTACTGACCTTATCATAAGAGAAAGTGACAAATTGAGAATGCAGGGAAGACCAGTCATCAAAGAGGTCTGTTCTGGAACGATTAGAGTTTTCTGAAAAACAGTGTGAATTACAACCAGCTGCTCCCTGGCTCTGCAAGTCTCCCATGCTGTGCCATTTTGTTAAGCCCGATAACAATAGTTATTTTGCCCCATTGAGACAAGTTGTCTCGGGCCACTTCCAGCTCTACCGGAAACCACTTCTTCCATCGCAGATTTACAAATGAAACTGTTGTCAGAGAGAGCTTTTCAGGGCAGCCTAGGAGCCTCCTCATAAGGATCATGGTTGGGCAGAGGCCAGGTCCTCCCCCGCAACCCGCACCCCACGTGAGGAGGTCGGACTTGGCCAGGGAAGGATTTACACTGTAAAAGACATGTGCTCACTTTTGGTTCATTCAAACAAGATAGGACAGGGATGAATTTTCTCTCTGTGTTTATTTTGCAGTGAAGCCCTTTTAAAGATAAAATCCCTCAGAGGATCTTATTTATACGGAGTTCTCTAACTTCCTTATAAGTTTAGATTCTGAGTCCACTATTTGGTAACATGCACATAGCTCAGAACTAGAGAATGCAGAATATTGAGGGTTTGCATCATTCTGTATTTGACTTTGGTTTTAAAAAAACAGAACATTAATTTTAATTTAGTGAGATGGATAGGCAGAGCAACCCCATATATACATATTTGAAACCCACTCACGGATTTGTCATGATGTTGGGAGGCTGTTAGACGTCGCCCAGGAGCAGTTGTTGTTCAGCACCAGGAACTGGCCTGTCTCTTAGCACACCCGGGTTGTAATATTAATGGTGCAGGTTTGAAACATTTAACTGCATCACCAGCCACTTGTGTGCAATTTTCCCAAAGATGTGTGAGCATTATTGACAACACTTTGGTAAATTATGTGTGACTTTCCTAAGAGTTGGTGTAGCTCATTTAATTCATATTAATTGATTTTTAGGCTTCCCTTGATTAATTGAACCTGGTTCATCTTGTACAGAATGCAATAAATAATCATTAAAATGAGGGAGATGTGACTCCACAAATTAAAAAGTTAACTACTTCAGAAGTCATAGAGGACAAAACAAAAAGAATAGTATAGTGGGGGGGGGGGAGTTCTCTAGTAAATCTTCTAGGAGCAGTTATTCATTTTCTTTTTTTTTTTTTTTTTTTCCAAATGAAAATATAAATGGCATTTTTCTCCCAGAAGCAGTGAGTTTTATACCTTCCCATCCTCTTTGTTTTCCCATGGGTCCTTAAAAAACCACATTTGTCAGTTTGGGTTGTGTGTGTGTATGTGTGTGTGTGTGTGCGTGCGTGACTGCTACAGTGTAGTTTGAAAGCAACACCAAAAATACTTTTTAGAGTACTGTGTCTCAGTTTCACCATTTTTTTCTTTCACATACTTGATAGATAAAAAGCAATTTGGGAAAAGCTTTGTTTGTGTTATATGTTGGCTTTGGGTTTGGTATGTGGAGGGCACAAAAATCCTTTGCCCTACTTGGCAAAGCTGAATGCTTTATTGTTATCTCCCTCATCCTGTGGCTATCTCTTAAAGACTGAGTAAGTTTTTCCAGATCTTGCCGTAATTTGTTCTGGCTTTTAGGAAAAGATACTCCATAATTTTGCTGATTCTTTTTTTTTTTTAATTACATTTTTGTTTTAACTTGAGAGAATTGCATATGAAATACAGTGTTTATGTTTTCAGGCACTGGACAAAGATTCTGTTAGCCTCTTCATGGCCCACGTTCACACTAGCGTGAATGAAATGAGTACCCGGTATTACCAGAATGAGAGAAGACACAACTATACCACCCCAAAGAGTTTTCTAGAACAAATATCACTGTTTAAGAATCTGTTGAAGAAGAAACAAAAAGAGGTATCCCAGAAGAAAGAGCACTTGGTGAATGGCATCCAAAAGCTGGAAACCACAGCCTCTCAGGTATGACTAGGATGTGTTATTCCTGAGTAAAATGTGTGCTCTTAAAATTAAAAAATGCACACTTTTGATGCAGCATTTCAACCCGTTTATATAAGATGCTTACTGCTTAAATTCACAGTTTAGTGACACACACCAAAAAAACAGCGTTCATGCTTTCATAAGTCTAGAAAGGGATTGGCCAATTATTCTGTCATGCTGGTTTCAAGAGATCCCTTCCCTTGTTGGCCTGACTCAGGACAGGGCAGCGAAGAGATGTTGAGGAACAGGCACAGCTCACTCCTCTGTTACATTCACTGGCTTTGGTGCCCTGGGTTTATAGTTAGGAATTTTGTCACACTGGAATGGAAGTAGGATCCCTTTTGGTTTCAGATTCTAAAGCCCCTCCCCCCCAGGGAGGCATTATTTCCTGTCTGATGACATGATGTGGTTTGTTCAGATTGAGGTCCCTAAGCAGAGCCACTTCCTCTGACCCTGGTGTCTCATCTCCTTTTGGCCTCCATCTCTCTCCGTTTAAAGTATCCTCTGTAGCCTTCATCCTCAATCTGCCTGCTCCCTTGAAGGATGGTACCTTTAACCTCCAGGAGTAAATTAGGAGAGAATTAGCACACATGTTAACCATGTGTGGGTCTTTCCATCTGTCCTCTCATCTCCTTGTTGAAAAGTAAACAAGTATATGAAGTAGGTGTTGCTACTCTAATTTCATAGATGAGACAGAACCAGCCACAGAACCTGTGAGGCTGGAGTTGGAACCCAGATCTGTATTACTCTCAAGTTCAGGTATTGAGATTTTAAAGCTCCCTGTGCTGCCTCTCGGTGACTGGGGGAGAAAAGAATTAGAATGAGAAATTGTGGAGACTTTGGAAACTGGCCCAGCTTTCTCTGAGCCACTTGGGCTCTGGAGTTGGTGAGGGGAAAATTCTCCATGGTGGTCCCTTCAAGGCCAGGAATTCCAGTAGACTTCTTCAGAGTATTGTCATCTTGGACGGACTCATATGCTTCTCAGGAGATTGGGCCAGTTTTCGCCCCACGTGTGCTGAATGGCCTGTTTATGTCCAGGCTAGAAATAAGCCACAAGCCAGTTGGAGAAGCCTGCAGTGGCACCTCTCACTCTGAAGGCCTGTCCGGCCACACCCTTCACGTGTCCATAGGCCAGAGCGTCTCTTGCCTCTGTGCCCTTCATCTTGTAAACCAGGAACGGCTCTCGGTGAAGCGTTGATCTGTACATAGTGAGTAGATGGACCACGACTGGGAAAGAGAAACCAACTGAGAAGGTTTCCAGGCCAGTTTCCAGGATGTGGTGATGTAAGAATAGTTGTTGGGAAGCCCGCCAAAGGATATACCTGTATTTGTGCATCTTTCCCTTTTCCTTCAAAAAATGTTTTTACTCTTTTTGTGTACATGTTACCTTACTCTTTTACTCTTTGCCTTCTTTCTCTTTCCTTCTTCTTTGTCACTACCTTTCCAGTTCCCTCTCTTTCTCTTCGTGAAGACCTTCCTAGGAGTCCTATAGAGCTAGGAGACCATGAGTGCAGGAGATGTGTGTCCCAGAGCATCTGTGTACCTTTGAGCAATGTCCCAAACCGCACCTGTGGAAATGCTAGTGTTGACTAAACTAAACCGTTTAGCGTTGACTAAACTAAACAGTCAGTACTGGTGGGGCAGCCCTTGGCTAAGGAAAAAAAATGGCCTCTGCCATACTTAGAGTCTCCTTCCCAAAAAACAGAGCAAAGAGGATAAAAACAGAGTGGCGTCCATGGTGGCAGCATCTCAGCCATAGGGAAAAAGAAGAGGCTGGGGGAGAGGAACAAAGAAAGGGACTGGTTATTGATGGTGCCTGCCAAGTTTAAGGATGCTTGGGTCTCCTTATTCCCCCTTGGCTAGAAACATCAGGCAGAAAGTCTAAGAAGACGACATATGAAGTCTTAATTGAAGGACACTGATGATTTCTTTTCAATAGGTGTTTGTACGTATAATGCTTTCAATAATATCAGAGGACTGATTGGAATATTTCATAGTTCCCTAAGAGTTTTAAAAGCCTATTTATTATAGAAAAGAAGCGTACTTTCTTAGGTGGGCATTTGGAAAGCCCTACCATGTAAGATAAGGCCGTGTGTGGAGCAGAATGTCTTCATGTTGAAACTTGTGTTCTGTAAAGATCTGCCTGAAGTTAATTCCACAGAGGTGAATATCCGTGCCATTTGAAATATGTGTCTAAACCTCAGCACTGTGTATTCATTGGAGTAAAGCCATAAATTCCCATTAGAGCCGCATATCCCCTCTCTAGATGTCAGCTTAGATCATCACAGATAGCTTAGTGACCTGTCTTCACGGCAAGGCCTCGCTCCCAGGGCTTGAGTCACTAGACTCTTCAGACCTAACAGCTTCCTCAGAAACGGAAATCAGGGCTTGAAATAACAGTTTCCTCCTAGTCTCTTAGATGATTCTTTGGATTGTAACCTAACATGCGACTAGTTTCCCATGGCTAAAAAGAAAAGACAAGCAAATGTCACTGTGCATTATTACCCTGAGTTCACAGAGAGGCTAAAAAATCCATCTTAGCTTAAACTATAATAACTAGTAAAGGTAACAGTAATAGTAGTAATTGTGCCATTTGAGCAGAGGTTTGAAGAGTCCTTGGATATAGTAGTGAGATGTTGTTCTACAGGATGAACCCCCTGGAGTGCCTGTAGCAACTGAGTCAAAATAAGTGGTTATAATTATTCTCTGCTTCTTTGATTTTTGTAAACATAGTAACCTACTTCTGGAAAAAAAATGGAATTAAGCTAATGCTCATGATATTTAAAACTGCTTCCATGTGTCTCCAAGAGCCGAGTCACGTTTGTTTCCCAGCACTTGACTTATGCTTTGCTTTACGTGATTCTCAAACTTAGGAACCTAGTGGTACCTTGTCAACCTCATGAAATCCCAATTACGAGGGCAGAATCATTCTTTAGAGAAGATAAATTTGTTGATGCCTCAGAAAGACTTGAGTTCCTCAAGAGTTGAGTGAGGCCAGGAGCAGCAGTCCCCATCTAGGACACTCACTGCTCTTTGACCCCACCCCTTCTGATGCCCACAAGGCACTTGTGGTTTGCCTTTCTGTAGTAGGTGTTAAGTTGAATGTTGTATGAGGTGGAAGAAACTAAGAGGACCATTTCCTATTTTGTGGAAAGAGAATAGACCTGTCTGTAGGCATTTCCATCAAAGTGAGTAACGGATTCAACGAAACTGATAGTAACTCATAACGGCCAGGGAGTACCGATGTCTCAACTTCTCTGAGCCTTTCATGGTGTTCCCTTGGAGAGCGCAAACCATGGTTCCTCCAGCTTGCCACCAAGCAAGTCTTCCTGTGGCCTCTGCTGCCTTGAGCCTGTGGCCTGCCTTTACAGGACCAGAAAAGCTGAGGGCATGAGTGATAGGTGCTTGAGTGACACGTACGCAGGTGGGGACAGCTGTTGATGTTTCCCTGACTGCACAGACTGAGGGGAGAAGGTAAATTTCTAGCTGGTGCTGACATAAATTACATTTTTCAGAAAGGAATCAGAAAACACTGAGCTGTTTGTTCCTCTGTTGGGGGGGAAGCGGGGCTGTGTTTTTGCACATGGGACTAAAGTCAGAACAGGGGAGGAAGAGATAAAAGATGCAGGCTGATAGGGATCTGTGAACTCATTTAAAAAAATAAGCTGTATCTGATATTTGTCGTTCCCAACGCAAGTTACTTGGACATAGTGACTTTTCCTTCAGGTGGGAGATCTGAAAGCCAGACTTGCCTCTCAAGAAGCTGAGCTGCAACTGAGAAATCGTGATGCCGAAGCTCTGATCGCAAAGATCGGGCTCCAGACGGAGAAAGTGAGCCGGGAAAAGGCCATTGCCGACGCTGAGGAGCGAAAGGTCAGGCTAATTCCACCATTTAGAGTGCTGAGCTATATTTAGCACAAAATAAACCTTTGTAGGTGAACAATTTTGAACAACTTCCTCTCCAGGGAGCATAAAATCTAAAGAATTATTATAGTTACACATGTAACAGCATTTCACACCATGATTACCACTTGACCTTTCTTTACATTATGCATTTTCCCACCCTTTTAGCTCTTTTAATGATATGAAAGAACAATAAATACTGAGCTCATTCAAGCATATAATGGATGTGGATCTTGAACATCAGGCCTATTTGTAATACAGTAAAGGTCATGAAGTCACCTCTGAGGTTTCTAAAGGTTTTCAGTTTTTAGGCAAATTGAACAACTCAATTGTTAACAAAGCCCAATTCCATCACTTTGCAAGATGGTTTTTCAAATTTTTCCTTTTAATAATACAACTTGAGTTTATTATTAAATCCTAAGCTAAATTTCTTCTTTTTGATTCGATTGAGAACCTGGCATTTTATATTACATTTTACTGTTGCAAACAATTACTCTTAAGATTATACAGATTCTGCTTTCTTTTGTACCTGGGTTTCTGGCAATTCTGAAATAAATACAACTTCTTTGTCCTCTTCTTTTGCCAGACCTTGGGCCACAAATGGAAGGTATTTTTGTATATCTTATTTGTTTAGAAATTGAATATGTTTGTTTGAGATAAATTCTCTCATTTGGGACAAAAGATTATAATCAGGGATTAGTTGATAAAAAAAAGGTAAATTATAAACATGCTTATAGCTTTTGAGTCAGTAGCTTTTATGTTATTATCCTAGTGTTTTATGATGCCAGAAATACTTGAGTTCTTCTAGTGGTATTGCCATTCATTCATAGACAATTGAGTTGGGCTTTCCCCCCCTATTTTCTAATAGGTATTGAGCATGTTTACTGGTAGCTTACACAACTAAAGAGTTGAGATGTACACTGAAAATCAGAATGCTGAATAGTTTTTTTTTTAATACTTGTTTTTAAAGTTGTATGCTACATTTGGCATGGCCAATGGGCATATAATTCCTAATTTGTTAATAAGTGTTTCCATTGAGTTTCAGAGAAGCAGAGGATGTCCTTAAAATTGTACTATATTATGTTAAGCAATTAGGTATCCCATATGATGTGATTATCATAAGCCATTTCCACCCAAGGGATATTTTTCAAGCATTGCGCAAATAAGTGACGTGCTAGTACTTGTTAGATTATAATCTATCTCTCGAGATACCTTTTAGAGATCCATAAAACACTCCAGAGGTATTTTCACATTTTGTATGTGAATTCCTAAGGCAAAATCATCCTTACAAAGAGGGAAAAAATGCTTTAGCAAATGAGAACTCTTCTGACTGGTTGTTTTATGAAGTTCTTCAAACATGAAAAAGACACTATTTCTATATCTAATCCATACCAAGAAATAAACATATTTTCATTTTACCCCTGATGGTTACTTTACTTAATTCTCAATAACAAATACTAACTGAGCAACTATTTTTGCCTGGAACAGTTCTAGGCTCTTGAGCATAGATGATGTACGAGGCACCCTCAGGTAGCTTACATTATAATGGAAAAGACTGGGAGCAGACAAGTGACAAGGAATTTGGGGTTAGTGATGAGGGCTAAGATAAAAATCAAATCGAGGTGATGCTAGAAGGGACTGTTTTAAACTGGCTGCTCACGGAAGGAGAATTATTTGTAACTAAACCATGTATAGAGATTCAAGGAACTCATCAATTGGAGCATGTGCTGTGAGCCCACATTTTGTTCAGCAGTGTGCTAGGTTCTACATAGTTATTAAATGGGTGCATATGGGCACTGTGATCCTATAAAATTGGGATTTCAAGTCTTGACCCATGAGAAGTTATTAAAAAGTACATTGCCATATTTAATATAACTAAGCAAATACTGACTGCCTTTCTCTGTGCCTTGATAGTCCTTGTAGAGCAGCAGGTTAAAATTGTTCCTTGAGATTCATAAAATCATCAAGAGCCATCCAAACTGCTGACATGACCAGCGGTGACTTCAAGTAACCCCAGCGCCATGAAGCCTATGAAAATTACTTCTTCCGTCTCTGTTTGGTTTACCAGTTCCCAATTCTAAGGTTCCAAATTGTCTGATCTCTTTCATATTGCTTTCTTTGTTGGGTGTAACCCTCATGAGTTAAAGTACCTTCTAAATCACAGGGCTAATATAATCTCCTCAGAAGTTATCATCCTCCTTGATTTTGAATGGTCTTCAGATTTTGTGTGTTTCTATTCTAAATGTGGGTATAGCTGGGTTTTGAAGGACTGTCTGGGATTTCTCATACTCTGAAGGCAAATAAGAGCAGTTTATTAGATTGCTAGGACTTCTAGAAAAAAATATCATAGACTGTATGGCCTAACCTACAGAAGTTTATTTTCTCACAGTTCTGGAGGCTGGATGTTCAAGATCAAGATATTGACAAGCTTGGTTTCTCCCCTTGGCTTGCACATGGCCGCATTCTCACTGTCTTCACTTGGTCTTTCCTCTGTGTTCACATCCCTGGTGTCTCTTGTGCCTGTTCAGATTTCCTCCTTTTATAAGGACACCAGTTAAACTGACCTAGGGCCCACCCTAATGGGCTCATTTTTAGCTTAATCACCTCTTTAAAGGGCATGTCTGCAAATACAGTCATATTCTAGGGGTGCCTGGGTGGCTCAGTCAGTCAAGTGGCCGACTTTGGCTCAGGTCATGATCTCACAGTTTGTGGGTTCGAGCCCCGCGTCAGACTCTGTGCTGACAGCTCAGAGCCTGGAGCCTGCTTCAGATTCTGTGACCCCTTCTCTCTCTGCCTCTCCCCCAATTGTCCTCTCTCTCTAAAAAATAAATAAACATTAAAAAATTTAAAAAAATATAATCATATTCTGAGGTACTAGGGTTAGGACTTTGCCATATAAATTTCTGGGTGGACATATTTCAGCTTCTACTAAGCCATTGCTATTCCACTTCTTCCATGTGACCCACCATTAAATTTCATGAACCATTTGCAAGGAGCTTTTGACTAATAGCAGAAAAGCTCTGTGTACCCAAGAATGGGAGTATCTCCCGAACACTGCTTTAACAGACTGTAGTCAAGAGAAAGCCCACATTCCAAATGATCTGTGTCACTCTTCCCTCCTTCCCCAAGTTGAACCTTGCTGAGCACCACCCAGGAGTCATGGTGTGGAGGCAGTTGGACAGTGAGGCTCGAGGCTCTGCACGTCACTAAGATACACAGTATTTTCACTATTCCAGTGTCACCTGAAATACACAAATTATTGTACATGTACCTTAGAATTCTTGTGCAGGAAGAATTAAGTTCTAACTTAAGTTGTAAGTTAGGAACTTCTAGTATCATAACTGTAGCACTGGTCACCAGGATCCAGTCCCCGTGGGGGTTGGTTCCTGTGGTAATGGTGATTGTGGCATGTGACATGTAAACAAAAGTGCGCAGAAGGTATCGGGAATGAAAAAACAGCTGACCAACCTAGGGCATTTTTTTTCATTTTCTTTCGTGGGTTTTTATTAATATTCAAGATTGCCCTGATTATAAAAATTACCCAAAGGAATGATACTCCATGAAGTGTAAAGGAGTCAGAAGGAGAAGAATAGCAACTCTCAGTCTCACAGAAATAGCACTTAAAAGTGCTTCAGGCATCTGGGTGGGTGGGTCAGTCGGTTAAGCCTCTGACTCAACTTCGGTTACTGGGATCCGTCTCCGCACTATGAGTCCTTGGGATTCTCTTTCTCTCCCTTTCTCTCTGCCTCTCCACTCCTTTCTCTTTCTCTCTTGAGATAGATAGATAGATAGATAGATAGATAGATAGATAGATAGATAGATAGATAAAAAGATATACTCTTCTAGTACTAAAAATCTCTATTATGGAGACCATTTTTATTTTATCTTGATTATTATTATTTTTTTACTGTTACTTTTTATTTAAACTTCAGGTGGTTAACCTACAGTGCGATACTGGTTTCAGGAGTAGAATTCAGGGATTCATCGCTTACATAGAATACCCAGTGCTCATCTCAAGTACCTCCTTAATACCTATTACCCATCTCCCACTGACCTCTGTCCATCAACCCTCAGTTTGCTGTCTATTGTTAAGAGTCTCTTGTACTTTTTTTCCCCTCTCTCCTCACCCCCTTCCCATATGTTCATCTGTTTTATTTCTTAAATTCCACATGAGTGAAATCATACAATACTTGTCTTTCTCTGATTAACTTATTTTGCTCAGCGTAATACATTCTAGCTCCACCCATATCATTGCAAATGGCAAAATTTCATTCTTTTTGATGGCTGAGTAATATTCTACTGTATAGACATACCACATCTCCTTTATCCATTTATCAGTCGAATGGACATTTTGGCTCTCTCTCTAAAGTTTGGCTATTATTTTTTTAAAAAATATAATTTATTGTCAAGTTAGCTAACATACAGTGTATACATGTATGTATGTATGTATGTATGTATGTATGTATGTATGTATAGTGTGCTCTTGGTTTTGGGGGTAGATTCCCATGACTCATTGTTTACATACAACATGGAGTTCTCATCCCAACGAGTGCTCTCCTCAATGCCCGTCACCCATTTTCCCCTCTCCCCCGCCCCCCGCATCAACCCTCAGTCTGTTCACTGTATTTAAGAGTCTATCATGTTTTGCCTCCCTCTCTGTTTGAAACTATCTTTCCCCTTCTCTTCCCCCATGGTCTTCTATTAAGTTTCTCAAGTTCACATATTTTAAATGATGCTCTTATAAATGATAACAAACAGCATTTATAGATTGTATCCTTATAGAAGGTAAATAACCCTGAGGTATTAATTCACTCACCTCTGCTCTCCCTTTGTGCTGCAACAGTGTTGTCTAGCACACCAAAAATGTATTCTTAGAATTTTCATTGGCCATTCCTGGAAGTTTTGACAGTTGTGGTTTTTGAGTAGTTCTCGATAAGCATGCAGAGTTTTCTTATTTACATTACAGTAGCTGTGTATGTATTGGCAAGAGATCACATCTCTACCCTGAACCAATTATGTTCATAAAAGGTGCAGTATACAGCAAAATAATGGTTAGTCAGAAGAATGGTAATTACTGCTAATAAAGCTGTAGTAGACAATATAATTTGTTGTAAGCACTATTTAATTTTATGGCACAGTTACACCTGTTCATTCCAAACACATCTGAAGAAATGCACTTTTCTTCACACGTTAAATGCCCTAGTCACCATCGCTGAAAGAGCCATCCCCCATGGTGACTGGATCCCTGTGCCCAATGGCACAGCTTTGAAACTGCAGTTCCTGCTTGGGATCAAAAATTTACTCTTCCTGCCCATTCAAATTCTGTTATGTCTCCTAAGAGGGCGAAGAGGATAAAAATTCCAAAGCTTCTCCCTTGGTTTTGGTTCAAGTTTACCAGCATGGCTTCCCCGTATGCATAACATATGTGTTCATGTCATGAAACTGATGCCACACCCTCTTGGGCACATGAAGAGAGTCCCTGGACCTTCAACGGTAGTGTGGATATCAGTGTTGTTGACAGACAGAAATGGGCTATTGTAGCCAGAGTTTCTTACCAGGTCCTTAGAGAAACCAGTAATTAGTCTTTATAAAAATTATATCTTTGGTTAAGTATACATAGAAATAACTATATCTTCTAGTCAGTTGAACAGAAAAAGCTTCACATTTATTCTTAAAGACTAGCCAACATAGCTTTTAGGCAAATGTAAACAAAAATTAGATAGAGATTTCTAGCAAGAGTATTTTCTGTCAGTGTTACTGAGCCAGCCTGGATTTCCACTTATCTAGGACACTCAGAAAAAGAAAATTGAAGAGCAAAGGGATCGCTACCTTGAATTTATTATTAGCAGCACCTTTTAATTAGATTAGCCAAAGCCCTTCTTGGAGCAGTTAGATACTTGAGTACATTTGCGTTGGGATTTGTCACTGTATTTCATGCATATACAAAGCTTTGTGCACACACTGAGACTGAGAGAAATTCATCTTTAGGGCACATTCCTCGCCTGTTCTAAAGAGAACCAGATAAACTGTTGAACAGCGCATCTGAGTCAGCCTACATTCTTCAGTAGTGATATTTCAGGTGGTGATTTGTGTTTGTGGGTTTGTGTGCTTTCCTCTCTGATTAGGTGACAGCCATTCAGACTGAAGTGTCCCAGAAACAGCGAGAGTGTGAAGTCGACGTACTCAAGGCCGAGCCCGCACTGGTGGCCGCAACAGCTGCACTCAATACGCTCAACAGGGTAAAGATGATCACAGGGCTTGCGGGATTCCTCCAAATAGTTTTTAAAGGTTCTCAGAGTTTGAATAACAGGACCCAGAGTGAATTCTGTGCAACCAAAGAGTTTTTAGAAAGGAAAACGAGTCCCACAAAATACTGAAGTGGGAACAAACGTTCGAGGTCATCATTAATAGTGTGACTTCCTTTCCCATGCGGGAGTCTGTCCTGCCACAGCCTGACAGTCAAGTCTCCTTTTGAATACTTGCAACACCATGGGATTTATACTTTCATAAGAGGCAGTTCTATTGTTAGCAACTGGATTTGGCTCAAATCCAGTTGTCATATTATGTGTTGCTTTAAGAACTAAGTGAAGATTCTTTATTTCCTCTGGATATAAAAAGTGGCATTAACGAGACACCCTCATGAAAAGAGCAATGCACTAGGAACAAAGACACCTAGTTTTGGCTCACATCACTTTTCCTGGTTTCACCTTATTAGCAAAACCTCATTGAGCATTTGAATTCCCCGAGGAGAAAATCATCTGTGATAGTCAGATGGGTATTGTGAGGAAAAGTAGAATTGTGGGCAATTTATTTTAGGAGCCTGCAGCTGGTTTTGTGCTGGGTTCTACTGGGCCTCCAGGGAGAATACGGGGGATTACCAAGCCTGACGTTCTTAAGATTCAACTTCAAAGAGTAGAGGATCCAGACCTTAACTGCCTTTCAAAAAAATATTCACCTGCTTTTTCTAAGGTTTTCTTTTTCTTTTTTTGAGGAAAGCGATTGACTGTGATCATAAAGTTATTATCTACATGGATATTTCTTACAGTATTAGTATAAAACTGAAAACTTTAAAAGAATATAAATATACCATGATAGAAGATTGACCTTTATGTATTCAAATACTCTGGTGCCATTAAAATATTGTTGCATAGTATTTAGTGACATGAGAAAATGTCCGTGATCTATTAAGTGAATAAAGCAGATTACAAAATAGGATATACAATATGATTTTTTTTGTAAGAACATGCTTGTGCATTGAGAAATTAGAAAAAATAAGCAATAATAGTAACTGATTATCTCTTAGTAATGGAATTTTATGTTTTTTTTTTCTCAGCACTGGCATATGTATTTTCTTCTTTGTGCTTTTCTATTTTTGAAACTCTATCTTCAAATGTATTATCAGTCACCTAGACAAAATAAATTAATGTCACTTAAATATAAAGCTCACTGTATTTATAAAAAAGATGAAGATATTTGCAAATTATGAAAGAGGTTAGCTAGCTCTCAGTTACTATTAACACATTTTAAGTTTTGCTTCATTTTCACATCCTTTCCCTTCTTTGCAGTCATTTCCCAAGTAAATAGGCAGTTTGGGGTAATGGAGAAGAATCAGGTTGAATCAGGGTTTTGTAAGCAAGAGTATATGAGGTAGTTTATGAAATGTCACAGGAAATACTTTGTTTTTTTTACATATACTACTCATAATATTAATTCCTGCCCCAAAGTATTTGCCTTAACACTTGTAGGTTATACCCTTAATGTTGTCTTTGGAGTAAATTAAGATTTTGACCAGAGGAGATTAAGAAGTTGTCCAGAGAGCAGGTTCAAGCTATACAGGTAGCTTCCCAGTTGAGAGGCATCATAGTATAATGGAAGAGATTTCTTGTGCAGAAAAAACAAAACCAAGAGGCTCTGGACCAAGGGGTTGATGTTTCTGGGAAGCCCTGGTTAAAATGTAGACGTATTACGTAGGTGGGATAGAACCCATAAACACTTTCAAAACTTTGTTTATCAAATTGCCTGGGCTCAGGGAGCAAGGCTCTGCGGGGCTGGTATATCAGAGGGAGAATTTTTTGGAAGCCAAAAAGACCAGTGCTGTTTCCGGAGTATCAGAAAAATGTCCGGGGAAAAGTGAACCTGCTGGGGTCCCAAGGTGGAATCACTGGGTGGCAAAAACTGCCAAGCTGAGACTGGTGTGACACGGAGAGGACAGACCAGCTTGATCAGCTAACGGCTCTTCCACAGACCTCCCCTGGTCTTCATTGTGGGTGTGCTTTTTCTTCAGGGCAATCTCACTGAGCTGAAAGTCTTTCCCAACCCACCGAACGCCGTTACCAACGTTACGGCTGCTGTGATGGTCCTCCTGGCTCCCCGGGGCAGAGTGCCTAAAGACCGAAGTTGGAAAGCAGCTAAAGTCTTCATGGGAAAGGTATCAGACAGCCTGGCAAGATGAAAATCCCAGACACTTTGTGTTCTTAGTACCGTGGTCATATTTGACAGCAAAAGCTGTTCAAACTGAAGGAAATTACCTGCATCCTTATCGAGTGTAACCTACTGTGTGTTCTCTAGACTTAGAGAATTTTTGTTTGCCAAGTTGGAGGTTAGCTTGGGGTTGTAGCAGACCTAGGTCAACACTAGCAGCACGTGGAAGGTTGCTAACCATTTGCAAAATTATGAAAGCAGTTAAGTGTAGGAGGGAGAAAATTACATGGATTTCTTATGCTGGAAAAATGTTGCTAATGCACGAGAAGGTGAGGCAGAGGGGCTTTGGGGTATGTGTTTTTCTTTTTCTTTTCTGTCTTTTCTTCAAAATGTGAATGCCTCCTGTGTATTTTACCCTGGGATAGAAGAGATTTTAAAAGTGTCCATTGCTAATTCTCACTTCCTACTACAAAGACTGAAAAAGTCAAACAGTAGGATAAATGCAGCTTGCCAATTTTGCCTTTGTAATGTGAGTCCTAAAAGCTGATTTTAACTTTTGATCTTGGAATTTTCTCTGCAGCCAAAATGGGTTCATTGCAATAAGTCTTTTTGCTTTACAGGTTGATGATTTTTTGCAAGCGTTAATTAACTATGACAAAGAGCACATTCCAGAGAACTGTCTGAAAGTAGTAAATGAGCAGTATTTGAAAGACCCAGAGTTCAATCCAAACCTGATTCGGACCAAATCTTTTGCAGCAGCTGGTCTCTGTGCCTGGGTCACCAACATCGTTAAGTTCTACGAGGTATCAGTCTTAATCTGATGGTTTACAGGTGTTACTCACAAGGAACATAAAGATATTAATTTCCATACTGGTAAAAAAAGAAAAAGTTATATAATTTGATATTTAATTATCTGAATAAGATAAAACCCTAAGAATGAGACCTGAAAGTGTCCAATTAAACAGAAATCTATAGAGGAGGATATTTGAAATGTTTGAAACTTATTTTTTTAGGGTAGCGTTATCAATTACTTTAGATCAAATAGCAGCAAGTGATTTGATTAGGTAAAAACTTGCTGACCAGATAAATTATATTTATTTACATTAAAATATTAATTTTGTGTTGACTTGAACCAACCGCAGGTCTCAATTCATGTTCAAACTTAATCCCTACTCTCAGTGCAAAAATTTACACCATTGTAGACTTAATGCGATGAGGAAATAGCCCTCTCCCCTTTTTTTGCTTTAGTATTTTAATCACAAATACACTTTTGCCTGTGTTATGGTTGGATCTAAAGCAGGCATAGATATTCAGCAGAGATAGAATATCACTTAATGTAGTCTTTCATTTATCAGATACTTCTTGTCTGCCACCTGTCTTTCTAGCACTTGGCAGAATACTGTATGTAAAAAGGGAACAATGCATGCCCTTAACTCTGAAGAACTGTCTTATTTTTTCTTAGACAGTTATATATTATATTCAAAAATAGAATTACTGAGGAAATTCCACGTATAATCAAAAGCATTCCCAAAGTGATTTTTTTTTAATGTATTTATTTTGGGAGAGAGAGGTAGAGAGAAAGCAAGGGAGGGGCAGAGAGAGAGAGGGAGACAGAATTCCACACAGGGCCCTCCCTATCAGCACAGAGTCCGCTGCGGGACTTGAACTGAGATTATGACCTGAGCCGAAATCACGAGTCGAACGCTAAACCGACTGAGCCACCTAGGTGCTCCCCAAAGTGATTTTCATAAAACCAGGTGATCGCCTTTATAATCCATGAGAGTAAGACATTTCTGATGTATCTCTTCAGTGGAAGCCTGTGTAGAACAAGGGTTTAGGTGAATTGCAGTTGACATATGGCTTCCCTCCATAAAAAATGTCGGACCCCTGGGGCACCTGGGTGGCTCATTCGGTTGAGCATCCGACTTCAGCTCAGGTCATGATCTTGCGGTTCATGCGTTCGAGTCCCACATCAGGCTTGCTGCTGTCAGCCCGTCAGTGCAGAGCCTCCTTCAGGTCCTCTGTCCCCCCTCTCTCTGCCTCTCCTCCCGCTTGCGCTTTGCCCAAAATAAATAAATATTTAAAAAACGTCTGACCCCTGTGCTTTCGTTGTATTGTAGGTGAAGGATGAGCACGGAGCTAGACTGTGGCTGTGTCCTGTGATGTTGGGCCATAAAAGAGAAAAGAAAATTTCATTTCCTTCCTCTTTTCTCAACAGGGTTACAAAAGTGGTCCGCCCCAATTCTCAAACCACCCATTCAAATGATACACCCCGACAGTGGCCCGCAACTTAGAAAAGAAAGTGACAGCACTGTTAATATTGTGAGGCTATCTCTTATGTTCCTGCCTGAGTTCAGAGAATTTCTCCACTCTTATGTTCTGCTTTAAAATCAAGACTTGGTTCCAACTTGAACTGTAGTTCCTGCCCACTGCAGTTTCTGATGATGTGAAGATTATCTCCAATTTTTAGGACAAACATACTGTAGTATCTCGATGTCTGATGTGTACAGCACTTTGGGCAAGGATTCCTAACTCTCACGTCCAGAATAAATGACTAAATCACGGATAACCCAACAGAACTTGGAACGCTGTATAGATTTTTGCTCTGCCATTGGGTAGTGCCATTGCTAAGAAATAAAAAACAAATTGCTAGGGGGGGAATAGAAACTTGGGTTACGAAGCTTCTGGCAAATGTGAGATTGAATAATTACGTGTCCTCTTTGCGTCTTATTACCCCATGAGTTAAAACCCGTGTGGATTTTCAGGTCTACTGTGACGTGGAGCCAAAACGGCAGGCTTTAGCCCAAGCCAACTTCGAACTGGCTGCAGCTACTGAAAAACTCGAGGCTATCAGGAAAAAGCTTGAGGTGAGTGCAAAATGTAACACTAGGGAAGTTCCCGAGAGACGTTACCTCCCTGCTTAGACAGGGCCCCATCTGAGCCCAAGCAAGAAGAAAGGAATTTGAACTTTCATCGATACATTTATTTACATACCCGTTCAGTAGATAGTTCTTATCTGCTGTATGCTAGACACGGACCTGGAAAAGTAGAAACTTCCATGGTTTCTGGACTTAAAAAAAACTTTCCTGTTGGAAGAGGAGGAGGAGCATAGCAGATAGCGACTAAAGGCAAGGATTTCAGGGGCGCCTTGGTGGCTCATTCGGTTGTGCATCTGACTCTTGATTTTGGCTCAGGTCATGACCCTAGGGTTGTGGGACGGAGCCCCTCCTCAGACTCCATGCCGTGCCTGGAGCCTGCTTGGATTGATTCTCATTCTCTCTCTCTCTCCCTCCCTCCCTCTCTCTCTCCCTCTCCCTCCCTCTCTCTCTCCCTCTCCCTCTCCCTCCCTCTCTCTCTCCCTCTCCCTCCCTCTCTCTCTCCCTCTCCCTCCCTCTCTCTCTCCCTCTCTCTCTCCCTCCCTCCCCCCCCCTCCCCAACCCCTTGCTCCCACTCTTTGCATTCCCTCTCTTTGCAAAAAAAAAAAAAAAAAAAAAGGCAAGGATTCTGGAGCCAGAATTCCTGGATTTACATCCTGGCTCGACATCTACTGTTTCACCCTGCACGAATTAGTTCACCTCTCCGAGTTCTGTTTTCTCATCTGTGCAGTAGGCTTTATAATAGCATGTGTTTCTTAGGTAGAATTATAAGGATTAAACAAGAGTAGTTCATATTAAGAATTTAGCATGGTACTGGCCACATAGTAAGTGCTTAGAGAATATTAGCCACAAACACAGTCATTGTTAATATTTTCACAAATAAACAACCAGTCATTCCCGGCCAGTGTTACAAGTACTTATATAACTACATATACACTGTGATAGCAGCACCACAGAATTATTCAGCCTGGAGAAATTAGAGAAAATTTCATAATGAAGGTGTACTTGACATGGACTTCAAAAGTTTCATAGGAATCACAGGAATAACTATGTTGGGAAAGGTATTCCTGGCAAATAAATAAATAAAATGAGGGAAGAAGCAGTTGGTACATTTGAGAGGAACTTCAACAGGCCAGAGCACTAAGATAAGCAATTTCGGGAAGGTTGGGAACAGCACAGAGTGATGAGGAATGAACTTGTAAGGGTGAGCAGGGGCATTTTTTGCCTTTCATGCTACAGAATTGAATTTTTAAAAAATGTTTATTTATTTACTTTGAGAGAGGGAGGGGGGAGGGGCAGAGGGAGAGAGAGAGAGAGAGAGAGAGAGAGAGAGAGAATCCCAAGCAGCCTCCCTCAGCACTGCCAGTGCAGAGCCCCATGCAGGACTCAATCCCACAAACCATGAGATCATGACCTGAGCCAAAATCAAGAGTTGGATGTTCAATTGTCTGAGCCATGCAGGCACCCCAAGAATTCAAATTTTGTCTCGCTAGCAATACTGGAAACTTTGACTGTTGAAGAAGATGCCTTCTTTCTGATTAGATATTTTGACAAGATGGTTAATAACCCCAAAAGTGTTCTTAAAATATGGAAAATTTCAGCACTTCCCACAGTAATTAACACCCCTTTCTCTGTCAAGACTGCTTCCTCTACTAGACTTCCTGACCCTCACTCCCTACCTGCCCATCCTCTCCTTTCTGTCCAGTCCACACACATTCCTATGATAGCACCAAACATACCATTCAACAAGCACTGGGTGACCATTGGAAGAAAAACAAATCAACAACTCTTGATTGAGGTAAACTTCAGGTAGCATACTGATTTTATAAAAAATTACATCCATCGGTCAAAACTCTCTCAACTTGACTAAATCCTTTAAAAAATTGTCACCTGCTATTAACAGTTTCATGTAAATTGTAAGCAATTTAATGTTCATAGAAAAAGTGATGAGGATGTTTAAGGCAGCCACAGGTGATTCTAAACCTCAGACTTTGTGTGGTTGCAGAATCAGTAATCCTTTGTACACAGCCTGCAAGTGGCTCAATAGAATTGCTCGTGACAATTGTTTTCAGAGACTCACGTTATAAGGAGAGGCTCACATATCAGTAGGCCACAGAGCTAAGTTTGCAGACACAGAGGAAAGAAGATAGAGTAACAATTGAAATGTCTTGATGAAGAATGTGTCCTCTCTATCCCCCTACCACAAACGCATTTCCGAAGAGTAGTCACTAATGCAACAGAATTTCTGCAGTTTCCACCAAGGTTCAATTCTCTGGGAAGACCCCATGGCTGGTCATGGCAAGGACAAAGTACCTCTGCGTAGTTTCTGTCTGTTGGCGCAGGTTAGACGAATGTTTGAGCCCAAGTGAAATTACACTTTTTGCTAGCTTTGCCTTCGTGTCCTGCAGCCTCTGATTTTTCCTCTCTCCTGGGCTTTCTCTCCTCCTGATTTGCATCTCCTGTCGCTTTCTCACCTAGCAACGTAGGGATGTGTCTGATGTCAGCTTCTGTGCTGTGACGGCAGTTCATTCATACCAGTGTTGGTCTGTATGTATTTGTTCTTTTTACTCTGGCTCTCTAGTTTAAGATTAAAAGACACCCTTTAATTGAAAGTTGAGCAAAAAAGAAATGGCTGAGCTGGAGTGGAAGAAAGGCCATTGAGTCTCTCAAATATACAGGGCTTAAGGATGGCCGTGAAGCAAATCTGAAGTCCTTCTTTTTAGGACCCTGTTTCTCCAAGTGTGTTGCTTACACCAGCAGCAAAAGTGTCACCTGGGAACTCATTAGAAATACAGACTCTCAGACCCCACCCTAGACCTACTAAATGAGAAACTCCAGTGGGGGAATCCTGGAGTGTGGGTTTATCAAACCCTCCAGAGGGTTGTCATGCACACCCAAGTTTGCAAAGCACTGGTTTAGGGTATTTGGTGGGCTGGTTCCCTCCTTTCTTTGTCCATTTACTTCTGGAAGCTGAGAGGCCAGGGCCTATCAAGAACAGTGAAGGAACCCAGATTTTGCCTTACGTGCAAGCTAACAAGTTAGTTTTATGGAGGCGGGCAGAAGACCTGATACGTGTGGGTCAGAGACCCGAGGACTGTGTGATGCACAGCACAGCCAGCAGCATGGACATAGTGCATTGGTCCTCTGGTCCCCCAGTTTCCATGGGACGGATGCACGGAGGACCAGCTGATGTTGTCCACACACTGGGTTTGTATAGAGATCGCAAGCCCAGAAACCCCCAGTATAAAGAGGACTACACCTAAACCTGCCCACCCTTTGCCCTAGAGAGAAGTCTATCTTTATTCTTATCTGGAGACAGTTTTGTCTTCTGCCCAGAGAGAAAAACAGTCTCTATTTTCCAAGCCTATTTGCAATGCAGATATGTTAGGAAAGATAGTTCAGAACAAAAGCTGTCAGTGCCTTTTCACAAGAGGCGTAGAAACAAAGACACAAGAGACTGTTGTCTCCCAACTTGATGTTGTATGGAAGACTGTGGTCTCCCAACCGTGTGAAGGGAACCGATATGCATCATTGTATACCTTAGTTCTGTGTATATTTAGGTCAACGCTGTGAATTGGGTAACGTTACTATTTCCATTTTTCAGGTGATGAAACAGGCATAGAAAGGTTAAGTAAGCAGTCTGCCTTGATGCTGCTTAGCTGGTAGCGGAGTCCAAATATGAACACAGCTGTCGGATGCCAGGGCTCACGCATGCTTCTGTATTTTATAAGACCACGAGTACTTGTAATGACCTAAAATAGACATTTAAATATTATGTATTTTAATCTGATCTCTAAATGGTAGTGTGTTCTCATATATTTGATACTGTTTCACTGTTTAAATGTGACATAGACATCATTTCCTTTAGGAGGTGCTGCTTTCATGATATAAATTAAATAATGATAACTGGGTCGTTGACAAATATAAGCAATCTCTAAATTATGAATAGTGAATGTTCTACAGGTTTGTTTAGTAAAGTCTCTTGGAACTTCCCACTTATTTACAAAAGCAATGTCCTAAATCTTATTTGGGGTTTTAAGAACTTGGCAGATAGCAAGTTACTGTAGTAAGAACTCTCCCAAGTACTAATATGTCACTCACCATGTTTTTTGCCTATCAATAATAGAAATCTACTTAGAAAACCTTAAGCCAAAACAGAGAGCGGGATGACTTCTGGAACTCTGAGGAAAAACAATATGACTTGGTCTTAGGAGGAAAGAGATCCAGGAAACAAGCTGCCATGAATGTCTTTTGGTGTTTGTCTAGAGTTGTGTGATTTCTCGTTTTGCTGCCCTTTCATTCTTTATTTCTCCAGAGCAGGTTCCCCTGTTTTCCTATGCCTCTGGTGAAAGATGGTCCCTCTCCAAAGGAAGCCCTCCAAAGTGTACAGATCTTTCCAGGTCTTTTGATGCTGAAGACAATGACATACCTCTAAGTTTAATTCCCATTCCCAAAAGATAAAATCTGATTGTCCCAAGTTGGGTCAGGTTGCTGAGGTCTGGAGAGGCTTAATCATTAACACTACTCTTCATTGCCTGAGTTATGGACCAATGAGAAATAAGAAAAGAGTCAAGAGGTGGAGAACCAAAAGATGACCATTATCATTCCAAAGGTGGTACTGGAGGATGAGGCTTAGCTAGGCACACGGGAGAGGGGACAGAGCACCCAGGGTGTGTTTGAGTCTGGAGGGCTTGTCCACTCTCTGCAGTCACTATGTGCCCTCTGCTTAGTGAGGAAGGAAGGTGAAAAGACCACATGGTGAACTTGTCATCTACAATGGCACTGAGGTGTTTATTATCACTACTCCTTTTTCTTTCCTAATATTATGTATGCTACAGGGGCAGAGATCAA
Organism: Panthera tigris; assembly: GCF_018350195.1. NCBI lineage: Eukaryota > Metazoa > Chordata > Mammalia > Carnivora > Felidae > Panthera > Panthera tigris. Next base: position 113,097,417 of record NC_056661.1, read on the forward strand.
AGAGGTAGAGAGATTGGTTTCATTGACCTAAAGGTCATAGATTTTTAAGATAACTATACTATTTCCATTTCACCTAAAAAGGTCTCAAAAGCTAATTGTAACTCTTACCTAGGATTTGGATCGAAATCTGAGCAGACTCACTGCTTCCTTTGAAAAAGCAATAGCCAAGAAAGTTCAGTGTCAAGAAGAGGTGAACCAAACCAACAAAACCATTGAACTAGCTAACAGGCTTGTCAAGGAACTTGAGGCAAGTTGACCTTTTCTTCCAAAATTCTAATTAAAATATTCAGATCACATGTTTTTTTTGGGGGGGGGGAGGGGGAGTATCTTTATTTGCTGTTAAAATAACTAAATAGATAATAACTAAATAGACATGGAATCAACAATGAAGCAAAATAATCATCATAAATACTGTAGTTCCAATGGACTGAAAGGAAGAAGTGATGGATTCTTTGTATTTTTTAGTATATAGCCCTGAACTTCGTGATTTTCCTAAGATCTGTCGTAAACCAAGAACAGGTGTTAGATAACTGTGGGATTGAACTGTTGTCTGAACCTATTCATATACACTTGCCCTTGAGTTCTTCCATCAGAACATTTTAAAAAATAAGCCTTCAGGGTGGGTTGGTTGGTTTTTCTGTGACATCTTTTTACAAGGGACTGACTTCCTAATATTATGATAGTTACTCTGTTAAATAAATATTTTTAAAACAATTCTTTTAAATGTCTCCTGTTTGAACACAGTGGTAGAACAACTTAAGTCCTTGTCCTCAGGAAGTTACAGATTTTATTTGCTCTCCCATGTGTAATATATTCATACAATAGAATATTATTTGTCCATAGAAAGGATTGAGGTATGATACATATTACAACATGGATGAACCTTGAAAATACCAAATAAATGAAAATCAAGTGAAAGAAGACAGAACAAAATGCCACATAACATGTGATTCCGTGTATGTGAAATGTCCAGAATGGGCAAAACTACAAAATGTACACATTAGCAGTTGCCAGGGGCTGGGCAAGGGGGCAGGGTATGGAGTGACTGCTAAGACGTACAGTTTGTCCATTATGTGAGAGAAACATTCTCCAATTAGTGGGGATGATCATACCAGTCTGTGAATATACTAAAAACCACTCAAATATGTACTTTACAGGGTAAATTCCACGATACGCGAATTAAGTCTCAGTAAAGCTGTTATTTTTATTTAAGTGCTTCCTGAAAGCATATACTGAACTATTAGAAAAGCAGTTAACTGAAGGTGATAGAAAAGTTGATTTACAGTGGCTTGAACAAATGGGAATTTATTTTTTGTATATTGCAAAAGCTTTCCAGGGGTAGACCACCATCAGGGAATTTGATTCAGGGAATTAGTGATCAGACTTCAAATCTCTGTGTCCCTTCTGCTTCTCCATATTTAGCATGTGGTCCTTCACGCTGAGGCACTCTGCAGCACGCTCACAGATGGCTGCTATACCTCCAGGTTCAGGGGAGAGAGAAACGATCTGGAGCAGCTGGATTTTTCTCCTGGAAACCCATCTGGCAGACAGCCACTTAAGCTTCTTTAGCCAGAACTAGATTGACCACATCTAGCTGCAAAGAAGGCCAGGAAAATGGGAAATGGGGTTATCATGATTGGCTAAGCCAATCTCGTGGGGCTGGGCCCATCATCGCTCTTGAAAATCAGAATTCTCTTAGCAACAAAGAAGGTAGACGTGTGTTAGGATGGGTTGGGTTAGGCGATAGCCTAACTTTTAGAGTAGACTTGAAAAAATCTAATTTAAATTTACTACAAAGTTAAACCCATCATCCCTCTAAAAGTTCATTGTATCTAAACTCACAGTCCATTCTGTAAAATCCACTCTGTCCATTCCATCTCAGTAATTGCAAGTAAAAGCTTTGGACTTGCTCTTGAGTTTTTGTTCTCTTTGTCATGACCCATACCCAATCCATCAGCATGTTGTTTTGGCTCTACCTGTGAAGTACATTTCCAATCACAGCCTTCTTCCTGTGCTGGTCCAGGCCACCCCCTCTCTTCCCTGGAATACTGCCCCAGTCTTCACCATTGCCCCCGAAAGTCCACTCCCCTCATTGCAGCTGAATAATTTAAAAATTAAGTTCATTTGTGTCTTCCCTCTCGTAGAATTCTCCAGTAACTAATTGTCTAACTCAAAATATAGTCCAAAGTCTTTCCCTGGCCTACAAGGCTCCATGTGATCTGGCTCCCAGATGTTTCTCTGTCCTTAAACCTGTTACCTTCCCTCTCACTCCACCTTTGCCGGCCCCCTTGCTCCTCTCATACTGTCAGTCACTCTTAGATCTGTGGCCTCTGCCTTTTTCCTCCACGTCGCTTACACATGTCCAACTAATGACATCGCTGGCTCCTTCACTTTCTTCAGGTTGCTGCTAAAACGTTCTCTTTATCACGCAGTTTTGCTCGGCCCGTATACACAGCCACCCCCGCTTACAGCTCTCTTTCCACTTAGTCAGCTTTATTTTTTCATAGCATTTATCACCAGATGACACCCTTAAAAACATACATTTGTGAATGCATATACTTTTGGCAGGGGGTGGGGGGAGGTCTTTTTTCCCTAACTAGAATAGAAGCTCCCCAAGAACAGGAACTACATCGGTTTTCTGCACTGCTTGATCCCAAACAGAATAATTCTTGGCACATCATAGGCACCAATAGATATTTGTTGAATGAGTGAATGGCTGAGGATTTTTTTTAATGTTTATTTATTTTTGAGAGAGAGACAGAGTGTGAGCGAGGGAGGGGAAGAGAGGGAGAAACAGACTCTGAAACAGGCTCTAGGCTCTGAGCTGTCAGCACAGAGCCCAGTGTGGGGCTTGAACCCACATACTGCGAGATCATGACCTCAGCTGAAGTTGGACATTCAACCAACTGAGCCACCCAGGAGCTCCTGGATGGTTGCGTTTGAGGAGCCTTTTGTGTTAAAAAAAAAAAAAATATATATATATATGTATATATATATGTATATATATGTATATGTGTATATATATGTATATATATGTATATATATGTATATGTGTATATATATGTATATATATGTATATATATGTATATGTGTATATATATATGTATATATATATGTATATATATGTATATGTGTATATATAGAGAGAGAGAGAAAGAGAGAGAGAGAGCCCTTTGAAGGGCTATATATATATATATATATATATATATATATATAGCCCTTTGAAGATTTGTTCTTAGATCAGTTGAGAAATTCCACTGCTACTAGTGAGGTTTATACCTGTTTCTATTGAAAGTGGTATGATTTAAGTAGTTTGAAACATTTACTATTTGTGAGGCACCTAAGAAAATGAAAAAGTGCCAGTTAATTAGACTGTTTTCTTATAGTAGGTATACTGTAGGAAAAGACAGGCTGTACCTTTGGCTTTCTAACACATAGCCAAGTTCCAAAGGCTTTATTTGTTCAGGATGATTTAGACAAGGAGAGGAGAGAAAGTGAAATAATGTTAACTATTCAAAAAACAAATTACATATGTATTTGTATACACACACACTTTTTTTTAAGGATTAATTGAAGATGTCAGACCTTTTCCTTTGAGGACAAATTCTTTCTGACTAGAACAGGAGACAGTTAACTTCTGAAAAGCATCAAGACTGATGATTTTGTCTATATAGCATTGACCTGGAAGCTATAGTCTCAACCATTCAGACTAATAAATCAGGCAATTTATATTTAATCATTAACTAACTCCTGAGCTGAACAGCTGTTCAAAATTAGAAATGGGTCACCCCAGCCAGGATGACATTACAGGCAATCTATAATGCATTAGAATAAAATTATAGTGATTTTTAACTGTCTAGAAATTTATTACAGGACATGTTCCAACTCTTAAACCCTTGTTAGCCAATGTCAGTAATGATTTATGTTGTGTGGGTGGTATGGTGAAATTATTGACGATTTCAGTAGCCAATAAGCTATGTTTAGTAAATCTTCAAATTTCAAAGCTGTTTTGGAGAATGAGGTGGGTGCACTTTATTGTTTATCATTTACTATCCAAAGACAACAAAGATGGAGGAAAGGCAAATGAGAAATTTCTCTTCGAAATTAATGGATGTATGGTCTGTAGCTAAGGAAGGAAAGTAATGAATTCAATAAAGAGGCCTAAAGAATTGAAGTCCCTTAGTGTTTATATGGCTAACTTGGGATGATCTTTATCAAGCAAAACAAGAAGACAATTTATAATAGCTTTGATAACCATTCTCATTAATTTCATGACCTCTGGGGTTATGGGTAGTATGATGGCTTGCAGGGGACTGGCATTCCAGTCTATTCTGACATATATCATTTTTGCTGTGTTCTCTGTTCTTCACAAGCAAAGCTAAATTCCAGAGTTCTTCTTTGCTTCTATTATCACATTGCTGATCTTTTTTCAGTTCCTATTAATTTGCATGTGCTTAGAATGTGACACCAATTTTAGCCTGCATTGAAACAAAGTGAATTAGTGAACTATCCTTCAGTTCAGTCAATCCAAAGATACTTAGTGCAGTTTTATGCAAATCCAATATTAAGACCTCCCCATACTTAACCTGGAAGTCAGATTTAAATGGTCATCCAACTATATAGAAGGACTTGAACAGAATCCTTTGAGCGTATTATCTTCAAAGCTAGTGAGATCCTCCTGATGTCCATTTTTTACATAGGTTATAGGTTTTTCCATCGATAGAGTGATTATATTAGAGAAATAACCTGCATAATACCAGCACTATTCTTTAATAGCATCCAGGATAGGTGGCTCTTTCAGCTTTACCTTTAAATTAATTAATATAATTGGTGTTTGTTATTTTCCTTTGTCTGCAAGCAGCTGATAGCCAGTATGCTTAAAATAATATTTGTCTGGGGCCACTTGGGTGGCTCCGTCAGTCAATCATGCAACTTCAGCTCAGGTCATGGTCTCATGACTCCTGGGTTCGAGCCCCATGTCAAGCTCTGTGCTGACAGCTCAGAGCCTGGATCCTTTTTCAGATTCTGTCTCCCCCACCCCGCCCCCTCTCTCTCAAAGATAAAATAAAGATTAAAAAATTTAAAATAATCTTTGTCTAGGGCGGTGTGTAGAACGCTTGTTGCAGAGTGGGAGGAATACAGAGCACTGAAGCCACCATTAAAAATCCCACTGTCACTCAGTCTTGGCCAAATTTCTTGATGCTCCATTCTCAGAGACAGGAAAGTGACTGTCAGCTTTGGGAGAAAGAGGTCAATCATGATTAAAGCATTAGATCATCCACCAGGAAGGACATAGGAAAGTTCTAATGCCATAACGCAGTAAACTGTGCTGAAGAGAGCATGAGAGCCCCTTCATAATTATGGGTTTCAAACGTAAGAAGGATGAAAATTGCCATGCTTTCCAGTTCAGTTCTGTGCCTTCTAAAAAGCTTGTACAGAAGGATGTAGACTAAACTGAGTGGTGATGTGACTACATTAAGCGTTTGTTAAGTTGGTGTTCGCCCTGCGGTTACATCTGAGTAATTCGACCTTTCAGTCAGAGAAGATCCGCTGGGGTCAGTCTATTAAATCGTTTGAAGCTCAAGAGAAGACACTCTGTGGAGACGTTCTCCTTACAGCAGCATTTGTGTCTTACGTTGGATCCTTTACAAAACAGTATCGCCAGGAGTTGGTAGACTGCAAGTGGGTTCCCTTTCTCCAGCACAAGGTAAGTCACTTCCCTACCTTGTCAGCATTTGGAAGCATCATCTTGAAATTTCAGTAGAAAAAAACAAGAGTGTGGGGCAAAAAGCAAGAGTCTGGTTGGTTCAGTTGGTTCGGCATCCACCTCTTGATTTCGGCTCAGGTCATAATTTTGCCTGCAGCACAAATCCTGCTTGGAATCCTTTCTCTCCTCTCTCCTCTCTCCTCTCTCCTCTCTCCTCTCTCCTCTCTCCTCTCTCTCTTCTCTCTCCTCTCTCCTCTCTCCTCTCTCCTCTCTCCTCTCTCCTCTCTCCTCTCTCCTCTCTCTCTTCTCTCTCCTCTCTCCTCTCTCCTCTCTCTCTTTGCCCTCCCGTGTTTATGCTATCTCACTCTCGATCTCATTCCCAAATAAACAAAGTTAACAAAAACAAAAATAGTTTGTATCCCAGGCTCATTTCTACCTCTGTCATGACTGACTGACTGGAAATTCTAGTATGATGAGGATATGTCTTGTGTGTTACAGTGTTTCTTGCTTTAATGATGGTTTCAACAGAAGGAGGAAAAGTAATAAATTACTTTAATTTTTTTTATTCTAGAGAGAGAATAAGTATGAGCAGGGAAGGGGCAGAGGAAGAGAGAGAATCTTAAGCAGGCTGCACACTCAGAGTGTAGACCAACATAGGACTTGATCCCACGAACTGGTGATCATGACCTGAACCAAAATTAAGAGTCAGACGCTCAACCCACTCAGCCACCCAAGTGCCCCAATAAATGATTTTTTATACACTATAGTGATATAGCTGGAAACCTGCTTTTAACAAAACTGATAACTGAAGTCAAATTTGGGTTATCGTTACAGTTTAACATGAAACTTTGTTTTCTTCCTGACATTACGGATTATGAAAGACTTTTTTTCACAACCACTTACAGATTAAAGGTCAGCATTTTGTATATAAGTATTAAAAATAGCTCAGCCTAAATCTAAAAATTCAAACCCATCAACAAAGTGAAATCACAGACTTGGAAGATTTAAAAATCATCTATTTTATGATCGTCCTTACACCAATGAGAAAACTGAGTCACACAAGTCTAAGTGGCTTGACTTAGGTCATGTCGAATGGGAAGTCAGACCTCCTGACTCCCAGGCCCCTGTTTCCTATGCAATAGTGTGTCGTCTCAGTTGGTGGAAGCCCTTAAGATATCCTACACCTCTCTGTGTATTGATGTTCTACATTAGTAATTATGCCTCAATTTTCACAATAGTTGTTTTCATGACACAAATACATGTCAGTGGAGCTTCTGCAGATTAAATGAAATTTATTAAAAGCATTCCATAATTAATTTTAAAGAATAATCCTTTTATAACTCAATTATTTAATGTATCTGTGGTAGCAAACATTTTTAATGTTGAAGATTTTTTTTTAATTTTAGTAAGCATACAGTGCAATATTGCTTTCAGGAGTAGAATTCAGTGATTCATTCCTTATGTACAACACCCAGTGCTCATCACAGTGCCCTCTTTACTACATGTCACCCGTTTAGTCCATTCCCCACCCACTTCCCTCCATCAGTCCTCACTTTGTTCTCTAACATTAAATGTGGTTTTGTTTCCCTCTCTCCTCTTTTTACCACCGCTTTCCCATATGTTCATTTGTTTCGTCTCTTAAATTCCACATGAGTAAAATCATATGGTATGTGTCTGTCTCCAGTTGACTTTTCGCTTAGCACAATACATTCTAGCTCTATCCACGTGGTTGCATTCCTTTTGACGGCTGAGTAAGATTTTCATTGCATATATGTACCACGTCTTTATCTGTTCATCAGTCAGTGGATATAGGGACTCTTTCTGTAGTTTGACTTTTATTGATAATGCTGCTGTGAACGTCAGGGTGCGTGTACTGCTTTGAATCTGTATTTTTGTATCATGTGGGACAAATGTTCGTCCTTATGGAAAGGGGGTTCCAGTTAATGAGCTAGTTATCTTTTACTCCTTTAGATTTGATAACAGCAGAGTGGGAAGACCATGACACCTGTATGAGCCTATGCCAGAGTCCCAAGAGGAGCTAAAATTGTTCAATGTTAATTTTTTAAATTAACTTTCTTCTGAAAGTGTTTGTCCTGCCCTCTCAAGAAGCATCTGTTGTTATTTCTTCTTATCATATAGGGTGTTTCTAGAATTCTGCTTGTCTTTAGGTAACAGTCTCCTAAGTGTCTCTGACTTGTCAGTTTGTCTCAGGTATCCTGGGGATTTAAATGGTTTGTAAGTTTACCAGTCAACAAGTGACTGTGTTTTTTGTGATTTTTTTATTTACTTATTAAAAAATAAATTTAAAAATAAAAAATTTATTAAAAAAAATTTTTTAAGTAGACCCCATGCCCAACGTGGGGCTTGAACTCACAACCCTGAAATTGAGAACTGCATCTCTTTTAACTGCACCAGCTGGGCCCTTCTGTTTTTGTGATGTTTTAAGACCTATAAACCAAACATGTCATTTATTAATGACCTTTAAGGTAACCTTGGAAGGAACCTTTTATAAAGCAAGTCAACCTTCCTTAATACATTCCTAGAAATGAAGACTTTATATTCTAAATGGATCAATTCTCCCCAATTTTATAAATCAATTTAACTTAGTTCAAATCACAACTCCAGGAATTATATTCTTACTTGACCCATTGATCCTGAAGTTTGTTGGAACGGTATGTTTTTGAGAACGCCAAGATAATATTGGACTAGAACAGTAAGAAAGCACTTGTCCTTCGAGATTGTAAAGTATGTTCTAAAACTATGATAATTACAACAAGGTGGTTCCACAGGGGAAATAGAGTTCAGAGCATAGAGTTCAGAAACAATCAAGAATGTTGAGAGATATTTGACACATTTAGTGTGTAATAGTGTATAAACTCCCACAGACATATCTCTCACCTGCAAATGTTGTACTCATACCCTGTCTTTCCTCCTGATGCTGTAAGATGAACAGCTGACATTTTATCTAAAGGTGATCATATAGGTTTATACTAGTTTCCATCACTTTTCCTTCCTCAAGGATATTCTAGAGCATTTCTCTCCTCTCACGAATTTTTCCCTGTCTACTATTTCATTACTAGATCATGTCCACAGCATTCACATATGTAGTTATTTCTCCCATGTGAAAAATGCATCAGGGGCACCTGGGTGGCTCAGTCAGTTAAGCGTCTGACTTTGGCTCACAATTCATGAGTTCAAGCCCATTGTCAGGGTCCGTGCTGACTGTTAGAGCTTGGAGCCTGCTTTGAATTCTGTGTCTCCTTCTCTCTCTGCCCCTTCCCCACTCATGCTGTGTCTCTCTCTCTCTCAAAAAAAATAAACATTAAAAAATTTAAAAAAAATACACCAACAAATTTCTCCTGAACCCTCCCTGCCTCTCCAGCTACTCCTCCATTTCTCTCTTCTCATTTGCAGTAATCACTTTAGACTCTAATCTAGAAACACTGTCTGCAGATCTTCCCTCCATTTTCTGAGTTACTCTGGACAGGCTTTGTCCCCACCACTCTACCAAAACTCCTATTGTGCAGTTTTGCTTCCACGTGGCTAAGTCTAGTGGTTTGTTTTCCAGTCTCCTCCTACTTGACTCTTGGCTACGTTTGATGTGATTGATTACTCCATCCTTCCATCAGTACCTTCTTTACTAGAGTCCAGAACCTCCCCTCCTCCCCATCTTCCTCCTATGTCACTGGTGAATCTTTCTCAGACTTCATTAATTTATTCCTGTTCTCCCCAATCTTAATGTTGAAATGCCCAGCTTTTAATCTTTGAGCTACTTCTCACCAGGTGTGTGGCTTTAAATGTCACTTGTACACCAGTAATTTGCAAAAGTATATCTGTGGCCCAGACCCTGGCATCTTAACTTCTGTGTCAGAAAAATGTCTCACATATAGTGCATCCAAACCAAAATCCTGACCTCCTCCCCGCCCAAAACCTCTTTTACCCAGGCACTCCCAACTTGTTTAATGACAGCTTCACCTTCTGTTGGGCCAAAATCCTTGGAGTCACCTTGACGTGACTCTTCCCTCTGGCACTCATATCCAGCCCGTCCAGGAAATTATACAGGCTATGCCTTCAAAATACATTCAGAATCTGACCAGTTTTCACCACCTTCACTGCTCCCATCCCGGGCCAAGGCATCATCTCTCTCTTGGATTACTGCAAAAACCTCCTAACTGGTTTCCCTGTTGCTATATTGGTTGTTTCTCTCCAAAATCTCATCTCAATAGCCAGTGTGATTCTTTAAAAGTGCAAGTCAGATTAAGTGAATTTTCTTTCAGAATTCTTTCTGTGACTCCTCACTGCACTCTGAGCAAAAGCCAGAAGTCCTATAATGTCTTGTAAACCCCTCTTTGATTTTGCCCCTTTCTCTATCTTACTCCTTATTATTCTTTTCCTCACTGCTCTGCCTTAGTCACACTGCCCAGATACCAGATATGCTCTGACCTCAGGCCCTTTGCCCTTGGTGTTTTTTCTATCTATATAGAGATATAAATAGTTTTATATATATATATATATATATATATATATATATATATATATATACACACACACACACACACACATACACATATATATATACATATGTGTGTGTGTGTGTGTATATATATATATATACACACACATATATATATACATATATTTATAGTGCTGTAATATAAATAGCTCATTCCCACCCATCAGGTCTTTGTTCAGATGCCATTTTCAAATCTCAGAAAGAATTATAATGTCCATCCCTCAGTATGTCTCATCCCACTCTATTTTTCCCCATAACACTTATCACTTGCTAATATGTTGTTTCACTTATTCATTTACTGTGGTTAACAGCTTTTCCCTCCTTCAGCTGCAGTGTAAGATCCATGGAAGCAAGGGTTCTGTATATTTTGTTAACCTGGCATGGTACCTGGAACGTTGCAGGTGTTGAGTATATCTTTTCATTAAGATGTAAGTTACCCACCATACAATTCACCCCTTTAAAATATTCATCTCAGTGGTGTTTAGCATATCCACAGAGTTGTACAACCATCATCACGGTCAATTCTAGAACATGGTCATCAGCCCCAGAAAAAAAAACCCATATCCATTAGCTCCAATCACCCCATTCTCTCCAGGCTTAGGTAATCACCAGTCTGTTTTATGTCTTTTTAGATTTGCCAATATCTAAATGATCTATAGGCAAGTAAGAGGGATGACAACTCTTTCCCACACACATTTTGAGTGTTGAGGGTATTAAGACAACAGTCTGCAGAGAAAGCCCTCGAGGGAAGTGCGTCCCCAGGGGAGTCATTCCTGTAACCCAGCCTCATGTTGAGATCACATGGAAGTGAACTTTTAAAACAAATCAATGTCGATTGAAGTGGAATCACTAGTGATGGCGGGCTGCCTGTTGGCAGCTGTGGAAAGCTCTCATGGATTCCAGTATGCAGCCTAGGGTTGAGAACCACTGCTTAAGTGAGAACTGATGTTTTGGTGAAGATGAGCAGGTCGTGGGAGCAAGGTTATTTGATCTGAATAGGACCATGATTCTAAAGGGCGTGTGGGAAGAGTTGCAGAATGTGCATCTTGGGGGTGTGAGTCTGGAGGCTGGGTCGGGAAGGAACAGCAGCAGAATGGTGACTGAAAGGATAGGGACAGTGGGCGTACATGGCCTTGAGGGTCCAAATTAAACTGTTACTTAACATGATTTTTATCCAGAGAATAGCTTAGAAGGTAGTGACTGAACAAGACAGGGTAATGGGCATACATGGCCCGTGGGTCCAAGTAAAATCGTTACCCAAAATTGTTCCCATCTAGAGTTATTGTCCTCTGGGCACTCAGGCGGAAACACGGACAAGTTCATGGAGACATTTACACTCTCCTCATCGATGTGACCGAGAAGTTAAAGACAGAACAAATACATGGGGTTATTAGTGGTGGTAGCCTTTCTAAGCCTCAGTGCCTTAAGCGAAAACAAGCAAACAACCAGAGATAGCTTCTTTGCAGAACTCTTATAAGTTACCTGAGACATGGAAAAGAGTGAATGTATGTGAATAAATTTTGTAAGGCCTTATAAATGTTAGGTTTTTTTGTCACCTAGAAATGTGAGTGGTGGGTTTTTTTTTTTTTCAGTTCAGCAACCCTGTGTGTTTTTGTTTTTCTTGAATTCCAGTATAATTGACATACAGTTAATACTAGTTTTGGGAATACGAAAGAGTGATTCAGCACTTTCATACATCACCCGGTGCTCAGCATGATAAGTGTACTCTTGAATCTCCCTAATTCCCCCATCTTCCACCCACCTCCTCTCTGGTAACTGTCTGTCTGTTCTTTGTATTTAACCATGTGGTTTTTTGCTTTGTCTCTTTTCTTGTTCTTTTGTTTTATTTCTTAAATTCTACATATGAGCAAAATCATATAATATTTGTCTTTCCCTGACTGACTTACTTAGCCTTATACTCTCTGGCTCCATCCATGTTGTTGCACATGGCAAGATTTCATTCTTTTTAATGGCTGTGTAATATTCTATTATACGTATACCACTTCTTTATCCATCTATGGATGGACACTTGAGCTACTTCCATAATTTGGCTATTATAAGTAATGCTGCAGTGAACATAGGGGTGCCTAGGTCCTTGTGGATTAGTGTTTTCATATTCTGTGGGTAAATACACAGTAATGCAATTACTGGGTCATTTGGTAATTCCATTTTTAATTTTTGGGGGGACTCTCCATACTGCTTTCCACAGTGGCTGCACCAGTTTGCATTCCCATCAGCAGTGCAAAAGTCTTCCTTGGGGAAGTGAAAGTGTCATCTCATCAGAAGGTTCCCTTTCTTCCTTTGGAATATGCCACTTGGTTAGTTTTCAGAGGATTTTGATATACATGTGGTGTTAGGATTAGTTTGGGTTGATTCATGGCATGTACATCCATCCTTCTCCTTCTCTCGAGTAGAAGCTTCTTCTCTGTAGAGGGGAGCCTCTTTGTTTTTGTTTTTCCCCACCTCATATCATAGTGGCATCCGGGCTGACCCTTAGGTTGATGCTACTGAATGAAGCAATTAGATGGAGCCTTCTGGATTTGCAAAGCTGACTTGAGACATAAAGGGCTCCCTTTTTTGTGTTTGGTTTCCAGACTCATTTTCCTTTCAGCAGATTTCTTCAAGGACTTATGAAGAAAAGAGTGAATTAAAAAGACACATGTGAAATGAGGTTTATATTCCCCAGCCTAAACCTAGGGTAAAGTTTATTATGAAAATGATTACTATAGTGTAAATGACAAAAAATATATTTTAATTAAAAAAAATTTCTTTGTGCACTTATGCAACCACCTATTTGAACATAATACTGTCAAGAAAATATCCGAAAAGTAGTTTGTGAAAATTTAAGTCTCAAGGTATTGCACAACATTTATGATATTCTTTACTATGAGTTACCTGCTTTATTTCCCCTGCTAGATTAAACTGACCCTTTATAAAAAGGGGGACTTCTCTTGGATCCCCTGCACTCAACTGCGTGCACAGTAGGTGCTCAAGCAGTTGAAACTACCAAATTCGGACACAAGACATACAGGTATACTTTCTGTTATTCCTTTTAGCATCAGACATGAAAGTTATTTCAAACCTCCAGTTGCTTCAAGTTGTTTGCATTAAGTAGAAGTTAAAGCCCCAGATCCCTTGCTGATAGGAGGATGCTTATTCAAAAAGATATGATTTTTCTTGTGTCTTTAAGAAAATTGTGTGTCAATACCAAGGCTGTTGCTCATCCCACTAGGAGACTGAGTTTGATTTATTTCTAAGGTAACACTGTGGTCAGAGACAGTAGGAATGTTACGCTGCTTTTCCTATATGTATTCATATCCAGTAGCTCTACTGGAGGAATTCTTCTGGCACCTTCTTTGCTGAAGCTCCATGGTCAACCAGTCAGTCAGACTCCTGCTGCTGCTGCAACACCCCCCGCGTCCAACCCACTCCAAGTAGGGCTCTTACTGCCCTCTCTTCTGGGGGCATGTTTCCATATTAGCGCCCCCCCCTCCCCCACCCAGCCATGGGACTAGCTCCTTACTCATCTTGCTCATTACGGGGTCTCCAGATGCTGTTTCTTATGGAGGAGGTACTCCATAAATATTTGGTGATTGATGACCAAATGAATACATTTCTTAACAAATTCTTTCCTATGATCTTATTTTTTGTAAAGTTGCTTTTGTAAAGAATGATCCTTATTCTTTAAAATCGATTTCTTAGGGTGGCGCCTAGGTGGCTCAGTTGGTTGAGCGTGTGACTTCAGCTGATTTCACGGTTCATGAGTTTGAGCCCCAGGTCAGGCTCTGTGCTGACAGCTCAGAGCCTAGAGCCTGCTTCACATTCTGTGTCTCCCTCTCTCTGCCTTTGCCCTGCTTGCGCTCTCTATCAAAAATAAATAAACATTAAAAAAAAATAGAAGGGTGCCTGGGTGGCTCAGTTGGTTAAGCGTCCATCTTTGGCTCAGGTCATGATCTCATGGTTCATGAGATTGAGCCCCGTGTCGGGCTCTGTGCTGACAGCTCAGAGCCTAGAGCCTGCTTTAGATTCTGTCTCCCTCTGTCTTTCTGCTCCTCCCCCACTCACACTCTGACTCTCTCTCAAAAATGAATAAAACATTTAAAAATTTAAAAAAGATATTAAAATAGATATCTTAGGGCACCTGGGTGGCTCCGTCGGTTAAGCATCCAACTTCAGCTCATGTCATGATCTCACGGTTTATGAGTTCAAGCCCCATAGTGGGCTCTGCACTGTCACTGCCGAGCCTGCTTGGGATTCTCTGTTTCTCTCTCTCCCTCTCTCTCTCTCTCTCTCTCTCTCTCTCTCTCTCTCTCTGCCCGTCCCCATCTCATGCTTTCTGTCTCAAAATAAGTAAATAAACCTTAAAAGTTAAATCAAATAATTAAATAGTTTTCTCTTTGCCTCTCAAAGGAGACAGCTCCTCCCTTTGCAATGCTCCTTTCCACATTGACAGGGCATACAATTCCCTCTCAGAGGAGAGGCCGCCATGTCAGTTCCTGGGCACAGCCAGCAAGCCAGTGGAGTTCCTGCAGACAGGATACCTTCCATGACCCTATCCAAGAAAGGGAAGTCATCTCTTGTAGGGTTGGCCTGGAGTAAAAAGGATGAAATGCCTGAGCAAGATAGTGCATTTTAGCTTTGCTTATGTGGGGGTGATTACTCCATTGAAGCGAATGCATTTCTGTTGGCCTGCAATCCTTCCCAGTATCTAATTCCCTCTCACCTTGTTGGAGCAGCTGTCGATGTATGTAGAGGGCAGGGTCCCTTTCACCTGAAGTCAGATGCAATAATAAACCAGATGTTGAATACTGCAGTTGACAGAATTCTGAGAGGTAAAAATACCGTACTTACCAGGTTGAATTCTGTTTCACAGCGAGAGTTTTATTTGGCTTCTGAGAGTCCAGAGAGAATTCACATGTGTTCTCCAGGCTTTGGTCTTTCGTTTTCTTGTCTGTCATGCTGAGTCTTTTGCTCTGCCACACTGGCAGTTTATTGCATTCAACTCTGATTTTCAAGGTTTCCATCCCAATAACCGAAGGCCTGGACTTAATTGCCATGTTGACGGATGATGCTACAATCGCCACCTGGAATAATGAAGGGCTTCCCAGTGACAGAATGTCAACCGAAAATGCCGCTATCCTAACACACTGTGAGCGCTGGCCTCTGATGATAGATCCCCAGCAGCAGGGAATTAAGTGGATCAAGAATAAGTATGGAACTGACCTGAAAGTCACACACTTGGGCCAGAAAGGGTATGTGAGATCAGAAGGATTGGCTTTCTGCTAAGCTGCTGTGAAATGGGTCTCATTTCTCCAAAGTCCTGGCATTTCTAGACCCCTCTGCTACTGTGCAGTGTGACAGTATGGCACACATTGTTTATCTGCTCGCTCCTGTTTCACGTAAAGTATTTTCGCTGGAAGGTCATTTATGTTGGGTGGCAGCCACTTAATCGGAAGATGAAATTAGGTTGAAGATTGGAACAAACACTGTGCCTGAGTGGAAAAATAGGTCATTTCCCTAAGGCCAAGAATGGAAATTAGATGTACCGTAATCCTTTAGGGCATTTGACATATGGCAACACAAGAATTGTCACCTGCGTTTATAGGCCTAATGGTGATTAGAATCCTATTTCTGAACATATACTTTGCCTAGAGTAGGATTGCAACATGGCTACAAGTCCCAACATGGAATGCCTTAAGATCATTTCTTCGTCACCTTTTACATACAGTTTTTGAGAACTGAATCTACTGAGACTTTCTGTCTTTGGGTCCTCATGACAATACTGTATGATAAATAAAGTCTTGTATGTAGTTGGTTTTCAGTTAATTCTGAATACTTTTAGACTTACTAGTACTTCATTTGACCCTTTTTTCATCTTTTCACACATAAAGTGAAATAAGGAATTTCTGCGGCCGTGCAGATAAATGTACTCCTTGCTTATCTGAATACTTGGGGAAAATTATTTTTGAAGGGGAGAAACTATTTTTGGAGAGTGAGAATGAATGGAGAATTTGGAGAATGAGAATATAATGATAATTTACCACTTACCACAACCGAACCTAAAGGTTTTTTTTTAAATGAATGTTTGACAAAACCACAAGGCATTTAATATATTTTGAATTTTTTTATCAAAAAAAGACCTGTTAAATTAATTTAAATTTATGATGTTTGGATAAGTTACATTTGTCTCAACCATGGTTATTGTCACAAGAACTAATTTACCCATGGACTTAGTCATACTGTTCAATTTCACTTGGAAAATATCACTGTGTAATTCATCTCAAAATCTAATCATTATTTTCTATGTAATCTAATTGAATACTATATGAAAGTTTTCTCTAAGTTTGTCTCACTAAAAAAAATCTACATTACATCAAATATAATTTCAATAATTTGGAACATTTTCCCTGTGCTTATTGAAATCTTATGATATCAATTATGATTGGATTTTAAGGTTTTTGAATGCCATTGAAACTGCTTTGGCCTTTGGAGATGTCATCTTAGTTGAAAATGTGGAGGAAACAATAGATCCGGTCCTTGATCCACTGCTTGGCAGGAACACAATTAAAAAGGGGAAGTAAGTGTTTTTGAATTTTTAACAAATATTTTGTGCTGCATATGAGTGTGATAGCTTTGTTTGTCAGTCTCACGATCAAGCATAGTCCTCTGGAATCTTCTTAGTGATGGTTCTGAGTTTTCATTCCATGGCACCTACATTCCAAGACAAAAGCAACCTCAAACCTTACCCAGACTTTCAGACTGTTTCCTTGATAGGTTTAGATTCATGTTAGCCAATTCCTGATTTATAAACCACAAAATGCATTGCCACAAAGCTGAGGGTAGTTGCTCCTTTATTAGTTCACCCCAAAGAAGTTTGAGTTGGCAAAACACCTGTAGTGTGTTTGCCTAAACTGCAGATCTCTTGTATCCTAAGTCCACACACTTTGTTTTAATTCAGCGTCATCCAGCATAATGGCATCCACAACATGAGGGTTTTGCCATGTTAGTGCTCTTTTCTAATAAACTTGAAATACTTGTAAGCATTAAACTCGTCAGTGGGCCTCTGAAATCATTCCCAAACCAGTAGCGGTGCCACCAACAAGTAGGAACACCCCCAGTGAGCTCTAGTTCCTTCCAAATAGCTGCCATTCCCCCTGGACACCCCACTGTCCAGGACATTCTCCCAGGGCACTGAAGCCACTTCTAAGTAGTCATCACAGCGCTTGCTATAAATGTGTTCAAGGTCACCTGTAGCAAGTATGTCTCTGACCAAGCCTGTGTGGGCTCACAGGGGCTTGTGACATTCCACACGCTCCCTGTGCCTCTTCTCTCAGGACACCAGGCTTCACTAGACTTACTTCACTGCCTTTCCTTCCCTTTTGTTGTTGTTGTTACTGTTTGTCCTTCACAGAGGGATCATTTCAGAATTTTCCCAACACCCTTTTTTTTTTTTTGACATCTAGTCTCAGCCTCAAAGTCACCTGTCTCCTTTCCCATCACCACCTTATTTCTGTCAGTTTTAAGTGGAAATAGGTCTACTTAAGGGTAACTAGCTTCTATTTTTTAAACAGTCCCTAACCGATTAGTATTTATTTTACAAGTAAACCCGTTTCCAGTGACTGACAACTTATAATTGCTTAATAAGCCAAAATTTACCCAGAGTTGCATTTAGAAAAATCTAATAAGCTACTTGACAAACTGTAACTCTGACATAAACATAATTGTAGCTGTGTCTGATGTGTTAAAAATATAGTGTAAAATCCTAAATGCCACTGAAGTGAAATCTTTGTTATTAAGGTTTTGACTCTATTAGGAAGACCTAAAATTTTTTTTCATTGACATACTCATTCTGTAGCTTTAACGTGAACCTTTAATAACACAATTTGGGTGTAAGAAATTTGGTCACATTCTCTTTCTCTCTGTCTCTGTATATTACTTAAATATAGATACAGTAAATATGACTATATATATTTCATGTTATATATTATATACTTAAATATATAAATGATCTAAATACATAATATAAATTTAATATAATTAAATGTATACACACACACACACACATATATATATATATATATATATATATACACACATATATATATAATCTGAAATTTCCAGGGACTGATGAATTTGAGTCCTAATTTTTCTTCAGCATGGATATAATTATGTACTATTGTGAATCCCAGAAGTCTTTTATTTCACAAACAAACATGTAAAGCATCAAGGCTTTATCACAAACAATCTAGCACGACTTATTTGAAGTTATATTATTACTTAAATATGTACAAATTCTATTAGGTTCTATAGAACAGATCATATCATTCCAGTATTTTTTTTAGGTCAGGAGAGTTTTAAATGGTATGTACGAATTTCACAAATGGTTTTTATCATATGCATTTATTACGTTTCTACTTTCTAAACTGTTACATGTGGGAACAATGACTTCTAAGAGTGTAAATTCAGATCTGTACCTCCAGTTTTTCCTACTTCCCTTTCCCTTGTGGATGTTTTTAGTGTCTTTTTCCAGAGAATCTCAGTGCTGGTGGAGTCCCTGTGTATTGTATCAGTCCCTGAGTAAAACTTCTCTGAGTACTGTTATGCCAGGCACTGTACTGCGTCCTGCAGCTTCAAAGCCCAATAAGGTACAGACCCTGCCTTTAAGGAAGCTACATTTCCTTAGGGGAAAGACAGACCTATAAGCAATAAAAGTAGTATTACAGTGCCTTTGGTGTGATGATAGAAGTTCACATGGCAGGGATTCATCATTTCCATAGTGGAGACTTGGAATGGCTTTGTCGAAAAAAGCACACTTGATCAGATGGACATTTAATAGTAGTGTTGAAAGATGAGTGGACATTTGTCAGGTAGACAAGTGGAGAAGAGAATTTTGGAATGAGGGAACTAATACCAAATAGCAAAACACACAGAAGAGCCCAACAGCTTTGGGAGGACTGCAAATAGGATCCGCATTGAGGGAGAGTCTTGTGCTGGAAGGGAGAAAGGGTAGTAAGGCCTGGGTGAGGTGAAAACAGAGACACTGGCAGGACCCCCCAGAGTGGGGATGTCTGGGCACCCACAGATGTCTTCTAAGTTGGCCTTTTTCTATAGGTTGGTAATTCTTTCTCTTTTCCCCAAACACAATAAAAGGGCCCATTCCTATCAGTAACGCTAGTTGACAACAGCAGTGGTTCTTTTTTTTTTTAAGTTTATTTATTTATTTTGAGAGAGAGAGAGTGTGTGTGTGTGCACACAAGGGAGGGGCAAAAGGAGAGAGAGCGAGAATCCCAAGCAGGCTCGGCACTGACAGAACCCAGTGTGGGGCTCCATCCCATGAAACATGAGATCCTGACCTCAGCCAAAATCAAGAGTTGGACACTTAACTGACTGAGCCACCCAGGCACCCCAACAATAGCAGTGGTTCTTGACCAAAGGACCTTGTCCTCCTGGAATAAGAAATCTGTAGTCTCCTTATTTTCACTTGAGAATCATGAGCATAAGTCAGTGGGGAAACTAGTAAAGACTGGTGAGTATCCTAGGATAGTAACATAATCACATTTGTTTCTGAAAGGACCTGCTATTGATGGTGTGAAGTATTGACTGAAGGAGCATGGATGACCTAGGGCCAGGATCTAATTAACAATTATAATCATCCAGTTGAGATATAATATGACCCTAAACTAAGGGATACTAGAGAGTGAGGGGAGAGGACAAATGAAAGGATTCTCAAGGAGTTAATTTCATCAGTTCATGGTCATTAATGGGATTTTGTTGGTAGGGAAAAAAAGGAAGGTTTAAGGGTAATTTCTAGTCTTCTGCCAAGCTAAATGATGTTGGGATTTATAGAGAAATGTGGTAGGGAAAGAGGTAATGATTTCACTTATTAGACACTCAGAGATTGAGGTGCTACTTTAAGATTCTCAAAAAAGGAAGTCTAAGAAGCCAAAGGACATGTAAGTATGGAGCCTGATAAAGAGACCTTGTCTGACCACGTAGATTGGGAAATATCTACACGGAGAGGTAGTTAAACCAGCCTGGTAGATGTGATCATTTTGAAACATGTTGTACAGTCAGAAGATCAGAGATCTTCACAGATGACAAAAATGGGGACTAAAAGAATGACTAAATGTCCTCTCAGATGACCTAGTGATGTGGATTTGGAGTTATGGAGGGGATCTGGAGCCGAAAGCCAAGAAGGAATTCTTGAGACATTTTTGGTGCCAAAAGGTGGGGTTTTTTTAAGCACAGGGACAGGACCTGGGACAGAAAGACCTGCCCGGGATTGTGAGGAGTGACTAACCACATACTTGGGAGTTGGGGGAGGTAAAGGCAAGGTAAGTTTCCAAAAGGACTTTCATCTGCCAAAGAAGATACTGAGATCCTAGGGGCCTAGCTATTGTCAAACTAAGGTGGTTTTTCCCTCTAGCAAAGCATTAACTTTAAGATAGTTCCTGGAGGAATGTATACTCTACCTATCTCTAGTATTTGTCAGTAGGCTGTAGGTTATAAGGAAATTTAATTTTATCTACCATTTCCTTCTGCCTTTGTTTCCCACATCACTATGACTCTCTGACAGTTAATACATATGTTGGAAACATAATTTCTGAACTTTTTTTTCCAAATAAATAGTCACTACCACCTTTCAGTAGAATTCCTATGAATGCTGCTTGGCCATTGTTACTCTTCCTACTCTTTTTCCCCTAAACCTTGTTTATTTTCTCATCAATGTTTTGGAATCCATATATATATATATATATATATATATATATATATATATATAATTTTTTTTTTTACCTACAACTTACAGTGTAATTCAGACCTTTCATTTCTTCATGCTGAATGAGGTAACGTCTTTACAGTCTCTCTCTGCTCACTACTCTCCAACCCAGAGAGTGATTACGATAATCTTTTCCTAACACCGCTTCTGTCACTCACCTGTCGAAGAACCCATTAAGAATTCTGTGTTGTTGGCGCACCTGGGTGGCTCAGTTGGTTAAGCCTCAGACTTCTACTCAGGTCATGATCTCGCGGTTTGTGACTTCGAGCCCCGTGTCGGGCTCTGTGCTGACAGCTCAGAGCCTGGAGCCTGCTTCGGATTCTGTGCCTCCCTCTCTCTCTGCCCCTCCCATGCTCATGCTCTGTCTCTCTCTGTCTCTTGGTAATAAGTAAACGTTTAAAAAAATTTTTTTTTAAAAAAAGAATTCTCTGTTGCCTGTTACATTGAATTGAAGCTCTTCTGTGAAGGCTAGGAAATGCCTTACCTATTTGATACTTCCATATTCCCTTCATTCACACAGATTAATAACCCCCTCCTATGATAGGCTGTTTTACTTACCTTTCTTCAAATCCCAAATTCACTTAATTCAGAATTCACCTGCCACTTAATTTATTAAATGAGAATTTTAAGTTTCCACTTTCAGGGCTTCCCATGCACAGTCCATTCTGTACCGGGCCACTGTGTCATTTTGCCTTTATCTGTCCGTCTTAGAATATGTTTAATTTTTTTTCACTCCTATCTGTATTAGACTACAAGTTCTCTATGGGTAAGAAATACATACTGTATGTCTTTAAAAAGATGAATAAACCAAAGTAAAAATAAAACAATAAAAACATAGACTTATATTTCGGGTATTATGGCAGAGTAGATGTGTGAATGCTGAAAAGCAACTAAATATGTTAACATATTCACATCTTTTGGCACTTGGTTGACCAAAAAAAATAGGACTATAGGAATCAAATAGGCAAGGAACACCGAAGCTGGTTTTCTTCCTGAGGGCACCTGCTAAAACATAATGACCTGGGTCTCTGTTTTGGTGGATACCTAGAACTTGGACCAAGCCATTTGAGGGTGTGAAGTCAGCTAAGAGACTCCTGTATAATGCTAGAAACTGTAGGGGCCCTACCTTCTGCTTAAGGGTAAAATTGTTAAAAACTAAACAAAACCCAGCCCTGCAGAAAGGAATGCTTTCCTTCTTGTACTTTGGCCCTGAAAAGAGGTGGAAAAACATCCTGTGGGAGTTCCTAATCAGAAACCATCCCTCTCGTAAATGTTCAAGACAATTTTTTACTTAGATGCCCTAAAAACCTCAAACCAATAACTTATTTTTCAGTGGCATTGGATAGGTCATACTCCAATGTATTTGGCAGAAGCAAACAAAAATGCTGTCAGGAATTATGTACGTAACCCTAGGCTTTAGAGGATTGTACGAGATACCATTTCAAAGTATCTGTGAGTTCACAGGCAGAAATCACAGAACACAAGGAGATATGGCATCATGAGCAAGAGCCAGTGGAAGCATCAGTAACAGAATCCTTCTCCTTTCTGCTTTATTTTGATTTTCCTTGAATGTCAATAAGGATATGTTTATTGCCTTCCATGGACTGTGTATTGTTAACTTTTGCTAATGTTTTCCACTAGATTTTTCATGAATTTCTTTCATTCCTCATTTTTTTTTTTTTTTGGCTTCCACTCGTTGTACTCTTTCCAACATGATTTTGAATTTATTGTTTCTTTGAATATACATTTTTCCATCTTTTCCCTAGGACTCGCTATGGGAGGAAAAGTTAATGCAGTGATTAATCCACAGTCTTGAACTAGCTATGTAAATATTTTCAAGAGAGGGGCGCCTGGGTGGCTCAGTCGGTTGAGCATCCGACTTCAGCTCAGGTCGTGATCTCACCATTTGTGAGTTTGAGCCCCGCGTCGGGCTCTGTGCTGACAGCTCAGAGCCTGGAGCCTGCTTTCGATTCTGTGTCTCCCTCTCTCTCTGCTCCTTCCCTGCTCATGCTCTGTCTCTCTCTCCGTCTCAAAAATAAATAAAACATTAAAAAAAACTTTAAAAAAAAATTTTCAAGAGAGACTTTAAGGTTGTGAGGTGGGGCTTATGTACTAGCATGTAGTTGTCAGAAATTGGCCCTTGGAGGGGACCCTGGGGGCTCAGTCAGTTGAGCATCCAATTTTTGATTTCAGCTCAGGTCATGATCCCAGGGTTATGAAATTGAGCCCCACATCAGGGTGCATGCATGGAGCATGCTTAGGATTTTCTCTCTCCCCGCCTTCCTCTGCCCCTCTCCCCCATTCTCTCTCTTTCTCTCTCAAATAAATAAGTAAATAAATAAATAATTGAAAAAATAGCACCAGGGTAGAAGAAGTAGCATAAAATTTGGTTCAAATCTTGGCCCGATACCCTCCAGTTTGGTGATGTGGAATAAGTTGTTTAGGCCATTTTTCTATGTTTACATTTTCTTACCTGGTGAGGAAAAAAATACAAACTAAGCATAGCACACATAGGTAGTCAGAATAGATTATGTCTCTTGAATCTTGAACCACTGATAAGTACAGTGAGAGTATGAATCAGAGACTAAGCCAGAGATCCAGAAGTGTAAGTCGTTGTTTTTTGGACGTGGGATGTGTGAAAAAGGAATCAGTCATATCTTTTGATGTTTTAAGGTTCCTCCTAAGAACAATAGAGAGTTTTGGTCATTTAAGTTGTATTATTTAATGCTGATACATATAAAATATGTAACATATAAAATTATATAAAGCATAATGATAAATTAGATAAGTATCTTCCATTCAAATTATGAACTAAATTCTCTAAGCTGCCTCTGTGCTCCTCTCATTTCCCATTGGGCCTCCTCTCCCAAAGGTAGTATTCTAAATTTTGTTATCATTTCAAAGCTTTATTTAAAATAGTTTCATTTATTTTTGTTTGAGTTGGGGCTTTACAAAAATGTCACATAGTGTGTGTGTGTGTGTGTGTGTGTGTGTGTGTGTGTGTATAAAGGGATTTGAAGTTTCTACTATTAGGTGCCTAAGACTTACCCATATTCTTCTAGCTCTAATTGTTTCATTTTCATCATTGAAGTAGTAGTGTCACTTTACCACAATTTATTAAATGTTCTTATTGAAGGGCATTGAGGTTATGTTTATGTTTTCTATTCTAAGAAGCCAGGCTGCTATGAATGGTAACATACTGATGGTTCGTTTATACATCTACAGGTGCACACAGCAAGAGATTCTTCATAGTTCATATTCTGGAGCAGAAGAGTTAAGGTGTAGAGTGTGTGCACAATAAGCTTTAAAACACAACACCAAATTGTTTTCCATAGTGGTCATAGAAATTCAAATGCTCCCCACCAGTGTGTAAGAAATGTGGTGTCTTTGAGAGAACAGAGGTAGGAAATTTGACTCATCTGCTGTTTTGTGTAATACAGTCGAGTTCTGTATTGACTACTGTTAGCCACCTCTGCTGAAGAGGAACTATTTTACTTCCTTTTTTTTTCACACCTCTTAGTTTTGAATGGAAAAAATTGAGAATACTCCACATTTTGTTACCAGTTTATAAAAACTTTAAAAGTACGTTGGAATAATGTTTGATATTTTCGTGATAGTATTATTTTCATCTGACAAAATGTTTAAACAGGGCAAATGCTTTCTTGTTACTTCATGTAACACTAAGAAAAAAAGAAAAATTTTAAAAATTCATACATGTGCAAACTAGAAGGTGATATGCAAAATTAAAATACATTGGTTGAAGTAAGAATTATTTTTCTTCTAATCCTGTAAATGAAAAGGAGAAAACAACGGAAAAGAAAACTAATGAGAAAAGGTCCATAGGGCTTTTAATAGAAATACCCATTTGTAATATTATAACAGGAACAGAAAAATTGTGAGTTTACCTTGATCACATCCCAGACTAACCTACATGATTATAAATTGTCTGATGGGCCTCCTGTTCTGATGTTCAACAATGGACATTTTGCTTAACTTTTTTCTAGGCCCTTCTTTCATTACATTTCTTTGCTGTCCTGTCTGTGCAATTACCTTTGTGCTTATAGACGTTTCCCTTGTATTGTAAAGACAAGATAGCTTGGAAAACAAGGAAAAGAGGATTGCAAAGCGGGTGCATGTCTTCATTGTATCCTATTCCTCCCATGCAGGTGGGATAATCCTTGCATTGCACACTCTTGAAAGTCACATCCCTCACAAAGTTTTCCGCTATTAATAATTTTTTTGTTTTTTTCAGTTCTGTTTGTTTTAGGGACCTTTTTTTAACCAATATTAGTTTATTCTTCCTAATAATGAATGTCTGAGAAGATGCTTGTGATAGATATAGCATAGTCCAAAAGTTGAAGTTCATTAATAATTGGAATGTTGTGGAGTATGAAGTAATGAATACTAATTACTCCTTTCATGTCTGACAGCTCCCTGTGGACCAATACATCAGCCCAGACTTTAATTTGGTTCTAGTAATGGTTTCATCAATAGCACATTAAATCTGTGTTTGAGAAGATATACAGTTGAACCTGACCCACATAGTAGATACCACTGTCATAAAATGGCCACAGGCTGACAACAGCTGGGTAATTACAAATAATTAAATCCACCAAACTCCAGACAATCCTAATTTTAAGTAAAATACATCTTATCATATCAATCGACAGAAAACATATCTGGGGAGATTTATCAACATGTACCTTTTCCAAAGCAAATTTACTGGCTTACATATTAGAGAAGCTGCTGATCTGTGAAACATCTTCGTAAAATTGTATCTCTTTAATCTTTCAAATCCCCCCCCCCCACAAATATTATTGAAGTAGTTTTTGGACTTTAATCTTAGCTGGAGTAACTTTATTGTAAGATACAATTTCAGATTGTTTCTGAACTTATAAATATTTTTTAAAAGACATTTTGTACTTTTCCTCTATTCTTCATGTACTTATCCTTTTAATAATAATCTTCAAGTAGCATGCCCTATATAGAAACTTAAAACTAACAGTGAGGTGCCTGCGTGGCTCAGTCACTTAAGTGTCTGACTCTTGATTTTAGCGCAGTTCTGGATCTCTGAGTTGTGAGTTCAAGTTCCACATGGAGTTCGTGCTGGGTATGAAGCCTACTTTAAAAAGATTAAAAAAACTAACAGAAATATTAGCTATATAATATAAATTTATTTCAAGAAATAATAAGGTAAAAGCTATTTTACAGATATTTATCATGATTGTGTTTCCTAAAAGTGGTACTAAGATTAATAGGGGGAATTGTTTTCAGTTAGCACATTTTCAGTTTGTTCAACATTATTATGTTCCTTGGGTTTGATGCTACATGATTATATTACAGTTGATTATAGATATTTTTAAATGGGTTCTTGGGTGGGACTTTAGAACAATGTTAAATTAAATCCCACACTGTGATAAAATGTGCTCTCTTGAGCTGGAAGCTTCTAGTTTTTAAATAAACTCAGGAGGTATGTAGTTCTCTCATTATATCCCTTGTGGGTAGGAATCACTTTATTTTCAATTCATGCCCTCCTACAATATAACTCAGCATTCTAGTCTCTCCTAATTTCTAAATTCAAAATAAAGTTGAATTACAGAAAAGACCTTTCTGTTCCTAAATTCAATCCAGATTTTTTTTTTTTTGGACACATAGTCGTCTGTGTAGTAGTTGTTTGACTTTATGTGAAGGTAAATTCCAAACAGACCACAGACAAAGAACTTGACCTTATTTTCTTTAAAAAAGCAGTTTTCCTTAAAAAAAAAAAATGCAAATGGAACTAGAATTTTTTCATGCTGCCTTATAATACTTCAGTATGGATATATTGAAATATGGTACATATCAAAATATGTGTCATAATATTTAACATATAATGCATACTATATATATTCTATATCTCAAAGGAAATAATCTATGATTTTCTTGTTTAGCTTCCATTTTTCTTTCTAAGCAATGGTACCTGGAGTCCTGCACCATGAGTCTTTTTTTTTCTTTTTCTTTTTTTTTTTTTTTTATAATTCTAATTGAAGTTTGCTTTTATCTGAGAAGGACGTGTTGGTTATATTAACTATATGAAGCAGCAAAACAACTCATTTCTATTCAGGACTTTCTTCCTTTTCCTGCGCCGCCTGGCCAGCTGCGAGGCTTTCAGCTGAAACCTTTCTTGAGGGGCGGGGTTTGACCAACTCTGCGGCCCCTCCTGCTGGGGTTGCTAAGTAACGCGGCCCGCTGCCGCGCGTCCCCGGGTGCTGCAGCCGCGCTCCTGGCCAAGCTGTCCCGGCCAAGCTGTCGCAGCTCCCAAGGCCAGTGGAGAAGCGGCTAATTTTAAACAGCGGGACGTGCAGTGAGGTTTTAGATGTCTATAGAAAAGTGTTTTTTTTTTCTTTCTTTCATTTCTTGAGTGTGTTTTTACCCCAACCAGCGCGACTGTCTTATTCACTTATCTCAAAATCCACCTGCAATCTCTTTACCTTGACAAACAGGCTCTGATTCCTCCTATTCAGGGAACTTGTGTGAATTGTCCGTCTCCAAAGTGAGAACCTTCATTACACTAATACAGTATCTTAGGGAATTTCTGTCTAAACAGCACTGTGAGAAAGACTTTGCAACCTTTTTAACAAAAGAGTTGTCGTCGTCGTCATCATCAAAATAAAGTCTCCTGCAGCCATTCCTAGTCAAGACCCCAGTCTGCCACAGAAGCAGGTCCTTGTCCTAAACTGAGTATGTTGCTTTTCCAAATTTTGTTTTAGATGGCAATAAAAAAAAAAATAATGATGTTGTTTGTTCATGTGCTCAGAATATCTCATCACTAGGGAAAAGTCATTCAGCAGCAACACTAAATCTTGAGGACAGTTCCACCAACAGTAAAAGCTACTTCCTTACCTTCCAGATACATACCTTAGATATAAAACGTCCAGGTTATAATATCCAACTTGAAATTCTCATCTTGATTATGTTGAGATCATGCTACCTCAACTCACAGAGATTCTGGTTTTCGGGTAAATTTGATGATAGGGAGAAATGTTTCCCCATGTCTGTCACAGAAATGCTGTGAACTTTGGTTAAGCCATCATTTCATGTGTGTGTGTGTGTGTGTTTCTTTTTGTTCTTTTTTTCTTTTAATTTTAGTTAAATCCAAAGTAGTTGACATATAGTGCAATAATGGTTTCAGGAATAGAATTTAGTGATTCATCACTTACATCTAACACCCGCTGCTCATCCCAACAAGTGTCCTCCGTAATGCCCATCACCCATGTAGTGGTTTTGATGTCGTTTGTTTACCAGTCCTTCACAATAGTGATGACCTTCCGTGACTTGAAGAAATTAGAAACCTTTTCATTCCAAAACACCTTTCAGCTGAATTTTGAATAAACTTTGAAAGAATTTTGAAATTTGAAATGTATCTGGTTTTTATTTAAACCTGACCTATGGAAAACCAAATTAATAGTTAATTGTAGATGGTGGTCTTTTATACAATAATTTATTCCACTAGCTAGTGAGCATTTTGGTGTTTTTAAAAGACTCTTTTTTTTTTCCTGAGAGCCAAAAGACAAAATTTTTCTCTACTTTGATTTATTTTAAAGATTTTATAAATTAATTCATTTTATAAAAATATCTACCAGAAATTACAAGTCTTTGGTTAGACCTGGGCACCTCAATAATTAGTACTATTCTCCTTCGTAAACAAGGACAGAATTTCTAAGCAAAGATCAGCAGGGCACGTTCTCTGAGCTGTGTCTTTATATTTTTTCTTCTAGTGGCTATAGATGGTTACTGAGTCCATCATATTTTCTCAGTACTCTTTTGTGATCGACGGTCAGACAGGTCAGTGGAGGCTGGGGTCACAAGCTGTCAGTACCAAACAGCAAATTAACCTACAGTGTGCTGTAGTGAAATGAACTTTATACTAGGAGTCTAGAGACCCAGGTTCTAGTCCCAGCTCTGCCACTAAGCTATGTGACCTTGGACAAGTCATAAACTATTTGGGTCCATAAAAAGGAATCAGTTGAATGATCTCTAGGGGCCCTTCTTGCTCTAAAACTACAAGTCTGCTAGGTGAAATAATGTTTTTGATTCACCCTATGTCCTATCCAATAACACTGTAGTGTTTGTATTATGGAAAATAATTTGATTTCTGATCTGAAGTCATATAATCAGTCACCTGCACACCAGGCAGTGAGAAAAGGGGGCAGGAGAAGGTCACTGTCTTGAAAGGGTGAATAAAAACCCTCTAGGAGCAACCCTACCCAAAGCTTCAGAGATTGCTGCCCCACGTGATTCTCATGGTGGTGTAATGTCAGGGGCAAGTCCTGTTTGTGGGGGACATGGGGCCAGAAAATGGGTTAAGAACTACTCTTTTAAGATAATGGCCACAGTTCCAAGTTTTATGTTGTTCTTCACACCTGCTCTTGCTTCTCATTGGAGTTTAGGTTCAAGAGCTCATAGCTACCCACTATATTCCAGAAGGCATAACCTCTGGACTCCTGTCTTTCACAGAAACAGCGAAGTGATTGTTTGCTTTTCCCACCCCTCTGGTTAACTCCGTTGTTTTTTTGGATCCTTCAAATCATGAGAGAGCACTAGCAGTCTGTTTAATTTTCCCAGATAGGAGATTAACCAAAAATTAACCTAGCAGCAATGATAAAACCCACTGAGTCATTATGCAGTTTTTGCCTTTCATAGATCATAAACACCCCAATTGAGGATAATTTACTATCCCTGGGAAATCTGAACTTATCAAACAATGTTTCCAAGCAAAATGTAAAACCCAATTTTGTAGGCAGACGTCCTTCTCTTTTCCTCTGATTAACTGTCTCCTCACTGATACAATCAGACCTGTCCCTCAAGCAGGTAGGTTTCTCATTCTCAAACCGGGGTATGTGAGTGCCTCATGGTATACGTTGGTGTACAAGGGAAGTGTGCAAGATAAATTTTGAGCCACAGAATTGTCTCTGAGCTATTTTATGGAGCATTGCTTTATCTCAGATATTTGGTTAAGTATTTAACCTGTTTAAAGCTTTTGTCACCTACACCCAAAAGTAAAATTGTTCAAACCACATGCTTCATGTTGGCCAGTCTCACACTTTTTTTCATGAAAGCCTATGGAGGGGAGCAATGTTATGTGTAGTAGCTGATGGGAAAAATCGTAGTGTGGTGTTACTGGGAAGTCGAGTGGGATTAGCTGCCGTTTCCCTGGAGGAGATTACATTCATAGCCCTAACCGCGTGATCTTCGAGAGTGGCGAGAGGGTGAACAACCTGTCCTGATGCAACCCATGAGATAAGAATGGTTTTTAAAGGGTTGTCAACAAAGATGAGTATTTAAGAAAGATGTATATGGCCCACAAAACCTGAAGTATTTGCTCTCTGGCCCTTGATAGAAACAGTTCTCCAGTCCCTGCTCTAGAGAGCTTTCTCCCTGAGGCCCGACCACCTAGAACTTCCAAAAGTAAGTTAGACGTCTTGTGGAGGCTTGTTTTGATTTTCACATGTGGACAATATACACACCCTCACATATAGACCTCGAAATTAAACTGACTTGTCACCTCAGTTCCTCAGCCTGTGACACCGAGATAAGTAGACAACAATGAGGGAAATGGTGGAGTTGGTTTGTTCAGTGTTCTTCATTTAAATGCAATTTTTAATTTTCCTTTTATTTTTAAATTTTTTCGGTGTTTATGTTTGAGAGAGAGAAAGACTGCGTGCAAATGGGGGAGGGACAGAGAGAGAGGGAGACACAGAATCCAAAGAAGGCTGTGAGGTGTCAGCACAGAGCCTGAGGTGGGGCTTGAACTCATGAACCGTGAGATCATGACCTGAACCAAAGTCGGATGCTTAACCGACTGAGCCACCCAGGCTCCCCTAAATACAATTTTGTAAATTATAAAAAAGTTTACATTCTCTTTTTATCTGGGGCTAAAGGTTAGTGGTTAAAACCAGAAGTTTATGAAGTATGAACTCAAATCCAGTAAAAATTCATAAGCAAATTAGGGAAAATTGAATCTAAAATCAAGGAAGGTTGTGACAGACCTGGCATTTCTGAAATACTGCTCTGAGAAGGAATGAATTCAAACCAAGATGGAGCCGTAATCAGAAAATCCCCAGAAGCACCAGAGGTTTATTCAAGTATGGGTTTTATTACTGTGATGATACAAATGAGTATCAGTTTGAATCCTGCTTACATATGAGAACCGAGGCATAGTAATTACATGAAACCTTCATTCTTGAAAGTTCCTTTAAAAGCCAGTCCTGTAAATCCTGAAGCTTAGGGTAATGGTAATGCAGTGAATAGTGCTAGTGAAGAAAGAAGTTCTCAAAGCTACTTTTGAGATCAGTTTTGGGAACCCTTGGAAAGAGAAATTCAAGCAATGGGAAAAATTTTGTTCTGAACAAAGATGTGGTTGAATATGTCTTCAGTCAACAAGAAGTGGGTTAACTAAGAAAGATAGCCTTGTCATAGAAGACCATCCTGTGACATGCCTCACTGTGCTCAAAAGCATGAGCGTCTGAGAAACCAGTTATCAGCACAGTTCCTTACCTTACGGGTTGCTAAAAGCCCATATGGTACGAACTGACCTTTTGATAGCTTTTTGTTGTTTTTGTCTTTCTTGGTAGCACTGTTATTATTCACATACTGTGCAATTTCATCATATAAAGTGCACAAGTAAGTGGGTTTCCATATATGCACGCACTGGGCAGCCATTACTACGGTTTTAGGCTGAGACTCTTGGGCACCCACTCGTGTCCTTTCTGTCTCTACAGATGTGCCCATTCTGGACGTTTCCTGTAAGTTGAATCATAAAATATGTGGTCCTGTGTGGCTACCTGCTTTTACTTGGCACAGTCTTTTCAAAGTTCATCCACGTTAGGCATTATCAGTACTTCTTCCCTTTTTGTTGCCGAGTAACATTCCTTTGTTTGGACGCTCTATAGTTGGTTTATTCTTGAGTTTACAGGCATTTGGATTTTTCCCCCCATTTGGCTATTAGGAATAACACTGCTATGAACCTTTGTGTATAGATCTTAAGTGGACGTGTGTTTTCATTCTTTGGGATCTTGGAGCAGAATAGCTTGGTTAAATGGTAGCTGTGTGTTTAAGATTGTGAGAAACTGTAAGTAATTTATTAAAGTAATCCCCCCCAACAGGGGACTCAAACTCACGACCCCAAGATCAAGAGTAGCATGCTTTTTCGGCTAAGCCAGCCAGGTGCCCCGTGTTTTTGTTGTTGTTGTGTATTATAGCCTTGCAGTGGATGTGAAGTGGCACCTCACTGGGGCTTTGGTTTGCATTTCCCTGATGACTAATGGTGTTGAACATCTTTTCAGATGCTTACTGGCCATTTGTGTATCATCGTTAGAGGAATGTCTATTCGCATTCTTTCCCTGTGTTTTAATTGGGCAGATCTTTGATCTTGATATGGCCATCACATTGTAGGCACCTAATGTGTATTCATTTATTGAACAGACTAAGTAGATGAGTGGCTGCATTGGTATGTAATATTTTATACTCATAATGCCCAATATGAGAGAGTGAAGTAATGATGTTTGTGAGAACAGAGACCCTGCCTGTTTCTCTTTTATGCCCACTGCCTTTGACACTCTCCGAGAGCTTGGCATGGTGTAGATGTTCAATAACTGTTTGTTGAGTGACTGAATGGTTGTAACATTTTTTACTACAAATACAAATAACAGAAGAAATTATCAATAAGGTACATGATTACTTTAATGAGCATGATATCAACTGGAAAATACTTGCAAACATGTGAACAGATGGTGTCATTGCCATGACCTGTGGAACAAGGGCATGGGGCCACTGTGCTCACTGGATACACCAACAGCTGCTGTCTGGTTCATTTATAAAACATTTGGCCTGTGGCTCATTCATCTTTTTTCTGTCTCAGTGTTTCTCTTTAATGGTGATGTGAATACTCTTTTTATTTATGTATTTTTTTAAAGGGAGCTATATTATACAGTTATCTACTGTTTCAGAAGACATGTGCTACCTAAATTGCTCTTCATCCTTCTAGAAAAAAATATTAAAGAGTAGGAAGTCTTGACACAGTAAAAACAACCCAAGACTAGGTGACATGAATGAATTCACCATTTAACTTAATAAAGAATGTCTCCAAAGGTGACTTCTTGGGCAGATCGTTTTCAAACTTAGACACTTCATCAGAAACTGAAAGTCTTTGTTGCAAATATAAGATTTATGCAATGCAAACAAAACTTGAGAGTTCGATGAAGATGAGAAGTAATGAATCTTCTCAATATTTTAAGGTTCTGAGCTGTAGTGACTAAAGCTTTAGTGATTAAGAGTGATTTTGTGATTAAAGCTTTAGCAATTTAAGAATACTATGACTTTTTAAATAATCTTTACCCATGAAAATTGTTTCATAACAATGTTCCTACTCAGATTAAATGGCCATTGGTTCTGAAGTCCTTTCCTTACCATGTGACCCAAGAGACTAATCCCAGAGTAAAATACAATTAGGAAACATTCACCAACAGCAACCTAAAATACTGCCACATTACAAATTTTGGGCATCTCTCCTCACGTTTAAAGAAAAGTTGTTACAAACATTGAGGCATTGTAATAAAAAGGAATGTTGCCTTAATGCTGAACTTACTGTTCAATGTCTCTTTTAATTCATCCAATTTTCCAAAATTGATAAATTTAGTGAAATAACATTTTACCTGTAAGTCAGTGATTTTTTAAAAATACTATATTTACATTAAAGATAATACGGCTTTTGGATAAAAGTCTATCATCATTAGGATTCATCTACAATTGAACTACTTTATACACTTAAGTATGAAAGAATGCAGAATTTTGTAATTAAAATAGGCTGAGAAGATGCTCTTTGTTTTGGGCTCACTCCTAGTCTTCTTACGTGCATTTTTACTCCAGTACAGTTTTTTGTTTGTTTGTTTGTTTGTTTGTTTGTTTGTTTTGAGCTTTTATATTTTTTATTCTTCATTTAACTTTTAAAACACTATAGTTGAATATTAAAACAAAAACAGTAATAGCAAGTAGTGAGCTATGATTATAGTCCTTCATTCGTTCACTACTGCATATAAAATGTCAGCAGTGTTCTTCACTGGCCCCATTAAGAGGTCTGACACTGAACACCTCCCCTAGGGTGATGTTCATCATCCTCATACGCTTCTCCATTGTAATGGCGCCTTCTTTCCTGATTTGGATCAAAGTCCACCAGTTCTACCTGGTCCATTTCATCAGTCTCTTCTACTTCCTTCCTCTCAGGTAGGAGTTTTTCCAGCAAAGACAGTTTATCAGGAGAGAGAAAGCCATTCTCAGGGAAGTTTACCCTAAATTCGATGATTAGGCGACCCTTTTCGTATGGTCTACGATAAATTGGCATGCCTTCATTCAGCACACACTTGATATCTCCATGCTTGACAATCTGACCTGGATGAGAGGTAATGACAATGGTTCTGTTGTCTAGAGTAGATATTGGCTTTTGAAAGCCGCACAGTGCTTCAACCAGCTGTATGTCCATACACATGAAAAGATCCTCTCCTCGCCTAGTAAAAACAGCATGGTCCTTCTGATCTAAAACAATGATAATATCTCCTGGTTCCAGTCCAGGTTCTTGGTCTCCTTCACCATGGAATGTTATCTTCTGGCCATCTTTCATGCCTTTGTCAATATGAACTTCTAGAATCTTCTTTTCTCAAACTATCTTCCTTCCATTGCAGCTTTTACATCTATCTTTAGGACTGATCCGTTCCCCATGGCCCTGGCACTCCATGCACACAGATTGAATTTGCTGAACCATTCCAGGTCCTATCTGATGAATTCTTATTTGCATTCCAGTACCTCGGCAATTGGGACAACATTCTACCGCTCCTTTCTTACCACCTCGGCCTTCACATTTGTCGCAAATCACATTCTTTTGCAGAGCTAGTTTTCTTGTTGCACCATTATATAAATCTTCTAAGGTTACAGAGAGCTGATGCACAACATTTTTACCTCTCCTTTCTCTCTGCATCCTTCCTCCTCCTCCAAAAAACATATCAAAGATGTCCATGGGGGAGCCAAAACCACCACCTGCTCCACCTTCTTTAATTGCCTGTTCTCCTCCTTTGTCATATAATTCCCTTTTCTTCGCATCAGAGAGCACTTCATAAGCTTGAGTAATCTGTTTAAACTTCTCTCCTTCATTTGGATTCTTGTCAGGGTGGTACTTCAAAGCCAATTTCCTGTAAGCCTTTTTCAGTTCTTCCTGGGTGGCATTGGGTTTGACCCCCAAAACATCATAGTAAGTAGTTTCTTTCACCATTTTCTACAGCCGGTGAGGGGGCCGAGGCCGGTGTGGGGGAGTGGGAAGGAGCGCGTTGCTGGGCGCAGCTCAGGCAGCCGCCGCTCCTCCACTTTTCAGCGAGCGTTCTGGAAAGTTCCCACTCCAGTACAGTTTGAACCTCTGATGGAAAAGTTGGAGAAGTTTCAATATTTGTGATTTGTCACATGAATTTAAAAACTCCCACTACTGGAGAAGGTTCCCAGCAGGGGGGGAAAAAAAGCCATAAAACAGCTTGGAAGTTTTTAATAGAATTAACAGTGACTAATACAGAAAGAATTTTCAGAGGGAAGGGTAAAGGAACCCCGCAGAAGAGTCCAAGCAAGCAAGGACTTGCATCAGCCAGAAGCCATTACCACCTCTAAGCCTGAAGGTGTTACTTGGTCCTGTGAGTGGAGTTGTGGGGAAGGAGACTGTCCCAAACCTGGAATCTGGTCATAGCAGGACACAGTCTTCGCCAGACCATGGCGCTGAGGCAGGGAAGATGTACGCTGAACTCCCTCTCCTGTGCTGCGATCTCTTACTAGTGCTTCCATTGACCAAAGCCCTTCCAGAACCCAGAGGGCAACAGAGCCCTCATGATGAAGTCCTTACATGTTACTCCACAGTATCTGAGGTAGAAAAAAGTCAGGCCCTCCGCTCAGGGAGAAGCTGCATTCGTTCAGACCTTTGCTTGTAATTGCAGAAGCCACCTCCATCTAGCTTAAGCAAAATGAAGACTGTGTCCCAAGGCTGCAGGGTGTCATGGCAGCTGAGTTAAAAAGGCAGGCAGGAAGATGGGACCTGGGAGCTCATAAAATCCAGAACATGCTCCTTTTGTGTTACGCTTCAATCTATTACTGGTTTAATCTTCCTTGGGAAACCAGGAAAGTCTTTCTCTGCTGCGTGGTTTACCAGGAGGAGAGGGTGAACTTCAACATGAGTTTATAGGTTTTATTTCCGATTCCCGCTCTTTGTTCCAATCCCAGGTCCCAGGAAAACTCACTCTGACTGGAATACTTTGGATGAAGTGCAACGCTCCTGGTCCCTGTGCCAAGGGAACAGGGATATAGGACAGAAACGTGCTGAGATCCCACCCCCATGCATTCCACACAGGACACTTCTTAAACTTTGCTTTTGAGCCAGTGCTAAAACTACTGAAATACAAAGTAATTTTAAGTATATGTGTATTTTGAATATGTATATAAATTTTAAGAATATATACACTTAATACACACGCACACAAGTAAATGCAAATACATACTCATTTTATCCTGTAAGAATAACAATGTTTAATGTAAGGTTTATCACAGTATTATAGAAGCTAACATTTGTTGTTATACAACCTTTATATAATGTATTGAATTTTCTTGTTACAGTGACTTTGAGATGAGTACCGTTTTCACCATTTGGCATGTAAAAAATTGTGTAGAGGTTGAGTAGATAATTCCAATTTCTTTTATACTTCAGGGAGATAGTAGCTGAAAAATTTTGAATCACCTGGTCTTACAGCCTAGATACACTATCAGAATAAAGGAATGGAATGACACCAAAATATCAATTATGGTTCATGGGACTCTCCTGAATGTTTGTGTTGTACCCCTTTAGATATATCAGGATTGGAGATAAAGAATGTGAATTTAACAGGAACTTTCGCCTTATCCTTCACACAAAACTGGCAAATCCTCACTATCAGCCAGAATTGCAAGCTCAGACAACCCTCCTCAATTTCACGGTCACAGAAGATGGTCTAGAAGCCCAACTCCTGGCAGAGGTGGTCAGTATCGAAAGGCCAGATCTGGAGAAAC
Organism: Panthera tigris; assembly: GCF_018350195.1. Lineage (NCBI taxonomy): Eukaryota > Metazoa > Chordata > Mammalia > Carnivora > Felidae > Panthera > Panthera tigris. The sequence goes on from NC_056661.1 coordinate 113,134,518, forward strand.
TTAAGGTAAAAATTATGAAATTGTGTGTCAACACTTACTATCTGCTTTGCACAAGTTACCATGTTTAGACACAGGAGTATAAGACAGGATTCCTGCCCTCCACAGCTTTATGGTCTAATTAAGAAAAATGAGGATGTATGTGAACAGTAAACGGTTCAAGGGCACTCCTGTTAAAGAAAGTAGTTAGTATCGTGCCCCTGGTAGGAGTTGGGCAGCTGTAGGTCTGGTTTGATGCAGGTCACTAGGACAAATAAGGAGACATATAAATCATGGAAAACAGAAGTAGAGAAGCAGATACATGTTCTGGTAGGTTCAGTGATAACAGTCCAATTCAGTCATGACAAAAGAAAGAAAAAGAAGACTAATAGAATAAGGTGGGAAAAATCAAGAGGCTCATAGCTAGTGATGATTAGCACTTACTGGAAAATGTATGACTTTACACTGACTTTAAAAAATACTGAAAATAACTAAAATTAGGGTTGAATACAAAAACTAAAAACAAAAAAAACAAACAAACAAAAAAAAAAACACAAACAAACGAAAAAACAGAGGAAGCCTGAAAAGGTAGAAAGAAGTCAATGGTAGAGGTGAGTGGTTGCTACAGAGACTGTATGACCTGCTAAACCAACGATATTTACTGTCTGGCCTTTTATGGAAGATGTTTGCTGCTCCTGGTGTAAATTAACAGTTTTCAAATGGTAATTCTCAGAACATCAGGATCAGCTGGAGGTCTGAAATGCAAAATCTCAAGCCACAGACCAGGTCTTGCCAAATGTGAGATTCTGGAGGTAGGCCCAGCAATCTGTTTTACCAACCCCTGCAAGGGATTCTCACCCATGTTCAGACCCCATTTGAGACGGCTTATAATTGGATTGATTTCTGTGTCAGCCAAAGACAGCTCTGAGATCAAGGCTGGGTGTGAGTGGGCACGGTTCCCTGAGGTCTTCTGGCAGGTGTGCTCACATTCAGTGGCATTGCAACCTGCCAGCCCTGAGTGACCCAAGGGCAATGTTCAGAGAGTCGCGGGGGTGCTGCTTTGTGCATAACTGCCAACTTGGACAGGGAACATGTCTACATTCGAAACACCCCAAGGCCATATAAAAAAAATAGTCTTGAGGCACCTGGTTGCTCAGTTGGCTAAGCATCCAAGTCTTGATTTTTGGTTCAGGTCATGATCCCACAGTCATGGGATCACGCCTCGCATTGGGCTCCGAGCTGAATGTGGAGCTTGCTTAAGATTCTCTTTCTCTCCCTCTGCCCCTCTCCCTTATTCACGTATGCTCTCTATAAAAAAAAAAGAAAAGAAAAGAAAAATAGACTTGTTATGATAATACACTTATGTTTTTTTCCCCAAATTCTTGACAGTTTGGTTAATTTCTTTTTTTTAAGTTTATTTATTTTGAGGGAAAGAGCATGAGCAGGGGAGGGGCAGAGAGAGAATCTGAACCAGGCCCCATGCTGTCAGCATGGAGCCCAACCTAGGGCTCGATCTCACGAACTGTGAGATCATGCCCTGAGCCAAAATCAAGAGTTGGACACTAAATTGACTGAGCCTCCCAGGCACCCCTGGTTAATTTCTTTATATGCTTTTACTTTAGATAATGGAATTTTTCACACATGCACATAAAATAGTTACAAATTTCCATGTTGGCATCATTTAGCTTCAGTGATGAGCAATATTTTGCCTTTCTACCCTACTTTTTTATCAGAAGCAAGCTTTTAAAATAAATGTTAATTTATTTTGGAATAATTTTAGATTATTGGAGCCCCTCTTCAGGCTCTGCGCTGAGCATGGAGCCTGCTTGGGATATTCTCTCTCTCTCTCTCTCTCTCTCTCTCTCTCTCTCTCTCTCTCTCTCTCTCCTTCTCCTTCTCCTCCTTCTCCTTCTCCTTCTCCTTCTCCTTCTCCTTCTCCTTCTCTTTCTGCTCCTTCCCTGCTTGTGCTCTCTCTTTCTCAAAATACATACTAAAAAAAATTTTTTAGCAAAACAAAATAGTGTTCCGCTTCAATAACACATGTCCATTCGATGTTGTTCATTAAGACATAGTAATATTTCTTCTTATTTTCTATAAGTTTTATTGAGATTTAATTCACCTACCCTTTTTTCCCTCAAACTGTTATTGAAATTCTAGTTAACATAAAGTGTTATATTGTTTTCAGGAATAGAATTTAGTGATTCATCACTTACATATAACACCCAGTGCTCAACACAAGTGCCCTCCTTAATGCCCATCACACATTTAGCCCATCTCCCACCCACCTCCTTACACGAACCTTCAGTTTGTTCTCTAATCCTAGTCTCTTATGGTTTGTTTTCCACCTTTTCCCCCCTTTTCTATATGTTTATCGGTTTTGTTTAAGTTTAAGTTGTATGTATGAGTGAAATCATACGGTATTTGTTTTTCTCTGCCTGACTTATTACACTTAATATGATATACTCTAGCTCCATCCACATCATTGCAAATGGCAAGGTTTCATTCCTCTTGATGGCCATTGTCTGTATATACCACATCTTCTTTATTCATCAGTTGATGGACATTTGGGCTGCCTCCATAGTTTGGCTATTGCTGATAATGCTGCTATAAACACAGGGGTACGTGTACCCCTTTAAGTCTATTTTCATATCCTCTGGGTAAATACCTAGTAGTGCAATTGATGGGTCATAGGGTAGTTCTATTTTTAACTTTTTGAGGAGCCTCCATACTGTTTTCCAGAGTGGCTGCACCAGTTTGCATTCCCACTAACAGTGTTAGAGATTCTCCGTTCTCCACATCCTTGCCAACACTTGTTGTTTGTGTTGTTAATTTTAGCCATTCTGACCAGTGTAAGGCGGCATCTCATTGTGGTTTTGATTTGTATTTCCCTGATGATGAATTATGTTGAGCATCTTTTCATGTGTCCATCTGGATGTCTTCTTTGGAAAAGCGTCTGTTCAAGTCTCATGCCCATTTCTTAACTGGGTTATTTGTTTTCTGGGTGTTGAGTTTGATAAGTTCTTTATAGATACTGGTTATTAACCCTTTATCATATATGTCATTTGCAAATATCTTTTCCCATTCTGTAGGCTGCCTTCCAGTTTTTATTGATTGTCTCCTGCTCTGTGCAGAAGTTTTTTCTTTTGATAAAGACCCATTACTTCATGTTTGCTTTTGTTTCCCTTACTACACATGTGTCTAGTAAGAAGCTGCTCTGGCCGAGGTCAGCAAGGTTGCTGCCTATGTTCTCTTCTAGGATTTTGATGGTTTCCTGTCTCACGTTTAGGTCTTTCATCCATTTTGAGTTTACTTTTGTGTATGGTATAAGAAAGTGGTCTAGTTTCATTCTTCTGTATGTTGCTGTCCAGTTTTCCCAACACCATTTGTTAAAGAGACTGTCTTTTTTCCATTGGATATTCTTTCTTGCTTTGTCAAAGATTGGTTGACCATATAGTTGTGGGTCCATTTCTGAGTTTTTTATTCTGTTCCATTGGTCTATGTGTTGGTTTTGCGCTGGTATCATATTACCTTGATGACTACAGCTTTGTAGTACAGCTTGAAGTCTGGAGTCATGATGCCTCCAGCTTTGGTTTTCTTTTCAAGATTGCTTTGGCTCTTTGGGGTCTTTTGTGGTTCCATACAAACTTTAGGATTCATTGTCCTAGCTCTATGAAAATTGCTGGTGGTATTTTGATAGGGATTGCATTAAATCTCATACCCTTTTTAATTGTATAATTCATTGTATATTAGGTTATTCACAGAGTATCAATTCTACATTTTCAGCACCTCAAAAAAAATAAATGCTTATTAGCTGTTAATCTCCAGTGTCTGCTCCCACCTACCTTGTAACAGTCATTAATCTCCTTTTACCCCTATAGATTTGCCTGTTCTAGACATTTCATATAAATGGAATCATTAAATATATGGCCTTTGTACATGGCTTCTTTCACTTAGCATAATGTTTTCAAGGTACATCCATGTTGTAGTGTATACCAATTCTTCATTTTTTATATCTGAATAATATTTCATTGTATAGATATATATGTGTCATATTTTATTTATGCCATCATGGGTTGATGGATATTCAGGTTGTTTCCACTTTTTGGCTATGATGCTTAATGCTTCTGTGAATGTTCATGCATAAGTTCTTGTGTGGACATATATTTTTCAATTCTCTTGCATATGTGCCTAGCGGCAGAATTGCTAGGTTACATATTGACTCTACATTTAACACTTAAGGAACTGCCAGACTGTTTTCAAAGCACTTGGACCATTTTACATTTTTACCAACTATGTGTAAAAGACCCAATTTCTTCACATCTTCACCAACACTTGTTGTCTCTCTTTTTGCTAATAGCCACATTAATGCATGTGAAGTGGTATTTCACTATGGTTTTGATGTTCTTTTCCCTACAGGCTAATGGAATTGAGCATCTTTTGATATATTTATTGGTTTGATATGTCCTCTTTGGAGAAACATCTATTCAAATCTTATGCCCATTTTTAAAATTGGGTTATTTTTATTGTGTTGTAGGAGTCTTTATGTTTTTTTAATATTATACTCTCATTGGGCACATAATACAAAAATATTTTCTCCCATTCTGTGGGTTGTCTTCACTTTATTGATCGTGTCTTCTGAAGCACCTAACTTTAATTTTGATGAAATCCAGTTTATCTCTTTTTTCTTTGTTGCTTGTGCTTTTGATATCATATTTATGAAACCGTTGCCTCATAAAAGTTTATGAAGATTTACTTCTGTGTTTTCTTCTAGGAGTTTTATGGTTTTAGTTCCTACATTCAGGTCTTTGATCCATTTTGAGTTAATTTTTGTTTGCAGTGTGAGGTAGGGATCCAGCTTCATTCTTTTGCATGTGGATACCCAGCTGTTTGGTACCATTTGTTTAAAAAAATTGTCGTTTCTCCTTGCATTGCCTTTGCTACTTGTCAGAGACCAGTAGACCATATTTCTGTGGATCTGTTGTCTACTTTGTGAATACCATACCTTCCTTATTAGTGGTAGCTTTATAGCAAGTCTTTAAGGTGAGTATTGTCAATCTTCCAACTTATTTTTCTTCCATATGCTGACTGTTGGCTCTTCTGAATTTTATACCTTTCTGTGTATACTTTATAGTCAGTTTGTCAGTATCCACAAAATAATGTGCTGGGATTTTGACTGATAGTATGTTGAATCACAGAAAGGAAAATGTGGTATCTTAACAATATTGGATTTTCCTATCATGAATATGAATTGTGTCTACATTTTTTAGATCTTTGATTTCATTCATCAGAACATGGTAGAATTCTTCATACACATCTTCAATGTTTTCCTAGATTTTTATCTAAGCAGTTCAGTTTTTTGTTCCTAATGTAAATGGTATTGTACTATACATTTTAATTTCCAATTGTTCATTGCTAGCGTATAGAAAAGCAGTTGGGGTTTGTATATTAACCCTGTATCTTGCAGCTTTGTTATAATCTCTTGTTAGCTAGGAGTGTTTTTGTTGATTCTTCGGGGATTTCTACAAAGACAAACATGCCATGTGTGAACAAAGACTGTTTATTTCTTCCATTCCCATTCTGTATATATTTTATTTATTTTGTTGTTTTATTGAATTAGTTTAAGACTTTCAGTACAATGTTGAATAGAAGTGGTGAAAAGAGATATTTGTGCCAGTTCCAGTTTTGGGGGGAAAGCATCTAGTTCATCACCATTAAGTGGAATATGTAATGAATGTAGGTTTCATTTTTAGATGTTCTCTATCAAGTTGAAGTTCACCTCTATTTCTACTTTTCTGGGAGTCGTTATCATAAATGAGTGTTGGATTTTTTCAGATGTTTTTTCTTCATCTGTTGGTATATCATATTTTTTTCTTAAGCCTTTTGATACAATGGATTACATTACTTGACTTTTCAATGTTGAACCAGACTTGCGTACCTGGAATAAATCCTACTTACTATGGTATATATTTCTTTTCACACATGTGTTTGATTTTGTTTGCTAATATATTGTTGAGGATTTTTACATATATGTTCATGAAAGATACTGGGTCTATAGTTTTGTTTTTTCTTGAAATGGCTTTATCAGGTTTCAATATTAGGCTAATGGGGACCTCATACAATTAGGAAGTATTCCCTTTGCTTCTATTTTCTAGAAGAAATAGTAGAAAGTTGATAGCATTTCTTCCTTAAATCTTTGGTAAACTCATCAGTGAAATCATCTGGGCCTGGTGCTTTCTTTTTTGGAAGATTGTTGTCAATTCAAATTTTTAATTAAATATAGGCCCATTCAGATTATCTATTTTTCCTTGTGTGAGTTCTCGGTAGATGTGTCTTTCAAGAAATTGGTCTACTGCATCTAAATTATCAAATTTGTGGGCATAAACTCATTCATAATATCCTTTTATTATCCTTGAATGCCCATAGAGTCAGTAGTGATGGCCCTTCTTTAATTTCTGACATTGTAATTAGTGCTTTCTCTTTTTCTTGGTTAGCCTGGCTCCAGGGCTAAAAATTTTGTTGATTTTTGTAAAGAATCAACTTTTGGCTGATGATTTTTCCCCCATTGATTTCCTGTTTTAATTTTTATTGATTCCTGCTCTAATTTTTATTGTTTATTTTCATCTCCTTGCTTTATATTTATATTGCTTTTCTTTAACTAGCTTCTTAAGGTAAAAGCATAGATCATTAATTTTAGATCTTTCTTCTTTTCTACTGTGTGTTCAGTGCTACAGATTTTCCTCTCAGCACTGCTTTTGCTTCATCTCACACATTTTGATAAATTGTATTTTCATTTTTATTTAGTTTGATATATTTTTAATGTCTTTTGAGATTTCTTTCACCTACATGTTATTGAGAAGTACGCTGTTTAATCTCCAAATACTTGGGGAGTTTTCTAGCTATCTTTCCATTTAGTAATTCCTTATTTGATTTCATTGTGGTTTGAGAGTATACTTAGTATTTCTTTCTTTTAAAACTTTTTCAGGTGTGTTTTATGGTTCAGAGTTTGGTTTATCATGTGAATATTTTATGTGAACTTGAAAGAAATATGTACTCTGCTATTATTTGATAAAGTACAGTAAAACCTTGGTTTGCAAGCATAATTTGTTCCTGAAACATGCTTGTAATCCAAAGCACTTGTCTATCAAAGCAAATTTCCCCATAAGAAATAATGGAAACTCAGATGATTCATTCCACAACCCAAAAATATTCATGTAAAAATGTTTACATACTGTAATATAATACAAAATAATAAAGAAAATACAAAATGCAAGGAAAAATAAACAAATTGACCTGCACTTACCTTTGAACCTTTGTGGCTGGTGTGAGGAAGACAAAAGAAGGTTACTGTGTAAACGACTTTCATTAGCACTAAAGAAATCACTCCTATCTGATGGCTCAATGGAATCTCTTTCTTTTTGTGCAACTTTAACAAGGAACCTATCCAGTGACACTTGCTTTCGCCTCCTTTTGAGGATTTTTGTGGAAATGTAACATTACTTTGATGATCACCCATAACCCCACAGGGAGAGAGGCAGGGGGAACGAGGGAGAAGAACCGTTTGCTCATTTGTGATCATGTGACATTCGGGGTCACTACTCGTATTCCAAGACATTGTTCCTTTATCAGGTTCAAATTTATTAGAAATGTTTGATCATCTTAGGGAATACTTGCAGAACAAGTTACTCGCAATCCAAGGTTTTACTGTATTCTATAAATGTCACTTACATCCAGTTAATAGTGCTGTTTGGTTCAACTATATTGTTGCTGATTCTCTGTCTACCAGAATCCATTAATTCTAGATACAGGAGTTTTGAATTCTCCAGCAATGTGGCCTTGTGTGCTTCTTGGAGTTCTGTCAGTTTCTGTCTCCTGTATTTTGACACTTGGTTGTCAGAGACATGCTCACTAAAGATTTGTATTTTTTTTTGAAGAGAATTGATCCCTTTATCATTATATAATTCTCCTCTTTGTGCTGGATAATTTTCCTTGTTCTTGTGTGTACTTTGTCTGAAATTAATGTAGCTGCTCCAGCTTTCTTTTGCTGAGCGGTAAGTGGTGTAACTTTCTCCATCCCTTTACTTTAAGCAGAGTAGATTTCTTTTAGAAAGTAGACAGTTGGGTCCTACTTTTTTGATCCATTTTGTCAGTCTGTGTCTTTTAATTGATGTATTTAGAAAATTCACAAAGATATTATTGATGCAATTGGATTAAAATCTACCATATTTGTCACTGTTTATTTACTGTACTCTTCCTTAACCTTTTTTTTTTCTTTCTGCCTTCTCTGGTTTTAATTGAGCATTTCATATAATTCCACTACCTGTGGTCTCCCAGCATATAAGTTATACCTCTTTTTTTTTTTTTTTTATGTAGTGGGGTTTTTTTAGTATTTACTATATACATTTACAAGTAACCTAAGTCCATTTTCAAGTCACATTATGATACTGCCTCCTAGGGAGTACAAGTATCTTTTAACGTTTTCTCATTTCTTCCCTCCCATCTCTGGTAACACTGTTGTCATTCATTTCATTTATCATAAGTTATAATCACTGAATACCTTGTTGTCTGTATTAGTTTGAACAGTTCCCTTAAGAGTCAGAAAAAAATTTTTACCTTCATTTATTCTTTGTCTGACATTCTTCCTTGATGTGGATGTGAGTTTCTGACCTCTATCCTTTTTTTTTCCTGTGTGACCAAAAACAACAACAAATTACTTGTAAGACAGGTCTACCGGTGACAGAATCCTTCAGGTTTTTTTCTTTAAAAAATCTGGTTTTTGCTTAATTTTTGAGGACTGATTTGGCAGGAGACAGACTTGTAGACTGATCATTTATTTCTTCAATATTTTGAATATTTACTCTCTTCTTGCTTGCATGATTTCTCAGAAGTTCTTTGTAATTCTTGTCCTCTTTCCTCCATAGGTGAGATTTGTTTTTTCTTGTAGCTTCTTTTCACATTGTTTCTTGGTATTTGATTTTCTGCGGTTTGAATATGATATGTCTAGGTATAATTTTTTTTGTTACTTATTCTGCTGTGAGCATTCTGGATCTGTGGTTTGGTGAATGTCCATTAATTTTAGAAAATTCTTAGCCATCATTACCTCCACTATTTATTCTCCTTTTTCTCCTTCAGATATTCCTATGATGTGTATGTTAACACTTTTTGTAATTTTCCTACAGTTACTGGATATTCTTTTCCTTTTTTTCCTCTTTCCTTTTCAGCGTGAAAAGTTTCTCTTGACCTATATTGGAGTTTGCTGATGATTCCCTTGACTGTGTCCAACCTACTGATGAGCCCATCAGTGGCATCCTTCATTTGTCATAGTGTTTACTTCTAACATTTCCTTTCTTACAGTTTCCGTCTCTCACCTTAAATTGTCCAAATGGTCTTGCGTGTTTTCCAGTTTCTCACGAGCCCCATAGCACATTAAGCATAATTATTTTAAATTCCCAGTCTGATAATTTCAGAATTTCTGCCACTCCTGAGTGTTGTTCTGAGGTTTGCTTTATCTCTTCAGGCTGTGCTTTTTGTCTTTCAGCATGCCTTGTACTTTTTTGTTGAAAGCCAGCTAGGATGTACTGGATAATTTGAAGTAAGGCCAATGGAACTTTAGTGTTAGGTTTTATATTTATGTGACTAGCAGTTAGGCTGCGTGTCATGTTTGCTGTAGCTGTTGCTGTCATAGGTTTCACTTTCCTCTCATATCCCTGCTTTTGTCTGTCTGTGTCCTTGGATTTCCCTAGAAACTCCTTCTTAAATAGTCGGTACCTTGCAGCTCTCTGTTGGAATCCACTGTTACCATACTGGGGTCTGTTGATGCGGTGTGGTGGTAAGGTATTGTGGATGAGAAGTATTCTGCAATACTGTGTAATACTATGATTAAATCTCAGGGCTTCTCTCTTCAGAAGAGTTCATCATTTATTTTTATCTCCCCTTTGTGAGAAAAGAGATTGAGGGGAGGCTGAGTTGTCCAATCATCCTTCTCCCTAGGTCAGGTAAGGCTCTGATAATGTAATTTCCATTGAGGGGGAAGGCTTTTGTTAAGAAAACAGAAAGCTCTTGGATATTTTAAAGGGTTGCTTTCCCCCTGGACATATTTTAAAATAGTTGCTTTTCCCCTTCCACTGCCCAAAGGAGGAGTAGATTTTTTTTTTTTTTCTGGTCTTTACTGTGACAACCAGGTAAGTCTCTTAGAGGCAAATTCACAAAAGTATGGAGGGATTCCTAAGACTGAGGCTCTGACTCCAGCAATTAGCCAATTACTCTGTGAATGTTCGCCATCAGCTGATTGTCTGTATTTACCCATCCCTCTGGCTTTTAGAGTGGCAGTTGACCTGTAACCTTAGTTCTTTGAAGGATGTAAGAAGAGTTGAGGATTAGCTTTTTTCCTTTGTGAGGATGGAAATGATGACTTCCAACTTTTTAGATTTGAAGCAGAAGTTTCTTCCTATAGAATAGGTTCTTCCTATAGGTTCATGATGTTAAATGATTATGACAGACATTCATTCTCTGGACGCTGGAGTGCACCCAGATCTTAACATATTTTGTGACTTGTTTAAAAAAAATGTTTAACGTTCACTTTCGAGAGAGTGCGTATGTGTATGCAAGTTAAGGAGGGGTACAGGAGAGGAGACAGAGGATCTGGAGTGGGCTCTTCACTGACAGCAGTGAGCCCAATGTGGGGCTCAAACTCACAAACCACAAGATCATGACCCGAGCCAAAGTCGGCAGCTCTACCGACTGAGCCAGCCAGGTGCCCCCCTGACTTGTTTTAAAATAAATTTCTAGGGGCACTTAGGTGGCTCAGTTGGTTAGGCATCCAACTTTGGCTTGGGTCATGATCTCACAGTTCATGAGTTCGAGCCCCACGTCGAGTTCTGTGCTGACAGCTCAGAGCCTGGAGCCTGGTTCACTGGAGCCTGATTCAGATTCTGTGTCTCTCTCTCTGCCCCTCCTGTTTGTGCGCGCGCTCTCTCTCTCTCTCTCTCTCTCTCTCTCTCTCTCTCTCTGCCTCTCTCGCATGTGCGTGCTCTCTCTCTCTGTCTCAAAGAATAAATTAATATTAAAAAATTTTTATATAAGTTTTTAAAGAGGATGATTAGTAGATTTTTAATTTTGTATGTTTTTAAGTGTGTTTACTATATATGGTTCCATGAAATTGACAATTAAAGAAACTGCTTACAAACATGAATTTAACCGCCATTTCTCAGACTTTTCTTGGTTTTGTTAGTTGGTTTTGACAAAGCACCAGAATGACTTTAAGATCGAGCTGAAGTATCTGGAGGACGACCTCCTCCTGCGCCTTTCTGCAGCAGAGGGGAGCTTCCTCGACGACACCGAGCTGGTAGAGAGGCTGGAGAGGACCAAGGCGACCGCAGCAGAGATAGAGCGGAAAGTAAGAAGGCCCCAAGGACACCTGGAGGGTCACAGTGCTCCCTTTGAATCCAGTGGTTGGGATCAAAATGTGATCAAACTTGACAGTTTGCTTAAGAGGACTCACTTGTTGTGGATTTAAGGTCATTTAATAAACTGCCCTTAAAAACCAGAATGTGGGGGGCTCTGCCTGGAGCCAGAGGTGGTTGAACTTGTGTCTCTCATAGTTCAGCAGAGATCCTGTCATCCACATGGGACTCTGTGAGGCTGTTATTTTTTCTGAGTGACTAAATCTGAAGAGAATTGGAGCCTGCTGGTTTACATGGTGTAAAATCTAAAAAGGCTTAGCATCCAGCTCTGGCAAACTGACACCTTCCAGTCTCATCACAGGTTTCCTGGTCTGTTGTACATTTTAGAGAAATATTTAGAGCTAAAGTTGTGTTTACAGGCCTTCACTGGCAGGAGAGAGAGAGCAAGGCATGGTCTCCTGCTGTACTCAGATGCATTATTCACCCCGGGAAACAATGACATTTCCTAAGAGCCAGTAAAAATTTTTATTGAGTAGACTTCCTGCTGAATGTCCAACATATGTCCCAACATGTCCTACGTGTGGTAGGCACTTAGGACTTTCACAAGTGTCCATGACCCTTAAAATTCCATTGTGTCAAAGCGGGAGGAATCTCATTTGTTTTCTGCAATATCCTCATTACTTACCAATCTATTAATTACCCAGTTGAGACTGTGTCACCACACATCCTATATGTTTATCTTAATTTAAACAAAGAAACGGAATCCCACATTACTCTGTCCTTTTAAGTAAGTGAATTCTTGGTGGCTCCTAAGTTGGTAAAGATTAGAGCAATTAAGTAAATTAGGTCTTAGCTTTGAAGTTAGCTTCTAATTGTCTCTTAAAATGCCTCTTCCTATCTTCTTAATATATTACTATGTAGGGATTCCCCTTTCTGCTCTATGTTTTATTTCCTTTTATACACAATTATGAAGAATCAAGTCTGTAAAAAAGGTTGGGGGGAAATAAAGCTATCTTAAAAAGCTATAGGAGCAGGGGTGCCTGGGTGGCTCAGTCCATTGAGCATCCAACCTCAGCTCAGGTCATGATCTCATGCTTCATGAGTTCAAGCCCCACATTGGGTCGCTGCTGTCAGTAAAGAGCCCGCTTCAGATCCTCTGTCCCACTCTCTCTTTGCGCCCCCCCCCCCCCCCGCTCGTCTCCACTCATGCTGTCTCTCTCAAAAATAAAAATAAACATTAAAAAAAAAAAAAGGTATGGGACCAGCAGTAGTCCTAGATTTTAAAAAAAAAATTTTTTTTTTAAGTTATTTGAGCCTTGAATAAAAATGAGTATGTTGGTTGTGGTGGTGGAGGTATTGTTCTTTTAATTATCTTTCTGAATGTACCCAGAGGCTAATAGATAAAGATAAACTAAATGGAAATATATGAGCATATGGATCATCTGGTGCAAAGTCAGAGAGTCATCAGAGTCTTCACATAAAGGCTTTTTTAGTAAGCATGGCTATCGGATATATCATTGACCTTGGCTGCTTTCGTATACCTTGTTGACTAATAAAGTTATCAGCATTGAACTGACCCAGCAGACTTGTAAGACCTATCCCAGGGAGGTGATATAGCTGGGTTATTAAACCTGAAAAAGAGAGGGGAGGCAGGAAGGTGACATTACTCAGAACAAATTCTGTGAAACCACAGCCCCTAGTCAGATTTGCTTAATTTGTAACCATAAAACAGCTAGAGTCAGGTCTATTCTCACTGAAAACTCAGTTTATGAAAAAAATTATTTTAAAATATGAATCTAATAATTTTAGAAAAACTCAAGCACATAAATTTCATACATGTTTTCTGTTTTAATACGAATAATTTTTCATTTCAGATATGTCCCTTCCATCACTTGGGTAAGTATAAAGAATATGAAGAGTAAGTGGCCTATGTTGTTTGATCTCACTGTAGGTGATTGAAGCTAAAGAAAATGAAAAAAAAATCAACGAGGCCCGAGAATGTTACAGACCAGTGGCAGCGAGAGCATCTCTTCTTTATTTTGTTATTAATGACCTCAGAAAAATTAACCCCATCTATCAATTCTCTTTGAAGGTATGCTGAATAGGCTAAGAAAAAAATTCAGTTTCATGAGTTCAACTTGTTTCTGGAAGTTTGGAATTTACTTTTAAGCAATTGGTATATATCCAGTAAGGAGTCCTGAGGATCTAGCCAGAAAAAAAAAAAAAAAAAAAAAAAAAAAAGAAATTCTCATTTTCTCTGGAGCTTTTATTTATAATTTTTAATAAGGCTCTGAGATAATTATGTGGCATCATAATACATTTGGTTTTGTTCTTAAACAGAGTCTTGAGTTTATTATATATAAGGGAATTCTCCTTGAGACTCCTATACTTTTTTTGTAAAGCCATAAGTGTCTTATAAAAAGATTACCCATATTATTTTGGTATAGTGGGAGAAAGAGTGAGAGCAACTATTCATTAAGTTCCTCTGTTACATGCAAGACATTTTTATACCTTGGTTCATTCTTAGGCTGAAAACATCTCAATAAAGTATTTTATCCCTATTTTTTTTTTAAACTAACATTTTGAAATAAATTGCTCTGTAATTCACATCATAATTATAAGAGGCAGGATTTGAACTCATGACTATGATCCCAAAGGCCATGCTCTTTACTTTGCATCATTGTACTTCTGGGCACTATTCATTCATGCTGTCGCTCAGTTTCTAAACAAATAGCTATTGAGGTCAATCATGCCAGATGTTGTGCTGGTTACTCAGTGTACAATTTTGAAAAAAACAAATATATGGGGGGGGGGGGGGCGTGTGTGTGTGTGTGTGTGTGTGTGTGTAAAAGTGATAAGTACAATGAGAGAGAATAGTAAAGATGGAGGTGCTGTTTTACTCTTGGTTCAGGGAAGGCCTCTGAGAAGAAGTGACATTAGAGTTGATTCCTATAGAGTTTAGCCATGTATGAAATGTTTGCAGAAAACAAGGATGTGTGGAACATGAACGAGTTTGGGATTCCAGGTGGTGAATGAATGTATGTGGCCGGAGGGTAATTAATGAGTAAGGGAGAAGATGACAAGACAGGACTCTAGAGAGGTGGGGAAGTCTAGATCATAGGAGGCCTCATTGGCCAAATGGGGGATTTTGGATTATAGTTTGTCTGAAAAAAGAAGCCATTGAAAGGTTTGAAGCAGACATCTGATAGAATGACAAGACTGAAAAGTTAATAGACTTGTCATATGGTTTGAAGCTAAAATAATCAATCCTTAGAAATGGACTGGATATGGAAAATAAAGAAGAGGAAAAGAGTCAAGAGTAACTAGCAGGTTTTGGTTTAGGTTTAGGTTATGATCTCAGGGTCATGGGATCGAGCCCCGTGTCTGGCTCTACACTGAGCGTGGAACCTGCTTAAGATTCTCTCTCTCTCTGCCCTTCACCCCCGCTCGTGCTTGTCCCCCTGCCCCTCACTCACTAAAAAAGGAAGGAAGAGAGGGAGGATAGATGAATTGGTAAAGTGAACCCAGCCACAAATAAAAAGAACAATATATTATGCCCAAGTGGAATTTATGCCAGGAATACAAGCTGGTTAAACATTTAAAAAATAACACAAAACAACAGAGAAAAGCCATATGATCCCTTCAGTGGATGCAGTCAAAGAATCTGACAAACTTCAATACCTGGTTAACGTCTCAATGTGAAAAAGGGCATCTACAAAAATCTACAGCTAGTAATATACTTGATGTTGAAAAACTAAATGCTTTCCCCTAAGATCAGGAATAAAAATGTCTTTTCTCAACACTTCTATTCATTACTGCCCTGCAGGTTATCCCCAGTGCAATAATATAATAAAAGGCACAGACATTTTAAAAGAAGGAGTGTCTTTTTTTCACAAATGACTTAATCATGTGTATAGAAAATCTTCAGAAATCTACCAAAAAAAGCTACTACCAAAAAAAGAAGTGAGTTTTTAGCAAGATGGCAGGATATAAAGGCAATACTCAAAATCCATTGTTTTTATATATGAAGAACAAACAACTGGAAAATAAAATTAATACCTCAGTACTATTTACAACAGCTTCCAAATTCACGAAACTCTTAGGGATAATTTTAACAAAACAAATACAAGATCTGTGTGCTAAGTGCTGCAAAAACATTGTTGAAATAGACCATGGAGAGAGATACCATGTTTGTGGATTAGAACACTCAGTGTTATTAAGATGATCTTTGGTCTTTCCAAATTGGTCTGTAGATTCAGTTCCATCTCAGCCAAATCCCTGGAGGCTTTTGAAAAATAGAAATTGGCAAGCTGATTCTAAAATTAAAAGGATTTAAAGGAACTAAATAATTTTGAAAAAGAACAACAAATTTACACTACATGATTTCAGGGCTTGTTATAAACTGATATTAATTGGCCTAAAGAAAAATACCCGAGACAGTTTAATGAAGAAGGGATAGCTTTGATAACAAATGGTGCTGAGAAAACTCGATACCCACAAAGAATAAAATGAACCTTAAACATTACATCACATTTCTTACAAAATTAGCTCAAAATGAATAAGCAAAGCTATGAGATTTCTAGGGGAAAAAATGGGAGAAAATCTTTGGGCTTAGGGTTAGGCAAAGATTTATTAGGATACAATAGAAAGGAAAAAACTAATAAATTGAACCTTATCAAATTAAAAATTTATGGTCTTCAAAAGACATTAAGATAAAAAGGTGAGTTACTATTAAAACCTCTTTCCAATGCTTATATCTAACAAACAACTAATCTCAGAATATATAAAGAAGTTGGACAGCTCAATTAAACAATGAAAGATTTGAACATACATGTCCCGTACTGAGTCATGAGTATTGCTCATAAGCCCATTTTTAAGTGCTCAGTATTCATCAGAAAAATGCAGCGTAAAAGCAGAAAGAAGTATTGCTAGGTACCAAATAGAATGGCTGCGATTTTACAAGACCGACAGTAACAAGTGTTAGCACAGGTACAGTACTGCGACTCTTTCGCGTTGCCAATGAGGATGCAAAGTGGTAAAAACCATTTTGGAAAACAGTCTGGCACTTTCGAATAAAGTTAAACAGAAAGCGATCCCCCATTTTGGCTGCGTGTGGGGGGTAGCTAGACAACAGGCACTAGTTTCCATCCTTTACCAGTCACTTTAAATTCCCCAGGCTTTCAACATGCTGTTCCACAGAGCAATTGAGCAGGCTGACAAGGTGGAGGACGTGCAGGGCCGCGTCTCAGTCCTGATGGAGAGCATCACCTATGCCGTCTTCCTCTACACCAGCCAGGCACTGTTTGAGAAGGACAAGCTCACCTTCCTGTCCCAGATGGCTTTTCAGGTAAGGGAATCAGTCATTTGAAAGCATCCTCAGAACTGAAGTCCTACACCTCTGTTTATTATGTGCTTCACTTGCATTGAAGGGAGGCATGACACCTTTTTTGGAAGCCCTTGGTGGCACGAGGTGAGTTTGAGTTTCCCAGGGTGAGCTTGGACATGTGACAACCTTTCAGTCGGTCCCAGGGTGTTGGTTTGGGTAGGTATGCGCTGTAAGCCACCACATCAGCGATCACCCTGAAAAACAGATCAGTGACAACTTCTCACTTCTTAGGTCTTGTGCAGAGCCTCCTGGATGTTACCAGGGAGATTCTTTCTGGTTTGTTTTTGTTTGTTTGTTTGTTTGTTTGTTTGTTTTCAGGTAGATAGCACACGTCGGGGAGGGGCAGAGGGAGAGGGAGAGGGAATCTTAAGCAGGCTCCATACCCAGTGCAGAGCCCAAATCGGGACTTAATCTCACGACTGTGAGAACACGACCTGCGCTGTAATCAAGAGTTGGATGCTTAACTGACTGAGCCACCCAGGTGCCCGGAGATTCTTTAAGATAAGAATTATGAGTCCACATTTGGATGGCCCTAGGATTTTCTCCGTCCCTTTATAGACCAGTGAATGGGTAAATGAGCTGCAGGTTTCACACTGCCACCTTCAGTGAGACCTGCTATCCTTTTATTTATCTATTTTTCAATACGGACTCCAGCAAAAGACTTTTTTAAATAAAGGTGCCCACAGTAAGAAGAAAACATCGAGGACTACATGCCTAGATGAAATAAGCATGTTGTCCTATTATTAGTTTGTTTGCTCTATACCTTTTTCTGTCAACCCAGTTCTTGATGGAAGGTCATTGCCTGGTCTGCGTTGTGTCCTCCAAAGTGCTTTGTCCGAAGAAGGCATTTTGTAAATACCTGCTGTTAATAATGATAAACTGTTACTTTCAGTATTTTTGGTCATTGTCGATTCCTTTGGGTTATAAATGAATATATAGGTGTAGGTGTTCCATAATGTATGTGATAAACAGGAGCGAGACATTACAAAATTAAATTGTTGTTTGTATACATATTACTCATTAGCAATAAAAGGCCAAGAATGAGAATACATGAGACATGCATACACACATACACACATCTATTTAAAACTTTCTCCTTGGAAGCCATAGATAAATTACAGCTTATCTCAAATCCTGACAGTTTTTGTAAATCAAAGCTTCATATATATGGCAATTATTTATTGAAATAAATTAAATTAAGAACAAATCAATTAATCAAATAGTCTTTTAATGTGTTACCACCCATAATGCATTTTGAAAATATCTAGAGTTTTAAAATAGCATAAAACTCAAAATTTTACCAGTTTAACTTTATATGGTGTTAAAATATTTAGGTTGAAATTTGGGAATATTTCATCCTCCTGTCCCCCTCAAAGATGTTCTTTCTATGGACTTCTTATCAAGTTCATAATGTAGGTGTCTAAAGTTTATTTCTGTTTATACTGTGCTTGTTTAGTTGTATCTATAAAACAGTAATTTCCAATTTTTCTCAATCTCACATATAAGAAAAATATGTCATCTCATATGTCAAACTTATTAAGTTTATTAGATGTTATTTCTATATCAAGACTAATAATATTAGTTCTACCTTATATTTAGTAATTGGGTCCATCATCACCTCAGGCTTTTTCAATTTGTTTAACAAGACCTTTTTTTTTTGTTTTAAAGAAGTCTCTTTAAAAAAAATCTTTTAAAGTTTATTTATTTATATTGAGAGAGACAGAGACAGCACGTGAGCAGGGGAGGGGCAGAGAGAGAGAGAGAGAAAATCCCTAGCAGGCTCCACGCTGTCAGCACAGACCCCAACGTGGGGCTCGAACTCATGAAACTCTAAGATCATGACCTGAGCCGAAATGAAGAGTCGGACCCTTAACTGAATGAGCCACCCAAGTGCCCCTGTATAACAAGTTCTAAGACAAGTTTGAGTTCACAGCAAAAGCATAAATATGAACAAATATTTCATATATTTTGCTAACACTCATGTGTTAAAATTGGAATAAACCAGTCTTCATAATTATTTGCTATTAGATTTTCAGTCAAGGTTTTGAGATCATGGACTTAATCTAAGACTCTTAATTCAGCTTTAGAACAGATACAGACCTATGGAAATCTCAGCAGACTTGGTTCTGTGTATTCAGTCCTATCTGTTAAATGGTGACTACCTCCTGTGCTGTGATTTTGATATAAACTAAGTGACCTTTTTCAATTTTGTGTACCCTAAAGATTTTGTTGAGAAAGAGAGAGATAGACCCTTTTGAATTGGATTTCCTGCTTCGATTCAAAGTTGAACACACTTACTCGAGTCCTCTTGACTTCCTAACCACTCAGTCTTGGAGTGCTCTAAAGGTATGTTAGGAAGACGTTTTGTCACTTTCTAAATCTTATGTCTCAGTTCTCATAAATGTAGAAATGTTTTAAAAGAAATACAAGTGATATATACTATTTCATTTGTAGAGATATGTAATGTGATCTTCTTTAATCCATCTTTGTATTACTAAATTATAAAGTGATTCTTACTTGGAAGTAAAGGAACTTTTGCCCTATTTGTGAGTGGGAAAACTAATAAATATGTATAGTCTGCAGGAACTTCGGTAAAAGTGAAGGAACAGAAGGGAACAATTTTGTCAATTTACCTAAAACCAGTTTCTTTCTTTCTTTTTTTTTTTTTTAAGTTGTTTATTTTTGAGGGAGACAGTGAGGGAGGGGCAGGGAGATAGGAGGACAGAGGATCTGAAGCAGGCTTCACACACCAGTGAGCCCGATGCAGGCCTAGAACTTACAGATCATGACCTGAGCCCCAGCCAGATGCTCAACCAACTGTGCCACCCAGGCGCTCTTTTCTTCTTTATATTTGTCCACTTTTTCCACATAGTTTTGTCAATTACACAACAACACAGTAATTTATTCTCACTATAAAGTGTTTAAGCTGAACAGAATGTTGTCGAGAAAAAAAGCAATGGTTATTCATCAACCTCAGTCATCAATCAATCCTTATCCTATTTTTCTGTCAGAAGATCCTGTTGTTAAGAGTGTATCCTCCTAGACTCAGGGATTCCTTGAAGATGCTCATCATTTGCTAACCTTTGCCACACCCTTTTTCTGAGAAGGACACATTTCTGTCCATTGGAAATAACCATCATCCCTTATTTTTATAGTATAGTTATGTTTATTTTTAATGGAGTTTTTAAATTATTTAGAATTACAAATTCAAGTCCAATTGTTGATCAGTTAGGGCCTCGTTCAAAGGGAGGATGGAAGAAAAAAGTTTTACAACGAATATATTATCATGGTATGGGAAGAAGACGAAGGGAATCAAACCACGAATGGGGATGGAAAAAGGAAGAAAAGGAGCTGTTACTGAAACTGTTGTGAAATGAAGTTATGGGAGAGAGCCAACCCCTAGGAGCTGTGGCATTCGGTAGAGGAACACAGCCACTGCCAAACTATGTCACCACAGGGAAAGAGCTGAGGAAGAAATACCCCTGCTTCTCTCTGCTCCAGCCCTCTAGTCTCTTGCTAGTGCCTCCTCTTGGCCAAACCCAACCAGACCAGAGAACCAGAGAATTTAGTTCAAATAATCCTTAGTGGTCACCCTCTTAGCAGAGCAGAAAAGGGTGCAGAGTGAATCTGGTGAGGAAATGGTGACTATCCAGCACAGCTTGTTCACACAGGATCCAACACATCCGCTAGTCTTTATCTCAAACTGTAAGCTATTTACACCATTCCCATCTGTTCCCCTGTTGTATGTCAGGCAGTAGCCCTGATGGAAGAATTTCGAGGCATAGACCGAGATGTGGAAGGATCTGCCAAACAGTGGAGGAAGTGGGCGGAATCCGAGTGTCCAGAGAAAGAGAAGCTACCGCAAGAATGGAAGAAGAAAAGTTTGATACAGAAGCTGATTATTTTGAGAGCGGTGCGCCCTGACAGAATGACATATGCTCTCAGGTGGGGCAGTTAGCATTCTTGGAAATTCAAGTTAACTTCGAGGACACCTGGTCTTAGGGGCTAGAGTATCTGGTGGAGGCATTTATGGTCCATATTGATGAGAAATGATTCTGCTGAAAATGTGATATTGTAATCACTACTATTGTTGAAACTCACTGAACACTAAACTAGGCTAGTCTCTAGTCAGACTGAGCCCATCTTGCCTGAAAACCTGACTTGTGACATTAGGAGGGGAGACAGGGAACCACTGGAAATATTCTAGCAAGAGAGATGGGTGTCATCAGAGTTCAGAGGCCAGGGGCATGCATTATTCCAGTGCGACTTCCACTGTCTTTATTTAGTGGTGGCGTTTGGGCTCTAAAGATTTTGCCCATCAAACAAAAATGATTTCTTTCAGGAGACGCTAATAGTCTTATAACTTTACTACCGGTGCAATTTAAAGCAGGAACCCTGTCTACATATTCGTCCGTGTGTCCTCTCTCTTTGCCCTCTCGACTCCTAACTGGTAATGTGCTGCTTAATTCGCCCAAGTCACGTTCGCCTCTGAATTTACCAGAGTTCTCACCTTCCTTCCTAACAACGGCATTCACGCACCTCAGGTTTTTCTCCTCCACTTTGTTCAGCTAATTTCCCCTTTGCAGAAGCCACTGCATACCCTACTTTACAAGTTAATTCTGCTTAGTAGTAGTACTTACTTTCTGCTAAATCTGATGCTGCTGGAAAATAATCCCTGCTTAATTGAGCTTCCCTGTGTTAGAAACACCCCAAAAAGCATTTGTATATTCATGAGAAGCCCAGCAGGCCGGAAAATTGCACTGTGGCAAATCTAATGAACTGTTAATAAGTAATGGGGGATCTGGCAGGAGATTTGGGGGATACAAAGCCACAGGCAGGCAGCTGGTGGTACTCAGAGGGGGGTCTCTGTAGCCCCCAAAATGGAACGTAGGCTTCTGATTTTTAGAGCTTCTAAAGCAGGGAGGGATTTCACTGACACTAATGCATTAGAAATCTAGCTGGATTTATATCGTTGTGTAAAAACATCCCATGTAATGAACATGGTTAGCATCCTTCCTGTGCCTATGATTTAAGCTGATCCAAGTTGTAGCCCTTTTCAAGGTCATGAGCATTGATCGTGTCTTTTGCATTATTCTTTTTTATAGGAATTTCGTGGAGGAAAAACTGGGTACAAAATACGTGGGGAGGACCAGATTGGACTTAGTTAAAGCATTTGAAGAAAGCAGCCCAGCCACTCCAGTTTTCTTCATTCTGTCTCCAGGGGTGGACGCCCTTAAAGACCTAGAGATCCTTGGTGAGGGGCCAGGAGGCTTGCCTTCCCACCCTCCCCCTTGCCCACGGCCCGCCTGACCTTCTCTCCGTTCACAGTTACCTTAGTTTCTTCCTCTCTCTCTCTCTCTCTCTCTTTCTTTCCTTTTTCATTTGTTGGAGATTGAGTACATGGAAAATGTAAGGCTAATAACACTGTAGTCTGAAGAAATGTTCAAACGGAACATTCCTCTGGTTGGCATAATGCAAGTTTCCTTTGTACTGTTTTCCACCTTTTGACTATATAAGGGCCAGAGGGCAATTTTCTCCATGCTAGTGTAATCTTGTGCCCCCTGTGACTAAATAGTGGTCATTAGAGCAAGCCTATTCGATTGTGCAAGGCACTGTCGCTTTGTGCTCTGGATTACTATTCCCCACAGCCCGCGCCGAGAGTACCAGGTTAATAGAGCTGTGACCTGACTGTGCTCGATTCAAGCATGGCCACAAGGTGAGAGGCTCCTGCATTTACCCAATGAGCCAATTTGTTCAAAAAATGATGTGATATCTACCACATGTTGCTCCTTTTTATGAGGGAAATGCTTTTCTACTCCTGCAAGAGTTAATAAAGCTCAGTAACAATACTTGCCATCTATCAAAATGTCAAAAGCTTCATTACCATAAAACCAGAGGAACTTATTTCCACAGGCTTAGCTAATGCTCATAAGGAGGCAGCTGTTGAGAGCTCAAAATGCTGCTTGTTGAAACGACCGAAGTTTAGTTTGGCTTCTTTAGGAGAGTGACCTAGAAGGTGGCAGCAGTCACCACAGACAGACCCTGGGCCTCAGAATTCCACACCCTTCTCATCTATCCTTGATTCACTCTTCCCCTCACCGTGTTGTACCCTCTCACAGGCAAAAGACTCGGGTTTACGATAGACTCGGGAAAATTCCACAACGTGTCTTTAGGACAAGGCCAGGAGATGGTGGCAGAAAAGGCACTGGAGAAAGCTTCCAAAGGAGGACACTGGGTCCTACTCCAAGTGAGTATTCCCTCTTTTCGGACAATGCTGGGACTGAACACGGGGGAGGGACAGCGCAGAGTTGTCCTGACCCACAGGAATGAGCCTTCCTCATGACATCTGGTGATTTGCCGAGTCTTGGGGTTCTCTCAGTGTCCATGACACCTCCACAGGTGATAAGAGACTCTGCTTACAAGGATACCTATCATATTTGGAGGGATTTTCTAGCCATTGTGCTTTAAAATTAAAAATATTACAGGGAATCCTCTTATCCTCTTGACTTACAGATATCTGGAATACTCCAGTAGTGCTTCAGGATGAACAGGCTTGTATAGATTGCCAAGGCCTGTGTCCTAAAACCTCACATTTGTGAGTTGCTTTTAAAGTTAACAGAGCATTTTGGGGACGTCTGAGTGGTTCAGTCGGTTAAGTGTCCAACTCTCGATTTCAGCTCAGGTCATGATCTCACGGTTTGTGGGTTCAAGCCCCACGTCAGGCTCTGTGGTAACCTCATGGAGCCTGCTTCAGATTCTCTTTCTCCCTCTCTCTCTCTGCCCTTCCCCCACCTGCTCTCTCTCAAAAATAAACATTAAAAAAAAAAAAAAGCAAAGCTGACAGAGCATTTTTGCATTTATTACCTCATACAACTCTGACTCTGCCCCTAAATTGTGTTACATTTCCTTTGTTTGTAAGTTAAGGGGACTGGAGTCGATAACCCCTTTATCCCTTCTAGTGCTAGCATTACATGGGTCTTTGACTCTAACCCACTGTCCTCCCAGGTGGCTCCCTCAGCTGGGGATTCTAGCAAGAACCCAGGAACGAGTGGAGCTCAGGCAAGCTTTAGGGGGCACGTGGGAGCCATCCTGACTCCTTCTCCAGCAAGGCATGCCGGCTGTCTCATCCGGTCTGGAAGTAGCCATTTAATTGGCAGCCCAGTGAACCTAAAGTTTCTCATTCGTACCAGATCCTTTGCAAGGATACATGATCTCTAATCATTACAGCAAAGCTGCCAGGATCGGTGTTGTCCTCCCATTATGAAGAACAAAAGCGTGAGCTTTGGAGTGGTCTGGAGAGTCTCAAGGCCACGCAGCTGCAGAGCAGCAGGGCTGGTATTCAAGTTCAGGTCTGTTTGGTGGCAAGCACCATTTTTTTTTCTGCTAGCTTGTGTGGCCACCCTGGCAGAGATAGGACACTGGCCTCCCTCAGTGCCTCCAGGATCCAGGGTTGATGCATTTTGAGTTTCTACTGAAATAAAATTGGATGCACAAAGAAGCTGCCCAGGGTCCAAGCAGAACATAACCCTCCGGGAGAGTAACACCCACTGCTTAGGTGATACTTCAGTAAGGTGACTTGGGGTAGGGGTTACCCTCTGAGGCTCACAAAGTCAGCCAGGTAACGGTGGAGGGTTTATTTTTTCAGAGATGGAAGTTGTTGCTCTGACAGTTGGGTAGATGCTGAGATCTTCCTGCCAAAGTAAGTTCTTTGAGAATTCTCATGTGTCCAGCATCTCAGACTAGGAAGAAACTAGGAGGGGTATGGTCATCCTCAGGAGATGGTAGTATTCAAAGTAAAATGTTTCTGTTATTTTTCTCTCTATGCCAAGTTGCCATTTGCCCCCAAAATTCAAGTTGTAAGTTTTACCATAAAAAAAAAAAAAAATCTCAGAAGACCTCGTCTCGTGAAGGATCTGCTTTTGGTTATCTGTCCCAGATGTTTGATTTTTGTTCTTAGTGGTAAACTAGTAATTAAGAATGTAACTTTTTAGCTGTTCCTCTCTGGACATAGAATAATTGGAGAGGAGGGATTGCCCCAGGCTTTGGCCATTCTAATTTCTGGAGGTTTCTAGTATCTCTTTGCCATCTAAAAGAGAAGTAGGACTTTGAATAAAGAGGTGACCAGCATGATGAGAACTCATTATATTGTTTGTAATGTACGTTAAATTGTACCAGCATAGGCACATGATTTGTATGCACATGTTAATAAGCTCTTAACCAAACTCTACACTAGTCAGTTACTGTGATGAGATAGAGCCCTTCGAGGGATGTTTAGCTAGCATTGTATCAGAAGCCCATACTCCAGAGAAAACTATTACATAGGTATCAGGGTGGTAGCTATCTATATCTCAGATGTACACCATATGGTTTGTAAATTGACATAACGGATTTTAAAAATCTATTCTTATGGGCAAAGTAGATGGTTTCCAAGATACATGGATTGGCTAAAAATGTTGCACAGGCGTTAGTGCCCTGGGACAAGCAAGCACAAGAATCCAGCCAATTGCAAAGCCAAGATCCCCACGAATGACTCCCAGGCTGGACTCCAGAGTGTGCCTGTGTTGAGAGGTGGCTCACCTGGTGATGGTTTTCTTCCCTGACCAGAGTTGCTGCCTAGAATATTTTTACATTTGTTTCAAGTAAACTTCTCAAGTAAGGTATTGTTGTAGTCCATAAGATAGAGAATTAGGTCATATTTGAGCTTGCAAAACAGGTTTTATTGTTCTTTTGTTTCTGCTTACTTGTGTGAGTGGCACGGTCAGGTGTGAGAAGTACTCTTGCCGCAATCTAGTAGCAACCGTGGAAGCCAAGAGTCTCAGAGCCCTGACTTACTGATAAGCTTGCGAAGGTTGCCAGACCACAGTATCACAGAGCAGGTGACTTCATCAACAGAAATTTAATTTCTTACAGTTCTGAAGGCAAGAAGTCTGAGACCAAGTGGACAGTAGGGTTGGTTTCTTCTGAGGCCTCTCTCCTCGGTGTGTAGATGGTTGTCTCGTCCCTGTGTCTCCATGTGGTCTTCCCTCTGTGTGTGTCCTCATCACCCCTTCTCATAAGGACACAAGCAATATCCGATTAATTGTTGCATCTAGTCTTAATTACCTCTTTAAAGACCTATTCCAAATACAGACATATTCTGAGGTACTGATGGTTAGGATTTCAACATTTGCCAAAGGAAAATAGCCTAATAATGTGAACAACTGAATGGGCATACGTCTTTTTACAACAGAACCGTTTTCAAAGAAAGATACCTATTTGACTATTCCATTACCTATTTGCCTTTCTTATTTTTTTGTGGGATTTTTTTGTAGCTGTTATAATCTTAAATGTTTCTGTTTGTTGGAAATAATTATATATTCCTGGGGGTGATGTTTCAATCACTATTTAAGGACCTCTCCAGAACCAGAGAGCGTGTGAGGGTATGGCCTTTATACTTCTCTCACAGCATCAACTACCATGTACTCTGTGGGTATTTAGTATTGGAGGATTATGAATCACAAAGCGGAAAATCAGGAAGTGATAGTGGTGACATCTGTTTCATGATTTTTGACAGCTCTAGGGTTTAAGAAAAATCATGCTAGGAATCCGCAGAGCATCTTAACAAGGAGTGATTTCTTTTTCAGCTAGCCTTTCACCCCTCACATCCTTTGAGTTCATGTACTAATGATAGGAGTTGAATAGAGGAGGTTTGCATCAGAAACATTGAAGTGGGTGATCAGGTACATTGCTAGCTTTTAGTTTTTATACTTTACTAAACTAACCAGATAGGTCTCAGTAATTGAGTTTAAACTGTAACAATGAAAATTATCAGGAACTCCATCTCAAAGGTGATTGGTGGGTGTTGGATGTGGGTAAGTGTTGTTGGAAGGAGATTTGGGTTAACAAAAATAACCTATGGTGATTTGGAGCCCTAAATGTGTTCAATGTACAGGTGTATTTTGCTGTTTGGTTTTGTTCCCTAACATGATAATAAAGGAAAAATTAAATCCTTTAATTTAATACATTAAATTTATATATAGGAAATATATATACATTTATATATAGGAATATGTTGTGATCCCATAATTTAAGTAATATCCTTTAGTTTCACAGGAGTTATGAGCCATACTGTTTTTCAGAATGTCCATTTGGTAGCCAAGTGGCTAGGAACCCTGGAGAAACTCCTTGAACAATTCAGCCAAGGAAGCCACAGAGATTACAGAGTTTTCATGAGTGCCAAATCTGCACCTACACCAAGTGAACACATCATCCCTCAAGGACTCCTGGAAAATTCCATTAAAATTACCAATGAACCCCCCACAGGGATGCTGGCCAATTTGCATGCTGCCCTCTACAACTTTGATCAGGTAAGGAAGCAGAAGCCTGGTCTGACAGTGGTCAGGGTCTTCTCACAAAACCATGGGGCCATTATCTACTCAGGTGTCTTGTGCAGAGAGATGAAGTGAAATCTCAGAGTGTGTTTTAATCTCTTGAAAGGATCACCTGTCACTGCCTATTCCAGTGACCAAAAAAAAATCTGTGTTTTGCCATAAAACTACAGGCCACATGTTTAAGGAGAGTAAATTACATCCCTTTCTGAGGAACCTACTTATTGAAGACAAACATGGTAGGCTGGTATCTCCTAGCACAGGAAGAGGAAGAGCCATCATTACTCCTGTTAATGTTCTTGAGAGTGACAACAGTAATTACTTAGGAAGAATTTCAGTATAATATTTAATGCTTTAGATCTGGTTTTGATGTGAGTAAACTTAAACCATCTTTTCAGATTATATCCATGTTGCCTTCTTACTTATATCTTTGTTTCCATCTAAAATAAATTAATAAATATACTTTGATCATCATTATTCTCCTTGTCCAAATTATCACATCTATCTATTCAAGTCTTTTAAGCAAGTTTCCTTTGTGGTTGTGTCTCTGAGTTCCCATTCCCTCTGATTTCCCACCCTGGGGAAACAGTATTCTTATTCGGAGAAGTAGAATGAATTCCAAAGAGAAAATACATAAGATTTGGTGGTAAATATTAAGCTTCCTGTTAGAAATATTATGATTCTGTATGAAGTATGCTTCACTTTTTCATCAGTATCTTCGGGCCACCTTAGATTATACTTTTGAAGAATACAGTTAATTACCTAATTAAATAATTAATGTATAGCCTATGTAAACACAGTAGACTGTGTAAATCAAAGGTACTTAAAAAATCTTGTTGGATCTATTATATATATTCAGTATATTTTTTGGTGAACTCTGGCAGGCATGTATTTTTTTTTATCTATCAGTTTATAGTTTCTGAACACTTAGGACATTCTCAAGCTCTTTCACAAAGCTAGTACAAAAGAGGATTTTTTGGATATATTTATATAGGATTTATCCAGCCCCCTTGAACAGTTGTCTGTATTTGTGAAAAGTGAGCATTTTATGAACAAATAAGCTTCAGCCCACCTTTTTGTGTGTGTGTGTGTGTGTGTTTTTTTTTTTTTTTTAGTAAGGACCTCTCTGACAATCTAATAAAACTAGGGATACTCTTCCCAGGGACATACACATTTAAAAATTTGTTGCACCCCTGAAACCCATGGAGGAGGGGAAGAAAAAAAAAAGAGGTTAGAGTGGGAGAGAGCCAAAGCATAAGAGACTCTTAAAAACTGAGAACAAACTGAGGGTTGATGGGGGGTGGGAGGGAGGGGAGGGTGGGTGATGGGTATTGAGGAGGGCACCTTTTGGGATGAGCACTGTGTGTTGCATGGAAACCAATTTGACAATAAATTTCATATATTGAAAAAAATAAAAAAAATAAAAAATAAAAAAATAATAAAAATTTGTTGCATATAATCATAGGAGAATCCTTTCTCCTGTTCTCATTTATTCATTAAAGTATTGGTTCTTTTGACTATTATTTGGAAGGCCACTGAGATTAACTGAACTTTACATTTACTGGAAAGACTCTTACATACTTCAAGAGGAAATATTTATCTAGTAGAAAGGACCCTCCGAAATATTAAGACTAAATTTGATCATAAGTGACAAAAACAAAGATAATCAAAGTTATTCATTTAATGAACTTCCTATCAAACCTGCTATAGCCAAAACCAAACCAACAAAAACTCTAAAGAAAATCTAAAAATTTTAGAATAGTCTTTTATGAATGCTGACCTGTCATGTTAGAAAACAAAATGTGGTTTTACTCACATGATGCAATTCAGGGGTGTTCACCTGTACTCCCTGGTCATCTGTGAATAGGTTCCCAGTGCCCTTTAATCAGTAAGAATTATGGTTGGCTACCTATGAAAGAAGTACAAAAAACAACAGTGGCTTAAAAAAGGTTAAAATATTTCTGTCACATGAGGATTCTGGAGGTAAGTCATTCAGAGTTAAGTGTGTCACACAAAGTTATCAGTCTAGTTGTTTTACAGTGCACTGTTTCTAGAATGGGCTTGCCAGAGTCCCAGGTGGCAGTCCCCATGTCGATGTTCCTGACAGTAGGATAAAAGCCAGAACAAAGAAGATGACCATGGATATGTGTTTGCTTTCTTTTAAGGATGCTTCCTATGAGTTAATACACAGTATTTCTCCTTTCACCTCACTGGTCATATTGAGTCACATTGTGTTCCCTAGCTGCAAGAGAGGCTGGGAGAAGTCCATTTACCTTGGACAGCCATGTGCCCAGCTCAAAGTTGGCAGTGAGACCTTTTAGGACAGGCAACTAGTGATCTGTATCACAGACTTGCCACTTTCCCAAGGCTACTTGTATCATCGTGGGTGTTCTGTGTTGCTGCCATGGTCTTAGGTAGCTGAAGCCTGTGACATGGACCTTGGGTACTCATCCAGGTTAGGGAAACAAGTCACAGTCACCCATGTTGTCTGGGTGTCCTTCTCGGTTGAGAAAAGCACCCAAGGGATCCAGACAAATGAACTGTTTTGTTTGGGTGTTTTTATGTTTTTACGTGTTTTAATATTCAAATCAAATTAAATGTGTATTTTTAATCTTACCCCCAAATCAGAATTTACCTCTGAACTTTGATATGTGTGTTAATAAGGAACAAAGTTTAATATTAGTCCTTTATTGGGGTGCGTGGGTGGCTCAGTTGGTCAAGCGTCTAGCTCTTGATTTCAGCCCAGGTCATGATCACGCTGACAGCGCAGAGCCTGCTTGGGATCCTCTCCCTCTCCCTCTCCTCTCTCTGCCCCTCCTCTGCACATGCTCTCTCTCTCAAAATAAATAAATAAACTTTAAAAAAAATTATTCCTTTTCGGAGCATTCCAGAATATCTTTGTAAAGGCAATTGTTAAGTGACCAAGATGTAAAAAACTTTCTTGTGGGATGCTGCTTCCCTATGTATCTCAGCTCAGTAGCACCTGCGTTTTGAAGATGTGCTAAGGGAATACTGTTTGGACTCTTTTCATACCCAGATAATAACTACATTTTTTTTT
Source organism: Panthera tigris (assembly GCF_018350195.1). Classification (NCBI taxonomy): domain Eukaryota; kingdom Metazoa; phylum Chordata; class Mammalia; order Carnivora; family Felidae; genus Panthera; species Panthera tigris. The sequence goes on from NC_056661.1 coordinate 113,164,704, forward strand.
AATTTTTTTTAACGTTTATTTATTTTTGAGACAGAGAGAGACAGAGCATGAATGGGGGGAGGGTCAGAGAGAGGGAGACACAGAATTGGAAGCAGGCTCCAGGCTCCGAGCTGTCAGCACAGAGCCCGATGCAGGGCTCGAACTCGTGAACCACAAGATCATGACCTGCGCCGAAGTCGGACACTTAACCGACTGAGCCACCCAGGTGCCCCAATAACTACATTTTTAAAGTCAGAGTATAGATTTCTTTTTCTGTAAGACTTACAGCAGAAACAAATAATTGGTAGCTTTGCATGTAAAATTGGCATCTGTATGCACAACCCTGTTATGTGTGTGTGGATGCCTGTTCTGTATTCACAGTGCTATTTGCATATTTTCTGATATTAATTTGCTCATCATTTGGTTTATAAAAATATGATTGACCTGAAATGTAGAGTGTTAGGTAGAGTCATACTTTTTCCTAATTAGAAAAGCTTGCTTCATATTTTCTTCCAGTGGCATTTGTATTATCAGAGCATAATGAGCATTAAGTTGTAATTCTTTAGTGCTGAGGATAAAACTAAATCAATTATATGAAATATAGATGGAATTAATGTACTTGATTATTATAGGATCTTCATTTCCTCTGGACTATATGTAATTTAGGGAGGAGTTAGGCTTGTTAGATCATAATTCCTAAGTAAAAGTTTGATGCTTCTGTTTCGTCTCCTAGAAGTTTTTTACATTTAAAACCAGTATATTTTGAGGGGCGCCTGGGTGGCTCAGTCAGTTAAGTGTCCGACTTCATCTCAGGTCATGATCTTGTAGTTGGTGAGTTGGAGTCCCACCTTAGGCTCTGTGCTGTCAGTGCAGAGCCTGTTTGGTATTCTCTGCCCCTCCCCCACTCCCATTCATATTCGCGCTCTCTCTCTCTCTCTCTCTCTGTCTCAAAAATAAACATTTAAAAATACCTAAACAAAACTAATATATGTTTATATTCTTCAAGATTAATTCCAATTTTGTGGTTTCTATTTTCTTCTCTCACAAGTTTGTCTTTTATTTCGTGTTTAATTGTGGAAATGTTATGTTTAATGATCATAGATTTTCAAGCCCCATAAATTACCTAGAAAAGGCTCAGTGCTTTAGTATGTCCTAATGATTTAGTTGGGTGTGCACTGTGGGTGGCCTCGCCAGTTCTAGAACTATATCTGGTAGTAACCCAGAATTCTGATGATAGTTAGAAAGGAACTAAAAAGCTTCTTCTAGTCTTGGAACAAGAGGACAAATCTTGTCTTGGTTTAGACTTACACTAGGAGTTGCCTGAGAGACCACCTCTGAACTCCCACCCTGAAGGTGCTAAATATACTTGGTAGATGGCCCGGTTGTCAGATCCAAATGTGGACTGGCTGTAATTTGACCATTTTAAAGGACAAAGCAAGAAGATGAATCTCTGGCCTTATCTTCCTCTACTGCCCAACATCAATTGAAGTAATCCTTGTTGGCCTCACAGAACTGCCAAATGTGAGAATAAAGTACTACTCCCTTTAAGCCAAAGAGTGGATGCCTGTTGTACACCTTTTAATTTCATGGCTGTGGGAGCCATAACCATGTCAGCATGCCAGGATTTAATTTTCCCTCTGTGATTAAAAAAAAAAAAAAAAAAAAAACACAAGTTACAAATCTAGCCTACAGGGTGTGTGTTATCCAATCTTCCATGTGCCATTCTCTCAACCCAGCAATGAATTCTACTTTTAAGTTCATTGGAAGGAAACCATTTGTCAGGGTGATTATATTAGTTCAGGTACAGTACAAAATTCCAGTGATCCAAATGAGGTAACCTCTCTCCCATATAGTTGGCAGCTCTCTTTCATGAGGTCAGGCACACACCCGGGCTGGTAGGTGCCTCTACCATAACTCACTCATGGCTTCCATGGTTGGCTAGTCATCATCATTTCTAGCCCACAAAAAAGGAAAAGAGTGACAACCAGGGCGAGCGATTTCCTTTTAAGTAAATGGCATGAACATTGTACACATCACTTCTGCTCAAATTCTGTTGGCAAGAACTTGGTCATATGGCACATCTGGTTTCAAGAGAGGATGGAAATCGTTTTTTGATGGGTGGCCATGTGCCCAGGTAATCTGTATTACTATGAAGCCCCGGGAAATGCAGGGCTGAGGTTAAGTAGTACCCTGCTACGCTGATGAAACTAAGATGGTGTCCTTTGGCCATCTAGATTTTTCAAGGAGAATTTTGCAGGGGAAAATGATGTCAAGCAGTATTATCACTGCTCAAAATGAATGGTCTCATTTTCTAGTGAATTTAGAAGCAGTCAGTAAAATAACTGAAGCAAAGTGAAAGCATTTGCCTTAAATTAACAGACTGGCGAACGCCAAATGGTCAGTCTCCTATTACCCCCTCATAGGATGGGCAGCCATGCTTAAAACTGCATGTTACCCCTGTCCGAGATCTCCTGCCAAGTTTTGTGCAAGATTATCGAAAACTCAGACCCTTGCCCTTGGAAACCATACAGAGGGAGAATCAACGATTTTTCTTCTCTCCCAGGATACACTTGAAGCGTGCTCCAAGGAGCAGGAGTTTAAAAGCATCCTCTTTTCTCTGTGCTACTTCCACGCTTGTGTCGCTGGGAGACTAAGGTTTGGCCCCCAGGGCTGGAGCCGCAGCTATCCTTTCAATCCTGGAGACCTCACCGTCTGTGCAGGCGTCCTCTACAACTACTTAGAGGCAAACCCTAACGTAAGTGCCAGTGGTCAGATAACCTCTTCCAAAGAGTGTACTGAATCTGTCAGTCTTTGGCCACTATCAAATGGACCGTAATTTCTCTTCTGAAGCTATTATTGAAATAGCTGACACTATATATGCATCTTCTGCCAAGTGTGAAAAGAAACCAGATCAAAGGTTTTCCAGCAGTGGATGCTCGAACTTCATAAGATAGGTCAAACCAGTTCTACATCAGCAGCTTAGTGCATAAAAAAAAATGTCCTTCATTATGTTAACAAAAACAGTGGTTTACATGTGCATATATGCCAGATTCATTAGGCAGGTAATGAAGCATTTGCACAAATGTAATTACATACAGCAATTCTGACAGTTCATAACACTGCATTAATAATCACTACAATTAGTTCTTATGATGGAAGCAATTTACAGCGCGTCACATGTATAAATAATGGTGCATTTCCTGCATATGTCATTATTATGTATTAAGGATGCCACCTTGTTGTGACTTTCTCAGTAATGTTCCCCTTGATTGGAAGTTAAAGGTAGATGAATGATTTTATTTCATAGCTAAAATGTGTTTTACAGGTGGGGATGGGAATGCCTCATCAAGAACATTTGTGCAAACTCTTGTAAACCCAGTGATTGGATTTTCCAAACGGAAGAACCATTTGTAAGGATTTTCTGGCTTAGTCTTCACAAAAGAAACTTTTTCCATTAAGTTCAATCTGTTCAAATTGAGATCTGTTTGTCAAAAACTACTGGGTGTTGTGCTCTGGACAACAACACCGTTCTATAAGTTTCTAGAACTCCTCCATATTTCTGTGTCTTAAGGTTTGCTTTATGTTCTTCTGGTAGCCGTTGTTACAATTTTTGTTATCAACTCAGTTTTCTCAAGCTTTAGAGGTGATTTGACTGCTATCAAAATAGGTACACTTAGTATATCATGTGGGTTGCTCTCCCAAACAACATATTTTGAGCAGGTTGTAACCACAATATATGGTTTTAATATGGTATGTGATGATCAACATTCCATATCTATCATTTTTTAAATGTATAAAATTTGAGCGTATTTTGACTTTCCTAATAAGTAATATTCTGTGTTGATCTTACCACGTTTTCTTTACAATGTCACATGTAAGGTTGGCTACTACAATAGTTCTGGCTAGAAAGTGAAATGGACCACTTAAAACTTTCATCCAAGTCCATACTGAGGCTGAGACAAAGAGTATTATCCCACTTCAGCTGAATCCTATTCACAGGAGAGTTCAAAATGAAGGGGAGAAGGAGAGGAACAGATTCCTGTCTCTCTCCAGCTCTCACATCCTGAGAGGTGGCAACCCCAGGGAGCCAAGTGGGTCCTGTCTGCCACTGCCCCCAGTGGTGTTCCTGGATCAACACAGCTTTCGGATTTTGACACCCTTTGCTCTCTCAGATGTCTAGACCCAAGTCATTTACCACACATGGTGAAGCAAGTTACCAGGATTTGGGAGTTAAGTTATTATGTACACGGAGTTAGGTGGTACAAAGTGCCCTTTTCAGGAAGGTGTATGTAAAAAAGAATAGTTCCCTGGCTGATTAAAATCTTGAGGGAGATCTATATCAGATGGTAGAATGCCTAATGGGTATTACTTCAGCGTACTCAGAGAAATGAAATGGAGAGGTCTTCATTTCCCGTCCGTTTCAGAAGGACAGTATGGAAGGTGCCCGAAGGGAGCATGGTACAGTCCACTCACCTCTCTCATGGCTCACTCACATCAGACCGGCTTAAAAGAAAGACATATTTGAGGTCCATTTGTTCAAATTCAAATAAACTTGTAGCAAGTACATTGGAATAGTTGAAGCAATTTTACTTGTTCTGTCACATCATGCAACAAATGAAGGCTATAATTAAGTTTTTACTTGAACTGTTGGGAGGCAATCTACTGCCCTTGAGGGTATAAAGGTTCCTGTCTAGAAAGGCTTCATCACAGACTGGCATGTTTTGCAAACCCAGAGGAAGCTAAAGGGGGGCAGAGAGAGGCTTCAAATCCCGTGAAGCCAAATAAAGAGATACCGTTATTTCTTGAATACCACATGGTACAATCATTAGTTCCAACCCTCAGAACAGTCATGTAGGCCAGTCATGCCATAAACCCAGCCCTCACATCAGTCTGTAGCAAGGGGATTGGTCTGCCTGGATTTTTGCAAGGTAATAGAGGTGTAAATGCACCCCAAATTCAGATTGTGTAGCATTTTCTTTCTTTGCCTAGATGAGATCATAAAACCTGCTCTAAATCAGATCATAAAAACATGTCATACCTGAAGGGCCCTGCAAAGTTATACCTTTTCTTAATTTTTAGATGAGATATTGAATGTTTAAAGTTTACCTACATGACATGTTCTAGGAGCAATTGCTTTAAAATCTGCATCAAAAGTTCATTGTTGGGGTGCTTGGGTGGCTCAGTTGGTTAAGCATCTGACTTGGGCTCAGGTCATGATCTCACAGTTCATGGGTTCGAGCCCCACACTGGGCTGCGAACTGACAGTGTGGAACCTACCTGGGATTCTTTCTTTCCCTCTCTCTCTCTCTGCCCCTCGTCCGCTCGCAGGAGGACACGCATAAGTGCGTTCTCTGTCTCAAAATAAATAAGCTTTAAATCACACTTCCTTTTAAAAAAAAGTTCAGTATTAGTGACTTTTCACTGAATGTATTAAAACACACTGAAAATAATTCTCTCAAATTCTATGGAGAAACCTAAACAATTTCTAAACCTCTTTTAAATGTTCCTGTTGATGGGGATTTGAGGGAACACTGTGTTAGAGGGGTTTGTAGAGAGGCATGTGCTGCTGGTTGACCACTCTGAGACCATTGCATCGGCCTGGAAATGAATAGTTGTGTGATCTCCCTCCCAGGTCCCGTGGGAAGATCTCCGTTATCTCTTTGGTGAGATCATGTATGGGGGACACATCACAGATGATTGGGATCGCAGACTGTGTCGGGTGTATTTGGACAAATTCATTAATCCATCTCTGGTAAGGCACTTTCAATCGATTTTACAGAGAAGAAAATTCTAGTAAGATTTTTTTAACTAATGTCACTATATAAATACTTAAATATTACTGAGGCGTCGTGGCCTTTTGTGAGTATATTCTGGCCTACCATCAAGGAGTTTAGAAATGTGTTAGAAATTGTGCAGAGTCTTGGGCTCCATCCCAGAGCTATGGAATCAGAATCTGTTTCACCAAGACCTCCTGGGTGATGTCTGTGCGCGTCTGCTGTGCTGTGCCCAGGTGAAGGGCACATTCACCGACTGTCCGGGTCTTTGGAATAACCCTGGACGGTATGCAGAACTGACACCGTTAGCCTATTTTACAGGGAGACACTGAAGCGTGGCTTGCCCCAGGACAACCCATTCCCATGGGCAAGAGCTCCAGCCAGAAGATAGGTGTACTGATTTCAATTTGGGGTTCTAATATAAGTGAAATTTATAGTTTTCTCCCCATCACAGAAGCCATGGAGTATTCTAAATTTTGATCACTAACTCTTAACTATGTACATCCTCAGGAAAAATGTGATGTGAGAACTCAGTTTTTCTGTCTGTGAGGAAGGGTAGAGTACCCACTGTACTGGAAGTTGAAAGAGACCACACTCCTTTTCCTATTTCTCATTTTACCAACCCAATATCTGGACAGATCAAATAGGCACTCATTTTGCGTCCAGGCTGCATTCCTGGAAAACGTGCTCAGTCCCTGTTTTCCATATTGAAATAACTGCACGTGGTGGCCACACTTTTTTTCATGCTCTCTCAGCAAGGCCTCCATGTTCATGGCCGTTGCCTTATTTCTTAGAAATGCAAGGCACCCTGGACCACGCCATCTTTGTTTTTGCTTGAACAAGACACCAACTGTGTTTAACATAGTGCCAATGTAACTTCTTTGACATTGGCCATGGAATTTCTTTCTAGATGGGTCTCCTGAGGCAAGGGAAACAAAAACAAAAATAAACTGTTGGGACATCATCAAAATAAAAAGCTTCTGCATAGTGAAGAAAACAATCAACAGAACTAAAAGGCAACCTACAGAATGGGAGAAGATATTTGCAAATGACATACCTGATAAAGGGTTAGTAGCCAAACTACATAAAGAACTTATAAAGCTTAACACTCAAAAAATGAATAATCCAATTAAAAAATGGTCAGAAGAAGGGTGCCTGGGTGGCTCCGTCAGTTAAGCGTCCAACTTCAGCTCAGGTCATGATCTCCCAGTTTGTGATTTCGAGCCCCACATCAGGCTCTTTGTTGACAGCTCGGAGCCTGGAGCCTGCTTTGGATTCTGTGTCTCCCTCTCTCTCTGTGTCCTCCTGGGCTTGTGCTCTCTCTCTCTCTCTCAAAAGGGCAGAAGACATGAACAGACATTTTCCCAAAGAAGACATACAGATGCCCAACAGATAAATGAAAAGGTGCTCAACATCACTGATCACCAGGGAAACACAAATGAAAATGACAATGAGGTATCACCTCATACTGTCAAATGACTTAAGTTAATAACATAAGAAATGAGGTGTCGTCAAGCATGTGGAAAAAGGGGAATCCTCTTACACTGTTGGTGGGAATGCAAACTGGTGCAGCCACTCTGGAAAACAGTATGAGGTTTCCTCAAAAAGTTAAAAATAGAACTACCCTATGATCCAGCAATCTTACTACTAGATACCCCCAAAATACAAAAATACTAATTCAGAGGAATAAATGCATCCTGTTGTTTATAGCAGTATTATCTACAATAGCCAAATTATGGAAACAGCTCAAGTGTTCATTGACAGATGAATGGATAAAGATGTGAGATACACACACACACACACACACACACACACACACACACACAATGCAATATTACCCATACAAAAGAATGAAATCTTGCCATGTGCCAACAATGTGGAGGCATTTAGAGAGTACTAGGCTAAGTGAAATAAGTCAGAGAAAAAACAATACCATATGATTCCATATGGAATTTAAGAAACAAAACAAATGAGCAAACAGAAAAAAAAAAGAGGCAAACCAAGAAACAGACTCTTAGCCAGAGAATAAACCAATGGTTATCAGAAGGGAGGTGGGTGGGGGGATGACTAAAATCAGTGATGGGGATTAAGGAATGCACTTGTGATGAGCGCTGGGTGATGTATGGAAGGGTTGAATCACTATATTGCATACCTGAAACTAATATTACAGGGTATGTTAACTGGAATTTAAATAAAATAAAATATGCCAAGGACTATAAACATATAATAGAAAGTAGTGCCATATTTTTTAATGGTTTGAGCAACCTCCTGTTCATAATTTCTCTGAACTTCGTCTCCTAAAAGCATTACGTAATTTTGATACCCTTCCTTGAGTCTATTTTGAGAAGTAATATAATCACATATAAGAAAATAGGTTATATTGTATGTAGTCTAATATAGAAAATTGGGGACAGATTTTTTTTTTTTTTTGCTACTTTTAATGTTAAACAATTTGGGAACAATGCAAAAAAAAACCAAAAAACAAAAACAAAAAAAACTTTGCTGCTGTGTGACCATTATTTGTTTTTTTTGCGGAGAGTCTCCTGGTCTTTCCTTAGTTCTAATGAGCAGGATTTCACAGGTCAGAAAGACACTTTCAATTTAATACAATTGGAAATCACTCCTCAGAAGAGGTCTGGGAGTAGGTTTCCATGGAGATGGGAAAGATAAACAGTGTTGGGCATGCGACCTTTACAGAGGTTGGTTTCTCCAAATGATGGTGGAGGTCAAGGGGCAGAATGAGAAGCTCCTGCTGATGTTCCCTCTCAAGGCTCTGGCCTGAGGATAGGGAGCCAATTACTGTTGCCAAACTAGGCAGTCCATTAACCTTCACAAGGCTGAGCTCCCGTTCACAGAGTTGTACAATACATAAGAGACGATAGAACCTCAGGAACGGCACTGGAGTGTGTGTGAACCCTTTAGAAATTTCCGTATCCACCCTTCCATGCAGATCTGCTGACGTTTCCAGGATCGAAATGCTTCTTTTGCAGGGAGGGCACCTGGCAGGCTCAGTGGGTGGAGCACGTGACTCTTGATCTCTTTCAGTTCCAGTGCCATGTTGGGTGTGATTACTTAAATATGTAAGTAACCCTTTAAAAATAAATAGATAAATGGGGCACCTGGGTGGCGCAGTCGGTTAAGCGTCCGACTTCAGCCAGGTCACGATCTCGCGGTCCGTGAGTTCGAGCCCCGCGTCAGGCTCTGGGCCGATGGCTCGGAGCCTGGAGCCTGTTTCCGATTCTGTGTCTCCCTCTCTCTCTGCCCCTCCCCCGTTCATGCTCTGTCTCTCTCTGTCCCAAAAATAAATAAGAAACGTTGAAAAAAAAATTTAAAAAAAATAAAAAAATAAAAATAAATAGATAATTTAAAAAGAAAGAAATGCATCATTGGCTGTCTTGCCTCCGCCCCAGACAGTGCTGCCTTCTCAACTCAACAAAGGAAGTTAAAAGCACTTACTGACTTGGTGTTAGATGCTGCAAAACCCCAGTTATTCTGTTCGCTTGCACATGTTTCCTGCTCTTGCTTTTTATAGTAGGAACTTAATCTAACACTTGTGCATTTGCAGGAAGTCTTTTCAATACTTCTCATGTGGGTTAACTTATTTAGAAATTAGTATCTTTGGTTGCACTGAAACATGATCAAGAGAGCAACCCATTAATGGTGTGGGATTTAAAGTTTCCCTCGGAATGTTTTCAGTGGTATTGCCCTTTAGGAGGCTGAGTAAGTTTCTTGCTGGGTAAGTGAGGTTGCACTGGGAGAGGGTTCCCTGACAGCAGTGTGCCTTAGGGGCTCTCTGGTCAGAGTTAGGGAATTATTATTAATTATTCTTCCACGTAAGGTGTATATTTGGCAATGCTAAACGGGTGAGACAGTAAGTTACTTTTGGAAAATAAGGTATCAGGTCACCCAAAAGCTGGAGGGTATTATGCTAAGTGAAATAAGAGAAAAACAGATAACATGTTTTCACTCGTATGTGGATCTTGAGAAACTTAACAGAAGACCAGGGGGGAAGGGAAGGGGGAAAAATAGTTACAGAGGGAGGAAAGGAGGCAAACCATAAGAGACTCTTAAATACAGAGAACAAACCAAGGGTGATGGGGGGCAGGGGAGAGGGGAAAATGAGTGATGGGCATTGAGGAGAGGGCACTTGTTGGGATGAGCACTGGGTGGGGCGCCTGGGTGGCTCAGGTCATGTTCTCACAGTTCATGAGTTTGAGCCCTGTGTCAGGCTCTGTGCTGACAGCTCAGAGCCTGGAGCCTGTTTCAGATTCTGTGTCTGCCTCTCTCTCTCTCTGCCCCAACTCTGTGCGTACACACACACACACACACACACACACACACACACACAGTTTTTCTGTCTCTGTCTCTCTCGCTCTCACTCTTTCTCTCTCAAAGGTAAACATTAAAAAAAAAAAACTGTTCTGGTAATATAGGGTAACAATTAGGAGGCTGAGCTGAAATAAACAATACTAGGGTTCACATTGGATTCCCCCTGTATTTGTTTTTAGACACATCTCCTGAGCCTCAGTTTCCTCATCTACAAAACAACCATTGTCAGGTTTGAACATTAGTACAAGGTTAGAACAACATGCTAAAAATGGAAGGTATTTTATCTATAAGTATAAAGTTTCATGATATGTATTTCATAGTTGACTATTACCTATGATTATAACAATGAAAACCATTTATTAAAAACCTGCTCTGTGCCAGAGGTCAGTACTACACAATTCATGAGTATTATTTCTTCTCCTCACCATTATCGTGCAAAATGGGTATTGATATCCCATGTAATCAAAAAAGAAAGCCAGATTCACAGAGGTCGCACAGTTGGTAAGTAGCTAAACCAGGATTTGAACTCACAATCAGACTCCCCAGAGCACAGACTTTGTCTGCAGTGTGCTACATCATTGCGAGAGCAGATCTGTTTGTGGTATCTGGGGCAGAGGTCAACAAAACACTGACTCGTGTCCTCACTGTGCATGGAGGGTGCCACAGGGTCGTATCGCAAACAAAACCTGACAATCCAGGAGACCAGAGCTCTAGCTTCTGGTTCTGCCACTAACTTGCTGTCCAGCTTTGTGCAGGACCTCTGTGTGCCTCAGTGTATTCACTTGTAAAATGAAGGTACTGTCCACAAAATCACTAATGCACCTGTCAGCTCTAAAGACATCATGATAATATAATTTAACTTCGAGTGATTTCTGAAAATTCCTCACAGCACTTTGAGGCCATGGCATTTAGGGAAAATACACTCGTTTAGACTCACAATAAACTGGGAACTTCTTATCATATACTTTGAGAGACGGCAGAGGAGGTGAGTGTTATTAAATACCAGAAACCAGGGGCGCCTGTGTGGCAGAGTCAGTTAAGTGTCTGACTCTTGGTTTTGGCTCAGGTCATGACCTTATCATTCGTGACAACGAGCCCAGAGTCAGGCTCTGTTCTGACCCCATGGAGCCTGCTTCGGATTCTCTCTCTCCCTCTCTCTCTGCCCCTCCCCTGCTTGTTCTCTCTCTCTCTCTCTGTCTCAAAATGAATAAACTTAAAAAGTAATAAAAAAAATAAAATAAATGCCTGAATATCAGAAAGCAAAATGTAAGAAGGACAACAGTCATACAGAGTCAACAGAGAGGCAGGATTCTGGCTTTCCCAATGTCTAATAACTGCACCTGCCACTGATTTCTCCAACAAGGACTTCAAATCCTTGATTTTTTTTTTCATTAAGTGGAGGCTTGTTCTCCTTGAGTATGATCCCATTTTTTTTTAATAGCTTTATTGAGATAAATTGAAACTTCCCAATCTCAGTTGAACAATCCACGGGTTTTTTTGCAGCTCTTACCACAGTCTGTTGTAGAACACCTCATCCCCCCAAAGAAACCCCATACCCATTAGGAGTCACTCAACATCCTCTCCCCAACTCCCCAACCCCAGGCAACAACTAATCTTTTTGTCTCTTTAGATTTGCCTGTTCTGGACATTTTCTATAAATAGAGTGGTAGGATATGTACCCTTCTGTGTTCACTTTCACTTAACGTTTTCAAGGTTCACCCATGCTATAGGTAACATGTCAGTGCTTCCTTTTTATGGCCAAATAGCAGTCCATCGTATGGATACGTTTCTTTATCCGTTCTTCAGTTGACGGACATTTGGGTCGTTTCCACTTTTTGGCTATCATGAATAACGATGCAAATGAACATTTATGAACAAGTATCTGTGTGGGCGTGTGTTTCCTTTTCCCTTGAGTATATACCTAGGAGTGAAATTGTTGGATCATATGGTAACTCTGTTTAACATTTGAAGGAACTGCCACACTAGTTTTCCAAAGTGGTTGTACCATTTTATATCCCTGCCAGCAATGTATCAGTGTTGTACTCTCTCCATAGCCTTGCCAACACCCTTGTTCACATTTTTTAAGCCATCTCGGTAAGTGTGAAAGGGTATTGCATTGTGGTTTTGATTGGCATTTCCCTGAACGCTAATGTGGAGCATCTTTTCATGTGCTGATTGGCAGTTTGTTTATCTTCTTTGGAGAAATGTCTCTTTAGAACTATTGATTCTTTGAGGAGTAACAGTAACCTTCTCAAAAGCCCTGTCCCAAAGGCAAGATAGTGGTCAGTAGGCAGAGAGCTGCACGGTTCTGACCCCGTCCACAAGCAGGAGCTTTTCATGAAGGCCTTGAGTGGGAAGGGATTCAGAACCAGGCGTCCTTGAACACACTGAAATCTTTACAGTGTTCTTAAAGGAGAAAGAGAACACATATGTACCCGTATCAACTAAAGCTCACTTTTCAAACTTTGACATCGTGGTAGGAATTTAGAGTGGAACTTTCTTCAGGTTGTCTTTTTCCTTCCAGAAAATCAAAATGTACCTGAATGTTCCTAGGACGCAGAAAAGACTCTAACTAACGTAAAAGTCTGCTTACGGCGTGCCTAGCTGTTTGCACACGTGTAAATTCCCACAGCCACTATCAGTAGGCTGCTATGAGGAACATCACTTCACTGACAAGATTGAAACTCAGATAAACTGTCATTTTGAAAGGCCACCGGCAACCAAACCTTTCAGGGATGGGAACTGAACCACATCTGGCTGGCTGTAAACCTCAAACCCTTACCTTTCCTTTGTGGCTCTTTTGTTTTGCTCATTAACGAACATATAAAAGTCACTTTGGGCCTGTTTGTAAAGACTGCCCGTCTCTCCAGAAAGTACAGCCATTTGCATTCCCACCAGCACTGTAGGAATATGCGCTGAAACAAATTTGCAGTCCCCATGGCATTTTAACGTTTTTAAGTGGTTCCACTTTTGGGTTTGTTTCTTTGCTTAAAACTCTGTTTTTAATTGAAAGGCAATTTAACTGTGGCTCTTAAAATTTCAACAGTCTAGTGAGCACCATCGGGGAAGACCAGGTTCTTGTTTTTAGAGAATAAAGTTTGGTTTGTATGTATTCTAACTTTTGGTTTCATTATTGGTATTTCGTGCCCATATTTTTATTTTGACTAATTTATCTTGTAGAATAAAAATATGAGTTGAACTGTCCCTCACAGTTCTGTTTTGGTCACCCTGAATCAGTGAGATGGCAATTGATTATTCTGATAGATAAATGTGAAATGATAGAAAATGCAGATCAATGAGTGAAACAAACCAAGCTAATAGATGCTGGTGGGGAAGATGGTCCGAGCTGCTCCTTCTCATATGCATTAGTCAAGATTTGTTTGTCACAAAATAAAAGACTAGATTAACTTGGAAATCTTCCTAGTGCAAAAGAGAAATGCTGACTCAAATATTTAAAAAGCCTTTGGAATTCACAGCCAGCCACTGAGCATTGTCTCTGAGGCCTCAGGCTCTCTAGGAAACCTGGAATTGTAGGTCTGAGCAGGAACAAACTGCCATTATTCACAGGTGACATGCTTGTGAAGAAAATCACTTCTTTTGTCCCCCATCAGACAGTGAGTCCCTTGAGAACTAGATTATATGAACCTTTTATATTTCCAAGGCTTGTTGTGGTATGCTAGGTGATGAGTACTTAGTACTGAATAAACATTCGTGCATATTCACTTTGCCTCTGGGTGAGAGTGAGGGGACCAGATGGCACAACGTACAAAATTGGAGAGAAAAACCCCGATTTCAGAAAATGACTTAGAAAATCTAAGCCTAAAATAGCTCCATTAGGTGAGTGTTAAAAGTCACACCCCTCTGTACATTTAAGCACATGGAGCCAGAATTAATAGCAAGAGAGATTAGGAAAATCAAAACAGGTTTGTTAGGGTCCCTGGCGACTAAAAACATCAGGTAAAAATCTGAGATTATGCTGAGTGAGGTAGTCCATTCTAAGTACTTGACTGGCTCTGTTCCTCGCTGGTAAGAGAATCATGTCCGTAAATTCTTTTGTCACCTTTTGAAGAACTGTATTCACATAACTTAGGTTTGGTATTGCTCTTTACATTGCCTTTCTTTAGGTCCTTCCTCTATGTGGAATGTCTTCCTCTACCGCAGCCTTAATGAAGTACATGGGTATGATAAATGCCTCCTCGCTCCCGCCGTTCATTCATTAGGCACCTGTGTACTGAGCATCAGTATGTGCCAACACCGGTCCCGGGTCTGTGGATCTGGAGGCGAGCAGTGTGGGCTCTACCCTGAGTGGCTCAAAGGCATGAGGAAGTGTCACTGAGCTGACCCTTTGTAGATAGTGCCCTCTAAATTGTTACTTACATATACACACTCCTGTTTATTCAGTATGAGTACATAGAACTCTGTATCGTGTAAAAAATAACTTGAAGAGTATTATGGCAAGTGCGTACATTAGGAAAGTAAAACCTATAGAGCCATACTAAGATGCATTCAGAATTAAGATTTAAATCAAACATCTTGCCTGGGGAAGTTACTCCTAATTTCCATTTCTCTCTACAAAATGTTTGCAGATGTGTGGGATAATCAGTGACTTGAAGCATTTGATGGGGTGACCAATACATGGCAGATGGTTCAGCTGTGTTCAGGTACCATGTTGCCCTGGGCAAACTGTGGACTAAGGCTTCTCGGGGCAGGGATTCATGTGTGTTCCTTGGACTCCTCCCCAGAGGTCAGCCTGGTGCCAAACACAGGGCCAAATGATCAAATTACAAAAGGGTTGTGAAACATTTTAGAGAGCCCGCTACCTATCCAGCATCGCACCGGGACCTTCTTGTTAAGAGCGTTCTCAAAATATTTTAGGATGTGAAGATTCATGCCCAATTAGACTTGGAATAACTGACTCTGTTCCTTTGTGGTCGAAGGTGGAAGATGAACTGACGCTGGCCCCAGGATTTGCAGCCCCACCTAATCTAGATTATTCAGGCTACCACCAGTACATAGAGGAGAGGCTTCCTCCAGAAAGCCCAGCACTGTATGGCCTCCACCCAAATGCTGAAATAGAATTCCTGACGGTGATGTCGAACACTCTCTTCAGAACTTTGCTGGAGATGCAGCCCAGGAATGTACTCGTCAGTGAGGAGCTGGGGCAGTCCACGGAAGAAAAGGTAGAGGGTCTTTCTTTTTTTGTGGAACTAATCTTGCGTGTACAACTCAATGAATTTCTCCCTTTCTATACAACTATCTCACCACCACCTAGATCAAAATACATAACATTTCCAACACTCAGGGTCAGTATATCCCTCCCTCTCCCATCTAAAGGTAACTATTCATCTTACCTCTGTCACCATAGGTTAGCTTTGCCTGTGTTTGAACTTCAAATACATGCATTCATGCACTGTGTACTTATTTAGGTCTGGCTCCTTTCATTCTGTGTTATATTTGTGAGATTCACCCATGTTGTTGCATGGGTTAGTGATTCATTTTTGTTTCATATTCTATTGTATGAATATGCCATTTTTTCTTGGTTCTATAGTAGTTGGATGTTTGGGTTCTTTCTAGCTTTTCACTATTACGAATATCCCAGCCATGAACATTCTTGTAATCTCTTGTCACCCAGCACTGGCAACTCCCAGAGGCGTCCACTCATACTTCTTACCCTCTCTGCTGAGAAGTGGGATTGCTGGATCACCGGGTGTAACATGTAGTTTCAGTTGATATTCCCAAGCAGTTTTCAAAAGTGCTTGTACCACTTACACTCCCACCAGCAGTGTTCAAGTGTCCCCTGTTCTCTTTCCTTGAGGTTTTGTGAAAGGTAGTATTTCATCATGGTTTTAACTTTGCATTCCTTAGTCAAGGGATGATGCTGAATATCTTTTCATGGGGCTATAGCCATGTGAGTAGAATCTCATGTGAAGTACCTGTTCCAGTTTCTTGCCCATTTTTTAAAAATTGTTGTCAATGTTTTTCTTACAGATTTGTAAGGACTCTGTTCTCAACGTGTATCCTTTGTCAGATAGACGTATGGCAAACCTCTTCTCCAAATCTGTGACTTGCTTTTTTACTCTGTGTGTTTTTGGCTCTGTCATTTTATGATGTCTTTATCAGATTATCTTGGGAGACTGGCATTGGTTTTTGGTGGTGGTGGTGGTGGTTTGTTTTGTTTTGCTTTTAGCGTTATTCTTTTGAAGGTATCTATTGCCTAGAATGATGGGGATGAGAAATGGACATCAAATGCTATCTTTTTTTACATTTAGATTAAAATCTTATTTCTCGTTAACTTAAAACCTTACTAGTTTATTTTTCCCCACATAAATTAGCCCATATTCCCCTCTCACAATTATTAATCAGGATTTGAGGGACAAGGATCAGGTTGTTGGAACACACTCTCAGATTTCCTTATCGTGAGGTCTCAGGAATTTTCTGTATTATTTCTTGAAATATGGCCATTTGTTGAGGCACTCGTTGTCATTTAGAGGCTTTAGGATTTGTTGTGTGGTGTTTTATCCCATATGCTAACATCGCCCTTATCTGAATGTTACACCTTTTTTTTTCTTAAGAAGATGAAAAAGAAAAAAAATCACCCATTTGGCAAAAGCTATAGTATTAACACAAGCAGAGAGGTAGATGAGGTCTTCATTTTGTTTTTTGGGTTTCATTCTTTCCAACAAAGAAGCTGACCGTTAAACCAGAAACTACAAAGCAAACCTCTTGAGATACCTCAACACCCCAAATAGGCAAACAGATTGTAGCAACGAATTTATTGAGTGCTTACTATATGCTAAGCACTTAATAAAGTACTTTAGGAAGAAACCATTTAATTCTCAACAGCTCTGAGTACTATCAGGATCCCTGTTACAGAATTAAGTTTAGGTGATTTGCTAGACAGCTAGAAAGGGCCAATGAAGGAAATCAAACTCCAGCTGATTCCAAAAGCCACCCCTTTACCTAACTTGCCTACTAAACTGTTTTGTACTTTGTGCAGCTATGGTAGAAGAATAAGACTGCAGGACCTGAAAAATTACCTGCCGGGCGCTAAAGCAACTTGCTGTTAATGCTGTCAGAACCGTAGGCAGTAATCCCAGAAATCAGTGGGAGAGGGAAAGTGGCCTGGGGCTGAAGACAGACAGCACTATCTTCACTCTCTTGTCTACTTTAGGTATTTGTTGGTTTTCCGTAGCTCAGTGAGACCGGATAGACTAAGCATGCACATTGAAGTACTGTATGCATCTTTGCGTCTTTAATGTATAAGATTTTTATTTCTTCAGGGCAATAAGTAAAGAAGACAGAGGCTTCCTCGTTGTTGAAAACGTTGATCTAAACTGCTTCCCCAAATTTTAGGCTGTGTCAGTTGGAAAGGGCAACATCATAAAGTCACCAGAATTAGCTCAAGCTTAAAGGGCATTTTTGGTTTGTGTGACTTTCTTTTTTTTTTTTTTTTTTTTTTTTTTTTTTTTTTAATATATGAAATTTATTGTCAAATTGGTTTCCATACAACACCCAGTGCTCATCCCAAAAGGTGCCCTCCTCAATACCCATCACCCACCCTCCCCTCCCTCCCACCCCCCATCAACCCTCAGTTTGTTCTCAGTTTTTAACAGTCTCTTATGCTTTGGCTCTCTCCCACTCTAACCTCTTTTTTTTTTTTTTTCCTTCCCCTCCCCCATGGGTTTCTGTTACGTTTCTCAGGATCCACATAAGAGTGAAAACATATGGTATCTGTCTTTCTCTGTATGGCTTATTTCACTTAGCATCACACTCTCCATTTCCATCCACATTGCTACAAAAGGCCATATTTCATTCTTTCTCATTGCCACGTAGTATTCCATTGTGTATATAAACCACAATTTCTTTATCCATTCATCAGTTGATGGACATTTAGGCTCTTTCCATAATTTGGCTATTGTTGAGAGTGCTGCTATAAACATTGGGGTACAAGTGCCCCTATGCATCAGTACTCCTGTATCCCTTGGATAAATTACTAGCAGTGCTATTGCTGGGTCATAGGGTAGGTCTATTTTTAATTTTCTGAGGAACCTCCACACTGCTTTCCAGAGCGGCTGCACCAATTTGCATTCCCACCAACAGTGCAAGAGGGTTCCCGTTTCTCCACATCCTCGCCAGCATCTATAGTCTCCCGATTTGTTCATTGTGGCCACTCTGACTGGCGTGAGGTGATATCTGAGTGTGGTTTTGATTTGTATTTCCCTGATAAGGAGCGACGTTGAACATCTTTTCATGTGCCTGTTGGCCATCCAGAGGTCTTCTTTAGGGAAGTGTCTATTCATGTTTTCTGCCCATTTCTTCACTGGGTTATTTGTTTTTTGGGTGTGGAGTTTGGTGAGCTCTTTATAGATTTTGGATACTAGCCCTTTGTCCCATATGTCATTTGCAAATATCTTTTCCCATTCCGTTGGTTGCCTTTTAGTTTTGTTGGTTGTTTCCTTTGCTGTGCAGAAGCTTTTTATCTTTATAAGGTCCCAGTAATTCACTTTTGCTTTTAATTCCCTTGCCTTTGGGGATGTGTCGAGTAAGAGATTGCTATGGCTGAGGTCAGAGAGGTCTTTTCCTGCTTTCTGCTCTAAGGTTTTGATGGTTTCCTGTCTCACATTCAGGTCCTTTATCCATTTTGAGTTTATTTTTGTGAATGGTGTGAGAAAGTGGTCTAGTTTCAACCTTCATGTTGCTGTCCAGTTCTCCCAGCACCATTTGTTAAAGAGGCTGTCTTTTTTCCATTGGATGTTCTTTCCTGCTTTGTCAAAGATGAGTTGGCCATACGTTTGTGGGTCTAGTTCTGGGGTTTCTATTCTATTCCATTGGGCTACGTGTCTGTTTTTGTGCCAATACCATGCTGTCTTGATGATGACAGCTTTGTAGTAGAGGCTAAAGTCTGGGATTGTGATGCCTCCTGCTTTGGTCTTCTTCAAAATTACTTTGGCTATTCAGGGCCTTTTGTGGTTCCATATGAATTTTAGGATTGCTTGTTCTAGTTTCGAGAAGAATGCTGGTGCAATTTTGATTGGGATTGCATTGAATGTGTAGATAGCTTTGGGTAGTATTGACATTTTGACAATATTTATTCTTCCAATCCATGAGCAGGGAATGTCTTTCCATTTCTTTATATCTTCTTCAATTACCTTCATAAGCTTTCTATAGTTTTCAGCATACAGATCTTTTACATCTTTGGTTAGATTTATCCCTAGGTATTTTATGCTTCTTGGTGCAATTGTGAATGGGATCAGTTTCTTTATTTGTCTTTCTGTTGCTTCATTGTTAGTGTATAAGAATGCAACTGATTTCTGTACATTGATTTTGTATCCTGCAACTTTGCTGAATTCATGTATCAGTTCTAGCAGACTTTTGGTGGAGTCTATCGGATTTTCCATGTATAATATCATGTCATCTGCAAAAAGCGAAAGCTTGACTTCATCTTTGCCAATTTGGATGCCTTTGATTTCCTTTTGTTGTCTGATTGCTGATGCTAGAACTTCCAGCACTATGTTAAATAACAGTGGTGAGAGTGGGCATCCCTGTCGTGTTCCTGATCTCAGGGAAAAAGCTCTCAGTTTTTCCCCGTTGAGGATGATGTTAGCTGTGGGCTTTTCATAAATGGCTTTTATGATCTTTAAGTATGTTCCTTCTATCCCGACTTTCTCAAGGGTTTTTATTAAGAAAGGGTGCTGGATTTTGTCAAAGGCCTTTTCTGCATCGATTGACAGGATCATATGGTTCTTCTCTTTTTTTTTTGTTAATGTGATGTATCACGTTGATCGATTTGCGAATGTTGAACCAGCCCTGCATCCCAGGAATGAATCCCACTTGATCATGGTGAATAATTCTTTTTATATGCTGTTGAATTCGATTTGCTAGTATCTTATTGAGAATTTTTGCATCCATATTCATCAGGGATATTGGCCTATAGTTCTCTTTTGTCACTGGGTCTCTGTCTGGTTTAGGAATCAAAGTAATACTGGCTTCATAGAATGAGTCTGGAAGTTTTCCTTCCCTTTCTATTTCTTGGAATAGCTTGAGAAGGATAGGTATTATCTCTGCTTTAAACGTCTGGTAGAACTCCCCTGGGAAGCCATCTGTTCCTGGACTCTTATTTGTTGGGAGATTTTTGATAACTGATTCAATTTCTTCGCCGGTTATGGGTCTGTTCAAGCTTTCTATTTCCTCCTGATTGAGTTTTGGAAGAGTGTGGGTGTTTAGGAATTTGTCCATTTCTTCCAGGTTGTCCAATTTGTTGGCATATAATTTCTCATAGTATTCCCTGATAATTGTTTGTATCTCTGAGGGATTGGTTGTAATAATTCCCTTTTCATTCATGATTTTATCTATTTGGGTCATCTCCCTTTTCTTTTTGAGAAGCCTGGCTAGAGGTTTGTCGATTTTGTTTATTTTCTCAAAAAACCAACTCTTGGTTTCATTGATCTGCTCTACAGTTTTTTTAGATTCTATATTGTTTATTTCTGCTCTGATCTTTATTATTTCTCTTCTTCTGCTGGGTTTAGGCTGCCTTTGCTGTTCTGCTTCTATTTCCTTTAGGTGTGCTGTTAGATTTTGTATTTGGGATTTTTCTTGTTTCTTGAGATAGGCCTGGATTGCAATGTATTTTCCTCTCAGGACTGCCTTCGCTGCGTCCCAAAGCGTTTGGATTGTTGTATTTTCATTTTCGTTTGTTTCCATATATTTTTTAATTTCTTCTCTAATTGCCTGG
Organism: Panthera tigris; assembly: GCF_018350195.1. NCBI lineage: Eukaryota > Metazoa > Chordata > Mammalia > Carnivora > Felidae > Panthera > Panthera tigris. The sequence goes on from NC_056661.1 coordinate 113,185,518, forward strand.
TTGACCCACTCATTCTTTAGTAGGGTGTTCTTTAACCTCCACGCTTTTGGAGGTTTTCCAGACTTTTTCCTGTGGTTGATTTCAAGCTTCATAGCATTATGGTCTGAAAGTATGCATGGTATAATTTCAATTCTTGTCAACTTATGAAGGGCTGTTTTGTGACCCAGTATATGATCTATCTTGGAGAATGTTCCATGTGCACTCGAGAAGAAAGTATATTCTGTTGCTTTGGGATGCAGAGTTCTAAATATATCTGTCAAGTCCATCTGATCCAATGTATCATTCAGGGCCCTTGTTTCTTTATTGACCGTGTGTCTAGATGATCTATCCATTTCTGTAAGTGGGGTGTTAAAGTCCCCTGCAATTACCACATTCTTATCAATAAGAATGCTTATGTTTATGAGTAATTGTTTTATATATTTGGGGGCTCCGGTATTTGGCGCATAGACGTTTATAATTGTTAGCTCTTCCTGATGGATAGACCCTGTAATTATTATATAATGCCCTTCTTCATCTCTTGTTACAGCCTTTAATTTAAAGTCTAGTTTGTCTGATATAAGTATGGCTACTCCAGCTTTCTTTTGGCTTCCAGTAGCATGATAAATCGTTCTCCATCCCCTCACTCTCAATCTAAAGGTGTCCTCAGGTCTAAAATGAGTCTCTTGTAGACAGCAAATAGATGGGTCTTGTTTTTTTATCCATTCTGATACCCTATGTCTTTTGGTTGGCGCATTTAATCCATTTACATTCAGTGTTATTATAGAAAGATATGGGTTTAGAGTCATTGTGATGTCTGTATGTTTTATGCTTGTAGTGATGTCTCTGGTACTTTGTCTCACAGGATCCCCCTTAGGATCTCTTGTAGGGCTGGTTTAGTGGTGACAAATTCCTTCAGTTTTTGTTTGTTTGGGAAGACCTTTATCTCTCCTTCTATTCTAAATGACAGACTTGCTGGATAAAGGATTCTCGGCTGCATATTTTTTCTGTTTAGCACACTGAAGATATCGTGCCAAGCCTTTCTGGCCTGCCAAGTTTCAAAAGAGAGATCAGTCACGAGTCTTATAGGTCTCCCTTTATATGTGAGGGCACGTTTATCCCTTGCTGCTTTCAGAATTTTCTCTTTATCCTTGTATTTTGCCAGTTTCACTATGATATGTCGTGCAGAAGATCGATTCAAGTTACGTCTGAAGGGAGTTCTCTGTGCCTCTTGGATTTCAATGCCTTTTTCCTTCCCCAGTTCAGGGAAGTTCTCAGCTATAATTTCTTCAAGTACCCCTTCAGCACCTTTCCCTCTCTCTTCCTCCTCTGGGATACCAATTATGCGTATATTATTTCTTTTTAGTGTATCACTTAGTTCTCTAATTTTCCCCTCATACTCCTGGATTTTTTTATCTCTCTTTCTCTCAGCTTCCTCTTTTTCCATAACTTTATCTTCTAGTTCACCTATTCTCTCCTCTGCCTCTTCAATCCGAGCTGTCGTCGTTTCCATTTTGTTTTGCATTTCATTTAAAGCGCTTTTCAGCTCCTCGTGACTGTTCCTTAGTCCCTTGATCTCTGTAGCAAGAGATTCTCTGCTGTCCTCTATACTGTTTTCAAGCCCAGCGATTAATTTTATGACTATTATCCTAAATTCACTTTCTGTTATATTATTTAAATCCTTTTTGATCAGTTCATTAGCTGTTGTTATTTCCTGGAGATTCTTCTGAGGGGAATTCTTCCGTTTGGTCATTTTGGATAGTCCCTGGAGTGGTGAGGACCTGCAGGGCACTTCCCCTGTGCTGTGGTGTATAACTGGAGTTGGTGGGCGGGGCCGCAGTCCGACCTGATGTCTGCCCCCAGCCCACCGCTGGGGCCACAGTCAGACTGGTGTGTGCCTTCTCTTCCCCTCTCCTAGGGGTGGGATTCACTGTGGGGTGGCGTGGCCCGTCTGGGCTACTTGCACACTGCCAGGCTTGTGGTGCTGGGGATCTGGCGTATTAGCTGGGGTGGGTAGGCAAGGTGCACGGGGGGCGGGAGGGGCAGGCTTAGCTCGCTTCTCCTTAGGTGATCCACTTCAGGAGGGGCCCTGTGGCAGCGGGAGGGAGTCAGATCCACTGCCGGAGGTTTGGCTCTTGCGCGGAGCAAGCAAGTTCCCTGGCAGGAACTGGTTCCCTTTGGGATTTTGGCTGGGGGATGGGCAGGGGAGATGGCGCTGGTGAGCGGCTTTGTTCCCCGCCAAGCTGAGCTCTGTTGTCCGGGGGCTCAGCAGCTCTCCCTCCCTTTGTCCTCCAGCCTTCCCGCTTTCTGAGCAGAGCTGTTAACTTATGACCTCCCAGACGCTAAGTCGCGCTTGCTGTGGGAACACAGTCCGTCCGGCCCCTCCGCTTTTGCCAGCCAGACTCGGGGGCTCTGCTTGGCCGGCGAGCCGCCCGTCCGACCCGGCTCCCTCCCGCCAGTCCCTGGAGCGCGCACCACCTCGCCGCCTTTCCTACCCTCTTCCGTGGGCCTCTCGTCTGCACTTGGCTCCGGAGACTCCGTTCTGCTAATCCTCTGGTGGTTTTCTGGGTTCTTTAGGCAGGTGTAGGTGGAATCTAAGTGATCAGCAGGACGCGCGGTGAGCCCAGCGCCCTCCTACGCCGCCATCTTCCCTCTCCGGTTTGTGTGACTTTCAAAATGATTTTTTTTTAATTAGCGGATTACAAAACGTAATACCCAGATGTTGGGGTTCCACTTCCTCTGATTGTGTCTTGACACGCACAAGTGAAATGGAATTCATGACAGTTCTTCAATTCCCCAAATGCTACCAGTGAAAAAACTACAAATAGTAGCTCCTCCCTGGTGGGATCTAAAGAAGGGGAGGGGCTGCGGTCATGTACAGGTAGCTGAGCTAGTTGGCAGTGCATCTGCCCACCTCCACGGAGTGGCGGACATGTTTTCAATGCATTAGCAAGCATCATTGGGAGTTGTGGGATAGATTCTGGGACTTCCAAACATCAAGGATAGTGTCCCTGTGACTAAAAATGAAATACAAAGGGGACACCTCGTTGACTCATTGGTTAGGCATCCAACTCTTGGTTTTGGCTCAGGCAATGATCTCGTGGTTTCCTGAGTTCAAGCCCCACGTAGGGCTCTGTGCAGACAGCATGGAGACTGGTTGGAATTCATATTCTCTCTCTCTCTCTCTCTGTCTCTCTCTCTCTCTCAAAAATAAACTTTAAAAGAATCTTTAAAAAAACGAAATACAAAGGAGCTAAATTTTGTGTGTGTTAATGATTTAAGGTTAAGAATGTCTTGGATGACATTTTGGAGAAACTTCCAGAAGAGTTCAACATGGCGGAGATAATGCAAAAAACCTCAAACAGAAGCCCCTATGTTCTTGTTTGCTTCCAAGAATGTGAGAGGATGAATATTCTTCTTCGGGAAATCCGTGTGTCACTTCAACAATTAGACCTTGGTTGGAAGGTGAGTTTAAAAGTGGTACCAGAGCAGGTTTTCCCACATTGGAGGGCACTCACTATGTGTCCTCTTTTCTCCATGCAAGGGGGAGCTGACGTTATCTCCTGACATGGAAGCCCAGCAGTCCCAGCTGAGTTATGACACAGTGCCAGACGCTTGGAGCAAACTGGCGTATCCATCTACTTATGGCCTGGCCCACTGGTAAGCGACCCCCTCCCTGCTCCCACTGGCCTTTCTCCACCTGGGTGCTGGTTCAGCATTCTGAGTTACTGTTGTGTCAGAAGAACTGTGAAGGCTATACTTTATGAGTACTTTGGGGCTGTACTTTGTATAATTGTGCAAACTACCACCAGTTGTTCCTGAGTGTCTTTTGTGGGTTGCTCCAAAGGTAAAAATCAGTGAAAAATCAGGTGAAAATCAGGGTCAAAGCAAGGGGTCACAGCCCCTTACTTATTAGCTATTTAATCTTGAACAAAATACCTGACCTTCCTAATTTCTCAGTTTATCATGTCAAAAATGTAGGGAATAAAATTCCTTCATTCACTTATTTAAATGGCCATGGGAGGTAACCTGAGTTTGTTTTCGTGTCCCTTCATACCTTATTTTCGAAGCCAGTGATTACCAATGCCATCTCAAAGCTGACTTTTAAAAGCTCATAGTAGAGTACACCATAAATCCAACTGCTTCTGTGTGTGGCTGTGAGTGGAGAGAGGTGTCCCAAAGCCATGGATGAACATTCACAGCTCCCTCACAGCCAGGGCTCTCTCCAACTGCTCCTTGGCCTTCATAGTCAACACACAAAGTTTGAAAGGTTCCCTCCATTCCTGTCTTTTTGGTATGGAATTTTCTTTAATCCATACTTTCCTAAGTCTTTCTTCCATGAACGAGAATGGTCCTCTGAACCTTAAATTGGAAGGCCCCATGGGAATTCCAAATGAGGGGTGCCTGTGACTCTTAATCTCAGGGTTGTGAGTTCAAGCCCCATGTTGGGTATAGAGATTACTTTAAAAATAAAATCTTAAAAACAAAACTTTGGGCTACCTGGAAGGCTCACTTGGTTAAGTGTCAACTCTTGATCTCAGGGTCATGAGTTCAAGACCCGCTGTGGGCTACACACTGAAAATGTGTGCACCTTGGAACTGCCACATAGGCAGCCAGGTGTTTGCTGTGTAGGGAGGTGTGCCAACATAAGAATGGAAGGTGCAACAAGAACAGACACTCAGACCAATGGAACAAAATAGAGAACCCAGAAATGGACCCACAAATGTATGGCCAACTCATCTTTGACAAAGCAGGAAAGAATATCCGATGGAATAAAGACAGGCTCCTCAGCAAGTGGTGCTGGGAAAACTGGACAGTGACATGCAGAAGAATGAACCTGGGCCACTTTCTTACACCATACACAAAAATAAACTCAAAATGGATGAAAGACCTCAATGTAAGACTGGAAGCCATCAAAATCCTTGAGGAGAAAGCAGGCAAAAACCTCTTTGATCTTGGCTGCAGCAACTTCTTACTCAACACATCATTAGAGGCAAGGGAAATCAAAGCAAAAATGAACTACTGGGACCTTATCAAAATAAAAAGCTTCTGCACAGTGAAGGAAACAATCAGCAATACTAAAAGGAAACCGACAGAATAGGAGAAGCTATTTGCAAATGACATATCAGATAAAGGGTTAGTGTCCAAAATCTATAAAGAACTTATCAAACTCAGCACCCAAAAAACAAAGGATCCAGTGAAGAAATGGGTGAAAGACATGAATAGACACTTCTCCAAAGAAGACATCCAGATGGCCAACCAACACATGAAAAAAAATGCTCAACATCACTCATCAGGAAAATACAGTTCAAAACCACAATGAGATATCACCTCATACATGTCAGACTGGCTAACATCAACCACTCAGGCAACATCAGATGTTGGTGAGGATGTGGAGAAAGGATCTCTTTTGCATTGTTGGTGGGAATGCAAGCCGGTGCAGCCACTCTGGAAAACAGTATGGAGGTTCCTCATAAAACTAAAAATAGAACTACCCTACAACCCACCAATTGCACTACTAGGCATTTATCCACAGGATACAGGTGTGCTGTTTCGAAGGGACATGTGCACCCCCACGTTTATAGCAGCACTATCAACAACAGCCAAAGTATGGAAAGAGCCCAAATGTCCATCGATGGATGAATGGATAAAAAAGATGTGGTACATATATACAGTGGAGTATTACCCGGCAATCAAAAAGAATGAAGTTTTGCCATTTGCAACTACGTGGATGGAACTGAGGGTATTATGCTGAGTGAAATTAAACAAAGACAAAAATCATAGGACTTCACTCATATGAGGACTTTAAAAAAATTTTTTTTTAACATTTATTTATTTTTGAGACAGAGCATGAATGGGGGAAGGTCAGAGAGAGGAAGACACAGAATCTGAAACAGGCTCCAGGCTCTGAGCTGTCAGCACAGAGCCTGACGCGGGGCTCGAACTCACAGACCGCGAGATCGTGACCTGAGCCGAAGTCGGCCGCTTAACTGAGCCACCCAGGCGCCCCTCATATGAGGACTTTAAGACACAGAACAGATAAACATAAGGGAAGGGAAACAAAAATAATATAACAACAGGGAGGGGGACAAAACAGAAGAGACTCATAAATATGGAGAACCAACTGAGGGTTGCTGGAGGGGTTGGGGGGGGGGAAGAGCTAAATGGGTAAGGGGCATTAAGGAATCTATTCCTGAAATCATTGTTGCACCATATGCTAACTAACTTGGATGTAAATTCTAAAAACTAAAAAATAAAATTAAAAAAAAAAAAGGAAGGTAGAATGTGGAAGGAACACAGATGGCAACAAACAACTGGCAGGAAGAGTGAGCAAAGCTACTCACTGGATTTCTGTGAATGCTGTGGATGTCCAAGTTTTTTTTTTTTTAGTTTTGGGAGGGGAGGGGAGGGGCAGAAAGAAAGGGAGAGAATCCCAAGCAGGCTCTGCACTATCAGCATGGAGCCCGATGCAGAGCTTGAACTCACAAACCGTGAGATGAGCTGAAATTGCATGCTTACCTGACTGAGCCACCCAGGTGCCCCCCAAATCAAATTTTATATTTCCAATAAAAAATATATTGTACTTAAGTTTTGTCATAATGGTAACTTTGGACTTCCATCTTATTTTGTGCTTATTTCTATATTTTTCTACTTTTATTGCAATGTTTTTCAGGCTTCTGTCAGTTTTAACAGTTTTATTACATGCTTATCCTTGTTTTAGCAGAGACGCTTTACATTGTAGCCTACACACTTGGCTTTTTTAATGTTTGTTTATTTTTGAGAGAGAGAGAGAGAGTGCAAGTGGGAAAGGGGGCAGAGAGAAACACAAAATTGGAAGTAGGCTCCAGGAGCTGTTAGCACAGAGCCCCTGTGCAGGGCTTGAACTCACAAACCGTGAGGCCGTGACCTGAGCTGAAGTCAGACACCCAAGCAACTGGGCCACCCAGGTACCCCCATAGTTGACTGTTCTAATATAATGTAAAGTCAACACTTTAATCTCCCTCTTGCCTCCTCTGGTCTGCAATTGTAATTCAACCTAATTTTAAACCACAATATTTTTGTTTATAGTATTATTTTTACTTTGACAACATGTGTTGATGTCTTTGCTCCTTTGTTGCTTTTTACACCTGATTCTGGGCTCCTTTGTTCTGGGCCCCCGTCTCTCTTCACTGAAAGACAGTATCTATACCAGGGCTCTCAGTATATATGGTGGGGAGCAAATGGTGTTCTTTATCAGAATCTTTTTCCCTACGCTCTTGTACTATGGGTAACCTGCAGTTCCAGCATACGAATAATTTCGGCGCTTTGAGTTTGCTAACTCCATGGTTTTCTGGCATTTATTATAGCTGATGAGACTGTTCTTAAGTGTACTTGTCATCCCTTCACAACTAATCTGTTTTCTCTGGGGAAGTTCTTAAGATTTTTTTCTTTACTATTGATGTTCTGCAGTTTTACTGATGTATTTAGATGTGGGCTTTTAAAATTGTATCCTACTTGCTCCTGTGTGCTATTGTAAGTGTGTATGTCTACCCGTTGCTTCCACCCTGAAAAATTCTCAGCCCTTATGTCTCCCAATAAAGGCCATCTTCCTCATAATCTTCATTGTGTTTACTTATCTGAACTCTTATTTTCAGTCTCTGTCTCTGCTATATCCTGGTTGATCTCATCACTTCTGGGGGGGTGGGTGGACTTCATTTTGTCTTCAATGGTTTCCGGTTTACTGTGTGTCTCCCCTTAACTTTTACAATTTTATTGTCCTCGGGGCACCTGGGTGGCTCAGTCAGTTAAACATCCAAGTTCGGCTTAGGTTGTGCTCTCAGGGTTTGTGAGTCCGAGCCCCATGTCAGGCTCTGTGCTGACAGCTCGGAGCCTGGAGCCTGCTTCAGATTCTCTGTCTCCCTCTCTCTCTGCCCCTCCCCAATTCACGGTCTATCTCTCAAAAAAGAACAAATGTTAAAAAAAAAAAAAATGTTTAATTAAAAAAGAAAATTTCATTGTCCAAAATCAATTTTTCAATTCCAAGTTGTTTATACTGAAATCAGAGAAAGTACCCAACTTGGTTTCGTAATTTCCTGTTTTTACGACTATTATTCTAGTTTCTTTCTCAGGGTTTTAAATATATTGAGTCCTTCAGATCTCTCTTGTTTTTATTTGCTGGATGATTCAGCCTTCTTGTTCATTGGATTTGCTGCCTTATTTTATGCCATATAATGAGCGGTCTTTATACTCAAAGGACGGGCTGGCTGGTTATAAAAAAAAAAAAAAAAAAAGTTGAACCCACTCACTGTTGGGGGCTTTGTAGGCAGCGTGGCTTGCTCTGATCAAATGCTGCTGTATAGGGGTCTGTGGCTGACTTTCTTTCTCCTTTTCTAAAAGACTTCATGTTTTTTCCTTGCTATCCAGAGGATTCTCTGTCTTTGGTCTATATTAAAATGTGTCCTGGCATTGATTTTTCTTGGTCACATTTTCTGGAAATATGGTATGTCCCTGATTTTACAGAGTCAAATTTGTAATTTAGGAAAACCCAAATTTCCTCAAATTGTACACAAGTTTTTTATTTCATTTTTTAATTTTTAAATTTACATCCAAGTTAGCATATGGTGCAACAGTGACTTCAGGATTAGATTCCTTAATGCCCCTTACCCATTTAGCCTATCCCCCTTCCTGCAGCCACTCCAGCAACCCTCTGTTCTCTATATTTAAGAGTCTTTTATGTTTTGTCCCCCTCCCTGGATATTTGGATATTTGTCTTTCTCTAATTTTGCTTACCATAATACCCTCCAGTTCCATCCACGTAGTTGCAAATGGCAAGATTTCATTCTTTTTGATTGCCGAGTAATATTCCATTGTATATATATACCAATCTTCTTTATCCATTCACCCATTGATGGATATTTGGGCTCTTTCCATACTTTGGCTATGGTTGATAGCGCTACTATAAACATTGGGGTACATGTGCCCCTTTGAAACATCACATCCATATCCCTTGGATAAATACCTAGTAGTGCAATTGCTGGGTGGTAGGGTAGTTCTATTTTTAATTTTTTGAGGAACCTCCATACTGTTTTCCAGAGTGGCTGCACCAGCTTGCATTCCCACCAGCAGTGCAAAAGAGATCCTCTTTCTCCGCATCCTCACCAACATTTATTGTTGCAGGAGTTAATGTTAGCCATTCTGACTTGTGTGAGGTGACAGCTCATTGTGGTTTTGATTTATATTTCCCTGATGCATGATGTTGAGCATTTTTCACGTGTCGGTTGGCCATCTGGATGTCTTCTTTGGAGAAGTGTCTATTCATGTCTTTTGCCCACTTCTTCACTGGATTATGTTCTTTGGGTGTTGAGTTTGATAAGTTCTTCATAGATGTTGAATACTAATCCTTTACCTGATATGTCATTTGCAAATATCTTCTCCCATTCTGTCAATTGCCTTTTAGTTTTGCTGATTGTTTCCTTCCCTGTGCAGAAGCATTTTGTTTTGATGAGGTCCCAACAGTTCATTTTTGCTTTTGTTTCCCTTGCCCCCAGAGATGTGTAAAGAACTTGATGTGGCCAGTGTCAAAGAGGTTGCTGCCTGCTTTCTCCTCTAGGATTTTGATGGCTTCCTGTCTTACATTTTGGTCTTTCATCCATTCTGAGTTTATTTTTGTGTATTTTCCATTTCATTTTAAAATGTTTTTCTTCCTAATTTCCTTTTTCTTACCTGGTCATTTCCAAACCAGAATCTTGTTTACACAGGCAATCATTTCCCTTTTTAAAAACTTGTTGTAATTTGGCTACAATGCAAAGCCTCTTGTGGTAACATTTTTAGATAAAAAAGCTTTTTTTATTTTTTAACGTTTCATTTATTTTTGAGAGAGAGTGAGCACAAGCAGGGAAGGGGCAGAGAGAAACAGAATCTGAAGCAGGCTCCAGGCTCTGAGCTGTCAGCACACAGCCTGATGCGGGGCTTGAACTCATGAACCACCAGATCATGACCTGAGCCAAAGTCAGATGCTTCACCAACTGAGCCACCCAAGTGGCCCTGAAAGTCTTTGCTTTTCCTATTCGTTGCCTTGTCAGTTATGTTTTCCCTAAACCAGAGATTTGGAAGAACTGGCATGGGGCAGGTAAGAGCCATGCTGTAAACTGGCAGGCATTACAACAAACTTGTAGTGACCCAAGTGTGAATGTGAGCATCAGCCTTGCTGCTTTTGTAACACGTAACCAAACCAGGTGCCAGGAAACTTCAGGGCTAGCCCGCATGGCCCTCACCCTAGAGAACTCCCTGCTGGCTTTAACATACCCACGCTCCATTTTCTCTTTCTGGGAGCCCTGAATCCTACATTTCAAAGCTTGACAGGTCTCCTGATTTTATCAGAGAAGCTCATTTTCCCATAGCCTCTGTGAGAGTTGGTCTCGTTCCTTGAAAAACTGTTGTGATGAGTTCTGAACTTAGGTAAAAAAACCTCATTTTCCCAAACCACAGTCATGCAGAGGCTCAGAGGTGTGGTTTCCCCTTACTAGCTTTTTCTCCTCCCCATTCCTGACTATTGTATATGGAAAGTCCACTGTCTGGGCTCTACTGCCTCTGCCCTTCCCAGCAGCCATCCCTCCCACCCCAATCCTTACACACACATGCATTGCCACGCACACACCTTGTCCACACTCTGTTGGAGCCTGTCAGGTGGATTATACACACATCACCTGGGTGTGGTTACCATGTATCACTAAGAGCATCTAAATAAAATTAAGTAGAGATGAATTTTCCACATTTCTCAGTGTTTCTTGTCCCTGGTGGTAATAGTTATAAAATTTCAACAGGAAAAAAAATCTCTTTAAAGGGATCTACTTCATCGGGGCGCCCTCATGGCTCAGTTGGTTGAGTGTCCGACCTCGGCTCAGGTCATGATCTCACAGTCCGTGAGTTTGAGCCCCACATCGGGCTCTGTGCCGATAGCTCGGAGTCTGCTTCCTATTCTGTTTCTCTCTCTGACCTTCCCCTGTTCATGCTCTAAGAATCTACTTCACCTTATCGGAAAACTCTATTACTAAAAAGTGCATTTGTTTCCTCCTACCTCGTGTTCACCAGGTTTAATGACCTCCTTTTGCGATGCCGGGAACTTGAAACCTGGACCCACGATCTTGCCCTTCCAGCTGTGGTATGGCTTCCTGGCTTCTTCAACCCTCAGTCCTTCTTAACTGGTAAGGGCTCCAACTGGGTGGCCCCAGCTTCTGGCACAAATCCTGCCTCACCTGCCCTGCTCCCCAGTGCTTATGACACAGGAGGGAGGGGCAGGAGTGATAGCTGGGTGTGCAGAGAAAGTAAAGTTCCAAGCATAGCAGCCACGTGAAGTGGGATATAAACATTTTCTGTCAAAGGCCACGGGGTCTCTTCTCCAGTGGTTCCCTTCTGCCACCGCAGTGCAAAACCAGATGCTGTGTAACCAAATGGGCCTGGCTATTCCAGTAAAAGTTCATGTACACAAGCAGGGAGGTATCCTGCAGGCCTCAGTTGGCCATCAGTCTAGCGCAGCCACACGCACATTTCCAGGAACCCGAAGCACAGCACAATGCCTCAGTCAGAAAGGCAGCTGACTGTGGGCCCCTGAGAGCCCTTTTACCACTACATCCTGTTTCCTGCTCCTTCTCTTCCCATAGCAATCATGCAGACCATGGCTCGCAAAAATGAGTGGCCCCTGGACAAAATGTGCTTGACTGTTGATGTTACCAAAAAAACCAAGGAAGATTATGGCCATCCTCCACGGGAAGGCGCCTATCTCCACGGGCTCCTCATGGAAGGTAAGATAGCACAAGTAGCACCGGTGTAGTTTTTAATTTAGGAGCTTTCTTCGATCAGTTCCAAGTTGGTATCTGTCCTTGGTTTACTCCACTCCTCTGTACTCACATCTAGCAGTCGTCTACCTCGTTTCACCACATTTAATGCCAGGATCTGGGTCCAATGTCAGCCAAGTTTTAAGGCACGTAGGGTGATGGCTGTCACTTCAATCTGCATCTGTATCTAGTGTTAAATTACCTGTGGCATTAAGACCTACACTAAAAAGATTGTGAAATGATTAAAAACTGTCACTTCACTCTGACGTTTTACTACAAGATTTCTTTAAGCCCTTAAGATGCCAGTGCATTCGAGTCTCTAATGTGGGCAGTTGGGAGGAAATGCATTCATTTTGAAGAATTCAATTTTTTAAAGAGAGGGCAAACTCATTTGCTTTATTGTGCCTGAATTCTTGAAGAGTCTGTTTTCAAACAAGGTTTAGATCTTTTGAATTCAAATTAGTTCATTTTTCAAAGGAAAGTTTAGACGTGGAACCCTGCCTCCAGTGTTTCTGTGGCACCCCTCAACCTCCCACACCAGTAAGGAAGCCGACAAGCAGTAACGACAAAACTGAACATTTATTGCTTCCAACACACCACACTGTTGCAATCCTTGTGTTTTTGCTATAGGTGCCAGATGGGACACACAGTCAGGAACCATTGCTGATGCCTGCCTCAAGGAGTTAACATCTGTGATGCCGGTTATCTTTGCAAAAGCCATACCCACAGACAGACAGGAAACTAAACACACCTATGAATGCCCGGTGTACAAAACCAAAATGAGGGGCCCAACCTACGTGTGGACCTTCAGATTGAAAAGCAAAGACAAGGCAGCCAAATGGGTCCTGGCAGGCGTGGCCCTGCTGCTGGAAGCCTGAGATGGCCCTCAGGCTCGGACAACACAGGCCTTGGCCGGGGGGCCGCACACATTAATTTACCGAGAGCCATAAAACACACTCCAGCTTCTGGAATTTTTAAGTAACTTACATGTGCGTTAATTTTGCTTAAACACCGTCCTTAACGGTCTCCCCATCAGAAAGTGGGATTTGAGTTCTTGCACATAAACAAAATCTTTTTAAATTAAAAAAATCTAGAAGCCCCTGACCTCAGGCAGCAGGTGAATCCTGAAGGAAGAGGCAGACGGTCCTGCCGGCCAGCAGTGTCCCCAGGCCTCCAGTGTCGGTAACGTGAAGGTGACTTTCAATAAAAATAAAACTCTAGTACTCAAGATCTATGGGTTAATTGCACTTTGTAATTTAAGAGAACATTCTTTCTTTAACATAAATTTCCAATGACCCAGAGAAGCACTAACTACCTGGTCTGAACTGTGGTCACTGCCTGGGAGGTAAAGATCAAGGCACCAAATAGTGTCAAAGGCAAGAGCTGCTTACACAACGTTTGCCCTGGAACTTACCTGGACTTTTAACTCCACCCCATTTAAGCTGTGTTTTTGTCATATGCAGATGCTTTTAAACCACTCACTATGCATAGGGGCCCGTGGATATATGTAAATAGATTCCTCTGCTTTGCCGTCTTCCTGAGAAACCTTTTCAAGCATATGAACAATTTTAAAAAAATAGTATTTAGATCAACGAACAACTTCTGTATAAAAACACAACTGGAAGAAATCGTAGACACCCATGGGATGGCATATGTTGCTAGAGTTCTTTACGGTGAGGTGGCTGGTTTTGTTCTTAATCATCTTCTACCAGCTGCTTCTGTAAGCTGAGGAAAAGAAGGGAGGCGTCAGTGTGATGGGTATGGAGACGAACACAAAGCAGGTTCTAGGCTCAACACACACCCTGAGTGCACAGCCCAGCCCCTCTGCCGCAGGCCTGCCCTGACTCCTCGGCCAGGCAGCAGGAGCCACGGGCCTCACTCCCACTCGCCAAACCACACTGCAGAATCCCACGCAGCTTCCTCAGCCCTGGAAAGCAGTAACCGTGTCAGCCACGCGCTTTGCCCCAACCTCTCCCCTCAGCCTGCTTGCCTCCATTTCTGTTTTACACAATGAGGGGGGAACTGGGGATACAGGCAGTGCCAAAGCTGAAGATCCTAGCAAAGGAGGGAAACGTTCCAAGAGGGAACACATCAGCCCTGAGCTGCTCTAATGCAAGCAGCTAGGGAATGGATGGCACTCAAGATGGTTTTTAAGCATCTGCCTGAAATATAGCAACCACTCCCGCCTCCACGGTCTCCCCAGCTGGAGCTGGAGATGACAGCCTCCATTTGTGACCTGTGACTTACCTCTCCAGGTATTCCTTGACATTATTGTAACCGTAAAACTTGGCTAGGTGAATGAGGATCCCTGTGGCACAGCGGCCATCACGCTTGCGACAGTAACTGCAATTGCAGATCCCACGGCAGGGAGGACACATCCAATCCTGGAAGAGCAGTTTCCCCTGTCACCTACATTGTGCTCAAGCCCGGCTCACTTGGTCTCTCCTCCAACCTTCAGTCACAGGATACTTCTAGTATATGGCACAGGGTGACTAAACGAGTCTCCTCCCCATGATTCAAAAGGCCCAGAGAGGTTGATCACCCAGGGTCCCACGTGTGGAGAAACACAGAAAATTAGACGCCTGCTTCAAACTGTGGAGATTTTAGGAGTACAAAAGAGCAGTGAGACGGACGTGTGAATTCTAGCTCTTCTACTTCCTAAACCACATAACCGGAGTCGTGGTCTATATTCATCTGCTAAATGGGGACAGCGATTTACCCCATGACTGCTGTGAAAGAGGTAAGAGCACAGACTCTGGGCCAGACTGCCTAGGTTCAAGCGGATACATACTAACCATACTATTATCTCACTTCAAGGAGGGAACTGAGGGCCTGGGAGGTTATATACTCGACTTCATAAATTTAAATGACTTAGTAACAACTGCAAGTCGACTGTGTTAGGAAAACACCTTAGACGACAGCCAGGCACACAGTGACACACACCTGTCCCCTGGCCTCGCCTGAGGTAAGCCATGCTGCTGGAGGAAAGCCACACAGGTGCACCTGACAGACCATAACGGTAGGAAAGCAAGGCTTGGACCCTGGAAAACCCAGTCATCTCTTCTGCCCTACTGGTCAGCTTGCTCTCTTTCCAGAAGGAAACCCTTTTTTTCCCTCTGGAGTGTCAAGGGGTAGACTGAGCTCTGCAGCTACAGGTCCCCGATCATAAAGGGTCCTGAGAGCCCCATCCATCTCAGCTTGCCTCTCTTTGCCGGTCCAATTCACAAGTGCGCACACCGTTCCTACCGGGTCCAGCAGTGCAGATCTCACGTCCTCCCCGTAGCGATTCCGCAGGCACGGCCCACAGAACTGTCCTCGGACCCCACCGCAGCCCTGGTTCCGACACACCGTCTTGGTGTCGATGGTCTTCTGCCTGCACTGATGGCAAGTGTTGCCCTGAGGGAGGAAGGCGGTGGGTGGGTGAACGAGGGACTTACAGGGCAAAGCTCGCAAGCCCACATGCTGTCTACGTATGTTCAATAGGGCGTGAAGAGGCCGAGCCTCTCACCCCGCAGCGAGCAGCACCACTTCTCTGGTCCAAACCACAAGGAAACCTATTAGAGTAAGTAAGAGCAGGGCACCTAGAAGAAATGAGATGGTCAGAGAGGCCAGCAGAAAGACAGGAGAGGAAGAGCCCACAGAGGGTGACAGGGGCCCAAGTGGCCCTGAGCCCACGGCAGCCACATTTGGCTCCGGCCCAGCTTCCGGTGATCTGGAGCTTTTCAGTATAAAATTTCCCGGTGTTAAAATGTTGGCAATTACATTAAAAACATTTTAATATTGCCTTAATGGGACACTGCCTCATTTAAAAAATGATGCATAACACCACAAAGCCTCCCTCCAAATCACTGTTTAAAAGAAATTTTAACTCATTTCCTACCAACCACAGATATTCTGTCAAACTTTCGTTACTATGGTTCTGTTAATCAAAAAGCACACACACAAACACAGTATTTTTTTTTTCTATGTTTAAAATAAACACCGGGGGGGCCCGCCTGGGTGGCTCAGTCGGTTGAGCGTCCGACTTCGGCTCAGGTCATGATCTCATGGCTCCTGAGTTCGGGCCCCGTGTCAGGCTCTGTGCTGACAGCTCAGAGCCTGGAACCTGCTTCGGATTCTGGGTCTCCCTCTCTCTCTCTGCCCCTCCCCCGCTCACACTCGGTCTCTCTCTCAAAAATAAATAAACATTAAGAAAATTTTTTTTTAAATAAACACCAGGGATACCTGGGTGGCTCAGTCAGTTAAGCATCTGACTTCGGCTCAGGTCATCATCTCACAGTTTGTGAGCTCAAAGCCCCACATCAGGCTCTGTGCTGCCAGCTCAGAGCATGGAACCTGCTTCAGATTCTGCTTGCACTCTCTCTCAAAAATGTTAAAAAAATTTTCTTTAAATAAACACCATATAAATATTTAAAATGTTAACTATTATCAATATGCTCTTCCAAACTATATGCCTGCCTCCCCACAACTCATGTGCATCCCCCAGAGAGACCTCTCCTGAGGAGAATTCCCGCAGGAAGCCAACTCCCTCCACCCAGTTACAGTTGGTCCTCCCAGTCACAAGGGAGGCGGCCTGAGGGTCTAAGCCCAGATGCAGTTTAAAAACAATGCAGGATTTCTAATACCAGTTCCTTGGACTCCCAGTTAGAATCACAATCGTGCAAATTATTCATCATACAGAATTTACCAGAACTTTATCGTAGATTTTATCTCGAACGGTGATGGCAACATTTTCTAAGTCCTCTTCAGTGATATCCTCCACCGGCCGAAAGGAAGATACACGGTGACGCCGTCTATACCCCTGGCATTTCCCCTGCAAGATGAGCCAAAGCAGAACCTGGTGTGAGATGTTCTGATTAAAAACATGCATAAAAATTTCACACTCTCAGAGCTCCAATACCATAAATGTTAACTGTGTCCCTCTCCGATTTCCCTGGAATCATCTACTGAGCTGCCACCACAGACACAGTGCCAAACCTCCTGCACGGCAAGGTGGTCCAACAACAAAGGAGCAGCTCAGGTTTTACCTGATCAACAATAGTCACCAGCAGTGAACCCTGTAAGGACAGAGACAAGAACCACGACGGATGGCCAAACCTGCCAACGGGAAGGGTTGTTTCTCGCTCCAGCTCAAAAGCACTTAAAATGCCCCCTTCCTAAAACTCAAAAGGCTAGGAGGAATCACTGCCCTTTCCCACGGCCAAAACCCGAGGGCCACCTGGCACCACTGACAGGCCTTTCGTGCCCCCCGTGAAGATGAAGTAGAGGGTCCTAACCCTGGAGCAGCTCCTCTGCTCTACTCAGGTCAAGGCCTTTCTCCAGCCTACAGCCTAGATGGGGGTGGGGGTTCTTCTCAGAGTGTGGTCCCGGGAACACCAGCTCCACCTGGGAACCTGGTAGAAATGCCCATGCTCAACTGCTGCATACTTATTGCTTAGACAGACAATAGTATGTTTATGGTGCTGAGAAAATACCCCGCTAATTGTCTTCCTTCTCCTGAAACTGTAAAACTCTTCTGCAAATTTGGCAGCGGAGACAGTGAAGTTCTCCAGAGCAAATTTCTCGGGAGGCCGCGCGCTCCGGGTGGGGTTAGTGCGTCTTGTGATCTGTCCCTCGGAGAAAGCCCGCCTCACTGTTCTCTTCTTCTGAAAGCAAGAGCACAGACATTTGCAACCGGGTGCTTTCTTGAATAAAAGCCATCTGGCAATAGATTATGTTCATCAGTATTGGAGTAAGTAATTATAAAGGAGTTCTACTTACAGAGGCTGAGTTTGGGGTTCGTACTGGGAAGAAATCCGGCATTGAGTTCAGTTCTGCCAATAACTGAGCCAGCTGAAGTTCAGAACAAAAGAAAGGACCTTACATCAATATTGCCATGCCGAGTTTGTCTAACGCCTTATCCCAAGTCTTCAGTTTTGCCAACAGTAAAAACTTGACTAAAGTAGTTCATGTGGGATCTTAACAGTTGTTGTATTTTTTAACCTCATATGTAAACACGTTTTTTAAAGTTTATTTTGACACAGAGAGACTGTGTGGAGGAAGGGCAGAGGGAGAATCCCAAGTAGGCTCTGAGCTGTTAGCACAGAGCCCGACACAGGGCTCAATCCCACAAACTGTGAAATCATAACCTGAGCCAAAATCAAGAGTCAGGTGCTTAACTGAGCCACCCGGACACTGCACGATTTTTATTTAATGTTTATTTTGAGAGAGAGAGGGCATATGCAAGTGAGGGGGGGAGGGGCAGAGAGACAAAGGGAGAGAGACTATCTCAAGGAGGCTCAGCACTGTCAGCGCACAGCCCAACGCAGGACTCGATCCTAGGAACAGTGAGATCGTGACCTGAGCCGAAATCAGGAGTCGGATCCTCAACCGACTGAGCCACCCAGGCACGCCAAGATTTTTATCTAATGAGATGCTGATAGCATCCACAGAAATAAAATCTATGCCCATTCCTTATATACGAAAGCGTGACATGAAGAAGTGGTCCTTGGAATGATGAGACCAGGTATATGAGGCTGGAATCCTGACATGGCCACTAATTCGCAGTGTGACCCTAGAACAGATCACTGTGCACACCTAAAGCAAGTGTCATCGTGTTCAAAACAAAAGGCTCAACTAGATCGTTCTGACAGTTGTTTAGAGCTCCAAGAAAACTGTTTAAGTTAATTTCTCATAAGAATAACTTAATGGAAATATTCCCAAATAAACACCTAAGAATACTAAGTAACAGGCGATAGTATTCTAGTCAATTAGGATTCTTATTTATACGAATGTTTAGGCATCATTAAAAAGTCATGAACATTTATTTTAAAGATGCAGAGAGATGCAGTGCTAAAAATTTCCCTTAGCTAATAAGTATAAACAGGTCTTAGGATAAATTTCTCCCACAAATATGATTTATGTAACTTTTTTTAATTAAAAAAAATTTTTTTAAGTGTATTTACTTTTGAGAGAGAGAGACAACAGACAGAGCACGAGCAGGGGAGGGGCAGAGAGAGAGGGAAACACAGAATCTGAAGCAGGCTCCAGCCTCTGAGCTATCACCACAGAGCCCACTTCGGGACTCAAACCTATGAACCGTGAGATCATGACCTGAGCCGAAGTTGGACTTAACTGACTGAGCCACCCAGGTGCCCCTAGGCTTTCTATTTTCTTAAATAACTTTTTAGATGTATAAGATTGCAAACAAAGCATCATTATATTATGCTTTTTAAAAAGAAATTATTACAAATATACCAAAATGCTAAAGTGATTGAGTGGCAGAATTTTATTAATTCTGTATATGCAAAATTACGAAGCAAACAACAGTTACTGACCAAATACAGAAAAACCAAATACACATAACCAAGATTTTACCTTGTATCATTATTCATTCTACTGAAGACTTAACTGGTAACGTGACTCAAAACTGTTCAGTGTGTTTTAATACCTAGGCCTCTTTCATTCTCTCATATGATGTCTTGAAAACCCAGTGGGTCATCAAAGAAGAAAGATTCCTGTTGAAAGCCCCCACCTAAATTGCACCTTGCAACTCTCAAAGTGTGCTTCTCTTTTTATCTTTAGTTTCTTTGTGCTGGGAACTGGCCTCTCCTGTCCAATACCACTACATATCTAGAACTTAACTTCCTAATGGTCAACTGTAAGCAGCATTAGTTCAATGGCACCAGGAACCAGGGCTAAAAATGGTCCTGGGAGTCTCTGTTCCCAAACCAGAGCTCACCGGGTAGTAACTGGTTGGCCTTCAGGAACAGAGAAAGGACACATAAGAACCAGAGCACATGTCCTGACAGAAGCCCAGACGACAGCAGCTATGAGGGCAGCTCCGTGAGCCTCCGTGGTCGCTAAGCAGGGCTCAGTGCCAGCTCCTAGACCACCCCCTGCCAGGCCTTACCATGGCTTTGTTCTCCTTGATGTTCATGGTCCTTTTCAGCAGCGCATCAGAGCTCTCCTGGCCCTCATCCCTGGAGTCATCCTCAGATTCAGACACCGAATCTTCCCTTTCCTTCCCCTGTCTGCAGCTTCTCTTTCTTCCAAGAATTGCTTTTTTATTGTCCTGTAAGCGTTTGCTAGGAAATAGCGGCTCAGAAGAACTGTCATCAGATTTTTTTGCCAGTTTCTTGGTGGGGAATTGAAAGGCTACTCGAAGACCAATACTGCTTCTCCTCGGCCTGCTTCTCCTGGGTGTAGCCTTTTCTTCTTCATCCTCTTCTTCACTCGCTGAAGACACCTTACCAGCATCGCTCAAATCTGACTCCACAAGCTGACAAAATGAAAGGGCAAAGACGATGTTTTGTGACTGACCTTCAAAAGCACATCGTTTAAAAACACTCTGCCATTAGAGAAAAAATGAGTAGAAGAAAGCCTCCCCTCCCTATTAATTAGTTCCCTCTGGTCCATTAAGTGCTCAGGTGGTCTGTTGATGACTATGGTCCCAGGGCAGGCTCTCCACCACTGCCTGGGGACCCGGCCACATCCACCAGCAGACCGTTCCCTTCCCAGCACGGGCTGGAAGCCATGCTTTCACGGACGGGGCTCCTCCACTGTGGAACATCTGGAAGCCAAGTAGTATGAGGCAAAGCCAAAGAAAAGGCTATGTATGGCCTAAGAGTTATCCTCACACAGATGGAGTGCTAAGGGAAAACATACTGACGATTCTGCCCTGAACAGCAGGAACAGGACAGCTGACTTCACCTCAGCGAGGTGACCGAGGAGCAAGCAGATGACTGGCCACTGGGGTTGGTGAGGGAGTCTCATCCCCAAGACATGATGGGCCCTTACGCCAAGGGACGTCCCCTCCCCTTTTCTGCAACCAGTAGAGCCATAGGGTGAAATCGAGGCAGACCCTCTGTGGCTTTGCTGGGAAACACCCGTTCCATCAGCTCAAGAAACTCTTGCCCCAAATTTTTGGATTCCGCTTGGAATAGGCTTCTGGCATGAACACGAAATTGAGATTGACACATGAGAGCACAGTAAGAACAGAAGGCAATGGCCGGTGATATTACCCAGGAGACGGTGGGTGACACCTCAAATATAAGGGGGCCCTTAGCAATGGCAAAGATGGGCTCGAATATCAAGACCCAGGCCACCTGCTGGGGATCTTTCCTTTACCACGTGCTGGAAAAGTTTAGTCTGAGAGCCTCTGTCAGGGACTGCACAACAGGCCGATGTGAGGAGAGCAGGGAACCACAGCATGATGGGCCTGGGACTGAGGGAAATGACTCTGCTTCCTCCTCAGTGATCAGCCCCCACGTTCTAGCTGTACTACTCAAATTAGAAATAAGGCAGAGGAAGGAAAGAAAACTGCAGGTAACTTCCAAATCTTGGTGTTTTGTATCAACCCACAACAAACCAAGTAGAGAAATGAGACTATGGTTAACTGTTTTTTTTTTTTGTTTGTTTTTTTTTTAAGTATCCTGAACTTTCTACATCAGTAGCTTTGGAATTTGAAACACTGGGATTGAAGGAATCTACTAGTTTTAGGAAGACATTGTTGGGAGAACTTCAGAGCAAGGTGGTCTCAGATTGGCTTTATCTTCTTCATCATCTAACTAGTATCTCTTTACTAAGGATAAGGACTCTCTATAAGGGACTAAAGTGGACAAGAGCAAACTGGAAACACCAGTGGAGACTCACACCACAGGACAAGAACACAGCTGTGGTTGCTGCACATAAGGCTGTAAGACCACCCAACAAACACCCTGGCTAGTAATATCCTATTATCGGAAAAGATGGTCTCACCAGTCTCCACTACAGTGGGCAGGAGGTTGGGGAGGGAGGCAATAATGTTTGCTTGCCCACTGAAATTTATTTTTAAATGTTTATCTTGAAAGAGATAGAGCGAGCACGAGCAGGGAAGGGGAGAGGCGGGGGGAGGGGTGGGGGGAGAATTCCAAGCAGATTCCACACTGTCAGTGCAGAGCCCAACATGGGGCTTGACCTCGTGACAGACAGATCATGACCGAGCCAAAATCAAAGAGTCCTACGTGTACCCGACGGAGCAACCCAGGTGACTCTGCTCACTGAAATCTAAAATAAAATTTGCAGGGGCACTTGGGCGGCTCTGTCAGTTACATGTCTGACTCCTGATTGTGGCTCGGGTCATGATCTCATGGTTTGTGGGTTTGGGCCCCGCATTGGGCCCTGCGCTGACAGTGTGGAGCCTGCTTGGGTTTTTCTCTCTCTCTCTCTCTCTCTCTCTCTCTCTCTCTCTGCCCCTCCACTGCTCACTCTCTCTCAAAGTAAACATTTTTTAAAAAGTAAAAAATAAATAAGTAAATAAAATAAAACCTGCAGGTGGACCTCCCCTAAGCTATGAGTTAACATCAGTCAACAGAACATGTCACGATCCATACCCCAAATATATGGCCAGTGAAAAGAAAAAAGACTTCTGGGGTACTTCACTTCCCCATGCTGGGAACACAAATTCTTTCAATAACCTGACATCGCTTAACTAAAAAATCAGAAGGAAAACAAGTCACTAAGAGTACGGGATACCCATTAGGGTTTGGAAAGATCTTAGTGTCTTGCTGGACAGAACACATCAACTGCCTTACCAGCAGCTTCCGTTTTGAAGGCCAAAGGAGGGCTTGGGGACTAGGCTGGCAGAGCTCTGTGTTGCTCTTCCTGGTGACAGGGTTGGGGGATCAACATCAAACAAGCCAGCCTACCATTAGGGCTTTCAGGCCTTAAGATCCCCCCAGGAAAAGGTGAGCGGCAGAGCAAACCAATAGTTACGGCTTATTTAAATTTCTACACAAGTTCCACACCAGATTCTGCTGCTTAGGAGCTTCTGAACATCAAGAGGCTTTACCTCTATCCTTTATCTTCATACCCAAGAAGGAAGTGGTGTAATGATTTTGGGGGAGAAAGGTATGCTCTTTTTCAGTTAATGGAAAACATTTTTATGTCTGAAAAAAACCCAAAGGTTTTAAGTTTCGCTTTTTGTTTAAATTTTTTTAATGTTTATTTTTAGAGAGTATGTGTTTGTGTGTATGTGTGAGAGAGAGCGAGCGAGCTCAAGCAGGGATGGGGGAGGGGCAGAGAGAAAGGGAGATACAGAATCCCAACTATCAGTACAGAGCCCCCACACAGGGCTCGAACTCACAGACTGTGAGATCATGACCTGAGCTGAAGTCGGACGCTTAACCAGCTGAGCCACCCAGGTACCCCCCAAAGGTTGTTCTTTAAAGGTACCTTGAGATTCAAATACTAGTTGGCAATAAACTGGCCAAAAATATGGAGTAAAGGAAAAATCAACAAGTCTCTTGAAGGTCAAGTGCTAAGAGATTTCCCTCAGGAATCTGACAAGCCCAGGTCTTCTTTATCATTTAAAGAGCACATCAGCATTCAAATCAAGAACGCGCAAGTAAAGCTCTAAGTTTGTGCCACAGCTAAATTTTTGCCACATCAACTCCAAACCTAAGAACATGACTCCGCACACAACAAGAAAGGACTTTAAGGAAATTGCTACCCCCAGACAGACTGTACTCTTTTCAGAGAAAAGATCTTCAAGAAAGTCTGAAATAAATTCTTTTGGAAGGGCAATAAGGGAAACTGAGGTAAGTCTCCCCAAACTCCAAAGGTATCAAAGAAAGACAACTGGATTTTCTCTCAGAGAATAATGGATTGGTGGACTGGGGATTAGCCTTGGAATACCAACTTTTGTATTTTATTAACTGACTTTTAAGATAAACATGGGGGGGGGGGTGGTGCCTGGGTGGTACCGTCGGTTAAGCAGCCAACTCTTGATCTCAGCTCATTATCTCAGTTTGTGAGTTCAAGCCCCACCTTGTGCTCTGTGTTGATGGTGTGGAGCCTGCTTGGGATTCTGTCTCTCCTCTGTGCCCCTCCCCCACGTGTGCTCACTCTTGCGTGCATGCTCACACCATCTCTCTCTCTCCAAATAAGTAAACTTAAAAAAAAAAATTAAGATAAACATGTAAAAAGAAGTCGTTCATTTGCCAAGTGACTTCTTACAAGTGAAAATACAATTCAGAAACAAGACTGAAAAATATTACAACCCACACTCCCTCGTGTTGATAATTATTACCATTACTTCTGGGTTACTGTTTACATTCAGATCATTCTGTGTAAATCCTTCAAATTCTTCCGTTTCTGAGTCAGTGTCCTCTATAAAAATTCTTCTTAGCTCTTCCGTGAAGTATTTAGAATGGAAACGCACATCCTGCTAAATTAAAAACACACATATGTCATAAAGGAAAAAGAACAGAGGTTACAGGGGGGCTCGGGGACAATGAGGAGTTGTTTAACGGGTAGAGTTTCTGTTTGAGATGATGAGAACATTCTGGATAACAGTTGACAGACGCACAACACTGTGCATGTACTTAATGGCACTTAGCATCTTGCTGGCAAGAAACTGGGCACTTGCCTGCACTTAAAAAATGGTGAAATGGTAAATTTCACATTATGTATATTTTACCACAATAACAAAACACACATATACATACACATTTGCTACAGCTTATGAAAACGGAATAATCTGAAACAGTTGAACAACTTGAAACGATAAACAGCATCATTTCAAAAAGTCAGAATGGCCAGGGGCTCCGTCAGCTTCTTGTGTGACTGGGGAGCGCTGATAGAATTCCGTTTCTCCCGCCAGGGCTGCCCATCGGGAAGGTCTGCTCACACAGAGCCAAACACACACGGGAAGGAGCCATGAGGAGAAGGCCTGGCTCCCTCCCACATGCTGGCCTTCCTTCCTAGCAGCCATCCAAATCCACGTCCTCCGAGTTGGTGAGCATGCCTCCCTTCCAGAGAAGGCAAGTTTCTCTGCAGGAAGGGGCCAGCGCCTTTCACGCCCCTTCCCCCCTACGGCTTTGCTCCATCACCACCCACCGGAAGGGGTGATGGGAGCATCAACCCCCCCAACCCCCAGGAGAGCCCCTCCTGCAGGAGACACGAGGCCGGCAACCTCCAAGAGGTAGCAAGTGAGCAGACAGAAAGATGCTCTAAGACTTTCAAAAAGGAAAGACATTTTCCAATGACTCTTTCGGTCTTTAGAACCCACAAAAGGAAAAATACTCTCTAGCTCTCTAAATGGAAAAATAGCTCTCTAAATGGCTATCTTGAAAGAAAAGAGGGAAAAGACAGACCTGCAGTGCAGAAAGGAGACCCACAAACCAGCCTCCTCCAAGCTGGCAACCAGGGCTGAAGTCCGTGTCCCCAGTTGCCTCTGACGTCTCTTCCTCCCACACCCGATATAGCAATGACCCCTCATCACACCACATTTAGTTGGGAGAATCTTGATCTCCCCCCACTGCCTCTCTCTGACTTTAATTATACACTTCTTCAGATCAGATAATCTCTGGAGAAAAATAGATATAATAGATGAGTGGAAAAATTTACAGGGGGAAAGAGAAAGAAATGCCTATATCCAGAATTTTTTTAAGCTTAAATGTCTCCTATGAATTATTACGGGTAATTGGAGTGAGTGTGCTTGGAGCTAAATTACTTTGTTCCTTTGTTGATAGCCATGGTGCAGCTGCTTGAAAAAAAAAAAAATACAAACACAAAAGGGAAGTTTCTTTAAAGTGAAATTCAAATTGTGTTTAAAGAAGACCAAAGTCAACATTGCTACATACTGTGTGCAAGTTCATGCAGCTTCTCTCGGCTGGTTACCATGGATAGGGAAAGTGTGGGCTCAGGGTGGTGAAGCAACAGGCCTGGGTTTATTATCAAAAAGAATGGTGCCTAGCTGGCTCCAAGGAAACCCACCGTGAACCTGCCACCTCCAAGGATAGACAATATCCTGCTCACAGAGCCCTGAGCTGGCCTCTGCAGGCTGTGTTAGGGCAATGGGGTCTATGTGTACATTTATCATACACCCACAGTCCCTGCCTAGGGCCCAGAGAGAACAGGTCACATCCTAGAACAGCAAGTTTCAACCGTCTGGTCCTCTGGCTCTCTTTAGCCTTTGAGCTGGCCTCAGAGGGAAGTGGTCGGCCTGAGAGAAATCAATACCTTTGGTGATGAGTTCTAACAGAGAAAAACAACTTAGCCACAGTCCTAAACCAAGGCCTCTGCTTTTCTTCTCCTTATTCCACAAGATGTTAAAAAAAACCCTGTTTTTTAAGGGGAGTCTGTATGAAGTAAAATATCCACTCCACATTCTGGCTGCAATCCTGGTTACAACCCTCACACAGCTCTTGGTTCTGCAGCATGTGATCCTTTACAATCAATACCAGGCGGTATGTTCTGCATCTTGGTCACCTGTGTTTATGTACCATGATCAGGGACGTAACAAAGTAACAGATGAGAAGAGGATCTAACAGAGTGCTTACATTTTTTATCTTGAAGCTCATGGGACACGAAGAAACAGACTGGAAAACGACGGGGGCCTGAACCAGTTAGACCAGCATCCCACCTCAATTCTAGCCAATGGGCGCTCATTCACCAACGGGGGCTGAACCCAGAGAACATGAGGGAAGGGACAACACAAGTACGCAGTCCAAGCCAGGAAAGCTGGAAAGCAGCGTTCAAACATTGCAGAGGTTACAATTTAGTGCGGGAGTGAGACAGATCTACAAGTAACCATGGTGAGGACCAGAGTTGTAAGGAAGATGCAACATGGCACACAGAAAGAAAGAAAACCCAGTAAAACTTCAGGAAGCAGCAGCATCTAGACTGGATCTGAACCGAGGTAGAGTCTAGAAAGCAGAGGACACGCAAGCAGAAGGCACAGCATGGACCAGCGTGTACAAAGGGCAGACCAGTGCACGATGAGGGCGTCCACGCAGTTTTGTGTCTACGGCATACAAAGGGCAGACCAGTGCACGATGAGGGCATCCACGCAGTTTTGTGTCTACGGCACCACGGAGGGGCAGGGAGAGGGAAGAGGCTGAGAGGTGATGCTCCCAGGTTTGAAACACCCCAGCTCAGACATTTTTCAGATGTGGGCGCTCAGACAAGTCACTTCACTGCCCTGAGCTTCAGTTTCATCCCCTGTGAGAATGGGATAACAACAACACCCACACTGTCCCAGGGAGGTACGTGAATTAAATGCAATCTGTATGAAAAGCACACGGTCACGGGCCACCTAAGGCACACTGGCGACAGACTCGGCAGGGGTGGGCAGGACGGACAGGATGGGCAGGCTTGACGGCACAAAAGTAGCAGCAGTCACAGTATCAAAAGCAGCTGTTGTGGCTTTTTTGTTTTAAATTTTGAGTGGAGCGGACACAGAAGGTTACATTTACCTCTAGGTGTACAATATTATACATCATGCTAGGCTCACAAGTGTAGCTACCATCTGTCAACATACAACTCCATTACAGTGTCACTGACTGTATTCCCTAAGCTGTGCCTTTTACTGCCCTGACTTATTAGCTCCAAAACTGGAAGCCTAGTTCTCTTTCTCCCCTTCACCCATTTTGCCCATCTCCCCAGTTCCCTCCTTGCTAACAACTTTGTTCTCTGTATTTATAGGTCTGATTTTGCTTTTTAATTTTTAGATGCCACCTGAGTGAAGTCATATGGTATCTGTCTTTCTCAGTCTGACTTATCTCACTTAGCATGATACACTCTAGGTCCATCCATGTTGTTGCAAAAGGCAACTATCTCATCCTTTTTATGGCTGCATAATATTCCATCATATGCATCTTCTTTATCCATTCTTCTTCTGATGGACACTTACGCTGCTTCCCTATCTCATCATCAGGAAAATGCAAATCAAAACCACAATGAGGTGTCACCATACACCTCTCAGAATGGCTAACACAAAAAGACAAGAACTCAACTGTTGGTGAGGATGTGGAATCCTCATGCGCTGTTGCTAGGAACGCAAACTGTTGCGGCCACTGTGGAAAAACAGTATGGAGGTTCCTAAAAAAATTAAAAATAGAAATACCATATGATCCACTAATTCCACTACTGGATATTTACCCAAAGAAAATAAAAATGCTAATTTGAAAGCCTTATGTTTACTGCAGCATTATTTACTGTAGCCAAGATATGGAAGCTGCTTTGTTTCTTAATGCCTACAGCACTGCTGGGCTCTAGGCAAAGCCCATCACCCACACCCTGCACTGCTCAGAATGCTCCTCCTGGTGGATCTACAGGCTCCCCCCTCCCCCACTGCCTGACTGTGTTCAGATGGAGAGACTACTGGCTTCTGAATAAGGCCATGATCATGACCAGAGCTCAGTTCTGTAACGGAAGTAAAGGCTATGAGGACCCTGGGAGCCGAAGGGAGGAGAAAAGGGAAGGGATGAAGGACAGCAACATGGCAGAAGATTCAGAGACTCCTGCAAGGGAGCTGGGGAGATGGGAGAGGAGAAGGAGGGGTCAAGAACACCAAAGATAAGGATAGAAATGAGGAAGACAAAGGGACAACCAGGGAAGGGAAAATGGTGAGTGTGAGATCTCCCTTGATCAAGGCTAGTTCAACTGGCACTCAGGTTACATGTGGGGCTGGAGAGAAGGCAAGTCATTGAGAACTTGGAGGTAATGGCTGAAAGCAGGCCAACCCCTAGGTCACGAAAAAGAGGTCTAGACACAAAATCCTGAAGAACATCCACATATGGGGACAGGAAATAGAGATGACCACAAAGAATGAATGATGTGAGAGAGAGGAAGAAACCTGGGGAGTGGAAGCAGGTGGCTGGTGGGTCAAATGCTACGGAGACATCAAGGAAAGTGAGGACCACAGACACCAGGGAGGCTAGTGAACCCGAGAAAGACCAGCTCCCACAGAGGCCACAACACACACAGGCAGCCGAATGACCAAGCAGGCACTGCCCCTGTGTAATTAACTGCTTCTCCTCCTGTACTTGCCCAGTTGAAGCAAGGCAGGTTTAATTTACAGCCTTTTAAGACAGGCTATGGTCCAGGGAGGATGAGGAATTTTGAGAGCCACAATGAACTCCGAAGTAAGTGCCACAGAAGGCTAGCTATTTTGACTGGCCATGCTGCTGCTAAGGCACAATATAAACCTCCAGGAATCTAACTCTCAGAGAAATGTAACTTGTGTCTGCCAGAGATCTAAGTAATTAAAGAAAGAATAACGTTCTCCCCAGCACGTCCAGGAGTGAGGTGCCGGAAGAACCACGCCGCAGGAGCACAGAAACACAAATGTCTCATGGTAACCACATGTTCCTGAACTGCAGTGTGGACTGTCGCTACGTGGACCCAGCCCTCTCCTGCCAGTCATGTGGGAGCACTCAGAATACAGCCTCAACACAGGCTGCAGCCCCGAGGTTGCAAAGAAAATGGCTCAGATGTGAGGCCCCTTTTATTAAAACAAAAACAAAAAAAAAAAAAAAAAATTACTGTACACAGAAAGGACTTAAACAGTATAAGTGATGTAGGAATGCTCACCGGTTCTTGAAATATGAAGGCATAATGCTTCAAAAATACTCAACCATCAACTGCTATCACCAATCTCAGACCACACTCAAAAGAATACCCAAACCAAGATCCAGGCTTCCAGAAGGCCACACCTGTCAGAAAAGGAAGCATCCGTACCTGTTTCCCTGGCTCCAGAGAGTCAAAACTATCACAGCTCTCCTCTGATGAGAAGGTTTCCATGGGAACATCATCTTGGAAACCGACAAACTCTTCATCATCACTGGGGGCGTTAAAGATGTCAGCCACTTCTTTAGGGATCTGTTTTGGATTCAAAAAAGAAGAAGGATAAAACCAGCGGCTGGGTTCACTTAGGGAAATTTTCTAGAGAGGAGTAGGAATTAGCATCTCCTAGCTCTATCAATCTGCCATGGTCGCCCAGAAGACCCTAGTAACCCTGAGCAAAATGTGCTTCAGTTGATACCTCAAGGCAACAAAAGAAGAGGGGGAACGGAGAACAAAACTGTTCTTTTTCAAATTCTAGAGATCTATCCCATCTTACAGAGAATGTCAAGGCCACAGCTAGATAGATGCCGTTTTTGACCTCTTCACAAAAAAAATAAGGAAATCATCATTGGTTTCTGAGAAACCACAATCTATTTGTCTCCTACACTGGATCTGTCTTTAAATGTCATCCATGTAAAAAACATTACGTAAGATAATTACTAAGCTCCTCTTTTCTTCATTTCCACCTATAGCTCTTTAATTTTTCTGTTCCTTTTGTCATCTGCTGATTCAGATGTGAAAATTCACACAACAAAGTAAGCAGATTTACTCCTTTTCTATATTCTCAATCAAGTACTTCTAGAATTAATCCCAAGAGAATTTAAACTGTATTATGGGCAATTATCCCAAGAAAGAATGTTGTCAGCACACTTGATCTAACAAGTATGTATTTGCTGAGAGTTCCTGTTCGTATGTTGACTGCCTATTTGTTCCCAACTCGTGATTTTGAAAAAGTTCAAAGCCACAGGAAGGTGAAGGAACAGTACAAACATCCGTATATTCTTCACCTGGAGCCCCATTTGCTTGTTTTCTCTTTCAACAAACATCAGGTGGAACCATAGGCATTAGCTAGTATTTCACTGTTTGTGACCTAGAAAAACAGCCATTTCGCATGAGCCAACTCAATCCATGCATATTCAAAGTAAGTTGCAGAAAACATACTAATTCACCCTAAAATACTTTAGCACACATCTCCCGAGCATAAAAACATTCTCCTACACAGCCCCAAAACTACAATCACACCTAAATGATATTAATCCCATAATATCATTTACTACAAGTTCATATTTAAATATCTACAACTGTGCCAAAATGTCTTTAGTAATTTTGGGGGGGACAAGGGGGGTCCATTCAACCAGATATCATGCATTGTCTTTGTTTTTTTAGGACACTGTTTTTCGTTGCTTTTCATAACACTGACATTATTTAAATAGCCTAGGACGACTGCCTTGTAGAATGTCATACATCCTGAGCTTATGTGATTGATTCCTGATATATTTAAGGTAAATACTGTTGACAATTCTACACAGATGCAATGCATAAAGAGGCACAAAAATATCAGGTTATCCCCTAATAATCAGTGTTTTTTTAAACATAATTATAAAAATTTCCCAACATATTCTTAAGTAGGTAGAATGGTATAAGGAATACACACATGGACTCCCTAGCAATTATTTGCTCATGGCTCAATTTGATTCATCTGTAGCTCTACTCAAATGCCCTCCTTCCAAATCATTTTGAAGCAACTGCAGACATAGTATCATTTCACCCAGTATCATGGGCAAACACAGTCTGTGTTCTAGGTTCTGTTAACTTATTTTTGTAACTCACAGTTCATTTGTATCATGATTTGAATAGGGTCCAAATACACATCAGTAGGTCGCTTAATACTTTTCGCAGGTGTCCTTTTTTTCCTTTCGGTAACTTAGTTTTGAACAAACTGGGTCATCTGATCGTGGAGTTTGCAAGAGTCTGGAAGGCTGAAGTTTTTGTCTGTTTGTTTGTTGCAGCTGCAAGATGATATTTACCAGACTCCTCTGTCCCTGTGGATTTCCTGTGATTTGGTAGTTGAAGTTATAAGCTCAGCAGATTCAAGTTCACTTCTTTCTGGGAAGATGATGACTATTTTGTAGGCATTGCTGCTGCTTTATTCAGAAAGCACAGCACGTCTGGCTGTCTGTTTTTTTAGTGGTGATGCTCTCTGATCAACAAGTGGGGGTAGGATGTGCCAGATTTCTCCTTAGCAAAAATACCTCTTCCCCTTTTTACTTAGTGAGAAATAAGTAGGGTGATAGTTGATATTCTGTGGATATCCTTCCCCTGATAACAATTCACTCAGTAGTTTCAGCAACCATTGATAAGTCTTACCTGAATCAATTACTACACACTAGGGGTTGCAAAATGGTCATTTTCAAATTTGATTCATCCTAAGATCTGGAACACAATATTCTGTTTCTTGCTGTCTCCCCCTCTTTCCCCTTCTCTCGCTCCCATGTAGATTCATGGAATTTTTTTTTATTCAACGTGTTATATAATCCATTACTGTCACCATTATTTCTGATGCTCAAATTGTCCTAAATTTGGCCACTGGGGGAGCTCCTTCAAGAGAGTTTCTATGTCCTTTTGACACAACCCTAATAGTCTGTGGGCACCTCTTTCCTTTGAGGCACAACTGGGCCAAGTGAGCCTTATACTTTCCCTGCCCAGACCTCAGATCAGCCATTTCTCCAAGGTGCACTGGCATTTAGAAATCAGATCTGAGAACTCGGTGTGCTCCTTGCTAGTAAAGTATCACTGCTTCTAAGCTCTTTGCCAGGACAGAGCAAGGATATTTTAAATATCCTAAATCACATGTTCATAATGACACCTTGAACTCAAATCCAGTACAGCAACTCCCCCATTAGTATCTCCCTTCCCCCACAATGAAAACTCCAACTCTCAGGGCACCTGGGTGGCTCAGTTAAGCGTCCGACTCTTATTTTTGGCTCAGGTCATGATCTCTGGATTTGTGAGTTCGAGCCCCGTGCAGAGCCTGCTCAGGATTCTCCCTCTCTCTGCCCCTCCCTCGCTCATGTTCTCATTGTCTCTCTCAAAAATAAATAAATACTTAGAACTTTTTATTTAAAAAAAAACCTCCAACTCTCAGTATTTCTCATATATGTACCCACTTGCTTTATCCACAACACACACAAAATAGTTTCCAACTTATACCACCAACAAACACCACTACCAACAATAACCACCACCAACAATCAAGTTTCAGATTTCTTTCCAGTCCTTTGGATCCTTGGCATATGGTCCCACTACCTACTAGACCTCTGCCCTGAGATAATCTGCCCGTCACTGAACTTGAGGATGCAAATGTACTTTACCTGTACTTCCCATTTCATCGTATGAATATTAAAGAGGTGTCCTCAAGGCTTGAGATTTTCATAAAATAATATGTATTGCTACAAGACATTTTTATGTGAAACTGGCACTTAGAATTATTACAATAACTACGTCCGTGTGGAACCCTGAAATGGTCTCAGCATTCGGGCAGACACAGAAAGAGTTCTAGTAACAACAGCAAAACAAAAAACAAAACAAACAAAAAAAACACTGCCACATTTATGCTGAGAAGCTTCTCACAAAGCCTGACATGGTTCCTGGCAGAAAAATTAAAACTTTTCTTCAGGAGGTAAATTTAACAGTATTTGGCACCCTTATCTTTCTTTTCAAAGATACATTTGTTAAGCCATCACAACCAATACACCAAAAAAAAACACTTGTAACTGGAGAAGCATAAAGTGGGTTAGATTTTAGGGAGTTCAGTCCCTAAAGTGGCAATGAGGGCTCGTGACTGGTTTCGGTTATCTTCCGTTTGACTTACCACCGTTCTATGAATCAGAGAGCTCCACTGGCTCAGAAGCCTATTTTGTTGTTGTTAAATTCATTTATTTTGAGAGAGAGCTGGGGAGGGGCACGGAGAAGGGGAGAGAGAGAATCTCAAGCAGACTCCTCACTCAACTCTGAGTCCAACACGGGACTAGATCCCAGGAACCAGGAGATCATGACCTGGGCCGAAACTACGAGTCAGATGCTTAACCAAGTAAGCCACCTAGGCGCCCCCAGAAGCCTGTTTTAACATAAAAGGTGAAAGAAGGAAGCGCACCCCATGTAATGATTTAACAGAAGCATCCGTAAGGAATGGAAAGGCTGGAAAGGCTGGCAATACGAGTAAATTTCTTCCGGCCACAACTGCATCAGCCCCGGGCTGTAGCGGCAGCACCCCCCAACCCTCGACCCCCGCCCCATGCAAAGCCTATGTCGGCCCAATTCCTCCCTCTTCATCTAGAACTTCTGCATCTGCTCCAGAGGTACCATTAGGGCGCTGTAATTACCAATTAGGAACAAAAGGAAAGAACACGCTTTCAAAAAAGCAAACACCAGTAGGCATTCTTGGGGCATTCAGGGCTCTGTTTCTTGCTGCCTAACTTCAAAAGGCATGAAGAGTTTCAGTCACAAGCTCTAGGATTTAGCAAAACTCTTCATAAGATACTCAAGTGTCTTCAATGAAAAATGCTATTTAACAGACTCGACAAAGAAATCAAGATTTCTACGCAACGCACCTGATAAAAGGTTCAAGGGGACATCCTTCCGATGTGTGACCAGTTCAGCAATGTAACACGACATCAGGCCAAGGATTGTCATCTTTCTGTGCAGCTCAGCAGCAATCCACTGACTGACAAGGA
Organism: Panthera tigris; assembly: GCF_018350195.1. Taxonomy (NCBI): domain Eukaryota; kingdom Metazoa; phylum Chordata; class Mammalia; order Carnivora; family Felidae; genus Panthera; species Panthera tigris. The sequence goes on from NC_056661.1 coordinate 113,219,410, forward strand.
TGCGGGGCACCCGGCACTCTCATAAGCGGGGGATGGAAATACCAAACGGTAGGGCCGCTTTGGAAAAACAATTTAGCAGCTTCTTATGAAATTAAACACTCTTAGCACATGATACAGCACTCCTGCTCCTAGGTGTTTACCCAAATGAGATGAAAACATAGGTTTGCAAAAAACTTGTAATCAGCAATTTTATTCCCAAACCCATAACAAATCCAAATCAGCTAGAAATGGATAAACAAAACAGGGGACAGAAATACCATGGAATACTGCCAGCAATAAAAAAAGAGTAAGTTACTGATAGACACCATATGGATAAACCTCAAATGCATTAGGCCCAGTGAAAAAGGCTATTGTCTGATTCCACTTATGTGACATTTTGGAAAAGGCAAAACTATAGAAACAGAACACAGATCAATGGCTGCCTGAGGCTAGAGGTCAGAGAAAACTTTTGAGAGACAATAAAATCAATTGTGGTAGTGATTACACAAAAATCCATAGAACTGAACAATAAAAACGATTAATTTCATTGTATATAAATTAAGCCTTAGTCAGAAAAAAGGAAGAAAATTATGTAGAAACAGTGTAGACCTACAGATTTCCTAGACTTGGATCCTAGCACATAGAATTAAGATTTGGTAAGAAGAACACCACACATCAATGGGGAAAAGATGATGTCAATCACTGATGATGGCAAAACTGCCTATCTGAGGAGAATAACCCGGTCCATTTTGCTTCTCTCTTGATACCACAAAGGACAATACATGTAATGTGAACACACAGCTGGCCTCTGAATGGGGGAGACTTTAAGCACGCATGTTAAGCAGATCAAAATGGAAAAGAGGGCGCCTGGGTGGCTGTCTGTTGAGCATCCAACTCCTAATTTCAGCTCAGGTCATGATCCCAGGTCGTGGGTCCCAGAGCCCCACATCGGGCTCTGTGCTGAGAGTGGAGCCTACTTGGGATTCTCTCTCTCCCTCTGCCCCTCTCTGCTGCCTGTGTGCTCACTCTCTCTTTAAAATAAAAATATAAAGGGGCACCTGGGTGGCTCAATCAGTTGGGCGTCCAACTCTGGCTCAGGTCATGATCTCACCATCCGTGAGTTCTAACCCCACATCGGGCTCTGTGCTGACAGCCTGGAGCCTGGAGCCTGCTTCAGATTCTGTTTCTCCCACTCTCTCTGCCTCTTCCCCACTCACACTCTGTCTCTCTCTCTCAAAAATAAAATTAAAACATAAACAGAAAGAAAAAAAAGGAAAAAAAAAGAATATAAAAATAAATTTTAAAAACTGGAAAAGAGTAGCATCATGGACCACTTAACAGTTTTAAGCTTCTAAAAAGAAAAATTTTGCAAAGGAAAAAAAGTTGGGAGAAAAGATGTGCCACAAGTAGACAAATTACTAATGTTACGGAGAAGCTCATACAAAATGGTATGTTCCAAGAGTCACACAGATAAAATAGGTAAAACAAAGAAAATCCACTAAAAAGGAACAGAGAAGAGGCTAAAAACATTATTTTAAAAGTCTTCAACCTCCCTAAGTGATGAAAGCAACAGAAATTAAGTGTCCTTCTCAACCAGCAACTGTGTCATTTAAGGGCACCCTCAACGAGGGGGAGAGTACGCCTGGACAAACACCCTCACACAGAACTAAGGAGAGAACAAATGGGATTCAGGTTTCAAAACAGAAATGTGGTCATATACATCTAAAACAGGGTAGTTAAAAAAAAAAAAAAACAAACATACATACATACAGTGAAATACGGTTAAACTCAGAGTGACAGGAGTATATGAACTATTAATAGCTAAGAGGATCATAAAGTCAAGGATTACCAAAGTGTGATGAGATGTCACCCATCAGTTGGAGGACCTCCCCTCATTTCAAAAGGCAGCAAAGTTCAGCCTACTTACTAAAGGGCACACAACTTGTTAATACCCCTACAAAAGACATCCCAAGCAAATGCAATTTTTCAATAAAATAACTACGTATTAGTATTCAGTATTTAATTCAATCCAAAAAACCTGAACTTAAGAGGACACCAAAAACAGGAGTAACAAAAGAAAAATAAACTGGTAAAGCTGGACTTTATCAAAACTAAAAACATCTATGTATCAAAGGATATTATTAAGAGTGTGAAAGGCAACCTACGGAATGGGGTAATAGCTGCAAATCATGTAAGCAGTAAGGCTCTAGCACTGAGAATAGATAAAGATCTCCTACAATGCAGCAACAAAAACCATCCAATCAAAAAATGTGTGGGGCACCTGGGTGGCTCAGCCAGTTAAGCATCTGACTTCGGCTCAGGTCACGATCTCAGAGTTTGTGAGTTCAAGCCCCGTGTCGGGCTCTGCTCAGAGCCTGCTTGGGATTCTCTCTCTTTCTCTGCCCCTCCCCCACTCGTGCTTTCAAAATAAATAAAATAAACTTAAACAAAAAGACAAAGACAGAATACTGAAAGCAGCCAGAGAAAAGCAACTCATTACATATAAGGAGTCCTCCACAAGATAATCAGCTGATTGCTCAGCAGAAATCTTGAAGGCCAGGAGACAGTGGGATGATGTGTTTAAAGCACTGAAGGAAAAAACTTAGTTCTGTCAACTAAGAACTCTGTATCTGGCAAAAGTGTCCTTCAAAAATGAGGGAGAAATGAAGACATTACCAAATAAACAAAAGCTGAGGGAGTTCATTAGTACCAGACTTGCCTAACAAGAAAGCCTAAAGGGAGTCCTCTGAGATGAAATTAAAGGGAACCAGAGGGTAACTCAAAGCCATATGAAATATAAAGTTTTCAAGTAAAATATAAATACTGGTATTAATGTAAGTTCAATCTGTAACCCCACTTTTTCTTTTCTACAGTATAAAAATGCACCTATAGATCTGTTAGTGGTGCACAATGCATAAAGATGTAATCGGTGACATCAATAACAAAAGAGGGGGCAGAGCTGTATAGGAGTAGAGGTTTTGTATGCCAAAGACAAATTGGTAGCAATCAAATTATTTTAATTAGAGAACGTTATATGTAACCCCTATGATAACACAGAGGAAAAAAAATCTATAGAATACACACAAAAGGAAATGAAAGGGGAATCAAAATACACCATTACAAAGAAATCAACAAAACACAAAAGTAGGCACTAACAGAGGAAACAAGGGGCAAAAAAGCTATTAAAAAAAAAAAAGAGAACAAAAGAAAACAAAATGGTACAAGTCCTTCCCTATGAGTAACCACTTTAAATGCAAACAGATTAGGGAGACTGGATGGCTCAGTTGGTTAAGCATTCAACTCTTGACTTCAGCGCAGGTCATAATCTTGCCAATTCATGGGTTTGAGCCCCGCACTGGGCTCTGTGCTGACAGTGTGGAGCCTATCTGGGATTCTCTCTTTCACCCTCTCTCTGTCCATCCCCCACTCGCTCTCTAAGTAAATAAATAAACTTTTAAAAAAGGTTAAAAAAAAAATAAATGCAAACAGATTAGGCTCTACAATCAAAAGACACAGGAAGGAAGAATTAAAAAACAAAACAAAACTGGTATCCAAATGTACACTATCTGTAAGAGACTCACTTCATGCCTAAAAAGACATTTAGGCTGAAAGGTGAAAGGACACAAAAGATATTCAATGCAAATAGTAACCCAAAGAGACATGTAATGACTATTCCAGTGTCACACAAAGTAGACATTAAGTCAAAAAATATTACAAGGGCATATTGTTAAAAAGATCAATTCACCAACAAGCCATAACAATTAAAAATATGCATGCACAAAACTTCAGAGCTCCAAAACATATGAAGCAAATGCTAACAGAAATGAAAGGAGAGACAGTTCTACAATAATAGTTGGAGACTTCAATACCCCAGTTTCAATAATGGATACAGTAAAACAGAAGATCAATAAGGAAATAGAGGAATTGAGCAATACGATAAACCAATTTGAGCTAACAGACATATATAGAACACTCCAACCAACACAGAATATACATTTTCCTCAAGGTCGCACAGAAAACTCCCCAGGACAGACCATATGTTAGGCCACAAAATAAGTCAGAATAAATTTAAAACATTTGAAATCATACAAACTGTCTTTGTTGATCAGAATGGAATAGAACCAGAAATCAGTAACAGAAGGAAGACTAGAACTCACAAATACGTAAAAATTAAACACCACACCCTTAAATAACCAATGAGTCACTCCAAAGAAGAAACAATCACAATGGAAGTTAGAAAACACTTTCAAACAAGTGAAAATGAAAACAAAATACACCAAAACTTATGGTCTACAGAGAAAGCAAAGCTAAAAGGGAAATTTAAAGCTGTAAACACTTATGTTAAAAAAGATCTCAAGCCAACAAACTAATTTTAATCTTTATTTATTTTTGAGAGAGATAGACAGCATGTGAGCAGGGGAAGAGCAGCGAGAGAGGGAGACAAAATCTGAAGCAGGCTCCAGGCTCTGAGCTGTCAGCACAGAGCCCAAGGTGGGGCTCGAACTCACAAACCGTGAGATCATGAGCTGAGCCACCCAGGTGCCCCACCAACAAACTAATTTTACACCATAAAAGGAACTAGAAAAAAGTACAGCCAACTAAATCCAAAGATAAGAGAAGGCAGGAAATAATAAAGATTACAGCAGATACAAATAGAGAATAGAAAACCAATAGAGAGAAATAGCCACAAAACCAAAAGCTGGTGTTCTGAAAATATCAAGATTGACAAACTTTTAGCTAGACCCACGATGAAAAAAAGACACAAATTACTGAAATAAAGTGGGGTTATTACTACCAATTTTACAGAAATAAAAAGGATAATAAAAGAGTCCTATGAACAACTGAATGCCAACAGACTAGGTTAGCTAGATAAAATGGACAGACTCCTAGAAGCACACAACCTTCCAAGACTGATTCATGAATAGAAAATCTGAATAGACTTCTCACCACTAAGGATTTGAATTGGTAATCAAAAGCCCCCCAACAAAGTAAATCCCATGACCCAGATGGCTTCACTGGTGAATAAAATACTTAAAAGTTAAACACCAACCCTTCTCAAACTCTTCCAAAAAATTGGAGAGAGCACTTCTTTACTCATTCCATGAGGCCAGTATTACCCTCACAACAAAGCCAAAGACCCTACAAGAAAAGCACAAAGCAATACCCCTTGTGAATATCAATCCAAAAATCCTCAACAAAATACTAACAAGACTAATGCAGTAGCGTAGGAAAAAAAAAAAAAAAAAAAAGGATTATACAAGATAACTGAGTGAGACATGTTTCTGGTGTGCAAGATGGTTCAACGTATAAAACCAGCCAATGTAATACACTATTATTAACATAATAAAAGAAAACAAAACACATGATCATCTCCACAGATGCAGAAAAAGCACGTGACATAATTCACCACCCTTTCAGGGTAAAACCAAACCAAACCAAAAAAATTAATCAACAAAGAATGGAAGGAAACTTGAACATAATAAAGGACATATATGGATAAACAGATACCATTATAATGATGAAAAGCTGAAAGCTTTCCCTTAAGATCAGCAACAAGACAAGGATGCCCACTTTCACTACTTCTATTCAACATAGTATCTAAAGCTCTAGCCAGAGCTATTATACAAGAAATAAAAGGCATCCAAATTGGAAAAGCAGCAGTAAAATTATGTTCGCAGGTGACATAATCATATATACAGAAAAGCCTAAAGATTCCATAAAACCCGTGGGCCCTATTAGCTAATTCAGTAATGGTGCAGAGTACAAAATCAACACACAAAAATCAGTTGCATTTCTACACACTAACAATGAACAATCTGAAAAGGAAATTAAAAAAACAATTCCATTTACCATAGCATAAAAAGAATGCAATACTTAGAATTACCTGAAGCAACAGGCAGAAGACTACACTGAAAACTACAGTGAAAAACATCACTGAGACAAATTAAAGAAGGCAGAAACAGATGAAAAAACATCACACATTCATGGATTGGAACACTTAATACTGTGAAGGTGACAATACTACCCAAGGCTATCTACGGATGCAATGCAGTTCTATCAAATCCCAGCAATATTTGTTTGCAGGAGAAAGCCCCTCCTAAAACTCATGTGGAATCTCAAGGGACTCGGAATAACCAAAACAAATCTTTAAAAAGAAGAACCAAAGGCCCCTAGTGGGCTCAGTCACTGGAGCATGCGACTCTTGATCTAGGGGTTGTAAATTAGAGCCCCACATTCAGTGTAGAGATTACTTAAAATCCTTAAAAAATACCTAACATACATACAAAAACAGAACCATGTTAGAGGACTTACACTTACTGATTTCAGTACTCACTACAAAGTTACACTTATCCAAACAGTGTGGTCCTAGCATAAAGACAGTTCAATAGAACAGACACCCTGGAAATAAACCTTCACATATATGGTGGTCAAATGATTTTTGACAAAGTACCAAGACTATTCAATGGAGAAAGGAGAATCTTCTCAAGAAATGACGCTGGGAAAACTGGATATCCACACCCAAAAGAATGAAGCTGGATCCCTATCTTAACACAACAACCTACAAAAAAACCCAAATGTGTCCAAGACCTAAAAAGTAGGAGCTAAAATTCTAAAACTTAGCAGGAAATATAAAGGAAAAGGTTCATGACATTGGACTTGGATTTCATGTATGTGACACCAAAGGTAGAGTCAACAACAGGAAAAAAAAAGTAGATAAACTGCACTTTGGCAAAATAAAAAACTTCTATACATCGAAAGACACTATCAAGAGATTGAAAAGGGTAACCTAAAGAATGGGAGAAAATATTTGCAAATCATGTATCTGATAAGGGATTAATATCCAGAATACAAAGAAAACTCCTATAGCTGAAAGACAACAGCAAAACCCAATTTAAAAGAGCAAAGGACTTAAAAAGATATTTCTCCAAAAACAAGCTGATGGCCAGGAAGCATGTGAAAAGATGCTTCAAAACACTAACCATTAGGGAAATACAAACCAAAACCACATGAGATGCCACATCACATCCATTAGGATGGCTGTTACTTGAAAAAAGCAGAAATTAAGTGTTGATATATACGTAGAGAAAGTGGAACTTATGTGCAATGTTGGTGAGGAGGTGAAGCAATGCAGCTTCTATGGCAAAAATATGGTAGCTTTTCAAAACCTCCGACACTGAATTACCATATAACCCAGTAATCCCACTTTTGGTCTTTGTATGAAAAATAGTGAAATCAGAGACTCAAACAGTTATTTTATACCAATGTTTATAGTAGCATTAATCACAACAGCCAAATGGTGGAAACAGCCCAACCGTCACGGATGGGTGAATGAATAAACAAAATACGGTATACACATGCAAAGTATTATTACTCAGCCTTAAACAGGAATGAAACTCTGACATACAGCATGGATGAACTGAAAACATTATGTTGAGTGAAATAAGACCCAACAAGACAAGTATCTATGATTCCACTTACTTGTGGTACCTAGCATAGTCAAATTCATAGAGACAGAAAAGTAGAAAGGTTACCAATGGTGGTGGGACAAGGGGGAGGGTGAGAATGGGGAATCAGTGTTCAATGGGCACAGAGTTTCAGTTTAGGATCATGAACAAGCTCTGGAGATGGACAGTGGTGATGGCTGTACAACAATGTGTTTCTGGCCAACGAATTATACACTTAAAAATGGCTGAAATAGTCAATGCCATGCTAATGCATACTTTACCACAATGAAATAATAGGCAAAAAAAAAAAAAAATCAACATTATTTTGAAGAAAGAAATTACAAGTGAAGAGAAACTTACAGACACGTATGTGCGAGAGCTTAGAGGAGCCATCGGGTAACAGAGGAAATGGAGTTTTGGCAGAGGTCCCGGGAGGGAAGCAGCCAAACCACTTGGGAAGAGCTGGTTCATTTCCTTTTCCAGAAAAGTCAGCAGACTGGAAATATGAAGCCAATGTCAAGATTTCACTAGACTCTACAAGACCAGTTATCACACTGGACAAGTCTGCTCTCAAGTGTTTTTCAACAAGGTGCTACGGGCGTTCTGGACAGAATGACTATGGCTTCCACTGGGCTCTCCTGCCCACCACAGGGCACTTATACTGTCCCTGCACTCCAAACCCCTTAATACCAGGAGCACCCACCTCAGCCCGTTAAACTAACAATTGAAAAGAAGCCCAGGTATTTCTATTACCACGACAACCCCAGTTCACTCTGATGAACACCACAGAGCAAATCCAACAGCTAAGATAGGAGAGCCTTTGTGTGTCAGAACATGCCGGGTTACCAAGCAGTAAGAAACAATACCAAGTCTTAAAGGGTTGAAACAAAAAAAGGCTTCTCTCCTGTTGATGACACGTTCATCCCGGGGAAGCCAGGTGCACCATTCCACACTCTTCCGCACTGTCCTCACATGGGACCTGGGCTGACACAGCTACCGCTACCTGGAACGCTGGCAGATGCAGAAGCAGAGCGAAGGAGACGAGGCAAATGACGCACTGGCATTTAGAAAATTCCACCCAGAAGTGACACACAACCTTCTCACATTTGATGGGCCAAAGCAGGTCAAATAGTCTTGCCTGTTAGGAGAGCCAGGAAAATGCATCCCTCTCCTTTATCCAGAAGGAAGGAACCTGATCAGTTGTACAGAGCCCTGATGGCCTCCCAACTATGGCCGAGCAGCATTCTGTGAAGATGCTGGCTGGGTCCACGTTCGTTACCAAAAGTTACTAAAGGGTGTATTACTGCCCCGTGTATTACTCAAGAGCATGTCAGCACGGTATCATGCTAAGGAGTCCCATGAAGGGTGAGTCATGTACCGTAGGGTGAAACAATCTTCAAGCTGTTTCAATGTGGTGAGAGAAATAGGACTACCCGGGAAATAAGTCCAGGAGGGCAAATGACCCAGCGGTGAGGGGTACGGTCAGGAAGGACCACTGGTGGCAGCCCCCACAACTGCAGGGCAGAGTCAGCCTGAAGGCAGACCGACGGGGAAGCAAGAGCGTGGAGAACAGCCAGGCAGGAGGTGACTCTGCCTGGAGGAGGCAGGTGACCCCACACTCACTCCAAACAAGCAGGGAACAGACCCTGACAGTGACAGGGGCGTGGGGGAGGGATCTTCGTCCCACAGCCCAGCCCTGAAAGCCTTAACACAGGGGTCCTCTTGACACACATCGGCCCTGCTGGCAGAGTGGGAAGGGGAATGCGCCCAATCTTTGAGACGCCGCCTATGGGCTGCTGACACTACTTAGCTCCTGACCTTGTGCCACAAGTGAATGCACACACTCCCTAGGAGCGCGTCCTTTCTGGTCCCAACCACAGCCGGGGAGGAAGAGGATACACTAGTAACAATGAAGGTTGGCCTGAGGACTAGGGGCTCTTTTCAGTGAGATGTTGAAGCTGGCCTTGCGGGAAAACAAAATGATGGAGGCTTTGTTTGAAGTCCATTAAGGGCAGTGTTTTGTAAGAGCCCCCCACCACAAGGCCCCCCGCTGCCTTCAATTATTTTAATTAAAAAAATCCCCCAATAAAAAATGCCTGGGACCAACTGTCAGGAAAAAAAATAAAAGAGAGAATTAAGAATAAGCAGTAATTTTAAAGGCACTTTTATTTTTCTTAACTTTCCATTTTAAGCCAGTGCTAATGGAGAACAAAATAGAGGCATTAGACATTTTGCATTAAAAAAAAATATATGCTTAGGCATTTATATCAGTATCAACTGAAGTGTTTTGTTTTCCATTTAATTACCCTCCGAGTCATGGAGCTTTAAATAAAAAGATATTATGGGGTGGGGGAGCGGGCAGGGAGGTATCTTTTCTATTTCAGGATTTGTTACCGGTATGCTCTAAATTTTACACCCACCCTGCTTGTCAAACTCATGAACTCAGGGAGGGCTAGGAGGCTTTCACCACCACAGGTGGGGCAGGGGAAGGGAATTTTCTTCCCAGGAGAGTAATCTTAAATATCCTTTCCGTGTTAAAATAAATAAAAATATATTATGGAGGGGCGCCTGAGTGGCTCAGTTAATTTCAGTTAATTTCGTGCGACTCTTGATTTCCACTCAGGTCACAATCTCATGGTTCAGGAGATGGAGCCCCGAGCTGAGCCCTGCGCTGACAGCACAGAGCCTGCTTGGGATCCTGTCTCCCTCTCTCTCTGCCCTTCCCCTGCTCATGTTCTCTCTCTCAAAATAAATAAGCTTTATATATATGTATATGGAACATAATGCAAAACAGGCCTAACTTAAAAATAAAACTGGGTAAAACTGAAGATGGATGAAAAAATCCCCTGCACAGACAAGGCTGGCTGCTATACCTCCAGGCCTCTGGGCCTCTCCGCTTTTAGTGCAACAGAAACATTTGAGAAGCCCTGCTAAAGGACGTTCCAGTCTGTCATAACTCTTACTTCCACTCCCTACACAGTGGCAGCTCTAAACCATCAGGGTTTTTTGTTTTTTTTTTGTACAATTCAACAAATATTTAACCCCTGCTATATGCCAGACCCTTCACACATCAGGGTAATTACCATTTCGGCCTGCCACGTGATGCAGGGTCAGCAGCCACTACCCGGGGGTAAATCCTAAGGCCCTCCTGACAGAGGAAGAGGCCTGCCACGCCAGGCTCTGTGCCAAAAGACCTGGACGCCAGAGCTCAATCATAACTGCAAGGCACTCTCTAAGTACATAGGACCCTCCTGCAGCAGAGGTTTAAAGATGGGGGGCTGCCCACATAGCTGTGCGGCTGCTATGGAGGGCCTGGGGTCTGGGGGAAGGGATCCCTGGACTACACCCAGTGCTGAGGACATCAGTACGACCAGCGGGGCACAAGACACCTGGGAAGTTATCACCCACACACCTGGGTGGCTATTTTTAAACATTTTAAGTGACATAAAGTGCATATACCTTAAGTGTACCGTCTGGTAAAGTTTTACAAACTGCACCCAGTTTGTATGGGTGCAGCCAGATCCAGAAATACATTTTTCTTAGCTCTTAGAAACCCCTTATTATGGAGCCACTGTTTTACCTTTGGACATCCAACCTTCAGTAAACACTTTCAGACACCTAGGAGAGGATTTATAACTGAAATAAACAAAACAAAAGAGGGCAACTCTTTTTAAAAATGGTCCGGTGCCACAGAGGCAAGGGGCTCAGAGCAGGGTATCCCTGTCCTTCCACATCAACATGACTGACCTGCACAAACTCCAGCACAGCCCAGTCCACAGGCACTGAGGCGGTCATCCATTAGCACATTCTCGGATCTTCTTGGTTTCCTAGGTGGTGAGGAACAGACCTCTACCACTACTCTCTGCAGTCTCCCAAACTAAAAACATAGGGAAGGTGCTCTACATTCAGGAAGAAAACAATGTTTCCATCTAATTATCACGAGCCCTGGTTCCAACCTGAGCAAACACACTGGCTTTCTCTTGGCTAGTAATAAAGGGGGCAATGCCTTAGGAAAACTTGTTGGAAACTCCCATCCACTGCAAATCAGGCACATTCCTTTCAGGAGGCAGTAAGTACATGATAAAGAAACGGTAATTAAAACCAGCATGGGGGCACCTCGGTGGCCCAGTCAGTTAAGCCTCCATGGGCTCAGGTCAGGATTGCACAGTTTTTGAGTTGGAGCTCCACTTCCAGCTCTGTGCTGACAGCTCAGAGCCTGGAGCCTGTTTGATTCTGTCTCCCTCTCTCTCTGCCCCTCCCCCATTTGCACTCTGTCTCTCTCAACAACAAACATTTAAAAAAAAAAAAAAAGAAAGAAAAAAGAAAGAAAGGAAGAAAAAAAAAACCAGCATGGACTCAGGCTCCTGGGTGGCCCAGCTGGTTGAGCATCTGACTTCACTCAGGTCATGTTGTTCCTGTTCGTGCATTTGAGCCCCACTTCAGGCTTTGTGTGGATGGTGTGGAGCCTGCTTGGGATTCTCTCTCTGCCCCTCCCCCACTCATGCTTTCTTGCTTTCAAAATAAATAAAACAACAACAAAAAAAAAACCAACAACAGCGTGGACTCTAACACAAGGCTTAGGTATGCACCACCGCTGTGGTATTGCAAAGTTTCTTCTTTTAATAAAGAAAAATTTTTCAACAGAAAAATACATAAAACACACACTTCAATGAAACACTGCAGTCGTTAAAAACGAAAACTGCAAAGACCTCCAAGCTCCCCAGAAATAGCACGGACAGTGCTAAAGAAAGCAGAATTGAAATGGCAATCATACTACAAAATTAGGCAAAAATGGTGACTAAACACAGGCAAACACCAGATGGGAAATATCTAGAAAAATTACACCCAGAGAATAGGAAAGGTAGAGCAGTAGTTCCAAGTTTGTTTTTATTTCCGCTTTTATGAACATGTTATTACTTGTACAAAAATTCATCCAAGTACCACTCCTATATAAGAGCTTTGTGGATCTTACTCATATTCCCACGTTTTTACACACTATACCTAAAGAATCTGGTCCAAAGCCTAATCTGGCCAGCTGCTAAAAAAGAACCAGACCCAGGGCCTGGGTGACTCAGTGGGTTAAACATCTGACTCTTGATTTTGGTTCAGGGCATGATCTCGTGGTTGGTGAGTTGAAACCCACATCAGGTTCCACACTGCTGACAGTGCAGGGGGCCTGCCTGGGATTCTCTCTCTCTCCATCTCTCTCTCTCTGCCTCTGTCTCTCAAAATAAATAAATAAACTTAAAAAAAGAAAAGAAAAAGAAGAACCAGAGCAGCTGCTAATGCCCCAGCCCTTGGAGTTAAAGGGAAGAGCAAAGGAATGAGAAAACTCAAAAGTGCTCACCACCCCTCATATTTACACAATACATTATACTTAGCACATCCTTGAGTAACTCAGTGGCACTGTAAGCTGGACAAAGATTTCTATCCTCATAACATTATTTCAGTGAAAGCTGTGTCACTTGCCAAGATGGATCTCGGGAGTCCAGTGGCCAGAGTGAGGACAGAATCCAGCCTCCTGCCTGGCTGGGTTGCCCAGAGCAAATCACTCCAGTTCCCCGTATCTTTAAAATCCAGATAACACAAGCCACTTCACCGAACTTCAGTGAAGATGCAATCTGATAAAAGGCAATGATAGTTTCCAAGGGGGAGTGGAGGTGGGAAAGGGTGATTCCTAAGGTCTTCTCCCATCCCCAAAACCAAGGCCCTGAAGCCAGCTGAGTTCTGACAAAGGCAGAAGAGTCCAGGAGTTCCAGAGCGACCTTGGCACTAAACACATAATAAGTGCTCAAAGAACATCTGATAGGACTAACCCAGCCAGGGAGCCCTCTGTCATCAGCTGATGATTAGGAAGAAAACAAGTCATGAGCTACCTGAACACAAACCCTGGCCCCCAACTGTGAGACTACAATGTTTTGCACCGCATACAGATGGTGCATTTAGCACTGTTAAAGACAAAGTATTCTGCGCATTAACTTCAGCTATACTTCAAATATGTTTCTGCATGGTCCTGTTTAAAAACATTCAAAAAGAGAACTGATGGTTACCAGAGGGGAGATGGGGGAGGGATGGGTGAAACAGGTGAAGGGGATTAGTATACTTACCATGAGTGCTGAATAATGTACAGAATTGTTGAATCACAATCCTGTACACATGAAATGAATATAACGCTGTATGTTAACTATAGTGGAATTAATAAAAACTTAAAAAATAAAATAAATTCAGAAACCACTGCTTTCCAAGAAGAAAAGAAAATGGTCCTACTGATATTTTCTTCTCTCTAGCCCTCCTCCACCAGCGTGTATCAGTTCCACTCTGGTGAATAAATCTAGATCTTTGGAAAAACCAAATTCTATCTTAGAGATAAAAAATTCTAAACTGTAGGTCAGAGAAAGTGCTGAAGAGTAAAACAGAAGTCTCAAGAACAGTTTAAGATGAACATGTCTAGACTATTCTATTTGAATGGCTTTATTGACCTTTTTCATTAATTTACGATCATATTCACTGTTTTAAGTCACAGAATTATCTCATGGATTTCTGCTCTTTGTACCTGACCAGATCAGAATGGCTGTGATCGCTGACATTTCTCCTCATCAATGAGAATTCCGTTCTACAGATGGGATGGTCAGAAGTACATCAAAACAAACAAACAAAAAACAAGTGGCCTTTTAAATATGGGACTATTAAAATGGCCAATCGTTATGGGGTCCTTCCAAGAAGTCACAACAATCCCTCTCTGTGAGCAGCTTCTGAAGCTCTGGGCACATATGTTGAGTCAGAGAATCCTAAGGCTACACTTTGTAGCTATGAGGTCAATACCAGAGAAATTCCTCTTTACCCCTTCCACAGCATGCATGACTAGGAGACTATCTAGCTCCGTTTCCTTCTCCAAGAGTCCAACCTGTACCCTAGAGCAAGAAGAGAGTAAAAGGACAACACTGACATTCACAACCTCCTGGTTCTTCTGCTAGGAAGCTTCGGCAGTCCCAGCCTGCAGCTCCTGTTTGAGCTGCACTCCAGAGGGCTCTCAGGAAGGGACCACACCCTTGCCTTTACTGGGGCACTACTCCTGTCATTCAACATAAAAACATAAAGACCCAGTGATAGGCCCAATCAGGACTTCAGCCATAGGAGGTGTGGTCCCCGTCAGAGAACATCAAATCTAACCCAGTGGTGAGGTTGCCAAAAAAGCAGAAAGTAGAAGGGAGTTCAGTTTAAATCAGTGTCTTAGAACATCAGGCCGTAAGCAGCTTTGCTGGAACCCCTTCCAGCTCTGCCCTTTCCAAGGGATGGAAATTATATTTACCGTGTATGTGAGACTAAAAGCCACTGCACACTGTGCTCTAATGCCACGTCAGGCAGTTCATCACACTGCTTCATTCATAAGGCTGGGGACAGGGTAGAGCCACTCGAATTTAGTACCTTGCTGTGCCTGAAATGTTCTTTAAGTGCTCTCACCTACAGTCACCTGCCCACCCTATAGAACTTCCCCACTAATTTAAAGAGACTATAATCTGCTCATGTTTAAATTATGACGAACAGGAACATTTCAACTGGAAAAATCGTCACACATCTTAGTTTGTGATGCCAATTAGGTCTTTAGGAAAGAAAAAAAAAAACACCTGATCATCTTACGTAAAGTAATTTGTCCTAATTGGTACATAATAGGTCAGATTATAATTTGTGGATTACCCCCACCTGGTAAATAGTTCATTTAACATTTTAGAGCTACCAAAAATTAGTCTCATTATTTGACAATAAAATGTTCACTTCCAAATGGATCTAAGTGGTGGGAGTGTAGTTAGGGCAGAACAACAGGTTTCCATAATCCTATATTATCAAGATAAATTTTCTGATGAAATTCACCTAGGGCTCAAGGCTCCTTCCAGAAAGGGTGAGATCCTAGAGAAAGTAAAGCCTCCTAGAAGCACAAGAGACTAATTATATCATCAAGGCCAGTGAAAAATAAAACAAAAGCAAAAAACTAACCTTATCTCAGTCCTTCTTACTCTTGAGGTCTGTCCTTTCCTTACTTTTAATACCTCCCCTCACTGGGGAAATTTAAAAATAATACCCTCTCATAAACAACATTTTTTTTTCTCAAATGTCTACTTGCAGGAAACCTTGCAGACATCACTAAATGGCCAAAGGGACCAACCATTAGTGGCTCTGCCTCTAATTTGCGCCAGGACTCAGGCAGGTGACAGCAGCCTGCGCTCAGGCACCACTGACTGCTCGGGCAGCCTGGGCGCTGCTGGGTCGCTTCAGTCTCCCAATGCCAAGGCCTGGAGCCCCGCCTCTCTCTCTCTCTCTCCAAGGCCCAGCACCCAGGTAAAGAGGTAAAATACCACCAGTCTAAGGTAAAGTGGAAATGGTGAGTCAAAGGCACTCACAAAACAAACAAAAAACCGTTACACAAAGCCTCCCCCAACTCTCACAAGCTGCTTCCTTCCCTTTCTAGAAGTTTTATTTTTAGTTCATTTCAAAAAAGTTGGCATTACTTACCTCTGAAAATACTAGGTATGTTCGTTACTAGAAAGGGAAAGCTCTTAAGAAGTAAAACAGGAAACTGAAGCCACGTTCACATTCCCACCACCCAGAGAAACATTTGGGGGTACTCTCAAGTGTGTGTTAATGGAGATTTTTAAAACCTAGTTAGGACCATACTTCATAACTGGGTCCTGCTGTTTACGCTTTGTGATCTTGGGGCTTTTTGTTTTTTAACTTGGCCTCATGACGTTGCCATTTCCCCAAGTGGTTACGAATTATTCCCTGAAAACAGTTACTAAAGTTCTAGAACAAATACAAGAGCAATTCCTTGTAAAATACACTCCATTATCCGAGTTGAACAGGACCCTCGACTGTTTTCTACAAAACTCACTTGCCTGAAACTTCCTTATTTCTGTGCCAATTCCCGGAGAAAGTGGGAGGCGCGCACCAGAAAGCGCCCCGCACACCCCTCTCCACCCCCGCCTGCACCTCCCTCGAAACGTGTCCACTCCTCAGGCTCTCGGCCCCAGCGGCCCGGCCTGCGACCCCCGGGCACCCACCCGGGAGGGAGGCGAGCGGCACGCGCGGGGACGCCCAGCCTCTCCAGTCCTGGCGGCACAGCGACGACCCCCTGCGCACACCTGCACGACGCGCCCGCTCCGGCGTTCGCGGGGCTAGGCTGGCCAGATCCACAACGCGGTGGCCCAGGGCCACGTTTCCACCCCGAGGCGGGGAGGAGAGCCGAGAGCAAACGGCAGGCAGGCCGTGATGCGTCCGCGTAGCGGCGGGACCCTCACCTGTGAGCGAGACGCCAGCTCCATTCTTCCCACGCGGGCTGCAGCCTCCTGCTACCACGCGGCCGCGGGAACCTGGCTCGCCACGGGCCCGTCGCCAGCAGAACACCCGCGGCCGCGCAGCCCGCGCGCTGCGCCGGGAGCTCCAGCGGGCTCGGGGAGGGGCGCACTCGGCGCCCGGGACGGGGGAGCTCGCCGCGCCTCCCACCCGGCGCCGCCGCGCTGGGCTGCGAGGCTCGAGTCTCGGACCAAACTTTCGCGACCGGTGAACTTCGCTTCGGCCGCGGCGTGAGAGGAGGCAGCAGACGGGCGCGGCCCCAGGCGGCTGCGGGTGCGGGGGCGCCGGGCTCCCCCCTGCAGCGGCGGGAGGGAGTGGAGCCGTCCGGCCGGGTTTCGCGCGGGAGAAATGAGGGGGCAGTCCCGGCGCAGCCTCCAGCTGGCACGCCCGGCTACGCGCGCCGGATATTTGCACGGCTTATTCCAGGTCCTGCCCTGGAGCACATGCCTCTGTTGCAATCCGTGTCTCTGCTCCAGAAAAGCATTGTAGAGCTACTTCAGAGCTGGTTTTGTTTCGCTGTTGCAAAGGGGCGGGGTTCCGCCGCCTCCCCAAACATTTTCTACAGGGTTCACTTTGCAAACCAGGCATTCCGGGTTGGGGAGCTGCAAAATCCCCTGGAACTTTAGACAGCCTTTGCTACACCATTGTACACGTAGGCCTATAGCCCCACTAGAGATTTCTAGAGGTTAGAAAGCTGATTAACGAATACTGGCTGAGCACGTAGTATGTGTCAGGCACTGTATTAGACCTGGCAACACAAGATTGCACAAAAAACAGGTCCCTGCTCTGTCGGAGCTTCGGGAGGCAGCCACGGGCATGACGACATAAATGCAGTATTCATCCAGGTAAGTGTAACAGTAATGTCACAATTAATTTGATTAATAATTTAACAATTCAAATATCGATAATGGTGATAATAAATTCAATTATAATGATGCAAATAAAAGTAAATGTGGAGCTATGATAGATGCCAGGAAGGAAAAGGTAAGTGGTACTACGGTGGTTTAAAACAGGGAGACTTAATTTGGCACAGGTCAGGGAAGAATTCTTAAAGTTTAGGTATGAAGAGTGAAGAATTAAGTGGGTGGAGATTGTGGAAGGCTTAAAGTAGGTATTGGGGGAGGGTGATGCATGAAGTTGTCCTCAAATCCTAGCAGGGTTGCTGGGCAGTATTGAGAACCAGTTTAGCACTGTGGTCTTGAGTTCACAGTGGAACACTCTATGCGTGAGACCTTCTGCAGCCCTTCTTGGCTGCTTGGGAATCTGACATTCATCTTTTCTTGGTTGAAGCAGGGAATGAAGTTGGTCAAACATTGCTAAAGCTTGGGGAGAAAACATCTGGGAACTGCCCCCTTTTTCCTACTTTCACTGGTTCAGCAAACATGTCTTATGTGCTCTCCATGTTCCAGACTGTGGGGGAAGAAAGACCAATAAAATCTGGTCTGATTTTTTTAAAAAGTTTTGTTTTCTATTTATTGGGTAAGCTATTCATTATAGCCACTTTCATTTTTATTATGCCCTATCTCCTTAAATCTTCCCAATATTCTTCCAGATTCTTGTTATCCACATTTTTAAATAAGGAGACAGAATCTAAGAAGATACATTAGGGGAAAGGTCCCTGTCACCCTGCTAGTAAATCACAACTGCAGACTGCCAAACTGAAAACCATTCCTTATGCCTCCAAATTCAGCATTCTCTCCGTTATTCTTTACCTTTTCCCTTTGGTTGCCAGGAAACTCAAGAGTGAAATTTATTCCCTTAGAACTTTTTTTTTTTTTTTTGTATATTTGCTTTCCATGAAACAGTGATCTTATTTTCATCTGTTTCCTTTCATTGTAGGTTGTATCATATCCCTTTTGCAAAAGGGAATATAAATTTGACATAGGTCAGATTTTGCAAAGCACTTAAAGTAACCTAGTTCTTATTTGGAAAACTATAAACAACTGAGCCTTCTTGCTTTAGAGATTTGCTGTAACTAGTCCTTAAGTCTTCAATTGTCAACCCATAAACTTTCTTCCTTTGTCTGGAAAAGCCCATGCACTTCAGTAGTACTTAGTAATTGATTCTATAGTGGTGTGTTTGTTGTCCGATTGTGGTTCCATTCTGTTCACAGTTGACCCTTGAACAACCAGGGGGTTAGGGGTATTAAGCCCCACCACAGTCAAAAATCTATGTGTAACTTTTGACTCCCCCAAAACTTAACTACTAATAGCCTACTGTTAATACATATTTTGTATGTTATGTGTATTATATGCTGTATTCTTACAATAAAGTAAGCTACAGAAAAAATGTTAAGAAAATTGTAGGAAGAGAAAATACACTCACAGTACTGTACTGTATTTATCTTTAAAAATCCATGTATAAGTAAACTGTACAGTTCAAACCCACGTTTTTCAAGAGTCTACTTACTACTCATTGTTACTTGTGAGCACTGAGTTTCAGCTTGGCACTGCAAGAATGAGAGTCCTTTCCCAGAAGCAATAGTATACATATTGCAACAGAGGAAAAGGAGATGCCATGTTTGTAAATTTCTTTAAGAATCTCTGTCTCCAAGCGCCTGGGTGGCTCAGTCAGTTGAGCGTCCAACTTTGGCTCAGATCATCATCTCCCAGTTCGTGGATTTGAGCCCCACGTCGGGCTCTGGGCTGACAACTCAGAGCCTAGAGCCTTCTTCAGATTCTGTCTCTGTCTCTCTATGCCCCTCCCCCATGCTCGCTTTCGCTCTCTCTCTCTCAAAATTAAGTAAACATTAAATTTAAGAATTAAAAAAAGAATCTGTCTAGAAATCTATGCTTGCTTTTTATATGTTTCCATGAGAGGATTAAAAACTTAGTCTATAGTACCTTCCACGAGGTAGGAAATCTGTGATTAAATGCCATCACACATGCTTCGAATGACATGAAATAGTTGTGATTATTTATCGACCATGACCCACAATTTTTTCTCTGTAAAAAGAGTTCAAACACTTCTCCTCTGCTCTGAAGTAGTGGCTCTGCCCTCCCCACAGAGCTCAGCTTTGGACAAATCCTCAGTGCACCCTTTATAGCCAAGAAGTGTACCAGTTTGGTATTCTGGATAGCCCAGCAAAGAATCTACCTTTGGCAGAAAGCTGGACGCAATGTGGGTAATATCTGAATACCGCTTAGCATTAATTTTGATCATGAATGAATGAAGTGACAGTTAAGATAACGTCTCCACTTGCTCTCTATGTCTTGGGATCTTGAAAGTCCCATCTCATTGAGATAAGACCTGACCTAGAAAGGAAGACAGCCCTAAATTTGAGACCCTCAGAGATCACATTTCCAAGTTGTTACAGAACAAAAGATCTAAAATTGAGTCTCTTACAGGAGAGTCATCATCTAACCGTGACTGGGTGCCGTTCTGGAAGGTTTTCTTTAATTACAAACTGGTATCCTTTCTTCCGGACTTGGCTTGCCAAGATACTGCTGTCACAGCCAGCTTAAATACATTCTGATAAAAACCATTTGAATGGCTATGGAGAAAAAGACACGAATGACCAATAATCGATGCCTTTATACATTGGGTGCAAAAAAGTACACATCAGGTGAAACTGTAATGCCCATGCTTCTACCAAAAAGTCAATGGTAATAGTGGCATCCATCACAGCAGCTAACTAAATGAACACCGACTGGGCACCAATCCCTGTGCTGAGTTCATCTTTGCAAAGCATTCTCTCATTTAATCTTTCAGCTGTGACAGTTACCCATCTGTTCCTCCAACACAGTCCCGGGAAAATAAATCAAACAATGTTTTCAAAGCGTTTGAGATTTCTTAGAGATGCTATATAAACTCAAAATACAATTAATGCAATCCATATTTCATAGGGTTTTTGCAAAATGTATGTTATTAATAATTTATCCTGTGAACATATAACTATGACTAGGGACTGACAAGAAATGGATGAAAATGAAAACAGATTATCCAATAACTCTTACCTTTCTAAGAACTTATGTGTTATAAAAGGAAATGGTAATGATCCATTTCTAATCAGTGGTACCAACAAAAGTACTGTGGGACATAGTTTTTAAAGAACTAAGGTTTTTTTCACAATTATATAGACAGCATTTTAAAAATATAAATATAATTAATAATATAATTATAAAATATCAACATAACGAGTTCAGGAAAAATGTATCTGTAAAACATAACTTTTAAATTCATTCCTCAATGACTAAAAGTCTTAAGACATTTCATTAGTTTTGATTTTTGATTTTTTTTATTAAAAAAATTTTTATGATGTTTATGTATTTTTGAGAGAGAGACAGAGCATGAGCATGAGAGAAAGACACAGAATCTGAAGCAGGCTCCAGGCTCTGAGCTGTCAGCACAAAGCTCGATGTGGGGCTCAAAAACTCACAAACTGTGAAATCGTGACCTAAGCGGAAATCACGCACTTAACCAACTGAGCCACCCAGGTGCCCCCAGAGTATTTTTTAAAACAGGGTTTTAATTTCTATTTTGTCCAAGCTAAAATACCAACTATCCAGTATTTCAAAAAAGAATTTCAAAGTATCACTATTCATTCCAATATGAAGGAAACTTTATTGCTTCAGGTAAGGCCCATAATCTCATTTATTTGCTAAACCTATTCAGCATCTGGCAAGCAATAATAGAAAATTTTGGGGGCGCCTGGGTGGCTCAGTCGGTTAAGCAGCCGACTTCGGCTCAGGTCATGATCTTGCGGTCCGTGAGTTCGAGCCCCGCATCGGGCTCTGTGCTGACAGCTCAGAGCCTGGAGCCTGTTTCAGATTCTGTATCTCCCTCTCTCTGACCCTCCCCCGTTCATGCTTTGTCTCTCTCTGTCTCAAAAATAAATAAACGTTAAAAAAAAAAATTTTTTTTAAATAATAGAAAATTTTGCAGAATTAAATGGAAAATTTGGGATCAGAAATGTAAAATTTCTCTAAATACTTTGCCCTACAAATATTCTGTATTAAAACTATATATCGATATCGATATCGTCTCCAGACTTTGGAATTTCCAAAGTTATTACAGATTTATCTTTTTTACTGGCAATAATCAAGTATTCATGCTGGTGGTAAGGGTAGATCACATTTGTGATAGAAAATCCCCAGAATTAGGGCACCCCTGGGTGGCTCAGTTGGTTGAGTGTCCAACTTCGGGTCAGGTCATGATTACACAGTTGGGTTTGTGAATTCGAGCCCAGCATTGGGCTGTCTGCTGTTAGGGCAGAGCCTGCTTCAGATCCTCTGTCCCCTTCCCTCTCTGTCCCCACCCCACGCCTGTTCTTTCTCTCTCTCTCTCATTCAAAAATAAACAAACATTAAAAAAAAAAAAAGAAGAAGAAGGGTGCCTGGGTGGCTCAGTCGGTTAAGCGTCTGACTTCAGCTCAGGTCATGATCTCACGGTCTGTGAGTTTGAGCCCTGCATCAGGCTCTGTGCTGACAGCTCAGAGCCTGGAGCCTGCCTCAGATTCTGTGTCTCCCCCTCTCTCTGCCCCTCCCATGCTCATGCTGTCTCTGTTTCTCAATAATAAATAAACATTAAAAAAAATTTTTTTTTCAAAAAGAAAAGAAAATCCACAGACTTGGACGATTATGGGTTCATTTATTGTTCATTTATTCCCTTAAACTCCCAGGTGATTTTATTAGCATGTATGTTTGAGAGCCATCGCTCTTACCTAGCTCAGTGGTTTGCAAAGTGGGATCCTAAGACCAGCAGTATCAGCATCTCCTGGAAAAAACATTCAAATTCTTGAGCAGGTATGTCTGCATTCTTTACAAGAGTCTTCCCCCAGCACACATACCTATCTTTCTTCTTCCAAATCTATACCCTTTCTGGACTTGAATGTGGCTAAACTGTCCCAGATAAGATTACTCTTGGTTGATAATCTGATCACCATGCCTTCCACAGCTTTCAGCTCTGACCTGCTTATCACGTGCGGATTCGTTTATAGCTTTTGAGTCCAAATGAGCTCCTGACCTTGCTAACTGTCGTACCAGGAAATTTCTGACAGCATAAAACTCAAGGTCTAATCTTAAGACTATGTAATGAAACTGATAACCATAAATTCCAAGTTGGACTCAGGAAATGGTGTGCAACAGGACTTGGGCATTTCTGTTATTTCCAGAGCAAATCATATCTGTATAGGAAATATGGACAGGAAGTCATCCACTATGAAAGCGTGTTAAATGTGGCGTGTTACAGAGTGTCATTTTGCATGCACAGCCTTATCACACTCCTCTTGTAAACAGGAGGTGGGCTGCTTCAATCAGACACTGACCAAGTAAACAGAAATGTTGTTTTCAGTCTTTTCTTTAAGAAAGGCAACATTCCAGCTCCCCTGCCTCTTTACTAAAATTGCTGCCACTCTATCTTTCCTCACCACTTTCTTTCCAAACACTCTAAAACTGTCCAACATTTTATATAAGAGTTTGTAGTTCTGTAAGGGCCCAGGAAAGGCTGAGAGGATTTCTTATGTAAGAAGTTTTTGCCATTGGTTAGGAAAGCTGGGGTATGTGATGGCCCAGACAGAATCTCTTATACTTGAAACATACTTCCCAAAACAGGAAGAAAAGCAAAACAGTCAGACGGGAACTGAGACAATACTAAACGTAATATACAGAATTATATTTTCAGAAACTGCTCGTGTTCTATTGACTATTAGTGCCCGGGATGATATTCATAGCCTAAAACTCATGTTCTGAGAGAAGGTAAATCAGTGCCTACATTACAACCAAAAGGGAATTTACCCACAAGGTCGAAAGAAAAAGCCAGTGCAAGCAAACCATTTATTTGACGCAGTAACTTTAACTTTTGCTTTCTTCTCTTCCTTAAAAAAACAAAACAAAACAAAAGGCAAACTAAACTATTGGAATAGGCTAGGCAAGAGGCTAGTATCAGCAGTTACTGAAGTTTATTAACTTCTGGTTAAAACTGTAACTGCTTTGGGCGCCTGGGTGGCTCAGTCGGTTAAGCGTCCGACTTCAACTCAGGTCACGATCTCACGGTCCGTGAGTCCGAGCCCCGCATCGGGCTCTGGGCTGATGGCTCAGAGCCTGGAGCCTGCTTCCGATTCTGTGTCTCCCTCTCTCTCTGCCCCTCCCCCGTTCATGCTCTCTCTCTGTCTCAAAAATAAATAAACAAAAAAAAAATTTAAAAATAAAACTGTAAC
Organism: Panthera tigris; assembly: GCF_018350195.1. Classification (NCBI taxonomy): domain Eukaryota; kingdom Metazoa; phylum Chordata; class Mammalia; order Carnivora; family Felidae; genus Panthera; species Panthera tigris. The sequence goes on from NC_056661.1 coordinate 113,243,335, forward strand.
TGCTTAAAAGTATTTAAGTATCTTCAAAACTCATGAAATCATTTAAAGGAAACCTTGGAGATGAGCAAAAATGGTTGTGCTGACAGCTTCTGCTTCAGCATCTGGATCTCCATTCCCTCCAGCAATACGACTGCTGTGCACCATCACTAATGCACATTTCAGCTGGCATCTGGTAGCCTTTGTAGACCTCTAAGCTTCAGAAGCCCCTTTGCCCCCCTTAGACTGCAAATAAAGACATAGCTGTGGTTTTGTGGCAAACAACCCATCTTTAAGCAGCTTGTTTTTTCATTTTGTAAAAAATAGATTTTCTTTCTCTCCTGGGACCCACATAGAGTTGAAATACACCACCAGAAGTATCATTTTCAGTTGCATGTTTAAATTTTTAAAAATTTTTAAGCTTTATTTATTTTTGAGAGAGACAGAGACAGAGCGTGAGTGGGGGAGGAGCAGTGGGACACAGAATCAGAAGCAGGCTCCAGGCTCTGAGCTGTCAGCACAGAGCCGTACTACGCGGGGCTTAAACTCATAAACCATGAGATCATGACCTGAGCCTAACTCAGACACCCAACGGACTGAGCCACCCAGGTGCCCCTGATTGCATATTTTAAATTGAGATCATTGTAGATTCACATGCAGTTATAAGAAATAATGCAGAGAAATTCTGTGTGCATTTTGCCCGGGTTCCCCCAATAGCAACATTTTTGGAAATTACAATAAGGTGTCATGCAGGATATTGATACAATTTACCAATCCAATTTAGATTCCTCCCATGTGACTTGCAAGTGTGTGTGCATGTGTGTCCAGCATTTAGTTCCATACAATGTTATCACACACATAGCTTTGTGCCTGCAACTCAGTAGTCAAGATACTGGACATTCCAACCTCACAAGACCCCTCCTGTTTCCCTTTTATAACCACACCCACCACTCTGCTATTTACTCCTTCCTTTCCTGAACCCCTGGTAACCGTTGATCTGCTCTTTGTTTATAACATTTTATAATTTCAAAACTGGTAGGGGCACCTGGCTGGCTGAGTTGGTAGAGCATGTGATTCTTCATCTAGGGATCATGAGTTTGAGCCCCACATTGGACAAGGAGCCTACTTTTTAAAAACCACTATATATACCCAAGGGATACAGGAGTACTGATGCATAGGGGCACTTGTACCCCAATGTTTATAGCAGCACTCTCAACAATAGCCAAATTATGGAAAGAGCCTAAATGTCCATCAACTGATGAATGGATAAAGAAATTGTGTTTATATACACAATGGAGTACTACGTGGCAATGAGAAAGAATGAAATATGGCCCTTTGTAGCAACGTGGATGGAACTGGAGAGTGTGATGCTAAGTGAAATAAGCCATACAGAGAAAGACAGATACCATATGTTTTCACTCTTATGTGTATCCTGAGAAACTTAACAGAAACCCATGGGGGAGGGGAAGGAAAAAAAAAAAAAAAAGAGGTTAGAGTGGGAGAGAGCCAAAGCATAAGAGACTGTTAAAAACTGAGAACAAACTGAGGGTTGATGGGGGGTGGGAGGAAGAGGAGGGTGGGTGATGGGTATTGAGGAGGGCACCTTTTGGGATGAGCACTCGTGTTGTATGGAAACCAATTTGACAATAAACTTCATATATTGAAAAAAAAATAAAACACACAATACTAGATATAAAAATAAAAAAATAAATAAATAAATAAATAAAAACCGGTATATAACCTTTTAGAGAATGCTATGTGACCCTTTGGAATTGGCTTTGTATTTTCATTTTTTTATTTTTTAAAGTTTATTTATTTATTTTGAGAGAGAGAAAGCACGAGTGCACCAGCAAGAGAGGGGCAGAGGGAGAGAGGGAGAAAGTGAGAGAAAGAGAGAATCTCAAGCAGGCTCTGTGATCACCTCAGAACCCAACGCGGCGCTCAATTCCCCCGACCCTGGGCTCATAACCTGAGCCTAAATAGGAGTCAGATGTTCAACCGACTGAGCCACCCAGGTGTCCCTTGGAATTGGCTTTTTAAAGTCAGCATAATTCTCTGGAGATTCATCCAAGTAGTTGTATTTATCAGGTCAACTCTTCCTGTTTATTGCTGAGTAGTCACGATGTGTATGTACCACAGGTTTTAACCATCACCTATGGAAGGACACTTGGGTTGATTCTAGTTTGGGGGGTATTACAGATAAGGCTGCTATGAACATTTGTGTGAAGGTAGTCTTCATTTCTTTGGAATAAAGAGTGCACTGACTGAATCATATGGTAGTTGCAAGTTAGTTCCAGATGAAATTGCCAAGTTTTCCCAGACTGGCTCTACCATTTCACATTCCCAGCAGCAACGTGGTGAGCGATCCAATCTCACCTCCTGGATTGGGTTCGACTCCAGACGCGTCTTCTCCTGTATTTGTTGTTGTTACTGTTTCTTATTTTAACCATTCTGAGAGATGTGTAGTGATAACTCAGTGTGGTTTTCATTTGCATTTCCCTGATGGCTAATAACATAGAACATCTTTTCATGTGCTTATTTACCATCTTGATTTCCTCTTTGATAAAACGTCTTTTTTCTTTTCACCCTTTTTATAATTGATTTTTTCTTCACCGTTGAATTTTGAAAATTCTTTTTACGTTCTCAATATTAGCCCTTTGTCAGATATGTGTCTACAAATATTTTCTACCAGTCTTTAGTGGGTCTTTTCATCTTCTTCACAGATGATTTCACCAAGCAAAAGTTTTTAGTTTTGATGAGATTCAATTTACCACTTTTTCCCCCCCGAAACAGTTATAATTTTACATTTTATATTTCAGTCTATGATCCATTTTGTGTTTCTTTTTTTTAAGATGTGAGATTTAGGTCAAGTTTTATATTTTCCCCCCATGTCCAGTTGCTTTAAGCAGCGTTTGATGAAACGGCTATCCCTCCCGCATTGAATAACTTTTGTACCTTTGTTGAAAGTCAGGTGAGCATGTCTGTGTGGGGCCACTATTTGGTTCTCTATTCTGTTCCCTTAATACCTCTGAATCAGTATCACACCGTCTTCATTACTGTAGCTGTATAGTTAAGACCGCAGGATCAGATGGAGTAATTCTTCCTACTTTATCTCTCTTTGTAAAGATTATTTTAGCTACTCTGGGTCAATGCTTTTCCCTATAAATTTAAGAAAAAGCTTGCCTATATCTACATAAAGACTTGCTAGAATTTTGATAGGAAATGTATTAAGCCTATAGATTAACTGGAGGAGAATTAACATCATTACAATATTGAGTCTTCCAATCCATGATCAAGTTATGTCTCTCCATTTATTTATGTCTTTTTTGATTTCTTCTATCAGAATTTGTTATTTTCAGCATATAGATGCTATTCATGTTTTTTTTTTTTTTAATTTTTTTAATGTTTTAAAGCTGTCAGCACAGAGCCCGACGTGGGGCTCGGGCCCACAGACCGTGAGATCATGACCTGAGCCGAAGTTGGATGCCTAACCGACTGAGCCACCCAGGTGCCCCAATGCTATACATGTTTTAAGTGCATACATAAGTATTCATTTTCTTTGGAGCAATTATAAATACTATTTTTACAATGATGTTGCAAATTATTTTTAATTTCAGCTTCTGTATATTAACTGTTCCTATATAGAAATGCAATCAATTTTTGTACGTTGTTCTTTTATCCTGTGACCTATCTGAACTTACTTATTACTCCTAGGAGGTTTTGGGAAATTCTTAGAGATTTTCTACATAGACAGTCATGTCACCTGCAAATAGAGACCATTTTATTGCCTCCTTTCTAAATAATATGCCTTTTATTTCTTTTTATTTTTTAATGTTTATTTATTTATTTTTGAGAGAGAGAACAAGCATGGGAGGGGCAGAGAGAGGGAGACACAGAATCTGAAGCAGGCTCCAGGCTCTGACCTGTCAGCACAGTGCCTGATGCAGGACTTGAATTCATGAACCGTGAGATCATGACCTAAGCCAAAGTCAGATGCTTAACCGACTGAGCCACCCAGGTGCTTCTATGCCTTTTTTTTTTTTTCTTGCCTTACTGAGTGGCTAGATCCCCCAGTACAATATTGAATAAAAGTAAAAGAATTGTTTAAAATGTTTAATTTTCTAATTTTTTAAATCAGTTTTTTAAATATTTTTTTAATGTTTATTTATTTTTGAGGGAGAGAGCGAACAAGCATGAGCAGGGGAGGGGCAGAGAGAGGGGGCCATACAGAGGATCTGAAACAGGCTCTGTGCTGACAGCTGTGAACCTGATGTGGCCGCTTGAACTCACAAACTGTGAGATCACGACCTGAGCCGAAGTCAGAAGCTCAACTGACTGAGGCACCCAGGCGCCCCATAACTTTATTGTTTTAGCTGCAGGTTCTGGCAAATAGCAAAATTTGTCTGCAGCTTTCTCTCTTTCTACCCTCTCCCTCCTCCTGATGACTAGAACATCTGGCCCATGCATATTATTCAAAATGTCTGATTGTAGTCAACAGATGTGATTTTCAAAAACAAAAAGAATAGTAAAAGTTTAGCATTTCTCTTGGGAATTAGTGAGCAACGTTTTATATTTTTTCATCATGGCAGCATCGTGTGAGGCAGCTAAAAAATGGCACATTTTTTTGTTGGATGCTATGGACTTGATGCCCCCCCCCCAAATTTATATGTTGAAGCCTTACCTCCAATGTGACTGTATCTGAAGATAAGGTCTTTAGGGGGTAATTAAAGTTGAGTGAAGTCAGAAGAGTGGGGCCCTCTTCCCAGATAACTATCGGCTTTATAAAAAGAGGAAGACATCTCTCCCTCTCCCTGCCATGTGGGCACATGGAGAAAAAGGCAACTGTCTCCAAGCCAGAGGAGAGCTCTCACCAGACACTGAATCAGGTGGCACCTTGATCTCGTACTTCCCAAACGCTACAATTCTGAGACAATAAATACCTATCGCTTAAGCCACCCAGTCTATGCTATTTTGTTATGGCAACCTGAGCTGACTGATACATTGGATGTGTGCCAGTGATACCCAAGGGGAAAAGCCCTCGCTATGCTTGGCCAGCCCACGCTACATAAGAAAGCAATGGTGGTACATCTTGTCCTAAGGTCCTAGGGAAGAAAGCAAAGGAAGTGTGATTCAGTTTTTATGCTTGAGATCTCATTATCAGCAGCAGGAGAGATTGCTAGGGTTCCCACAATGTTTCATGACAACTAAGTGGAACACTCTACCTTGATCAGGGAATGCTTCCCAATATGGAGGTAGCATGAACCCTGTAAAAACAGAGGTCCACACAGACCAGCAAGCCCAGGGATACCTCGAGGGGTGGTTCTCGGGTTAGCATGCCTCGGAACCACCTGAGGTGCTTGTTCGAATTGCAGATACCTGCCCTACCCTTCCAGATGTGGATTCAGTAGGTCCAGCATTAGGACGAACAACTATGCCAGTTTGCACGGTACTGTCCTGGTTTTACTAAAACCACGCTGCTCGGGAAACACCTTAGTTCTGGGTTTAGGTGCTGGAATCTGCCCATTTAACAAGCATTACAGTAAATTTGGATGTGAATAATCTTCAGACTATCCTTTGAGAAATGCTGACCTGGAGAGTTGATGTTAACGTACAATTTTTATCAGGTGGAAGGAGAAGATGTTATAAAGAGCACCTGTGAAAAGAACTTGCTGGATTTTAAGCATATTCACTTTTAAGCCCATATTGTGGATGGGAAGATGACAACTTACATATTTCAGTAAACAACACCCACCAGACTTGAGCACCTAATGTCCTCCTTTTGCCAGTGCCCAATTTGTGACATTCATGGTAACTTTTGCTTCTGAAACACTGCTTTCCTTTTCACCCTTACTGCAGACATCATTCTTGTTGACTTCGACATCTAGGTGTCCTGCTTCTTGACTTCCTCACATTCTGTATCAATCAAAGTCCAGTCAAGAAACAGGAACGATGGCAGTAATTTGCACAGAGAGAATTTAATGTGGAGAATTGTTAGCTAGGTATAAAATTCTTAGCAAGGTAACTGAAAGGGTAAATTGAGAAGACTAAGTTATTGCTGCCATAGGCAGCGACCATCCCTAGGGTGGAGGAAAGAGAGGAGGCCAGGATTATCAAGTAGACAGTGAGAAGAGGGCCTGGAGAGCGGAAACCCACGCCTCTGAGGAGCAGTCTGCTCCGTGGTGCTGGTGTCTCTGAGATGGGCTCCAGAAAGCCGCTGCTACCAGGGTTGGGAAAACACAAACTGGACCCTTTGGCTGCTGTGGGAAGGAACCGCTGCCTGGGTGAAGAAGCATGGCTGGCGTAAAATGGACAGAAATGGGAAACAGGAAGGAGCAGGCCCCTTCTTCCTCCTCCAGCCCTACAGTCTCACTCTGGACTCCCCCACGGGCACGGCGTAACAGGGAGCCATGGTGGAAAAGCACAAGTGAGTTGAAAAGTTCCAGCCCTACTATCACAAGGGAAAGTACAGAAAACGAGCTTGGAAGTAAGAGACAAGGGTGTAACAATGGGTGCATCTCCTCTGACATTTTCTTCCACCTCACCTTCATTGGTCTCTCCCATGATCATATGCTAGAGATTGTCACCACTGATATCTGCATTACCTCTGGAACAATAATCCCAAGCATGTCACTCTCTGACAGCTTACTGCCATACCTAAGGCTCACTGGCTGTAATATTGTTGTTCCAACATCACTTTGACCTCATTAAGACCTCCGATCCATTGACACTTGATAGACATTCACCACTGAGCTTTTTCCAGCTGCACTTTCCTCCTTCAACAGCTTGGATTCCATGTTATGATAATCACTTCCTTACCCTTAAATCCCTGAATTTTCTCTCCTTGTGTACTACTTGCCCATCAGAATGCCATATCTAGTTAAGTCCAAACAATCCAACCAGTTCATGCCTGCACCAAAGCAGCTGACCATAGACTATTTTCACTTTAATTGACCATAAGTTTTGAACAGACTCTCAATATTCCTCAACAATTTGACTGTATCTTCCTTGTGGGTTTACTTCTCTCCCTTCCCAAGTAAAATGTCACATTTTACAATTTCTCTTTTTCCCCCAGTCTCATTCACTCTACCTCTCTCCCCATCACTGCCAGCACTGACCTGCTCTTTCATTTAATGGCAAAACCAGAAACAATCATTGGGTAGGGCTCCCTCAACTTTCTGTCACTGGATAGACCAACCTGACTGTATCTGAGCCTATACTATTTGCTTTTCTTCTTGCAAAATGGGTGATGTGACTGTTTCTAACAAGGATCACCCCTTCTGTTTGGGCTCTGGCTTTCATCTCCTCTCTTCTTCCCAAGGACTTCACTCCTGCAACTATCATCTCCTAATTTCCTGGAATCAGCTTTTCCCTCTCTATTGGATTCTTCTCTATGGCTTATGAAAAGCCTCACAACTTGAAAGAAAGAAGGAAAGAAAGAAAAAGAGGGGAGGAGAGAGAGAAGAGAAGATGAAAGAAAGAAAGAAAGAAAGAAAGAAAGAAAGAAAGAAAGAAAGAAAGAAAGAAAGAAAAAGAATCTTCGAATTCACAAAGCCCTTTCAGCTACTAATCCATGTCCTCCGCTTGACAACAAAATGTTCTGGAAGTACCTGTGGTACCTATCTTTATTTCCATATGTCCTACTCTCTCCAGAACCCAAATTATTTGGGTTTCTATCAGCATTAACAAAGACATGTGTTGCCAATAATGATGGTCATTTCTCTTTTTTTAATACTCAAAACAATTTTTTTAATGTTTATTGATTTTTGAGAGAGATGGAGCCTGAGCAGGGGAGAGGCAGAGAGAGAGGGAGACATAGAATCTGAAGCAGGCTCCAGGCTCTGAGCTGTCAGTACACAGCCCAATGTGGGGCTTGGACCCACAAACTGTGAGATTGTGACCTGAACTAAAGTTGGACGCTTAACCAACTAAGCAACCCAGGTGTCTCTCTCTTTTTTAATGTTTATTTATTGTTGAGAGAGAGAGAGAGAGAGAGAGAGAGAGAGCAAGCACACACGCACACTGTCAGCGCGGAGCCCGACGTAGGGTTTGAACTCACAAACCGTGGGATCATGACCTGAACCTCAATCAGGAGCCGGAAGCTTAACCAACTGAGCCACCCACGGGCCCCTCTGTCTTATCATTCATGACCTCTCTGTAGCAACAGATTCAGGTGGCCGCATGACTTCTCTCAGTTTCTGAGACATTGGGTCCTCTGGTTCTTCTATCCAACTGGCGACTCTGGCTGAGTCTCCTTTGATGACCCCCTCTCTTTCAGTTCCACCTCTAAATGTTGGAATGCCCAGAGCGCGATCCTGGGACCACTTCCCTCATCTGTTTCCAGCTCTTTCTCTCTAATCAGCCTCATCCAGTGACTCCTGATTTAAATATTCAGTTGTCTGTTTTTCCATCTCCACCTGGATTGTTTTCTTCAAGTTTCATTTTCCAATTGTTTGTTGCTAGTATATACAAGTACAAATGATTTTTGTATATTGACTATTTCCTGAGATCTTACTAAATTCACTTATTCTAGGAGTTTTTTTGTAAGATTCCATTGGACTTTCTATCAGGACAATCATGGCATCTGTAAATAACCACACATCTGTTCTTTCTTACCAATCTTTATGATGTACCTGACAAGTAATGACAAAAAGGAAACTGGTATAGCATGATTAATAAAAGATAAAAAAGATGAGCTCCTTCATCCTGGAGACCTTGTAGGAATATGGTCCTTAGATGTCAGCTGACAGGCCACTTCCTTGGAGAACTTTCCTGACCCCAACACCAGTGTCCATCTGTAAAATGGAGCAGCAGTAATACTACCCTCTATGAGTCAGGTAGGGCTTCTGTAACAAAATACCACCGACTGGCTGACTCAACAGACATTTATTTTCTCATACTTCCAGAGACGACAAGTCCCAAATCAATTTCTTTTGTCAGGTGTGCCTTTTTTCTGAGTCCCCTCTCCCTGATTTGCAGATGGCTTTTTCCTCTCTGTGCCTTCACGTGGTCTTTCCTTTGAGTATGTACATGTCTTGCCCTAATCTCTTCTTTTTATAAGGACACCTGGCATGTCGGCTGAGGGCCCACCATATGACCGCATTTTGCTCTAATTACCTCCTTAAAGGCCCCATCTCCAATTATAGTTACACTTTGAGGTACTAAGAGAGGGTTAGGATTTCAACATATGAATCTTGAGGTAGGAGGATACAGTTCAGTCCATAACAAGCACCATAGGGATTAAGAGAGATTATGTAATAATAAATGGGAAAATCCTTTAAGCATGTAAAATAATTATGTTTTTGCATACCTGCCAAAATAATCTCAAATATAAAAAAAAAAAATCTATGGGAATTCAAGCTGGTGCAGCCACTCTAGAAAACAGTATGGAGGTTCCTCAAAAAACTAAAAATAGAACTACCCTACAACCCAGCAATTGCACTACTAGGCATTTATCCAAGGGATACAGGTGTGCTGTTTCGAAGGGACACATGCACCCCAATGTTTATAGCAGCACTATCAACAATCGCCAAAGTATGGAAAGAGCCCAAATGTCCATCGATGGATGAATGGATAAAGAAGATGTGGTATATATATACAATGGAGTATTACTCGGCAATCAAAAAGAATGAAATCTTGCCATTTGCAACTACATGGATGAAACTGGAGGGTATTATGCTAAGCGAAATTAGTCAGAGAAAGACAAGTATCATATGACTTCACTCATATGATGACTTTAAGAGACAAAACAGATGAACATAAGGGAAGGGAGGCAAAAATAATATAAAAACAGGGAGGGGGACAAAACAGAAGAGACTCATAAATATGGAGAACAAACTGAGTGTTACTGGAAGGAGTGTGGGAGGGGGGATGGGCTAAGTGGGTAAGGGGCACTGAAATTATTGTTGCACTATATGCTAACTAATCTGGATGTAAATTTTAAAAAATTAAAAAAACAAAAACCAAAAAAACTATGGGTTATGGATGCCTGAGTGGCTCAGTTGGTTAAGCATCTGACTTCGTCTCAGGTCACAATCTCATGGTTCGTGACTTCAAGCCCCGCATTGGGCTCTGTGCTGACAGCTCAGAGCCTGGAGCCTGCTTCAGATTCTGTGTCTTCCTCTCTCTGCCCCTTCCCCGATAATGCTCTGTCTCTCTCCCTCTCTCTCTCTCTCTCTCTCTCTCAAAAATAAACGAACATTAAAAAAAAATTTTTAGGGGCGCCTGGGTGGCGCAGTCGGTTAAGCGTCCGACTTCAGCCAGGTCACGATCTCGAGGTCTGTGAGTTCGAGCCCCGCGTCAGGCTCTGGGCTGATGGCTCGGAGCCTGGAGCCTGGAGCCTGTTTCCGATTCTGTGTCTCCCTCTCTCTCTGCCCCTCCCCCGTTCATGCTCTGTCTCTCTCTGTCCCAAAAAAAAAAAAAAAAAAAAAAAAAGTTGAAAAAAAAATTTTTTTAATCTAAGAATTATAAAGAGAAATTAACAAATCCATAATGCTGATGTGAGAGACTTTAAATGTATCTATCTCCTGGCAAATTTTTTATCCAGCTTACCAATATTTTAGGAAGGATATAGAACACCCATACATACAACTGATAGGATTCATAAATCCTCAAACACATTCAAAAATGGACTATGAGGAGGCAATAAGCAATATCAGATATTTGCAGCGTCAAAATCACACCTGTCATGTTCTCTAATCTCAACACAAAATAAATTATAAATCAAAAATAGAAAGATAAACTCAAACCAAACAAATAAAATTTGCTTCTGAGTAACGTGCAGGTTCAAAGGAAATAAAATACAAAATATGAAATAGTGCCAAGAAATATTCAAAGTGCTTCCAATCACAACTTGAGAATACAGATAAAGACAAATTGGGGGCAAAGGTATAGCCTTAAATTAAAAAGCATTAGAATAGAAGACTTATTGAACATAAATGAGCTAAGCATTCAGCTGAGACTTCAAAAAAGAAAGAGTACCATTAACTCAAAGAAAATAGAAGAAAATAATAATGATAAAAATGACAACGAATACAATGAACGGTGACGCAACACAGAAAAACCAAGCTGATTCTTAGAAGAGACAGATATCTTACATAGCTGTCTGGCAAGACTGATGATGGCAAAAAGAGAGAAAAGGCGCTCGTACACAATGGACACTAATGAGCGAATGCAAGGAAATGGCTATTCCTGAGCTTGGGGAAGCTAGAGGGAGATTCTGGTTAAGAATAGCCCAGGCACTCACTGTTTTTTCCCCAGGTGAAATGAGGTCTTCCAGATGCCCGGCTTGGTTTAAGATAGAAGAAAACCCAATGTTTTCAAGCATTTCCTTAAATAGAAGCAGTAAACAGTAAATTTGGGCAAATTCTTCCTAAAGAATAATGTGAAAAGGTAAGGAGCGAGCATGAAATTAGCCTTCTAAGTTCATCCAGACCACTCATGGGTCTCTGGTGGGTTCACATCCCCTTTACAGGATTTCCAGGATTAGGGGAAGCTGCAGCAACATTGCATTGGCTCCTGTCCTGTCTGGCCACTTCCTTTCTGCTAATATATATTGTATATAATATATGTATTATATATAATATATTAAATATATACTTGAGAAAAATATAAATATATAAAATTATTTATATATAAAAATATATATTATAATAAACATATATATGTTATATATATATTTAAGAAAAAGAGACAGCATGAGTGGGGGAGGGCAGAGAGAGGGAAAGAGAGAGAATCCCAAGCAGGCTCAGCCAGATGCGGGCTCGAACTCACAAAACCCTGAGATCGTGACCTGAGCCGAAACCAAGAGTCAGAAGCTTAACTGACTAAGCCACCCAGGTGCCCCTCTGCCAGGGTTTTGGAATGTAAATTGGTCATTTCCTGTGTGTGTGTGTGTGTGTGTGTGTGTGTGTGTGTGTGTGTATCTATGTGTGTTGTGTATGTGTGTGTATGTGTATATCTGTATGTGTATTTGGGTGTGTTTTGTATTACTCCTGGGGAGAGACGCCTGAAGGAGTGTGTTAATGGAATTTACCCAGTTTGCCCCTGACTGCCAATTGGCTCTGCCCCGTGGTTACTTAAACCTGAGCTGATGGCAGAGTGCCCTCAGACATGGCTCCCTGGTTTCTCAGAACCACACAGCCAAGGTGGTCTGGCTAAACGAGAATCCCTGAAGTAGGGGGATGCCTAAAGTTTGGGTCATGGACCAGTATCTGATGCCTAGAGCCCCAATAGTAGTAAAGTAGGAAAAGGTTGAGGGACTGAGAGTGCTTCACACCCCCATCGGACTTGGGATTGAAGTCCCACAGGCAGAAATTGGATCATAGCTGACTTTTGCATGTGGGAGGTAGTGAAAATGAACCTTAGAAATGTTTATTGGAGGGAGTAGATTATAAAGAAAAAATAAAAGTCTTCCTGACTATTATAATTATATATACATGAATACATTCTCACAAAATGAACTATGTACACATATAGAAAGTAAAATCTTCAAGTTCCTCTTTATTCTTTTCACCTTGCCCCTCACCCATGCACATCAACTCCCAGAGGGGATCTTGAGTCAATGGTGACTGCCCCATCCACTTTAGTGCATTTATATATGTGTTACATGATTACTTTTAAGTAGATTTTCTGTTTTAATGTCTGTGGGTCAATCTTCCTGTTCTTTTCAGATTAGAACCTTTAGCTCAGAAAGAAGAGTCCAGTCCCTGGAACTATATGGCTTGGTGAAGCTGGGGTTTGTTTTTGGTTTTAATGTTTATTTTTGAGAGAGAGAGAGAGAGAGAGAGCACGCGCACGTGCATGTGATCAGGGGAGGGCCCGCACGAGAGAGGGACAGAGGATCTGAAGCAGGCTCTGTACTGACAGCAGAGATCCCAGTGCGGGACTCGAATTCATGAACCATGAAATCATGACCTGAGACAAGGTGGGACGCTTAACCCACTGAGCCAGCCAGGTGCCCCTAACTGAGGTTTTAAAACCAGAGTTCAGAGTCCAAGGGTCTCAGAAACACTTCTTTTTTAGAGGAGAGGCTTGTTTTCTAAGTGGAAAATTAAAAATGCAGTGCTGTTTTTGCAACTTTCTGGGAGTCTATAATTATTTCAAATCGTAAAATATAATAATTTTTTTAAAGGCAGCATGCGGTTCAACATGTTTTCTTTTCCTTGTCTGTGCCAATCTGGAAGTGTGTGTCCAGATGGAACTTTCGTCGGCCTGGGTCTCTGGGTAACTGTGATGAGCAGACCTCCTTGCCCACCCACAGTATATGGGTAGCATATGTGCGAAATATGTTTTGCAACAACAATGAAAATAACAAACAAACGAAAATACAAACAGACTGACAGACTGTGGCTTTTGTCAAGGTGCCTCTCTGATCACTCGCTCTGGGGGAAACCACCTGCTGCTTTGTGAAGACACTCTGGAAGCTTATGAAGAGGCACAGCGGTGAGGAACTGGAGTATTTGGCCGACAGCCAGTGTGGAACAGACCTGTCAACAAACACAGGAGTGAGCCAACAGGCAGATCTTCCCTCAGTGAAGCCTTCAGATGATGGCAACCTTAAAGAGGAACCTGCAGCCAGAACAACCCAGCTAAACCACTCCTAATTCCTGATGCTTAGATAGTAATGATGAGATAATAACGGTTCGCTATTTGAAGCTGCTAGATTTGAAGGTAACATGTTATACAGCAAAAATAACTAATACATACTGGCAGGGATGCATTACGGCTTTTGGGAGCGCTTAGGAACTTTTACTTTTGTAGATGCCTTTCTACAATTGCTAAATTCTATTTTGTGATCAAGTTGGTATAAAGAAAAATATAATCCAGGCTGGATTCATGATTATATATTCACCATTATTATGTTCATTTTTTTCTTCTGATTTTATTTTATTTTTTTTAACATTTGTTTATTTTTGAGAGAGAAAGACACAGCGTGTGAACAGGGCAGGAGCAGAAAAACAGGGAGACACAGAATCTGAAGCAGGCTCCAGGCCCTGAGCTGTGAGCACAGAGCCCAATGCGGGGCTCAAACCCATGAACGGTGAGATCATGACCTGAGCCAAAGTCAGACGCTCAACCAGCTGAGCTACACAGATACCCCTTTCTTCTGATTTTAAAAGAAATTAAAATATTTTTCTGGGTACTACAGTATCATGTGCCCTAGGCACTTGCCCTCTAAGTCCAATGGTTGTCAGTCTCGCACATGGGAATGGTATGGGAGGGCCACACAGTCACTGAGGAATACTGAATACTGAAGAATAAGTTACTAGCCCAGAGAGTCCTCAAATCCAAGAAAGAAGTCTAATACCTGGTAGAACTATTAGGATTTGGGCAAAATTCTACCGCAAACTTGTGGATCCTACTGGGTCTTGTATCTCAGGTAACCCGGAAGAATACAGACTGCGTGGGGAACTGAGTACACGCTACTCTAAGTTATTACTAAAAGGCAATGACATGGGGTGCCTGGGTGGCTTAGGTGGTTAAGCATCTGACTCTTGATTTCAGCTCAGGTCATGATCTCACGGTTCATGAGTTCGAGCCCCTCATCAGGCTCTGCGCTGACAGTATGGAGCCTGCTTGGGATTCTGTCTTCTCTATCAACCGCTCCCCTGCTTGCTCTCTGTATCTTTCTCAAAAGTAAATAAAAATTAAAAATAAAAGGCAATGACATGCGCTGCACGTGTGAGGTCCACTGAAATTTGGTGTGTTGGGTATGACTACTCGGGCTGATGGTAGGCTGGGCAACACTGTGTTTTGGATTCAGTGTCCTCCTGAAACGGATATCTGATATTCAAAATTTGAATTAAATCTGGAGGCAGTAAAATATCTGGACTCACAGACAGTAGGACTCACAGGAGTAGCTGGCTTGAGTTTAAATCTTACCTCTGGTACTTCTTTGCTGGGTTACCTTTGGCAAATTTCTTAACCTCCCTGGGCCTCAGTTTTATGATCTGTAAAGTGGGAATAATGACAGAACCTACCTCATGGAGTAGTTACAAGGATTATATGAGTTAACACATATAAAACACTTGGAATAGTACCTGGCATAGACTAAGCCCTCACATTATTATTATCGTCATCAACATTTATTGCTATTACTGAGCTTTGTTGGAGCTCACTCTAACTACCGATGGGCATTTCTATTACTCTCCTGACGGACTACGCAATTCTGTCTCAGGTGTGTCAGCGCAGCCTTCTTATAAAAAGGAGCCACCGAGTGCCCTTTGTTGAATGGAAGGCAGTAGTCAGGAATACACCAACCGGGAAGACTCAGGTGGAGAGCCAGGTTCTTGGACAAGGGCAGCAGAGCACAAAGACTGATGATGCCTTAGTGCCCTCGAATGAACACTCTCCATCTGTGGCTCAATAGGCTCCACTTTTAAGATCCTTCCCAAATAGTTACACACCATGATTTGGTATTACGTGACGGCTATTGGTGGTAAACTGCCATCCTGGGGCCAAAGTTTGGAGTGTGTCCGTGGAAAGAACAGGGAATAATCAGTCTGTTAAGTCAAAGTTGGGCCAGCCATGCTGGCCACCTGGTACCTATTCACACCAGTTCCAGGATAACTGCCAAAAGTCGAATAAAGCCAAGTGGACAGTGGACATTTGGGTGTTGTAAGACAGCCCATGTTTGAGCTCAACAGTTGCCGAAAAAATTGGGCCCATCAAGGTCAAATGTGAATGGTACATATCGGTGAGAGTTTTATTAATCAACCTATAGAACATTGAGTGGGTTCACAGAGTATCAGGACGTGGTAGGCTGCACATTTTGCTCAGGTAGGTCTCTTTGTACCTCTGAAAACCAAAATATTGCTGCAGAATGGGGACAAAGTGAATGTAACCAGGCACAATCTCCAGTGCGTACAAAGCATATACTGCTGGCAGATGGATGATATCAGAGCCCTGTCCAGAGGGCAAGAGGGATCTGCTGCATACCAAAGGAAGCTGATATCTCTTCGGATTTGGAATTTGTGTTCTTTACCCCTGAGGATTTGGCAGCTAGCACTCTACAAGGGCAAAGCTTCATCAGTGAGGACCCCAAGCCTAAAGCTTCTCCATCTAGGGTACATGTTCTGCTAGTAAACAATATAAGACATTGTCTAAAATAATGGTAAGCAGTTATATCACACAGATTATCTTCAAAGTCAAAATAGCTGTTAGAAAAGTAGAATCGTTGGCTAGATGGCTCCACTTGATGAAACCATTATAAATACATGAAGCTTATAAAGAAAATTATAACATATTATTGAAAGACATAAAAGAAAATCTGAATAAAATTTTCTGTTTGATGAATGAAAGCACTCATTGTCCATAATGTAATACACAAATTAATCACAGTCAAAAGGCCAATAAAATCTGTGTGCAATTTAGCAAAGTTTAAATTCTGAAATTTGTACGTAAGAAGAGGCTTTAAGAATAGTGAAGATAATTCTGTACAAGAAGAACAAAGAAGAGACATGCCTTACCAAATATCAAAACATATTAGGAAGACAGAATAATTACTGTGGTTTTAAAACAGAAAAATAATAGAATAGAAAGTTGAAGAGAAGATCCATGTAGATACGGGACTTTAGGACAGAACACAATCAATACTTAAAATTAACAGGGAAACAAAAGACTATCAGTAAATATTGTTGGGATAATTGATGAGCCTTTTGGGGGGAAATTTTTACATTAAATTGACAAATTTAACTACATCAAAAAAGTTCTGACAAAGCTAAAAGATAAGCAACGTTTTGGTAAAAGATGCTGGGCCGACCGTTTGTATCTTTCCTCCTTCTCAAGGCTCCACTATAACAATTGTGAAGTCATAATCAAATGTATAAACCCACAAGGGCAATGAGAAGGGAAAAGGAGATACCACTGGGAGAGACTTCTCTATCTATTTTCAGACAAGCACGGTGAATGGATGCTAAGTGATTTAGTGAAGTGGAAGAATTTCAAGCTAAAATCCATAGGGGGATAGGGAGACAGGACCCAACCTGCTTCATGAGCCTGGAGAGGCTTGGGACATGGAGGTATTAAGTATGGCTGAGGGCAGGGTGAAGCGGGACTCTGAAAACAAGCACAGTGGTTCAAAGTCTGCACAGAGTATGGTTCGATGGATCCCCAGAATTCTTCCCTTACTCCCTGTAGAGCCAAGGATCCAAGCTGCAGACAGAAAATCAGCAGTTTCCTCTTCAGAGAGACTGGGCAGGAAAAGCCCACATACTGACATCTAAGGGTCCCCAACTGCAACGCGCAGTGCTGTTCCACTGTCCTAAATTGAAGCCCACTGGCCATCAAGTCGGGTCCATGCCACCAGAGCTTCCAATCAGCATTGTATGGCCTCCTCTTGAAAATAAGTGATATTGAGCATCTTTTCATGTGCTTGTTGGCCATCTGGATGTCTTCTTTAGAGAAGTGTCTATTCATGTCTTCCCATTCCTTCACTGGATTATTTGTTTTTCGGGTGTGGAGTTTGGTGAGTTCTTTATAGATTTTGGATACTAGCCCTTTGTCTGATATGTCATTTGCAAATATTTTTTCCCATTCTGTCAGTTGTCTTTTAGTTTTGTTGATTGTTTCCTTTGAAGTGCAGAAGTTTTTATCTTCATGAGGTCCCAATAGTTCATTTTTGCTTTTAATTCCCTGGCCTTTGGAGATGTGTCAAGTAAGAAATTGCTGTGGCTGATGGGGGGTGGGAGGGAGGGGAAAGTGGGTGATGGGCACTGAGGAGGGCACCTGTTGGGATAAGCACTGGGCATTGTATGGAAACCAATTTGACAATAAATTTCATATTAAAGATTTTTCTTTTAATTAAGTACTAAAAACAAAATAAAGAAAGAAAATAAGTGATAAAACAAGGAACGCCAGGCATTTTAGAAGCTGCTCTAACATGAAAGAAATTCAAGCCAAAAGGAAAAATAAACCTGGCAAAAAAACCAGATAATTCAAAGAGAAGAAATATTTTCAAAGTCTTCTTTGTATCCTCAAGGAGATATTGGAAGATATTATACCAATATATGAGAACAGGATGCCATGAGAAAGGAACAATAATAGAATAGATAGTTCTCAGAAATTAAAGATATGATCATCAAAACAAAACATTCAATGAAAGGTTTTAAAGATGAGGTTTAGGAAATCTGAAAAGTCAAACAAAAAGAAAAAAGAGAAAGTATTAGGGAAAAGCTAAAACACACATAGAATTAAGGTGGGAGTTCCAATATTTGATGATGATGAGTTTCAGAATGAGAGAACAGAGAAAATAGAATGGAGAATAAAATAGAGAGAGGGGGAGATAGGTAGAAAGAGGGAAGGACAGGAGAGGGAAGGGGAGAGGGGGAGAGGGGGAGAAGGAGGGAGGGAGGGGGAGAGACAGAGAGAGAGAGAGAGAGAGAGAGAATGAGATCCAGAAATGAAGGGCATGAATGTCCAGACTCAAAGAATCTACTAAGTAGCTAACATCACAGGGAAAATATATCCTCATCTTCATGCAATTCCAAATTACTGTAAAATTTCAAGAACACTGGGTTTTAAAAAGAAAACGCCAAAAGTTTATAGAAAGTACAAACCACAAGTATCATGATACTATCAGACTTCTCAAGTAGTCTGTATCTAGAAGACAGTAGAGAAATATTACCAAAATACAGCAAGAAAATGATTTTTAATTTTTTTAACGTTTATTTATTTTTGAGAGACAGAGACAGAGCATGAGCAGGGGAGGGGCAGAGAGAGAGGGAGACACAGAATCCAAAGCAGGCTCCAGGCTCTGAGCTGTCAACACAGAGCCTGATCCAGGGCTTGAACTCACGAACTGTAAAATCATGGCCTGAGCTGAAGTCAGACACTTAAGCAATGGAGCCACCCAGGCACCCTAGCAAGAAAATGATTTTTAACCACAACTAAACACCCAGTGAAATTAGCAACTCAGTGTAAGTGTAAAATAAGCTGTTCTTTTGTACACGGAAAGATATTAGAGGATGGACTTCAGCAAGACCAGTGGTAAAATAAGGAAGGGTCTAGGAAGGAGTGTGTGCAAAAGTCAGATGGGAGCCGGGTAGGGAGCCGTAAGGGGGAGGTCACCAGGAAGGGGGGGAAATTTAGAAATATATGGTCAGATGGAGCATTTGGGGAAAATACAGAATAGCATATTAGACCAGGGAAGAGGAGCTTTGAGACTTCAACAAAAACATAAAGCTGTGCTCTAAAGAAATTGTAATGATGATGTATGATTTCGCTCTACGGAATTATGACATAAATACTGATTATTTGGCTAAGAGTAGTGAAAAGTATATTGGGAGGGTGAAAGAGGGGGAAGTAAATGTAATATAAAAAGGAGCACATTTTTATCTGTTGGGAAGAAACCACTGGACAATACCTAAAATTAAATAAATTAAGAAGTAGCAATAGCAGTATATTACTTAGAAATATGAAAATTGCTAATAGAATCACAGCTAAAAACAGCAAAATATGGATGACTCTGGGGATTAGGAGCAAAGGAAAAATAATTGAAGGGACTTCTTATTTTTATTTAAAAATATTACTGGGGCGCCTGGGTGGCTCAGTCGGTTAAGCATCCGACTTCAGCTCAGGTCACGATCTCGCGGTCCATGAGTTCGAGCCCCGCGTCGGGCTCTGGGCTGATGGCTCAGAGCCTGGAGCTTGCTTCCGATTCTGTGTCTCCCTCTCTCTCTGCCCCTCCCCCGTTCATGCTGTGTCTCTCTTTGTCTCAAAAATAAATAAACGTTAAAAAAAATATATATTACTAAGGGCAGATCTAGGTTGCATGTTACTTGAAGTTCATATCATTGTTGGGGGGGTAGAGAGAGTTCTCTCCTTGAAGCAAAAGAATAAAATTTATAAATAAAAATTAGCTTTAGGGGTGGTGCCTAGGTGGCTCAGTCAATTAAGCAGCCAACTCTTGATTTTCGCTCAGGTCATGATCTCACAGTTTTGTGAGTTTGAGTCCCACAAAGGGCTCTGTGATGACAGCAGACGTAAAAACTTAAAAAAAAAAAAATTAGTTTTAAGAGTGAATATTTACAATGAAAAGTGCCACAAAAATTACAAAGTTAAGAAGAATGCAAATACCACAGAGATTATTCAGTCCTTATTCAGCATGGGTGATTGAAATTGGTTATTACTGATAGTTTAGGAAAGCTTCCTTAAGCTTCACAGCTTAATATTGATAATGTCGTTTATATTGTTAGAATTTATGACAAATTTGGGAAAAGCTCTATTCACTTTCTTTAACATACGAGCAGTAAAATTTCAAGACATTAAAAACTTTCTTCTGCAATGACTGATCTTAAATAATCTTTATTTAAAACATTTTTTTAAAATATTTTTTAATTTGGAGCACCTGGGTGACTCAGTCAGTTAAATGTCCAACTTGAACTCACGTCATGGTCTCACGGTTGGTGAGTTTGAGCCCTGCATCAGGCTTTCTGAGTCAGCACCGAACCCTCTTCAGGTCTCCATCCACCTCTCTCTGCCCCTCCCCCACTCGCATGTGTGTGCTCTCTCTCTCTCTCTCTCTCTCTCTCTCTCTCAAAAATAAACATAAAAAAAAAAACTTAAAAAATATCCTTTAATTTGAAGATACTCCTAAACCCATTTGTCATCCACATTCTGGCAGTGATATATTATGTATTGATGTAGTGATTTATTACAACAAATAAGAACTTCCAGGCATGAATGAGAACCTAATCCTCTATAATACACATATTTGATCATTGGAAGGATGTTCTAGCTGTATACATTTCAAACTTTTTCTCCTCTCTTAGATACCTCCAGTGCTGGAAGAAAGGAGTACATTCATGTTGCAGGGTGACATGTGGCTCCAGACCTTGTGTCATGACACGAGGTGAGCTGTCAGGACAAGCAGAAGTATTCCTGAAGGCTGGTCCTCCACCGTGATGGCCAACGGTAACTTCACTCTAAGTGGAAGCAACTGTGAGCTACGTAAATATAATCCCACTACACCCAAACAAAATGTCTCCAAACTAAACATCCCCTTAGTCTGATCCCTATAATTATAGAACCCCCAACATGAAGGCAAGGAGGAGCAGAAAGAGACAGCAATCTCAGCAGATTTACGTGAACATACCCCGCTTCTGCAAATTTTGTGAAAACCCATGACTGTGTGCATACTTTGCTGGCACATCACCGGGGGTTCTAGAAAAAACTCATGCAAGTGAAGGCGCACAAGTTTAAGCTTCATTAGCCTCAAAGGAAATCCACTTTGGATATGAATTTATTATTTTTAACTATGTACACATATTATCTTGATAAAAACAGAATGGAAAGAGAAAATATTTACATAACTGGGAAAATACTGGGATCATACATAACTGATAAAAGATTAATATCCAGCATATATTTCTTTTTTTTTAGTATATGAAATTTATTGCCAAATTGGTTTCCATACAACACCCAGTGCTCATCCCAAAAGGTGCCCTCCTCAATACCCATCACCCACCCTCCCCTCCCTCCCACCCCCCATCAACCCTCAGTTTGTTCTCAGTTTTTTTAAGAGTCTCTTTATGTTTTGGCTCCCTCCCTCTCTAACCTCTTTTTTTTTTTTTTTTCCTTCCCCTCCCCCATGGGTTTCTGTTAAGTTTCTCAGGATCCACAGAAGAGTGAAAACATATGGTATCTGTCTTTCTCTGTATGGCTTATTTCACTTAGCATTTATTTCACTGGGAAAATACTGGGATCATACATAACTGATAAAAGACCTCATACACTGGAGGGGCACCTGGGTGGCTCAGTCGGTTAAGCGTCCAACTTCCACTCAGGTCATGATCTCGCGGTTTTTGAGTTTGAGCCCCACGTCAGGCTATGTGCTGACAGCTCAGAGCCTGAAGCCTGTTATGGATTCTGTGTCTGCCTCTCTCTCTGCCCCTCCCCTGTTCACGCTCTGTCTCTCTGTCTCTGAAAAATGAATAAACCTTAAAAAAAAATTTTTTTTAAACCTCACACGCACTGGAAAATGATAAATAAGCCAATGGCAAAATGGGTGAAAGGTTATGATGTGTGTCACAACAAAAGGGATATAAAAAGAGATACACAATTGGCCAGAAAACAAAAGAAAAGAATGATTTTAACAAACAAGGAAATGCTAATTTTTAACAAGATATGGTAACCCAGGATAAGCATTACTAAATATCACCACATTATGGGATCTTGTACCATATAAATAACAGGCCTATGAGGGTAAAGGGGTTGTAAACATAACATTAAAAACTATAAAGTCTTGGGGCACCTGGGTGGCTCAGTGGGTTAAGCATCTGACTCTTGATTTCAGCTCAGGTCATGATCTCACGGTTCATGAGTTCAAGCCCTGCGTCAGGCTCCACATTGGAGCTTGCGTGCAATTCCCTCTCTCTCTCCCTCTCTCTCTCTCTGCCCCTCCCCCCTCTCAAAATAAATAAATTAAAAAAAAAAAAACACTATAAAGTCTCAAAGATAATATGCTAAAAAAGTAATTAAAATGAAACAAACTGACTACCCCCAAATATCATCACAGTTTCAAACATCTTAAATTCCTGGCACATCGGCCTTTGCCTGGATTAAAGACATGAAGTTTGCTGGGTGAAAGTGGATGTGAGAAAGATTTGCTGAATCCAAACAGTGGAGAAGAAGCGCGGTGAATGGGATCATTATATCTGCAGACAAATGTGACATCAGAGGTACAGGACTCATCATCCTGATTTTCTTTCTTCCAGTCTGGATTAAGAGAGAAGCCTGCTTTTGTTGTTGTTTTCAGTTTCCTCCTTTCTATAAAGCAGCAGCTTGTATGGCTCCAAATAAGACCAGATTCCAGGAAATGCTAGCCTGCTGTGCTTGGCATAGTCGATAGTTTCAGTCCATGGCAAGTGCTTTTCAACTCCACTTAAAGCAGAGAAAACTGATGTGTTAGGCTCTCCTTTTTGCTGGGTCTGCAGTCGTGTCTCTGATGGTAAAATGCATAAGCCTGTAGGCCCATTGCTTCTGTGGTATCACATCCATTTTGTTATCATTTCTTTCAAAAATCATTTATTGTCTCGAGATCCTCCTCCATAATTAAGGCTTTCCCTCTTTGTTTAGTGTGGGGGCTCTTAAAGCTAGTAGGATTGCTCATGTTTGGGATTCTGTATTATACACTTTTTTTTTAACTTCTAATTTCAAAATAATTATAGACTAACAGGCTGCGAAAACAGTAGGCATGCCTTTACCCAGCTTCCCCAGTAATAACTTCTTATGTAACTATAGGACTTATTAAAAGCAGGAAAGTGACACTGGCACATTTATTAAATATTTTCATCAAGAAAACTACACAAACTTGGACCAACAGGGTGATGTCATCACAGAGAAAGTGAAGTGGGGTAGGAGAAAGTAGATGAAGATATGCGTGTGTGTGTGTGTGTGTGTGTGTGTGTGTGTGTGTGTGTGTGTTTTCTGTACTCCTCCGTGGGTCACCATTTTCAGCTAGATGATGTTTTTTGTGTTCACTGGCAAAAAGCATGTTCACTTTCTTATCCCTTCTTTCTCATGACAGAGATAACAGAGCAGGTGCTTTGCAGGAAGACACGGGTGTCCTCCATCGGGTGCCTCAGGCTGGAGGACTCCCTGATGGCCACGCTTTCCTTGGCACCACAATGCAATCTAAGACACTCTACCCACACATCCTCCCTTCCTCCCCTCTCTCCTGCACTTGAGGTTCGACCTGTAGTGGGGTGCTCCCCTGATTCCCCATTTCTGTCTCAGATGTTTTTCCTAATACATTTCTTGCATGTGTCACCCTGTCTTGGCATCTCCTCAGGGATTCCAACTAACACACACATCTTGGTGGTTTTAATTCCCCCACTTATCTACTGCGTATAAACAAATTCCAACATTGCAGTCACATGTGATAATGGAAGAGAGATTGTACCATTTCTATCCTCCTCATAATTTTTGCAAACCCAGACTTTATTTCCTCCTAATCTCCTCTATTTCACAAATTAAGTCCTTATGGGCCATCTTGGTTCAGCCTTAAACTGACATGGATGCCCCAGTGCCTGCTTCTATAGGAAACCCAACTGCACTAAGCACAGCATGAGTTTGGGGTCTTACTGAATATTCGTGTGTCACAGGACAGGAAGTCATATCATAGGGAGCATGTCTCAGCCATTTCAGTGGTTTCAATCCCATGGCCTCTTCCTCTACACAAGTCTCTTTAGCTCTTGGCAGGTGATGTCCATGCACAGATTTCTGTGAAGCCTAGTTTAATCCTACCCTTTCTCCCTCATCCTGGTCCAGTCTGGTGGCCTTCCCTAAAAATGGCAAGACCAAGCACATGAATGAATAAATCAATGAATTTTATACAAGAGAAGAGTAGACTGTCCAGGAAAATAAGATGCCTAGGAGTAAGACTAATAGTTCTGGTTACCGTGCCACTACATAGCATTCCCTGCCCTTCATATCCCCATCCATTCTTTCTACATGAAGGTTCTTCCCTCATGTCACAGAAGGCAACTTCCAGAACTTAGAGAGAGGATAAGAGAGCTAGCAGGGCTCCATTCTTTATATATATTTCTAATGAGTTTTTATTGTTATATATTTTTAACTCTTTTACAGATGAGGAAACAGGAATTCAGACATGGTGAGTAACTTGCCCAAGGTCACACAGCTAATAAGAGGTAGAGGCATGATTAGATTAGGTAGAGGCGTGGGTTCACGGGATCCTAAAGGCTTTATTCTTTGCATTATATCACCACACTCCTCCCGCAATCGATTGCTAATAGATTGGAGGAAGGCTGTTTCCCTAGAAAGAGAGGGGTGGTCAAAATGTGGCAGATACTGTCAGGACCCACCTGGGTCCTCTTGCTTTCAGTCACATGCTCAGGGGTCTCCTACAGGCCAACAGCTTCTTGTCTCTCTCAGCTGAGGGCATTTTTCAGGCTATGACAGGCAGCTCAGTAAGCATGTGGGTGGCTGAAAGTACGAGAGAGTTCATGTCCTGGGAACAGACCTTATTTTCCCCTAGATATATCCCTTTTTCCCTTTCTCCCTCTTCAAGTGGGATAATTCTGAGGTATGGTTCCTCCAAGGGTGCCCAGTGGGACTAAGCCCCAGTTGCCCACAGCAATTACCTGTTCATGAACTTTCCCTCATTGGTTTTCCTCTCTTCCCCTGGCACTCACTGCTTCCTGGGATCACCTCCCAAATAAAGTTACTTGCATTTAAATTCCCCCACAGAGGCTACTTTGGGGAGAACCCAAACAAAAACAATCCTACATCACAGCTCTGAATTCTTTTTCTAGGCAACATTGCTGTGTGCTTTAATATATATAACATATACTGTAGCTCTCCTTCCCTTAGTGGCTCACCATTGTTAACTGGATATCCTTCAAGTCCTTAGCCTAGTATTCAGGGTCCTCTAGAATGTGACCACAGCCTCCTTACCTTACCCAGTCTCCTCTAGGGTATCTGTCCTCCAGCCACACCAGGTTACTCTGTTTCAAACATTCCCTAGCCATTTGTTTTCATAGGTGGTTCCAAAGCCTAGCAGCTCCCTTTCCAGTAGGTCTAAATACCACTTAACATTTGCACCTCAACTTTGCCACACACTAGGCTAATTGCTTGACATACTATATTAGTTAGGGTATCACACACTAGCTAATGTAACCTATTACAGTCATTTGCTATAACCCCAAATCTCAGTGGCTTACCACAATAGAAGTTTCTTTCTCACATGAAGTTTGATGAGTATTTGGCAAGGTTCCTTCTATCTTGTGGTCCCATCATCTCCTAGTACTTTTGAATCCTCTGCTGGTTCTTCTGCAGGTGAAAAGAGAGCCATAGAGAATCACTTGGGAGGTCTTTATGAGCCAGGTTTAAAAATAGCATACATTAATTAGTGTTCCTCTCTATACCATTGACCATGACCCAGTCACGTGGCCTTAAAAAGACTCAAAGGATGCTGGGAAATGTAATCTAGCTTTGGTTCCCAGAAAAGCTACTGAATCCATTCTGGTGAGCATCTAATGTATTAATTATTTTCTGTCACAATAGATTAATTAATTTATTTCCCACAACAATCTTTTTAGGGTAGGTGCTATTATTATAGATAGGTAAGCTGGGCACAGAGCAATTGAGCAATCTGCCAAGAATTATACAATAAGTACACGGCAGACCCAGGTACCTGAACCCAGGTAGTCTGGCTCCATCTGTTAACACTTGTACTTGTATTGCCTCTTTAAATCCTTCCTGCTCCAGTAAGTGGAGCTTAGATGGATGGATAAACTAATCAACCAAATCTTTCTCTTTTTTCAGAAACAACTTATCTGAGCTTTTAAAACCAACCAAGAATCACATAGCTTCATTTGGAAAAGACATCTTTGAAACTATCCTATCACTTCAGAGATGTGGAAACTGAGGCTCAGAGAAGTGACTTGTCCTGCAGCATCAAGACTGGGAACACACTCTCCTGATTTCTATTCTAGTGCTTTCCCCACCACCTCCTGCTTCCTCCCACAGCCCTATTTGTATTGTCATCATTTTTTGGCACCAATGGACAAGGTCATACTCAGTTAAGTACTGAGGCAAAGAGCTCTGCCCTCTTCTCTCTTGCTATCTTGCAGTGAATTTTCCTGTCACTTTCCAAATCTCCTCTAAATACCACATACTTTAGTGTTGACAGCTCATGTACCTTGTGGCCACAGATATTTCTTATTTGTGGTAAAGTAAGCTCATAAAGGGAAGGAAGAATTTCGCTCCAGCCTTGGTAGTGTTTGTGCATCAGCAAATTACCAGTTTTTTTCTGACACAGGTAGCAGTTACTTTTATTTTTTGGTCTTGCTTTTTAATCTACTACTTTCTAGATTCCCTTTCTGAGCCAGGGCTCATCGGGTTTGCACACATTTCTAAGCTTACTAACCTGTGTGTAAATACCCTGCTTCTTTGTCCCCTGAGAGGGCTTCTTCTTCCTGTGTTTTGCACCATTTCCTATAAGATTAAGCTCCAGTTCCCACTAAGGCAGCAGACTTAATGGTGTAGCCTTTAATGCCTGCCATCCCATCTCAGTATTACTTGTCTACACTTCCTTATGAATGTTCCCTAACCTTTCTCAAATAAACTCCTTGCATATAATTCTTTGTCTTGGGATCTGCTTCTGGAAGAACCATGATTCTGAGTCATAAGAGGCTAAACTAAGCAGTTTCAGACAATTATGTGCAGGACTGTAAATTTTTTGACGTCTTAATATACATAGTCCAAAACAGAACTCAATTTGCTGTTACTTCCACATTTGGAATGACCATCATTCATCTATTCCACTCCTTGAATGATGAGACTTATTCAGCAGGCTTTTCCTAAGATGATTTTTTTTTTAAATTTTAATGTGTATTCATTTTTGAAAGAGAGAGAGACACAGAATGCGAGTGGGGGAGGGGCAGAGAGAGAGGGAGACAGGATCCAAAGCAGGCACCAGGCTCTAAGCTATAAGCACAGAGCCTGATGCGGGGCTCGAATCCATGAACAGCAAGATTATGACCTGAGCCAAAGTCAGACACTTAACTGACTGAGCCATCCAGGTGTCCCTCCTAAGATGATTTTATTCAATTGTTTACTTCCTGGAGCCTAGACTCCAAGTTCTAATCTTAGCTCTGCTTCAAGCTATATGGGAGAGCTTGGGCCTTGTTCATCTGAAAAATGATATGGTTAAACTAGGTGTTAGATGTTCCCTAAAGTTCTAAGAATTTGACTCTATGGTTTCCCAAATCTTTTTGCTTCCTTTTCCCTATTGAGGGTTTCCCCAATTCTTGTATTATATAAGATTATAAACAATGCAAATGCCCATCAACAGATGAATGGGTAAACACATTGTGGTCTATTCACACAATGGAATATTATACAGCCATAAAAAGGAATGTAGTACTGACACATGCCATAACATGGATGAACCCTGAAAACATTATGCTACGAGAAAGAAGCCAGGCACAAAAGGTCAATATTGTATGATTGCATTTACTTGTAATGTACTGAGTAAGTAAATCTAGACATAGAATGCATACTGGTGGTTCCCAGGGGCTAAGGAGAGGAGGAGCAATTGCTCAATGGGTACAGGGTTTCCTTTTGGGATGATGGAAATTTTTTGGAGCTAGAGATGGTAGCTGCATAATATCGTGAATGCACTAAATGTCATTGAATTGTTCATTTAAAAATGGTTAATTTTGGGATGGGTCAGTTCGTTAAGCGTCCGACTTCAGCTCAGGTCATGATCTCACAGTCTGTGAGTTAGAGCCCCTGTTTTGGATTCTGTGGCCCCGTCTCACTGCCCCTCCCCCACTTGCACTCTGTCTCTCTCTCAAAAATAAAATAAAAACATTAAAAAAAATTTTTAAAAATAAATAAAAATGATTAATTTTGTGTTATACCCACTTTACCAAAATAAAACATCTTGATCTATAGAATGCTGCTGAACTATTTTTTTCAGGCTACTGCTAAAGATCTTTATCATAAAAGTATAGAGAGTTACTAAAATGATACTTTCAATGGTAATAGTCAAAATTTATCAGACTTCTACTATGTGACTTGAACTTTACAATCATTGTCTTTAATATAGCAATTTCCATCTGTACTGCATAGATAAGGCCACTAGGGCTCAGAAGATTATGTCAATTATCCAAGGTTAGGCAGGTAGGAACTGGTGAAACTAAGACTTCAGGCTGTATCTATCTGGACATATATCAAGATAGAGTTAAATTCAACTTTATCAACATACATTAAATGTATATGAGCTAAATACTCCAAGTAAAAGGCAGAGATTGTCAGACTTCTAAAAAAGAAAAATGAGATTCAACTCCATGTTACTCACAAGAGACTCACCTTAAATATGGAGATGCAGAAAAATTAAATGTAAAGGAATGGAAAACAATATACCATGTAAACAGAAAGTATAAGAAAGCTGGTGAGGTTTTATTAATATCAAAGTCAACTTCAACACACAGAGTATTATTAGAGAAGGACAGTGACTTCATAATGATAAAATGAATTTCATTTAGATACTCAAAACTATTTAATCTCATCACATTTTTTATTGCTAACATCCTTGGTCACCACTGCTAGTGGAGGCCCCTACCATTAGCTGTTTTCTCCAAATCCCTATATTGTTGAGTCTGTTTACCCCTAATCCATACTTCTAAACCTCTTCACTGTTCCTTCTGGAACTCTGGCTTAAGGGAAGTAAATCTCTTTCAATATAAATCTCCTTACTGATTTTAGATCAATAACCAACAGTCATAATGTACTTGGTCACTATGTTCAGAATCATTTTCTCTGTCACCATCTCCAAACCTTCAGTTTCCCTGGGGGATGTCAGTGGCCTCAGAGTGTTTTGTCCTTCTCAATGCAGTGAGCTTTATATCCATGATACATCTTCTAGTCATCATCATAGATAAATATCAGTCCTTGTCATCACCTAGAAACACTACACTCTGAACTTTTAAATTCATGATGTTTAATCTGGTCATTACCTGTTCTCCTTGCATTTGTTTATTCCACAATTATTTATTGACTGCACATAGTCAACAAATGTGCAGATACTGTTGCAGATGTTGGAGATATTTCAGTTCATAAAATAGGTACAATTCCTATATTTTTGGAAATTATATCTAGTGCTCCTCGAATTCTCTTGTTCTATTACCACATCTCTTCTCCCATCTCATTGAAGACATTTTTTTTAGATCAATCCTCCTCTTTCTTCATTACTTTTCCTAGCCAGCCAAAATTCCATACCTACTATTGCTTTCAACCATCTTGTCTATTTTTTTTATAACAGTTACCTTGTAATTTCCTTATGCTACATTTCCACTTTCAGGCAAGATGAAGTAACAAAGACATGATTTACTCTCCCCTCTTGAACAACTAAAAAATCAGATAAAATATATGAAACGGTTTTTAAATATTGGACATCAGGCAGTGTAGGATAGTGTTCACTGAGAGAAGGGATTATAAAAAGTGGACCCCATGATTGTCCCAGCTCACTGCTTGGCAGCCATAATTCAACAAAGAAGAAATCAGAACCAGGGAGTTGCTCTGAATTGATGAGATAGGATTGGGAATCTCTGGGGCCAAGTAGCTAGAGTCTTCGGGGCGTAGAAGAGCTGTGCAGAGAGAGAGGAATTCCCTTGAGTCTTCAGCTGAATATTATTCATCAGTGAGTACATGTGATGATACTATCCAAAGCCAGGAAAAGAACTACCCCAAGATCTCAGAGACAGTCCTTACAACTCATAAGGGGCCAGGAATAATTCATAATGCCACCGGCTAGAGTAGAAAAGTCGTCAAAAGCCCATGGGCTTTGGATAGAGTTCTCTGAATAATCTTGTTTTAGTAGTGATGAAATATTAGCCCTAAATTAAAGGCTGTTCTGATCTTACTGAATAAAGCTTAAAAGCAACCCTCAAAAAGAGGGGCCAAGATGGTGGAACAGCATGGAAGTTTTTGTGTCTCTCATCTCTGAAATGCAGCCAAATCAAAACTAAACCATCTTTCACACCTAGAAAACTGATTTGAGGATTTACACAACAATCTGCACAATGTGAACCACCAAACTCGGCAGGTATGTGGCGTGGAGAGGTGAACTGGGGGAGAGAGAAGCCACAGAGGGCAGGGACCTGTTTCTATTTGCGGAGACAGGATGGAGTCGGGGGTGGGGGGGTGGGGGGTGGGGAGAGAGTATGGGAAAAGCACCCCCACTCTGAAAACAGCCAGAGAGAAAGATTCAGAGCGGCAACAGCTATAAAGGACTTAACAAAAAATGGAGAAAGGAGAAAGGAGAAAGGAGAGGGTTTAAATTCCATTAAGACTCTATCAACAGGGAAAGCACAAAGTCTGAAACTCTGCAGCTCAATACCTGGTGGTGCTCTGGAGGGAAGGATGAATCCCTGGGAACAGATAGTGAGGTCTGAGGGGTCCTCGGGCCACATGGGGAGAGGTGGTAACCCTGCTGGGAGGACATTTGGTAGAGGCAGTGCACCCCTTCCCCCACCCCCATAGACAAAGGTCCCAGCAGACCCTGGAGAACAGCCACATTTGCTGATGTTGGAACAAGGAAGTTAAGGGTGAAACCTAGTACCAGACGTGTGTTGTGATTTGCCATAATCCCTGAAACACTGCTGCTACACAATCACGTGAAATTTTTCTGGGCTGGGCTGGTGCCTGGCTGCAGTCTTTGGGCATTGGCAGCAGCATGGTCCCACGAATGTTTCTGGGTGCGGCTGGCACCCTGCCAGTGGTCAGGGAGACCCTCCCCCAGAGGGTCAGAATGGGTCAAAGCTGCAGTCCCTCAGAAGTGAGGGGTTAGGAAACAGCCCCATCTGAGATAAAACTCAGGACAGAGGTGCCGCCTTGCAGCCTGACAGCTTGGTCACAGGCAGTGTGTTTGTTTGTTTGTTTGTTTATTGGTCACAGACAGTTTAAAAGTAGTAAGTGGACAGAGCCAGAGACAAAGAAGGGGTGCTTGATTGCCAGGCGGGGAGAGCACAGAGTTCTGATACTAGAGACTGGGTAGCTGGGTGATGCCATTTTCATCCCTCCTTTGCACGTGCATACACGCCTACACATGCCATTGCAATCCACCCCAGTAAGCTAAGCAGCAGCATCTAGTGGAGAATGGAGCCCCTACACTAAGCCCCGCCCAACTGGGCCAACTGCCCTCTTGAGGAACACCAAAAGTCTCTCCACCTGCTTGGTTTATGGACTATAAAGTGGTTCCTAGTTTGACTTCTAGGGTAAACCAGATGTAATTTCAATTGTATTTGATTCTGTTCACTGGTCCATCTATTCAATTTTTTTTGCTTTCTTTTCTTATTCTTGAATACATAAAGAGAAAAAATTCATTTTATTTTCCATTTTTATTAACAAGATTTTTTCTTTAATTTTTCTACTATATTTTTCACTTTTTTGTAAATTTTTTAAATTCTGTTTTACTTCCATCATTTCATTTTATTCTATTTTATTGTACCCATTTTTTCAAATTTTCAAACATTTTCCTTTTTTTGTTTGTTTTTTTTCTCCTTTCTTATCTCTATCAATTTTTTTCTGTATCAATGTTTTTTCAACAATCAGACTAAAACACACCTAGGATCTAGCATCCTTTATTTGATTATTTGTGTGTGTTGTTTTTAATTTTTAATTTTTTTTTTATTTTATTAATTCCTTTTCTTCCTTCCAAATTACAAAACAAAGGAATTCACCCCAAAAGAAAGAATGGGAAGAAATGACAGCCAGGGACTCAATCTATACAGATACAAGCAAGATGTCTGAACCAGAATTTAGAATCACGATAATAAGAATATCTAGCTAGCTGGGGTTGAAAATAGATTAGAATCCCTTTCTGTGGAGATAAAAGAAGTAAAAGCTAGTCAGGATGAAATAAAAAATGCTCTAACCTAGCTGCAATCTTAAATGGATGCCACGGTGGAAGGATGGATGCAGCAGAGCAGAGAGTCAGTGATATAGAGGACAAACTTATGAAGAATAATGAAGCAGAAAAAAAGAGGTAGACTAAGGCAAAGAGCGTTATATAAGAATTAGAGAACACAGTGTCTAATTAAAAAGGAATAACGTCAGACTCATAGGGGTCCCAGAAAATGAAGAGAGAGAAACAGGGGTAGAAGATTTATATGAGCAAATCATAGCGGCAAACTTTCCTAACCTGTGGAAGGACACAGACATCAAAATCCAGGAAGCACAGAGGACTCACATTAGATTCAACAAAAACCGACCATCAACGAGGCATATCATAGTCAAATTCACAAAATACTCAGGCAAGGAGAGAATCATGAAAACAGCAAGGGAAAAAAGTCCTTAACCTACAAGGTAAGACATATCAGGTTTGCAGCAGACCTATCCACAGAAACTTGGCAGGCCAGAAAGGAATGACAGGATATATTCAATGTGCTGCATCAGAAAAATATGCAGCCAAGAATTCTTTATCCAGCAAGGCTGTCATTCAAAGTAGAAGGAGAGACAGAAAGTTTCCCAGACAGATAAAAATTAAAGTTCATGACCAATAAACCAGCCCTGCAAGAAATTTCAAGGGGGACTCTCTGAGGGGAGAAAAGATGGGGGGAAAAAAAAGACCAAAAGCAACAAAGACTAGAAAGGACCAGAGAACACCACCAGAAAGTCGAACTCTATAGGCAACATAATGTCAATAAATTCATATCTTTCAGCATTCACTCTAAATGTCAATGAACTGAACGCTCCAATCAAAAGACATAGGGTTGGGCACCTGGGTGGCTCAGTCAGTTGAGCGTCTGACTTCGGCTCAGGTCATGATCTCGCGGTGAGTTTGAACCCTGTGCCAGGCTCTGTGCTGACAGCTCAGAGCCTGGAGCCTGCTTCAGATTCTGTGTGTGTGTCTCTCTCTGCCCCTCCCCTTCTCATGCTCTCTCTCTCTGTCAAAAATAAACATTAAAAAAAATTTTTTTTTAAAGACATAGGGTAACAGAATGGATAAGAAAACAAGATCTATCTCTATGGTATTTATAAGACACCCACTTTAGACTGAAAGATACCTTCAGATTGAAAATAAGAATCTATCATGCTAATCGTCGCCAAAAGAAAGCCAGAGTAGCCATACTTATACCAGAAAATCTAGATTTTAAAATAAAAACTGTAACAAGAGATGAAGAAGGGCATTATATCATAATTAAGGGGTCTACCCACCAAGATCTAACAATTGTAAACATTTATGCTCCAAACATGGAGCACCCAAATATATAAATCAATTAATTGCAAATCTAAAGAAACTCATTGATAATAATACCATAATCGTAGGGAATGTCAACACCCCACTTAAAGCAATGGACAGATCATCTAAACAGAAAACCAACAAGGAAACAATGGCTTTGAATGACACACCGGACCAGATGGACTTAACAGATATATACAAAACATTTCATCCTAAAGCAGCAGAATACACATTCTTTTCCAGTGCACATGAAACATTCTCCAGAATAGATCATATACTGGGACACAAATCAGCCCTCAACAAATACAGAAAGACTGAGATCATACCTTGCATATTTTCAGACCACAACACTATGAAATGTATTATTTTTAAAATATTTGCAATACTTATTTGAAAGAGAGACAGAGACAGAGAGAGAGAGAGAGCATGAACAGGGGAGAGGCAGAGACAGAGAAGAAAAGAGAGAATCCCAAGCAGGCTCCATCCACAGCTTAGCTTGGAGCCTGACTCAGGGTTTGGTCCCATGACCATGAGATCATGACCTGAGCTGAAATCAAGAGTTGGTTGCTTAACCGACTGAGTCACGCAAGCACCACACTAATGGCCTCACTTTAATATAAGCCGCTCTTTAAAGGCCCTATCTCAAAATACAGCCATATTCTGAGGTCCCGGGGATTAGGGCTTCAACATGAATTTTGGGGGAGAGGACACAATTCAGTCCACAAGAACTTTATGCTAAGTTACATAAGCCAGTCACAGAAAACTAATTCTACCTCTATGAAGTATCTAGAGTCATCACATCCAGTAGAACGGTGATTGCCAGGGATGTGACAGGAGTAAACGGGGAGCTGCCTAATGGGTAGAGTTTTAGTTTTACAAGAAGAAAAAATTCTGGAAATAGGTTGCACAACAATGTGAATACACTTAACACACTAAGTTGTATACCTGGAAACAGTTAAGACAACAAATTTTATCTTATGCATTTTTACCACAATTAAAAACAATAAGGAAGAAAATAGAGTATATGTGATTGGCCTACTTCGTCATTCCTGCCACCCTTCATGACAGCACCATCCTCACCTTCCTCAACGCCTTTATTATCATTAGCTAGGAGATCCCATTACCTCCAGGATGTCCTCTAGGAAAGTATTACCGATGTCTCCACACAGCATGATGAGACTCTTCCAATCTTCCCAAACCTGCTCATCTTTCTACTCAGCTTCTCTTGGTGCAGGTTATCATTCTCTTCCCACAAGTTCAAGCAAAATCATCTGAGTCATCCTCATCTCCTCTGTTCTGCCCCCATGCCTCCACTTGTCGTCGTTCAGCAAATCTACCTCTTCATTGTCTCTGGGCTCTGACCCTGTGACCACTGCCACTGTGTTGGCCACACCCAGTCCTTGCCCAGACAGCTTAACAGTTGTCTCTCTACCACCAGTTTTCTGCCCTGTGGCCCCACTCTCTGAATCCACTGTTTTAGTCCCTCTTGGCTGCTATAACAGACCACTATAAATTGGGTGGCTTGAACACAGCAGAAATTTATTTCTTACAGTTCTGGAAGCTGGGAAGCCTACGATCAAGTCACCACCAGATTCGGTGTTTGGTGAGGATCCACTTTCTGGTTCATGGGCAGCCATTTTTTCTCTGTAACCTCACATGGAGGGGAGGAGACAAGGAGTCTCTCCTGGCCTCATTTTTAGGGCATGAATCCTATCCATAAAGGCTCCACTCTCGTGACCTAATCACATCCCAAAGGCCCACCTAATACCACCACATTTGGCGATAAGACTTAACATATGAATTTTGGGGAGACGCAACATTCACCTGATAGCCTCCACCTTCTGCACTGCTGCCAGAGAGCTCTAACTCACAAATTTGATCATTCACTCCCCTGTTTAATGGCCCCCCCAGGATAAAGTGCAAATAAGACCACCCTGGACTGACCCTTGCCGACAGAGCAACCTCTTCTCTCACCCTCCCTCCCGCCCCCCCACCCTCCCCCCTACACACACACCTTGCTTTCACAGCCCTGCAGAAAGGATCTAACACAGCCTGGGCTGTGTGCCTCCACATCCCAGGCCACTCTCCCTCACTGTTTATGTGAATCGGCTCCTCCTTCTCCTGAATTGAGGCCTTTGTATAGACACGGCTTCTGCCCTGAGCAATCGGCACTCATCTCTTTCCACAGGATGTCCCACTCTGGGCAGCAGGCATCTTGGATGGTCTACACTTCCCATCTGGTACTGAACCCTGTGAGAGCAGAGACTGTGTTCTTCCTTCATGCTACACACATTTACTGAGCTGACATTGATTGTACGTCACCGTACCAGATCTTTCCATCCTCATCACCAGTGCTTAGAGTTCTTGGCATGCAGGGAACTTGATAAATGTTTGTGGAAATGAATTTTAAATCTTTTCAGTTTAATTAGCATTAATTAATTCACTGACTTCAAAGCGCCTGCAGGATGTGAGGTGAGACATGGCCACTGATGGGGTGTATAAACTAAGAGGACAGGAGAGAGAAAGGAAGCAAACAGTTAACGTTGTCCAGCGCAGGGAAGCAGAATTTACCAACCAAACTATGTCACTTTCGGCATGAGGATTATTTTGAACTAAAGGCAGTCAAAACCCAGCAGAATCAGGAAAAGCTGTTTACCTCCCCATCAATGGCCCAAATTTGCTTTGGAAAGGGGCCTGTATCAGGAAGAAAGATTACCAGTGACAATTACTAGAGAGAATCTTTTCCTGAAGAAATGCCTCTGCCTTCCCTCGAACAGACTTCCTCCCGTTTACACTCCCAAACCCTACCCCTTTCCGTAGCTGCTTAGCCAGCAGCCTAACTTCCCGAGCTGAGATGTTATGCCCACTCCAATTACCCGGCTGCCCTTTGAGTCCTCATATCTTTATGGGGCTCCTTTAAGCGTGTAAGTTTGTTTTTCTCCTGTTAATCTGTCCTATATCAATTTAAGTATTAGCCCAGCTATGGAAGTACAGAAAGGAAGAAGGGAGAATTCTTCTGCTCCTACACCCGTCATGCCCCAAGGGATGGGGACCAGCAGGGCAGGGGCCTTGGTAAAAGCCAAGCAAGAGTCTAAGAGCTTGGCCTGCAGTTAATGAGAATTCAAACAGCAAATTTGTGTTTTCCTCTCCCTTGTGTCACTGGGAGACAAATCGAAAATGCAATCAGCGTAAGTGGAAGTCTCCACGGAAGGAGAGTTACAAAATAAGGGCTTGTCAGCAGGTCACAGCTTGGCCTGCGGAGACCATTTTGTGATTCTCTAAAATTCTGCTCTGGTCTTTTAGGCATGGAAATCCTCAGACGTAGAAAGAAGGATCATTTGCTTTGATTTTAGAATTGCTTGAACACTGACCAGTATCAATTAAATTTCTATGTCCTGATATCATTAAATCTACCTTCCAATTCACGATGTGGCCTCCATGTCGGGTCTTCCCCACGTACCCAAGGGCCGCTGTGATCCCTCATGGCTCGGAACCGGAAGCGTCAGGAGCACTGAGGAGCACTGCTCACCCCAGAGAAGGGAATATCACAGTCCAGACACTAATTACTCTGGGGCCAGCCTGCAATGCAGACAGCTCCAACGGCGAGTAATAGCACCAGCGGTGAGGCAGTTACCGGCACATGGGCTCCTCCACTTACTAGCTGGCTAACCTAGTGAGTCACTTCTACTTTCCACGCTTCAGCTTCCTCATTTTTAACGGGGGATAAAATTAGTATTTAGAACTGTTGTGAGGACTAAAGGAATGAACATTACATCAAGGTTTTAGGATTACACCAGGCTCCTAGTCAACGCTGTGTCAGCGTTAGCTACTATTACCACTTATCAAGACTGCAAGACGATCCAGGCACTGCCCTGAACCCCTTGTTTGGCTAATTCTATGTGTCACACACACTGTGTGTGTCTGTGTGACACTCCTCTGGTAAACAGGAGAAAGCAAAGGCATAGCTATGCTTACGTGGATAATATTTTCAATAAACAATGAATCAAACTCAAGATTGCAATGCTTCAAACTCCTATCACTTACTGCCCCGGATTATAGTTAGTTAGGTACGTGCTTTATCTCTTTTTGAAGAATGGAATTGTTTGAGATCAAGGTTCACATCTGACCCATCTCATCTGTGAAGGTGGTCTACGTGATGCTACAATAATGGCTCCCAAAGCTTAGTGGTTTAACGAGCCAAAACTTGCTCGTTCCGGCTGCCATCAGGGACCATCTCAACAGTTACCTCTTTAATCATCAAATCAGGAAAAAAGAAATATGATAAATTGTATGCTGGTCCTTGAAGGATGGTCTTGGAAGCATCACAAATGAATTTCTGCACAAATTTCATTGGCTAAATCACGTCACTTTTTCACATCTAATTTAAAGGGACAGGGAAATACAATCTTGCCATGTGCCTGGAAGGAAAACCAAAATGTTTGTGAATAGCCTCATTAACAACCACACTAACACAGCAGTTATCACCATGCACAGAGTAGGCATCCAATAAATATTCATGAAGTGAATGAGGTGTAGCAAGCATTTTGATCAGAATCTCAACTTGACTACACATTTGAATCACCTCAGAGTCTTTACAAAATTCCAGAAAGCCGGGCCACACTCCATACTATTTACACTGCCATCTCTGGAGGTATGACAGAAGCATCGGGATTTTTGAAAGCTCCCGGGTGATTTCAATGTGCAGTCAAGGTTGAGGACTGTTCGGTTAGACTGTACCCCAGGGTATCATTCCGCACAAGCCATCCCCACCTGAAAGCTACAAAGGAGTGCTCAGAACTGGGTACTTTGTTTCTGTTATGTGACATTTGGATTCCTGAATGGATTCAGTCAATGAATGGAATAAATTTAAGATTGCCAAATTAGTCATGTTTCCAGTAAGAAAATTGTCATCTCATCCTGGAAAACTCTGCATTTAATTTTATTCTCTATTGCTTGTTCTTGCCTCATATTCATTCAAGACCTGCTTTCCCAGTTGGACAGGAAGGTCGCTGAGGGCAGAGACCACACCTAGAACTTGCAGACACTCAGAGGGACATCTGAGTTGACCCCAAGTTGGGTCCTCAGTGCCTGTGGCTTTCCTGATACAGTTCTCTCTGCTACATGGCTACACTCTGGAGAAAGCCCTTAGGTTATCAGAGCAGAATGTTTGCTTCTCTGCTTACCCTTTATATTTTGCCATCTTCCAAAAGAACTTGATGTAAGGGACAGAAATTGAAATGCACTTGACAAAAGGCCATTGAAAAATTACAGGAGTAAGTAATTAGCGGCATATAATTATCAAAATTAATATTTAAATGTGAAACAGGCAAAACAATTTTGAGTTTTTATGCATAAAATATGTAAAATGCTTGATATTCTGAAATTGAGGGACTTTATCAGTAGGTCATTACCAATCCAACTTAATGTCTGCAATCCCTGCTTCCTCCAGTTTTGAAAGCAAATTGTGCAAAACAGGCAACTCCCAAAACACACAAGCGTGTTTGTTCCACAATAACTTACTTTTCCAAAAGCATTCTTAAATATCTACTTCTTAGCATCATTCTCCCTCCCCTAGAACTTCTGCCATGACTTTAGGTAATCTATTATCAATTACATGATCAATATTATCTAATAACAGATAATGGAAGGAATTCTCCAGCTCAGGGGATCCACAAGTTCGAATTTGCTAGTTCAGAAAGCTCCAGGGCTTTAGGAGAAATCCACAAGGCACTCGGAGACAGCAGAGCACAAGGATTCATGCATCCATGGAAAACATGTGGTCAGAAGTCTCCCAAATGCCATTTTGGGGAATTCTCCTTCTCCCTTTGATTTCAGTTACTTTCTTTGATCTGTTATTTTGCCTCTGGTCTTCAAAAAACATATATATATATATATATATATATATATATATATATATATATATATATATGGATATTTAATGTTTATTTTGAGAGAGAGTGTGTGTGCACGCCACCCAGGTGAGTAGGGGAGAAGCAGAGAGACAGAGAGAGAGAGAGAGAGAGAGAGAGAGAGAAATTCAAGCAGGCTCCATGTTGTTAGTGCACAGCCCAACACGGGGCTCCATCTCACAAACTGTGAGATCATGACTTGAGCAGAAATCAAGAGTCAGACGCTTAACTAACTGAGCTACCCAGGTGCCCCTCTACTGGTCTTTTTGAAATTAAGCCTTAAAATGGCCAGGTTTCATTCATGGGGAGCATAATTTAATAAGAATAACCATATTTGATCAAGTTTATTAGATACATATCCTATTGAGAATAGAATTTACTATTGATTTAATCTTTGTTTCTCCCTACAGTGTTCTGAATAGTGTCTTACTCACAGCAAGTGCTCAATAATTGTTGAAGAAATAAATGAATTAATGTGTAAGTTATGACTCGAAACTCCTGGTATTTTTTAACCATTTGGGCTTTTTATTACTCTTACATATCAAGACCTAGCAGTGTTATTCAAAGTAGCCAAAAGGTGGGAGCAACCCAAGTGCCTCTTGATGAATAAACAAATGTGGTGTATACGTACAATGGATGATTCAGCCTTAACAAGGAAGGAAATTTTAACACATGCTACAACACAGATGAACCCTGGGAACATCATGCTAAGTGAAATAAGCCAGTCAAAAAAGTCTGTATGATTCCACTGATCTGAAGTACCTAAGGTAGTCAAATTCACATAAACAGAAAGTAGAGCCGTGGTTGCAGGACTGGGGAAGAAAAAGGGAGTTCTTGTTTAGTGGGCACAGAGTTTTTAGCTGGGGAGACTGGTTGCAACACAACGTGAAGATACTTAACACTATTGGACTATACCTTTATAAATGGTGAAGATAGTAAATTTTGTATGTATTTTTACCACAGTCAAAAAATATGTACCAGGACAAACCTGACCCCCAATCGGCAAGTTATTTGAGGTGTTAGCCAAAAAAACTTAATTCAGTAGCGAGTTTGTACTTAGAAGAGCAAACAGCACGTGCAGGTAAAAATCATGGCGTGGAGGACTAGTGAAAGGAACTGGAGATACGTAGTCTAGAGAGAGATTTGTTTTGGAGGTTACTGATTTCCTCAAATACTTGAAGAGCTGTTTTGCGAACGAGGGATTAGAGCTGGCCCAATTGCCCCCCAAAATGGAATGTGAGCTGAGTGAAAGCTTTTGCAATAGATTTTAGGGGCACCTGGATGGCTCAGCCCATTAAGCGTCCAACTCTTGGTTTTGGCTCAGGTCATGATCTCATGATTCTGAGATAGAGCCCCATGTCGGACTTTGTGCTGACAGCATGGAGCCTGTTTGGGATTCTCTCTCTCCGGTGATCCCTGCTTGAGCTGTCTGTCTCTCTCTCTCAAAATAAATAAATAAACATTAAAAAAAGAAAAAAAAATGGATTTCAGCTCAAACTTTCTGTAAGAATGTTATTTAAATATTATATAAAACCCAGGCCCTCTTCCTTTTCTTTGAGACATTCCTCCTCATCAACACTCACCCTGTCATAATAACTTGAGTAAAAACATCCTCTTAACTGTCTAGTGTGTTTTGTCTTTCACAGGCGAGATAATCTTTAAGTAGGATACAGGATCACCATATATTTTCCCATCTAGGATAGTTTGGAGCATGAAGAGGATACCAACAAAGTAAACATATAATTTCAAAAAACACTTATTTTTTTTTTATTAAGAACTATTTGTATGAAATTGGTAAACATATAATGGTTCTATTCAGATTTTATTCAAAATAAAATTCTAAAGCTAAAAATTACGTACATCAAAACAAAATCTTTTTATACTAACGGTCAAAATAATCCTTCAGATTATACCCAGAATGATACTAAAAATAATGTAAGCATTAAAAAAAAATCATTCTGGGTACATATTTCTTCATTTTAATCCATTTCCTGGCTGTATTTGTCTGCACAGTCATTAGTATCTTTCCAGACAGAATATGTGGCCCTATTTTTAACTTTTTCATAAAATTGCCATCAGTCTTCTTCACATTTATATTTTATGGTTGATGTATTTGAAACTGACCTTTTTCGGTAGGCCATATTTTTCATTGAGAAAATGCTCCTTCTACAAGTGTTGCTATACCTGGTAAGGTCAGAGCAAATGGTACTAAATGAAGGCTATCCGCAATTCTAATTATTTCGTATTAAACTGTGAAAATCTCTCTGCCCCAAAAGCCTCATGGGTCCTGTTTTATCTCCATTCAGAATGTCTTTCTTAGACAAATGTTTTTATAAGATAACATTGATCAAGTAACTTCTCTACTTATGATTCTATTGAATATTAAGCCAAATTAAGACGCTCCTCAGGGTGCCTGGGTGGCTCAGTCGGTTAAGCATCTGACTTCAGCTCAGGTCATGATCTCATGGTTCGTGAGTTCGAGCCCCACGTCAGGCTCTGTGCTTACAACTCAGAGCCTAGAGCCTGCTTCGGATTCTTGTCTCTCTCTCTCTCTGTCTGCCCCTCCCCCACTCATGCTCTATCTCTGTCACTCACAGATAAATAAACATTAAAAATTAAAAAAAAAAAAAAAAGACGCTCCTCAATGTTCTGCTCTAGCAGAGGATATAAGTTTATCCAACTGAAATTAGGGGCACCATTAAAAAAATGCTTTCTACATGTGGAGATATTCCAAAAAACAATTGGACAATTTAAAAA
This sequence comes from Panthera tigris, assembly GCF_018350195.1. Lineage (NCBI taxonomy): Eukaryota > Metazoa > Chordata > Mammalia > Carnivora > Felidae > Panthera > Panthera tigris. The sequence goes on from NC_056661.1 coordinate 113,285,686, forward strand.
TTGTATCTTGTACACCCCTTGAGTGTTTATTGGCTTATTAACTCAGATCCTCCCTTGCTTTCATAGTAATACATTTCAACCTCTTCAAAAGCGGAAGTTTTTTGAAGCTCTATTTTTATGTATCGAAGGTTGTATGTAAAGATTTCCAACAAAATACAACTAAAAGGTAGAGGATTAACTTCTTTAAAACTTCTACACATCACAGAACACTTGCATTGATTTACAAAGCAGTTCTTAACAGCTAAAAGTTTTTTGTTTTTAAGATTTTATCTTTAAGAAATCTCTATACCGAGGACAGGGCTCAAACTCACAACCCTAGATCAAGATTCGCAGGCTCCACCCAATAAGGCAGCCAGGTACTCCTAACTGCTAAGAGTTTCTAAAAGCCAACTGATGGCAGGCAGGAGAGGGAGTGAATGCTGCCATGTTCCATTATTTTTCTTTATTTTTTTTTTTATTCTTCTAAAATGTTTGTTTGTTTGTTTGTTTTATGAAATTTATTGTCAAATTGGTTTCCGTACAACACCCAGTGCTCATCCCAACAGGTGCCTTCCTCAGTGCCCATCACCCACCTTCCCCTCCCTTCAACCCCCCATCAACCCTCAGTTTATTCTGTTTTTAAGAGTCTCTTATGATTTGGCTCCCTCCCTCTCTTTTTTTTTTTTCCTTCCCTTCCCCATGGTCTTCTGTTAAGTTTCTCAAGATCCACATAAGAGTGAAAACATATGGTATCTTTCTCTGTACGACTTATTTCACCTAGGATAACACTCTCCAGTTCCATCCACATTGCTACAAAAGGCCATATTTCATTCTTTCTCATTGCCACGTAGTATTCCATTGTGTATATAAACCACAATTTCTTTATCCATTCATCAGTTGATGGACATTTAGGCTCTTTCCATAATTTGGCTATTGTTGAAAGTGCTGCTATAAACATTGGGGTACAAGTGCCCCTATGCATCAGTACTCCTGTAGCCCTTGGGTAAATTCCTAGTAGTGCTATTGCTGGGTCGTAGGGTAGATCTATTTTTAATTTTTTGAGGAACCTCCACACTGTTTTTCAGAGTGGCCGCACCAGTTTGCATTCCCACCAACAGTTGCAAGAGCGTTCCTGTTTCTCCACATCCTCGCCAGCATCTATAGTCTCCTGATTTGTTCATTTTGGCCACTCTGACTGGTGTGAGGTGGTATCTGGGTGTAGTTTTGATTTGTATTTCCCTGATGAGGAGTGACATTGAGCATCTTTTCATGTGCCTGTTGGCCACCTGGACGTCTTCTTTAGAGAAGTGTCTATTTTTGAAAGAGAGAGCACACATGCAAGCATGCGAACTGGGGAGCGGCAGAGAGAGGCAGACAAAGGATCCAAAGTAGGCTCCACCCTGACAGCAGAGAGCCTGATATAGGGCTCGAACTCATGAACCGTGAGATCATGACCGGAGCCGAAGTCAGACACTTAACCAACGGAGCCACCCAGATGCCTTTCCATTTTTTTCTTTAAATCAACAGCTTCATTACAAGAATTCTGACTTTCCGTTATTCTGTTCACATTTAAAAATCTATTTATATGACAATTACTACTTCCATTTTGATCAAATATTGCAACTTATGTGAATGAAATTATAAATATATATGTAGTATAACCAATTCCAAGTGTATTTCTGTGCCTTTGGTTTTTTTTTTTTTCCATAAGAATATTATTTGAAGGTGCACAACATGGTGGTTTGATGCATGTACACATTGTGCAGTGATGTCCATAATCAAGCTATGTAACATACCCACAACCTCACATACTTACCTCTTTTGAGGTGTGGTAGGAACACTTAAGATTTACTCTTTCAGCCAATTTCAAGCATGTAATACACTATTAGGAACAATAGTCACCAGGCTGTGCATTGGATCCCCAGAACATCTTCCTCTTGTAAGCGAGAGTTTGTATTCTTTGACCAACATCTACCCACTTTCCCCCACTCCTCAGTCCCTGGTAACTACTGTCTACTCTCCTGTTCTAGGAGTTCAGCTCTTTTACATTCCACATATAAGCTGACATAGTATTTTTGTCAATATCTCAGTAAAGCTAGGGGAAAGAAAATACATTTTATGACATGATTCAGAGGTCCTCAAGGTTTTGTGAGAAAGCCCCCTCAGTAATGTACATGATACTTGTTGAAGGCAAATTTCATTTGAGTTTCCTTCTCACTTTCCAACTATTTCAAAGTTTAAGCTAAGGCAGATTGTGTTTTTACCACAAATAACTGAATTTGCCAAGGCTGTGGTTTCACTTTAATAGTGAAGAAATTTCAGATTTCAGGCTTAAATACTGAAAAGCTAGGAAGTATCAGCTCTTAACCTGCAAGCCAGCCATGTGCCTTTTCAGCGTTACTTAAGGAAATGTAGGACAGCAGCAGTGATACGTATTTTAGACAGCACATTACCCAGGCTTTATCTTGACTCTGTCAAAGAGTGAGCGGTAAAAAGTCCTACTCTGAAGAAGCCCTACCCTGGCCTTTTGTTCAGCCAGAAGAGATGGCATTATTTGAATTGTCTGAACCTAAAGCCCCATTTTCAGCATCTGGAGAAGCAACAAATCTCTATTGTAAAAAAAAAATAATAATAAGTAAATACATATGTCTGGATTTTCAGAAGGGTATGATTCATCCACTTAACAACAATGAACTAGTCTTCTTGTATAATTTCTGGGTTTTTTGGTGTAAAGTATAAATAGCAATTCCATGTTTCTAATACTCTAATAATAGATTGGAGAAAGACCAAGAAGGACAATTAATAAATTGAGAACTGCAACGAACTTATTACAGGAACAACAGCAACTGTCATTATTCCAAGTGATATTTTTTCTGTAAGAAAGGTTATCGAATAAATATGTGTAAACAAAAAAAGAATATTGTTTTTACCATGACACTATGTCCACCAGCATTTGTGTTCACATCATTAGTTTAAAAACTCAAAAACTGGGGCACCTGCACCATAGTACATCCACCCAGTGGAAAAATACGTAGTATGCAGCTGTAAAAAAGAAAGGGGAAGATCTCTGTGAACCGATATGAAGTAATTTCCAGGATACACTGTTACATGTAAAAAGCAGAGTTCAAATACAGCCAGAAAGAATATAAGAAAATATACATGTATCTGCTTACTTGTGAAAGAAATGTAGGAATGAGAATACCAGAAATTAAACTCTGTAGGTTTCCAGAGAGAATGAGTGGGAATAGGGTACCAAGAATAAGAGGTGGGGGGAAGTCACCTTTCTCTGAGCATATATCTTTTACAGCTCTGACTCTTAGAATGATAGCAATATTTCATATACCTCAAAACAGAAATAAAATAAGCTGGAACATGGAAAAAACCCAAAATGGAATATGAACAGTAACAGATAAACCTACTTGTATAACAAATGAATAACACAGTTACCCTGGAGAAAGTGAGAGAGAAAAGGGACTAACCTAAATAAATTTAGAAAACATGATTTTAACTTGATATGTAAGATAAGGCTTAAAAAAAAAGCTAAAGACACTGTATACAAATGCCTGAGTCAATTTATTTCTAACAGGGATGTGGGCTAGCCCTTCTGAAACTCTTTTATGTGTACCTTAGGATTGAACAAAGAAGCAAATATAGATAAAGAGAGTAGGTTTCAGAGAAAGAGGTTACAAATAAAGAAAGAAGACAACCTCAGGGAGAATGAACACTATGGTACTGGATTAGTCAGCGTCAAATAGTGTGTGTGTGTGCGCGCGTGTGTGTGTGTGTGTGTGTAGGAAGATAGAGAAATAAATATAGATGTATGTGTACGTATGGGTTAGTACACACATACAATGTTGCTTGTCTGCTGGGTCAGCCTTAGGAGCAATGCCACGGTGGAAGCAATTAGTATATAGTACTGAAGTCAAGTTTAATTTCTTTACATAACCTACTGTTGTTATGTAAGATGTTTATATTAGGGGAGGCTGAGTGAAGGGTGTACAGGAGTTCTCTGTACAATTTTGCAACTTTCCTCTAAGTTTCAAACTATTTCAAAAGTAAAAAAACACAAAAATCCTTGTTGAACCTAAGGTTTCTTATCTGAAAAATGAGTGGTTAGCACCATATGTTTTATAACATCTATCTTGGATATGAAATCATGAGTCACTGGTTGCCATGCTGGACAACTGTCGCCCCTCTACCAGCAACACATGTGCTTGAGCAGTGAGGGCCATCTTGATTTACTAAGACGGTATTTTGTTTCTAAGGAAGGGGCACTGAGGTATATCCACATTACTTTGAAGTGGCTGTTGGAGTCTGTATTTCTCTAAGAAATGACTAGATCCCACCTAAAAGCTAGCCATTTTCTTACCCCTAAGTCAATGTTCAAAGTTTGAGTAAAAACAGAAATTAACCATTGAATAATTTAATCAGTTACTCAGATCTTATGGCAATATCAATTTTAGTATCAATAACCAGCATTTATTGAGGGTCTGCTCTGTGCAGGGTATGTTGCCTGGCTGCATATACGGAGACATCTAAACCCTTAGAGCTGCACAATTGAAACTGATTATTGACTCCTTTCTTCTAGACAAGGACCCTGGGGCTGAGAGGGATCAAGTAAGTGAAAACCCCAAGATGTGAATTCTTTTAGGTACAAAGCATATGATCTTTCCACAGGGAAATTCTAAGCCTTTAGATATAAACAAGCTGAGGAAAACATGAACTAGCACCACAACAAAAATTGGGTGTCTTGGCACTCCACCCTGTTATCTCACAGTGGGGATGGGGAAAGAAATAATCAAATACAGCTCATGTTTCTTGGCCTCTTCTTTTAAACCAAATGTTTGTTACGCTTGGGGATGGGATATGGAAAGAGAGAGGGTTAGCCTTGCAAGCTCCATTGATATCATAGATGAAAGTGTATATAGCCCCTCAAATTACCAAGTATATGCATATTCGGATATGACTTTCCCATTAGCGCCATCCATATTGTACCACAGAAAAAAGTATTCTCTTCATTATTCACCACTTTCCTGTGATTTGTCCATTGGAGGAGAGAAGGTTCTTCTAGAAAGACAGCAAAAATCTTTCTTTAGACCCTTAACCCTAATGGGCTGTTTTTATACAACAATGCCATCTACTGGAATAACTTAAAATTACAGGACACTCTAGAAATTTTCAGTCTCTTGAGCTTCGCTTTTAAAATAAGCTAAAAAATAAGATCTCCATTTTCATTTACTGTGATTAATGGCTCTGTTTTATTAATAAGTATGGTCCCATGGGTCAAAGCTCTGGTCTATTGCTGCGTATGCAATAAAACCACACAACAGCCTACCCATGTCACTCAAGGATGTCCTACCATGATAAACAAACATGCATATCTGGGAGTCCGCAGTTTTCATTTCAAATTAAAAAAAAAATTATGGCAAATAAATTGTTCTATGAAGAAAGATGGAAAGTTTATAGGGGCCAAATGGAAACATAATCATCAAAATTCTGCTAAAAAATCGTGATTCTTTAGATTTCTTTATATTTTCATTATTCACAATTGTGAAATCCTATCATCCTATACACTCTTTCTGCCATTTATTAATGATAATATAACCACGATTATATATCATTGTTGTTCTGAATATTATATATACACACACACATATACATCTACATATATATAATCATTGTTACAAAGATTTTAATCCTCAGGATTTAAGTCAGTGCCTATAAGTATTTTATTCTAGTTTCATTTGGACAACAGGGACTCCAGACATCTGTAAGTGGGGCCTGAGATCTCTTGTGGGTATTTACTTGTTCAACAAGCCCCTAAAACACCATCTATTAATAAGAATGGAAAGGAACAAGAAGCTAAATATTCCCCAACTCGCTCGGTTTCGCCCTCTTTCAGACTGTCCTTCACATGGATGAGGGGAAGTGAGGTGCTGGGGAGGTTGAATCACAAAACAGAAAATAAATTAAAAGACCAGTTTCAAAAGGCTTCTGAACCACGAGTCCTCCGTGGTCCCTTAAATATTTAGAAGCTGTGGTGACTAATTGGAAAAGACGAATTCGGATTTTGAGAGCAACATGAAGGTCACTGGAATTATTCTGAGAGCTTCTGCTTTTCCAGAGAAATTTGGAAGCCACAAGCCAAGAATGATTTCCCCTGAAATTATTCTAAATTCCTTTTTTTTTTTTTGGTTCTTGTTTTTTTAGAGAGAGAGAGGGCACACTAGCAGTAGAGGGAAGGAAGGAGAATCTTAAGCAGGTCCCACGCCCAGCATGTAGCCTGACTCAGGGCTCGATCTCATGACCCTGAGATCATGATCTGAGTCGGAATCAAGAATTGGACACTTAACCAATTGAGCCACCAAGGTGCCCCAAATTATTCTAAGTTCTAAAGAGAGCAATATTACTATAAATTAGGGGTTACTAGCAAGGATACTCAATTCACATAGCTTCAATTTGTTAGGGCTCTTTCCTCTTTACATATTTACTTGATCCTGGGTATAGTACTATGTGCCTATTCTGTAGAACCTGGAAGATAATTTTATTTTTAAAAACCTGTTATAGGTTTATGGGTGTTTTATATCTACTTCTCTGACACATTTCGGCTCATCATAATGGTTTCCTGGAGCCTGGGGCCTTGTTCAGGAATACAACCCCCAATGAGAGTATCATTCCTATGGGAGACTATGCAGCACTTGACAATGATTTACTTCCCAGTGTGGTTCCCAGGAGACCCTCATGGGAATAAGAAGTAGTATGTTTGTACTTGACTTTGGAATTCTGTGAGGACAAACATAGTTCCTCATATATCACAGGAGGGAAATGAAGTCTCAGACTTGGAGGGACTTTGTCTCAGTAGCAGTAGGAGCAGAGGTTGGCATCTCAGTCTTCCTCGCACATGCACTTTTGTCAAGTTGTATTCTTGGTCTGTCCTTGTCGGCAGTGACAGCCAAGGGTGTGGACCTGGATGCCTGGGTTTGACTCTAGGTTCTGTATGTTACTTAACTGTGCACTAGGAAAACTGTTGATCTCTCCTTATTCCATATTCCTATCTGTAAAATGGGATGATGATAATAATGGTACATTATCTCATAGAGTTATTATGATGGTTAACAAATCGATAAAGCATTTAAAACAGTGCCTGGCAAATAAAAATCCCTCAATAAATATCAGTTACTCTTATCTACATAGTCAACAAAATCATATACTAACAGGTATTCCAAGTACTCAAAAACATCATTTAACATAAAGGTATTGGCATCATTTAGATGGCATTAGTAAAATCAGCAATTTCCGTTTGATGGGAGTCTACTAAATGTCAGGCATGTTACCTATTTTCTCTCATTTGTTGTTTTATCCCCATTTTAAACATGGCAATTTGGACTCTCAGAGAAATTAAGTAACTTTCCTAAGGTCACAGCCACCAGCTGGCAAAACCTGATTTAAAATCCAGGCTCTTCCACTGCTAAAGCCTGCTGACATTCCAGCTGGAAGCCAGAGGACAACATCCTAAATGACATAAACCTTTGTGCATTGTTTATTTGATAGAACAACAACAGTTTGGCTTATAGTTAAAAAGATGCATTTCTGACCATGACAGGCCACAGATTTCTTCTTAACCAAAGCTTATTTTTAAAAATTTTTTAAAGTTTATTTATTTTGAGACAGAGGGAGAGGGAGGGAGGGAGGGAGAGGGAGAGGGAGAGGGAGAGGGAGAGGGAGAGAGAGAGAGAGAGAGAGAGAGAGAGAGAGAACCAGTGGGGAAGGGGCAGAAAGAAGGAGAGACAGAATCCCAAGCAGGCTCTACACCACCAATGCAGAGCCCAATGTGGGGCTCAAACTCATGAACCATGAGATCATGACCTGAGCCAAGATCAAGAGTTAGACACTCAACCAACTGCGCCACCCAGGCACCCCTTAACCAAAGCTTATTTTAAGATAAGTCATTCTCTGACAGTTTGAGTGGACCCAGTGGTAGACATTGTGGCAGGACCTGGAAAGTCAATGATGAAAAAGACACAGTCCCTGAGTTCAAGGTTCTCACAGGCTGGGGGAAGCAGGGAAGTCAAACCACTAGTGGGCAAATCATACTGCATAATGGACGGTGTTCCCAAGTAATGGTAGAATCAGATGCTATGGGAATATATTTCTTAGGAAGGGCACCAGCCCAGTCTTGTGGCATAAATGATGGGTAGGAAACATTGACAATTTTTCCTGGAGGAATTAATGCAGGAGCTAAGACCCTATTACCCATCAGGTTTATAATAGCACCAGCTAGCACATGCCTGTTACCTGTTCGGCATCACACACGCACCTAAGATGTATTATCTCATTTAATCCTCACTCCAACTTTCTAGGAGGGAGGGTGGTACCATTATTCCCATTTTGCAGATAAGAAAACTGAGGCTTTGAGAAATCTAATAAGTTGTCTAAGGTCACCTAGCTAGTAAGTGGCATACCCAGTATTTTAAACATGGTCTGTCTGACCAATATGCCCAGGCCATTAACCACTATATCAGACTGCCTCCATTCATACATTGTTTTATTGTGTTTATGGTAGATTAATATGAATTATAATTTTGCCTTCATAGGTATCTATCTTTTGCTGCTTCACTTGTTTCAACAAATATTCCATAAATAAATAATTTTTTTAAGAAAATTCTTACTCTCAACTATTAAGATAATAGGCTGAACCTACTGATGGCCTCTCCCTACTCTTCACAAAGACAGACAGCTCTTGCATGGTTTCACATCTGCAGTGCAAGCACTTGGTAGACTTGGGGAAAGACCATTCAGTTTTGAATTGATTTGGTGGATCTAGGTCCCCAGTTTCCTATTCTAAACACTGTTTGGCATACTGGCAGCTCTTTGGTTAGACGGTTGTACAAGACAACACCAGGTTGTGGGAAAACAGACTTAACCTTGGTCTGATTCCTTGAGAAATCAAAAGGAGGCAAGTTGCTTAAGGGCCTCATGACATTCTCCTGTATCAACGTGAATCAAGACCAACCAGATGAGCAGCGATCCAAATAAGAGGACATTGGAATATTTAGCAAGATGTGATTAGCTGGAAGGTAGAATATGAGCAAAGCATGGTTAGTGCAACATTCAGTACCCAGCAAACTCTGCTTTGATGAAATTCTCTTATGGGACATAATAGTGGGGATGATCTGGCCCCTGACTCCCTTCCTTCTGTCATGTCCTACAACCTCCCTCTATTCCACTCCCTCTCTGCCAGACTGAAAATGCCAGCACACACGCTTACCATCCAGCCACAGTAAACTTCCTGCAGCTCCCTGAAGAGGTCATGAGCTCTCTCACCTCCCAGCTCTTGTACGTTCATTTGCTTCTCACTCTTTCCCTGACATGTGCTTTCCCCACATATCCTTGACCTCTGGCTTCTTACTCTTTCTTCCAGGTTAATTCACATTCAGATCCTCTCCAGAGATTTCCTTGCATCCTCATGAAGAGAATCAGGAGCTTTCTCTTTGGCCAAAGAGCCCTCTGAAAGCCTTTGTTCTTTTTCCTAAACCACTGCTCTAATCACGTTTTGCGTGTCTGGTTTCCCGATAAACCATAAAACCATCTTGTACTCACTTCACCCTCAAACAGTGCTTACTCTAGGATAGGTACTTAATAATTGAATGGATGGTATTAACTTGAGCCAATTAATCACTACAAAATTAAGGATAAAGGAATTTCAGACTCCACAAAGAAAACATTTAAGCAGTCTATCATTATAGGAACAAAGGGTTGGCCCAATGATTTCCCCCTGTTTAGGCCAGTTGTTGTATTTTACTGACCTAGATCAAAAACAGAAAAATTACAGGGAGCATTTAAAAAATTTTTTAAATTTAAAGCATTCAAAAAATTACAGGGAGCATTTACAGATTTCCTGGAAGTAACAAGACCACCTCAGATAGGCAAGGAAATCTTAACAAGAAAATGGCAGATACTCAAGATAAAACATGGTGGCCAACTCTGGATATCAAGAAAACCAAAAGGGGTCACTCTACTGTCCTGTCAGTTGCTAAATCCCAGTGCTTCCCCACCATGGAGCAGAGCTGAGAGGGCAAAGCGTTTAAAGGCTCTACATCTGCATTGCTGGCAAAACTCTTAAGTGTGGAAAACGAAAAGGCATTCCTCTCCTTGCTTACGGGAATGAAGTCCTCCAGCAAGTTTTAATTCAGGACTGTGGATGAGTGAAGTTGTCTGCTCCTATTTCCTTCTCGTTGCAACACTGCGAAACAGTCCTCAGGCCACAGAAAAATGGACCTGGAGGGTGTCTATCAGGCGGACTTCGTTATAACCACCCCCCCCCCCCGCCCCACCTTCTAGCAACTCTTGTTAGCATACATCAGGCTTTGTGTCTTTAAATTCTACATCTCTGCTGGTGGTGCCTTTTCTGCTTGCCTCTGGGGAAGTGATTATTGCAAATGTGCATGATTTTATCCACAATATACAGTATCGTGTGAAGCTTGCTTTTATTGCCTTCAGCCTTTTCTTTCTTACAATTTATTTTAATACGTTTGGAATTATTATCCCAAACATTAGCCAGCTGGCCCGCTGGGGTTTCCTTTGCTGGATTCCGGGTCTCTCTCTTTCTAATCCTCTCTTCATGGATAATCCACTCTAATGCTTCTTGGCTGTCGAGGGGGTTTTGCTATTACTACCTGTTGATTAGAAATTCACTTTGTCCTGTGTAGGTGGTTCTAATCGTTTGGTAATGAACACCTTATTTGAGTCAGCTGAGGTCAGAGTTATAGTCATGAGATTTTCTTTTTTTTCTTTCCAGGTTTCTGGATGCTTACTTGTCTTTTCAATTTTTTTTTTTCTCCTGAGCTACAATTCAGCTGGTCTTTCAAAACAGCCTCTCAGACCAAAAAAAGAAGAAAAGAGAAAGGAAGGGGGAAAAAAAGAACTGTAAGAAAAAAAAGAAGCTGTATGGCAAGGTCTGAGAAAGAGAAGGCTTTTATTTTCTCCTACAGCTGTTCAGTCCCCAGGCATATATATGGCTTTTGTCTTTGCCAACCAGTGGGCCTTCAGAATCCTTGCTGAGGGCTCCCCTGGGGAGAGAGCGGGGGACTCTGTCCCGCACACATTAACAGGGGAGTCTAGGAGGGCAGGCAGCCATTTTCATAACAGGCTCCCAGAAGCAGAGGGTCAAAAGAACCCAGCAGGGCTGCCTTGCAGCCCCCCTCTCCAATCCCAGAAGTCCACCCACAAGGCAGTAAGTCAGAAGCAGGTGTGTGACACGTGGCAGAAACGCCAAAGCTGAGTTACTCCCCGTGGGAGTCGCCCACCAATGAGCCTTCACAGCTGCAGACGTTCTCCAGGATCCTTGGGGAGAACCCACAACGCAGCGTGCTTCTTTACGCCCCTGTTAGGAAGTCGGTGGCAGAGTCTCTAGTTAGTGCGTTTCTGTAGGGAAAAATCTGTAGCCTGTATTTTTCCAGAGGTGTCCACAATTTACCACAGAATAACCGCCGGCTACGTTTCACCTGAACATACAAAGATTTTCTTGTTTAATTGTTGCTGTTGTTATTACATGTTTCAGACTAACACTCTCCGCCCCTATTTCTGACAGCCCCAGGATGGGAATGGTACCTCCATCTGTCTATAGCCATTTTGGAAGTGTTAAGTCTTCTCAGGAGGCTCCTACTTCCTCAGGGGAGGCTGTTGTTGGTATCTGGTTATTCTCTGGGTCTAGTGCATCGCCTGGCACTCAGCAGGTAATTAATACAAAGAGGGAAGGAGAGCCAGAGAGGAAGGAGGGCTGGGAGGGAGAGGAGGAGGAGGAAGGGAAAGGGAAGGAAGGTATATGTAGTCGTTAGGGAGACTGAGAAAACATAGAAAGATACGAAAAAGAAAAGAATTACTCAAAATCCCACTGAGAAATAACCTTCGCTAATGGATTGTTGTCATTACGCTTCCAGCCATTTCCTTTGCTTGGCTTCTTTGGCTTGTTTCCGAAGCTCAGATTGAGACAGGGGCGCTGGGAATAAGAACAAGCCCCTGTGCACCCAGAAAGCTCCCGGCTCCCTGCCGCCTGCTGCCTGCTATCACTTTTCTTGCAGTGCAAAGCACCAGCTGAGGAGCAAGCCCAGACAGGTCTGACCAGTCTGCGCCCAGATGGACCCCAGGGCTGAACTTTCCCCCTCCGTATAATGTTAAACATCTCGCCCAGGGGTGGAGATTTAATGCGGGAATTAGACATGCCACGTGTGAAGAAGCACGCCCTTTAAGTGTGCAGGTGAGAATAAATCCCTGCCCTTTCAAGCTTAGATGTCACTCCTTTCCCCCCTGAAATCCTTAAAACATTCCCTGGCTATTGTTTGGGGAGACGGTCCGACACCTTGGCCATGACTGTGTCTCCCTTCTGCTGCAGCTGTTGCTCCAGGAAAGCCTTGCCTGTGCCTTTAAATTTTGGGTCAGCCTCATTTCCACTGTGACTGGGTCCAAGGATCTGAGTCTGGTAACAAGTTCACACTGCATACTCCACTCTCTATCCTGCCTTTTCAATTCACATTCTACTGCTGGTATTTTCACGAGTTCAAACTATTGAAAGGCACATTTTTATGGCTAGGTAATATTTTACTGTTCGAATACACCATGTTTCTCGAACCGTTTTCCTACTGTTCAGTGCATGACTGTTTTCATGTAGCTGTCTAAAAAAGATATTCTTCTCTGAGATGTTATACTTTCAGTGATTTTTCAAGAAGTAATAACGTGCATGGAACTTATTAGCCCTTGAAATTATATTGTGTTTAGCATAAAATGTCCCATGAGTTACAAAGTTGAATTAGTTCAAGTATACCTTAAATGAGGCTGTTACCTTCCATAAAAATAAAAACAAAAGTTTAATACAAATTCTGGAAATAAGAGGTTTTCTTTTTAAACATTTTATATTCTTTGGGTTATTGGTCATTTTGAGCCACTGGTTCTGCCTCCCCACTCTATGACACTTTGGGATTATGACTGTAATTCGATTTTGACAGCACTCGTCAAAAATCAGTGTACTTTTTTGCCCATAAATAATGATAACGTCAAAACTCTTTATTAATGCTGTGGCTCTCCAAATATGGATTTCCTTGCCTTTACAACTTCAGATTCAACCCTTTTTGGCAGCTTGGTAATCACCTAATTGTTTTGGGAAATTTTCTACAGCTAAAAAGTTAAAATTAAATAAACTTGAAGATATGTCCTTATTTAATGTTGTATTTTGCTGCTGCCTCTTTCCTGATGAAAAAAGACTAAAAAGGATCAAGTAGATGTATCTAATAAGGGTAAGCAGAATGATATCCAAAGCTAGTTCTGAAATTAATTAAGCAAATTATATTTTCTAAAAACTACCAAGTTAATTGAGTTTGGTAGTTTTTCTTAGGAAACTGAGTAAGTTCACCTCTCCTACAACAATGGTGGGCCAACAGTCCAGAAGAGACACTGACCAGATTGCCTATGTTTCAAGTTTAAACATTTTGGCACAAATATGACATTTTAAAATGTGTTTGATAAGGATCTGACATGCAGTCACTCTCTCCAAGTGCTCTCTCCTGAGAGAGTCATGGAGATGGAAAGAGACTCTTTGGGGGCTAAGGGAGAAAAGATGGGGCAGCTCTGAAAACCTCCCTCCTTTGAGGAGGGACCAAGAAGTCCCATATTGGGGGACTGCTCTTTACCCCTAGGGTTCTGCTTCTTGGATTTTACTGTAATGATTTATAGGGATAAGTGTTTTCCACTCCAATAGGCCCTTCTGAGATTATTCATCCCAGCATCCCCAAAGGCTAGCAGAATGCCTGGCATGATGAGCCCCATTTTAATATTTATTCTTTTTTTATATAATTTTTTAAACATTTATTCATTTTTGAGACACAGCGAGAGACAAAGCGTGAGTGGGGGAGGGACAGAGAGAGAGGGAGACACAGAATCCAAAGGAGGCTCCAGGCTCTGAGCTGTCAGCACAGAACCCAACACAGAGCTTGAACCCGCGAACCGTGAGATCATGACCTGAGCTGAAGTTACATGCTTAACCCACTGAGCCACCCAGGCACCCCTACATTTTAATATTTATTCTAAGAAGCAACAGGTGAACAGAGGGAACACAAATTTAGCATCTTAAAATTATTTTTTAAAAATCAAAACACTTTAAATATGGGAGTTATTTCAAGATAAAATGATTTGGTTAAAGACATTTACATCTTTCCGGGGACTTGTTAAAAAGATTAGCACTGATCAGTGTGCTGGTCCAATGAGACTTAATGACACAGTTGAACAACAGGCTTCAAGCACAGGTTTCCTGGATGCCTGAGTCATTCCACATGAAGTTCTAAATTGAGGTTGTGGTTATTTGTTCTATAAGTTAATGACCGGATGAATTTTTTGCATTTGCTGTCCCGAACAATTCCTCCTTCTTGCAGTACGTAAGTATTTGGGGATTGAATAAGTAAGAATAAAATCTTTCTGAAACACATAATTTTGACTTCTTCCTTGTCTTATCCCCCCTAAAGCCAGGATGCCTATGTGTAAGGTGGGAGAATTGCTGTTTTACCCATTTGACTTCTTCATGGGGCTTGACCTGGCCATTATAACATGTGGGATTCAAACAGATTGGGATTGTAATCCTAGGTTTGCTACTTTTTAGCTGTGCTACTTTGGGGAAAATTTTAAACTCCCTGCACCTTGGCTTACTTATTTGTAAAAATCAAGATGATAGTATCTACCACATTGGGAAGATGAACTATTCTGATCCTTTAACGTGCTTCACATGTAATGAGTATTCAGTAATGGTGGTTGCTCTCGTTTTTCCCTTTTAACTTGTTCCTGTGCAAATTTCCTCTTAGTACTTTGGTATTCCCTTTGCACCATTTTGTTTGTTTCATTGCAATATCAGCTGATGCTACTGTAGATGTTTCTGGTGGGCTATATCCTCTTTGTTGACCTACCTCCTTTTTGACCAACAGCTTGTTTCTTGACATATGTTAAGCCCACCAGGTTTAATCCCTTCATATTTGACCTGGAGTCCCTTCTGCCTCTGCTCTCTGCTCTGATCCATATGTGTTGGTTAATGGTTTTAATCCCACTTACAACTGCACTGCTAATAATACTTTGAAGTTCTCATTATCATTTTCGGTATTTATGGCTTCTTTAGGGCAAGACCACCACCTCTTACTTCTTGGTACCAAGCTCTTCAATGGTGTCCCATCATGGCACTCCAAATGTATGTGATGTTGATGAACGACCACAGGATAACAAATGCCTCTACCGGCACAAGAGCTGTTGTCAGGTGAGAGATGCTGAGAGGTGTTAGCTGTCCCTGGGGCATAAGGTGGTTAAACATGCCCTAACAAGAGTAAGATTAATGCCAGGGATAAAATGTTCATGGAAATTTAATGACACAAGATAGTAAATTTAAATACAAAAATTGTGGTTTCTGTATGTTGCAGTTATAGTAGGAAAAATGAAAACACATCACACATTTTCAGAAACCTTAGTATGACTCTGCTTCATTTCCTCTCTATTTCATTAAGACTTTTTACCTGAGGTTAGTTTCCCACAGTAGCTGTGTGTGTGTGCACATACACATGGGCATCTATGCGTGTGTGCGCATGTACACACACACGCATGCCTACTCTACTTCTGGCTTTAGCAAATGATGTGGGGAACGCATGACTGGCTTGGTGAAATTGGGTACTTAGCAATACTGAGACCAGATGCCCACTAAACGGAATGCCAACGAAAAATGTTGGCATCGTGTGCTTTTGGAGAGGTGACCAAATCTGATGATTTCGTGACAAGCTGGTTTGAGTCTGGGTGAAGTCACAGTCCATAAGCCCTCTGAACCTAGCAGACCAGGCAGAGCTATTAAATGTGAATTGTCAGAATCTGCAGCCTAGCTATTCCTATGCCAAGGGAATGGGAACAGAAGTTTTGATGAGAAGAGATGGGAAACTTGAAGCCATGGGCACCAGATGGGGTTACGGGTGAGAAAGAGGGAATGATTGAGGGCCCAAGAGCAGATTCGGAAGGGGTGGCCTGGGGGCACCCAGACAAAAGGGAAGCTGGGGACAGTGCACACTCAGAAGGGTACTAGAGAGTAGCCCCAGGGAGGAAGAGAGAAACAGTAGTTTAGGCCAGAACCAGTCTTGGAGGACAAGGGAATGCAAGCTGCAGTTGTCGACCATTTAGAGTAGCTGATGAGGAAATAAAGAGAAATAGACAGGCAGATGGACGGAGCAGTCAGGTCAGGTGAAACTGTCCCTCTCCTCCGTCATCCTTCCTTGGCATCCAACATTGTGGAATGGGGGTCTCCTAGCAATATCACATATCCACACTATGTGCTGAGAGCGGATCCATACTAGCAATAGAGAGGGCTGTTGGTGTGGAAGGGGATCCCCGATGAAGAATATGAGAATCTGGGACAAATGGTTTAGATCTGCTGGCCTAGATCCATGAAGCACCGAAGGAAGGGAAGGCTAGGGTAGCCAGATGGACGATAAAGGGATGATGGAGGGAAACTCAGGGAGAAGTCTTCTTGGATACCCATGGCAAGTGGCCTCTTCTGGAAAGAGGCCATACATTTTGACAATTTGACAACCAGGAAGTGTGGCATATTTTGTGATGGAATGAGTCTACCTTCAGGGGATTGAGAGCCTAATGCCAAGGTTACAACGTTTTGTTTTGTGGGTTTACTTAGAAGGTTGGTTGGTTAGCTTTTGTGTCATTGTTGCTTTGGGATTGTTTTTGCAAATCAAAATTTTTTTGGTGGGGGATAGCATATTTGGAGGCTAAAAGGGAGAAGTTAGGAAAGAGAGAGCAGTTGAGAAGCTATAGAAGATATAAGTGCAAGGCAGAAGGTCTACCCAGAAAAAGAAAAGGGTGAGATGGAGGGCAGAGCATTAAAGGAAGCCTGTGTGTAGATACATATATATTGGGGTGGTCGGTCACTCCACAAATATCTAGTAAGTGCTTAAATAGGTGTCGGGTCTGTGCTTGGATCTCCTCTTAAACTCAAAACAGTGGGTGCTTAGACGTCAGCCTGGTTTAGAAGCTTGGGTTGGGATTTGACTTTTAATGAATAATAAACCAAAGAGCAAATGAGTGAGGGCCTAGTGGAAATTGGCCAGCAGGAATTTGTAGTGTAGTGGGACTTACACGTCTGCAGAGTTAGCTAGCCCATGTTAAGAAATGGAGGGAAATGACTGTCTTCCATTTGTATTTCAAACAAAAACAAAAATGAAACCCAGAAGCGCTTTATAAAAATAGCAAGGTCTAGGAAAAAGGGCAAAGCACCCAGACAGATGCTCCACATTTCCAGGCTCCTCTCTGCCCTGGTGTTTCCTCATTGTTGTTAATAAGAACACAGCTTCCGAATTCACAGGAAAAGTGGAAAAGAAACACCAGATCTGCAGTTGATGGAAACCACAGCATACCAGTACAATACGGGGGCCTATTTCTAGCAATAAAGACTGATGCATATTAACTCATTCAGCCAGCCCCATTGTTTATAATTCTTGCTTACATTTGCTGTCATGCACTGGAGTTAAAATTTACACCCTTTTCTGGATGCAAGAAGTTATTTTTATTTATCCTTCTTTGTTAGCTGTTTCACTTCACAATAATTAATCAAATCACCAAAGCAGCATCAAATTGGGGAGTGACGATTTATTTGCATTATTTGGCTTTTCTAACAGGGTATCTCAGAGGGTGAGGACTCTGCTATAATATGGCCCTCTTATTTTATGACAGGTTGCAATTTTCTTGTAATGTTAGATGTGGTTCATCTTGATAATTACGCTAAATTAAGTAGTCCTACACATTATAGAAATGTATGTTAAGATACATTAACGGAGATTAAGAATTTTAATTAGCTTCTACATATCATAGAATACATATTAAATAAGAATTCATCTGAAATTCAGATCCTGAATGTAATTCTATACCACTCAAGAAAATTATTAATGGAGACACTGGGGGGATCCCCAAACCTCCCAGCCTTTTCCCTGGTATGAACTGCTTTAATAGCTATTAAGACCACCTATAAAAGTGAAAAAAACCTATCTAGTTAGCAATTCATCTCAGATTTTCTCCTTTTTCTGGACTGACCTATTTCATGTCTTTCTCTCTTGCTGCTCAAGTATCCGGAACTGAGAAACTGATCAGAAAAGCAATGTGACACTTCCTGTGAAATCTTGGCACAAAGGGCCGAAGAAGGGAAAGACATAAGCACAGAGACCTACCAGGTGCCAGCAGCTGGTTTTGCTCTGCCTCGCCAAACAGGGCTTTGTATCCACATCAGCTCTGTGACCATTGCTTTCTCAGTGGGACTGGAGATCCTGGTGACAGTAAATGAGGGAGGCCCGGAAGGCCATACCCCACCCCTCACCGAAGGTCCTAGTCTACCGAATACTGAGTCTGGCACACGTGGTCACGATGCAGGAGTTGTCCTGCAGGAGTTGTTGCGACACGCGCCCTGGTCCCCTCCCAGCAGTGGACGACTATCAGCAAACTGGGCGATGAATTTAAAGGTGCCACCATTTAAGCAAAAAGACTAAAGAGTTCACAACAGGTTGATTTCTCTATTCTAGTTAAGTTCTGGTTTTGTTTTTTGCGAGTAGTTAAAACCAACTTCGGGGGCGCCTGGGTGGCTCAGTCACTTAAGCCTCTGACTCTTGATTTCGGCTCAGGCCACGATCTCACAATTTGTGGATTTGAGCCCTCCATTGGGCTCTGCACTGACAGTGGGGAGCCTGCTTGGGATTCTCTCTCTCTCCTTCTCTCTCTGTGTCCCCCCTGCTTGTGCTCTCTCTCTCTCTCTCAAAATAAATAAACTTAAAAACAAAAAAACCTTTGCTTGCCATGGACCAAATTGTGTCCCCCACCCAAAATTCATGTTGAAGTCCTAACCTCCAGTATTTCAGAATAGCACTGTTTTTAGAGATCTGCCTTGAAAGAGGTAGTTAGGGTGAATGAGGTCATACAGGTGGGCCCCATTCCAATATGACTGGTGTCCTTATAAGAGGAAATTAGGACACCGACATGCACAGAGGAAAAACCATATGAAAATGGATAAGATGGCCATCTACAAGCCAAAGAGAGAAGCCTCAGAAGAAACAACCTGTCTACACCTTGGCTTTGGACTTCCAGTCTCTAGAACTGTTAAAAAAAAAAAAAAAAAATTCTGTTAAGTCACCCAGTCTGTGACACTTTGCTATGGCAGACTAGCAAGTTCTTGCTACCATATCTTGTTGTAAATTAGCATTTCCCTGGTTACTGAAATCATTCTTTAGCGTTTGTGCTGAGGGTGGAAGCAAATGGAGGGTGGGATACACTTTAACCTGAGAGGAGAACTATAAACGTCTCATTTTGTCCTTTCTTATTATTTTTTATGACTTAGAAAACTTCATTTACATTAGACTTTATTTTTTTTTTAAGTTTATTTATTTTATTTTGAGAGACAGAGAGCAAGTGGGAGGGGGCCAGAGAGAGAGGGAGACAAAGGATCTGAAGTGGGCTCTGCGCTGAGCCCATGTGGGGCTCAAACTCATGAACCATGAGATCATGACCTGAGCCGAAATCAGATGCTTAACCAACTGAGCCACTCAAGCACCCCTAGATTAGATTTGAGATTATGAAAAATATAGAAGAATATTTGAAGGAATGCCCAATTTTTTTTTTAATTTTTTTATTTTTGGGACAGAGAGAGACAGAGCATGAACGGGGGAGGGGCAGAGAGAGAGGGAGACACAGAATCGGAAACAGGCCCCAGGCCCCGAGCCATCAGCCCAGAGCCCGACGCGGGGCTCGAACTCACGGACCGCGAGATCGTGACCTGGCTGAAGTCGGACGCTTAACTGACTGTGCCACCCAGGCGCCCCAGGAATGCCCAATTATTGACCTTGCTTTGGGAACTGCTATGAGTTGGATCATGTCATGCAAAAATGCCTATGTAGAAGTCCCCAGTACGCCAGAATGTGACCTTATTGGGAAAAAGGGTTATTGCAGATGTAATTTTTTTTTTTAATTTTTTTAACGTTTATTTACCTTTGAGACAGAGAGAGACAGAGCATGAACGGGGGAGGGGCAGAGAGAGAGGGAGACACAGAATCCGAAGCAGGCTCCAGGCTCTGAGCCCTCAGCCCAGAGCCCGACGCGGGGCTCGAACTCACGGACCACGAGATCATGACCTGAGCTGAAGTCGGACGCTTAACCGACTGAGCCACCCAGGCGCCCCTGCAGATGTAATTATTTAAGGTAGGATGAGGCATACTAGAGTAGGATGGGCCCCTGATCCAATATGACTAGTGTCCTTATGAAAGGGGGGGAATTTGGACACAGAGACTCAAACAGAGAGAACACCATGTGAACATGAATATGGCCACTGTCAAACCAAGGAAAGATGCCTGGAACACACCCTTCCCTCACAGCTCTCACAAAGTTTCAACTCTGCCAATACCTTCATTTCAGATGTCAGCCTCCAGAACCGTGAACTAATAAATTTCCAGGTTACTCAGTTTGTGGGGATAAATTTGCAATGCCATATACTAGAATTTCAATGGGTGGGACCCAGCTATGGGAATGTTTTTTAAGAGCTCTCTTGTGATTCCAATCTCCAGCCAGATTTGAGAACCACTGAGCTAGGGCATGATAAGGTGGAGATTTATATTCCATCATTAGACTACTAACTTGATAAAATCAGAAATATGGAACAATTGAAGATATCCCCGTGTTTAACTTCTGGGAGAAAGTATTTTTTTTTTTAAGTTGTATTTATTTATCTTAAAGAAAGAGAGAATGAACGTGGGAGCACCAGTAGGAGAGAAAGAGGGAGAGAGAAAGAATCCCAAGCAGGCTCCATGCTGTCAGTGCTGAACCCAATGCGGGGCTTGAACTCATGAACTGTGAGATCAGGACCTGAGTCAAAATCAAGAGTCAGACACTTAACTGAGTCACCCAGGCACCCCTGGGAGAAAATACTTTAAATGGCGACTCTTTCCCCAAGTTTGTATGTTTGTCTAAAACTGCATGGTGTGATCAACAGTGCTTTTCTCATCAGAAGAAGACAAAAGAAAGCCTCCACTTAATGGGGCCTAACAGTAAGTATAGCTTCCCACAAGACAATTTTCAGACTCCTCTTCTTCCTTCTTACTGGCTGTGGCCCCTCATTCTCAGAACACACCTCTCTTTCCTCCTTGGTCTTCTCTTCAGTTTTTTGGTTTTTTTCATTTTGCCTCCACATCTTTGGTTCTGCCCATTGACCTACCCCCTGCAGCAAATGGCCTCCACAGCCCAAGTCCCTCCTGGGCTCAGGTCCAGAGAGGCCAGTCCAGAGCAGAGCCCTGGACCTCCAGCTCCAAAAGGGCGGCCTGGACAGACAAATCCACCTATCTACCTATTCATCCATCCCACCATCCATACATACATCCATCCTTCTATCCATCTACCATCCAAGTACCCAGGTGTCCAACAAATACATCTACTATGTTAGATATTTGGGAATAAAATGGTGGGCATGACAGCCACAGTCCCTTCCCTCTCAGCAAATCTAAAGTACATCAGTAAGGACAGTTATTGAACAGTACATATGGGGTGAGGATTATAAAGGAGGAAAGCAGTCGCCATGGGAGTACATAGAAAGAGACTTTAACCTTTCCCTGAGTAGGCAGTGAGGGCTTCAAAGGAGATGAATTTTCAGCCAAGACATAAAGAAAAATTAGAAGTTGTTCCTCAGTTGGTATGACAAGGATAAAGGGTGTCAGGAAAGAACATGGTTGTTTTTTGAAAGACTAAAAGAGCTCAGAACAAGTAGAGCAGAGAGAGCAGAGGGTGGGAGCAGTTGGGGGACGCTGGCCTTCCTGGCAGAAGCCGTGTGGGGTGCACCCAGCAGCAGGGGCTTGATCACAAGTACCCATGAACGTAACTCCACTTCCCTGACTCCTAAAACTGCTCAGGGTTTGGCTTCCCTTCGCTCTATTCAATTTGAGAGGTGGTTTTTGAGCACCTACGTTACAGTATGCTCAGTGCCGAGACTAGATGCTGTGGGGCCGTGGGGCCTGGAAGGTGTTGCAAAATCAAGAAAAGCCTTGACATCTGTGTTGGAAGAGCTTGGGGTGCACAGAGACGACAGTGTGTGGTGCTGGCTGATGGAACCAAGTGAGTGCCAGCCATAAATGGGGAGCATGATGGGGTGCAGAGGACTTCGATACGGGTAAATCTTCATCCATCCATTCATCCATATACTCTCATCTATTTACATATACATTTATCTAATAAATATAAATGAAAAGTGTTTAGCAGTAGAAAGCATCCCCCAATGGAACATGGGCATTTTGCTAATTTGGGGGGCTTGATCTGGGGAGGAGCTTTGGTTTTGCCATAAGCATTAAACAGGATGCCCTCATGTCCTTTTGCTCATGGTCTAGACAACCCTCTTCTTCAACCCACTTAGGACAGAAGAGCAACTCTTCAACTCTTGAGTAGTCAGTTCTACCAGAGTGAAAAATGGCTAATAATTTCTGTAAAAAATGAAATAACGGTACGTGAATCAATATTTAGCATCCAGGAACTTCAGTCAAAGATGAGGGAACCATTAGGGCTAAATTATAGTGGAGGCCTAAACTTCGCTTTTATTTATCCTTTGCCTGCCGAGCCCTATATAGTCAAAGAAATTATTGTGTTTTTCTTCCATAAAATTTCAGCGTGCAAACTTAGCTCTACAGGGGCACGACTACAGCATTTGGGAGGGTTAATGCCACACAATCTGTCTAAGCAGCAAGAACCAAGAGGCTGATTATTTAACTCCATTTCCTGTAAGGCTTTTTTTCTTAGTGGGATGACTCAGTCCCACAGAAATCCGCAGTAGGGGGACCTAACTTGGGACAATTACATTGAATCACGCGCCTTCCCCAGACAATTTACTCTGCGGGGAAGTCCCCAACTTGCGCCTGCCATTCTTTCACAGAAGCCTTATTTTATTTTCTTTGCCTCAGTGGGAGAGGAAATGGATGTTATCACTGTTGTACCCAGAAGACCAATATATGCTAGATACATAGTTTATAAACATCATTTTAAGCAGACTCAGGGATTTTGTTTTTCTTTTAAAAGTCAGAAGGCCGCTTGGAAAGGTATGTATTGCTCCATTGGTCTTAAAAGGAAGTAAATAAACCGGGACGAAGTAGCTCAAGGAGAATTAGGGGGGGCGAAGGCTTGGGGTGTAGAAAGGAGGGGAGACAGTGGGTAAGCCGCTGTCAAGATGAAGCCTCTGATGTACAACCAAAGGAATACCAATCACTGTATATCTTGTGACCAGAACTTAATTGATGTACATGCAACACTCATTTAATTTGCCTAATTACAATTTGTTCACACCCGCACCACAGGGCTTTGTTACAAATGATTCCCCAGCCCAGTCCACTGGGTGGAGGGTGGAGTATCACTCTGCAGTCGTTTGTGGGGGAAATTTGCATAGAACATCTCCTCCACCAAATTATTAATTGGCTCCCGGGGAGGCACCGGTTTCCGAGGTTCTGCTTAATTACTATTCACGTTGAGGTTAAACATCTGCCCGTGGTAAGTGCTGGTACCTGCTAACCCCTCTGCACCCGCTGCTGTCAGCATCGTGTTTACATTCACAGCTAGGTAGCTGGTGTCAACACATCCTTTCCATGAAAACAACAGCGAATGTTGCCGACACTGTTTATGCTGATCGTGGAAGATTGTGTGGGTAGAATGTAAACAGGGAGAGAGAGGCAGCGTGGGGGTCTCCAGTTGAATGCAGGGCCTCACGCAGTGTCAGGCATGGGGCGTTCACTGCCATGCGTCCCCTTCCCTCCCCTCCTTGGGTAGGGTGCAACACTACTGCCCAGTGTTGAAAAATACTCTCAGGGTGTCTTCTAGGCATCTCTGGAAATGTGTGATGCCCTGTAGGTTTCTTGGAAATAAAACGAGCCCTTCCCCCAGCCCTCTGATCCCACCAGGTTAAAAGATCTTGTTTTGGAAATGGGAAATTAGGCCAGTCAGGTTAATGAGCACGGTCATTCCCTGGTCTTCTCCACTCTTCTCCAAGGCTAAGCAATACACATCGCACATACAAAGTTATCTTTGCAATTGGAAAACCACATTTCATTTTTCATAACGCATGTTCCATTTAGCCTGCTAGGGAAAGACCAATTTTAATAGCAAGAAGAGATGGAAAGAAAGAAATAAACCTAAAATTACAGTTTGAAAAGAAATCAAGAAATGATCTAGAACAGGGGTCACCAAAATACAGCACACAGGCCAAATCTATCCCATACTCTCTGTTTTATAAATAAAGTTATATTGAAATACTACTATGCTCATTCATTTACATATTGTGTGCTGTGAACTGAATGGTCTCTTCACCCCCACCTTCCAGAAGAAACCATGTATCGAAGCCCTAAGCTCCAGAGTGACTGTATTGAAGATGAAGCTTTAGGAGGTAATTTAGATTAAATGAGGTCCTAAGGGTGGGGTCCCAGTCGCATAGGATTGGTAGCCTTAGAAGAAGAGGAAGGTAAGAGATTTCTTTCTCCCTCTCTAGGAACATGTGGAGGAAAGGCTATGTGAGGACACAGGGTGGAGGCAGCCATCTGCAAGCCAGGAAGGGGGTCTCGCCAGAATCAGACCATGATCTCAGATGACCAGACTCCAGAACTATGAGAAAAATAAAGGTCTGTTATTTAAGCCACCCAGTCTGCGTTTTGGTGTTTGGTTACAGCGGCCTGAGCAGTCTCAGATATCCTCTATGGCCGCTTTTGGGCTATGGTGGACTTGGGTGGCTGGGTGGAAACTTCATGACATGCAAAGCCAAAAATATTTACTGTCGGGTCCTTTATAGGTAAGGTGCGCTGTCCCTGATGTAGAAAGCTCCCTTCCCAAACCGTATTTAGAAACTAAAGCTATTATATAAACAAAGTTGGGCAAAGCCCTCGAGATCTATTAGAAGCAGGGAGCAACGTAGCAGTTAGATGGGTGAATTTACACAGCAATTAACACAAAGATACAGATTAGAAAAGATACAAGTTGACACATGGCTAAATAGAGACCAAGATCAATTATTCAAACAGGTGGACTGAAAGAAATGAAGGAACATAACTGAAAATGGGTGAAATTTAGGGCAGAATTTTGCATCAATGAGTAATTTAAAATGGTAACTCTCTAAAACCAGGAAGAGTAACCAACTCCAATGCCTACAGCAAATAGGTAGTGTGTGGGAACCTGACAAGGTAGAGCACATACTCTGCCAAAGTGGGCAGATAGCTCAGCTCCAGTGGATTCTTGCCAGTTCTTCTGATTTCAAGAAAAAAGTCCCGAAGTCTGAATTCCTATTTGAAATCTCTCAATTATTTAAACTTCAAAAATAGTCCCAGGGTACCTGGGTGGCTCAGTCGGTTAGGCATCCAACTATTGATTTCAGCTCAAGGTCATGATCTCACGGTTTGTGAGATCGAACCCTGCTCTGGGCTCTGTGTTGAGGGTGTGAAGCCTGCTTGGGATTCTGTTGCCACCTCTCCCTGCCCCACCCCTGCTCTCTCCCTCTCTCTCTCTCAAGATAAATAAATAAGCTTTAAAAAGTTATACACATAAAAAACAGTCCTGGGAGGCTTAGTCCGTAGAGCATGTGCCTCTTGATCTCAGGGTTGTGGGTGTGAGCCCCACACTGGGTGTAGAGATTACTTAACATTAAATCTTAAAAAAAAATAATAATAGTCCAACAACTCTGTAGAGCAATGTGAATAAACCTCTTTGACTCATGAACCACTAGCTTGTAATGTTTTTGTGCTAATATATATTACATCAAAGCCTTTTTTTAAAAAAAGAAAAAGAAATCAAATATTTCCTTTGCTGATTTTCCTAATAATCACTGAGGAGGGCATTCTTTCTAGAGACACTCGAGTTGCAGATAGGTTCAATTTTGAAGTATTTTTCCCGTGTTTCCAAATTTAGCCAATGGATTAACCGCTGGGGTGTCACTTAAGCCCCATTAGTCCTGAATTTCAGCAGGTGTAATGTGTTATGATGTAGGAAGTTCAGGAAACATTGGCTGATAGGCTTTAATTGCACTTAATTGCTTTCATGTGAACAAATAGTATATATTTGTTTACATAGACACACACTTTTTTAAGTGAAAGCAAATAAGGCAGCAAGATCATGTTCTAGGAAATCTTTAGCTCCAACATCAATATGCCTGCAGAAAATCCTAAATGATACTGAATGATGACACCTCTTGTGGTCTGGATGGAGCAAGAGATGGTAAAATGTGTTGCCCTGTTTTGTTAAAGCAAAATTTCCCTTGTTTCTGACACATCAAACTTTTTTTTTTAACGTAGTTAGTTGCTTTAAAATTACCATTTTCAAGAGAAATAGCTAGGGTAAAGAGCTGGAAAAAGTTGTTTGAGGCCAAAACTTTTAATGAAGGCAGAGCTATAACCTGAGGATCCTATGATTTGTGGGGACGTGAGATTGGGTTCTTTGAGGCCACTTTGTTTCTTTAAAAGCTGAATCTATGGATGGTATCTGACACAGAATTCATATATACTGGGAAACCTTTTATCGAGGGGATCAGGACCTCTACTAGCTAGTCAGAAAGTAAGTTAAAGTGAGGAAACATTTTAAAAAACCCTGAAGATTCATACATAGCTGTAACATTTTATTGTAATGTAAAATTATAAATGCACATTAACCACCCAATTTCGTTTTTTTAAAATTTTTTTTTAATGTTTATTTATTTTTGAGAGAGAGACAGAGCATGAGTGGGGAAGGGGGGGGACAGAGAGGGAGACAAGAATGCGAAGCAGGGTCCAGGCTTCGAGCTGTCAGCACAGAGCCCGACGCGGGGCTCAGATTCACGAACCGTGAGATCATGACCTGAGCCGAAGTCGGACGCTTACTGACTGAGCCACCCAGGCGCCCCCAATTTAGTTTTTGATGGAGGGCCAGGATCTTATCATGGAAAATGGGTCCCCGATTAGAATCCCCCAGTGTCTTTCTTACCCACCTACTTACACACCCAATCCTGCATGCAGTTTCCGGCTTGATGTTCTTCAAAATAGAATGAAGAATTAATACAAGGGTAATTCAAGAGTAATCCAAGAGTACCCTGGATACTTGAGTACTTCCAGACTATGACTATTTCCCCTAATCCGTCATACTTGTCCCATCCCAAATTTGACAGCAATTTTGAAGTGAATGTGTTTTTATTAAGTCTCTTCAGAGGTTTAGCTTTTGTTTTCATGGAAACCCCAACTTTATTTTCACGTTCATATTCTGTGGCTCTATAGAATATTTAATTGAATTATGTAATCATAAGCACTACAACTGGGATATATAGGTTTGGGAACAAATACAGCTAACTCTCGGTAAGTATCCGACTCAGGTGGTGCGAGAGGATGTGGGAAGTCCTGTTTGAGAGGAACCTGCTCCTTGGAAGTGTTCAGTGAGGTCACTGTTCATGATTTACAAGAGAGAATGGAGAATTTTGCTTACTTCTGTATGTTGTTTAAATGGAGGCCAGCTAGGGGAACTTCTCCTGTAGAGCATTGGGAAGAAGATCCCTTTCCACATGTGGAGCTAATATGATTACATGTGAGAATAATGATTCATGGTCACCCATAGTAGACACTGCATAAATAAAACGGGGCCCCTCCTCTGGGTCCTAGACTCATTGAGCACCTCACGATTCCAGGAGGTAATGCACAGGTTCCTCAAACTCAACCTGCGTATCTTATTTTTCTCCCCTAAACCTGCTCCTCCTGTGAGCTTCCCCACTTAGGTGACTGACACCATCGTCTACCCAGGACCTCTGCCAGAAAGTCGGCTCTCTTTTGCAACCACTATACTCAACCGGACAGTAAGTAAACCACGTCTGTTTTGCCTTTTAGACCTCCAGTTTGTCTTTTCCTCTCTATGCCCACTGCTTTGGCTCACAGACTTATGATTCAATGCTGCCCCCACTGTCTCAGTTCCATCCTCCACATATCTGCCAAGGTGATCTTTCCAATCTGCACTTCTGATGATCTCACTCCCTTGAATAAATCCCTCAATGGCTCGCCATTGCTGTCAGGATAGTGTTCAAACTCTTTCACCTGGCATTCACAGTTCAGCCCCTGCCAACGTTTTCAACATGTCTAAACACACATACATTCTTTACTCCAACCATACTGAACTACTTCCTTAAACACATCAGGCTGTTTCACACCTACGCGTGGTTTGTTCCTGTCTGTAGCACCTTTCCTCACCACATCCTCTGGCTAACTTTGCTCAGCCATTAGGACTCAGCTCCTAGGTCCCTTCATTCTAAGTGTTCCCTGAGCCCTCCTGGGGTATAAGCCTCTCCTCTGCACCACTTACAACACGTATTAAACTACTTATTGAATCTAGTTATGATTACTGACTTTCTTGTCTGTCTTTTCTATTAGATGATGCTCCTCAAATATATGGATCATATTTTTTTGTTATCCTTAGTGTCTCTTGCATGAATATAAAGACTGCAACATGCTGAGCTCAATAATTTTTTAGATGAATAAAAGAGGGGAAACTCATAAAGAGACTGCAGTATGCCTTCTCCACTAGAATACTCTATTTAGTAGTAAAGTGATATATAACCAAGCAACATAATTAAAGGAGAATTTAATTTATTTTATTTTTATTTTATTTTTTAAATTTACATCCAAGTTAGTTAGCAGATAGTGCAACAATGATTTCAGGAGTAGATTCTTTAATGCCTCTTACCCATTTAGCTCATCCCCCCTCCCACAACCCCTCCAGTAATCCTGTTTGTTCTCCATATTTAAGAGTCTCTTATGTTAAGGGGAATTAATTTTAAAGTACTTAAGTTTAAGGGGCACCTGGGTGGCTCATGTGGTTGAGCATCTGACTTCGGCCCAGGTTGTGATCTCATAGTTTGTGAGTTCAAGCCCCACATCGGGCTCTCTGCTGTCAGCATGAAGCCTTAAACAGATTCTCTGTCCCCCTCTCTCTCTGCCCCTCCCCCATTTGTTCTCTCTCCCCCCCCAAAAATAAACACTAAAAAAAAATATAAAATAAATAAAGTACTGAAGTTTTAAAAGTTTCTTAAAAGGTAGAGGAAGGCAAAGCATAGCTACAGGGGATTTTACCTGTACGTTAAGCAGGAGCACATCAATTACTACCATGTAATGATAATATAATGTTGTGGTTTTGTTATAGGGAGTTTGAGGTTTATGTTTAATATATGTATTCAACATACACAGATGTGGAGGAAAGCCTAATGTCAAACAAAGATGCTATAAAATGGTAAGCTACTGGGGTAGTGGTGGTCCTCATCTCTTTTGATTAGTAACAAAGATTCTGTATATATAATTATATATAGCCTGTGCATATCTATACAGAACAATGATATATATTTATACAGAGCAATTATATACTATATATTATTTATTATAAAATTGCTGTTTTAAAGCCACCATTATAAGACTTAATAATCTTGAGGCATAAATACCAGGTTTGACAAAAATGAACATTTGGTTTATCATTTTGCAGATGGTTTGTTGAGATGATGAAATGTATGTGAGAGAACATTACAACTAATCACCTAGCTAATAATTTCAATGCAAAATTGTAATGTTTGAGAGTAATGTGGAAAATGGAACTGTCAACAAAAGTTGTTACCTAGTTATTTTCAAACTTTAATGTACATGGGGATCAAATGAAGATCCTGTTAAAATGCAGATTCCAATTTAGGAGGTCTGGCATGGAGCCTGAGATTCTGCATTTTGACGAGCTCCTGGCCCACAGACCATGCTTGGGTGGCAGCAGTATACCCCAATCAGGATAAATTGAATGAATCCCTTGGGATGATTATTAAAAACATGGATTCCTAAAAAAAAAGAAAACAAAACAAAAAAGAACCCCATGGATTCCTGGACTCTCATCAAGTGTAAACACACATATACACACCTGAGCTCTTGCAACAAAACTGTGAGGGGAGGGGACAGGGTAAGTTACTAATATGTAATATGTAAGTATGTATTCAACATATTGTCTGTAGAAACTCACTGATATCACTATAAATCCCTCAGTTTCTAGGTGATCACTCAATCTGGGAGATCACTCAGTAAGTTCAACTTCTTACAAACTTCAGATATTTTGGAAAAAACATCCAAACCAAAGTCCTTGGACAATTCCTGCTTTTCACCTTTTGGCTCTATCCTTGTAAGCACTGTGCCATGCCCAATTATGGGATGAAATAAACTAGGTATCCCAATTTTGAAGATTTCTAAATTCTTGGTTAAAATTCTATCTCAGAAATATTCAAAGTGGTCTTTTTAAAAAAAGTTTTTAATGTTTATTTATTCTTTAGACAGAGACAGAGCATGAGTGGAGGAGGTACAGAGAGAGAGAGAGGGAGACACAGAATCCGAAGCAGATTCCAGGCTCTGAGCTGGCAGCACAGAGCCCAATATGGGGCTCAAACCCATGAACTGTGAGATCATGACCTGAGCTGAAGTTGGATGCTTAACCGACTGAGACGCCCAGGCGCCCCCAAAGATGTCATTTCAAGTTTTCCTCCATCTGTCCCAATATTTACCTTGAATATGAAGAGGATATCTGAAATACTATGATTATTTTGGTTTTAAAAGAAATATTTCCCTCCCTTTTCAACAGTGTACCAAACTGGATAGATGACCCCTTTAACTGATGGTGATGATGACAACCATGGTAATGAAAACAGCAAATACTTATGCAGCACTTCCTCCATGTCAGCCACTTTCCTAGTACAAGTTGATGTGGGATGGATTATCTCCATCTTACAGATGAGGAAACTGAGATACACTAGTACTATGCTTAAGATCACAGAGCTTGTCTGGACTTCAAGCTGTATTACAAAGCTGTAATCATCAAGACAGTATGGTACTGGCACAACAACAGACTCTCAGATCAATGGAACAGAACAGAGAACCCAGAAATGGACCCACAAACGTATGGCTAACTCATCTTTGACAAAGCAGGAAAGAATATCCAATAGAATAAAGACAGTCTCTTCAGCAAGTGGTGCTGGAAAAACTGGACAGTGACATGCAAAAAAATAAACCTGGACCACTTTCTTAAACCATGCACAAAAATAAACTCAAAATGGATGAAAGACCTAAACATAAGACAGGAAGCCATCAAAATCTTAGATGAGAGGAGAAAGCAGGCAAAAACCTCTTTGACCTCGGCCACAACAACTTCTTATTCAACACATCTCCAGAGGCAAGGGAAACAAAAGCAAAAATGAACTACTGGGACCTCATCAAAATAAAATGCTTCTGCACAGTGAAGGAAACAATCAACAAAACTAAAAGGCAATTGACAGAATGAATGGGAGAAGATATTTGCAAACGACATATCAGATAAAGGGTTAGTATCCAGAATCTATAAAGAACTTATCAAAACTCAACACCCGGGGCGCCTGGGTGGCTCAGTCGGTTAAGCGTCCGACTTCAACTCACGGTCTGTGAGTTCGAGCCCCACGTCGGGCTCTGGGCTGATGGCTCAGAGCCTGGAGCCTGCTTTGGATTCTGTGTCTCCCTCTCTCTGACCCTCCCCCGTTCATGCTCTGTCTCTCTCTGTCTCAAAAATAAATAAACGTTAAAAAAAAATTTAAAAAAAAAACACTCAACACCCAAAAAATAAATAATCCAGTGAAGAAATGGGCAAAAGACAGGAATAGACACTTCTCCAAAGAAGACATCTGGATGGTCAACCAACGCATGAAAAAATGCTCAACATCACTCATTATCAGGGAAATACAAATCAAATCCACCATGAGATACAACCTCACACCTGTCAGAATGGCTAACATTAACAACTCAGGCAACGAAAGATGTTGGCAAGGATGCAGAGAAAGAGAATCTCTTTTGCACTGCTGGTGGTAATGCAAACTGGTGCAGCCACTCTGGTTAACAGTGTGGAGGTTCCTCAAAAAATTAAAAATAGAACTACCTTATGACCCAGCAATTGCACTACTAAAGTATTTATCCAAGGAATACAGGTATGCTGTTTGGAAGGGGCATACGCACCCCAATGTTTATAGCAGCACTATCGACAATAGCCAAAGTATGGAAAGAGCCCAAATGCCCATCGATGGATGAATAAAGAAGATGTGGTGTGTGTGTGTGTGTGTGTGTGTGTGTGTGTGTACACACACACACACACATTCAATGGAGTGTCACTCGGCAATCAAAAAGAATGAAATCTTGCCATTTGCAACTACATGGATGGAACTGGAGGGTATTATGCTAAGCGAAATTAGTCAGAGAAAGACAAATATCATATGACTTCTTCCAATGAGGACTTTTAAGAGACAAAACAGATGAACATAAGGGAAGGGAAGCAAAAATAATGTAAAAACAGGGAGGGAGACAAAACATAACAGACTCTTAAATATAGAGAACAAACAGAGGGCTGCTGGAGGGGTTGTGGGAGGGGGAGATGGGCTAAATGGGTAAGGGGCAGTAAGGAATCTACTCCTGAAATCCTTGTTGCACTATATGCTAACTTGGATGTAAATTTAATGAACAAACAAACAAACAAACAAATTAAAAGATCACAGAGCTTGTGAAAAATGGAGCAAGGATTTCATTTCAGTCTGACTCTATAGTCTGAGCTCTTGAACATTACAATCTATTGTCATCATTAATACTTGAGACTAAGATTTCTGGTTTCTAACCCTCTTTATTTTATAATCATGACCAAGTGTCTACTGATATCCCAGCACTTATTACTTTAACTGTAGTGCCCATTAATATGAAATTGGGCAGGACAACCATTTTCAGTTATGTTTACGTGCTTTCTATGACTCCAAAAGACATCATTCCCATTAATAGTCCTGATAGATCGGTGTAGTTATTACAATTTTCTAAAAGATGGTAGTAAAGATCTCAAGACAACTTTTTCATAATCTGCAGGCCTAACAATGGGAACTGAATTTTGGCATCTCCAAATATATGGCTGTAGACTGAAAACCATGGCCAACATACTTTGTAGCTACTCCAGTCAAAGAATGAAGTTTATTCATTCCTTGAATTTGGGCTGCATGTGACTTGGTTTGACCAACAGAATGTGGGAGAAGTGATGTTGTCCATGTTCAGAAGTGTAGGTTTCAAGAGACCTTGCAGCTTTTGCCTTTGCCCTTTTGGAACACTTCTGCCTTTCTATAAAGAAGTCCAGTCCAACCTATTGGAGGATGGGAGGCCTTGGAAAGGAGAATTGAAGTGTCCCATCTGATGGGTCCAGGTAACTGTCATGGAGAGAGACATAGAGAGAAAGGCTCTCCATCCTCTATGGTAGCTAAGCTTAGCCCCAAGCTGGTCCAATGAAGGTGAATGATTGCACTCAAAAGAATCCTACAGAATAATTTCTCTGCCAAACTATGGCATTATGGGAATTA
The DNA here is from genome assembly GCF_018350195.1 of Panthera tigris. Lineage (NCBI taxonomy): Eukaryota > Metazoa > Chordata > Mammalia > Carnivora > Felidae > Panthera > Panthera tigris. The sequence continues at coordinate 113,319,095 of NC_056661.1, forward strand.
AAAAATGACTCTTTTCGGTTACTAAGTTTTGTGGTTGGTTGGCCGCAATATATATGTGATACTATGGTTTAAAAAATAAATAAAATTTTAGGCAATATAACTATCTTTCTAACTAATGCTATTTGGAGAATTGTTCAATGTAATAAGGCGTTTTGATTCAATAAAGTAATTTTATATAAAAGCCTCTGACCAAATTAGAGATTTAAGGAGACACATTTACTCTTAGTGATTTCTAAAATCACATATTTTCATAACTAGCAATAGCAAAGAAGGCCATTAACTAAATGCATTGTTACAAATTCTGAGTTGTTATCATTGATTTTATAATCTGAGATTTGCAGCCAGTGGATAAAAAAATTTTCAGTGTCTACATTTTTTATAGTAAATTTGATAGTGTGTTAAAAATAATATAAATCCCCTCTTTTAGAAAAGATAATATAATATCAGAAATATGAATCTCCATTTAAGAAGGAATTCAACCACTAATTAAAAGGAAACTATGAAGCAATCTCCATGGATCTAAAATCACTTTGTTGTTTTCAGCTACTGTGTTGTAAATCCCTTCTCTATGTTGGCAGGGAAACTTGTCAAATTGTTTTACTGCAGAGCTTGTCTCTACCCACCTAAATTGTAGACCTTTATATTTTTATTGCTGTCAAAAGTTTGTAAAATACGTTTGAGATAATTGTGGAAAATCATAAAACCTGCCTGGGGTAGGAAACAGTAATAGTTCACAAATTATACTTAACTGTTAATCAGTTCAGACATAAATGAACTGCAAATGAACTTACTTTTATTTTTTTCCTGCCTCAAGCTAAGCCCCATGTCCTCTAACACATTGTGATTTCTTATAATGGAAACCGCAAGCCTTCCTTTGTCTTTTCTCTGCTGCGGTAACCAACATGAGAGCGTCTGACAGTTTCAAAATCTTGCACTCAGCAGAGCATGGTTTATTACTGAGAGTAGCAGTAATCTGACACCGGCTGCTAATAGGCTAATAGCTGCATTACATGGTACCATTGCAATGTGTTAGTTATTTGGAAGAAGTTTTCCTTAAATCACATATTTTAAAAGTCAGTGATCCCATAAGCAACTGCTTATTTTTTTTCTAGCTTCTATTATTAGTATTTACTATGAACAATTAGTGATCTATCAAAAATTAGTAAAAATTCTGGTAGTGCATTACATTTCTCTCATTATCTCCCCAGAGCCTATTTATGCTACCCATCTATGCACCCATCTATGTAAGGAATTTTCTCATCTGCTGAAAAAGCATTGAAGAATTTCAATGAATGAGTCTCAAGCATTGCCTGGAATTTTAAGGAAAACTTTCGCACCCAGCTTAATCTGCTGTATTACTGTCTTTAACCTGGATAATATATTTCTTCTGGTAATTTTTCCATGGTCTGTTTTCCTTGAGAAACTGTCAATGAGGGTGTCGGCAGTTTTTAACAGAAATGTAGACAGATGGATGCCCCCACCCTTCTAGATAAAAGGATGTTGACCACTTTCCATCTATTTCTATGTCTTCTGTGAATTCTGAAACAAACCCTCCCCAAGATATCTGTCATTCTGGGTGAAGCTTTGCATCGTTATGGTTATCCCTGGCCCCTTGAACTCCTTCTTCTGTGATTTTAGCTGATTTTGAGAATGTCTTTACTCTCTTGAAACTGCTGTCCTTCCCTTTCTTAATTGCTTCAGCCTACATGTAAAACTCAACTGATTTCCCTGATTGCCAAACAAAGACAAAACACCTATTCCCAGAGGGCACTTGAGTGAAGCCTTGATGTGAATGTCTCAGGGAGATTGAGAGGTTTTTACAAGACTGCAACACATAAACAACCTAAAATTACTTACTAGACACCCTTATTCTTTTACTTAAAATTAGAACAATCATTTTTTTAGGTTTATTTATTTGAGAGAGAGCGCGCGCGAGCAACTGAGGGAGGGGCAAACAGAGGTCGAGAATGAATCCCAAGCAGGCTCCATGCTGTCGCCGCAGGGCCCAGGGCCCCATGCAGGGCTCGATCCCATGAGCCACAAGATAAGACCTGAGCTGAAACCAAGAGTCCTTCACTTAACTGGCTGAGCCGCCCAGGTACCCCGAAAACATTATTTTATTTTATTTTATTTTATTTTATTTTATTTTATTTTATTTTATTATTTTATTTTTTAAAAATTTTTTAATGTTTAGTTTTTAGAGAGAGACAGAATGCGAGCAGGGGAGAGGCAGAGAGAGGGAGACAGAATCTGAAATAGGCTCCAGGCTCTGAGCTATCAGCAAAGAGCCTGATGTGGGGCTTGAACTCATAGACGGTGAGATCATGACCTGAGCTGGTCAGACGCTTAACCTGCTGAGCCACCCAGGGCCCCAAACATTATTTTATTTAAAAAAAAAAAAAAATTTTTTTTTAACGTTTATTTATTTTTGAGACAGAGAGAGACAGAGCATGAATGGGGGAGAGTCAGAGAGAGAGGGAGACACAGAATCTGAAACAGGCTCCAGGCTCTGAGCTGTCAGCACAGAGCCTGATGCAGGGCTCAAACTCACAAACCGAACTGTGAGATCATGACCTAAGCTGAAGTTTGACACTTAACCGACTGAGCCACCCAGGTGCCCCAAACATTATTTTATTTTAAAGGGCATGTGTGCCTTTAGCAATATATTCAAAATATGCAAAAGTCAAAAGCATAATAATTTTTCCTTCCACCCCTGACCCTCTGGCTACCAGTTCCCCTCCCGAGAAGCAACTACACTTAATAGTTTTTTGCATGTCCTTAAGAGCTCTCTTATCAGTGTAAAAACTGTATCAATGTATTCTTATCTTAAAAAAAAAAAAAGATTATACTACAACTTGCTTTTCTCATTAAATACTGAATTTTTGAGATCACATATAATCATACAAAACTGCCTCAGTGCGTCCTACTCATGGTCAGAGTATGTCAGAATTTATTTAATCAGTCCCCTTTTGATAAACATTTAAGCTGTTGCTTATCTTCTGCTATTACAAACGATGCTGGAATACATTTCCCTGCACACACACACACAATGGACACTTAAGCCTATATATATGTATGATGAATCCCTGGGGACACACACACACACACACACACACACACACACACACTCACAATTTTTTTGCTAGATACTATGAAATCATGCTATTTACTTTTTCATAGAGAAGAGATCATACTATAAAAACAATTTGATCCTTGATCATTTTTCATTTAACGATTTGGGTATTTTCTTTTCCCCCATATTATTCAAAACTCTTTACACACGTTATTTTCAGTGGTTGCAAAACAGTGTTTCTATGAAGCTGCCATAAGCTAGTTAACTGTCTTTTCAGTCACCAGTGTGGTTGTTTTCATCATTTGCTGTTTTAGATCATCCTGTGATAATTATCTTTGAGCAAAACTGCCTACGTTTCAGAGTGTTAACTTCTAGACAAGACTTTCAGAAGAGAAATCATTGAGCCAAAGGACAAAAACATTCTGACTGGCAGCTTTCTTTCTGGGAAAAGAGTCACAACCCACATCATTCTCAGCTCTGTAAGAGAATGCCTGGCTTACCACATACTCACCAGCAGTGCCATTTTTTTTCTTCTTAAATAAGAAGCTCTTAGTTATTTAGAGTAAAAATAGTATCAAGTTGTGGTTTTAATTTAATTTTTTAAGTTTATTTATTTATTTTGAGAGAGAGTGAGCCAGCGGGCAACAGGCAGATGGAGAGGGAGAATCCCAAGCAGGCTCCACACTGTCAGCACAGAGCCGGATGTGGGGCTCGAACACACAAACCATGAGATCATGACCTGAGCTGAAACCATGAGTCAGACGCTTAACTGGAGGCTTCACCATCTGAGCCACCCATGTGCCCCCTAATTTTAACTATCTGTAAAATTGATGTGGGAATGTTTAGGCTTGCTACTTTTATAAATTTCTTCTTTTGTAAGTAGGAGACACATTTAGGTACATATATGGTTCTGTTTTCTTATCCTATATTAAAATTGTGTGTGTAGTTTGTACATTAAAATAGATTGTATATATATACCGCACTTCTTACCAATTCACAGTATTATGACAATTTCGTTACTGTGTTTTTCACTTCCCTATGTAGGCTTCGGATAGGCAGAATTAGTTTTCTGCAGTGAAGAATTATTAATATTCACTCCCCACATCAACTTTTTCTCTTCTTCTAATTTTTAGGCTGGCTTAAAAATGAATTATGGTGGGAGCCCATTTTCTCACTTTGAAGTGAGAAATCACAGATTAGCAAGGAGAAGAGATTGAAATGACCCATATGGTAATGGATTAGAACTGGAGACATGGGTATAAACTCATATTTAGCTTAAGAGAGAGACAGATAATTATATATAGAAAATATGTATACATATGTGTCAGTGCATAGGTTGTTATACATATATTTCCTTCTTCTGTCTGCCTAGAAGCAAAAACACCCCAATAGCACCAAGCACACCTAGAACCTAGATCTTGGTTTCTAATATCATTCATGAATAAAAGTCATCATGGCTCCTTGCAGAAATGGCTGATTCCAGGACACAAGCAGGGAATACTCAAGGTGAGTTTGGAGAATCTTGTAGTACCAGAAACAAGAAAGGGATTTAAACACACACACATGCACACACACACAAAACACAACCATGGGTGCATGTCAAAGGGACATAGGAGCCAACTGAGAGTATTTCCAATGCTAAGGCTGTAAAAATTTCAGTAACAAATAAACTAAAACTAACAAATAAACTGCATTATAACCCAAAGAATAAACATCTCTGAGTCCATACAGATATAAAATTTAGAACAAATACATAAACGGGGAGAAGAGATAAATATCCCATTCTGAACTCCAAATAACTTATGTAGATACTCTGCCCTCAAGGACTTGGAACATAACACACCACTACTTATTATCAAGTATGGGCTGCATATGGTGACCTGCCTCCAGGGTTGAGCATAAAAGGGAGAAACACAGAGTAACTTTACGGTGGAGAAATGTGACGGACACTATCTCAGTCAGGTGATCAAGGTCAACATCAACAGTGGTAAGTACCCTTTATATAATGTGATGGAAATGGCACTTTATCCCTTCCCTCCCAAAACACATAGTCTGGTCTAATCACGAGACAAATATCAGACAAAGCCCAATAGAGGAATATTCTACAAAACACCTGACCAGTACTCTCAAAGCACTCAAGGTCATCAACAGCAAGAAAAGTCTGAGAAACAGTCACAGTCAAGAGGAGCCTAAGGAGGGGCGCCTGGGTGGCGCAGTCGGTTAAGTGTCCGACTTCAGCCAGGTCACGATCTCGCGGTCCGTGAGTTCGAGCCCCGCGTCAGGCTCTGGGCTGATGGCTCGGAGCCTGGAGCCTGTTTCCGATTCTGTGTCTCCCTCTCTCTCTGCCCCTCCCCCGTTCATGCTCTGTCTCTCTCTGTCCCAAAAATAAATAAAAAACGTTGAAAAAAAAAATTAAAAAAAAAAAAAAAAAAAAAAAAAAGAGGAGCCTAAGGAGATATAATGACTAATTGTGATATACTATCTTGGATAGAATCCTAGAACTGAAGAAGGACATTAAGTAAAAATTAAGAAAATGTAAATAAAATATCGACTTCAGTCCCAAATACTGTATCACTATTAGTTCATCAGTTGTAACAAATGTGCCATACTAAAGTAAGACGTTTAAATCATAGAGGAAGCTGAGTATGTTTGGGCTATATGGGAACTGTCTACCTTCTTTGCAATTTTTCTGTAAATCTGAAACTTCTAAGAAATAAAGTTTACTCAAAAAAATGTATTATGAAGTACTTATGAAATACCAGATGTTTAGAAAAATGAACTCCACTTCCCAGTTCAAGAAAGGATACTTACCAAAAGAGTTGAAGTCCCCTGTGTACCTCTCCTCATTTACACCACCATCTCCCTTCTCACAGAGGCAACCGCTATTTTTTATTTGGTATTCATTATTTCCATGCATTTACTGGTAGCTTTATGATATACTGTTTTGCATGTTTTAAAATGTTGTGTTGATTGCATTATATGACATCTGCTTTGGCAAACATTTCACTCGATATTAAGTTTATAAGTTTCATGTTACATTACAAAGCTCAAACTCATTTCTTTTTTTCTGCTATGGAGCTTTCCTGCATATGAATATACCCAAGTCCACGGATCCCTTTGATAGGCTCTTAGGGTGGTCTATTTCTGTTCAAAGTCCCTCTATTCCCCTTTCATTTGCCCATGCCCTAGGGATTTCCCATGGACTAACCCATTCACAGGACACTCCGCATCTTAGTCTAGTTTCCCAACTTTTCTCCCTCCCCTGCACTTGCTTCCGCCTCCCTTTCCTCTCATATTGGCCTTCTGGAGCTCCAAAGTCACTTCTCCTCATTATGCACCACAGTTTAGCCCTCATGTCTCCGCCCAGACACAAGCCCCAGACTGACTTAGTATAGTTACAAACCAGCCAAGATCTCAACTGAACAACGCATCCTCTACCTCTCTAGGACCTCCCATCCTGTGTAAAACTATGAAAACAAAAATCCTACGTTAAACACCGCTCTGTTCCAATGTGCTGTAAAATCATCTGAAAGAGAAATATCCATAAGCCTTTTACAAAAAGATATTCAATGACATTGAATAGCTCAACCTATTAGTGAGGAAAGTGAAAATATACTCTTAAATACAATTTTAAGCAGTCGACACAAAACAAATTTTCAGTAAGTTTCTATAAGTTCAGTAAGTTTCAGTAAGTTTCTATAAAGTACTTGGCTCTCTAAAACTTGGCAGAATTTGGAAATAAAGAACCACTTGGGTGTCAATCAGGTATCAAGGTAAGTTGCTCCTAAGTGAAAAAGAACACATGCTACTTTTTATGTAATTTCTATATTCTCTGAGTAGATCTATATTCCTCTTCTTTCCATTTAAAACCATCTACATGGATGGGATGCCTGGGTGGCTCAATTGGTTGAGCGTCTGACTTTGACTTAGGTCATGATCTTGCGGTTCATGAGTTCGAGTCCCACATTGGGCTCAGTGCTGTGAGCACAGATCCTCTGTTCCCCTCTCTGCCCTTTTCCTGCCTGTGTGTGCGCACGCGCGCTCTCTCTCTCAAAAATAAACAAACATTATGAATAAATAAATAAATAAATAAATAAATAAATAAAACCATCTACATGGGTAAAAGAAAAGTTTTGTCTTTGAGGGGATTCAGAAAGAGTAAAATTTGGACAAAAGTATCTTCCAGGTAAATGGAATCAGAGTTTGGAAATCCTTCAATTCTAAAACGAGGAGTAATTTTTGATCCTGTAGGTAGTCATCTTGGGGCATTTTCATTGCATTTCAAACTGGAGAGAGTAATATTCCTGGTATTAAGGTACAAAAAAATTATCACATGTAGATTTGAATTGAGAGTATTTTTAAAAACTACATAAAACTGATGCTGTTCTCCAGATTAGGAAAACACTTTTAACTCTTAAGAAGGACAATAAGCTTAACAGAAATGGTATTTTTGCAGTAATAACCTGGCAACTGCATGTCAAATGTGTGAGAAGGTGACAATGTGTACATGCACTTGCAGGGGAGAGGTGTTTGTGATGAGAAGAGCAGAATCTAGGCTAGAACAGTAATTTAGGTGTAAAACTATGAAGGTTGAGACTGGGGTAGGACAGTGAAAGTGAAGAAAGGTGGAATGGACTTTAACAGTGAACTGCCCACATCACTTGGCCAGAACCGATCAGGTGTTAAGGGAAAAAAGAGGGGTCAGAGTCATTTCACAATTCAAGTGTGGGGGATCAAGGGGGGTGGCACTGATGACAGGAGGGGCAAGCACAGAGGGGTGTCACTTAGAGCATGCAGGTGACACTCAAAGGGAGCCACACAGAGAGGGCTGGACACAGAACCCTAGATCTCCACATGGACAGTCAGGAGACAGCCACCCAAAGGAGACTGAAGAACAAAATGAAATCAGTGAAGGGGACGGGACAAAACTTAAGTTCCTTAACAGGGAAACTAAAGAAAAAGAATATTCACTTGTCAAATACAGCCCATATGGGGCTTACAGAAGGCTCTTGGCTGTGTCACACACAACAGCTCCTTTTCCTGATTTACACTGTTTACTTTCCACAGTGACATGACAGAACTCTCTGGTGTCCTGCTTTGGTAAGACTTGGAGAATCACCCTGTCGTTCCCTTGGTGGTGGAAGAATGTGGCAGCCTCAGGCCACGATTTACCCAATGAGGGAGGATGAAAAATTGAAAGAAAGTCAGAGAAAGAATAGCAAACTCCCCTGACTCACAAGTTGGATGCAGCCTGGTCCTGAAAGGACCCACTTCCACATGCTGCCATTTTCTTCTCTTCAGCTCTGATGAGGATGGACATCTGGCTCAGCTGGTCCTTGTTTCCTTCTTCTACCTCTAGAGTTATCATTTATTCTACCCATCACATGAGACTACACCTGAAAATTCTCTTTAATATCCTTTTATAGATCTTCCATAACTCTACATTTTCATACTACCTCAAGAAAAATCTACTCCCCACCAGAATTATCTATCCTGTCCGTTTATAAATTTATGAATTTACTGAATGCTCTGACTGAACAGATCTGAGCTGAAATTATCCACTGAGAATGAGTCAGAATTGGGCAGCCACAGAACCACACTCTTCAGCCATTAATTCAGCTGGCATTAACTGAGCACCTACAATGTACCAATCGCCAATATAAGAGCCTGGGATGTAAATTCTAGTAAGACCATGTCACTGTTGCTGAGGAGTCTGAAGTAACAATGAGTGAGTCAGCTTTCCCAGGCTCGCCCTGGAGAAAGGACCATCAACAGAGAGGACGGCCTCCTCTTACAAGGATTTTTATTTTATCACTAGTGCAACTCTGTGCTCTGTGAAGGATCTAGATTGAATAAGGGAACCATGGGTTTTTTTGGTTTTGGCTCTGGTTAGTCAACGGTGTTACAAAAGTATGGTCACATTTAGAGTGCGTTATAAACATCTAGTCCAACTTAGTTTTGAAGGAGTTGATTTCTGTCCTGGCTGGGTTTAAAAATAAGTTGACTGTGGGCTTCAGTAAACAATCAAAGACAAGAAAGTTTTCACATGCAGATTTAGGAAATCGTTACAGGACTCACTGAATATGGAGATTCTATTCTTGCCCTGGGTCTTTGCGTCCTCTGTTGAGAATCTAAAATTCCTTAGGAGCCTTATCAATAAAGGGAAATAGCAAAAGTAGCTTCATTCCTTTCAGATGCTCTTTGGCACTGACATTTCTTTGCCCTGTAGGAAAATTAGGCAGATTGGACCGCGAGTCCTTAAATTAAAAAGAAATAGATGCCTTTATCCACGACTTCGTTTCACGGTAGAGAATCACACATAGGCAACATTACAGCCTCCTTTATGCACCATTGATAGGGTTTCTTGCCTACTTTTCCCTAAGGAGAGGATGACCGGTTGGTGGCCATCACCTCCCTCTCACCACCAGGGCAATCTTACTTTGTAATTCAAATAAGCCTCTCTCGAAAAACAAGTGGAGCAGCCTTAAATCTTCTAAGGCAGTTAAGCAAATTTTGCATTTTATGAGCGAGGATAATCCTTTCGCATTTTCAGAAATAAGTTTACAAGCCCGTGTGCCTGGTGAGCAATGGAAGCCGCGTGACAAATGGGGACACAGAGCGTCCTCCAGGCAATCTGTGTGACACGCAGTAAATCCTCCTGCTTTGGCAGGTCGGCCAGTGTGGTGAGAAAGCAAGATCAATTCTCCCCCGGCCTCACAAAGGATCCTTCATCGCTGATTGCCGTTAGACCAGAGGAGAAGCTTAATGAAGTAGATGCTGAAGGTTGACAGGAGTATTGGAAATGAATATAGAGAAAATGAAAATATTATGCACCAAATTGGCAGCGCAGAAGACCGAGCGACTATTAGTGGACACAAAAATAGAGCGTGGCTGAGTGTTCTCGGGCCAGCTGGTGACTGTAGAGTATCTGTGCGAGGAAGGAGTAAAATGAAAATCTACACATGGGATGGGGAGGGCTTGGAAATCCACGTTAGACCACAGAAAGCAGGGCATAAATTGGAAATTGAGGCCTGCCAGCATTTTGAAAAATAAACACAGTTATGGTGAGAGGGAATGGGAGTATCTGAGCTGGGGAGGAAGGGGAGAGCGGAAAGGCAGAGTAATGAAAGGTAAACACCAAGTAGAACCCGAGGGCAGAAAGCCTTTCCTCCCTTATCTCTGGCTGTTTTCTCCGCAGTCTGCTAATTTGTTGCTTGTTTGGTCTTTGATTGGCCACTGCACTTTCTATTCTTTTTCTTTCACATTTTCCTTCTGTGAATTTGCACAAATGTACGTGAAAAATAACATTACAATTCAAGTGGAAAATTATTGCAAAACGGGGAAACATAATGTCTTACAGTTTTCACTGGCATTACTAGCAGGTATATCCAGAGAAATATCAGAGTGACAGAATGGGCAAATAAATGCATCGTAATTAATAAGGAGCATCAAAGTGGCAGGAGGCTACTCTCCTGTGTTCAAGGAATTACGGTCTGGCTGTTTGAAAGAATAAAAATATCACTGAAAAGTGATGAGAGATTCTCTCTCTTAATGAGAGAGAATCGCTGTCTATTCCGTTTAGCCGAGGGAGCCGGACCGCTGAGGGTAGCTCCTAGGGTTGGTTCCACACTGCTGATGTCAGCCACACAAACGGTGTGGAGACGTTGTATGTGGAGTACTACCACTGTCCTGAGTTCAGGTTAGGAGAGAACAACAGGAGCATGCTGCCTCATTCCTGAAAAAATCTCCCAAGGGAAACTTGGCTGCTCAGGAATAACTTGACCGAAATAAATGAACTCTGACGACATCGTCTGTCAGGAAATTAGAAACGAATGAACGGGAAGAGATCACGCTCTTAGGAGTCAATTCCATGGGCTAGACTTGTTTAAGATAGAAAGGGGGATGGCGGGGCGAGCGAGGTGCCTGGGGCTCAGTCGGTGAAGCATCCGACTTCGGTGAAGCATCCGACTTCGGCTCAGGTCATGATCTCAGGGTTTGTGAGTTCGAGCCCCTCACTGGGCTCTGTGCTGCCAGCTCAGAACTTGCTTTGGATCCTCTGTCTCCCTCTCTCTCTGCCCCTCCTCTGCTCTCACGCACTCTCTCTCTCTCAAAAATAAATAAAATAAAATAAAATAAAATAAAATAAAATAAAATAAAATAAGGTATCCGTGGACACAGATGTAGATATCTTTATCATCACCCTGACAGAGCAAAGGGCAGGAGGACCAGAATGTGCTATGTTAGCTTGATCCACTGGACCACACCAAATGGGAAACCAGCAGTTGGCTTGTAAGATGTCAGGGTTTTCTTGCCTGCCTCCAATGACAAACCTTCAGGTAAAGCAAAACTCTTTTCATTATCCTACAACAGGACTTGGAGCTTTGGTTTCAAATGGAATTCAATCTTCCCACGGGTAAGTACTGGTTTGCTTCCGAGACCGCTTGCCCGGAAGGTGTGCGGGTTTGCATCGTGGAGTTTTGCTCTTTCATTTCCCCAAAGGGTAGTCTCGGGAGTCTGAAGTCTTGACTGGAGGAATCTACATTCCCTCAGCCTCCCTCTGTTACCGGTTTCAAAGATTATGCCAAAGAACAGGATAGAGAAGCTAGCAGAAGGGACAAAGAAGGAGGGGGGAGACGAGGGAAACAAAATGGATTATGAATTTGAAAATTGCCAATTATCTTGTATCATACAGCTCAGAGCCCTGGCACAATGCTCAGCCACAATCCAGATTTTTCAGCTTAAATGGCTTTACATTCAAGCAAGCAAATTAACCATAAAATAGGGAGGGGGGGGGAAACAAAATATCCCAAGAAAGAATAAACTGCAGATAATAAGCACCAATCTGGTGTTGAATGCAGCCCAAGATACCAATTGTTTTAAGTCACGACAAAGACAGCTGAATGCTCATCTTGTGGGTGCAGAGCGAGGATGATTGCCTGCCATGAGTATCTTCTCTCACAAATAACAGTTTTTTCGCTCTTAATTTTCTGCTAAATTGGAAGCTAACTGCTTCCCACATTGTCATCGGAACACCTGCAGCTGTGCCAGATTTCTGCGCACCATTTCTTTTAGGTAAAACAGCACTCCGCTTCCTTCAGCTCCTCATTATGGCGAGGTCTTCCTTTCACAGCGCTGCAGCACTAATGATTCAGGCAGGCTGGTCAGTCATTAAGTGACAAGCAAATGATACCGTGTGCAACGTGTGAGTAATCGGTCTGAACAAATGAAATCACAGACTTGCCTTTCCCATCATTCATTTCACAAACAGTAGCAATGTGCTGCACAGCAGGTAGTTCAGTTAAAACCAGCCCTTGTAAAACAAATTTCCTGCAGCCGTTTTAAGTGAAGGCGCAGGGCTGGAGGCTTCAGCCCTGGCTTGTGCCCGGAGGAGTTAAAGGTTGGGGTGCAGGGAGGCGTGGAGAGGAGAGCCTGGTACATACATTAGAATAATGAAGGGTTTCGTGTCTTATTGGTATGTTTCCCGTTTGTATGGATCTCAGAAATGACTGTCGGATTAGCAAACCCAAAACATACAGCATCCTCTTCTCTGGGTGCCTTGTCACGAGGTAGCTGTTAAAGAGACTGAAGCGAAGTTCCCAAATAAATAATTCTAAATTTGGAGTCATGAAGACATCACTGTGAATCAGACGGACTGCTAGGAAGCTAGTGCTGCAAATCGCAGTGATAAAGAGCTTCGTGGCTTTTATTTTCACAGTAGATCCCCTTTGGATTCATCAGTTATTTTGCAAACAGCGCAACTGGCTGCTAATAGAAATCCAACTTGCACGCTAAAGCTGAAAATGAGTTAGAATAGGCTGGGGAAAAAAGATATAAAATGAGAGAGGACGACAGAGAAATCTCCATGGTCCCAAACTTGGAAACTTCAGGCAGGCCTCTAGCTACTCTGTCCCGGGACAAGGACTGGGATCTCCAGTAGGCTGCGCTCACACTGCCATCCACACTGGCTCTCTCCTGCCTGAGGCCCTGGCAGGTAGGGGAACCAACTACTTTTTGGTTTCAAGTGTGCTCTGAGTGTTTTGCAGGCACACTGTTGGGCTGCGGGACGAGAGCCCGGAAGGAGCGCCACATCAGCAATCTTCTTTCCACACACCATCAGGAATCGAACTGAACAGGGTCTCGTAGCTGGCACCTATTTTTCCCCTTTCTGGCAATCCCCATCTGGCTTCAAACTTACTCATCATGTCCTCTTAGGCAGCTGGCAAAAGCTCCCGGGAAGGGCCTGGGCAATCTGGCTTGACTGGAACTCATGTGATGTATGTACACTGAGAAGCTATGTGAGAGGGTAAGGAAGGATGCCCACGGCCACCAGCTCTGGCATCCCCCAGGGCTGGGCTTGCATTTGGGTCTTCCTGGATCCTTACAGATAAAATTTGGGGTCCACTGTTCCCGGATACACTGGATAACAAAGAATGGGTCACAGGGAGTGAAAGGAAGAATGCTCCTCAGTCAAGAAAAGTTGAACATCATGGAGTTTCTTCTGGAATAAGTTCATGATCCTGGTCTGGAACCCCTTTGTGGATAGAATCAAACTAAGGTTCTTAGAAAAAGATAATGTAATACGGCATTCTTGCAAATAGGTAACAAGGGGTCCATTGCAAAGAAGGCATCCTTGCAAAAGGATGATATACTATACCTTCAACCCCACTGTCCATCTGGGCCCAGTGATGAGTTTATCAAAATAGGACTAATACAGGGACACCTGGGTGGCTTCGTCAGTTAAATGTCTGACTTCGGCTTAGCTCATAATCTCATGATTGGTGAGTTCGAGCCCTACATCGGGCTCGGGCTATCAGCACAGAGCCCACTTCAGATCCTCTGCCCCTACCTTCACTGCCTTTCCCCTGCTCTCAAAAATAAATAAACATTAAAAAAATAAGACTAACACAAAGCTCTCTTTGACTTGCAAGAAGGGTGTACAGATATTAAGTTTCCCATGATATTGAATTAATGCACGCTTCTCATAGTCTAGAAAACTGTCGAAAAGACTGCCCCCTCTGTGCTTGCCCTCACGAGGGGTAACCACTATTATGAGGTATGTTGTATATTACCCCAGGCATTTTCTTTGCATATACCCACACACTCGTGGATGTAATCATACTCCCCATCCCGTTCTGCAACTGATGGAGACACAATGGACACCTTCCCATGTCAACGCACGTAGATTTCTCTCATTTCCTCTAACATCTACAAAATTCTTTGACCTCTGGGTGCATTGTAAGTTGTTTTCAGTAGTCTCCACACCCAGTTATAGGGCTTGAACTCAAGACCTGAGATCAAGAGTCAGATGCTCCATTCACTAAGCCAGCCGGGCGCTCCACATTTTAATTTGACCACTCTCCCACCAGAGGATTTCCAGTTCTTACTCTACTGAAAACATGTACATTTTCTAGGGAAAATCCTTACATATATCTTCATGCATATGTGAGTATAATTGTAAGGTAAATCCCTAAAAACAGAGTTACCAAACAGTACAATCCTGGCTAATCTGACAGTGGGTTAGTTTTCACTTTAGTCTTATTTAACTAAATATGAAGATGAGAATTTCTTCATGCCTCATTTGTGATTCTCTTTCTTGTTTGTGGCTTATTTGCCCATTTTCAGTGAGGTTGATGGTCTTGTTGATTTATAAAAGCACCTTTTTAATACATGTGCATCCAGATTCTGTTATGAGTACTTTTTTGGGGTCACATTTGACTCTTTCCTAATGGTTTTTACCCTAAAGAAAATTTTGGTGGCTTATGCAGATGTAACCATTCTTACCTCTTATGACTTTTGGAGTTTTCGTTATGTTTGAAAAGGCTTCTCTACTCTAGTATTATAAAAACAGTCACTTCTTTATTTAAGAGTGCTTATGGCTTTATCCATATGGGATGAGTTGTAGTTGAGAAGGGAGTGAGAGACCCAGTTTCACTTTGTTTCCACATGGTTGGCCATTATCCCAACACTGTTCTGTAGTCTGTCTTAAAGGGCAGCATGACCACCCCAGACTGTCATCGACTAGACATATTTTAAGCCTGCTGCTTTATCGTGCGTCTAGTCATGAACACTCAAAGCTACATATTCTTAAGTTAGGTCCTTAAAGGTCAAAAATCTTTACTTCATATAATCAAGATGTTTTAAGCTTATTTCAAAATTCTGGGATTTAGCAATTCTATTGGTGCCGGGTTGCCTTTTGATTTAAGAATAGAACACTGTTGGGGTGCCTGGGTGGCTCAGTTGGTTTAGTGTCCAAATTCAACTGAGTTCATGATCTCATGGGTCGGGGGTTCGAGCCAGCATCGGGCTCTGTGCTGACAGCTTGGAGCCTGCTTCGGATTCTCTGTCTCCCTCTCTCTCTCTGCCCCTCCCCTACTTGTGTGCTCTAAAAAAATAAACATTAAAATTTTTTTTTAAAAATAGAACAATGTCCACAATCTTGTATTCAGCTGCCTGAAATGCAAAAAGTTCAGAAAGCCCACAAGTTTTTTGTCATAATTCACTTGATGGCAAAATCTAAACTTACCCATCAGAAAGTTATTTATAGCCTCTGTTCTACTTAGTCTGAATATCTATACCTTTCACTGTGGACCTCGATACACAAGTATGCACACTGTATATTATTCTTTACAAATTGAAAAGAGTATGAATTTCAAAAACATAGCTGGTCTTAAGGATTTTGCAAAGGGGATTGTGGCTCCGTTAAGAGTCATTTGTCTTACAAGGAAGCAAAAACTTCCCAATAAGAGGAATGGATTGGAAAAGGTAAGGGTTAATGGGAAGAAGGGAGCAGGGAAGGGAAAGGATAAAAATTGCAAAAAACTGGAGCAGAGAAAACGCTTTCACAGATGACTTCCTATTTAAAGCTGCAAGAATGCATACCAATCAGACTTCAAGCTCACTGATATTAGTCTAAGGTTTTATTAAGTGAATAGCTACAAGGAAGCCACTCAGATCCCTTGCAAAACAAAAGAAACCAAAAGGGCACGGAGATATTTAACGTTATCAGTAAGAAAAAAAAAGTCATCATTACTATCATACTAATAAAATCATGTTGCACTTTTCCATTTCTTCAAGGATCTTGCAACGCTTCTTGGTACTATGGGTTTAGGTTTCTGTCAAATGGCAGGTCTTGGACACAGATTCTCCCAGACATACTTTGGGGTGACTCTGGGGTTTTCATTATGTTTCAGAAGTCTTCTCCACGCTAGTATTCTAAAAATAGTCCCCCCCCCCTTTTTTTTTTTTTAAAGAATCTTAATGGATTTTTAGCACCATGGCATAGGAAGCCAGAACCCTCTCAGCTATGGCTATTTGATCCACAGGATCAGAAACAAAACAGGCAGTTGGCCTTTTCTTAGCTGAAACCAAATAGAAGTAAGTAAATAGGAAGGGAAGAAAAGATCTAAAGGTTCACGATCTTGGTTGTCCATTAGAGTCACTGTTTAAAAAATGTCCAGTACAGGTACACTTCCCCTCAAACTTGAATGTGATCAGAATCACCTTGGAGCTCTAGTTCACAGAGTGCTGTGCCCTACCGTCAGGGTTTCTGATTTAGCATGTCGGGGCTGGGGCCTAAGAACATGCATTTCTCACAAGTTCTTAGGTGCTGCTGGTCCAGAGCTGTCATTTTGAGATCCTGATTTAGTTAGTATGTGGTGGGACTTGAGTATTTATTTTTTGGAATTCCCCAGGTGATTCAAATGTGTAGTCAGGAGGAGAACAATTGAGCAAGGCAGAGACTTTCCCTACCCATACCTGATCAAGATAGCCCACATCTTTCTTCCATACACAGTAACGAGATAGCCCTCTGTCTCAACTTTAGTGCCTTTTTTTTTTTAAGCCAATTTTTTTTTTATTAGAGAGAGTGAGAGCTTGAGGGAGAAGGAGGGAGGGAGGGAGGGAGGGGGGGGAGAGAGGGAGAGAGAGAGAGAGAGAGAGAGAGAGAGAGAGAGAATCTCAAACAGGCTCCATGCTCAGAGCAGAGCCCAGTACAGGGCTTGATCTCATAACCCTGAGATTATGACCTGAACTGAAATCAAGAGTTGGACGCTTAACCAACAGAGCTACTCAGGTGCCCCAGTACTTCTTATCTAAGGGGAGAAGGTTTTTATGGGGTTCTGCAGACAACAGTAATGATGCTTTATTTAAGGAGAAATGTTTTCCAAGTATACAAATAACTAGGTGATCAGGATATGATTGGGAACAAGATTTGGGGATTTTCCATAAAATCTAATTTAAAGCACGTACTTTTTCTCTCTCTGGTCTTAGAAGCGTAACTAGAACATTAGAGAAAGTAGGGCTCCTTGTAAAAGGGAGGTAGAGAATTTACAATGGGCTATTGCTTGAGAGCCCACTATAATTTGGAGCATAACCCTGGGCATAAATAAATTTTGCTTAAAGTTGCAGTGCAGGAGAAATTCCAGAGACTGTGCAAATGATACCGTTAGAAAAGATATGTACATGGTGATGACTGTCAGTTCATTTCTGGAAACCCAATAATCTACTCTTACAAAAGATTTTTTAATAGGATTGTAAAGATCAATGCCAACAGCGAGCTAGGCATTTGCTTTAAAATTTCACATTAACTCAAGATTTTTGTTTGTTATTCCTAAATGCTGGAAAAGGCAAGAGACATCCTCTAACGCGCTAATTCACTCCCTGGCAGACTATGACACTAGACTGAGTTGATTCTCCCTTATTTGTTGATTTTTTTTTTTTTAATAGTCTCTGGCAACATTGCTTGGCTCTGGGATAATAACCACTCGATACTGCCAAAAAGAAATCTGGGAATTTTCTGATCTGCCTTTGTTTGTTTTCCAAATCTGCTTTGAGGACATGTAGAATTGGTTCTGATGGATCATAAAGGTAAAATTTAGAAAATATAGATTTTGCTTAATGAAACAGAACAAAAAGAAATGCATCTTCAGAATTCACCAATACTGCAAAACTAGTTTATTTCATTTATTAGCCTCTTTATTTGTGCTTATATCAAGCCTTACCACACTTGCTATACATTATATTTCACCGCGACGCAGTCTGAACTCAGGTAAGAACACTTCTGTTAACAAGACAAAGCAACCACAGCAAAGATTGAGGTCTGGCTTTACAAGGAAAGGCTGCATTTCGTTTAAGTAGCAAGGGCAGGAGTACTTCTTAATTCCTTCTCTAACGTATCTAATTGGGCCCAAGACACTGGGGTTGAGTCAATTCGCCCACTTGGTTGATTTATGAGACAGTGTTTCACCACTCACGTGAAAACAGGTTTATCAAGTAGTGGATTTATTTATTTGAAATGGAAACAGCTAGAAAGCTAAGAGGGGGATTTTAGTGTTTAACTGCGTTTCAGCCTTTCCCTGCCTTCTTGGTTGAAAACACAGGTCACTGCACTGCAGAGGAGAAGATAGGGTCAACATTGCTAATAGTCCATCAGTCCTTCATTCAGTGGCCAGGAACATATACTGAGGATTTCCTTTGAACTTCCTCCACCTATTTGAGGGTCATTTTGCCACTTATACAACCTCTACTGGGTAGATAGGAAGGGTAAGTAAAGGTAAAATGCAAACCATTCAGTTTTGCTCTTTGCTACTTGTAGGTTGGAGGCAGCTTAAAACAAAGCTTGCCTGTCTGAAGTCAAATTCCAATTTGGTGACAGATCAGAGCTCCAGTCCCCTACCCCATTCTCAGTTAACACTCTCACAGCAGGGAAGTAGACTGGTGGGGGCTCTGTGACATCCTCTCTGGCTGATCACTGCAAAGTCCTTAGTGTCTCTGATGGTGGGGCACAGCAGCTTAACTGGGAGGTTTTCTTTCTCGAATCCTTTTGGTTTCTCTCCTCACTGCCCGCCTACCTTGGCATGCTGTGACGCTGGCATGCTGTGACCCTCTCTAGGTCCTGAAAGCCAGGAGAGGCCATCTTACTACAGAGTCTGCTGCCCATCACAGAGCCCACACCACTCCCCACCACTTAACACATCATCATAGAAACCCCTCTGCTTCTGCCCCAGTGTAAACGTCTAGGTTTCCCTTGGCTTGTATGAGTTTTGACTCATTTTCCAACAGGTTCCTAATCCCCTGCTTTTCCCTAATTCCCAGGAGCTTTGTCCCTAATAACTCAGGCCCTAATCCACAAAGGATTGTGACTTGCTCTCCCTTCTATCATGTTCAGGAATATGTATCTTAACAGGTTTGCTTCTTGCTTTTGACAAAGCTTAGAGTCAACCCTAGAATAATGTGTCATTTGAGACAGGCATTTGGGATGTTCGCTGCTTAGCATACAGAACCTGGAACTTCCCCTGAGACAACTATTTGATACACATAACTGCCAAAGGACAAGACTGGAGCACAAAGAAGCCACGCACATCAGTTAGGAAAAGGCAAACAATCCACAAGACAAAGGGGCGAGAGGAAATGAAAGGGTCATTGAAAAAAAGAAAACCATGGGGCGCCTGGGTGGCTCAGTGGGTTAAGCTGCCGACTTCGGCTCAGGTCATGATCTCGGGGGCTGTGAGTTCAAGCCCCGCATCGGGCTCTGTGCTGACAGCTCAGAGCCTGGAGCCTGTTTCGGATTCTGTGTCTCCCTTTCTCTGACCCTCCCCTGTTCATGCTCTGTCTCTCTCTGTCTCAAAAATAAATAAACGTTAAAAAAAATAAATAAATAAATTTAAAAAATAAAAAAAAAAAAGAAAAAAAGAAAACCTGAAGTATCAATAAACATTTGAGAGGAACCTCAATCCCACTCATGATCAGGGAAATGTAAGTAAAACCACCATTAGATTAGCAACATTTTTAAATTCTTAAAAAATTTTTAAAAGTTGGATCATATAAACTATTGATAAGGATAGGGATGGGAATGAATATTTCCAGGTCCAGCTGGTGAGAAAGCAAATTGTCTAGTCACTGTGGAGAGGATACAGCAATGGCAGGGAAGCTGATGATATACTTGACACAAAGCCCAATATTTTTTCCCAAAGTATAGATCCTAGAGAATCTCTCAGATAGACACATGAAGTTGTTTACAAGGATGCTCATCAAAACATTGTTTGCAGGGTCAGAAAGAAGTGGAAACACTCTAAATATTAATCAACAGGAAATGGATAAACCATTGTATATACTTATACAATGGAATAGAATACAGCATTTCAAATGCATGATTTAGAGGTACATGTATCAACATGGATAATTCTTAAAAACACAATGGAGTATACTACCGTTTATCTAGAGTGTTAAAAGCACAGAAAATACTATAGTATGTTCACTGTTTCTAAACATATATGTATGTATTCAAAATATTACAACATAGACAGGGGGTGCCTGGCTGGTTCGGTGGGTAGAGAGTGTGACTCTTCATGGTGATGTTGGGTGAGGTTGAGCCCCATGTGAGGTGTAGAGATCACTGAAAATAAAATATTAAAAAAAACATAGAACAGGTAAGCATCACCATCAATACTGTGGTTACCTCTGGAGATGGGGGGCGGGGGATGGGTAAGGGTAAGGGCTGCAATGGAGGCTCCAATCATATCCAAAAGATGTTATTTAAAAAATAAAACAAAATGTTCATATATATTAAATATGGGTAGGCATGGATGTAAGTGCGTTTCTCTGTATCTGAGATAGTTCTTTCTCTTTTCTCATAATTATCACAATAACTTCCATTTGGTCAAGAATGGATCTTGCAATCTCTTGATAGGACAGATATACCTAACAACTCAACTCTAAGTTTCTTCTTCCTTTCTGGTTCTTGGGCCTCTTCTCCTGGGCTTTTACATGAAGCCCAGGCATGGAACCAAAATTCGTCAAGTGTACGTGCTGGGCAAATACGGTGCCTTCGACTACCAACTTCTCCTCAGGCTGGGCTACGAGTCAGTGCTCAGACACTTCCAGAAAACTCTTTTTGTCTCATTCTCCTTTAAATGCTACATAGGAAGAAACAAAAGGAGATGCCCCCCATGGCTTTAAGTCAAACCCTTAATTTTATTTGAATATAGTTTTTTGTCGTTTAATTACTGCCATTTTTTCTTTTCTTTCCTTCTTTTTTTTAAGCTTCCAGATTGCTGTGTAATTTTTGCATCTATGCAGATTAGATGAAGAGTCCAGGAAGACCAGCCACATAATTAAGGACAGAATGTAATCTTCACTTTTACAACCATCTTTCCCCACTTAAAATATGACATTTTTGGTTTTCTAATCATACATTTTTGGCTTCCAGGTTTTCACTTTAGGCAAATATTTTCTGCTCGAAATCTGCTGCACTGAATCTGCAGCCTCTCAAGTAAACATGGATTTGAGTTCACAAATTCACTGGCATTTTTGCTCAGAATCCAATTTGAGGAAGAAACAGTGGAGACCATAGGAGAAAGTCCTCCCTCATTCAGGGCTCTTCCTTGAGAGCGTCTGTAAGATCTCAAGTCAGACCTCGTTATAGATTTGGAAAGGCTTCCTTGCTGCACCTGGATGTCTTTTTGTTGCCTACCTGACCTGTGAGGGTGAATTGCTTCAAGAGAAGTCAATGCACCAACAAGGAGTGATCAGTATCTAGAACATGGGTGGCATACCCACGTTTGGGAATTAGAGGAAAGTTTGATACAGGGAATATTTACAAAGATGTCATTAGGGTAAAGGAGAGCACAAGATTAGTGCCCATCACGCTGTTACCACCCAAAGGCTTCAACTGGCAAGAGGGAGGGAGTAGCCACCTACAGCCAGAGAGAGGTGTGCATAACAGGTAGATACTCTGACAAAGGTGCCACTGCAGGGAGGGGCCAGGAAAGAAAAACTCAGTCATGCCCTCCTTCCCTCCATCTCTTACTGGTGCTCCCTCTTGGCCAAACCAACCCAACCGGAAGGTCAGGAAACTTGTTGATTTCGGGTCAGCCTTCCTGAGCACAGAACAGAACCAATAAGGAGAGGGGTATCACCACACCAGCCTATCCAAAAAAGTTCTCTAAATGTTCTTAGATGTCAACATACTTAACGTTCCACATAGGCTAATGCACATTAGGAATTATTCCAAGGATGATATATTCCCCATTTGGCGAGTTGGAGAAGTCAATTCCTCAGACAATTTACGTATCATGTGGAGATGCTCTGATCCCCAAACTGTTCCTCTAGTAGGGGTTTAACAATCAACCAGCTATACTTTGGACATACATAGATGATTGATCAGAGGAAGAGGCAGCACATTTTGCACTGACCAGGGGCATAATAAAATAAGAACGAATGCAAATGGATATAATAATAGCTGATTTGTGACATAAAGAAGAGACCTTGCTTTATACTTCTGTGTTTTGTAAGCACTGACAGTGGATCTTTCTATTGACAGAGATGTCTGGATCATCACAGAAAAAGTGTATTAAATTTTCTCTAATGTTAAGATTTAGTAAAATTTGTATGTATTAGCTAGGATGCATTATTAAATTTGAAAAAAAAAAAAACATTGACCGGCTACAAAATACACCATCTCCACAGTAGAGGTGCTACTCACATGAGCACAGCACCATTCCCACCCTCCAGGACCAAAACAAATGGTCCTCTTCTGCCAACTAGGAAAGTAACATCTCAGTTACTTTCCCTAAAAATGGCCAAAGCCAAACCCACAGGTGGAGACAGCCATATCCTACTCACCCACCTCAACCCCTTGATGGTCCTGTCTGAATACTGTTCCACTTAAACCTCCTCCTTCTCACAGTTAAATGGCATGACACATGTTTTGCATTAAAAAATTCTAATAAGTACAAATATAGTTCACAGAGCCTTCAGAAGAGAGCTTCTATGTAATTAGAAACTCAAAAAATGTTTTACTAAGAAACTCACATTTGAACGGAGCCTTCAAGGATGAGTGGATTCTAACAAGTGGAAAAGACCGGGATGGGCAAAGACTCCTGGGTCAGGGGAACAGCATCTGCAAAGGTAGCAAGTGTTGGTTATAAATGAGATTCAGGTACATCAGGCATATTCTTGGGCTACAGATTTTGGACTTAATTCGGTTAAAATTGGAATGCTACTGAAGGAATTGGGGAAGGTAATGACACAAATAACAAAAATGATCATTGAGATGACTAGCTAACCTTTATTGAGCACTTACTGTATGCCAGACATTGCTTTAAGTCCTTTACATGTGTTAATTCATCCATTCTCATAATCATCCTATGAAATAGCTGATCTTAACCACTACACTGGGTTAGGTGCCACAGGTGACTTCAAGGTCATACACTGTCCCTGAATTCATATCATCTAAAACTCATACAATTTTAGAAGATGCTTGAGGTTATTAGTTTATTGACTCTTCACAATAATGCCATGAAACAGGTTATTAGTTTATCAATGTATAGGCAAGGAAACGGTAGCCGACAGTCCAAGTAACTTGTCTGGATTCACACAACTAGTAAGTATCGGTACTGAAGTATTTGATTTCAAATGGTGTACCTCGAAGAGTCCTTGCTGCTTACCACCACTACACTATTCTCTCACTTAACAAATGTTTCTTGTACACTTGTTAGCTGTCCTTAACTGGGTTAAAGACTGGGGCCACAAAGATAGATGGGAAATGTCTCTTGTCTCCAAGGAATCCAGGTTTCGTGGAGAAGAGAGGGTCCTAGTCACAAGGTGGGGCATCCACCAGGGGCTTTGGGAACTTAGAACTGAGGAGTTCACTTTCTGGAGGGACATCCATGCGAGGTGGCCACTAACTAGGTCAGGAGGACAGCACACTGGCCTGACTAGAGTTGGAAGAAATCACTGAGCAGGAAGGCAACATCTGTAAAGATGAAGAAGTGTGAGGGAAGATATCGGTCAGGAAATGGCTGGGTTGGTTATGGACTGGGGTACAGCCTGGGGATGGTCTTAGCATTGGATTGGTTGGAGGGATTAGTGAGTGGGAGGCATGGCAGGATTCTGGTCTCATGCAGTGAGGTAGCAAGTAGGGAGAGTCACCAGGAATGGGAGACAAGAGACGTTTAGAAGAAGGAGGTCTTGAAGGAAGACCAATGAAGTGTGTTTCAGACACATCCACTTGAGGTCAGCGTGGGACCTTCTGGTAGAGGTGTATGCAGTGGGCCATTGGAAAGAAGGTACGAAAGGCAAGAAGATGACACCTGTTTTGATAGCAAAGGTCTGTAATAGCCATTTGGGATATACCATATCATTTTATCTCTGTGAAAGCTAAAATAATTCCACTCCACACCGAGAAGGTGGTTTTAGAGTGCCAACACTTAAGATATGGTACGAAAGCCTGTGGAACTCCATGATGGCATTGTCTCAGGAAAGGAACAAAGAACTTTGGAATTTGGCCTCTTGAGGAGGAATTTACATTTGGAAAAAAGTGAAGCAAATTACACAGGATAAAATAATTTGCTTGAAAAACAATTGTACCGAAAGGGAAGAAAACAGCTTTTTAAATTATGGCTTGGTGCCGGCTCTCAAGATAATTTAAAGACGTCTCTCGTTTCCTTAAAATACTTGCTGAACAAGATTGCCCAATGAGGTAGAGGATCGTAGGTTTAGGTGGGGATGAGGGGAGACAAAGAAAGAAATAAATGGTTTTATTTTAAGAGCAATCAAAGGTAAAGTCCTGTGAAGGTCAAATGATTTGCAGGCCCAGCACTAGCATGAGAAAGGACCCTTGAGAGTGAGTGTCTCCTTAAACTTTACTCACACCTCCCCAGGCCTGGTGATCTGAGAATCAAACAAGGGCCGATTAAGCAGTAGGTGCGAAGAGGGAGGCCAAGAAGGAAGAGAATGGAGACAGGTAGAACAGCTCACAGGCATTTCTGAAGCCCATGTGTCATACCATGAGGACGTAGCCAGTGATTCTTTACCGTGCCTGAACACTGGAAACATGGAGAACTTTTAAAGATAGCAATACCTGGGGGCACCTGGCTGGCTCGGTCCATTAAGTGTCTGACTTCGGCTCAGGTCATGATCTCTCGGTTCATGAGTTCGAGCCCTGCATTGGGCTCCGTGCTGACAGCTGAGTCTGGAGCCTGCTTCAGATGCTGTGTCTCCCTCTCTCTCTCTCTGCCCCTCCCCCATTCATGCTCAGTCTCTCTCTCTCTCTCGGTCTCAAAAATAAAATAAACATTTAAAAAAATTAATGAAATAAAATAAAGACAGCAAGGTCTAGATGACCCCTCTGAAGATTCTGATTTCACTGGTCTGAACTGAGACTCTGATACTAGGTTATTTATAACCTTCCCGGATGACTTTAATATTCAGAGAGGCTGTGAAAGTCTAACTTAGAAAAGATGACAACTGTATGCAGGGAATAAAAGGCAACATCGGCTCCAGAGAAATGTAAAGCATGTGACCGGAACCATCCAAACCTTTAGTTACTGAAAGCATTGCGATTTATTAGTAACATTATTATAATGTCCTTATAAAGTAATAAGTACTTTGTCCCCAACATAACCACCCAGGGAGAGAGGCCTTGGACCACTGAAATAAAAATTGTGTCCCTGAAAAACACAAAGCTACAAAATGGCACCCAGGAAGATAGGGAGTGCTGGATTATTGAAGATCAACTTCACAAAACTGGGGAAACTTCCTGAAGACTCTTGAGTAGGAACTCTATTGGCAATGACTTGTGAGGGTCGTCACAATGTGAGTGTGGGTAAAAGCAGAAAAACACATGTTTATTACAAGCATGTAAGCAACATGCAATAGATAATCCAGTTGTTTCCATGAATCCCGATATTGGCTATAAATTATAGAATGAGGGACAGAGTACTCTTTTGAAGCAAGTACAGTAGAAAACCAGAGAAGTCCCACCAAAAATAAAAAGGAGAAACCCACCCTCCTTTACTTTCCATCTTCATGGAAAGTTTTATGTGCTTTTTTTTTTTTTTTGCCCCCTTCGTTCTCGCCTTGTCTCCTGACACCCCCTAATTAGTGCTCTCGTCTCTGCCTCTGGCACCGTGCATGCTGTAGGTGGCTGGCGTGACATCAGATGCCTGCCCCTGCAATGCTATTAGGCACCCTGTGGCGCACAAACAAAAAGCCCAGAAAGCCTGACCCGACTATTTTCCTATGAATAGAACGTTTTCTTTATTGAGAGAAAAGGTGTTTGCGTGCATCTATTTGTATAGAAATGAGCTCTACATATAGGCATAAGTATAGGGGGCTTTGTGCATGTGTATTGCATGTGAGTTTCTTAGTCTATTTAAAAAGGTTCAGGGTCAGGAATATTTCAGTGTGAACTCAAATAGGATTGGAAACTCCTGAAAGACTAAACATTTGTCCTCCACGTTTGAAAGACTAAGGGAATAGAGTGAAACTTTGTAAGAAGTAAGCTGGAATCAAGAGAAACTTTCTTGATCTTGAGATTAAAGAAGCTCCCAAGAAATAGGCGAACCCTCCCTCCCCTTCTTCCGTCTCCTTTAATGACATCCTAAGGTGGAAGTTCTCTTTGCCTTGGGGACAAAAATCTCAGAATTTTTCATCCCTCCAGTGTGGGATGAAAACAATTTTTTTTTTTTTTTTTAACGTATGGTCAGACATCCAATTAGGATTTATCCCCGGACTACCAAGGGCTGAACATCTTGCCTCGTTGATCAAAGGGCATTTTAGATCTCACAGAGGTTTACCTTCCAGAGAGCTGTAACACCACCCCACTGTGAGGGCTGAGATGCTAAAAGCTGAGAATGGGGGATGGTGATAATCAAGGCTGAAAACACTGCCACACAGGAGGATTTGCACCTCTGTCTTTCACGGGGTGGGGGTGGGGGGGGTGAGGGGTGAGGGGGGTGGGGAACATCGTTTGGAAAGTCCTAGTACTAATGCCGAAGGGATTAGTGTTAGGGCCAGCGTAGTGGAGAACACGGTGATGCGTTAGACCAAAGCCCACTCAACTCTCTATAATTTAATGAAGTTGAATGTTGACGTATTTCTTGGGAGCTTCTTAAATTTGATGATGTGAGCTCCCTGCTACAGTCCTTGACCTGAATCTGGGGGGCAGACTGTCCCCTTTGCCCGGTGTCTATCAGAGATTAGAGAAGATACCTTCTGCTATGGTCTGAATAGCATTCTGTGTGCATTCCCCCGACCCTGCTAAAATCCATATGTTGAAATCTTACCCCTTAAGGTGATAGTATTAGGACGTGGGGCCTTTGGGAGGGAATATGGTCATGAGGGTGAAGCCTCCATGATTGAGGTTAGTGCTCTTCTAAACAAGAGGGTCCAGAATGATAGCTCATTCCTTCTACCAGGTGAGGACACAGAAGGTCCGGTCTCTGAACCAGGAGTGGACCCTAATCAGCTCCCAAATCTGCTGGCACGTTGATTTTGGAATCTCCAGCTTCTAGAACTGTGAGAAATAAATTTCTTTTATTTATAAGCCACCCAGTTTAGGCATTTTTGATACAGCAGCATGAAGAGACTAACACTTTCTTAGATGGTGGTGGTAAAAGGTGCTTCTTTTTTATTTTTTTTTAACGTTTATTCATTTTTTTGAGAGAGACAAAGCATGAGCGTGGGAAGGGCAGAGAAAGAGGGAGACACAGAATCCAAAGCAGGCTCCAGGCTCTGAGCTGTCAGCACAGAGCCCGATGTGGGGCTCAAATTGACAAACTGTGAGATCCTGACCTGAGCCGAAGTCGGATGCTTAGCCGACTGAGCCACCCAGGTGGCCATAAAGGTGCTTCTCATTTTACTACTATGGATGCTAAGGTGCCCACATCCCCATTTGCCTGGCACAGTCTCATTGAGCCCCTGTTGTCCTGGTGGAGGTTAACAGAACCTCCTCTCCCCCTCACAAGCACCCAGGTTTGACACCCTCATAAAAACTGAGCTGGGGACGCCTAGGTGGTTCAGTCAGTTAAGGGTCCGACTTCAGCCCTGAACACGATCTTGCTGTTCACAAGTTCGAGCCCCACATCAGGCTCTCTGCTGTCAGCACAGAGCCCGCTTTGGATCCTCTTCCCCACCCCCCACCTCCCACCACTCTCTCTTTCCCCAAAATAAATAAAAATTAGGGAAAAAACTGAGTTAAACAAGGATTTGATGCTTATAACATAGGACTTGAAACTGGCTGTTACCTTTGGGAGCCTGGTTAACTTGAAGTTAGGAAGAACCTTTTCGTTATTAACACTAATTGAGGACTTCCTCTGTTTTAAACAAGATGAATGATTTGTCAAGCCTTTCTGAAGTGTCTGCTCTTTGCTGGGTCATTCAGTGATACTGCGTAGACTCTCCCATATGGCTGTGCAGGTGTTCCCATCACGGGGAGGGTGCACAGGTGAGGAGGAAAGTGGGGGATGGGTGTTCTCCCTCCAAGCACTGCATCCAAGGGATGCTCCTTTTCTTATTCCTACAAGAGCACAGCTCAGAGAACAATGGCCTTAGGCATGGTCCATCACAATGGAAAATGCACACACTTTTAAGGAGATGGGATGAACGTACCCTAAGTATCCCTAAACCCTACAGGACAATAGATAATTAAGTGCTAAAGTTGGAGTACCCCAGGCAGGGCAAGGTGGTAATCGATAAACACTGAACAAACAAATGAAGGGATGATATCAACTTTCCTAAATGCACCTTGAGTTCAGAGAGGAGTTAGACTAGAATACATTGTTTTCATGAAGAAAATGGGAACCCTAAGGAAAGGATGCATTGGGTTGAACAGACAGGAGGGATTTGTGGTGATGGGGTGTGGGAGGAACATTCTATTTCAAAAGGAGAGCATGAGTGTAGGAGTCCAGACAGTTCAACAGGCTGACACTCAAGAGGAATGAGAGAAGATGTCCATCATCTTCCTAAAAAATAGATGCAAAAGTTTGTTTCCCCTGTAACCACCATGTGTAATTTTGCCAACAGAAAAACAAAAAACAAAAAACAAAAAAAACACCTCGATTTTCCAGCATACGTAAAACAAATAGCATAGTTAGTTCTAGAAACATCTTAGCTATTACAAGCCATGTAAGCCACTGGTTTGTTTTTTTTGTTTTTTGTTTTTTAATGTTTATTTCTGAGACAGAGGGAGAGAGAGAAAGAGAGAGAGAGTGTGCACGGGAGAGAGCACAAGTGGGGGAGGGGCAGAGAGAGAGGGAGACACAGAATCCAAAGCAGGCTCCAGGCTCTGAGCTGTCAGCACAGAGACCTACATGGGGATCGAACCTGTAAACTGCAAGATCATGGCCTGAGTCAAAGTCAGACACTTAACTGACTGAGACACCTAGGCACCCCACCACTGGACTTTTTGACCTTTATATGTGAGTATGTGTGGGAGTTGACACCCATAAATTACCCAGCATTTTAGATATAGCTCTGAACACATTCAAAGCATCTCAATTCTTTGAGGTGATGAAAGAGTTTATGCTGAAAATTCCAGATGCACAGGAAGAACCAATGCCAAGCATGGACATACTAAATGCCAGGGGCTACAAATTCGGATGCCTTCAGAGGCCAGGCAGGTAAGTGTAGGAATGAAGTGGATGAAACAGTAAGAAATGGTGCTTGTGTCTTCTGGTGAGTGTGTAGCTCTTTTAAAGCATTCAAACTAACACTGATGTATACATGTATGTATGTATTTATTTTAGGTAGGCTGCATGCCCAGCATGGAGCCCAACATGGGGCTTGAGCTCAGGACCCTGACATCAGACCCACTGAGATCAAGAGTTGGACGCTTAATTGACTAAGCCACCCAGGCTTCCCTCAAACTAACATTTAAAACCCAGTCAGCTAGGGGAACCTGGGTGGCTCAGTCAATTGAGCACCCGACTTCAGCTTAGGTCATGATCCTGTAGTTCACAGGTTCTGGCCCTGCATCGGGCTCTATGCTGACAGCTCAGAGCCTGGAACCTGCTTTGGATTCTGTATCTCCCTCTCTCTCTGCCCCTCACTCACTTGCACTCTGTCTCAAAAATAAACAAACATTAAAAAAAATTGTTTTAATAAAATAAATAAAACCCACTTGGCTAATCAAAGAAATCATCTATGGGTTGAACTGAGCCTCTGTTTACCAGTTTGCAACCCATAGACCAACACCGGTGTTTCCCAGTAGCCTAGAATGTTTAAAAGTTTAACAGAAAAAAAGGTCTGTGAGACAAGGGTTCTTTATCTTTTTGTTCTCTGATGTATCCGATGGGCTTAAAATGCTGGTGCATGGTAGGCACTCAATAAATGTTTATTGAATGAATGACTAGCCCATGTCCAAGAGACATTTCATATTTATTGCCAAAAAGAACTCAGTGACGATGAGGTTAGCTGTCTACATAGATAAAACGAAAATTGTTCTCTTTTCCTCATGCTTAAAATTTTGCTGTAGCTTTTATTGGTTAAGAACCATTGAATCTTTGATTATTAAACAGATCTCCCTTCTTTATTTTATTAGGGAGAAACTACCCAAGATTTCTACAGTCTCCCTTTGAGCTACATTCATAGCAGATGTACTTGAAACAAATCAGACCCCAAGCAGCGAGATGTAAAGCCTTTAACACCACAGACAGAAAATCCATGCTTTTATAATGCAAAGGAGCTGAGATCAAATATTCTTTTTTTTTTTTAATTTTTTTTAACGTTTTATTTATTTTTGAGACAGGGAGAGACAGAGCATGAACAGGGGAGGGTCAGAGAGAGGGAGACACAGATTCTGAAACAGGCTCCAGGCTCTGAGCTGTCAGCACAGAGCCCGACGCGGGGCTCGAACTCACGGACCGCGAGATCATGACCTGAGCTGAAGTCGGCCGCTTAACCGACTGAGCCACCCAGGCGCCCCAAGGTCAAATATTCTTAAAACCAAACTTTCTAAATCTTTTTTTTTAAAGTATTTATTTTGAGAGAGAGAGAGACACACACACACACACACACACACACACACGTGCGCGCGCGTGTGAGTGGGGAGAGGGGCAGAGAGAAAGGGAGAGAGAGAACCCCAAGCAGGGTCCAAGAGGTCAGTGCAAAGCCCTGCATGGGACTTAATCCCACAAACTATGAGATCATGACCTGAGCTGACATCAACAGTTGGATGCTTAGCCAACTGAGCCACCCCTGTGCCCTGAAAACTTGCTAAATCTTTAAATTTTTTTATGTTTATTTATTTTTGAGAAGAGAGAGAGACAGAGAGACAGAGTGTGAGCAGGTGAGGGGCAGAGAGAGAGGGAGACCCAGAATCTGAAGCAGGCTCCAGGCTCCATGCTGTCAGCACAGAGCCTGACTTGGAGCTTGAACTCACGAAGTCCACGATCATGACCTGAGAGGAAGTTGGACACTTAACTGACTAAGCAACCCAGATGCCCCAACTTGCTAACTCTTTTAAAAACAGTATCTACATTGGGATTACTGGAGTTCGCAGGGCCAACTGGGGGATAGCCATTCTTTGTCCATTCTCAAACGCTTTGACATGACAGTAAGAATGGTGGATATCAACGATGGTGGACATACTATGCATACTGTAAGCACCCCCAGATGCTCTATCTGAAAACACAGACTATTAGCTCCGGTATTACCTATCAAACAGTGCTGCACTCCATCTTCTGTGTCTAAACCACGCACATGCTGTCAATTTCATGTTATTTCTATTTGACACTTGCTTTGTTTACAGTGTCTACTTTGTGCACCTCACCAAAAGAAAGAAAACCAAGGTAATTGAGACATGCTTTAATAAAGACTGTATGTTGTCTAATTTAAAAAAACGTTCATTCACCTGAAGTTAAAGAAGCCTTCTTGACCTGGGTTAGATGATCTCAAATTCAATGCCATAACCGGCTCTAAATAACTCTGTGTTATATTATCAAAATAATATAGGGAAAATACCTAGCACAGAATCGCACAGAATCTGGAACATAGAGGTAACTAAGTGGTGGCCATTGTCACTATTATTTTAGAAAATAAATCATAAGGTATGTCTTTGCTTTTTTCAAGACTGGGCAAGTACACCACTAGAAAGTAGTTCTCAAATGTAACGGAGCATGAAAATGATCTGATGAACGGGTTTTAAATACAGATTCCCAGGTCCCTTTAAGTCAGATTATCTGGGATGTAAGACTCTTAAATCTACATTAAAAAAAAAAAAAAAAATCTCCCTAGCTTCTTCTGATGCAGATGGTCCATGGACTCCCACAAGGGAACCACTGCCCTAGTAAATTTTTCATTGAGGACTTGAAATGTTAAGAAGCCATTATATTTTATCAGGAAAAAAATACATATATAATCATATATAATATCTATATCTATATCTATATTTATATCTATATCTGTATCTATAACTATCTCAGATATTCCTTGCATGACCAAACCTTAGTCAGGCTCCTGAATCCGCTCCTAAGTCCAATTATGTACTTCCCTGAAAAATTTGGTTCCATGTAACAACTAAGTCAGTTTAGTGAGAGCCTTTCATCCTCCTTTATCTGATCACCCTCTGTATGTATCCTAGCAGATTCTTCACTCTTTGCCATCCCCTAGGTGATGTCTGATCACCCTGGCCTGTCTTCAGCAAGAATCCTGTTAGATTGGTTTAAGCCAAGGATCCCCATTATTACTGATAATTCCTCTCAGTGATTTTCCATCCACTACCCCTCCCCCGCCCCCCTGCTCTTGGCTATAAATCCCCACTGTCCATGCTGTATTTGGAAGTGAGCTTAGTTCTATATACTGCGGTCTCTTATACCCTATGTCAATAGTCTTGAATAAACTCTGTTTTTACTTCTCTAACTATTGTTCAGCTCTGGTTTTGCTTTGGCACATACATGTGTACGCAGGCATGTGTACAGACAGCCACATTTCTAAATTTCAATGGCTGCTTCTTAGGGAGAAAGACTTTTACCTTATAGGCATTTAAAAAAATTTTTTTAACGTTTATTCATTTTTGAGAGACAGGCAGAGCGTGAGCGGGGGAGGGGCAGAAAGAGACAGAGACAGAGAATCTGAAGCAGGCTCCAGGCTCTGAGCTGTCAGCACAGAGCCCCAGGCAGGGCTCAAACCCATGGACGGTGAGATCACTTGAGCTGATGTCAGACGCTCAACCGACTGAGCCACCCAGGCGCCCCTGCCTTATACGCATTTTTAAATTACCATCCTCAACTAAAATGAGTGACCAAAGCCAATAAACCTCTCAAAAGATTTAGCAGGAAATCCTTTAGACATAAAAACTTGTAATCTCAATACTGCAATGTGTTCATTGACTTCTGTAGCATGGAAAATATCAGATGCTACTCATTTTTGAAAAACTGATCTGAAAACTAAACTTTGTGCTCAAAGAGAGAGAGAGACAGACACAGAGACAGAGAGACAGACAGACATAGAAAATACTGAAAAAGTGAAAAAATTTCTGAAATTCCCCAGGATGAACCTCAAAGTCGCTGTGTGCCTCACACTCCCCCACCGTGAACACCATACTCAGAGCTTGACTGTATACAAATGTTTGCACCATTTCATTAAAAGACTGGAGGGGACCCCTGGGAACTCCCTATAAAGGAGGTTTCCTGTAAGGGAAAACAAGGGAGATCCCCTCTGTGACAGGGGAGGCCACAGTCAATGGGAAGCTAATTGCCTTTGGGTGTAGGGGTGTTTGCTACAACCTAGGGAGAGACATTTTTACTGATTTCAGTCTGACCTGTACCTATATTCTTAAATTTGAATAACTTAGAGGAAAAACTCTTTCATTCTCTCCTTTGATTCACCATCTTCAGGGACAGTCTATCAGGAAAGCTGAGTCCTCAAACCTCAGAGATTTGGGAGACTGAAAGAAGTCTGTAGAAAACAATTCTATCCCACCTGTGCAAGGATAAAAACAGTGACATTCATTCTTTATCTCCCTTTGTCTCTCAATCATAGAAAAAGATGAACCGGCTGGACCCGCTAACATTTTTCAGAGCCCCGCAGCTTTAAAGGACAAGTCCCCAGAGCGTATGCCTAAGATTAGGATAGACTTATGGGACACTTGCTCCTTTTAAAATTTTGATAGGCTAAGCAATGCTAATTGTCAGAATTCATGGGTCTCATCCATCACTGACCAGCTACATTAGGATGATTATGGTTCTATTATAAGTAACAAAGGGACAGAGACTTTCATGTGACATAGAGAATGACAGGATTGTTAGTTAACAATCCGCATAACAAGACAGTTCCACACAATGTTGCAGACATGGCCCCTGATACACACACAAATGGGTAAAGGAAACAACATCTCCTGGAAAAGCCATGTTATAAATGAAGAAAGTAGATATAAAAATTAAGTAAAACTATCCTGCTGACCAGTGTCTTCCAAAAAAGTGCCCGCCCAGCACAGCGCCTGGTATATAGGGGTCACAACAACGATCTACTAAAGGAATTAAGACATGATTTGAGCTATGGAAAATGCACTGGGAAAAAAAAAATACTGTCAGGAAGGTACCTATGCATTTTTCCTGTCTCTTTTTCCTCTTCTGTACTCTTTGTATAAGTTTTCTAAAATAAGCGCATATTTCTTTTATAATTTCGAAGAGCAAATAAATATAAAGGCAAACAAGGCCTTTCTGTTTCTAATTTCTCGGTTTTTCCCAGCTGAAAGCTTTGAGGTCTATTTCCCTATTGTTGGGAATTACTTTCATATCTAATCCCCTGAAGAAACATTTTTTTCCAATATTGAAAATACAGCTCTAAGGGGGGAAAATGCCCTTTTGCTTGGAAAGCTTAAGGTCAACTAAGCAAGTTAAGATCGGACTTAACAGAAAACTTCAACTAGGCTTGATAGTAACCTAATAGGAACAAATAAGTAAACCAGGAAAATCTGTCCACAGTAGGAAACGACAAGACTTCATTAGGCTAGTGAGCTTCTGTAACATTTACTGCCTTATTTTTTTTTATTTTCTAATGTTTATTTCTGAGAGTGAGAGAGAGAAAGAGACAGAGTGTGAGCAGGGGAGGGGCAGAGAGAGAGGGAGACAGAATCCGAAGCAGGCTCCACGCTGTGGGCTGTCAGCAGAGAACCCAATGTGGGGCTCGAACTCAGGAACCGGGAGATCATGACCTGAGCTGAAGTCGGGCGCCCAATCGACTGAGCCACCCAGGCACCCCTTCCTCATTTTTGTTTTAAGCAGGCATCACTTCCAGTGCAGAGCCCAATGTGGTGCTTGAACTCACTATGTTGAGATGGAGACCTGAGCTGAGATCAAGAGTCAGATCCTCAATGGACTGAACCACCCAGGCACCCCCATTTACTTCCTTAGCCTTAACTGGAAGGGCTGATGACCCCTTTACAGACTGGCTACGGTTTGCCTGCTAATCTGTAATTTGCAGTTAATCTGTATTCATTCATTCCATCACTTGTGCATTGTCATCACACACTTATCCATCATGGCGCTCTTGTATGAGGCTGGTTGAAGTTCAGGCCAAATTCGTGGCAAAGAAAAGACTCCTCAAGTTCTTCCAGTCTCAAAAGATTTTATGAACAGTGCCGACTTTTCCTTAAAGTGAAAGAATCTCATCAATCACAAAACCTAGGCTTCAATAGGCAGAGCTCCTCAGCAACTGAAACGCCCTTGTGGAGAGCATGTATGGCAGCTACAGCAGGCTCTGGAGATCAGGACCATCATGTGAGGTGCTAGGGATAGAGAATCTTCCATTTATGTAACAAGCTCTATTTACATCTGTATAGAAATTGCTAAAATCCATCCATAGCTTTGATCACTTTGATCTCTGTGACTCCCTCTCCAGTAAATATGGCGGAGTGTCTCATCCCCCTTTTACAGACAGGTATGTTGAGGATCCCAGAAATGGGGTGAGTTACCTTCCTTCACACTGTTTGCTGGGAGACAACCGAGGAGGCCTGGGAACAGGGCTCAATTTCCTTTCAATAGGGCACGCTGCCTTTATATGCCCTGCAGGAATTTACAGAGCCAAAATGCTCACACCTATGGCACAGAGACATTTTCAAACGTCACTGGCACTAGGTGAACAGTCTCCAGTAACTGATCCAACTTTATGTGTCCATGGGCAAGTGATTTTCTGTTAGACATCATCATCATTAGCTTTCAACAGTTACAATTCTTGTCCCTTTAGCCCAGAAAAACCGACAGCGAAGCTGTTCAGGCAGTTCTGATCCAAATTTCACAGATCCAGGAGGCTTGGTGTTTCCATGTAAGGTTCAGTAAAGCATACAGACAATTGGCCGTGGGGTGGCACTGAATGGCTGACCCTTTGGAGGTTTGCTGTTCCGTTCTGTCATCTGGCGGGCAGCTCTCAAGCAATTACCCGTGGCCACTTAGTGACAGTATTAGGAAAGTTAAGTTGGGATCGCTCCCAACTCCTAATTTACCTCAATAAAAATTGAAAGTTAAAAAGAAAACTAGCTTGGCTGCAGTCTCTAAGTGTTTTTGGAAAGGCACAGCTGGGGCAGGTGGGTGTGAAGGAAGCCATCAGACGGAGAACTTACATTAGCCAGAGATGCCGGGGGAGGACTTGGTGTTGCCCCACGAGCTGTTTGCAGGGGGCAAAGGAGCTAAGAGTTTTAAGATGTGTCAGTGGATAGTTTGTGCTCATCCAGAGAGTGCTTCTCTTTTACAGATGTTCAGACTAGACCCTGTGATCTCTGCCCTGTTCGGGCATGATTTTCTTCACTCTCCTTGGATACTGCATCTTAAACCCTGGGCCATCAACGTAAAACTGCATGACTCTATTTTGTACCATCAGGAAATTCTTATTTCTACGTGTGATTATTCAGGCCTCTACAACTAAAAGGCCAACTTATCTTTTTTTTTTTTTTTATGTTTCTTCATTTATTTTCAGAGAAAGAAAGAGAGAGACAGAGCGTGCGAGCAGGGGAGGGTCAGAGAGAAGGAGAGAGAGGAAAGAATCCCAAGCAGGCTCTTCCTGCCAGCACAGAGCCTGTTGCGGGGCTCAATCTCATGAACTGTAAGGTCATGACCTGAGCCAAAATCAAGAGTCAGACTTTTAACCGACTGAGCCACCCGGATGCCCCAAAGATCAACTTCATCTCAATTTTTAATCCTGAAGGCCGCTTATTTGATTTTAAAATTATTTTTGATTTCCAGAACTTTATAGCAACTATAATAAAAAAGAAAAAAAAAGAAAAAAGTAGGAGGGACAGACCCATTCACTATGCTACCTGCCCCAGCTTTTGCTTTTCCTCCATTACTTTCTTCTCAGGGGATTTAAAAAAAAAAAAAAAAAAAAAGAAGTCTTCCATCGATGCTGAATATTTCATGGCACTGGGCTTCACCACTCCAGCCATGATAAAGTGGCTGGCTTTTGGAGGGTGACTATGGTTTTGAACATGAGTGAATACCAGAAGGATCCCAGAAATCCTCAGCTGGCAAACGTTGAGCCACTTCCCCACCCTAGCGCACTGTTTGCTCTCCCACCTCCTGTGGCTGGCTTCCAAGAATTCTTGACGTTGACAATTAGCTCAGCTCCTTATAATTTAAGCAAGACTTAATTTAAACAAATGGTTCAGTTGCCATCTGGGAAAGGCCTGGCAGAGAGTTAGAAAAACCCCCTAAAATGTTTAGTCTGTTTTACCCTGCATTTTCCTAATATTTTGCTTTATGTGTCTCTTTCTGGTTAGCAGCCATTATGGAGTCTTCATTCTCTCCTTGCCCACTTTCACCTGTTCAGCTTGAATTTCGGTACTCTTTTCTTTCCTCTCTAGCTTCTCCTTCTTTGCATCTATTTCTTCCTTCCCTTTCTGATGAGCAAATAGTGTAGCGTGCAGCACAGACCCACTGGCTTGGTAAGGAAGGGTCCCATAGGAAGAGTTGCTTACCTGTTCTTGTCCACCCCGGGCAGCAGAATCTTAATAAGTAGGTAGGGGAGGTACCAAAGTGAACTTAGAGTGAGAAGTGAAATCACAACCGGTTACAAATTTTAAAAAGCTGAGACATGCTAGAAGCAAAGTAAGGAAAGCAAAAATAAACAAGTGGCCTCTGTGCAGTAAAGGAAAGCATCCACAATATAAAAAGGGAGGCTCCTGAATGAGAGAAAATATTTGCAAACCGTGGCATCTGATAAGGGTTAATATCCAAAATACATTAAAAACTCCTGCAACTCAAAACCAAACGATCCATTTTCAAAATGAGCTGAGGATAGATATTTTCCAAAGAGGACATACAGATGGCCAAGAGACATGAAAAGGCGCTCAACATCACTCATCGTCAGGGAAACATGAATCAAAACCACAATGAGCTATCACCTCACACCTGTCAGATGACGGTCATCAAAAAGACAAGAAGTAACGAGTGATGGCCAGAAGTGGAAAAAGGGAACTCTCATACACTGGTGTGGGATGTAAATTGATGTAGCCACTACAAAAAACAGCATTAAGGTTCTTTGAAAAATTAAAAATAGAATAACCATGTGACTCAGCAATTCCATTTCTGGGTATTTATCTGAAGGAAATGAAAATGCTAACTTGAAAAGATGTATGTACCCCCATGTTTATTATAGCATTATTTACAATAGCTAAGACATGGAAACTACCTAAATATCCATTGATGGATGAATAGATTAAAAAATGTGGTGGGCATGTGTATGTGTGTGTGTATAATGAAATATTATTCAGCTATTAAAAAAAGGAAATCTCGTCATATGATAAAATGGTTGGACCTTGAGGGCATTATCTACTAAGTGAAATAAGTAGACAGAGAAACACAAATACCATATAATTTCACTTATATGCACAATTAAAAAAAAAAAAAAAAAACAAAAACCCTGAACTCCTAGATACAGAGACAGATTGGTCGCTGCCAGAGGCGGGGGATGGAATGCGGGTAAAATTGGCAAAGGGAATTAAAAGGTATAGACTCCCAGTCATAAAATAAGTAAGTCAAGGGGATCTAATGTACAGCATGGTGATTATAGCTAATAACACTGCATTGTGTGTTTGGAAGTTGCTAAGAGAGTAGATCTTAAAAGTTCTCTTATCATAAGAAAAAAAATATTAACTATTTGTGGTTATGGATATTAACTAGACTTATTGTGGTGATCATTTTGCAATATATATACATATTAAATCATTACGTTGTACACCTGGACCTAATATAATGTTATACATCAATTATATCTCAATAAAAAAATTAAAAGCTGGCAAATATCACAAACATCACAAAATCCAGAGACAGAGCATTATATATACATAATTCATATATAATAGTTAAAATAAAAATGTATTGTATATAATATATATTAGTTGACCAGCCAATCATGATTTTTTCCTGTATTTTTGGCTGTGTACCTTTTATATAATAATGATTTTGTCATACCAAATAGGAAAAACTCATTATTCTTAAGGTCATGTGAATTTTTAAGATGGTTGTCGAATTTAGGGAAACCCTATCATCTTTTTTTAAGTGTAAGTCTTAAGATTTCAAGTAATAATAATTTTTAATGCTTTAAATTGAAGCCACTTATGAATTGGTATTTGATAGATGTCCATATGGTGGCCCATTATGAATTGGGTTTTTTTCTTCATTTTTCCCCATTTTTTAATTTGAGTATCATTGACGTACAATGTTACATTAGTCTCAGGTATGCAACATAGTGATTCAACTTCTCCATGCGACATGCTAAGCTCACCACGGGTGTAACTACGATCTGTCACTATACAAGGCTATTACAGTAACATTGACTATATTCCCGATGCTGGGCCTTTTATTCTTGGGCCTTATTCATTCCCTAACTAGACCCCAAATCTCCTGCTCCCCTTCACCCATCCCACTCCCCCCGCCCTTCCCTCTGGCAACCATCAGTTTGTTCTCTGCATTTACAAGTCTGATTCTGCTTTTTGTTTGTTTATTCATTTGTTTTTGTGTTTTAGATTCCACATATAAGTGAAATCATATATGGTATTTGTCTATTTCTTTTTAATTTTTTTTTTTTTTTTTTTTTTTAAATCTCAGACAGGATACAACTTCTGCTTTGATCTGGCACCAATGAGAACTCAATTTTC
This sequence comes from Panthera tigris, assembly GCF_018350195.1. Taxonomy (NCBI): domain Eukaryota; kingdom Metazoa; phylum Chordata; class Mammalia; order Carnivora; family Felidae; genus Panthera; species Panthera tigris. The sequence goes on from NC_056661.1 coordinate 113,359,036, forward strand.
TACCTACAGTATTAAAGTTCTGATGACTGCACGCGTTTTACACAGATTAGCTTCTGGCTTTGTATGTTGCAACCCTAACTCTCCTTCACTACAAACACACTTTGGTCTTGGGCAACTTTGCTTTACAATGTCAGGTGGGGAAGCAAAATAGACCAGGGGTATTAAAGGCCCTTCCAACTCTAGGAAAATCAGCAAAATTTTGTATAACTTATTCCTATGTGAAATACTTGGGAACCAAATAAGTATATCCTATGAAATCCAAGCCAACTCTATCTGCAATTAACTTTCCTCTGGCTAGATCACCAAAGTGACCGTTACCACCTCCAATGCCACCAGATGCAAAAAATCATGGGAATGAAAGTTGAAGAGGAAAAAGAGAATGGTTCTGATGACAGTTAAAACATTTTACAAATTTTACAAAAGCATGTCACATGTGAATACATTCCTAGGTCATGCCTAGGGCCTTGGAAGAAGCCGTGAAAATGCACAGCTCTAAACCTTCCATTTTATTTGCTTTCCTACAGTTGAGTAACCCTGAGCCCTCAGCTTTATCAGCTCCGCCATGCATCTGCTTCGGCTACAGAAAAAGTTTAACTTGTGTTACTGTTTTTGAAACAGAAAAAAGCTTAAGGAACGAGAGACACCTTATTCTGTAGCAAGAACTGCATTCAGTTGCTTCTACATATTTATGTAGATAAAAATAATAATGTTTATACACTGGCTGTCCGTACAGACGCAGCTGTTGAATAGCATTTCATGCCCACCGACAATGAGAGGCACACGGTCGCAGGGAGAGGGAGGGTAGCTTGCTGGGCCAAGGCACTGGTGAGGCAGGGCTGAGCATGTGCGAATCACTCCAGACCCCAGGCAATTCCAACCTTGCTTTGGGTCCCCAACATTGCCTAAGATGTGGAGATAACCACCACCAGATCTTTGGCAAGTGACTCCCTTCAAAACAAAACAAACCAAGAAACCAAACAACAGTGAGGCCAGCAACCTACCTCTTTCATCTCACCCAAGAACCTCATCCTTTCTTTGCCAAATCCAGCGACCCAGCAGACAGAAGAAAACAGTTCTTTTTTGTTGTTGTTGACTGGGTGGACAGGCACATCAAATTCTTTTTATCGTACATGTCCCTCTATAACGGGTTCTGATGTCATCTGCCTGGTCTCACACTAAGAAACCAGTACAAACTCTTCCACAGCAGATTAGAGAACATGGTCTGCTCCAAGAGGGTCCTCACGGGTGGTCCACAACTGAACATGGGGAACAGTGAAGGGGGGTAAGGTGTTCCTTTGTTCAGTGGGTATGTTCTTTGCTTTCAGAAACTGTGCTCTTTGTGTTTTCTGACTCCAGAGAGTAGAAGGGAGAACCCCAAACACCAACTAACGTGTAGAAATGAAATAGAACATCGCAAGGCTTTTCCCCGCAACTATTTCCCACTCTAGTTTCCCTAACAAAACAACATCCAAGAATCAAAAAACATAATTTGCCAACGCATTCGCAAACTCATTCATAAATATTCACTCACAAATATTTCTCAAATGCCAGCATAGAAGATTTAGTAGTGCACAGGGCTAAGTTCTTGTCCTTGTGGCCGCGATATGCTAGTAGGGGAGACCCTAAGCTGGGAATGAGAGAAGAGCTCAGTGAGCCCTGGGGGATGGTAGAAGGTGAGAAGGAGAGGTAGCCTGGGTTACAGCCACTGGAGTTTTGAGGACCACCATTAGGGCTTTAGATTTTATTCTAATCCATTGCAAATTTGGAGTGGCATGATCTGACTGACATTTTAGAAATCCCACTATGGCCGCTGTGCTGGAAATGGACTGTAGGGGGTGCACAGAGCCAGGGAGCTCTGGAGGCTCCTGGAATAAATGCCAAGGTTGCTGAAGGTGGCTTGGTCGGGTGGTTGCTGTAAATCTACCTGTGTGCAACAGTACAAAGAACTGAGAACTAACTGATACACTTAAATGACTAGTGTTTGGTCAAATCTGGACCCAAAACCCCTGCCAAGGTCTGCAGTGGCCTCCAAGTTAAGTCTCCAGTATTTTTTGTGTCTAGTTCTAATCTTAAATCTGCAGAGCTCACATGTCATCCTATCAGGGGTCAGACTGGCAGACCAAGAACCCGTGCTTCCCTTATCCATTTATACAAACCACACAGAGGATTGCAAAGCTTTGGGGGCCACACAGACCTAGGATAGAGTTGACACCCTGCCACAGATAAGTAGAGACTGTGGATAAATTTCTTAACCTGGCAAGTCTCAGTTACCCCGGGTGGAAATGGAGAAGCTGATGCCGTCAAGTCGTAAAGAGGAACAAATGAGACAATTAAGTAAGTAAGGGTTTAGCAGAGTAGCAGGCATTCGGTAGTAATTGAATCCAAAATGGTGGTGAAAATGGCCACTTTCTGCCCTTTGGAGGAAAAATGACTTCTGTAATTTTCTAATTACCCAGGGAAACATCTTTTGAAACAGTACGCAGATTCCTAGCCCATCTCCAGGAAATTGATTTCATCCGACCGAGTCTCTTAGTGTTTTCCAAAGTAAGGAAGGTACCAATTGTGACATCAGAGGGGCTTGTTAAAAATGCAGGTTCCCCAACAGGGAACCGCAAATCACAACCACAAGGAGGTATCATTTCACACCTGTCAGAATGGCTAAAGTAAAAAAAACACAAGAAAGAACAAGTGTTGGGAGGATGCGGCGAAAAAGGAACCCTTGTGCGCTGTTGATGGGAAGACAAAGTTATGCAGCCACTGTGGAAAACAGAGCGGAGATCCTCAAAAAATTAAGAGTAGAATCACCACATGATCTGGTAATTCCATTACTGGGTATTTACCCCCCCAAAAACCAAAAACACCAATTCAAAAAGACATATGCACCCGTATGTGTATTGCAGCATTATTTACTAACGGTTAAATTATGGAAGCAGCCCAAGCGTCAACCATAGATGGATAAAGCAGTGGTATATATACAAAGGAATATTATTCAGCCATAAAAAAAGAATGAAATCTTTCCATTTGCAACAACACAGATGAGGTTAGAGTAAGTCAGTGAAGTAAGTCAGAGAAAGACAAATACCATATGATCTCAGTCATATGTGAAATTTAAGAAACCAAACAAATGAACAAAGGAAAAAAAAGACAAACCAAGAAACAGACTCTTAACTCTAGAGGATGAAGTGATGGTTACCAGGGCGGAAGTGGGTTGGGGGATGGGTGAAATAGGTGAAGGGGATTAAAAGTCCACTTCTCATGATGAGTACTGCCTAATGTATAGAATTGTTGAATCACTAAATTGCATACCTGAAACTAATATATCACTGTAATGTTTTTTAAAATGCAGATTCCCATTAGTTCCAAACAGAAATTCTCAGGTGAGGGGCAGGGATCTGCATTGAAAGCTCCTCACAGGGTGGTGGTGTCTGGGGAATTCCAGGGAGAAGGGACCCCCAAGACCTCACCTGACTAGACAAGTTTGATCCAATTTCATCCGTTTTGTGAAAAAAGGCCCCTCTACCTCCATGCGGCGACCACAGGAGGTTCAAGCGCTGGTGGGAGCAATTCTTCACTCTAGGGAACATTTCAGTCGTTTCGTGCCCCCTTCCCCCACCCCCGGGCCAAGTCTGCCCTTCACAGCCTCCAGGGGCTCACTTTCCCAACCACAGTGACACCTGCTGAGGCAAGACGGTACGTGCGAGCTGGGAACCTGGCTCCTTGGCCGAGCATCCCCGCAACTGCACGGGGCAGGGGCTGCGCGGGGCAAGGGGGCCGCGCGGGGCAAGGGGGCCGCATGGGGCAAGGGGTGCAGGCCAGTCGCCCGGCCGATGGACACGGGAGGCTGCTGCCCGGTGGGAGGGAGGGGGTGCGGGGGGGGGCGGCTAGCGGAATTTCAGAGTAGAGCCCCTCTGGCTGCGGGATCTCCCAGGAAGACTGCTTCTTTTCGGAAATCAAAGGAGCAGCGCCCTCCAGCGCCCACCAGGCATAGCGTTTGTCTGAGAAGGAGCTTCGTGGAAACGGAAGGAGGCGACAGGTCCAAAAGGAAAAAAAAACCACTTCAGTCCGCCAGTGCTCCCAGCCAGCCAGGCCCGGGAGTGCTAGCACTCTCCCTGTTTCTGGGTGTCTCTGTGCCCTGCTCTGGTCCATCCGACCTACATTCCCGTCCTGTGGCGAGAATTCCACGGGAGGACAGAAAACACTAGGCAGAGTGGGCAATTTCCCAGCTCAACCACTGGGGAGGCAGATAAACAGGGGACAGAGAGAGGAGAGAGAGATCCAGAGTACTTTCTTGGAAAAGTTTAATCCAAGAAGACGAGGGCAGCAGGAGGGAAGGGCAGTGTGCTGAAGGAGAATCCTCGTGCACCACACTTCCCTTCCTGCCTTTCCACACCCACGCCCCCATTCTCTCCCTGCCCCCCACCGGGTCCCACAGCCCACTGCCTGGACGCAGAGGACTTGATTTTGACATCTCTCTCACCTAGGGTATGTAGTGGCTCTGCCTGTTCTAACAAATCCCATAGATGACGGGGCTTAATAGAAATTTATTTCTCAGTGTGCTTGGGTGGCTCTGTTGATTAAGTGTCCAACTTCAGCTCAGGTCATGATCTGGCAGTTGGTGAGCTGGAGTCCTGCACTGGGCTCTGTGCTGACAGCTCAGAGCCTATAGCCTGCTTCTGATTCCGTGTCACCCTCTCTCTCTGCCCCTCACCAACTAGTGCTCTCTCTCTCAAAAATAAAAACACTAAAAAAAAGAAAAGAAAAGGAAAAGAAATGAAAAGAAAGAAACAAAGCAAGAAAGAAACAAAGAAACAAAGCAAGAAAGAAACAAAGAAAGAAAGAAAAAGAGAGAGAGAAAAAAAGAAAAAAAATTATTTCTCATGGTTCTGGAGCCTGGAAAGTCAGGGATCAGAGTGGGGTTCTGGTGAGAGCCCTCTTCTTGGTTTGCAGACTCAAGTCTTCTTGCTAGGGCCTCACAGGGCAGAAAGCAGAGGGGATTAAGCTGTGTCTTCTCAGAAGGGCACTGTTCTGGTTCATGAGGGCTCTGCACTGATGACCTCATGACATCTTCAAGCCCCGCCCCCTGCAAATACCTCACATTAGGAACTGGGGCTTCAATATCTGAATGGGGGGTGAAGGGTGACAGAAACATGCAGTCGGTAAAAGGGCTCAGGACATCTTGGGGATCCTGAGATAGAAATAGTATGAGGCTAGTACCCTTTGCCTTACATATATTATCACCTTCCGCTCCCTCCATTGTCAGCTCTACGGGATAAGGGACCTCATAAAGGTTTCTATTCCATGTTTTATTTCCTGTTGTGCCCCGGTGCCTGGCACATAGTGGCTGCTTAATACGTATCTGTTCAGTGAACTGTTGTTCTAAGACCCACTAATTTGGGGCTGACTCTGTGCTAGGTGCTGTTGTAAGATCTTTGCATGCAATCAACTCACTCATTACTCAGAACCACCCTAGGAGACAAAGTTTCCAGGTAAGTGAAGCCAGGCACCCCATCAATAATGTGCATAAGGTCATGCCCTAGCAAGGGGAGAAGCTGGGGTCAGACCCAGGTAACCTGGTTCTAGAGTCTTCGTGGCTCACCGGGGCCCCACACTGCCTCCTGTGAATGAATGAAGGGATCAAAATTTAGGTTCTCTGGAAAAGGTATAGGCTTTTGGGCTGCAAAAGTTCTGAGTAACAAGGACCCTTCTGACTTAGTGCTGGGGAAGAACTGGAGCTCCTAGGGTGTCCAGGCTCTGCGGACAAATGCTCTGGAACCTTACCCACAGGAGTGAACCCCTAGCAGCTCTTTACCATGCTCAGGGCTGTCTGTGGCAGTGGTTCTCAACTTTGCACCTTAGGATCACCTCTAAGAGACTTCAAATAAACAAACAAACAGACAGACAAAAACCCAGTGGAGCAGGCCACCTCCCACACTAACACAATCAGAAGCTTCAACAGTGGGGGGCGGATGGGGGGCACAGTTGCTTAGGCATCTGACTCTTGATTTCCGCTCAGGTCATGATCTCACGGTTCGTGGGATTGAGCCCCACCTAGGGCTCTGTGCTGACAATGTGGAGCCTACTTGGGATTCTCTCTCTTCTCTCATTGCCCCTTCTGTGCACATTCTCTCTACCGAAATCAATAAAGTTTAAAAAAAAAAAAACAAAACAGCAGCAGCTTCAGGGGTAAATCCCAGTCATCAGTTCTGTCCTTCTGAATATTTCCCAGGTGATTCCAATACATAGTCAAAGCTGAGGACCTGGAGGGGGAGAGGGGTCTGCAGGGAAGCTAGAACCATATTCTCAGAGCGTAGCCACCGATCACATGACTCAGAATCCCTGGGTTTGCTTGTCAACAATACACATTTTTGGGTCCCCTCCAGATTTATCGAATTGAAATCTCTTGGTGTGACCCACAGGATCTGCTCAAAAGCATAAACAAAACTTCCCCTTGATTTTTATGCACTCGGAAACCTGAGAACCGCTGGGGCAGTGGTTTTGTTTTTGGTTTTAGAGAGAGAGCACGGGGTGGGGGGCAGAGAGAGAGAGAGAGAAAGAGAGAATCTTATGCAGGCTCCATGCTGAACTCAGGGCTCAATCCCACAACCCTGGGATCATGACCTGAGCGAAAATCAAGAGCTGGATGCTCAACTGACTGAGCGACCCAAGCACCCCTAGAGTACCGGTTTTTAAAGTGCCTGCTAGCAGCAGCAGCAGCATCCAGAACTTGTTAGAAATGCAAACGCATTGGCCCCAACCCAGACCTCCTGCTCCGGAAACTCTGGGGGTGGGTCCAGCAGTCAGGGTCCAATGCGCCCCGAGGTGAAGTAGGTTCTTGCCAAAGTTGGAAAACCACTTCCTTGGGTAATGGGCCCCAGATCCTAATCCCAGCTTGGTCACTTCCTGGGAGCATGGCTCTGGGAAGGTTGTTTATTTTCCCTGTGCTTCAGTTTCTTAATCTGTTGGGGGAAGAGAGGTGTGATTGTTTGAATTGTGTCCTTCCTGCGCAAATTTCTATGCTGAATCTTCACCTCCAATACCTCAGAATGTGGCCTTGTGTGGAAGCAGGATCACTGCCGACATAATAAGATGCGGTCGTACGGGAGTAGGGTTGGTCCCTACTCCAGGGTGACTGGTGTCCTTATAACACAGGAAAATTTGGATGTAGACAGCCCTTCAGCGACAAGTCACGTGAAGAACAGTGCTATGCTCCCACTAGCCAAGGAAGCACCAAACACGAAGACCCGGAACAGCTCGTTTTTCCCCAGCGCCTTCCAAGGAAGCATGGCCCTGCCCACACCTTCATTTTTGCAAGTTCGATCGCCAGAACTGTGATACAACACACTTCTGCTGGGGAAGCCGCACAGTTTGTGCTACTTTGGTATACTTGCCCCAGCAAACTAATAAGGGGGTCTTTGGGAGGAGGCACAAAGCACAATGCCTGCTGCTAGTGACTTCTCAACAAATGTTCAATTTCATTATTATTCAAAAGGAATGGGATTCTGTACAGCGCCTCCTTAAGTAGGAATTACATCTGAGGAACGGGAAAAGGAACAAAGCAAGACCTTCAACCCGGTGGACTGAGGCTGGAGCGGGCGGGAGAGGTGGTGCACGCCAGGCCTACTTGGCCCTGGCCGGAGGCTAAGAAACACTGGACAGATGGTCATCAATTCTGGTCACCCCTGATCTGGACAAGAACCAAATGAGGGATCCAGAGGCAATGGTGTGTTCAGCTCTGATGTAGCTCTCCTCGTCTCGAAAGCGCTCTCTATGGAGGCTTCCATTGCCTTCCATGAATTGTCCCAGCCCTTCCAGGTCAGAAGCATCCCTGACATGGGGACCAGAGTCCATTACCAATCCCCTGATCTACTCAAACCCTCCAAAACTGCCTGTGTGTGTGTGTGTGTGTGTGTGTGTGTGTGTGTGTGTGTACGCGCGGGTAAGGCTCATTAAATCACCTGAAATGGCAATAAATGAAGCAGAAAGGAAAGTTCCCTTTCCTCAACACTCACCGCATAGCTACCTGGCTGCTAGTTAGACAATGCCACCCTGAAATAGGAGCCCAACCTCTGTAAGCAGTAACTTCTTTTACTTCTATTTGTCTGCCAGAGCGAAAGAAGGAGCGGAGTGTGTGTGTGTTACCTAAGCATTTGGGCTTCCACTGCCTTCCTGCCAGCCCCCTCATATCCAATGCCAGGCACTGGCAATTTGAAGGTCATCTTACAAGAGACTGCACCCCGGTGGCTGGCAAGCCAGGTTTATCAGGGAGTGGGGTATCATGCAATCTCTTTTTAAAGACTGTACCATTTCTTGCAAGTCATTGAGGAGGTGGAGGTCATCTGAGAAGAGTCATCCCTTGATGGGAGCTGCTCTGTGCCAAATGGAATCTTCCCAGCAGACTGGCATCTACTGCTCTCTTAGGACCTGTGCAATTTCATGGCAAGTTGGAGCAAGTGATTGGGCTCCAGTCATACCGTGGCGTCCCAAGTATGACCTCAGGCCAGCTGTTAGTTGGCCTCAGTAGTTATACTGAGAGGGCTCTGCTCCAATAGGAAGCTAGCACTCCAGCCAGCTGCAAAATTTAAATTAAAACTCCCCACCCACATTTTACCCAGTTCTTGAATATCCTCCTTTCCCTTCAGGCAGCAAGAGAAGTCAGGGGCACTGGTTTCAGGGAAGAAAAGAGTGCTGTGTGAGCTTGGGCAATTATGTGACCTCTCTGAATTTGGGGGCTTTAGTTTTTCTTCTTTAAAATGGCTTTCCTCATGAAGTTGTGAAAAGTCAAGATTATGTACATGAAGTGGTTTGTGAACAATAGAGAATGATACACATGTAAGCATTGTATATAGTAGAGCAACTGATTATGGCCTTGTAAACATATCTTGCCTATAAGGTCAGGGTTCCTCGACCTTGCACAAGTCTTTAAAGAATACAGTTGAGGCACGCCTGGGTGGCTCTGTCAGTTAAGCGTCCGACTTCGGCTCAGTCATGATCTCACAGTTCGTGAGTTCGAACCCCGATTCGGGCTCTGTGCTGACAGCTCAGAGCCTGGAGCCTGCTTCGATTCTGTGTCTCCCTCTCTCTCTGCCCCTCCCCCACTTGCACTCTGTCTCCCTCTTTCTCTCTCAAAAATAAATAAAACATTAAAAAATTTAAAAAAAAAGAATGCAGTCGAGTTCAACAGGAAAAGTAGCAGACTGAGTAAAGGCAAAGTCAAATGAACTAATAATATTCAATGGGCAGCGATTTATTATACCTTAGGTCATTTAATCCACACAAAATTCGAGTGAGAGAGAAATAACCAAACGGTAAAGCTGAGGTTCTCAAACTTTCTCAGTTCATGGTGCTCTTAGTGTGTCAGCATCCCTAGGAAAAGAAATACCTGGCAGTTCTATTTATTCCGTAGACAGGTTCAGACAATTTAATGCGCATTGCTACCCCAACAACCAAGCACCTGTTGGGCCCTGCACAGCTCCTCAGACCTGCCACCTCATTTCTGGTTCCATGTGGACTTGTACACAGTATTATTTTATTCACAGTAGAATTCCTAGATTTGATAGCTGAACACCTAGCTGCATTCCCTAGATTTCACAGCTGTGATTTGAGGATCATCACAAGGAATGTAGTGATTTAACACTGGAATGGAACAATCTCGAGCCAGGGGTTCACACGGTGGTAGACAGATATTACTGTGCTTCCCTGAAAATTTAAAAATACCCCCAGAGCCCCTGAGAATTCACGGCGATGCCCTAGCGTGTTGAATTCAGTGCACAGTTTGGGAACTGAGATAATACACTCATGATCAAAGTTTGAGGGAACTTCAAGTCAGATCTTCTCAGATTTTAACAGGCACAGGAATGGCTGGTGGAACTTGTTTTAATGTGGATTTTGATTCAGTAGCTCTTGTAGCAGGATTCTTGCACAGAGAGACGTGACACTGAGGCTCTTGTGGCGAGGGAGCAACTTTATGCATCTTACCGGCAAGGGCTCAGTGGGTTGTACCGGAAAAACGGAACCCCGATCACAGAGGGGCCTTGCCTTTTGTACAATGTTTGTTCCTTTGTCTCCCACACGTGGGAGAGTCTGAATGGGCGGTCCTGTTACAAAATCCTGAGGAATGTGGCTCATGCCCACGTAGCCAGGTTGCCATCCCTGGTCTTGAGATTTTCACCACATTCCTTAGGGAGGGGCTCCACCACAGCCTGGGGTGGGGTCTGAGAAGCACTTTTTCTAACAAGCTCCTGGGTATGGAAAATGCCACTAGTATCTAACACTAATATGGAACATGCTTTGAGTAGCGAGGTTTTGTTTTTCTTTTTTAATGTTTATTTATTCTTGAGAGAGATAGAGCGTGAGCGGGGGAGGGGTAGAGAGGGAGGGAGACACAGAATGTGAAGCAGGCTCCAGGCTCCGAGCTGTCAGCACAGAGCCCAACACGGGGCTCGAACTCACAAACCGTGAGATCATCACCTGAACCAAAGTCTGTCACTTAACCGATTGAGCCACCCAGGTGCCCCGAGTAGCAAGGTTTTATATGAAGCAGTCAGGAAAGATTGGGCAGCCAATGTAACCATCCAGGTCTCCAAAGCCCATGCTCTTTCTCACAACCATACTGTTTCCCACATAACTAAAACTGTTGGTTAAAATTTTAAACAGATTTTTTGTTTGTTTGTTTGTTTGTTTACTTAGAGAGAGAGAGGGAGAGACCATGAGAAGGGGAGGGGCAGAGAGAGAGAGAGGGAGGGAGAGGATCCCAAGCAGAGCCTGGCAAGGCCTGTCACAAACTGAAATCACAATTCGAGCAGAAATCAAGAGTCAGATGCTGAACCAACTGAGCCACCCAGGCGCCCCTAAAAACACCTCTTTGCACCAAAAACATCTCAAGAATTCTCTCTTGACCTTTCGCTCACATCACGTCATCGCCAACCCACGCAATAACAAGAAAAGCTAAGCAAACTACACACCAACAACTCTTCTTAAATCCATTTGAGAACTGAGGCCACAGGACAAGCCCCCTGCCTCCCACACTGGCAAGACAAACAGATACAGAGAATGGCGACTTACTGAGCAGAAGCGCCGCGGCAGAAACTCCCACCGACACCAGGGCTCTGTCGTCCATCTGTAGCAACACCCAGAGTGTAGTTGACAAGTGGCTGGAGGCCCAGTGCAGGCAAGGCGGAGAGTGAAAAATCCAGGGAGGTTTTGGTGAGAGGTACTGTAGCCAGGAGCCCTGTCAAGTTCTCACAAGCAAGATCAGAGAAAAATCTGCTCCTGCTTCTGCAAGGGGGTGGGGGGAAAATAGCCTTTCTTAAATACACCCAGAGAATTCTATTCTTCTCAACAAGGCCTGCCCTCCAGGGCAACTGTTTTCCTAATGAGCCTGGGGGAAGGGAAGTACTCAACTCAGCCTCTTCCAGCCTCCCAGCCTCACCTGAGTGCAAATAAAGAAGCTCTCTTGAAGGCCAAGGCCCGGGGGCACCGAGACCTCACAGTAGGACGATGGAATGCTTCCCTTCCACCAGTGCCTTGTGTCTCACTAGGGCTCCAGTGTAACAACCCGGACAGCTGCGAGAACTAAGCATCTCAAGATGTTTAAGAAGTCTCTAAGGAAATCCAAAGACCACAGGGGAGACAAAAACAAGAACACCACAGGAAAGCTTAGCCTCTAACACCTACAGCTACAGAAAACAGGAGACATAACCCAATGTTTAGATAAACCCTCACACTAATGGCTTATTTCCCTCAATTCCTTTTTTTAAACTTTTTTTTAAATGTTTATTTATTTTTAAGAGAGAGAGAGAGACAGAGTATGAGTGGGGGAGGGGCAGAAGAGAGAGACACAGAATCCGAAGCAGGCTCCAGGCTCCGAGCTGTCAGCACAGAGCCCAATGGAGGGCTCAAACCCACGAACCACGTGATCATGACCTGAGCCGACACTTAACCAACTGAGCCACCCCGGTGCCCCTCCCTCAATTCCATTTACCCAGTCTGTCATATGCAGCTTCTAACAAAAAATTAGAAGCCATTCTAAGAGACAAAAACCTCACAATGTGAACATGAGCCCCTGGCACATGTTCCACTGTTCCATCAGAAGTCACATACAAAACACAAGTTCAAAACTAAAATTATTGAGAATTTCAAGATGGAAGCCTCAGAGCTTCACAGGCCCTTTGAAGCACAGGTCTCTGTGTGCCTGCACTGGTCCCTTGTCTGCAAAACCACCCTGCATGCCAGATTGAAGACTAGTTGAAAGGGCGGGCCTACGCAGGCCAACTCCATCTTGTTCTGTGTCCTTCACCTTGACCACGCCTCCTCCCCTTGAGTTACCTCCCTCTCACCTGCCTAACAGGACCCTGACCCTTCCCCAGCCAATCGGCTGAGGCCACAGCCATTACCTCACAACCGCCCCTAGGCCCCAATAAAACCTTTGTCCTTTTGAAACTCGCTCTCTCTCCCCGGTATCTCACCGCTGCCTCGGTGCAGGTAGAGGATTGAGCTCGAGCTAGCTCGAATAAAGTCTCTTTTGCTTTTACATCGGACTCGGCTCCCTGGCGGTATTTGGGGATCACGAATTCTGGGCATAACATAGTTAGCATGCATAACCCAGTGGTTGCTCAGAGCTGAACTCTGCTCCAGATCCTAAGGAAAGGATCTAAGGAACTAACTTCTGGAAAGGACTGTGTTTTGAGCAGTCGGCTTACTCTAACAACTCTGTTTCCCTGTAAATCATAATAATGTTCCTGGGCCCACCTCCAGCTCAGCTGGCCCCCGGGAGCCCAATTACTTTCTCGCTGGATGCATTCCCTCACCCAGAGGGTAAAGTCATTGCCCTGCCTGTAGATCAGAGCCCCTGTTCCTGCATACGCCCTGCTGTGCTCCATCACCCTTGGCAGGGATAGGTACATGACACATACAGACTCAGCTGTTTTTAGCAGGAAACTTACATGAAACTGCGTGGCATCTGCAGAAGCAAATCAATTGAGTGACATTCCTGTAAGGTACCGTATTTACTTAAAGCAAATCAAAGCTATTTGGTAAGACAAACAATAAAACACAGTTAACATTGTCTCATAGCAAAGAGGAGTTACCTCAAGATCGCTGATAGCTTTTCATGACAAGGAGAACAGGAAAGAATTCAGGAAACACTCAACAAAGCCCTGGTCCCAATGGGGATACCCGCTGGCCATCAGATTTTAGACAACAAATCATAGTTCCTGCAGCATGGTGGAAGCAGCACAGCATCCCCGGCTAGGAGAATCCTCCGTGATGGCTGGCCAGGCAACAGTAACTGTAACAGAGGCAGGTACATTGCTAAATATCATCACAAGTGCCTTGTTGAGGGTGGACCCCGGAAAAATGAAAGACGCTTTAATTCTGCCAACTTCCAAAATGGATTTAGATACTTAGAGGCTGGAGCTAAACTTTGGTGGTGGGGACAAAAGAGAGCTAGCTGGGAGAGTTTGGTTTTGCTCCTGAGGGAGATGCACCAGAGGAACTGAGTGGGAAGGGAAGCCTGCATTATGGGAAAATGGCCAAGGAGGTTGTTTGTTTGTTTGTTTGTTTGTTTTAATACAGGGATGTCTTGAATTCAGTGTGAAATTGTATGTGTTGCTGTAGTAATAGGATGGTATGAAATACTGATTGGGATCCATTTCTGACTCCAGAGGCTACAACAAAGTGCTGGGATAACAGTGGATATCAACAAAGTGCTCAGATCCTTCAGGTCCACCAGGGTTACCAGCATTCACATGGAATCCATGCAGACAATGAGCTAGACCCAACAAAGTTAACCAACTCCTTCCATGGGCATACAGATAGGCCTGGGTGCAGTGAAGGAGTCAGCTTGCACAAAGAAAGGTTTGGTCTTGCTGTGTTCCTGGATGGTAATCTCTGAGCCCTTGGAATGTCCTGCCTGATAGGAGTATATTTGTTTACATGGGGGCCTTGGGTCATACCAGATAGTCGATGCCAATAGTGTGATTTATGCTGGGGACCTTGGACCGCATGATATCAGCTTGATATCTAAGGTCTGGAGACTGAAGTCAGTCACATGGGCAGGCAGCCATGCCTACATGACTGACTCCCAATAAAAATCTTGGACACCAAGGCTTAGGTGAGTTTCTCGGGTTAGCAATGCTCTGTGTGTGTCGGCACACATAGTTGCTGAGGGAAGTAAACACTGTCCCATGACGCCATTGGGGGAGGACAAATGGAAGCTCATGCCTGGTTTCTCTTGGACGTTGTTCTATGCACCTCTTCCCTTTACTGATTTTAATTTGTGTCCTTTCACTGAATAAATCATAATAGTGAGTATATTGGCTTTTCTGAGTTCTGTGAGTTCTCCTAGAGAATCATGGAACATGAGGGTGGTCTTGGGGACCTCCCGAACTGCAGCCTGTCTCTTCTTTCCCCCACCAGGTGAATGCAGAGGAAAGAAAGGCTGGAGGAACCGACCATCCCCACCCTCTCTTAGTTCTTCAGGCCCAGATCAGGGGTCCCTTCCCTGCCCTGAGAGGGGTGAAAGTGGACATGAGAGTCAAGCAGTAAAAATGAGCAGGATGGAGTTTTTGTAACTGGAATTAGGCTGTTATAGTAACGAAGTGAATGGAAAGGAAGAGTAGGTATGAGATGTGGAGGGAGCCTTCCTCATGCTTGAACAGAGCCCAAGGGGAGGAGTTATTTTTAAAAGTTTCATATTTACACCTTCCCATTGGGAATGCCTCAGTGAAGTTGGCCTTCTCACAGATCCCCTTCTGCACAGCACAGTCGATCTCAACCCGACTGTACTTTAGAACTGCCCAATGCACCTGGGCCTTGTCTCCAGAGATTCTAATTTAATTTGTCTGGTCTAGAGGTTTGACATTAAATTTGTTTTTAGTTAGCTTTATTGCTAAATAAGTGACAAACAATGAAATTACCAGTTTGTTGAGCTTTGAAAAATGTATACAGAAATATAAATGCTACAATAATCATGATGAAGAATATATCCATCTCCTGGAAATGTGCCTGATTGATCTGCGTGGCTTGCAAACAACATAAATTTATATTTCCCAGTTCTGGAGGCTGCAAAGTCCAAGATCGAGGCACTAGCAAGGTCAAGGTCTAGTGAGGGCCTGCTTCCTGGTTCATAGCTGGCACCTTCTCTCACATGGTGTCCTCACCTGGTGGAAAGGGCTAGTGATCTCCCTGGAGCCTCTTTTTACCAGGCACGAATCCCATTTATAAGGGCTCTACCCTCATGATCTAATTACCTCCCAAAGATCCCACCTCCTCATACCATCAACTTTTGGGGTTAGGATTCGTATAGGAATTGGCCAGGAAGGGGTGGGGCACATTCAGACCGTAGACATTTCCTTGAACATCGGTAGAGTCAGTAACATTCCTTTAACCCCTGGCTTCTGACAAACAATGATATAATTTCTGTCTGTATAATTGTGCCTTTTCTAGAATTCATATAAATTGAATTATGTATCATGTCATCATTGGGTCTAATTTCTTTCACTTTGAAATTCATCCATGTTGTGCTTATCAGTAGTCACTTTTTATTGCTGAATGTTTGCCAATCTATGCATATACTGTAGTTGTTTTTTTGTTTTTGTTTTTGTTTTTGTTCTTGCTTCTTTGTTTGTTTTAATCCATTCACCAACTGATAGATATTTGGGTCTGGTCTGAGACCCCTGATTGAAGATTGCAGATTCACTTTTTTCAGCAGGGCAGAACAGCTCAGGTGCATTGCAAGCATGTGAGCCACTAGATGGCGCTCCATGCTCACATTGAACTTGTCAAAATTCAGCACAACCAGAATCTGTGGGCTTTCAAGGTGCCTGAGCCTTTAGGCACCACATGCCCAGAGTCTGAGGTCCACCCTACTTTTAGGGACCTATGAAGGTTTTAAAATTGCTTTTAAAATCAGGAGGAAAAAACGAATATAATACTCCTGGACTTCTGGAATATATTCATTCTTATACCAATATGCTTCCATACATACATAATTTTTTTTTAATGCAGGAAGGGATCCATGAAAGCAAAGTATCCAAGGTCCACAAAAGTCCTAACATGGCCTTGATTATTTCTCTGCATCACATTTAGAGTGTAGATCAAAAACGTCATAAAATTTAATACAGTTCCCGGGGTGCATCTCTTGTTATGAACATCTTTCAAGATGCATGCATTCACAAATTTGCTTCATTCAATAGAATCATTCTCAGTCAAATTCCTCTTAACCTTTATCTCCTAAATATCTCTCCAATCTGTCACCTTCCCCGTATACCCACGCTGCCACCTAAATCCAGGCCACCGGTACCTTTCTCTCGGATTATTACAATAGCCTCGTACTGGCCTCTATGCTTGCAGTCCCTCTATTAGCAGCCAGAGCACATCCCTTAAGAGCGCTAAGCTGTTAGCCTTCGTGCACTTCCACATATTTCGTGCACAGGATGCCCCTTCCTAGTCATTACCCTCACCTGATAAAATCCACCTCCCCCTTGAACGCCCTGCTCCCAGGCTCCGGCTCTCTGCAGCCTCTCCTGGCTCCTCTCAGCAGTCTGGCTCCCCCATGGGCTGCCTTAGCTGTACCATGTTTGTGTGTTTACATGTCTTTTTCCTTTTTCATGTTATGAGGTGTGAGTGTAGGTGCGCATATGCGTCTGCATGAGCACATGTATGCATGGGACCACATTTACAGAGCAGCCATTAGATGCAGGACTCTGTGCTACCTTTTTTATGTGTCGTTTCAGTTAATTTCTCATTTAGGTGACCAACTCGTCCTGCTTGGCCTGGAACTTTCTGAGTTTTAGCTCTAAAAGTCCTGTGTCCCGGGAAACTCCTCAGTCTGAGGCAAATGGGGATGGTTAGGTATCCTATACAATAAGCCCGTTATACAGAGGAGAAAAACAAGGCTCAGAGAAGTTACAAAACCTTGGCTAAGTCCATAAAGCTAATTAGTACTGGGACCTGGCTGTGTCCCTCAGAAAATCAGTCCTTTTTCCAGCATGGCGTGCTTCCTGTTCATGGGCAGGGACCATGTCTTACTCAACTTTGTGTCTTCATGCCTGTCATGATTCCTGCATATATGAAATATTTGATGGATGAGTGATTCAATGAACAAATGAACTCTCCAGGAGAGAATCAAAACAGTTGTTACTTGGCGACATAGTGAATGAACCAAGCCGTGTCTCCTCCCTCTCTGTGGTTCTGTGTACTCACAGAATGTTAGAAAATTGGGCTTAGAGAAAATAAATGACTTGCCCAAGGTCACACTTCTGGGAAGAAGGTGGAGCAGGAAACAGAACTCAGGTTTCCTGACTCATCCTCCACGGATCTTTCTACTGGAGCACTGAGTGAAATAGACCAAAGGGTAGGGAAAACAGTGGGAGAAAACTAGACTATTTTTTAACATCTAGCTGAAGATGCTAAGCAGCTCTGAACTGCTAGGATCTGCACTATTAACAAAACGAGACAAAACAAAACAACCCCTAAGACTGGGAACTTTTCTTAAAAGAAAAGAAAAATAAACCTGTCAAAATATTGCATTGTCCATGTCTGGAGGGCTTACTACAGGAGCACGAAATGCAGGAAGTCCCAAATTTGTCACCCAGAGGGTGGCTTTTGTCTTGTCAATCCTCCCTAATCCCACTCCAAAGCAGTCAGGTCTTGGGTTCAAACCAACCTGGCATCTCCAAAATGGAGGCAATGTTTGGAGATCAAGTGGCCAGGCAGTGCCAGCCAGAGAAGGGGTGATGCCCCCCGCCCACTGCCTGCCCAGCTCTGAAATGTCCGTTTATCTCCATTTTTACAAGCAGCTCTTGGCTTCCAGGCCTTGTTTGTGCTTTGTCCCCCCGCCTTTATGGATCTCTTTGATTCTGAGGGAGAAGCTCAGCCCCGGGCAAATGGGAATTTCAATGCACAATGGAGACTGGGTTCCTCTAGGGTGTTGGCTGGTCCCAGCATCTCCACTCTGGCCTTTCCAGAGAAGCTGGCCCCACTGCTGCCTGTGGCACAGAACAAAAGGAGCCCAGTGGCAACCATTGGGGTCAATACAAGTGCCTGAGGGATGGAAAGCTGATGATGTTTTCCTTCTTTTCCTTCTGGATCTGCCCTCAAGGCTCTTTCATGGGAAAGACTGGAAAAGGGAAGGAATAATCCTTTGTCTTTGCATTTCGTGCCTTCCTTCCCCCCACATACTTCAATCTAGTGGGTTACAGGTGGCCCATTGAGTCCACACCTGGGAATGTTCCAGACACTTGTCAAAGGCTGGGAAACATGGCTGTTCAGCCATTTTGAGAGTTGGGGAAATTCCCAACCTGCATGGTGAGCCAGCAAGGTAATTCGCTCTGGCAGGACTGTTGGGGTGACAGCGTAGAGGCAAAAGTTGAGCAGAGGATGAGGATTCCTAGCACCCCTAACCAGCGAGAGTGCTGTTTCTGAGCACAGCTTAATGTCTCCCACGGTCTCCTCTGAACCCTGGATGGAGATCCAGAGCCTCGCGGAAGAACATGAGACGTGCTCCCTGGACTGAGTGCCACTGGCACAGACGTGAGTGCTGGCACAGACGCGAGGCTTGGCTTACCTGGAATCTGCTCTGGGAAAGGGAACTTGGATTCCCAGGAGCAATAAGCGCTCAGGAACATGCTGGAATTGCTACCAGCTCCTTGAACAGATGGACACCAGAACACTGGGAGGGGCCCAAAGGGACCTCCCTGGGCACACCGCCGGCTCCAGGAGGTTCTCACCTCTCAGGCAGGTGGTCGGCTTATGCCATCCTCCCCCGGGGCCTTGAAGTGAACCCCAGGCAGAGTTCGCCCAGTGATGGAGACTGCCGCTTGGCCCCCTGCGGCCGCAGCGCCTCTGGGTAGTAAGAGGCCCCTGTACCCGGCTCTGCGACAGTTAATTAACTTCCGGCTTCCAGCAGCCACACCCTACGTGCCCCTAGCCTGGTTTGGTGCTGAACGCTGACAAATCAGGGGTAAAAGACAGCCTGTTCTCTGAGGAGGGGAGGGGAGGCACAGGAGCGCACAGGCTGTTTCACTGGAGGGGGTATACCTGGGGGGTTGAAGGCTCCCCTCAGAGGGGAGTCCAGGCTGGCCAGGGGAGGGGCTGAGACCTGGGGCCTGGGAAGAGTCACTTAACTGAAGAGCAGGGACTTGATTGGGGGGGGGGAGGGGCGGGGGGAGGGTGCAGCCCAGGCCCCGAGGGGAAGGTGTGTCCGATTCACCAACCTACCCCCAGGGTTAGCACAGCGCCTCCTAGGCCACGAGTACCTGAGTACCTGCTCTGCCACTGGTTATTGAATGAACAGTCCAAAGGCTTGGGAGCGAGGGTGCCTGAAAGGTGTAGCTCCGCTGGACTGGAGCCAACCTGTGTCTCTTGGGGAGTGGGGTGGGGTTGGGGTGGGGATGGGGTGAGGAGACGTGTGGGGTGGAGGGGGGGGAGTGGGTGGGGATGGATGGAGCGGGAAGGGGAGAAGCGTGGGGTGCGGGTGAGGTGGGGAGAAGGGCGGGATGGGGGTGGGGAGGAGAAAAAGGTGGATGGGGTGGGCGTGGGGTGGGGAGCGCGGTGGGGGTGGGCAGCAGTACAGCGACCACAGAGGAGAGAAGGAAGCGGGGATCAGATGGGAAGCGCTGGATCCTCCGTGTTTGGGATTTTCCCTTTCTCCTGAGGGCCAGTGGCGGACCCGGCAGGAGTGGGGACTTGCCCCAGCCATCCCATCCCCGCCCTCGCCCTCCTCACCCCCTTAGGAGACCACAGATTACAGTGCCTGCCTGACCCCTTCAAGCGTCAACATTCTGTAGTCCGGCTCCTTTCTCGTTCTTTTGATTTCTGTATTTTAAAAAATGCTCTGCATTGTAGTGTAAAAACAGAGAACAAAACCCACTGGACCGAGGCCCAGTAAGGACAGCAGTAAAGCCACTGCTTCACTCTCTGCCGCCGGCTTCTAACAGGGCCCCTTTGTGTCGTTTGATTTAACCCGGGCCCTCAAGAACACGCATTTTTTTAAACGGAGATTTAAATTCTGCACAGAATCGCCTCATGCCCACCAGGTGTCGCTAACGTCTCACATTTTGGTCATGACCCAGTCAAAGCCCCCCCCCCCCCCCCCCCCGCCCCCTTCCCTCAACAATATTCGTTAAGCATCGAAAGAGCTGAGCGCTTTGTAGATAGAAATTCGTTTTTCCCAGGATTGTTCTGAGGATAAAAGAAAGTCCTTTCTTATAATAGATAAAGTTGGTACAATGGAAAATTTGAGTTGCAAGCCTGGGACCACGTTACAAAGCTTGTTTTGTGGGCCTATTACAACGTGGGTTTTACGCCTATGGCAAAACCATGGCTAACTACAGCCTTCAGAATCGTGATGACAACAATGTAACTCATATTTCTGCATTTCTTCTGGGAAGGGAAGCCTGAATGAGAAGGCAGCCAATGAACGAATCTGTGAAGTCAAAGGTGAAGGTGTGGTACTTAGAGGAAGAGTGTCATGGGCCTCAGTTGGTGGCCCCATGAGGTAGCCTGCTGACCCAACGGGCTGGTGTATGTCGGGTGGAACTTGGAAGGGCTCAGTGCTGCGCAGTCATTCTACACGGCTGTGCCAAGGATGCTTAGAGCATGGACCCAGAGGCCTAAAGGATCGTTATTTAGTTTAAATCAACCCAAAGCACATACCCATCCTACACAATGCCCAGCTTCCACCTTTGACCTTGGCGAAGACCCAAGAAGTGGACAGGCATGAATGTGCAGTGTACCTAGCGTACCAACCAGACCCACCGGCTCCTTCAT
Source organism: Panthera tigris (assembly GCF_018350195.1). Lineage (NCBI taxonomy): Eukaryota > Metazoa > Chordata > Mammalia > Carnivora > Felidae > Panthera > Panthera tigris. The sequence goes on from NC_056661.1 coordinate 113,379,805, forward strand.
GGATATTTCAAGCTGAGCTCTCGATATTCTCCTTCAAACCTGCTCCCTCTAAGGCTCTCTCATACCAGATAATTACGATGGTATCATTCCAGTTTCTTGAACCCAAATCCCTAGGGTTAACCTTGACTCCCCCCTCTCTCCACATCCAGTATGTCAGTACATGCCATTGTCGTACCTGCCTTCTCAAAATATCTAGAACTATTCTACGTCATATCACCCCACTGCCCCCACCGGGTGGAGATCACCATAGTATCTTGCTTAGATTATTGCAAGGACTTCCTAACCGATTTCCCGGTTTCCATCTTCACTCCATTTTTTTGTTCTGTTGGGAATTCAGCAGCCAGCATGATCTTGTGGAAACACAAATCGGACCACGTCCTTCTCTGCTTGAAACCTTCCAGTGGTTTTTCCTTTGAGGTAGAGGAAACCTCCAGGCTTCCTGTGTTCTGGCCTCATCATCCCTGGCCTCCTCTGCTTCCCCCCCCGCCCCCAACGCTGACTGACTCCGGCCACACCAGGTTCCCTGTTGGTCCTTGAACGCCGGGTGTACCTTCAGGATCTTTGCACTCGCTGTTCCCACAGCCTGGGATGCTTTGCCCTCAGGGATTTGCATGGTTGGCTCCCTCTCTTTTTTCAGGTCTTCTCAGCAAGGCTATATTATATATTCCCAGGACTGCCATATTGAAGTACCACAAACTGAGTGGCTTAAACAGTAGAAACTTATTGTCTCACAGTTGTGGAGACCTCGAACCTGGAATCAAGGAGTTGGCAGGGTCAGTTCCTTCTGAGGGCTGGAGGGAGAACCTGTTCCAGCCTTCTCTCCCTGGCTCGAAGCAGCGGTCTCCATGTTCACATGGCGTTCTCCCTGGGTGGTCTCCAAATTTGCCATTCTTATAAGGACGCCAGTTACACTAGGTGGCCCACACCACAATGATGTCATTTTAACTTGATAACCTCTGTACAGACTTGTCTCTGAATAAGGTCACATTTGGAGGTCCTAGGAGGTAGGATCTCAGCATGCGAGTTTGGAGGGGAACAACGTAACCCATAACAAAGGCCTTCCCTGGTTGCCATATTGACATTTCACTGACCTCCCTGGCACTCCATTTCTTTTTTTAAAAAAAAAATTTTTTTTTAACGTTTATTTATTTTTGAGACAGGGAGAGACAGCATGAACGGAGGAGGGTCAGAGAGAGAGGGAGACACAGAATCCGAAACAGGCTCCAGGCTCTGAGCTGTCAGCACAGAGCCCGACGCGGGGCTCGAACTCACGGACTGCGAGATCATGACCTGAGCTGAAGTCGGCTGCTCAACCGACTGAGCCACCCAGGCGCCCCTCTCCTGCTTCTTATCATCTGAGGTACCACTACATGTTTTACTTGTTTGTCCTGTTTATTGTCTGTCTCTCCAATTGGAGTGAGGCTCCATGAAGAAAAGGATATATATTATGCTCATGGCTGTTCCCCTATCACTTTGAAGACTGTCATGTAGTGGGTGCTCAAGAAATATGTGATGTTTTAGATACAGATGATGAAGTGTGTTGCAGATGAATGTTAGCTCACTATAAGAAGGAGAGGGAGAAGGAGAAAGAGAGAGAGAGAGAGAGAAACTGTGTTACTGGTCGATTTAGGGAAGGAAAACACTAGGCAAATGTAACCTGAGGTCCAGCGTGACCGGTCCTGCCTTCTCTTGGCCTCACAGAGCGAACCGCTTCTCAACCCAGGGCTCAGTCTAGGCTCAGTCCCGTAGCACTTGCACCAACTGATTCTAAATGAAACCAGAGAAAATTCCTCCCCCGCAAAGGACACAACTAAAGAATAGTAGGCGTCTATCCTTCCCAATCTCTCATCAGATTTATGGCGCTTCTGTGTTGCCAACAGGAAGCACGAGGCTTGTTAGTTGGAGCTGCTGTCCCGGAGTTCCAGGGCCTGTGGGCGGAGCAGACAGGGCAGCCCGGAAGGGGGTGCGGGTGGGACCAAGGAAAAGCCCTCCCGGGAGCTCAGGGAGGTGGTGGCCCTGGACCAGGTGTGAACAGGCCCAAGGTCTGATCTGCCTTTTCTCTCTTTGTGTTAATCTGTTAATGCCAGTGTTAATGCTAACATGAGTATTGGTGGGATTTGGGGGTGATGGTGGGGTTTGGAGCCGACGGCCAAGAAAGAGTTCTTGAAGACGTCTTTGGTGCAAAAAGGTGATTTTGTTAAAGCACAGGGACAGGACCTGTGGGCAGGAAGAGCTGCACTGGGGTTGTGAAGAGTGATTGCTTATAGACCTTCAGGCCGGGAGGGGGGTTAGGAACAGCCTAAGTCTCTAAGGAATTTTGGAAGCAAAGTTTCCAGGACCCTGAGGGGCTAGCTGTTGTTAGGAAAATACCATTTATTACTGTTTAGTAAAACCTCAGTCATGAGACCCTTTAGATGTATATAAGGGGCCATATGCTCAGCATATAATTGCCAACATATACTTGAGGGTTAAAGATAAAGGAGGTTTGCAAAGAAATTTTTATATGTTTGAGACTCACAGGTTCCTGGGGGGGTCAGGATAATGTTAAGCCAAGATTCCCTTGTGCCTCTAGCAAAGTGCCATCATCGAGGCAGCTGAGTTCCTAGAGGGAGGTCACTCCGCCTGTTTCCAGGACTTGGGCTGTAGGAAGTAAGGGAATTTAATTTTTCATTAGCTTCTGTTTCCCCCATCCCCCATGGCAAGCACTTAAACCCCCTTACGTCTCGAGGAGGGTGATATTAGGGCTCCAGGAAACAGAATCTATAGGTTTCTGGAGATTAGGTTATGGATAAGATTGCCTTTTTCTTGCAGTTTACCTAGTTATCCATAAACTGAAGGAGACTCCTGTCCTGTGTGACTGTGATCTCTATCAGCCAAGTCTGCTTTCTTCCTTTCCCCTGTTCTTGGAGTGCCCTCGGAACATCACACATCTCACCTGGGGAGAGGGGTGCTGTTAGCTTGTACTTTGCCCTCAGCTTGCCCCACGCTCCCTCATTAGTGTGACCGCAACTTTGCGGGCTTTATGCAGACATCTGTGCTCAGATCAATCAGCAGACATTTAGGGACTTGCTGCTTTGTCCCAGTGTCGTGCAGGGTTTGCGGGGACTAAAAGGAAATCACGTTATTTGTATCTCACTTTAGCATGTACAGAGGACTCTCATGTGCACTGTCCCTTTCACCGTCACAATTGCTCTGTGGCAAAGATGTTGCTAATGATCTTGGTAGACAATTGAGAGCAGAAACATAAGAGAAGTTCAGTGACTTTTGCCCACAGTCGAGTAGAAATGTGGGTGCAAATCTGACATGCATCCAGTCTTCCCCTCCTTCTTTCTTCCCCTCCTGCTCCCCTCCTCCTCCTTCTCTTCTTCCTTCTTCCTCTTGTTCTTCCTCCCCCTTCCCCTTCTCCTCGTCTTCATTCTTCTTCCTTCCCCTCTCCCCTTCCCCATCCTCCTTCTCCTCTCCCTCTCCCTCTCCTTCATCATCAGTAGAGTTCTTGCTTGAGTGCCTACTATGTACCAGGCATTGTAGTAAGCACTTTATATGCATCGGATTTATTTTTCATACAACCCTGTGTGAGGTGGGGGCATATTAACCCCCGTTTATGATGCACAGGAACAGTGGGTAAAATCGAGGTGGAAACTTTCACTAGTTCTCTCAGTTCTTAAATGTCTGAGCCTGATTTGGACCTGGTAGTGTGGCCACAGACGTGACACTATAACCCTCAAGGCAGCCTACACTGGATGGGAGGCAAGACAGCACAGGGTGGTTCCCCAAAGAGTGACGGGTGGGACCTGCTGTAAGAATTCTGATAGGGATAAAGAGGTTCTGTAAGATAGGGTCATCCAGGAGGGCTTTGGAGTGGACAAGTCTTATCTGGGAGGGACGGATGGGCTCCTGGGCACAGTGTGTTTAGGGGTGGAGAAGAGACTGGCCAGACCTGAGTGCCGGATCCAGGTGGGGAGGCTGCAAGAAGGTGTTCTGGGGCCAAGTGGCAGGGCTGCGAATACAGAGGCGGCTGAATGAATGCGGTTTACCCATACCGTGTCCTCGCTTTACCCTTCGGGAGGCGGGAGCCAGCTTGGTACTCCGAAGCAGGCCCCACTGCAGTGATTCCAGGGACTTTTATTTGGTTGTTTATTTCTGGCACTCATCTCTGCTAGGACTGTGGAGTCAGCATCGGGCACAGGACAGGGAAGGGGTGGGGCTCCTTTGCAACACCCTCCCCCTGCCTTTTCCCTTCCAGCTCAAGGCAGAGGCAGAGCCGGGTCCACTGAACACAAGGGAGCATGAGCAGTTCTTATTTCCCACATCAGCCAAGTCACTTCCTTAAAAGAAAACAAAAACAAAAACAAAAAAACAAAGCGACACAAAATCGCTTAGCCCCAGTGATCACAGCTCTGCACCAACTCTCTCAGAAGCCAGGAACTGAAAGGGACCAGAAAGGTCTCCCAGCACAGCCCTCATCTAATGAGCAGAATGCTGGTTGCTTTCAGGTCCGTTTGCACATCTCTGGTGGGGAAGAGCTCATTATACTTAAGGCAATTGTGGTGGCCTGGGCTCCTCCAGGTATGGGCCCTCCACCCCACTTATCTGTGCATTATTATTGGTCTTGCTTTAAGATTGAACACCTTGAAAGCAGCAAATAAGCCCCACATATGCTTAGCCATTATTTATTAGGAATCGAATAATCTCCTCCCCTCGCCCCCCAGAGAATATCAGTTTAAAGGAGGGGTCCCAAATTCTTAGTCTCTTGGGAGCATCTGCGTGGAGAGGAGCCCTGGAGAGGTAAGTAGAGGCCAGAATGTGAAGCACTCATATGCTACTGAGCTTTAGTTCTAAAGCCAGGGGGCGCTTTTGCAGGATTCTGAGCTGGGAGATTATGGGGGGGGGGGGCACGGAATTCATGGGGCTGCATGGTGAGGGAAGGACACAGGTAGGTTACCATCATGACTGAAGTACCAGACAGCAACGGTCTGAGCTCACTCAGGACAAGGCGGGGAGGATGCTGGTGGAGAAGCTGATGAACAGGGGGTGTTGGAGTTTGCAGGAGGGGGGTGGTCAAGACGGACCCCACACCCTGGATTTGGCCTGGTGGTGGCATCACTGTATGAGATGCTGCCAGAGGAAGGGACTTCTGAGTTCTGAGATATTGGAGAGCCACTGTGGCCATAACACTTGGGGAAGGTCTTGGCATTGCCTTAAGTCTCCCACGTGGGCTAATTGTTTTTGAGACTCTGACCTTCCTGCTATATTGTTTTGGTTCCGGTCAGGACGATAAGAAGAAGTGTACCCTTCAGACATTTTCTCAGAATGCGATTATTTTCACACAAGTTCTAACCGCCTCTAACCACACACAGACAACATGGGAACCTCCAAACACCTGCGAGCCAGAAAAGGGCCTTCAGGGAGGAGGGCTCAATATCACTCCCGGGGATAGCAGCTCGGACAAGCAAGGCCCCAAGGCCGGGACTGCCCATGGGTCTTCCTGGGGAGAAGTGCAATCCAGTGAGGGGCGCCTGGCCTTTCTACTCTCCCCACTTCCATGTTGGAAACCTGGGGATGTTAGAAACAGCCCCAGATCTTGGGAGCAAGTCGACCACAGGTAGGCTAGTTCTTCTCTTCGAGGGGAAAATGCCCAGCCCCACTGAGAAGTCCTGCAGCATGGTGTAGTTCTGGCAGGAAATAAACGGTGAGGTGGTGTGGTTAGCCAGCAGGGAAGGGCTTGGAACATTCCCATGCTCTCCCTGCCTGATCTCACCCTGGAGTGGAAGGGCCATTCGAGGAGGGCCCGGAAGTTCCTTTAACTCCAGGTTGGGGCAAAGCCAAGGGCTCCGAGGTGGCTGCCAACCTTACTATATGGGGCTGCTGTGGTGAGGTTCCCTGAAAAATAACCACAGGGAACCCTAACCCAACCCCTGGAAGATTCCCCAGCCAGGGGAGAGGCATAATCAAGAGCCACAGTAGGGCTGAGGAGTAGGTCAAGTCCCTCCTGAGCAAACATCAATTCCCCATAAGAGAAACAAAATGGAGGGCACACCTGGGGGGCTCAGTCAGTTAAGCATCTGACCTTTAATTTCAGCTCAGGTCATGATCTCACAGTTCATTGAATTCGAGCCCCGCATCAGGTTCCTCGCTGACAGTGTGGAGCCTGCTGGAGATGCTCTCTCTCCCTCTTTCTCTGCCCCTCCCATGCTTGCTCTCTCTCTCAAAACAGATAAACTTAAAAAAAAAAAATAAGAAAAACTTTTTTAAGAAAGAGAAAATTGAAAGGTGCATTTGGACCCTGGGTGTGGCTGGAGGAGGGATCTCAGCTCATTTCCCCAGGAGGGACTTCATGCTTCTGATAGTGCCTCTGTCTTGCTTGTTGGGTGTGCCTTTCTTGTGCTGGGAAAGGATGCAAACTGCTCTTGGCTAAGAGATAATTGCAATGCCTTCTTGAACAGGAATACTTTACTAAAGAACATTAGCAAGTCTAAAGCTTTATAGGAATCTTGTTTGTTTCAAGTAGTAAATGGAAAGCAAACACACTGGGCAGCTCAAGTGGGAATCCGGAAGATCTCAGAGGAGAACCAGACCAGTCATGGAGCTCTCTCCCAGTCCCTAAAATAGGACTTTGTAGCTAGCACACTAGGAGCAAGACCAGAAATTTCATTCTAAAGTTTGCTAATTTGGGGGCACCTGGGTGGCTCAGTCGGTTGAGAGTCTGACTTTAGCCCAGGTCATGTTCTTGTGGTTTGTGAGTTCAAACCCTGCGTTGGGCTCTCTGCTATCAGCACAGAGCCCACCTTGGATCCTCTCTCTCCCTCTCTCTGCCCCTCCCCCCGCTTGCACTCTCCCAAGAATAAATAAATAAATAAATAAATAGGAATCTTGAAAAAAAAAAAGTTTGCTAATTTGAACAGGAGGCTTGTTCCTCTTCCCAGTATGGGCGATCCTGGTAAAGAGAATTTCCCAACTATCTGGAGCAACAGGAATTTGGCTTTCTTCTGTTCCCTTCTGAAGCTGGAGCCTGGGGCTTCCGTTCTCCCTTCCTCTGCTGCTTTGCTCCAGATGTAGGCCTGCCCCACAGAGGAAGTGATTATAGATGAGGACACAGGCCCTACAACCCAGTGGTCTTCCTCTCTCTGCTCCCTGGTTCTCTCAGAGGCAGTGCCTATGCTCTCACCTCTCATTTTCCCTTGTCACTCAGAACTGCCACTTCTGGGTGACAAGAGCCTGAAAAAATCTTCCGGTCTTTACCTTTTCCCATATAAAGACAAGGTCTTTTCATGGATGTGTGACAACAGGTATCTTCATCCATCAGGTACTCTGCAAAGCCAATACTACTGCCCACACGGACTGAGGGAAAGGGCAGTTTATCAAGAAAGAAGCGCCTTGGGAGACTTTATTAGCTTAGGCTAAATTCTTCTGAGGTAACATCCCCAAATACCAGGGGCTTCTAATGATGATGTTCCACGTCCTTCCCAAGCTGGAGACTCAGGTGGATGGAAACACCTTTTCCCAGAACATTGTAGGCCTTGTGGCAGAAGTGACATGCCAGCACCCGCTCCCTCGTAAAGCTTTAGTTTACAAGCTGCACAGGTCACTTCTCCCCATTTTTCACTGGACGCAGCAGGACATTTGACCACTCCTGAGTTCAACATGGTGAGATATACAATCCTCTTGCGGGAAGGGATTAATTACCACGTGCCAAAAACCAGGCTTGACATCAATGAGCAGGATGTGTGATCCTCCCATAAGAAGGGGTAGAGATTTTGAACAATGACGTGGTCTAGTTTTTCCACTTTCGCGGAACATCAGTATTACCCTGTGCTTTACCATCCCGCCCGCACCTCTTGTGGGGTCAGGGCCTCCCTTTGAGACCTAGAGCACTGCAGCCAGGGCCGTGAGCTTCCCTCAGTATCTGGGCTGATAAGGCAGAGTTGCTGATCCCAGTTGAGTATGGTGGGGGGCGGGGAGGACAGAATCAGAGAATCCTGATGTGATTTCCTACCCAGGGTCCTTGGGTTCTCCAACGGCTCAGGGGCAGCATAAGTGATTCAGAGCTTCAGCGGCTGCCTGGGAATCCCTTCACCTGCCTGTAGCTCTCTCGGTGAGCATATGAGTTCCACACAGTGAGAACATGCTGCCAGACATAGGCTATGGAGCCCATGAATATCACAGACACAGCAAGAAGCTATGAGGCATCAACAGTATCTTTAACATAATCTTATATTTGGAAAAGCAGTTTAAAAAAAAAACACTTGAAAATACAAGATAAGGTAACAGTGACTTATAGAAGTGTTCACCTTATATTGCTTGTCCATTTTTTACATATAAATTATTGCTTACTAGCTTCGATAAATACACAGCACAGTCCTATATACAGAAGCAGAAAGCGTGACATGGGAGAAAGAAAATACTGTTAATGGCAATTCTGGTAATTCCACAAATGTTTCATATTTACCAGCTCTTATAATGGTGGAAAACTACGAAGTGTAGTCCCTGAGAAGTTAGGTAGACACCCTGATTGTGGGTTTTCTATCTTCTAATTTTTAACGCAAGCTGACAATGTCACAGCAGTCCTAATTAATGATACATTAAAAGGCAAGAGTCCTTGCTTCAGGGCATCAATTTCATCCCAGTATTTAATAACCATGTAATACGAATACAATAAATAGGCTATGCAAATAAATATTCCTCTGCTAAAAAACGTTTAGTATATACAGCTTTGCTTTATACAGTAGTACATTTTCATCTAACTTTTTGGCAATTTTTAAAAACTTTTCTTCCCCCTACTACTTTTAAGCACAATGGCCCGCTCATTAATGAGCAGGCTGAAATTTTAAGGACATGTCTTTGAAGCATTTAAAAAGAACGCCGTGTTAGATAACTGCAGTGGACCTGATCTTCCCCCTTTTTAATGTTTCTGTCTAGTTTCTTGAGCAGCGTGGATCAGCTGTGCCATTTCAGAACACGAGGTTTGAGATCTGCGATGTGACAGCCATAACGAGCCAAAGGGGCTGGGGCTGGGGCTGGGGCTGGGGCTGGGGCTGGGGCAGCGGTGAAGCCCAGCTCCGGGCATCAGAAATCACCAACCCCCTCTTCCCTGCAACTGTCTTTCCCTACCCAGAGGCTAGCCTACAGGATGCAACTCCTTCTGCCTGCCAACTGGGAGGGCTGGCTTTTTCCTTTATCCTCATTATTCTGAATTCAATGCACGCTCCACCCAACTTGCCTGTGGATATGGGTCTAGGGAAATGCATTAATCTAAACAGAATTAATGATACTAAAATAAAGTGAACGTGGGTCATAATACTTAGCACTGTAACCATTTGGCAATTGTACAGATGATAACAAAAAGTGAATTTAAAACACTGTAGCCTTTGGAGCATCTGGAAATATGTATGAAAAAAAATTTCAGGAAGGTTGCAGTTTTGCCCACAAAACTGGTCTTGTGCTACCTTGTAAGCAGGGCCGGTTTGCCGGGATGCAGACGAATCCATGAGCCCACAGGACTGCCTGAGGGTGGTGCCGTAGCAGAAAGGACCCACTGAGAAGTGCTGGGGCACCACTTGCTGAGGAAGTTGGCAGATTAGAGATTTTCAGAGTGAATGGAGATTTTATGGAATCGCAACACTCTAAGAGCAGGAAAGGAGCTTCGACATCTTGGTCCACCTTTCTAGCCAGAACAAAATCTATTTCAAAGAGGCCTTGGCTAATGTTTGGAAAGGGAATCCCTATTCACAGGGAGCCTCACGGCCAGACGGCTCAGCTTTGTTCAGGAAAGTTTCATGCGGAGCTAAAGCCATTCCCAGTTCTGTCTTCAATTCTTGAGTTCCTGTTTTACGTCTTCACAGGGCTTCTGAAACTTTTGAGTTGCTGATGCTTGGGAAATCTCTGGAGACGGTTGTTAAAATTCACAAAGATTTGGAGATTCTGACGTTCGGGAGACAGGAATGAAAAAGCAAATGTAAACTAAACCAAACCCTCCCTTCCCTTTGCTGCCCTGAGAGCCACATGGCCATGGCTGGAGGAGACTGGGCGAGCCCCACATTATGCCTGGCTTGTTTCTACCCACGACACGTGGAATACTGACTACACCATCAGAATGAGTTTAAACGTGATGTATGTGTGGATTCATTTGGTTGTGTACATATTTGGATTGGGATCTAAGCAGCAGGTGCTATGTTGAAATAGTTCTCCACTGAAAATTAGTCCTCGAGAGGTCATGTTCTGGTTGGAGTAATGGAGATCTCCTGTGAACAGACACTTAAATTGTAAAACGTGGAGACAATGTCAAAATGGCCTTACATGATTAGACTGACCAAATGATCCTCTCCAGCACAGAGAAAAGGTGAGAACATGGGCTTGTGCTGTACGCCCATGCTGTCCCCAATAATTGCCAAGGGGAGAGCTTCTCCAGTGTTTGATCAGCCATGAGACGAACCGGTTTTTCCTAGTCCTGATGGCTCTGGTCTCCTCCAGTGGGTCTCTGTCCATTCCCAGTAGCCTGGAGCTGATCCCAGTAGCCTGATTCCCAGTAGCCTTGAGTGGACCATCCCCGGATGGTCCCTTTCTGTAAAACTCTGTTAGTTTTCAGGATTGAAGTTTACACGTGCTGGGACAGACCAAATCTCTTTGAAAGTCCTACCCCAAATTTCCTCCACATGGTACCTTCCAGCACGCTCTCAAGCTCAGTGTGGTTCGCGAGCTCAGGAAACAGCACTGCTAACAGGGTATCAGAAAGCATTGGGTACCCAGAGTAATAAGGTGTTAATGGGCCAGAAGGAAGCAGTTCTGTGCAGACACCCGAGAGATGAACAGGCAGGAGAGAACTCACACGTGCAGAAGATGAATGGGCTGAATTCATGAAGGAGGGCCCTTGTATTTCAGCAATGCCCACAAGCTTTTTATGTTCATTTTAAGCTCGGGGGAAATTCTCTAACCAGTTCTTGAGAATAGCATGAGGTTTTCTCTACTGTAGGAGCCCCCGTCTCTAAAAATGGGAATAAAAAGTAGACTCGAAGACTCTGAGACTCTGGGGGAAAAAAGACAAATTACAGAAGAGCTCTGGGCCTTGATTAGGAGTGGACTGCAGGACTTTGAAGTGTCCAACATAATCAGACATTTGGGTATTTTGGGGGTTCTTGGCATTTGTTGAGAGATAGGCAGTCACTACTAAATACCTTGCTCTTCTCTAGGGAGTGCTAAGTGCTTCACACACCAAATCCCACTTCACCTCCCTGTGTTGGCTGTTACCATTCTCTGCGGTGGGCAAAGGAGCCTGCTGGAGGATGCAAAACACTAGGGCATCGCCAGGCACAAGAATGTAGACCTCTGGGACTCTGTTCCCTTGATAAACAGTTACTGAGTGCCTATAATCTATCAGGCGCTGTGCTTTTTCAAAAATCGTATTGTTCCCGTAAGAAATGCGAATCTTCTTGCACACGTAAAGAAAATCTCCAGAAACTGAGCAACGAGTCCACTTCTTAAAGATTACTATTTTTCCTTACTGGTAAAGCAACGTACTCTAACTGGCCTATAGTTGCAAATCGGTTGTGCAGAAACGAATTTCACCTGCAAGCCTACATTGATAAATGATTGTGGATGCAAAGAAATGCATGCCTTGACATTTCCCTTTTGGAAATCAGAGCATGGATGCCAGCTGCGGTCCTAATTTCCTGGACACAAGTGGCTTTTGGTGATGTCACAGTTTGTACTGACAGCGGCCACTCCTTCTCCCTGGAAATCTAGAGATGCCATCACTGTCTTTAGGTGTTCAGATGAGCTGCTTCTTTGACAGCCTATAAACAGTAATCTGTCACCAGGCAACATAAAACTCCCGTTTCGTGCACACTCGTACTGAAATATTGGGTCACTGTAGGACAAGACACGCTCTCGTCTTGACACGGGCACATCTCAAGTTGAAAACTGGGTTGGATCAACAATGCAGTCATAAGAAACCAGACTTCTCCATTTCAAGAATGCTTCTGACGCTTTCTTTGCCTTCTCATTCTGAGAGCAGCTAGGAGAGGCCTCTCCCCATGTCTGGTGGCTGCCATCAACTTCCTGAACACGCTTTCCTGGGCTTTCCGGTGGGTTCTTATGATATACTGATAAAACTCAGCAACTTCTTTTCTCACAGGAAAGCAACGTGCTCAGCACTGACATTCCCATAGCTCAAAGTGCTGCAAGTTACAGGGGAGGCGAGGCGGTGGGCTTTTGGGGTTCACACCCGAGGCTCGATCCTGTGTGACAACTCAAACAGGGCCTGCTGGCTGTCAATGACATACAGGTGGTTAACGTAGGATTTTAACTCTTGGTGTTCCTTTGGAGACATGTCACCTCCTGGTTTTTGGAAGAAAAAAGTCTCATGAGAACAGAAATGCTACTTCTTTCTCTCTCTTTTTTAAGTATACAATTTTTTTCAAGCATAGAATTTAGTGATTCGTCACTTATGTATAAGACCCAGTGCTCATCCCAACCAGTGTCCTCCCTAATGCTGTTCGCCCCTTTAGCCCTTCCCCCCGCCCCCAACATCCATCCCACCAGCCACCCTCAGTTTGTTCTCTGTATTTAAGAGTCTTTTATGGTTTGTTTCCCTCTCCGTTTCTGTCTTATTTGTGCAGAAGTGCTATTTCTGAATACCAGTGACCTCTCTCATTAAGGCTTAGAGTAAATCTAGCAGGGGGATTCTTATTAGTCAGCATCCCAGAGAGGGGATCTTTATCCTAACAGTGGAGATACTTCTCCAGCTCAGACCAGCGCCTCAGGTCAGGTCATTAGACTACAAAGGTACTTGTTTTATTAACATTTATGTAACATTTATTACCTAATGTTATCTAGTATTTAGTGACTGTGTTAGTATCCCCCCACTACAGAGTGGGAAACAGCACAGACACACAGCAAGGGAGTGGCAGAACAGGTCCGGCACCCAGACTGTGTGATTCCTGAGTCCATGTCTGAGGTCCCATGTCACAGCAACTGCCACTTAAATAGCTTTCACTGGCTCTTATATCTCAGTCTGGAATTGTCAGAAACCACTGCTAATCTGGTCAGTGCACAGACAAAATGGTTTGTTTTTAGAATTTGTAGAATTCTTTGGGGTCCTTAGTTTTTGAAAAAGTAAAAAAATTAAGGAAGCATTTGAATGAACAGATATCACAGAACTGAACTTAAGGTATACTTAACAGGCAAACAAGTTCCAGAAGCATGTGGCTGGGCTAACATCTACCCAGCAAAGGACAAGGCAAGGTGGTTTTCCACTCCCAAATCCAGGGTGGTTACAAAACTGAAGGGCCACAAGAAGCTTTTAGTGCCCTGTGAACACATATGTGCCATGCTGGTGACAAGTCTGATAAGGAGCCTGATAAAGTAGCCTGGACAATGGGGCAAGCCCACTTCCCATAGGCAAAAACAAACACAATCCCAAAAAAAAAAAAAAAAAAAAAAATCCCCCCAAACCTCAAGGCATTGGGAGCCTGGCTAAACTGCTATAGAGGGACAATGTCAATGTGAGAGATGGTGATGTCATATCCTCTTGCTTCACGGAATTTCGGATGGGAGCAGCAGGGTTCAGCTTGAGTAGAGGGGACCAAAGAAAGCTAAGCATTTCAATGCAGCAATTTCTTCTCTTGGTGAAATCCATTTTTTCCTCCTCTGTGACAAATGTGTTTTATAACTTAAGGCTTGCATGTCATGGGTGGCTTGTAATTCTTAGGTTTAATAGCAAATAAGGCTTCCTGGTTTCAAAAGGCAAAAATACCAGGAATTTAAGTTTTTACCATCCCACTTGTTTGGAAGTGACCAAAAAGTTGTATTATTCTAGAACACCTTCTCTGTAAGACACTGAGAGACTGACTGCTTTTGGCTTAGTAAATATTGGTTTCGAAAACATAATCGTACAAAGATAATTTTTTTGTTAATTTTTTAACCTTAAGAAGATGGCAGAATGAGTGGTTCCAACCATGACAAGTGACACCTGCATGGCACTTCCAAATTAAAAAAAAAAAAAAAAAAAAAAAAAAAAATATATATATATATATATATACACACACACATATATACATATATATATATATATATATATATATATATATATATACAAACATATATGTTTTAATGTTTATTTTTGAGAGAGTGAGCGAGCGAGCAAGGGAGGGGCAGAGAGAGAGAGGGAGACACAGAATCTGAAACAGGCTCCAGGCTCAGAGCTGTCAGCACAGAGTCTGACGCAGAGCTTGAACCCATGAACCACAAGATCGTGACCTGAGCAGAAGTTGGATGCTTAATGGACTGAGCCACCCAGGGGCCCCTTTTTATATTTTATTTTAGAGAGAGACAGCATGAGTGGGATAGAGGCAGAGAGAGAGGGAGAGAGAATCTCAAGCAGGCTCCATGCTCTGCACAGAGCCCGATGCGGGCCCTGATCCCACAAACCTGGGATCATGACCTGTGCTGAAATCAACAGTCAGACATTCAACCAACTGAGCCACCCAGACTCCCCAGAACTTCATAATTTTTAAGTGGCTTGATTAACATTATCTTATTTTATCCCAAATGCTGACATTGGTTTACTATTCCTATATAAGCTGTCAAAATGGATTTCACTAATTTCACTAATAGAACACAAAGAGTTATGCTTTGTGCTACGAGGACTTACTCTCTAGTGATGAGAGGTTCAAGACAGTGTTAAGGCCACCAGGCCAGTATACCCTTCCTGTCCACACTTGCAGAGTCTCCTGGTCAGTGAGACCAATATCTTAGAATCGGGTGAGTGTGCATAAATACTTGGGAAGCAAAGGTGGATGAGAGAAATATGAACCCAATACTCAGCAGCATTATGCTTGCACATCTGAATGAATCTCTGTGACAATATTATCACTGTTTCTACTATAAGCGCACTGTACTTGTGTTCCTAATGGAGAAATACATAAGCACATATCACATGGTAGTAAGTGATGTAAATATTTAAAACCTTAGGTCCTGGGATGCCTGCGTGGTTCAGTTGGTTGAGTGTCTGATTCTTTTTTTTTTTTTTTTTTTTAAATTTTTTTTTTCAATGTTTTTTTATTTATTTTTGGGACAGAGAGAGATAGAGCATGAACGGGGGAGGGGCAGAGAGAGAGGGAGACACAGAATCGGAAACAGGCTCCAGGCTCCGAGCCATCAGCCCAGAGCCTGACGCGAGGCTCGAACTCACGGACCACGAGATCGTGACCTGGCTGAAGTCGGACGCTTAACCGACTGCGCCACCCAGGCGCCCCGAGTGTCTGATTCTTGATTTTGGCTCAGGTCATGATCTCATGGTTCGTGAGACTGAGCCCCTCACAGGGCTCTGCTCTGACGACATGGAACCTGCTTGGGATTCTCTGTCCCTCCCTTGTTCATGCTCTCCCTCTCTCTCTCTCTCAAAATAAATAAACATTAAAAAAAAAACAAAAAAACTTAGGTCCTGTATTTATAACTCTCCCTTTCAAGCACAAACTTTGTAATTCATACAGAAGTTCCGTTGCTCTGTAGGGGACAACACTGCCAGCCAAAACTAGCCAAACAGAAAAAACTTTCTTAAGAATATGCACTAATCCTTAAGGAGTAGGACTTTGATCTTTGTACTTTATACATACTTCCGTATTGTTGAAAAAATTATTTTACAAGGAGGATATATAAAGCAAGTTTTATTTAGTGGTCAGCTTTGATTGATTTATAATTACTGAACTCAACTTTCTATTTTTTTTTTTCTTTACTGCCCTTTATATCTATAGAATCTGCACAAGGCAAAGAAAAGAGTGTGGGTCAGGAAGTCAGGCAGGCTTGGCCTGAATAATGGCTGAATGGGTTAACTCTCTGAGTCTCAGTTTTCCGCTCTGCACCACAGGGTTAATGATCTCCATGCACCAGTCACCAATACTGGTGTCAGGATGCCACTGCCCGTGTGAATGCTCCTTGGACTCAATAAAGCTG
Source organism: Panthera tigris (assembly GCF_018350195.1). Lineage (NCBI taxonomy): Eukaryota > Metazoa > Chordata > Mammalia > Carnivora > Felidae > Panthera > Panthera tigris. The sequence continues at coordinate 113,395,750 of NC_056661.1, forward strand.
ATTTCCTTCCTTCCTGCAATGTTTTAACGCTATTTAAACATGGTGTAAATTATGCCTGAGGTTTAAAAAGGAACAGATCTTCCTACTTATGTTAATCTCAGCAGGGAATCCACAAAAGTGCTCAGAAAAATACCTATTCAGTGAAAGGCAGCTCCGGACAGGAAGTTTTTGTTGGAGAGGAGTAAAGATTCTGGAAGGCTGCTTCAGGCACTTTTACAAACCATATTCCAATTCCAGGAAGGCTCTAAGCAAGAAGTTTAGGCACAGGGTCACCCCTGATAAACCCACTGGTAATTCTGAGCCAAGGGGCAAGCAAACAGACTTTCAGGCTCAGGGGTGTGGGGGTGGGGGGGCCCTCTGCTCATCGAAAGTCACTCTGTACAGTGTAAACTTGCTGCCAAGAGAGGATAAAAAAACTGCCATATCTTGTTTTCCTTTGCATCCCAAATATGAAGTGAAACTAAGAAAGAATATAGTAAATGCATATAAGACTTTATAATCTGTTTCAGTTTATTACCACCAAATACTTGTGATAAGGTCACAGTCTGTACCAATGTAGGGTGAATTTACATTCCCTGGCCAACTTCAATTACTCACCAAACTGGTTAGTCCTGCAGTGCCTCAGGGTCCGGACAGTGTCTGCAATCATATGCTGGAAGGCAGAGCAGAAAATGTATCGGTGGAAGGGTCATTTAGGGTGTTTCTGAAGTATGCCTACTGGGATGAAAGCAGAGTGCACCCTTGGGTGCAAACGGCATCGCTGCATTTGGAACTGGACTTGACTTCAACTGAGAATACTGAGCTTGGATTACAAAAGGATATTCAGTCTTCATCTGTCAAAACAGAGCCCCCAAACCTGGCTGCACAGATTCTAACTGGGTTTCCTCATGCCACGGGGTCTAACAGCCCACCGTTTACACACCGTAAAGAGGTACGGCATTCCCACCCCATCTGCCTGTCCAAACCTGCTTAGGCTTTTCCCTTCCAGGGATGTTTTGCCTGCTCTCGGTGAAGCCTTTCTGAGATTTCCCTTCTGAACTTGGGAGGCTCCCTTGTACAGTATACACTGGCCTCGTGTGGTTGGCGCTGCTCTGGATCTTTGCGCCTCTTCCAGGCCGGGTGCCAGTAGAGGGCTCCGCACGCCCAGCACCTGCCATATGTCACACAGTGATTCCGGTACTTGCTGAATGCAGACAGGAACTCTGGTGGCATCAAAGACTCAAGTATGCAAATCGCGACAGGAAATGACACAGTCACAAAAGGCAAACATTTTCTAAAACGCCAATATCTTTAAAGAGACTGTTTTTGGTTTGGTTTATATTCTCTCCTACGGTCTTCAGGATTCTACTTTGTTTCTTCAGTGTTCTCACTGATCTCTAGGCAAAAGTCTTCTTAGCTTACAGCTGCCTTTGACAAGATCCCATTAGCTCATACTTGGGTACCTTCAAGAGTCTTCTAGCTCTATCATTTCTAGTTTCCCGTGACGAAGAAGAAAGACAGCATTTAGGACAACACCATTTTCCACTCCTGTTTCTCCCCTACTGTTGCCAGAATCATCTCCAAACACTGCTGCCATTGTGTTATCGTCCTCTGGAAAATCCACGTCGACTTTCTAATTTGTTTCATATCAAAATCCAAACATCGCCCAACGATTCAAGAAATCAACGTTATTCATTATCTGCTCCTCCAAGCTTCCCCAAACGTGTCAACATCTTTCACATTCCACATGTACACACCAGTCAGAGGCTCATCCATACACAGCAAGCCCTCAGTGAATTATTGCTACAAGAATAATTTTGGCGTGAAAAAATTTTTTTTTACTTAAAACCTGTCAGAACTATAGAAACTTTATTTGAATGTGACCTACTTATTAAATTGTTCTCAACTGTGTTTCCAATGTATTTCTATTCAATAGTGGAAAATTAAATAGGACAGTGATTATAGCAGGACGTCAAGTTGCATTTGTAAAGGAAATGAGACGTGACTCACGTCTGTGAAAGTATTGTTATGTTTCCTTCCCCAAATGTTACCACTATTCCCAGGGCAGCTCTCTCGTTCTAAGCTATGGCGTCACACTGATTTCTATCCTCTGCCATTTAGGCAGCTCACGGGAGCCTTGAGCTGATGCAGGGTTGAGGGCTGAGTGTGGCAGTGAAACCTGAGTCCTCCCCATCTTCAGGTTTTCTGAAGGGGGGAGGGGGAAAATGTGGTAAAGGATGAGGCTCTCAACACTGAGGAGTAAAGAGAAGAAAGAGAGAAAGCATTTGTTTCTTCATTATTTAATAGTTCGCGACTGAAACGTTTAGAGCTGCTGAGACAGCAGAGGGAACAATGGAAATCTTATTAGACCCAATGAGTGCTTCTGGGCCTTCGTGTCATCTGACTTAATGTGTTGGCCTGTATCAGCCAGATAAAGAGAATACACTGAATGATTTGCTAGCTGGCTTAAGCTAATATCCATCATGAGGCATTGGCTTCTCCCAAGTTAATTCAGTTAGGTTCTATTGGTTCATTATTGTGAAAGATGATCCTGTTTTAGCTTAAGTGAAACTCTGTCCCTTGCTAAGAAACATTCCTTGAAAACGCTGACTTTATTAGGAAATTCAGTCTCATTCGCCAGCATCCAAGTATAATGTAGGGCTATGTACATTGTATAATAGGTTTTTGTCTTTGAAAAAATTTGAACTCACCCTGTCTTCTCTGTGCAAGGAGGGGGTCAGCAGTAGGTGTGCTCCATACTAAGAGCCATCTACTGTGTGAGGACCAGGAACTCGCTCATGTTACAGAACCTGATCTGTCTAGAAATGGCGGGCTAGCCGGCGTCTGATGGATGTATGTGGATGTTATGGCCCGCTGTGTACATGCATAACTGCATTTAGCTTCTAGTTGTCTTTTTTAAATAAAGTTCTCTTTGAGAATTTACAATTTAAAAGAGAATATTATTACTTATTTATGCCATGTTATTTCCTTAAGGCATCTTAAAGGATTAAGGGGGTATAGACAGTTATTGACACTAAAAGAAGTACTATTTGTTAGACTACGTTTTGCTCCCAGAGGTTAATTTGAAGTCTTTTTTTTTTTTTTTTGAGAGTGAGAGAGAGCCTATGTGTGTGCACCAGCAGGGAAGGGCAGGAAGGAGGAAGAGGAGAGAGAGAGAATCTTAAGCAGGCTCCACACCACCCAGTGTGAAGCCCAATTCAGGGTTCCATCTCATGACCCTGGGATCACGACCTGAGTCCCAATCAAGAGTCCGATGCTTAATTGACTGAGCCACCCAGGTGCCTCAGTCTGAAGTCCTGACACATCTGAAAGCAAGACCCTAGATGACATTAGCTGTTATCCAAAGGCGTCCACTGGATTGTTGGAGAAAGTAGCAGAAGCCCAGAAATGCTGGTCAGAATGAGAGACAGGGATGTGGGGATCTTTCCATGGCTTTTTCCCATTTGTGCCTTTATTGAATCTTTCTCTGACTTCAGTAGCACTATCGGAGGGGCAGTAACACAAGGAACTTGACCAAACCACTGGCTCACCTGGGGGAGAAGGTCAACTGCTGGTCTGCTCTTAACAACAGACAACAGTCGGCTTTATAACGAGCACCAACTGTTCTCCCGTGTTCCGTCTAAGTTAGTCAGAGGGTAACTCACTAGACCTTTGTGCTGAATTCTACTCAGAGTGACACCCCTCCTCCCGCATCTCCACACATGCTCTCCAAAGCTTGTTAGGCATTCTTAACCACATGTGCTGGCCGGGATTTGAAGTAGATATTGACCACAGGCTTCATCTGCCTGAAATCATTTCATTAATATCCAACACTGGAGATTAACCTACACAAAGTCTAGAATGTTAGTGCCTATAGTCTTTGGTTGCAAACAGGTACCCTGGGATCTTCACAACATGACACAGTGAGGGGCACCTGCCTGGGTGGCTCAGTCAGTTGAGCATCTGATTTTGGCTCAGGTCATGATTCGTGGTTTGTGAGTTGGAATCCCACATCAGGCTCTGTGCTGACAGCTCAGAGCCTGGAGCCTGCTTCAGATTCTGTGTCTCCCTCTCTCTGCCCCATCCCAGCTCACACTCGGTCTCTGTCTCAAAAATAAATAAACATTAAAAAAAATTACAATTATCTTTAAAAAAATAGAACATGACACAGTGATACAGAACGAGTCTCTAAAGAGTACGTACAAAAAAGCCTCACTCTGAATATCTACTTCTGGCTGTGCTGGTTTGACTGTAGCATCTAAAATAACTGAGCTCTGGAAAGCCTGCTTGGCTCAGTCAGTTGAGTGTCTGACTCTTGGTTTTGGCTCAGGTCAGGTCATGATCTCACAGTTTTGTGAGTTCCAGCCCCGTGTCAGGCTCTGTGCTGGCAGCACAGAGCCTGTTTAGGATTCTCTCTCTCCCTCTCTCTCTGCCCCTCCCCTGCTTGTGCTGTCTCTGTCTCTCTCAAAATAAATAAATAAACTTAAAACTTTTTTAATAACTGAGCTCTGGTTCCAAAGCACTTAGCACAGGGGGATTTAAAGAGTACAGGCACATCCACTTTAACAACAACTTAACCAGATGTGCTGGCCAGGATTTGAAGTCAAATCAGTCATTCTCAAGTGATTAAAATGGAGCTACTGCAGGATATCCCAAGACGTCTCTCTCCCAGATTCTAGGTGCTTGGATTTTCAAGTGGCACAGCGGTCCTCTGTCACTTCACCCCATGTGTGGTGAGTTAACCTGACGATTACAGCCGGGCACTTATGAGGCAAAGGTCAGATGCCAAACCCCGCTCGGACTCATCAGTTTGTACCGTTCTTTGGTCATGGTCGGCAACCCCGCCTCACTCAACCTTCTCTCACATGCCTGACCCAGTCTCACAGGGAACCGGGGGTCAGTTCCTGAAAGAGTTCATACAAATCCATTACCATTACTGAAAAGGTCACTCAAAGGTCAGGATATACGGACTGGGGTCACTGGTATCATCTTTAACCATGAAGGACAGTCTAATCTATGACACTCAAGTTCATTTGGGGACAGATCCATTCTTGCAGTCCACGGGGCCCCTCTGGAGCACTCCTCGTTTACTACACTTGCTCAGTTCTCCCTAGCAGCTCCTCCTCTGCCCTAGGTCAGTCAGAAAGGCTAGGAGGAGCTCACTACAGGAGGAAGTACCTGGGAAGGTCTTAGAAATACTTCAGGAAGGGGAATTTCAGTAACTCGTAAGGGAGGACTGATTGGGAACCTTTCACTTGAGAGCAGGGAGTGCACTCTGCCTGAGCTGCTGTCTCCACAGTCCACTGTGCTCCACAGGCGGACAGAGGGGTGGTGCTTCCTCTCAGGCACAGCCTGCGAATTCCACCTTTGCATCCAGTGGGGAGCACTGAAGATGAACGCATCTCCCCAGAAGCAGAGCTTTTTCCTGGGTCCTGGAAGCAGTATACACTGAGACGCAGAGCGATGCCTTTCAAGCAGTAAAGCTTAACCTCCTGTCTTAGTGACAGAACCTTACAGGTTTTATTTCCGGTTTAGTAACACACACACAACCACTGATATTAATTGAATGAAGTCCCATTTTCAAAAATAAAAAGCAGACTTTCATAGTCGGTCCTCAAAACCTTGTTAGCACACTTATTTTTCACTGGAATACATTTTATTGACAATGCTGAACGTGCAGCAAATAAGCTCCTGGAAACCACCATGTATTCAGAGGAGAAAAATACTTAAACCATTTGTTTCTTAGAACAAGAAGGAAAAGCATGCACTTTCCTGACAGTGGGAAAAGGGAGAAATAATGAAATGTACGTACCAGTTTTTCAAAATTGACAAGATTATCCAAAAATGTTTTATTTCCTTCATGAATAAATGTTACATCTGAAAATTAAAAACAAAAAGACATATGTGCCATTAGGAATGGATCATGAGTCAGGGCTAAGGAGGTCCAGAGGCAATGCAACTTATTAATTTTTCTTAAACATCATGCATTACTCCATGCATTTGACAAGGCAACTTGAACCTGAATCTGTATGGTATTCGATGTGAAAAGGCATAATTTATAAGTGAGGGGGAGGAGAGAATATTATAACATTAATGCAGTTATATATTTTGCACTTCAACGTGCTCGATAGAAGCTAACACTATTCTATAACTTAACCAGTCCATTATGTTTTTTTGACCAGAACACTGAGCAGGAAAGAAATAAATGCCCAGAAACAAAGGAATTTTCATATTTATGTGTTTACTTTTTAACAATCCCTGGCAAAGTGTATGTGGTCTGCTTTATCTACATTAGAAGATTTAGATTTAGATGTTAAAATGTAGATTTTTCGGTCTCAAAGCCAGTGCCTGATTGCGTATCAGAAATGAGGAAAGGGATGGGTTAGAAAATGGCAGTTTCTGGCCCTACTCAATGGGTGGAAAGCATCACTGATGAAAAGAACATATGGAAATCAGGATGAAGGTACATTTTCAGAGGAAGGGAAAGTTACATTTGGTTTGAGCCTCACCTGCACGGGAAGTGACAGAAGATACTCAAAGAAAAGCCTCCTTTTGGTTGCAAAAAACCTGAATGCCTCCTCCAGAGAAAGGGATTTGGGAATTAGTTACAATAAAGACAGCAGCTGAAGCTCAGTGAGTGGATGACTCAGAAACTCAGATCAGAGGGTCAAAGACAGAGCACTAGGGAATCTTCACAGATAAGAATCAAAGAGCCTGCAAATAATCATGTCGGATCACAAACATGCAGGATAAACCAAATGAAAATTATCTTGTTGAAATAACCTGACATAAAAGAGGCAAAAGAACAGCTTAAGATTCCTATAAATAGAAAGGGAAAGCATTTGCATTTAATCAAGACTTTCATCCTGCTGGTCCCTATGGGGCAATTACGAGGTAGGTGCTGGAAACCTGCCTGCAAGACACTTGGCTGCTGAGCTCTGACTGCCCACCAGGGGACGACACCAGCCACAGACCTACATGATCCCCTGATCCAAACCTTTCCTCAAGGAACCCCTTATATACAGCTTCTAGCACCGACTGCAAAGTTTTCCTAAGCTTTTTCCCCCTTTACTAAAATTGATGTTCTAATAGGAAAATAATTTACAATTACACAGTTGTCTGAAAGACTCTGGTTATTTTGTCTTTCATGACTTTGCTTTCAAAAAAGAACCATAAGCTTTCATTCTGTGACACGATACTTAGAGTAGTCGGCGCATGAGCTTTTCCTTTTTTTTGTGTGTAGCAAATAAGCGCGTGTGCACTCTACCTACATTACACACCACCTAAAAGCCCAGTCTCCCCTAACTCCCTGAGACCTCGGGTTACAAATGCCCTCTCTGAGTCACTTGGGCCATTTCCCCAATGTTACATTATTGTCCTCTTCTCCCTATGTTCCCGAGGATGATGATGAGGGGTGATGACAATAATGGCACTTATCTCTATTAACAGCATCAGAAAGGGCATTAACAGAAGACTGTAAGGTAAAGCCTTAGCAGGACAGAATGTGAAGAAACTGGGAGCCAAAGAACATGCACAGCTGGCCCAGCATCACAGCTCTACTCCTCCCAGCCAGGGCTCAAACCCAGGGAGCCTGCTTCCTCTTCCCCACTGTGCCTCTCTGGGAGCTCACATTGAAAGGACTTGGACATTTCTTACAGCCCGTTACAGTCGCCTGGCTAGATTTATGGCATGTGGGGTGTGTCTGCAACTTTTCAAATCTTTCCTTTGGTGGCTCCCTCTCTTTCCTCCAACCTAAGGTCTCTTCACTTCTTGGGTGGTCTCAACCCCAACCCTTAGGGCTTGGAGGTCAGGCTGATGAGCATGAGAAGAAGGCAGGGAAGGTGCTTGGGGCCGGGTGGAAAGGGCAGAGAGGCTGGAGGGGCTGCCACTCAGGAGAGGGGGTTCAAGTGGCTGAAGGTTTTGATGCAGTTGAATGGCAGGTGATGCAGTCAGAAGGGAAGGGAAGGAAGGGGAGGGGAGGGAAGAAAGAAAGTTGGGAGGGAAGGGGACAGAGAGAAAGAAACCTGGGACCTCAGAACTTAAGTCGTGGGAGGGAAGGGGGAAGGGAAGGGGGAGGGGAGGAGAGGGGAAGGGAGGGGAGAGAAGGGAAGGGAAGAAAGTTGGGAGAGAAGGGGACAGAGAGAGAGAAAGAAACCTGGGATCTCAGAACTTAAGTCATGGGCTGTGAAGCAATTCTGGGTACCCACCAGGCTGAGTGTGTGAAATGAGTACCTTTCATCTGGAGACACCTGAACACTCTCCAAACACTTCATATAACATAAGTGCCAGACAAAATGACTCCACTTGTTGATGGCAATTAAAAGAGGAGGAAGAAACACCAGTTTTCCTTTTATTTAAATACACTCGCAAACCTGCAATAATCATCTCTTCTCTAAAATACATACACAACCCACCGGAGGACTTCAGTTAATCTTCAAACACCTGCTGATTATTGACTCTACTGGAAAGGACTACCATCTTCAAAATGCTGAATGAAACAGACTATTTGGCTGCTTTGGACTTTAGCTTAGCTGGATCCTTTCTCCTACACTTATTTAGGGTTTCCTATTCATCTGTTTTCTGAACAGATTCCACACCACAGTATGGGGGCAACTAAATCAAAAGGCAAGAATTCAACTGGGAAACAGGAAAGCTGAGGCCTGGAAGGATCCTCAGATTACCTGATAATCTCCATGCTTACTGGGAACTGTCTCAACAAAAAAAAGAAAGAAAGAAAGAAAGAAACATGGGAGGCCTAATCCTTCTTAACATCCAAGGGGTTCAATTTGATCCTTTTTCTCTAACTAATAGCAACCCAAAGTGGGAGGCACAAGGGGCAGAACAAGTTTTCATTAATTAGGTGGTTGTTCTAAAGTAGTTTATTACAACTTAAAAATTTTTTTGCAATTAAAAAAACCCCCAAATTAATGTTATTATTTTTTTTAACATTTATTTATTATTGAAAGACAGAGACAGAGCATGAGCACGGGGGTAGGGGGAGTGCAGAGAGAGGAGGAGACAAAGAATCTGAAGCTGTTAGCACAGAGCCCGATGTGGGGCTCTAACTCACAAACCCCAAGACCATGACCTGAGCCGAAGTCAGAAGCTTAACCGACTGAGACACCCAGGCATCCCAATGTTATTTTTTCCAAAATGTTTTGTTCCAGGCATGATATATACATATTTTAAATTTCACATTATATTCCTTTGGAAATTATTTCAGACAAAATGATAATTTTATTAAAAAATTTTTTTTAATTTTTATTTTTGAGAGAGAGAGAGAGAGAGAGAGAGAGAGAGAGACAAAGTATGAGTGGGGGAGGAGCAGCGAGAGAGGGAGACACAGAATCCAAAACAGGCTCCAGGCTCTATCAGCACAGAGCCTGATGCGGGGCTCGAACCCACGAACTGTGAGGTCATGACCTTAGCCGGCATCAGACGTTTGACTGAGCCACCGAGGCATCCCAGAAAAAAATGATAATTTTAAATAAAGTGTTAATGATGTTTATTTTTATAATCACAAAATATTTAAAAGGGAAAACTGCTTAAACTCAAAAAAGCCTCTAATAAAAAAAAAAGAAAAAAATGTTTAATTTACTAGAGTGAATGAATGTATTTTCAGTAGAAAAAAAGGGAAATTTGTTTTGCTGCCAACAAAGAGGCGTAGATAAACTCAGTAGAGCAGAAAATTGCATCTAAGCTAAGATATAAGTGTGAGACACTTGGCTGCATTAAATATTTTTTGGGGGGAAATCAAGAATATACAGCAAAAAACACTGCTCATATTTAAATAAGCTAAAGGGACATTGTCCACTAACTTCTCATTACCTTACAAATTTTGTTTCAAATTGTTTTCTGCTTAAAATCAATTCCTTTCCCAGATCTGTCTTCATTTCCTGCTTCCTATTTGTGTCTAAATGATTCTAAGTGTTAAGTCCCACCTGCCACCCGCACTGTCCAGGTGAAGGTGTTTTATTTTGCAAATAAAAATCATAAGCCTGAATAAACGTTTAAATTGCTATTTTGGCATTACAATCCCTCCTTATTTCACCCATTTACATTTAGCAGAATCTTTTCAGCTTGAATGCAGCATCTATATGCCTCTCAGTTGTGCTAACACAGTATTGTTTCACAAAGATTCTTGCTTGATACTAGATGCAGGCTAGATGAGGAGCTGCAGGGAATCACAGCGACTCAGAAATTCTCCAAGCTCGGGTTGTTCCGGAGAGAAGCTGAGGAAGGAAGATCAGCTTTATTGTCAGTGGGGGTAGCAATGGGGGGAGAGGAGGCAGGGAGCCTGGCCAGGACATCCAACAACACAGTTACTAGGTAACTCATTTCCAGAATCACATTTACGAGTCCAGCTACTGGGGCCAGACCTAGCAGAAGTTACATGCCTCTGAAGGGCACAGGCTATATAAAAGAGTATGCCTACAAAAACCCTTGGGAAGAATCAAAATATGGCCAAAAAAAAAAAAAAAAAAAAAGACCAAATCCCTTTTCCCTGGAAAGCACCTAGGTAGAATATATACTGAATGTTAGCAGAATAGGCCGGTATAAAAAGAACTTCCTTTTAATTAAACCTCTTGGTTTGAAAGAGACCACTGAGATCTCATTAACAAATGTAACTAACATGTTTCAGGATGAATTATTTGGTGCTCTATAGGAGCAGTCAGGGGACTAGCTTGCAGCTGTAACATATTTTCCCAAATGGATTCCATTACTGGAAAAAGAAAGTACGTCCTCCACCAATAATTTTCATCCACTATACTGCCTGTGTTGACCACAGGTATTTCTCACACAGCAGCAGCCAGTCAGGGAGATCCCTGAAATTTAAGCTGCAAATATAGAGAGCATGATCACTGTTTGGTTTCTTTATCCCAGCCTTATTCTTGGTTGAATTAAGTGGATGGTAAACTCTAAGAAACTAAGACCATGCTTAGAAGCAGAGCAAAATAAAAACACATGTTTCCAGTCCCAAGTTTTGGAAGTCAGGTGAAAATGCTTTGCTATCTCTCGGGTACAATTAAGTATTTCTGGTACCTCAGAAATAATTGAGCGTTTGAAAAACAATCACAAGCAAACACAGGTGTAATGTCAAAATTAGTCTCACGAAATACACCTAGAGTCCCTCCTGTTTTTTTCAGCCCTGCGTAGTTAGAATGACACATTTCTGAAGATGGAATTGCACAGCATAAAACAAAATTGTTACCTTTAAGCAACAGGGGCATGAATGGGATTTTGGGTGGTTTCATCTTTTTGAAAGCATCTCTGTAGGCTTTGTGATTCAGGGAAGGATCCTGCCAAACCAAGCAGATGACAAAGAGAAAGAAAAATCAATGTGCTACAGAAACAATTCTAAATCCACTTTTGCTATACAATTTGAACATGATTTAGATATTGAGAGGTTCTTCCTCAGAACAAAGTAGATAAAGGTTTCCTAGGAGAATAAACTCGCTACATTAGGGCAAGAAATGTAGGCAATGAACGAAAGTCAACTTATTGGTTTATAATAATGGGAAATGACTGCAAAAGAGAGGCACCTTTTGATTGCCCTATTATTTTCCTCAAATAGGTTTCTTAAGTACAGTTTCCTCTGCATAATTTCTATCATGAGGTAACCCCAAAGTCTTTTGTTAGGTACACTGCAAAGAAACACCTCCCTTATAATGCACAGACAATGCACAGAAAGTAAGAGCACATTGTTTTATTGTGTTCTGAAACATTAAAAAAAAACCCTAAATCTAAGAAATGGTAGAAAGGAGAAATAGGAGAAAACAGTAATGCATAAGACACTGACCACACACTCCATGTATACCAGTTAATTCTGTAAGCTTTGAAATGGACTAGGTACTTAAAAATCTTCATTGTCCAAATGAGGTCAAAAGGACCATTCTCACTACCTTTTTCCATGGAGGGGAAGAGGCATTAACTGTCCATTCCTTCATTCCTTAAGAAGTAAAGCTACATTTTCATACACAAGTGATGTAGGCTAAGCTACTGGACAACGTGCTGACCATTACAATCTAGAAGGAAATTTGTTACGATCCATTAATTTGAAGAGTAAGTCCCCTTTGGCTTGCTACTTACTGTTAAACTTTCGAGTTCAGAGAAAAGTTTCTTAAACTTCCCAGGGATTTTCTAAAATCAAACAAACGAAATACAAAAAGGAAAAGGTCAAAGAAGTCAGTTATTTTCAGAGGCACTAGGGGGAACTTTTCCTAAGCTGTGCTGGCATGTGTCCCATTTCTGAGCATAAATACCTCTATCATTTGATTCTACGCCACTTGCTTCTCACTAGGCAATCTTCATCATTCCTTAATGTGACATTCCTTGGGAATGCTGCTCAAGACAGTTTAAAATAATGCACAGCTACATGACTCAGGAATCTAGCTGGTCAGACATTCCACACACGGGTGATTTTTTAATACAAACTTGAATTTCAGCTCCATATCCCACCTTCGGCGAATGCTCTGGTCTTCTTATAGACTCTTGCTGAGTGGGAAATAATATTGGCTGACATTTTTTGTCTAAATGATAGAACTGTGTTTCACAGCAGAGGGCTAAATGGTGAAAGGCCATAAAAACCCTAAGTGATGAAGCCTGCACGTCAGTGGGAACGAACTACTACTGAATAGTAAAGAGCAACCACATCAACATCATAGAGGGTAGAAACATATGCCATCCTCCCAAATAAAAATTTGGGCCCAAGCAAGAAGCACCTGGGATTTTCCAGCCTAGCTCTGACACGATTAAGGGAAATACTGGATACCTTCCATACTGACTTAGTAGTCAGTCAGTCTGAATTTGAATTCCGACTCTGCCCCTTTCTAGCTGCGTGGTTTGCTGTGAGTCCCCACTTGCCCTTCTGTGGTCCAAGTGGAGCTGGTCCAAGACCTTCTTCTTGTTTGCCCGGCCCATTATCTACCAGCCATGGCACTGATGAGTGCCCTGTACATGGTAGGCAGTCAACATGTGCATGAAATGCATGCTGTTGGAACTTAATTATTTCTCCTCTCAATTTCTGCAAATCAAAGCTTCTTTCCAGGTTTAATTCAAATTCCACTTTCTTCTGACCCTTGCTGGCCTTTTCCCTCCTGCTCTGATTGACTGTGGCCTTTGTTGGCCATCTCCTTTCATCTCACAATGTGTGTGCAGGTCGTGTTTGCTTAACCAGGGAAGGCAGACCTTTCGTTTCTTTTCTTTTGCACTCCTTTAAGGGGCGGTGACCCTGACCCTCAGGTCACCACCATGCATTCCAATGAAGTATGGCCCCTGAAGCAAAGACAGTGAATCCCCGTTATTCAGAGCTCTGAGTTGAGATCTAATGTAAGAAAAAGCTAGCTGGCCTAGGTTGTAGGAGTTTGAATCAGGGGACCATCAGAATGGAGTAGTGACAGGAGCTGAATCAGAGAGGGCTGGAGAGAAACTGAGACCACAGGAGCCACATGGAGCTCAGGGTCATAAGGGAGAAAGAAGCCTGAATGGTTAAAGAGAAAAGGATGAGGGAGAGAAAAGGATGAGGGAGAGAAAAGGTGCATGCAGTGCGGTAGCCAGTCAGTAGGGAACAGAGAGGCAGAGAAAGAAACAAAAGTCCAAAAAGAAGGTGATGGGGCCCGGGGAGAGGCTGAGAGCCCTGTATCTGTGCCTAGACACATTTAGGGGCATCTCAGTTTCAGTTATTTTCTCATAGGCCCTTTATAGTCTGCGGTTCAGAACTTGGACTAACTTGAGTGGGCCTCTCCACCTTAGAACCGGAATGGCCATTATCACGCAACACTGACAGAGGCAGAGCCCTGACTTGTGAAGCCTGAAACATACTACTTTGCGGGCCCCTCTTTGGAAAAAAGAATACAAAATTACTTTATGTCTGCAAATTTTACAAAGATACACATCCTCCACTGAACACAATGCCAGGGGCAATGCAAGAGAAAGGACCAGAAGCTTAAATTCATTAGCATCTCAACAAATCTGCTCTGGACATATGTCATCACTTCAAAAGGACTAGCATGGGACTGTAACCACACTATCATGGCAGCAGGGCAGAAAACAAATATGCATGTGTGTACAATTTATGTTCTATTATATATATAATAGAACCATCCTGAAGACCATGTGATCAAAATAGTTCTACTTGACACATTCATTTTTAACATTTTTTTTGAGTGGTACTTAACCTCATTTAAACCATTTAAGTCAATGTATTTTAAATAAAGGCCTTTTGTTGGCATGTTTCCCCTTCAGTTTTATTTGTCCCTATCCCACTTCCCCCTTTCATGTGGGCCCCCAAGGCTCACCTCCCAGGTCTGCGACAGCCGACTCACAGAAGCAGTGTTGAGACCCATCACAATAGCAAAGAAAGAATTCAGGTTTCTCTGGGCTTTGCAGCTATGGAATAAAAGAAAGTACAAGGTACTTGGAGCAACGTGCTTTTGCCAGAAGGCCACAAAAGATAAAGCCCAAAAGACTGTCCTAGGCCACAGAGTTCAATGTCCAGGGCAGGGCTGAACTCTGCCCCATGGCCAACACACACTGACCGCCCCGATGGGTGGGGAGTGGTATCCCCTCCACTGTTCCTAACACGGGGGACAGATTCCAAATGCTTGGGCTCATCCTTACCTCTAGGGAAAGATCTGTGCTCCTGACACCCCCCAGACGCCTCAAAAGATTCCTCCTTTTAAAATATCTATTTTGGATGACGCATTTAAAATTTCAACTGAAAACTCATGAATTCGTGTTTCTTTATACAGAGCAAACTCTCATTATAACAGCTCTCTTGCCCATCTCTTTAATCAGGATGCTGTCTTTATGTTTTGACAGACAAGCCCCTCCCACCTCAGTGGTCCAAGCTTCCCCTCCCATGACATTCAGATGCATTTTCCTTGCTATCAACAAAATAGCTACTGTATTACATATCTATATAAAACATGGCATGTATCATGGGGGATACTGTCCCACATTTCTCATTTAGAGAAAAAGAAGGAGGAAAAAACGCAAAATAAAATCCCATTGAGTTCCATTCACTCTGTAAGCTTATCTGTTCTGCATAACGTCAGTCATGCCCTTCAACCTAATTGGTTAAAATTCCACAAACTCTCAAAACCCCCAGAGGGGGCTTGGTCTCCCAGTTCAGCCAGGACAGCCTGCGAGTTGCAGACACTCCTTTTTCTGGGGTGCGTTAAAAAAACACTTCTCTGAGACTAGTTTTTAAAATTAAGAAATCACTCTAATTTGATAAATATGAAGAAATATGAAAATGCTCAACAGTAAGCCAGTGCATAAAAACTACCTGGTGTATAATAACTTAACTTGTACCAGATGCTGTCTCTCCCATCACATCTTCACCAATATCTTAGATGGAACTTGGGAACAGTGTATATATAACTCTGTATCCTGCTTCTTCAATTATACTCTGATACAGTATATATTATGAATTCTTCCCTATCATCAGTGGTTCTATAACTTCATCAAAAATATATTTCATGATGTGTTTACTTATTGCCCTATTATTGACATTTAAGTTATTCTCAATTCAATACAGAATGCAACAATGAGTATCCCTGTGTATAAAACTTTTCAACTGTATTTATAGGTTTGTTGTTGTTGTTGTTGTTGTTGTTGTTGTTGTTGTTTTGAGAGAGAGAGAGCATGTGCACAGGCAGGAGAAGGGTGGAGAGAGAGGGGAGAGAGAATCCCAAGCAGGCTCCAAGTTCTGCGTTGAGCCTGATGCAGGGCTTGATCTCATGACCTCACTGAAATCAAGAGTTGGATGCTTAACCAACTGAGCCTCCCAGGTGCCCCTATCTATCGTTCTTTTAATTAAGTTAGACCTCCAGTCATTACATGATTCGTCAAAAGCTATCCTTGAACTTAAAGGTTCTGGTAAAAACTGTCCCCAGAAACTATACTGCTTTCCAGTGACACAGACTGGGTATAAAAGTATCTAGTTTAGAACCAGAAGAATGCTTGGGGTTGTGGCAGGACCCCCACGGGGTTGTGTATGTGGGGCACATACACAGCTGCGTGTGCCCTGGCAGGTCCTCCCTAAGTGGCCTGCTCCTAGTTCCAGCCCCATGGGCTAGATACTGCCCAATACAGCTGTGCCTGGGCTCCAGGGCAGAGAAGGTCAATCGGGGAGCATTTCGAAGTTCTATCCCCATTAATTGTGGAACCTGGAAAGGTGCTGCTGTCTCCATACCTAGGGTCCAGAATATGTGGGGTGGACACAGTCCTGCAGGACCCCCCACTGCTGGGTCTCCATGGGCCCAGTGACTGCAGTTAGAGGGGAGGCAAGAGGACTCAAGACTCAGTCTGATTGGTCACTTCATCCGGTTTCTGCCACCATTCTCCTAGGTGAACGCTATTTGGTATATTCCATGATAAACAAATAAAGATGCCTTCTGGTCAATGATTTAGAAATCCACCTGTTTTTGTAAATCATTGGTGACTAAAGGCATCAATACTTTGACTCTGCTTCCCTTCTGTCATCCACTTCCCTCAGTCTACCCTTTCTGTTTCATCACACCCCTGGAAAGTTCACACCAGCCAGGACAGACTTGAGTCAGCTCCATTCCTCTCTCTCGCTTTTTAAAGATTTAAGTAATCTCTACAGCCAACGTGGGGCTCAAACTTACAACCCTGAGATCAAGAGATCAAGAGTATGCTGTATCAACTGAGTTAGCCAGGCATACCCCCTTCTTTTTCAGTCAGCTCATCTTTTGAAGTGATGATTTGAGGTGAGAGGCTCCTGTGGTCAGCAAGAACTCTCCAGCCCCTACATCACAGCACGTCAGCTGGAGGCTCTTGCTTACTCCCAGGTCCTCTCACATTCCCAGGCTCCACGGTTCTGTGATTCCTCACTAGACATTAAGTTCCTTATGGCTTGAGTATGTACGTATTTCATTTTTATATTCTGCCCGTCACCGGAAAGCCTTGTAGACAGGCAGCTTTTCACACAGCACTTTCTGGAGTTGAAAACAAGACTCTTGGGGGAAATGGTTTTATCGTTATTCATTATAAAAAGGTTTATTATTCCTCATTTTATTCAACACCATTTATCTATCTGCAATCTTAGATAGAATTCTCATCTTTTTATCTTTAGCTCCCATAAACAATTGCCTTTTTTTAAAGTCATCCTTACAATAATAATTAAAAAAAAAGCACATATAACTAATGTCTGAACCTGTAAGTAGAAAAAATGATTTCTCTAGAAGACAAATTGATACAGTACCAACGTTGGATACCAATCCAGTCTGGAATCCTTTGTTACCCAGGTTCATTCATTCCATGATAAGAACAGACTGACACTGAAACATTCCAGTTTAGCAAACATTCCTTTGTCTGTGTGAGGAAATAAACTCCACTCAAACCACAGAGGTGGGGGATGGGGTTGGTGAGAAGGAAGGGAAACATGAATATGCAAATAGATGCCTTAGGCAGGGGAGACACTTCATGATCATGGAAATTACTGTTTTCCCTTGGTTATTCCTACTAGTGTGATTATGAGGAATTTAACTTTATGTTTCTGTTGGCATTCTATTCCATGGGCTGGGGACAGAGAGACCAGTACAGTAAATAATTCAAGAGCATGGGGCCATAAGGAGAAGATGTGAATATATTTCATTTCCCTGAGGATAGATATAATCTTATACTGGAACTAAGCTGTGTGGTGTCATTTTACTCCTTGGGACATTAACATCCCGTTTCTCCAAGTAACTGGCATTTATAAGAAAGCTTTTGATCCAAAAGAGCCTCACCTTTATGAATTGCACAGGCTGTTTGGAATGCACTGGCCAAATCAAAAAAAGGAACATTCACCATAAAAACCATCCAAGATGTAGGCGTCTCTGTTATTTCTCTCTCCTCCCATTGTCAGTAACACCAAACACCAGGCTAGGTACTTCCATCATCTCTTGCTAGGTAAACAAAACATCATGCCTGTGGGGTCTCTTTGCCTACAGTTCAGTCTATGTGCTACTTCCAGATCAACCTTCCTGGGGGAAAGCTCTGCTCCTATGGGTCTCTTGCACAGACACTTGGTAATGAATCCCTGTCTTCTCAATTCAGTCCAAACTCTTTGACCTGAAATTCAACATCCTTCACAATTTGTTTTATCTTCCTTTGCAGATCAACCTCTTGCTCTCCCACACCTTTCTTACAAATACCCCTCCACTCTGGCCAAAGTGGATGAGGTTCCTTTCTTTGACCATATGTGGTCTGCCTCCAGTGAGCCCCTCTAACACCCTCTTCCAGTGAGGTTCACCTCCATGGAGAGTGTAAACTGTTGGAATCTTATCTGTCCAGTTCACCCAGATTTCAAATACAGACTTGAATGCTACTTTCCTCATGAATCTTTTTCCAATCCTCCTTTTCCACATTGTTGGCCTAAGAGCTTCCCTTCCTCTAAGGCCCCCAACAGAACTTGATCTTGGAACAGGGCACCCCCCCCTTCTCTTCTGCACATTAGCCATTTTAATTATCAAGGCATCCTTTCCAGCACATTGCAGACTCCTCGAAGCCAGGGATTGTGCACAGGGTCAGTGCAGCATGGATCTGCACATGTAATGAATGATGAATATATAGTTCCCGAATGCGTTACATGGACATATACTCCAAAACGGTGTGATGTAAAAACTATTTTGGGAGACAAAGGAGAAATAAGATGGGAGGCAGAGGGAACTGGGCAAGATTCTGATTCATGCTGCCTACTTCTGTTGGAAGCTGCCTCAAGAGCATTCTCAAGATACGAACCTGGTATTTGAAGAGATGCTCCCAGCAAGTTACTCAAATGTCATTCAACTAACCTTTACTGAGTCACTGCTATTTACCAAGTTCTGCCCCAGACATCTCAGGTACAATGTTTGCTTAGCAATGGTCCCTGCCCTCTGGAGGCTAACCCAGCCAAGTGAAGGGATTCTACCTAAACACAGAAGTTAAAAAATATAATAAAGAAGCTAAAAGCGAAAAAGCATGTGTGTGAGGGAGAGTGGGATAGGGAATGGCTGATCCTGCATTTGAAAGTCAGGGATGACTTCAGGAAGGAAGCAACATTTGACCTAGGTCTTAGGAATGGCAACCATTTGTAGGGTGGAAGGGGTCATTCTGGCTGAGCCAACAACACATGTCCAGGTTTGGAGGATGGTGTGTATGGGATAGACAGCCATTCACAGTGGCTGCACCCAGGGGGTGTGGCTCAGAGGTCAGCTGGGACTGACCAGGGCAGGGCCTGCTAAAGAGTTCGCCAAGTTCACACCATGGGCATCAAGCAGTCAAGAGCAGAATCCTCAAATGCACCTCATTTGCAATGATTCTCCCTGCTCACATCACCTTCCCTGTTGCCCCAGGATGGAGCATGTGGGTGCTGCGCTGCCTGCTTAATCATCCTGCAGCACAGAGCAGACTGCTTTAGGCCAGTGTTTTGACACTGTACAGCAGGAATACTTCAAATGCAAAGACATAAATATTCAAGAAGAGACCTTTTCCATCATTTGGTCACTTAACTCAGTATTATACGTTTACCTCCTAACCCTTCTTATCATCACAAGGAAAAAAATGTACTCTCTCAAGGAGACGAGAGGAATTATGCTTTTCAGCGCCAGAACTCACTGCGCAGCGATTTTGATGAATTTCTTCACCAGCTGCACTCGCTTGCCCAGCTGGCCGCAGAGCAGAATCTCCGTGGCCACCCACAGCTGGACTTCATTGCATCTCTGAAGCAGAAGGCTGAGGTTCACGGTGTGCTCCCCGCTTCCTTGTCGGCTGAACGTGAAGTAGATCAGCTCTTGCTGAAAGGCAGATTCGTACCAGCATTTATTTTTAGCACAAACACAAGTTGATACAAAAGTTGGTTCATTTTTCAGAGCTACTTCAGGTAGCAGCTCTCACAGCATCACAGGTCTTGAGAATAACAACATATTCAATTTGAAACAACGGAGTTTTAGAGAGATCAACAACGTAGTTTTAGAGAGATCTTATTAAATAATGTTCACCTGGAATCTGCCCATAAACGTTATTTTTAGAAAGTGCAGATGATGCCTTTTTACATGAAAATCTAGTAAGTTCTAAAGTTTAAATCATAGGCTGAATCGAATCCAAACTTCCTGAACTTGCTCTATCAGCAAAAACAAGGGAAATGTTTGTCACTAGTATTTGTTAAGATGCACATTAAACTCTCACAGGTAGAGTCTTCTGACAAGGTTCTCAAACTTTAGTGTGAATCAGTCACCTAGAGGTCTGTTAAAGCAGATGGTTGGGCCCATCCTCTAAATTTTCTGATTCAGTATGTCTGTGGTAGGGCCAAAACCCTGCATTTATAACAAGTTCCCAGGTGGGGCTGATGATGTTGGTCTGGGTACCCACTCTTTGAGAACCACGGATATAAGATATAGTAAAATCATAAACAGAAAGAGAATGATAAGATTACGGCAACGTCCAAAATTTACAAAATTGAGTAAAACCAGCAACTATTTATAGAGACTGACCATGTGCAGAGGAACAGGGAGATTTCCCTGCAGGGAAAGGAACAGGGATGCAGAGAGGAACAGGGGTGCGTCTGCACTGTGTGTTTTGCAGAAGTAACGCCAGTTCTCACACTGAGTAAGCAGTACAAGCAGGGACATGTCCTATTCTATTAACATTTCCAAAGGCACAAATCATTTAGCTTGAATGAGTTCACTACTTGCTCAAACTTAAATTATAGGGGCACCTGGGTGGCTCAATCAGTTAAGTGCCTGACTCTTGATTTTGGCTCAGGTTATGGTCTCACAGTTTGTGGGTTCGAGCCCTGCATCAGGCTCTGCACTGATGTGTGGAGCCTGCTTGAGATTGATTCTCTGTCTCCCTCTCTCTCTCTCTGCCCCTCCCTTGCTCATGTGCGTGCACAGGTGCACGTTCTCTCTCGCACGCGTGCAAAATAAAATTTAGATTACAATAATGTTGGAATTGTTTTTAATGAGACAATATGAAGACATTTAAAAGACATTCCAAAGTGAAAGTGAAGCTCAAGTCCTCAAGTTGCGCTAGTTTCCTCAGAAGGAAAGGCTGTTTTGTAATGAAACATTTTACTACATGTCAAAGCAAATGCAACATATGGTTGCAGAGGGCTGTCTCATTTTTCATCTCCTGATTCCTGTGAGCCTTTTCCACTGGCTACATTTATTCCTTAACTGTCAGTAGCATTTTTCCCCTACTATATTATAAATGTTTAAGCTGTCTTTTAAAGGGAGGGTTGATGAACATAAAAATTTGGAATATATCTCAAAGTTTTCAAGAAAGTACTTTATGTCCTGTAGCATAATCTAAATTTATAGAATGTTTTTGAGTAAAAGAATGGCTGTATGTGTATGTAGGTAAGTACATAAATATGGTTCTCGTATACATACAGTAAACTTTACAGAAAAAATAAAAGGATCAGTATTAAAGTCATCAAATGTAAAATGGCTCTTCAACCCCCCCTAGAGCTTCATAAACATGCAAATACATATATATCCATACATATAAAAACATAGCATATTTATACTACAGTACACGTATGGTTATATAAGGAACAAATAAAGCATGATCATGTATTCTGATTTTCCTAGGTTTCTGTCAGTCTTTCAATGTATTTAAGGTCCCCAAATATCTCTGGGCTATGGTATCCTAAGCATAACTGCATCACCAGATGATGGATCTTCTTAAAACCTAGCCACACACAAATGTTCTCCGAAGAAGAATTCACAGTGAAATAGCACTACCATTTATTTTATCTTTTCACTACTCACGTACCTCGTGGATTGAATTGAAGAGACTCCAATCAAAATTCATTAATTCCAGAGCAAGATCCCACGTGTTCATTCCCAAAATCCTCATCGACCTTTGCTGTGATTCCTCATTTTCTGCAAATGGGTTCTAAACCAACAGACAGAAGCAAAAGGACCCTCAGCAATTCCCAGATGTTTGGCACTGAACTGGCTGGCCACAGAAAGGCACTAGAAACCCAGATTAGGAAAGGCATCTTGTCTGGGTACACTTAATATTTTCCCTAGTCTGTTCATCTTCGGTAAGATGCAACCAAATTGGGAAACAGCCTTGGAAACAGTAGAATGTGATCAATGATACTTCACTGAGTTAGCCTGCCCCTCCCCCCTGACACACACACATACACACATACACACACACGCACGCACGCACATGCGCGTGCATCTACAAATCTGATTATAAAACACTGCCCCAGCAGACAGCATAATGAAAGCGAAAGCCCTGAAATCACTTTGGCTTCTGGTAAGAATTAATGTGCCAGCAGGTTAGTATAAAAACAAACAAAAGAAATGTCATGGTGCACTTCAATAAAGACAGACATGGCTTTTACAGGAAATATGTTTAACAAGCCACATCCCAGACACACATTTACAAGTTTTATTAAAATGCCTGTGGAAAGCGATACAAATTTAAACAAGAAATAAAAAAATAAATGTTACTTCATTTACACCCCATGGTAGATGATTATTTTAAGGATCTGTTGCTTTCCCTACACAAATAGGTATGAGTCTGGTAATACTGTTTCCTTAAAATCTGGCATGAAATTATCAAATGCCACCACAACTTTAAATCTTTGGACACTGTTAAATTTATTAAAAGTTATTTGGCATCTTTTCAAAATATTTGATATTTTCTAATTAAAATGTAAATTCTCCAGGGGCATCTTGGCCGGCTCAGTCAGTAGGACATGTGATCTCATCAGGGTCGTGAGTTTGAGCCCCATGTTGGGGTTAGAGTTTACTTAAAAAAAACACACAATTTGAATAGCTAATGATGTTAAAATTGTTAATGACTTGGGAAAAAAAAGAATGGGACTTTGCAAAATTTAAGGACATGACAGGACGAAGGGAATTCAGATTATAAACATTAATTCCTATTTAAAAACTGCAAAATTATTGGCATTTTACAAGGTTTACTGTTATGAAAAGGTTTCCTAATTTGAAAAAAAAAAAAAAAAAAACAAATGACAAAAGACTTTCAGAGAGCTTTTCCACAGATGTGATTCTCTTCAGAGCAGGTCAAGGTTCAAATTGTGCCCGTAGGCCAGAGTGGGACACAGCGTGGTACTTGATGAGGGCGGACTGAGAAAATGCATGCAAATACTGAGGTGCTGAGAGAGTGAAGCCCACCTTTCTCAGGGCCTGATTAGTCTGGAATCAGCCAGATGCCATGCTACGCTGTAGGCATTCACAGGGAGAGCCAAGAGCTGGGAAATAACATAAATCTCGGCATACTAATTTGGAGATTTGGCTTTTTATTCCTCTTCCTTTCTCCCTAAATGCATCCCTCACCCTGGTACTGCCCTCTCGTTGCCCAAGGCTGTCCACAGCCCTCTCCAAGAAACACTTTCTATTTCTCTATCCCACTCATTCAGGGCTCTAACTCCTGCTCTCCAAGAGGATTAATCAGTATGTAAATATAGTGCATGCTAGTGGCTCCACATGTTATCCTACCCTTATAATATTCCGTTTCAACTGAACTCTTTTGGGGATAAAATGCTGAAAGCTGGGGTTCCGACAGGGCAATTTTAGGTGGTGCACAGAGGTGGTGGCGGGAAACATTTGAGGGCAAGATGGCACCTGGCTCATCTCGGAACATACTTCAGAGTGAGCACCTACTTATTCCACTAAGACATTGCTCAGGCCTGCCTCCCACTCTTCTGAAGCTGGCTCTGGTCCATAGTGGGAGACAGCTCTAGGTGTGCATGGCAGGGAACTGCAGCCAAGTCTATGGGGAGCACGAGGAAGAAGGGCATGGGAGACAGAGTGTAGGTCTCCTTCATCACCAGGAGCTCCACAGCAGCTGCAGGGTAGATGGTCCTCCTTTACAGTGAGGACTAAAGTCAAGCCAATCTCATTATCTGCTCAAGGATGCTGTGCAGCATTGTGTTTGTCACAGTTCATTGACAGAATTACATCATGTACAGACACAGGACCTGCGACCTGCTGAAGGACACTCAGAAGTGGAAAGACCCTAGTAAGACAAAAGTTTTCCTTTCCTTGCTCCCTCACCACCTACAAAGGAAAGGCATGTGTAATGGCTTCAGAGCCAAATATAACTGGAGTCCTAGCACTTTCCCTTCCTTGGCTGTAGGAAGTGAGAGTAAGTTACTCAGCCTCTCTGAATGTCACAGGATTATTGGCAATGTTACATGAGATACTGTATGTAAATTACTCAGCACCTGTCTGGTACTATGTGCAAAAACTGACTATGATTAATATTATGGTAGGTTGATACTTGTAGGTAATTTCACATAAAATATTTCTATTATAAGCAGTTTTGGTTAACCAATATGGTGTATACATTCCTCAATTATACACACAACAGGAGTCAGCTAGAAAGAACCAGCTTAGTGATGGCTCCTTGAAGTAGACTGAGACCAAGAGTCTAGATGATACCACCACAATCTGGCAGAGCCTGTCTTTTATGGGTGACGGATCCAAGGCCTGATCCTACCATGCAGAAAGCAACCATAACACTGAGGGTTTTAGGAACATAACGACAAATCATCTGCTTAGGCATAAATGTGTTTAAGTTTGAAATGAAAATAACTAACAGAGTGGGTTCTATGTTTCTTCAAACTCTTACTCCTCATCTACATCCAAAGTACCATTGTTAGGAGCCTACCTTACGTGGGGAAGGCTGATAATCTACCTTTCCTTCCAGGAAGGAAGGGTACACTCAAAGTGCACCAAATGGACTGAAACAAGGATATGGAGTCTCTTTCTCCTTAAATCTGCACAGGGTACATTTCTCAGCCTAATCTCCACATATCCACCCAAAAAGAAGAAGTAGAATTAAGATTCTGTTGGAGAGGAGGGTCACTTCTTTCATATCCCTTGTTTCAGGGGCCCAGAGAGAAGCAGGGTTTGACTTCAGAAGGGTTTAGGATTCCTGAAGTTGTACTTGCCTTGGATTTGCAAAAGCAGTGTTATTTGACAAGTGTATTGTTGGCCAGAGGAGGGGGTGGTTCAATGTACTTTTCTAACATGTATTACAAAACATACAAAAAAATATGATTTCAGTGTGCCATTTGTGTTTCAAGTAAAAGGCTCAAAGTCCTTACCAAAGTGTCAGCCAGGTCTTTCCGGTAGACATATATCCGACCAGATGCTTCAAGGGATTTGGAGATGGCCAAGTCATTTGGCTGAAGTTCATGTTTTTCTTTATTAAAAAAAGAGGGAGAGAGATTAGACACACAAGAACAGTGGTAGGCATACACAGTATATCTAAAAAGTGAAAACTGCCAAAGAAAAATATTTAAAAGCAAACAATATAGATTTAATTCAGTTCTGCATATTCTGTGCAATGGCACCAATGGGAGCATGGACATCACTGCTCACTATCCATAAAGTGGAAACCTCTAATCATTCCTTCTTATAATTTTTAGTCATTCTTTAGAATACAGACCAGTTTAGGGAAGAAAAGTAAAATTCACTCATAATCCCATCACTCTGAGATAACCATATAAAGGCTATTTTGATAACACTTGGGTCTATTTTTGTTCTGATCTTTACGTAAATGTGTATAACCAATACCCACACACATATATAATTGCAATTATTTATACATATGTGTTCAAAATTAGTATGGATACATACACACATATACATTTATAATTATTCTATATCTGGCTTTATATTCTGATTTTGCTATAAGCACTTATGATAACCACTTGTCAAAAATATTTAGGTATGTCATGTTTAATTGGTATATAACAGTCCATTATACCATCATTTCATCTTTCCTCTATTGTTGACCAATTTAATAGTTTTCAATATTTTTGTTATATAAATTAGATGGCAAGATATATGTAAATACTGGCATAGGGTGTGGCACATAACAAGGGCTTGATAAATGGGATCTATTATTATAGCAGTCATATACTCCTGAAGTCAACATCCTTATGCATAAATTTTTGGCTGCTCATAGATGATTTTTTAAAGATAGATTCCCAGTAATGGAATTACTAGATCAAAGGGGAATGAATATTTTTTAAAGTTGCTGATACAGGGGCGCTCGGGTGGCTCAGTCAGTTAAACGTCCAACTTTAGCTCAGATCATGATCTCATAGTTCTTGTGTTTGAGCCCCACATTGGGCTCTGCACTGACAGCACAGGGCCTGCTTGGGATTCTGTCTCCCTCTCTCTCTGCCCCTCTCCACCTCAAAATAAATAAACTTAAGAAAAAATAAAGTTTCTGATACAAACTGCCCAATGGCTTTTGAATTCTTACACTGATCATTCCTGGTGCTAAGTCTGCTATTCAGCTAAAACCAAAACTAGATTCTGTTTATTTTGTATTTCTTGACTACTAGTAAAGTGGAGTATTTTTCATATTTCCCTTATTACAAACTGTTCCTGTCCTTCAGTCATGTTTCTACCATCACTGGCGCTCTCTTATAACACAAAAGCCTTCTTCATAGAAAAAAGTCCTCCTCGTAACTACAAATTACAGATGGGAATTGACTAAACCAATCTTCGAGTTCAGTGCACTTTAACATAATCAGCTTCTAAGTCAGCCTTTTCGTTACCAGCACGGTGGGGGAATGCAATATTCCACATACGTTTTTCAGATAACTTAATCAGTTCAAAGGCCAAATTTTGTTTTGAACATTTCTGCTTAATACAGAGTACACAAATGATAATCCAATATATTCTTTATGGCCCAGCATTATAAAGATCAATAGCACTTTCATGTCAGGCTGCTGACGAGCGTGGTAAATGGTCCCACTCGGCTGGCCTCTCAAGTTCCTCTGTCTCCCTCTTCCTCTGGCTGCAGTTTCTTACAACCTGTGTGTGCCTATGTCCACCTTATATCTGGATTTATGAGAGCCATTCTGCACTTGCTACGGAGTCCAATGCCATGGCTTTCTGATAGTAACTTTTCCATTTCCTGAGAAGTATTTTTTTTCTTATTTTCAGGTTTGTCACTATACTATAAAAGATTAAGGGTCATAGAATTTTAAGCTCTGAATAACTAGGGAGGCAGATTTCTGTTACTACCTACATATACCTTTCTCTAGGTACAAAATGACCCTGAAAGCTAGGAGGATAACAGCACTAGTCTTTTTAGAAAAATCCACAAAACCTACAGCATTGCAACGTTTTTAAACTTCTTTTGACAAAAGAAAGTAAGAGTAGATCTCATTGTCATTTCATTTTGAAGTAGCATTTAAAACACTATTCACTGAAAATCAGGGAACTAGAGCAAGGAATATATTAAACTCTTCCCCCTGCTTTTTCATAAAGCATTATTGTTTGGAGAATATTAAGCTACAGGCAGAAAGGTTCTTGACAGACAAAAGTACTAACTGATGGAAAATGATGGCACAGTTCCACATCTGTGGGATAACTCAAGAGATAAGCTGATATTTCTAGCGAAGATTAGCACTGAGTCTATACACATTACGACGGCACTGGCCTCCCTGATGAATCTAATTTAATAGAGTGTAAAAATGGTATTTCATGGCCATCAAACAGATACTGAGTATTCAAAGAGCTACTCATTACTTCCCAGATTCACGTGTGGCCCTGGGTTGACTCTGAGTCACCCCCAAGGGAGATGGGTCTCAGTTGTGCTACCAAGTTCCTTCAGGGTCCTTCCTCCTGCAGAATGGGGACCTGGTGACTACTTTCTGTAATGGTACTGTCTTGAGGGAAGCTCAATACTGTTTGGAATAATTTAATATTTTTGGTCATTTAAAGTGAAACATAATACACATTTATCACATCTATCTGGAATGCCTGAAATATTTTATTAAAAATTCGACCACTCTCCGATTAAAGTTCATGTAGTCCAGATGTTTCTCCCCCTTTTGCTCTTTTTCTCTAGATAATGTTTTGATGATGGGATGCACAATGAGGGCCCCTTGAGAGGGAGGGAGAGACTCTCATTAGGCCCAGGCAGAAG
Source organism: Panthera tigris (assembly GCF_018350195.1). Lineage (NCBI taxonomy): Eukaryota > Metazoa > Chordata > Mammalia > Carnivora > Felidae > Panthera > Panthera tigris. Next base: position 113,423,659 of record NC_056661.1, read on the forward strand.
GCTATATTGGTTCGCATATGTAATCCACTATCTTGTAGGACCATTTTACTTGCTTCTGAGTAACAAAGCAATAGAAGATTCTGTCACAGCAATGCTGTAACACCAGGTTAAACTCTGACATTCTTCTCTTTCCTCTAGGATGATAACAAAGGGTAAACAGGAATGCCAGTTATCTGCTCCCCCTCTCCCTCCAGCCCTATCTCTGGCTGATTAGTTCACACAGTACTTCCATTTTTCAACTACTGATGCTAAGTCACTTTCTTTTTATTTTTCTCAGGGTTAATGAGATATTAAATAAAGACTGTAAGCCAAATAGGGGGCCAGCAACATCGAGATCTGACCGGCCCCAGTGAAAATGGAGGGGTCTGTTCAGGTCACGTAGATCGATAGTGTGAGCTTGTAATCTGTGTGATCTTATTCAAAACAGACAATAAACCATTCTCTGAGGATAAATAAGCCCCAACAGAAGGAAAAGCTATAACCAGACCTCACTCCCCACGTCCACCTGAAGGAACATTGCCTGGGAGCTTTCAGCTTAGTGTGGGTTTTATTTCCTTCAACAGGGAGTCTTTTTAAGTATTAAACTGTCAGCCAGCAATATGACTAGGCTGTCTTTCTTTTTCCTTCCTAAAGTAATTTCATCCTTTAGCAATTTCCCAAGTTAATTTAAATATGAAAATAGAAGGCTTATCTAGAGTATAAAATATGAAAAGCTTTATATTTCAAAACAGTGGCATGCCTCTTTATTCAGTTCTTGGGGAGGAAATTCAGTATCCAACAGTACCCCACCGTTGTCATGGAAACACCTCTGGTAGGCGGCTTCTTATTGTTACTGTGGTCATCCAGCTGCGGACCCAGAAGGGGCAAGCTGCACATTCACTCTATAAAAATGTCTACTCTCCTTTCAGAGGAGATCCAGGGAAAGATTAATATCCCAGGACATAAAATCGTTTACCCCCAGAGAATGCGACGGCCACCAGAGCCAGATCCTCTTCTGCGTGCTGGATCTTTTCTGCCACAACTTTCAGGATCTCATGTGCTGTACTGGAAACTTTTGCCTTCACACTTACATAGGAGTGCTCTGTTATATACACATGGCAAAAAACTGCACACAACAAAAGAAGGGTTAGTAAACAGATAACTGTAGTCAGGTACAGACTTTTTTCAAGTGAAGTCATCTACCTTACTATTCTCTTTAGTAGGAAACATACAGAACTAGATTTACATATTTATGTCTGCACCCAAGTGCCTCAAGGCATACATATATAAATATGTGCTTGCACACACATGAGATGCAGACGTCATCAAGACCTGGTAAATGGACTTAGGCTTCCCAAACTGTAATGAGAGACCCATGTGATACAAGTGTGTGCTCATGGTGGAGATGGCCTGACCCCAGCACAGTAGCATTTGTGGTTCACAAAGTGTAATTTCTTTCAGCATGACTGAGCTTTCCCAAAGCAATATATTAAGGTACCTAACTAATAAATTTTTATGTGACATTCCACTTGTGGATAGTCACAGTGGCTCAATCGGGAATACTGCATTTTGCTGTTAGACTTCTCACAAGCTTATCCAAAAAAATCTGCCGGCTTGCCATGGTTTTCGTGCTCAGGTATCTTGAGCAGTTAATAATGATGTCCCTGAGCAAGATGGTGATGAGTATGGTTTCCAAACAGAAGTCCGGTTTGTAGCCCTTTAAGTTTCATTTTATTGTCTGCAGTGCAAATAATTATTACTAGGACATCATCACTATCAAGGTGAATCAGGGTCCTGGAAAAAAATTTCTTTATGATTTGATAGCAGAAATTGCTTAATAATAGTGGAGATAATTGATACATTATTTGCTTCTTATCCCAGCTCTGAATATATAAAACACTAGCTTCTTTCAAAAAGATAATACACTTAGGTATTCTTCTCTACCATTTTGCAAATTATTTCCACCATATTGCATATTATTTCTCATTTTATGTAAAAAAAATAAAGGGGGAGGGTGCATTTCCTAGAGAAACCTTATAAGCAATTTAAATGGCTCCACAAAAATAAACCCAGGATTGTTTCCACAGAAATGCAAATGAAGCAAAAACAAAACAAAACAAAACAAACAACTATGAGTTTATGTGTAGAAACCTCAAAGTAAATACGCCACCAGAAGGCACTGACAACATTTTGGTTTGGGTTCCGTTGGGTATGTCACTAAAACAACAGCATCTAACAAATAGCTGTTTTATATATGTTGTCAACAGATTTGTGAGAGACACAAAGCTTTTTGCTTTCACAGAAAAATAAAATTTTTGAACCAGACAAAATCCTACAAAACTGCTAAATATGAGCAAAGTTTACAGCTTGCTTATTACTAAACTGACAAACAAAAAGAGGCTGGGGGTCTGGAAATACTTACGCTCTTTGAAACTCAGTTTGGGAAATTTTACGATTAAATTGTAAGACAAGCATGGAGGGCCTGCAACTAAGGAATTAGGAGATAAGCTAATTTTTTTTAAGCTTCCACTTGTTATAGACCATACTTCTTATGCCCCATTACCAGCAGCATTATATACTAACACTACATAGCACAAGAAGCATCCATGTGACGTTTTGTTGTGTGTTGGAGAAGCTGAGCAGATATTAAATGTGCATACATAGAATTTCAGCACATACTGAGAAGTGGGCTAAAAGAGAAAGTCTCCCAGTCACTATAGCATGAATGTTTCAATTATGTTTCCCCAGGTTCTGCACTTCACTCAACCTTGGTGCAAACGGGAGGAAACCATTTCCTGTTCTGTTACAAGAGAGTAGCACAGAATAGCGTGTAAGCACCTTCTGGGGGCTGCAAGGCTGTCTCCCCTGGTGCTGAGTGAGCAGTTGCCTTCAGCATGGGTCACTAGCCCTCTCACTGACCCTCTCACTGAGCAGCGCTGGCACAGGGCGCACGGGGCATGCGGCACTGCCCGGCACAGCCTGGCCACGCAGGGATTTCAGTGCATTTCCTTTCCTTCGCTATGCTCGCCAAGAGTTTCTTCTCTAAATCCCAGGGAATGACTCCGCCAATGTCTTGCACGGTGGCTTTAGTGGACTTTCTAGTCAGTCACAGGCAGTGGGCTGACAGATTATGGGAGAAAGCAGCTAAGAGGAAAAGGAAAATTCCCGGCAATTTTGCGCCTCTCCCTAAGAAAGTTGGGAAGCTCTTTTGCAGGCTCCTTTCCTTCCTTCTCAAATTGAAAATGTCCTTGGCCCCTGGGACACTGCTGTATGGTCAAGACAACTGTAACACTCAAAGCAAGAAAATAAAAACCATCCTGTGGGGTCCTAAGGTGCTTGTCACAGGGTGTGACTGTTGGAAACGCTAAGGGCAGGCCGATGCATTACTGTTGGAGAGTGAAGGTGACTGACCTCTGCTCCACCCACCCCAAACCCTCACAAAATCATACTCACTTTCCTCTGTTTCAGTCACAGTTCCTCTATGCTGGAGCCAGTTCTCCTTAAGACTGAATTGGTGGAAAAGGGCTTTATTCTGTGAGAAGTGAGAAAGAGAACAATGAATGAATGCATTCCTGCCCTTTGGAAAAACCACAGCTGCTTACAGCATGTTCCAGAAGAGCTAGCCAATTTTTCTTTCCTTCTTTTTTTTTCTTTTTAATATGAAACGCACCCATCCAATCTTAGAGGAATAAATAGGGAGTTGCCTCTGTTAACGCATGTGGAGGTGGAGATTCTGAGCAACAAGACAGATCTGGCCAAAGCCAGAAGCGGGCAAAAAGCCCCTATAATTATTCTAGCAACATGCTGGAGAGGGGTGGCATGATTTTCAAACTTTGGCTACTGCAAAATCCATGTATTCTTCTCTAGACATCCCAACATCAACCGTGCATGTGGATCGAGGAGTTCTGGATAAAGCAGGGGACAAAGTTGCATACTTCTGCTGTGGCACCACGACTTGCTTAAGGGAAATAAGTAGATTATTCATGATAATTCTCCACTTGATAGATCAGCTTCTACAAAACCTGTGCCCGACAGTTCACGGTGCATTTCCCCTTCAAGGTGAATAGGAAACACGTTCTTTCTTGCTACCATTTCTCCTTTTGTTGGGTTGAAAGGGCAAAGCTTTTGCTTACTCGACTTCCTCATGCTTGCAGTCAAGATTCTTGCCTGCATCTTTTTTCCTTTTTTCTTTTCCCATCAATATTTCAAATTCAAATTTATATGATTCTGGGAACACTGGGGCAACTCTAAGACTCCAAAAATACTCAGAACGACAAGTCGAGGGCATATGGGTACGACCGGATCTGTACTAGCACAGGGAAACTGAAGTGAAGCAGGAAGGTGCTCGCAAGGTCTAGCCCCAGGCTTCCCTGCCTGCCCCTGTTCTGCTGGAGGCAGCACTCCTTTTCATTATGAAGAAATGCCAGTGAGGCAAGGCAAGGTCTCCAAGCTTGATGGCCCCATTTCAGAGAGAGAGAGGTCTGCCTCACCTTCCTTTGTGGTGAATATTCATCTACAGTGCTGAAAGGAAAAAGGACAAGAAGTCAGTCTTTGTCCCAAACCCTGTGTAATGCAATGATTGTCACAGAAGACTACTTTTCAGGTACTGGGCAGAGGTTTTTTGCTTTTCAAAAAGATAAAACCCAGTATTCATTAGGTCACTAGGTAGAACACCCTTGACATTGGGCTCTGGATTTTAAGCGAACCAGGAAGAAAAGATGCCATCTACTCCACAGGCGTATTTTACTTTCTACCCACAGAAAGTGAATGCTGAGGGAAGAACTGGATTTATTCAGTCCACAGAAACTCTTAAGTTTTCTCATATACTGATGGATTTTAAGTGAAATTATTGTGCTTCAGACAGTTAAGTCAACGCAAGGAGCATCTTTTCCAGAATGTTTCCCTGTGTGGTGGACATCCTGCAGGTCCCCAGCTCAAATCTTCTCCCAGAATTAAGAGATCATCTTCTACCAAAGAGGCAAGAGTCATATCTTCTATCATTTTCTTATTTTAATTAATTATTTCACATTTTATGTAAGTTTTTTTAATGGGATATATCAAGTTCCATTAGTACATCTAATACATTTAAATGTATTAAGCCATGAATTAAAGTTTCTCAAGGGTAACAAGGCCTGTCTTGCAGCAAAGAACAGCTTCCATGTGGAGGATTATTCTGATGTAAAGGTTCTTTTTCTTTTCTGTTTCATGTATTTGTTCACAATCTCATACTGCTCTTAGGTGATGGGGGCTTCTTGTGGTGTAGACTGTGACAAAGGAAGACCACCCAAATTTACAACACGTGTTTCTAACACTGTCCTAAACTGCATCTCATTTCTGAATTTCTAAGTGTGTGATTTTCACGATTGAGGACGAAAACTTCCACGTGATTTGTTTGTGCCCTAAAATTAATTTATATAGACACTTAATTTGCAACAGGATCTCTCTTTACTAAAATTAGGTCAGGCTTTAAATCTCAAATTAGTCATCTGAGAGGCCTGAATTAACATTTTCTCTGAGAAGTGCCTTTGTGACTTCTGAAATCTTAATAGAAGTTTCTCACAACTTGACACACATGTCTTTCATCATGTTTACTATGTACAAACTACACTGTAAATCAGAGAACAGTTTTTCCCTTCAGATGAACTTTGCAGCTGTATCTGAAAACTGATAATGACTTGATGCTTTCATTTACCAAAATTAATAAGGAGGGTCAGTGGTTAAGTCAGGTATTGGCAACTTGAAAGACTAATGATAGATACCTCAGGGATACTTAAACATGCCAAAAGTCATTGAGTAAATGTTTTTTTTTTTTTTTAATCTTTCTAAACTGATAAAGAAACCTCCGGGAATCCATAAAATGGAGCTTTAAAAATGCTTCGTGACTTGCTGAAACCTACCTATAAAATTTTTTTCCTTATTCCATCAGACATAGCTGCGAGCCCCCAAAACATCAAGTTAAATGTTTATATTTTTAACATTAAATAACTTATTAAATAATTGCTTTTATGTACGAAGGTTGTTACAGTTTCTACCGTATTAAAGAGGGTTAAACAAAATAGTCAACAACCTTAATTTTGTATTCATTTTGATATAAAAACAAAATACACAATTTACTATAGAAAAGCTAAGGAATCAAGAAGGAATCCTGATTCAGAATGTTCAAGATGAATTTTAATGTTTTTTTTTTTAATGTTTATTTATTTTAGAGAGGTGGGGAAGGGGCAGAGAGAGAGGGAGACACAGAATCCGAAGCAGCCTCCAGGTTCTGAGCTGTCAGCACAGAGCCCGATGCGGGGCCCAAACGCACGAACCATGAGATCATCACCTGAGCCAAAGTCGGATGCTTAAGCGACTGAGCCACCCAGGCATCCCTCAAGATGACCTTTATAAGACATCCAGGGTGCCTGGGTGGCTCAGCTGGTTAAGCATCTGACTTCGGCTCAGGTCATGATCTCATGGTTCGTGGGTTTGAGCCCCACATCGGGCTCTGTGCTGACAGCTAAGAGCCTGGAGCCTGCTTCGGATTCTGTGTCTGCCTCCCTCTCTGCCCCTCCCCTTCTCGTTCCCTTTCTCTCTCAAAAATAAATAAATGTTTAAAAAAATTTATAAAACATCCAAATTCGATCACGCTTGCTGCTTTCTTTTATTAATGGCAATCCAGAAAATTAAATACTCACTGACGACGGTGCATTCCAAGTATCTTTTGAAATTCTTTCAATTCTTTTTCAAGTATTGGATATTCATACACATCATCCAGTACATTCCTGTATATGGTCTGGGGGGGAAGAAAAGTGGCAGCTGAAATGCCTATTCTTTAAGGATTAAGACTGAGACCATGGTTACCCTGCTGAGGGAACAGGTGGAAAGCAGGGTTATACAGGGGGTTAAACCAGACATCTGTGAGATGCTATGTGGGATTCTACCTCCTAGCCCCTCACTCAATTGTGTGGCTCCCTCACAGCTTTCAGGGGCTTTAAGTAATCAATGCTGGAAACTTACAGGTCTCTGGAAGGCTACTCAAGAGTTCCGTGCCTATTCTATATTTAAAAAAATAATATCCACATCGTCATTTAGGAGGGAAAAATCGATTAAATTCTATTACCTAGTTGTTTTGAAAATAACATTAGTTTAGGGAAAGAGTTGGTTAAACCAATTTTTAAGTGGATGTCTAAATGACATCTGAATTTTGAAATCAAAGTGATTTCCTTCATGAGAGGCAAAATCAGTTTGAACACTTGTCTGAAATAGACCTGCCCCTTGCTTGAATTTCCATTCTACTCCTTCTCTGTGTTAGCCTGTACAGCTAATATGGCTTTGGTGGCCAAGGAATCCAATGGTCTACATACTGTCTCCAGAGAATCATCTGTGTGGAAAAGATATGGCAGCCTATGAACAACTAGAAAAATATATACATTTATCTAATTCCAAATGTAAGTCTAGGTTAGTACCCATTTTGCAAATTATTAGTGCATAAAATTCTCAAAATACATCATGGACTGAAAAACTTTCATAATGCATGTATTGTCAATAGAGTTTTTAAATGATAAATAATTTTTCTTATCCAAATATTATATATGTGGGACTGGTTAGTTCAAACTTAGAGTAAATCTCAATGTATTAATACGGTCAAGTTTTCAAGTATGTTTTATTTTACCTACCTTAATTATTTCATCTGGAATCAAAATTCCCATGAATCATATAAAATAAACTTAAATGAGTGAATGTAAAACTAGCCCTTTCCATTTTTTCATAATGAATTCTTCACCATTAAAAAAATTTCTATGTGCAAAATATCAGGCCTCAAAAATCAAGACATTAATATTTTGAGTCACAGCTTGAACATTACATAAAAGTTGAATGACTACAATCTACAAATGAGATTTTTTGAAATGCATAAATGAAAATAAAATCAGTCATTTGGCATCAAAGAATATCTGGAAGTCACCAGATTACCTTTAAGAACATTTTGGAATGTTCGTCTTCATGTAACCAGTCTTTGTACAGAGCAATCCACTGGGACACGAGATGTAAGACCTTACGTTTCCGACAAGGAACATCTGAGTTTTCTTCTTTGCCTTGATACTTCTTAGCAGAATAGGTGCAAATGGTTAAGAAAGAATATTGCGTTCTTGGAAGTAAAAATATAAAGAGACCTATTTACTGTTTTCTCAAAGTATGCTAAAGCATTTTCCAAAGAATCTACAAGTATCTAAGCATGCCGGAGGAAAAGTATATGTGTAGGAAGAGCAAAAGTTATGCACTGGAAAGAGCTAAAGTAAGTAAACCCAGGAAATGATTTCTATGCACTTGGTGGCAGGTCGTGAAGGTTAATTAGATGATTTGCACTGATAGCTGCTGACACAGTTCCATACAGCAGCATCGGTCAATGTCACCATGAAGAGATTCTAAGAGACCAATGAATTCCTTTTTTTTTTTTATTTAAAAATTTTTAATGTTTATTTATTTTTGAGAGAGACAGAGACAGAATGCGAGTGGGTTAGGGGCAGAGAGAGAGGGAGACACAGAATCCGAAGCAGGCGCCAGGCTCTGAGCTGTCAGCACAGAGCCCGATGCGGGGCTCGAACTCACGAACTGTGAGATCATGACCTGAGCCGAAGTTGGACGCTCAATCGACTGAGCCACCCAGGTGCCCCCTTTTTTAAAAAAAAATTTTTTTTATAATGTTTATTTATTTTTGAGAGAGACAAAGACAGAATGTGAGTGGGTTGGGGCAGAGAGAGAGAGAGAGAGAGAGAGACCAATGAATTTCAAGGGTGGCTCCAAGAGATCTGGTGTCACTACATAGGTAGACACTTGCCATAAAAGTTGGATCAGAACTAGGCCAGGTATCCTCTGATCTTCAGAAATCCACAATTTATAAAACCAGTTACTTCTCAAGTAGTCCCAAATGAGCACAAAGTTCTGGAGCATAATTTGTGATATGATTTAAATGCCCAACCCCAGGAATTTTCTTGGAAAAAAGGGACTGGATAAATGTGCAGACATAATTAAAAAGGACTGCTGATTTTCATTTTCACTGGAATGAAAAAAAGTACAACAGGAACAAACTAAATGCTTCAAACACTGTGGATAGTTAACTAAATTATCACATATGCATTAATAGGCTATTCTATAGCCATAAAACTGATGACCTTATAGTGCATTTACTGACAGTGGATGTTCACAATGTATTGTTGGGCGCTTGGGTGACTCAGTTGGTTAAGCGTCCGACTCGGTTTCAGCTCAGGTCATGATCTCACAGTTTGTGAATTCAAGCCGGGCATCAGGTTCTGCACTGACAGTGTAAAGCCTGCTTGGGATTCTCTCTCTCCTTCTCTCTCTGCCCCTCCCCCACTTGCTCTGTCTCTCTCTCAAAATAAATTAAAAAAATTAAAAAACAAAAAACACACCATGTATTGTTGAGTACGAAAGCAAGTGAGAAAATATGATGGGATGATCCATTTCTGTTAACTATGCTTATTTATATGAAAATTTTCATTACCTGGAATAATATATACTGAAAGTTAACAGTGGCTTCTCAAGGTAATGAGATATCAGAGTACCTTAATTTTTATTATACTCATAAATATTTCCAAATTTGTATACAGTGACCGACCATGTGTTAACTATACTGTTAAAATTGTATAAAAAGAACAACCTCAAAAGCAACGTGTTTAAGCCACAGGAATGAGACAGAAGCTTCGCATTTTCCAAACCAATCTAGTGTTTTTGTTCTCCAAATGATCATTTATGACTATCTTGAATACAATGAAAAGTTAAATCAGAATAGGAAATGCTATGATTCCAAGGACAGATAGGCTTTGGGGTTGCTGGATAGGAATCTACACTCTTTAATGCTGATACATAATTGCAAAATAGAAATATCTATTTCAGCCTTTGTAAATATTTTAAAACATATTTCAGTCACTGTCTCCCCAGTCTGCAAAAACACATTAAGGGCATTTGATTTTTTTTTTATTTCTATCTGTGAAATAAACTCAGGCAAACACACAAAGAGCCTGTTAAAGCTTCTATTTTTTCCTGGTTTTTCTCTAAAAAGGCAAAATATAAAGATTTATATCCTTCATTATTTTCACTTGTACAGATATCATGTTCTTCTTTTATTGTGACTATCATGGCCTGACTAATATAAAGAAAACCTAGAAAATTAGAAAGTACTAACAGCTTCTTTCTTTTAGGTCAGCATGTGTAGTCAAGAGATGAGCTTTTTAGTACCACTGCATATATGTTCTACAATTGTCGACTTGGAGGACAAAGCAAGTTCAGGGACTGACAGTTCAGCTGCTCCTCTCCATTCACAGTTACTACCACTTATTTGTTTAATCTTGTTCTTTCTGCAAGATATATCTATATCTATATCTATATCTATATCTATATCTATATCTATATCTATATCTATATCTATCTATATCTGTCTAGATATAGACATAGATAGATTTTTTTAATGCTTATTTATTTTTCACAGAAAGAGAACAAGCAGGGGAAAGGCAGAGAGAGAGGTGACAGAGGAGCAGAAGCAGGCTCTATGGGGACAGCAGAGAGCCCGAAACAGGACTCGAACCCACAAATCATAAGATCATGACCTAAGCCCAAGTCAGACACTTAACTGACTGAGCCACCCAGATGCCCCAAGATATATTTTTAAAAATGTTTACGGATTAAATTTAACATTTGGATTATTCTGTTTTCTGTATCAGGGTATATTACTCTTACACATTTTTCCCATGCTAGATTATATTGATTTATAAATGTAGCTGGAGGAGGGGAATAGTGGGAAAGCACTGGATAAGATTTACTTTCAGTGTAATGCACTGACCATTAGCTAGACTAAACCTGTGAGCTCACATAATGCTCTTGATGATGATAAAACCTGAAAAGTATAAAATTCTATCACTGTAAAAGTACCCATCTAAGATATCCAAAAACAGTATAAATGGCTCTAATCTGTAAATAATAGTCAAAAAACATGGGGGACAAACAAAAAATAATTCAGACCACTCTTAGAAGGTGATAGGAGGATATATAAGATATCTTCACTAAGGTGTACCAAAAAATCTCTTAAATTAAATATGGATGCCATACTTTTGTTTGTGGTTCGTATTATTTCACAAAAAGCAGAGTCTGCAAGTATATTGAAATAGTCATGTAGGAAGACTCCTGACTTAAAAATGTTATGGATTTCATAAATTTTGATAATTAGTAACAAGACTGCTAAGAATCTGAACTAAATTTTCATATACAACGTCTTAGTGACCTCTGGGTAGCTCAGTTGGTCAAGCGTCCGACTCTTGATTTGGGCTCAGGTCATGATCTCATGGTCGTGAGATCGATCCCTGCATCGGTCTCCTCGCTGAGTACGGAGCCTGCTTAAGATTCTCTTTCCCTCTCCTTCTGCCACTCCCTGGTGCACACAGTCTCTCTCTCTCAAAAAATGTCTGTCAAAGACTCAAAACATGCTTATGGTAAAGTTTTAGAGATTCTTCAGAGAAATTTTATGATGCATTATATTAGTTAGTAACAATCACAAATGATATTAGGATCATATTTAAAAACAATGATTTGAAGGCATTTATTTGCTATAAAACAAACTATGTTGTTCAATAGATGGTAATACTTTTGGGAAAACGTTAGCATTAAAATGTAGAAGAAACTAGCTCATTGATATTTTCCTAAAACACTTTTAATAATTTTTTTAATGTTTATTTATTTTTGAAAGAGGGCAAGCAGGAAAGGGGCAGAGAGAGGAGGACAGAGAACCCAAAGCTGTGTGCTAAACAGCTGTGAGCCTGATGTGGGGCTCGAACCACGAGATCATGACCTGGGCTGAAGACGCTCAACTGACTGAGCCACCCAGGTGCCCCTAAAACACTTTTAAAGTGTAATTCTGAAATTATTACAGAATTTCTTAGTAACACCCACTTGAGAGCTGTGGAAGAAATCTGGTTTAGAAATTTTCCAAATTCAAAACTGCTAATTTTTCAAGATCAGTTTTATGAACTAGTTCTATAAAGTTTCACAAGATCTGTAGCTTTGTGTGCTCTTATGATAACAAAGCACTAAAAACGAATCACCATTTCTAGTTAATGTATTATTAAGAGAGATTTTATTTCAATTATGCCCTTTATGGAGTTTGAAGGTATTCTCTTAAGCAGGAAAAGGCTGTAAAGTAGGAGAGAAATAGAACAATTATTTAACAGGAAAAGAATATTGCCAAGACCATTACCATTGAGGGCTCAATAAAACCTAGGTATACACACACACACACACACACACACACACACACACACACACACACACAAAATCTGTCTTTCCGAAAATGTTCACATGAGCTCAAGTGGAATCTTCAGTTTAGTTTGGTAAAAATCTGACAGTTACCAGGCTTCTTAAATGCTTCTGAAGCACCTTCCTTGAACATTGTGAGTCAAGAGGCCTGTGTGGAAACTCTTGAGTAAATTTACTTGGCTTGGCTTTTTGGCCTTTCCTCTGTTGCATCCCTCCTAGTTAATGCATCAAATCATAAAGCTTCCTTAACTGGTCATTAACCTTCTAATCCCATCCATCATTCTAACAGCACATGTCTTCACAAAGCTCTGAAGAGACGGCAGTTGATTCCAGGGCGTAGTTTAGACCTCCCACCTGGGGGACAGCTGGTCTGATCCCGGACTTGTGGAGAAACGTGCCATCATGTGTGTACGTTCTCTTGCACAAGTCCTCTGGCACTAACCGCTGGCACGAACCTCTGGCACGAACTCACAAGTTCACTTACTGCCAATCCACTCAGCCTCTTGACTCTGGGGTACACCCACTATGCTAAACTTACCTCTAGTTCTCTAAAGTCTTGAGACCTATGTTGGAAGAAAACATAATACAAACAGTACAATTTACCCATGACCTAGAAGGTGAAAACAGCAGCCCTGCTTTCCAGCTCCCCCTGTCAATTCTGTCTCGTGTCGTCTTTTACCTTGGATATCATTACATTAATATTTAACATATCCACACTCTACAGAGGAGCTGAGGAAATTAGGAAAGGCAGTTAATTACTAATGCGAGACATCGGTCTGAAGGGAAGCCGATGCAGCATCCTGAAGTTAATGAAGGATATTGCCTTAGTAGCGCCTGGCACAGGTCATCAGTTGTCATGAAGACCGTGTACGTGAGAAGGAAGTCATCAAGGAGGGTCTCTGCGAAGCAAGAAAAACAAACACAAGGTAAGGAACCAGTGGTAAGAGGAACAACTGCTTCTCCAGCCTCTAAAACAGTGCGTGGCAGAAACATGATACATGGTGGTGGGTGTGGGAGGCATTAGGATAGGAGAATTTTAGCCACAAAATACATCATTTATTCAAGTGAAGATTTTTTAAACTCCTTACACAGAATACCTCATACGTCCATAAAGACGTCATGGAAAACCAATACATAATAAAGTCTTCTGAAAAATAAATTTTACAATATTTCTGGGGTATATACTCCAATCCTACAGGAAATGAAGCCTGCATGTTTTAATAAATTAAGGCTTTCTATTACCTAAGTCTAGGGCAAGAACAATGGATAATAAAGTAGGATAATAAACTTAGAGAACACAGATCAGGTTCCAAGACCATTCACCTTTCTCTTTCAAAGGCATCTGTAAGAAGTTGGGAAAGTGGCAGTTGATGTTGTTACTGCTATGGAGAGAGAGACAGAGCTAAGTCTCACTAAAAATGGGGAGCAGGTATAATGTATCACAATATGCTCCTTCCCAATCCCTTTCCTACCTCCTCAACCAACAAAAACAAGTTTGATTTGTTTTTCTCTCTTGCCTCTTGGCCGTGAGTGTTCTAAGAAAAGTGCAGCTTATATGTCATATAGAATACCTAAACAGGCAAACTCTCATCCCCCAATATCACTTCCAAATTGATAGAAAAAAGATTACATGTAGAATGCAAAGTAGGGCTCTGGCCATAATAGTCTTTATCCACCCTCCTTAACTTAAAATTCATTTTACTATATGATTTCATTTTCATGTCCATTACATTCTGGCCATCAAATTTCTAGATAATTGAAATAGCATTAAGTTGTGAGACTAATGAGCCTGTATACTCAATAGCATTTAAGCTCTCTAACTGCTACTCTAAGTATGTAAGTAGAAAAAATTGCCCAGTATAGAGCCCTATAGCTCTATGTTGAAGACTGAAAAAATTCCAGAATTTTTATAAATAACCAATAACATTTACTGTAAAAGTTGATCCATGTGAAACAACAAAGTTTACGAACACAAAACTCTGCTATAAAGAGGTAGTAAATGACATATACAGTCCTATATCAGTTGTCCCTGCTTCACTAATTCTGTTTTGTTTGGTTGCAGAACATCAAGATAATCCTGATTTACACAAATAAGTGGCAAATGGTAATGTTGTTTTTTTTTTTAATTTTTTTTTAACGTTTTATTTATTTTTGAGACAGGGAGAGACAGAGCATGAACAGGGGAGGGTCAGAGAGAGGGAGACACAGAATCTGAAACATGCTCCAGGCTCTGAGCTGTCAGCACAGAGCCCGACGCGGGGCTCGAACTCACGGACCGCGAGATCATGACCTGAGCCAAAGTTGGACGCTTAACCGACTGAGCCACCCAGGCGCCCCAAATGGTAATGTTTAAAAAAAAAAACAAAAAAAAACAAGCTTGCTTTCTAATTGCAAAATGCCCTTAAGTGAAATGAACCATAGATGTTAAGGAAAAGTATTAAGAAAGGTTTTTTTCAAAGATACTTATTTATTTATACTAAGTAACACTATTCTTTATTAAAAAATGAGTTTGACAAATGGCGCCTATACAGTAAAATAAGCCTACACTTATAATGTTGTATCACACTGCAGTATGTTAACAGTCACTGTTCCAACTTACTATTTCTTGTAAAAGTAAGTTCTCAAACAGATGTGTCTGGGCCTCAGTAGGCCTAAATTAAGATCTATACACTGTAAGTGTGTAAGAGGAAAGAACAGCCCAGTATAGAGCTTTACAGGCAACTGTGGCAATGTGGCTGGTTGGACGATTTAGTGTGAGCGCACACGCACATCCTATATTCACAGAAGAGCCAGGAGCTCTCCACTAGAGCGCCTGCTTACAAAAGTCACTGGCAAACTCTGACTTTCAATGTAATTTCCAAATTCACAGAAGAGATTCCATCTCTACACGTGCATCTACACGTGCACAACAAAGGCGGGAGAAGGTTTACCTAAGACCTGCCCCAAAACTAGTTAATCTGGCAGCATAAGTTCATTGCCTGGTTATCCTAATGGAAAGTTTGAAATATACTTTTGAAACTCTGTGTCCTTCATCACAGTTTTTAAAATAGTTTCAATAGGGGCGTCTGGGTGGCTTAGTCAGTTAAGTGTCTGACTCTTGATTTCAAGCTCAGGTCATGATCTCATGGTTTGTGAGTTCGAGCCCTGTATCTGGCTTTGTACTGACAATATGGAGTCTGCTTGGGATTCTCTCCCTCTCTCTTGGCCTCTCCCCTGCTTGTGCTCTCTCTCTTAAAAATAAACAAACTTAAACAAAACAGTTTAACGGTATAATGTCTGAACCCTAGGATATTTTGAAATACAACTTGAGAAATATCGTATCACTCTGGGACACGACTGAACAGGGATGTTCCCAAAGTCTAACACTGCTTTGTACTAAATGTAGTTGATGAAAATCCTCAATGTCTCTGGTCTAATTAGAAATGGGAGTCTTTTTTGCATACAATGTTAGATACAGGCAGCAAGAATCACAGAGTAGCCTAGAATCTATTTTAGGGTTCTCTGTGGACCCTTATAGATCAGAGCCAACAATATACAGAAAGCACTGGGTGAGGCCCTGAGAACCTCATATACTCAGCATTCAAAATGCAGGTTCAGTCTCTCTGGGATGTTCTTACACTTAGCTAATTTAAGGAGGCTGGAACTATTCTCTAATCAAAATTTACTCCATTAGCAACTGAAATTAGAATGAATGCCATTAAACTTTGACATAACCAATCATTCCATTCTGGAACAGCCTTAGATAATGAACTGAGTGACTCTAAGATTCTGGTTGTATGGTGGCAAAACCATTTGGCATTCAATTCAACTAATCAGCTCACACATGACAATATTTTGTTAAGGGCTTTGACCCAGAAATGCTTTCCCCTAAGCTTCTGCTATATTTAATATTCAACAGCATTTACCTAATTATCTCCTTGCCATAGAAATATTAATTAAAATAAAAACAATGAGGCTACATGAAAACATCTCTGGTTAAAATCCTAAATAGCTAAAAATCCTAATGAATACAACAGTTTCTCAATACCCTTGATTCACATCTTTCCCTACATAACATATTGTTATGAAAATTTTTTTATGTATAAAGATCTTTCCCTTCTTTTTCAGCATTGGTATTTTTTGCTGCACATGAAAGTAAATGAATGATATAATCAAAAGGACACACTTCAGATAAAAATGCATTTTATAACAGCCATGTTTCAAAAAAGGCTGTCCCATGGCATTTAGGGATATTTTTAGAACCACAATGGCTACATAAATGATCCCCTGAAGACTATTAGCCAACAATAGCCATTTAGAAAGAGTAGCAAATCCACTGGCATCGACATTAAAACACTATAATTATCTATTATATTATATAATGCTTAATTAATAGTAATTTAAGACTTAGGCAGAAAAGCACCTTTGTGTATAAAAATATCTCTCATTTAAACAATTTCATAGTTGCCATATACACTAACATTCCGAATAAAAAGATATATTCATTTTGCTTTCCAACTCTGTGAATACCTAGGTATTAATACACAAAAAGCTTTCTTTGAAATTCTAATCATTAAATCAATCACTAAACCGAATCCCAAATTCTTAACTCATCACTGACAAAAATATTCAGCCATCCTTTTTGGAATACTACCCCCCCACACAACATCCCTCCCCCCAAATAAAAGAATATTTATGTTGTGGCTCTTTTAAATATAGGAAGTACTCTTGCAGTATAAAAGAAACATGCTGATAACATACTTATGTTATGTACTTATCATAAGTATGTATGTACTTATCATACTTATCATACTTATTGCTGGAAAGCAAATACTATTACAGTTTTAAGCACTATGTTCACTTGAAATAAAATATATCAATGTGTGGTCAAAATCTAAAGCTTTGATAGAAATGTCTCTAATATTCATGTCTATTATTCACCATAATGATGTTAATATGAGATTTTATCATCTGTTACTGTTTTCATTTTAAGGTGTAAGACGAGAATTGTCTGTTTCTATTTGATTTTATTTGAATTTATTTTTTTCTTTTAAATTTTTAAATGTTTATTTTTAAGAAAGACAGAGTGTGAGTTGGGGGAGGGGCAGAGAGAGAGAGAGATACAGAATCCGAAGCAGGCTCCAGGCTCTGAGCCATCAGCACAGAGCCTGATGTGGAGCTGGAACTCAGAACCATGAGATCATGACCTGAGCCGAAGTCGGTTGCTTAACTGACTGAGCCACCCAGGTGCCCCATGAATGTATTTTTCTTTTATGCAAAAATTAAAGTATTTTCTCATTCTCATTTTAAGTGTATCAAGCACTCAAAATTTTCACTTCTGTAAAACATAAATGTTTCTAGAGCACCCTAAGACTTGTGTCAGTTTGGTACAGATCCTTTTTATAGGGTTCTGTTATGTAAATGTAGTCAAATAAGAGAAACTGATCTAAATGTCTCAAAAAGGTCTACGCTTAATGTTTTTTTCTGGGGGTGGGGGGTGGGTATAAGTGAATTGCCAAGAAAGCAAATGATAAAAATTTTGACAGACAACTGCCTTTAGTAGCTATTTAATCTAAGTATGGTAATGTGAATATTCAACATTTCTATACTAACCCATATTCCCTAAGTACTATTAGCAATTTTGTTTCACCTGTATTTCTACTTCAGATGCAATGGAATTTAAGGCACTTTAAATATGTTCTACTTTAACCTTGATTTCAAGAAGCCAAAAAAACTTTGTACATAAAAGGTCTCATTTCTGGCCCTGGAATGTTACAACTTGCCATTATTTTTTGAGAAGCAGTGCCAAAATGTACCATGTAATTTGATTAAGCACAAGTTAAAAAAAAATTAATGTTCATGATTGAATCATAGGTTAAAGTGCTCCGCTGTTAAAAATATGCTTCTTTCTCAATGAATTTTCCATTTCTGAAAGCGATATTAATGACCTCAAATGCAGCTGTTTACCACAGCTTTTAAACTCACTCAATTCCTGTATACTTTTACAGTTCTACCAGAGTATTCCTTAACTATTCTAAAACCACCAAATCTTGAGCTCTAATTTTAGTTTTCAATATTGATCACACAAGAAACGCTTATTCACTTAATGCTATATCGAATCTGTCTGAAAAGTCACCTCTTTAATGACAGGAGCTTCCTCCAGACAGAACTTGGGTGGCACTCTTCAAGTAACGAAATCTATTTTACCTTGTAAAATTTGGTTTTGGAATCCCATCATTCTTTCCTAAGGAAAGAGTATACCAAAAATCATGTTCTTAACTGTATTACATTGCACATGCTGCCTTTTACAAATGTCACTAGAAGGAGCATGGACTAATCAACACAGGGCTTGCCTACCTTCTCCACACCAAGGGCCATGTTTGCAGGTCACCGTGGGGGTAAGGGAGGTGACAGGTCCCATGAGCTCCTACTGGTTCAGCCCTCAGCTGCTCTCAGTGTCCAGGCACAATTATAATTATAACCCATTTGTGGCTTGTGCATGCATGTGTCTGCTAAGCCTGCTGGGAGCTTAGAAAACAGTGTGAAAAATACAAAGGGAATCGGAGAGCTGAATTTTTACCTGTATGGCCTTAGGCATTGTACTTAACCTCTCAGGGCCTTAGTTAAGGCAGCTGTAAACTGGGTATCACACCCACACCTAGCAGAACTGCAGCCAGGATGAAACAGAATAATTTATCTAAAGCATCTGGCAGAGAACCGGAATACATCAGGCACTCAGTAAGTCCTCTCTGTTCTTTACTGTCATAAAATAATATTTAGATCCTGTCCCAGTTCTCCAAATGCCACCCATCAACCAAGAAAAACCAAGTATTGAGAACTGACTATATATAAGACATTTGTTAAGAAGGGACTAGAGGGTAAGAGACAGGAAAACATAAGAATGACCCACGGTTTCATGCTCATAATGAGTTAGGGAGTTGAGACATGTATCCCCAGGAAGTAAATTTAAATAAGGTAACATTTCAACTGGGCAGCACAAATCATAAATGTTGCAGGGGATGAAGGAGACTCCAATATCCCAGGGAAGGTTTTACCAAACAGGTAGCATATGGGATGACCTCTGCACGTGTAAGAAGTATGGAGAAAGAGGTGAAATAAACATAAGTATGGAAGTGACTGGGGGTGGATCTGTGGCTGAGTCACAATCTTATGGTCTTTGGGCCTTCTCTAGCCCTTAAAGATGTTTTTTTGTTGTGTGACAGTATTTAAAAATCAGAAGATCTGGCAACACCAGGTCTGCATGTCCTACAGCAACCATGGTTTAGAGCTGAGTTGCCTTCTTCATGCTGGGCGTACCAGTTTATCATGGCTCTGCCCTCACTGGCAAGTCACTTATTCATATTAGCTGTCTGTGGACAGGCAGGTTCCTAAGTTTTGGTCTGGGGTATAGTTGTGAAACAGTAATGGAAGAGATCACATGGCCTAACTGAGAAATAAAGCTAGAAAGTTGGTTGGAGCCAATTCCTGGAGGGTGTTTGAGCCTTTGAATAAGAAGCCTGGGGCTTGTTTTATAGAAAAGGGGAAGTGAATGGAAATTTTCAAGAGGAGAAGTGACAAGAGATAGAGATTACACTTGCTCTGTCAGGACAGTCAGGACAGTCACACTGGATAAAGGAAGAATAAGGAGAGGGAAGTTTACTTTAAATGCACTGAATTTGAGTACTCTAAGGCTACTTTAAACGTTTATTTAATTTGAGGGAGAGAGAAGGTGCACACGTGCATAAGAACCCGAGAGGGGCATAGAGAGGGGGATAGAAGATCCGAAGCTGGCTCAGCACTGACAGCAGTGAGCCTGATGTGGGGCTTGAACTCACAAACCATGAGATGGTGACCTGAGCTGAAGTCGAACACACAACCAACTGAACCACCCAGGTGCCCCTATGGCTACTTTAAAGTGAAGATACTGGGTAAAAATATCAAAGACCAGAGCTTGCTAAAGAGGTCTGGATGATTATGGCAGCTACGGTAGGAAAAGAGTGTCTGGGATGACATTAAGTGTCATGTCAGATCCACTGTGAGGGAGTTGTAAGCAGGGGTTTGAGGTGAGCTGGGGTGGATGTTCACATTTGGGCAATGCTAAGAGAATTCAGGAAGGAGGAAGAGAAGAAAGACACAAACAGGAGAACAGGGAGACATAAATGTCATAGAAGCCAAAAAGAAAGGACGAGTGGAAGACAGCACACTGTGAGTGTCAAAAGTTGCTGGAGGGAGGTTCATCAGCCTGAGCATTCAAAGGTCACTGGATTTGGTGTGTAAATGGTCCCGGTCTGGGACACAGGGAGAGATGCCCCTTGGAAAACAGTAGGGGCATGCCCTTTTAGTCCTTTAGACTGAAAGGAACTAGGGATAGTCAGATAATCAGCCCTCATACCATCTATCACACTGTTTTCCCCCAAAGACTCTTCTCGCAGTTATAGCTCATTGATTAGTAACAGCAGTTGCTCTCACAAATAAGCCGGGAGGAAAAATTTCTTCATGATCAATCCAAGTATCATTTTATTTAACAATATAGATTAGAACGTGGAAGTACCACGGGTATGGAGCTTTCAATACCAATCTGCCAGCATCTACCAACAAAAATTAATATCTAGTTGCAAGATGCACTCAGTCTAACATAGTCAACTGTCGGAGGTGCTCTGTCTCCTATGATTAACATCACACAATACATTCTTAAAGATACGATCTAGGTTACTAAGTGCTTGTTAACTCAACATTCCAAAACTTCATGAAACAAAGAAAACACTAATTTAAACATTAAATCTTAAATTACAAGTCTGGGGCCTGGTTATTTCAAGCAATAACTCTAATACTGGACTCAGCTTAGGACAAGGTATGATTTTTTATCTCCCAAGCACCAAGAAGAATCTCTATTATCAGCTTTCTTCCCAAACTTGAAATATATCATCATTCTGGATGTTAATTTTTCCACTCTGGAAATCAGAGGAGTAAAATTTTATTTATTTTTTTGTTTCTGCTTAACAAAAACTCTAGAGATACGAGAGAGCAAGAAAGAGAGAGGAGAGAGAGAGAGAGAGCAGGGGAGGGGCAGAGAGAGGGAGACACAGAATCTGAAGCAGGCTCCAGGCTCTGAGCTGTCAGCACACCCAAAGCCTAATGCGGGGCTTGAACCCACGAACCATGAGAGCTGACCTGAGCCGAAGTCAGACGCTTCACTGACTGAGCACCCAGGCACCCCCAAAACTATGATCTTTAAGAAATTAAACACAATTAAACATAACTAAGCCTCTTTCTAAACAATCTGGCACAAGATCTTATATAAATTGAAAATGTCTAATATAAGAAAATTTACTTTACTCTAAAATTTCCTTTACGGTTTAGTCCATGTTTAAAAATGTTTCTAAGACAAATATTTCAACCAGTGACTGACAGCTGGGACACCTGTGTGCTCTGGGTTCCAGACCAGCCAGGGGAGCTCTTTTCAGTAACATATGGCTGCTTTCTTTCTCACTCCAGTGAAAGGGAGACTGGTGCATTACGGTCACCAAGAAAGGTTTGGTCACAACTGTTGAGTGAACACCTATGGCTTGGGGTTGAGCACTGTGCTCACTGCTATGAAGAAGGCCCAGTTTTAAGGCCTCAACTTTCACAGGGTTTGGAATTTAATCAGTGACATCATAAAAGGACCACATAAGGCAGCCCACTAGCAGCAGATGAATATCCCATTCATGGGAATGTCTGACCAAACCTCCACCCTCTCTCCCATCATCCCCCACCCCCATCCAGCACACGTTTTAGCCCTAGAGAACCCCAAATTGTCTTTGAACCTCACCTATTCCTTAGTGTGCCCCAGGAAGCCAAGGGTAGCATCATTCTATGGGCAATGAGGAAAAGTAGAGAAGAGAAGATAGCTATTCTGTTTCAACATAATGAAACAGCCACCCTCGACTGACCACATACTGGGGGCTGTACCATGAGCTTTACCCACATGATCTGTGCTCCTCAAATTCTTTCTAGGAGGCAGGTCTTGTACTCTGTTTTGCAGAATGGTGACATCGAGTCTGAGGTAAGTAAGGTGAATAACTACTAAGTTGTTTCAAGTTAGTATCATTACGGGCCTACGTCCCAAGGCAGGCTGATCCCCAGCACAGGATTTCACTGAACTCTGCTCTTCTGAGGCTGTGAATCCAAATGGTCCATACTGGGGGTAAGGGAAATGGATGCACATGAACATCCACTGGACAGATGGACAGATATAGGAACTTGGCCTTTTTATTGGCCTTGAATTGCCAAAAATGCCCCTATAAAGTCATTTTCCATCTATGTGCCAGTATGCTGGAGTTCCTTTATGCCTACCCGAAATTTATTTTGTTTTTATTTTCTAGTGAACACCTGACAAACAGCAAATAGCTATACGGGATCAGCCAATTTCCTTTTCTAAAGGCAGAACTGACAATCACACGGGAGAATTAAGATAGTCCACAAACTCCTAATGCTCTTAAGATGTTTTAATGGCCATTTACACATAATTCTATTTTAGAAGGTTGAAATGTAAAGGCAGAAACTGAAACAATGTTTTAAAATGGTCAAACCATAGGGGCGCCTGGGTGGCTCAGTCGGTTAAATGCTGACTTAGGCTCAGGTCATGATCTCACGGTTTGTGGGTTCAAGCCCTCCGTCAGGCTCTGTGCTGACAGCTCAGAGCCTGGAGCCTGCTTGGGATTCTGTGTCTCCCTCCCTCCTGCCCTTCCCCCATTCACACTCTGTCTCTCTCTCTTTCTCTCAAAAATAAAATAAACATTAAAAAAAATTTTTTTAAAGGTCAAACCATAAAACTCTTCCTTTCTTTCTAGATGAACTTTTCCATATTAAACATGACAAATACTGAGAATCATTAGTCACATTTTATTTTGTCCTTTCTTTCTTAAAAGAAAAGAACTGATTTCCACATCAAAGTCTTGGCTGTTCCTCACCTCCGTGACCACCTCTGCCTATCCCTCCAACATCTGGGTAAATAAGCCATTAAACATGTACTAACTGCCACTGGTTAAGATATTTTTGTCTTTCAGCTAAAGGCACTCATATAAATTCCTTTGTCTAAAATGGTTCTAATAAGTTAGTTTTGTTTAGAAGTAAATATACTACTCACACATCTAAGAACACCCTTAGGCCTTTCTCACAGCATTGGAATCACAAGATTCATGGTGATTTGACCCACATCGAGCAGTTATGTTACAGGCACATAAGAGTTCTGAAATATCACCAAGAATATAGTAATACATACTATAAGCTATCTTTAGGAGAAGAAATTTAATGTGTGCTATTGTTAAACTTCATTGAAACCATAATATGTGAAATATTTTTTAATATATGTTTCATATGCTTTGTGAAAAATATTTCTAACAACTTGTAGGGAGAATTTTGGTGTGAAAGATGTAGAGTTCTCAAACATGAATTCAGTGGCTCAAATCAGATACGAGAAAGGTACTTACTATTAAGTACTCTTTGCACGTTAATAATACATGAGATCACTGTCAATAGTCAGTGTTGAGAAGACTACAAGAGCAAATCCAAACTATTTTATAGGCTTTAAAAAATGATCACACAGTGCTTTAAATCACAATACATTTATATTCCTTTGAAGAGAAGAAATATATAATCATGGGTGCACCTGGGTGGCTCAGTCAGTTAAGCATCCGACTCTTGATTTTGGTTCAGGTGCTGATCACACGGTTCTGAGATCAAGTCCCCCATGGAGCTCTGTGCTGACAGCACGGAGCCTGATTGGGATTCTCTGTTTCTCCCTCTACCCCTACACCCTGCTCATGCATGCACTCTCTTTCTCTCTCTCTCTCAAAATAAATAAACTTTAAGAAAAATATATATATAATCATGGCCTGGGATCTAAAGTATCAAAACAAACATAAGCTTCCATTTATTTATTTATTATTAAAACAATTTTTTTTAATGTTTATTTATTTTTGAGAGAGAGGCATACACAGAATGCAAGCAGGGGAGGGGCAGAGAGAGAGGGAGACACAGAATCCAAAGCAGGCTCCAGGCTCTGAGCTGTCAGCACAGAGCCCAATGCGGGGCTCGAATCCACGAACTGTGAGATCATGACCCAAGCCAAAGTCGGACGTTCAACCAAATGAGCCACCCAGGCACCCTCATAAGCTACCCCTTATAAAAATTACATACCACTTTTCATTTGTTTAGGAATCAAACTTTGATTTTTCTTGGCCATATTGCTCCCCAGATATTTTAAAACCAAACAACATATTCCCAGCTTCACCTGCAGCTAGATGTGGCTATGACTAAGATAAAAGCAGAAGCCGTGCGTGATGGACACGTGTGTTCTTGACCTGCTCCATCCTGCTATCTGGACTGGGATGCTAGCATCCATCTTGATTTCAGAACATAAAGGCCAGACTCCAGGGACACTGGAGCAAAGAGCAGGAAGGAGTCTCAGTCCTGGCTGATTTCAGAGTGGCCTCACTAGTTCTACCAGCTCTATACTGCACTTATTTTTATTTTCACATGAGAGAGAAGTATCCTTCCACCTTAAGTTACCATCAGTTTTTCTGTTACATACAGCCTTCCTAATAACAAATAATAAATTAACAAATCATATATACACAAAGAACATTTTCAGGAACTCAAACACATGATAAGCAGTGCTTCTCACGTTTCTCTATTATCAAAGCAGGAAAAGCACATTTAAGGAGAGATAAGTATTGTGAATTTATCCTGACCTCACTACTGTGGATTTCTAGAATATGCTGATGAAGAACACATTTGCCTTGCATGTTTTTCCCCCCAAAAGAACAAACACACTCCCTAGGAGACTATAATAGAGCAAATCGTCATAACAATTCTGAGATGTGTGCTAGCATTATGCCAGTCAGCACTGGCAGAACTTGAGCTAACTAAAGTATTTTTATGGAAGTCAACACAGTGGTAAACAAAATGGCTTGCAATGCCTTTAAATTCAGATCAAATTGCAACAAGACACAAGAGGGTGTATTTTCTATGTCCAACTCTGGAGAAGAGATCCAAAATTAGCGCGAAAAAATCTTCATCATGTTTCTTATTTTTTCTTGACAAAACACGTTACACTATATTGACGGTATCTATATCGATACCAAGCAAGACAAGAAAATTTAGGGGCAAAAATTTAACTCGCTTTAAGTACTAAGCAAATCTCTCTTTATAACAAGTATATTTAAGGCACATTGAAAGGCACGTAATTAATGAAGGAATAGACCAGGTGCTTTAATATTAGAACTGCTACCTATCATGAGTCCTGATACATGTAGCCCTTGCACCAAAAACGACATTCACTTAAGGCTGAGAACTTAAGTAGAGATACCCAGCCAAGTATGCAATAGGCAATTTTAACTTATACTTTTCATCTTCACTCTAAGTGAAACTCATTTACAGGATTAAAGGATTTAAAAGATTCATAAAGTATCCTGTATGAAGACAACAGACAAGAACAGTTAAGTCTGAAGCAGAAAAAGATACAGAATTGCTCTAAAAATAATTTTCTATCACTATTCAGATTACAATAAGATATTTTGGGGATTACAAGATATTTTAGTTTTCTACATTTTCTGTTCACTCATATTTAACCATTCCCTCTAATTTCATATTTATTGAAAGATTTGGGGGAAGGCCTGCCAGCCAAGAAGCAGCGTTATGTGTAAGGCAAAAAGCTGCAAACAGAATGAAAAGAATGGTTTCAATTGTAGAGCAAGAAAGCCCCAAGGGCAGAAAATGAGGATAATGGGAAATGGGAGGGGAAGGTTATAATGAGAAAGACTGCAAAGAGAAATGAGAAAAAGCTCAATTATAGGTATGTTAAAGGCAAAAATTCTCCTGCTCAAAGAATATCCCTTTCAGACATGTGGTTGTCAATTACAGCAATTCTGTGGCACTGCACCCTTTCAATGAAGCAGTAATTCGA
Source organism: Panthera tigris (assembly GCF_018350195.1). Lineage (NCBI taxonomy): Eukaryota > Metazoa > Chordata > Mammalia > Carnivora > Felidae > Panthera > Panthera tigris. The sequence continues at coordinate 113,449,868 of NC_056661.1, forward strand.
TTGAAACATGCTGTGAGATTAACATGCGGTGATTATAATCAACAAATTGCCATTCACTAACATTTCTCCCTCACACTTAGGAGACTACCTCAAGTACACACTCTTCTACAGAAAAATCACTTAGAATTTTTTTTTTTCTGATAGAATGCTAGTTTTACTTGAGGAAGATGGCATAGCATTTTATGATTAGTTTTTTAATGTTTATTTATCTTGAGAGAGAGCAGAGGAGGGGTAAGAAAGAAGGAAGAAGGGGAGAGGGGGAGAGGGAGAGAGAGACACAGAGAGAAAATTCCAAGCAGGCTCCATGCTGCCAGGGCAGAGCCTGATGTGGGGCACAACCTCACAACTGTGAGATCATGACCTGAGCAGAAATCAACAGTCAGTCGCTTAATCATCAGAGCCACCCAGGCGCGCCGGCACAGCATTTCAAATAACACAAGGACATCGTATGATCTCACTTCAAATCTTTCAAGTGTCTGGGGAGGTGACACACAAGATCTCTGAGAGAGAGAGAGAGAGAGAGAGAGCGAGAGAGAGCGAGAGAGACACGGAGAAAGAGAAAAGAGGTTTTTTCATCCTTTGACATTGACTTAGACTCCAGTAACTTCAGTTGGTGATGTTACAGTAAAACTATGGCCTTGCTAAAATTACTAGATTGCCAATTCTATTGACACAGTATATTTTATCTTCATGAATTTTAGAATCTGTTGCTCCTTCCAATTTGCTACTCCAAACATGCCTGTGTTATACCACACATTTAAACAAGTATCTGGAAATGCAGGGGGACACCAACAAAATCGTAAGTGTCTGCAGTGCAGTATTAAATATACCCAAAGACCCATAACTAAGAAAATATGTTAATTTTACAAACTTGGGAGATTTGGGAAAAGCATCACTTTTTTAAAGGAATAGAAATCCATTTTCTTTTTAAAACAACAAAAAGGAAACAACAAAATATAAGAACAAAAATCAGTACCGAACTAACTAAAAATCTGTACAATAGAGATTCTTACTAGGTATATATTAGGGAGACAATATGAGAACTAAACAAGCTGTTACCTTTCTCAAATTTATTTTTATGAGAGAAAATTCAAGTTATACTGAGGATCTGTGTTTCAAAAGCAACCTGCATCCTGTATCAAAGAGACTCAATAGATTTAAGACAGTATTTTCTTCCTGTAATAATAAAGCTGAAGACTCTCAGGGCTTCATTGATTCTACATGAACTTTGTGTCTTATCAGACAGGGCCTTTTATATAATTTATATTTCAAAATAGATTGTAATTTTATATATTCAGATTCTTTGAAAACTGACAATTCATGTACCAGAGTATTTTATTATTTGTAATAATTTATCCTCCAGCCATTCTAGGAAATGAGAAATTTACTCAACGGTAAAGAAATACCTAAGGTTCCTAACAGTATCATCAAATTGGGCATCTGAGGTGAAGGGAAAGCAAATAAAATGTAAATAAGGAAAATAAAGCAAATAAAACGTACAGCAGTGAATGAAAGAGAAAGCCCATTCATTTCTACATCTCTCACACTGGGTGCAGTTTACACAGAAAACCCCTCATGGTTCACAGTTTGAGAACATCACCACCAGGACTGACTTTACAGAAACAGCAGTCCCATGTGAATTTCATTTAGAATTCGTGTGAAGGAAACTCTGAAAGACCCTCTGCTTCACCTCCAGGCTCTAGGATAAGAACTTCACTCAAACCATCAGAAAGTGGTGATATTTTCCTTATAAGTATTCAAAGAAGAAAATCTAGAAGCTTGTTGAGATGTCCAGGTTTTTCAACATCCTTAGAGTCAAGAGGCTTAAGACTTAACGTCTCAGGTAATTCTTGCTCCGTATGTATTTCATTTTCCCTTTCTTATCTTCAGATCCTCTTGAAATTAATTTTCCATAGCCTACAATATTTTAGTTTGCTTCTAGTGTGCTCTAGACTATAGCTGAACACAAAATATGGGAAGAGGTTGTGTGGATTCAACATGAAAATGATGCAAATTAAAAAAATGCGTTCCAGTGATCTGTTCGCATTCTAAATATGAATTGTATGCCTGGAAAGTATGCTGTACTCCTACTTATATCTTCATCCATTACACACCTTCCTTTGCCCATTGGTTATGCAGTAATGAAACGTTCACATTTCCATTATTAATCAGTGCATGTTAATGACCTTATGCTTCAGCTCTGTCTCACTTCATTTCACCTTGCTTCATCACCAACAAGAGTATTAATTAACCCACGATCTACTGGCAGCGTAAAAGCATCAATTCCCTTGTTATCATACATAATATCACATGTTTAAAGGTGGTGTGAATAGATTAGATCAGATGGTGAGTACCTCAAATGAAATCCACGGTCAAAATATGATTTTTAATCACTTCTCATGTAAATGTTCTGACATAGCATCAGCTAGTATTAGGGTCTCTTCCTTCCCTTCTTTTGTAACCTTCTTGAAGCCCTTAGCTCACCCAGTGGCCATCCTGCTCACAGCTGGAAACCAAGAAGCAGGTCTTTGTGCGGAGATTAGAGCACTCTTAAGTAGCTACTGAAGCACCTGATTTGGGGTTTATAGCTAGAGTTGAATGGTTATGTTTTTACTTCCATTATGCCTTTTATCCATGACTCTATTCACTAGAAAAAAAATGATCTCTGGAATAAAGCTAGGGATACACCTGGGTTCATTTCCAGATTCAAATGATCATTCTATCTCTGTAGCAGCTTAGTTAACTTCTTCTACCTTAGCTTCTATGGCCATGAGATGGGGATAATTATCCTGTAAAAAGATCCATCTGCAGGGCACCTGAGTGGTTCAGTTGGTTGAGCATCCAACTCTTGATTTCAGCTCAGGTCATGATCCCCAGGTCATGAGATTGAGCCCCACATCGGGCTCCACACTGAGCATGGAGTCTGCTTAAGATTTTCTCTCTCACTCTTTCTCTTTCTCTCTCTCTCTCTCCCCCCACCCTCTTCCCTCCCTCTCTCTCTCTTCCCTCCCTCCTCTACTTGTGCATGCTCGCTCTTTCTCAAATAAAAAATAAAAAGTTTATGAATAAATAAAATAATCCATCTGATGGAGAGGATGTTTGGATAAATGGAGGGCTATCTTGAGTAATTTCCAAATCCTGGCTCCCGAATCTGGAAGGGACCTCAAACATCACGTGGCCTAAGTCCTCTGCTTTTGTTAATGAGGCACCTGAGAAGAAAACTTCTACATAATTCTCATTATCTCATTATTTGTCAACATTAATTTACAAAGTTTCCCAATGCTTCAATTATGGTCTCCGTAATAATTCTGCGTATTAGTAACAGGGAGGGAAGTTAAGGGAATTGCCCCCAAACCAGACCAAAACAAAACCCACAGTACAGAGTATACAGCAGAGCAGAAACTATATTTTCCCATGAACACTTTTACCTCCAGCTTTGTCTCAACAGCACTTTGGGGATTTTCATGGTAACTGTGGATAGCTATCTCAAGCCTTGGCTTTATCTGGCAAAGTAAGCCTTCACTGAGCAGCGATGCTCAGCATCTCAGGCATACCCACGGGGGCTGGAGTTGGTGCTAATGAGTTTATTCTGCTGTTGACTTTTTTATTAAAGCATGTATGCAAACAAAATTAACCTCATATTTAAATGTGGCAGTTTCATAAAGCTGAAAAAGACCTCAAATGGCAACCTATCTAGTTATATGTCTATGAGAAAGTTATTTTCACAGGTGAAGATGTTAAAAGATGGTATCAAACATTTCCGTGGATGCAGATTCTACGGCTTCTAGTTCCAGCTACTACCATCTGGGGACACCTATACCTATTTCAAATTTCTTTCTTTCTTTCTTTTTTAATCTTTATTTTTGAGAGCTAGAGACAGAGCATGAGCAGGGGAGGGGCAGAGAGAGAGAGGGAGACAGAGAATCGGAAGCAGGCTCCAGGCTCCGAGCTTTCGGCACACAGCCTGATGTGGGGTTCAAACCCACGGACCGTGAGATCATGACCTGAGCCGAAGTCAGTCACCCAACTGGCTGAGCCACCCAGGTACCCCATCTTCTTCTTCTTTTTTTTTAAATTTTTTTCTTTTTAACGTTTGTTTATTTTTGAGACAGAGAGAGACAGAGCATGAACGGGGAAGGGGCAGAGAGAGAGGGAGACACAGAATCGGAAGCAGGCTCCAGGCTCTGGGGCTCGAACTCACGGAGCGCGAGATCATGACCTGAGCTGAAGTCGGACGCTTAACCGACTGAGCCACCCAGGCGCCCCCATCTTCTTCTTTTTTATTAATGTTTATTTTTGAGACAACAAGAGAGCTTGTGCACGCACCGTTGGGGAGGGGAAGGGAGACAGGGAGACAAAGGATCCAAAGAGGGCTCTGCATTGACAGCCTGACAGCACCAAGCCGGATGTGTGGCTCGAACTCAGGAACCGTGAGATCATGACCCGAGCCAAGAGTCAGACCCTCAACAGACTGAGCCACCCAGGCACCCCTCAAATGTCTTCCTTTCTCTTTTTTCTTCAATTAAGTCTATGTCCTTTGGTTCTGAACTTTGTTGAAAATAACCAATCGTTTCATGTTAATTCTCTAAAATACTTTAAATACATCAAAATTTCCTCTAGCTTATTTTTAAAGACATGCGGATATAGTGATCCTAAAATAGTGCCTGTAATGATACTGGTTAACATTTAATATCCACCATTTTCCTATTTGCTTTTTTGTCTGAATCCTCCCACTGGAATATAAACCCCATGAAGGTAAGGAGTTTGTTTACAACTGCATCCCCCACATCTAGGACATAAAGAAGTTAAAGATATTTGCAAAATGAAGGAATTAATTATTCCTAAGGTATTCATTCATGGGCATACAGAAATTGAGTAATTAAAAATGCACGGTTATATTTTATCACAGAATTAGTGTATAAAGTTAAAAGTAAATTATGGGGATGGCTAGTATAAAAGATAGGATGTAGTGTATTTCACCACTGGGGCAAAACTGCCACTTTTCCTTGGCAACAGACTATTTCTGAATATCCCAAGATGGCTTGGTAATAAAATTCTATAAATGGATTTTACTAGTAGGTGATAAATCAAAGCCATTCTTTGGAAATGTTATAGTATATAAATTCTCAAAGGAACTTAAAAAGTTTCCCACTGAGCAAGGTTATACACAAACACACATAAATCACCACCAGGTATGGCCACTGAGCATGGGTTCCAAGCTTCCTCCCCCATCAACATTCTAACTGCTTTGAGTCCAAAGACAGGCAGCAATAATAGAATATGAAGGTAGACTAAATAGCTAACATCCTTGTACAATGGGTAAGTGATAGTGATTTCAGCGTAAAGTGACCACAAGCTTCCGGAAACTGTCTGCATGAATTCTAGGGTCTCTCCTCCAGATCTGGAATTCTATGGTTCTGTGACATTTGGAAAGATGTTGATTAGATCCTTTTGAGTGAAGGTGTTTTAGTGATGAAAGATATCTCAAAGATCATCTTTTGTATGGTTTGCTCAAGGTCTCAGGAGCCCAGATCTGGGGGGGGACTCCAGACTTCAAAATCTCAGTTTAGTACCCTTTCTACTCTGCCATGTGCAGAGTTTTCCTCCTTCCTAGAAACACTATTTCTTGCAGAAGTAAGCATCTTGGCTGTGAGACATAAGGGCCACCCAGGGATTTTTATGGTGTGACAGAATCCTGCCAAAAATCCAAGTGGGTTTGGTTCACTCTATCATCACCTCCTCATTCCAAACACTGAGAAGTCGAATAAACAGCTGTGTGTCCAGGACCTCCGTCTCCCCCGATTTTTTTCCTTTTTTAAAAACATCATTTCAGTGGATGGACCAATCGGGTAGGTTTGTAAATTGTGAAATTCTTAGGCTGCAGAGGCTCAGGGACAGGGACCAGTGGACATGAGGCTGACCAGTGGACATAAAGCCCCGAAGAGGGGTTGGAGAGTAGAGGGGAAGTGGAGGAAAGGGGAAATGATGCCCCTCACTCCGAGGCAAATATATATTTGAAACTATTAGAAACTTGGAATAAATCTTAAAAAGCTGCTGGGGGTGGGGCGGTAATGAGACAAGGTCAATGTTCTATTTCCGTGGCTCTCCTATCTGGCTGCATATCAGCATCACTTGGGGAGCTTTTAAAGCCAGTAAATCTTAGGTCCCATCTCAGGCCTACTGAATCAGAATCGCTGGGGTGGGACCCAGGTGTACCACCATCTAAGAATTTTCTATGCCTAGTCTCGACAAGTTTTAGTTCTGCAAAAGCTATGCTTCACAGTTAATACTGTCTTCTTCTTCCCAGAGGCAGCCTGGCACAGAAGTAACAAAAATCTTTCCAGAAATCCTAAAAGGTAAGGGAATCAAGGAAGAAGTTCACCTAAATTATCTTCTCTCTTTCCAATGACCGGGAGAAAGGCATTCTTAATTTTTCTTCCCAAGAAATGTGCATCAAGTGCTTATGACAGGCTTGGTGCTAGCCAGGAAGAAGATTAGAAGAGTTAATAAAAAATGAAGTGCCTGTCCTAGCTTTCCTGAAGGTTCTACCAGTGCATTGCCTTAAAAAAAGCCATTAAGCTGGCAATGCAGATTAACTTCTGGACTCTATCGATGGAGTGAGACACCCCTAAATATAAGCCAGGTACTTTCATTGTTGCCTCACTACAAAGATAAGGGACTCAGTTCCTCAATGATGTGCTCAACCTCCTAGGTGCTGCTGAAAGCATAGCACCAACACTGAGGCAAAAGTAGGCATTTGCACACCGAGTATGTGACCACAGACTATGTGAGTTACTTGTCAAGTAACCAAACCAGCCACACTCTGAAGAAAGCAGGTCAAGCCTAAAAGGATTGAGCTGGTCCCAACCATTCTATTCTCTGTTCGCTTTTCTTAAAAACCTGTAACCTTGAGTGCGTTTGCTTCAAAAGGATGCATAAAGAATAAGGAAATGGAAAAAATAGAGGGGAGCAAATAATGTATTTCCCCTTGTGTTCTCCCTGAGGTAGATTTGTCATAATGCAGATTCAGAAAGAAAAATCAATAAGAAGGTTTTTCTTGATGTAATCCATCCAATACATAATTTCCCCCCTACTTTGAACCAGAAGTCATTATTCCCAACAGTAGCATCCCTAAACAAAACATATTGTATCCTTTCCAGGGAGGGCAAAGAGTTAACTAGGAGCAGGAACCCTGTAGACCTTACAGACCAGGGCTGGCTGGGGGGTGGAGGGGGTGGGAGGACTCGCTCTTCTATCCCTCCAGCCTCTACTCACAATTCCTTGTTTTTCTTTCTCCTTGCCCGCTTTGTAATTGTCCTGGGCTGAGAATGCTCAGTGATGTCTACCCTCTGGGAAGATGAAAGACAGAGCTGCTTGATTTTTCCCTGTCATTCCAAATGTTTAAGTCAGAACCTGAACCTTGACAGAAAAGGTAATCTTTGAAAGCTGCTTCTGTCACTTTCCATGTTCAGAAATAGATATCCAGTGGCCGGTTTTTCCATCTGAAACAATGAAGAATCATTCATTCACTCATTCATTCTTCATTCTACAGCTAATCGTGCAAAGAGCCCTTATGCCTAGTTCTATAAGGGAGGAAAGGCACACATAGAGGGGATTATGAGAAAACACACATGCTATGCGTTGTGTGGAACTAACCGTTTAGGGAAATCATTAGTAGGCTGCTTTTAAAAAAGCATCTCTGACATTATTTTTGCTTTTAAAACTCAGTTTGACTTCATTCATACGGTGATAGAACACTATATATTGTTTTCTATTCTGGACTCAGGTAACAACAGGAATACATTAGGTCAACAGCTCTGCCATTCTCTTTCCTATTCCATTCAATTAAGTCAACGTTTTTCCACTTGCACGTTAACATCAATTAGTAATCACTTCAACTGCTCCTCTGTGAGTGCAGAAGGTCTTTTATTGGGCCTTGCACTTACATTTTCACAACCAAGTAACTTTTGTGGCAGAGGGAGGGGAAATTACATCTCTTGCACCATTATTTTCCCCAACCTCTGGTGGGTACAGGAATGTAAGAACCCAGAACAGACTCATCCCAGTCTCCAGGAGCACTTACGTCCTCCCACATGCCCTTTCCTCCTCATTGCCATCGAGGCCATGTGGACAACCACCATATGGCCCCAGCTGGCCCCATATGGCTCCCTCTCTCTAAAAGGGGTGCTCAAGAACATAAAAACGCTGCTGTATACTTTTATTGCAGCCCCTTCTCATTTTCCTCCATCTGTCTTCCATATGTTTATACGATGCTATTAGGCTCTTGCACACATAGGCCTTTTATAATAAGGGTTGCCAGCCTGGCCAAAATAACTAAAATTCACCTCTGTTGGTAACAAGAGGCCTCGGTTACTTTAAATATGAGATTCATCTAGTATTCAAACTAGAACAAACTAACAACCACTATTCCTCACTTTGCCCACGAAATTTATTTTATTTATATATATATATGATACTTTTTCATTTTAGCAACAAAAACCACATGATGGCTTTTCTGTTGTATTTTCTCCAAGTGCTGTATGTGAAGTTTTGAAGAACCACATGGGACTTCACTTAGGCCTCCCTATTACACACCCATCAATCTCATAGGTTTGACTTTTCATTTTCATAAAGTTCTCCTTGAATTGGAGGAAAAGTTGCTACTATGCTTTCTTCAAGTGTCACTACAACAATCTGAAGTCTCATGCATCCTCTGAAAACTCTGAGGAAATGAGTAAAAATGAGGAGAGGCTGACCTTGACAGGTGTCTTCTTGCCTGGCTTAGGACAAGCCACTGAGCTCTGGTCCTCTTTGCTTTGCTTTGCTTTGCTGAGCACACGGCTAAAGTGACACATTTGACCCCAGTGTTGGTATAACAGTCACTAGACACCACGCACAACATCATTTCCAGCAGTGGCCAACTCCTAGCATTAGTAATCAGAGTGATTTCTCATTCCCAGTGTTAAACAGTGGGAACTTGTTAGTTGCCACCTAGGCCGTCTTTCTCAAAAACCCAATGGGGATTAGAAAGAAAGAAAAAGGAAATCAAATTAGGACTAACACTGGCTGTAATAATTTTTACACTTATCGGGGAGCCTGGGTGGCTCAGTCAGTTAAGCGTCCCACTTTGGCTCAGGTCATGATCTCGCGGTCCGTGGGTTCAAGCCCCGCGTCGGGCTCTGTGCTGACAGCTCAGAGTCTGAAGCCTGCTTGGGATTCTGTGTCTCCCTCTCTCTCTGCCCCTCCCCTGCCTGCACTCTGTCTCACTCTCTCAAAAATAAATAAACTAAAAAAAATTTGTAAATAATTTTTACACTTACTAATATAACCTAGACACAAATTCTCACATTATAGAGAACTGTGGGTACTATTAAAAAGAAGCAAGTATTCAATCTCCCCAAATATGTATCCACATTGAAAGGTGTCCTTTTGCAGATTATTTCCTATAACCTAGTCCAAACCACCTGTGTAAACCAGTATGGTAATCAGTACATGGAAAATTATGCCCAGTTCCACGATGATTGTATCTGCTATATATAGAACATGGGAATAGTGATCAAATGCACAAAATATCAATCAATAGACACGCAAAAACAAATGCCAGCAAATGCCATGAGAATGTTTTTCTTTCAGCCTGTGTAGAAATGACAACTAGTGATCCCCCCACCCCCTGCCAAACATATGCAAAATAAAGTGTCTATTTGAATACTGAGATCAAAGTGTAACATTACTGTAGGATAGGAGATTAGGTCATTTTCCTTGTCTTGTTTTTAACTCACTTACACATTTCACACAACTTTGTTTCTTGTAATGTCCTTCACAATGCAATTTAGAGCCAGACATCAGGTTCGGACAAAAGGAGAAGAGAAAAAAACAAAACAAAACAAAACTACTGGGACCTAAGGAAACTTGCTCCCACCTACGCTGTCATTTCACAATCTTTCCTACAAGGGAAAAACCTAAGGTGTTACCCTGCAGGAATTCAACCTACAAACACTTTTTATTGATGCAGTCAGTATACTGTACACTGTGCGTATCACAAGTGCTGTGATAACAGCAAAAAGTGCATTTTAGTCAGGAGATCAAGTTATAGACAGAGGCCTATTCATCGGAATAATGTTCCATGCTGGAACAATTTACAAATTCGTTAAGAGAATTTTGGTTAAAAGAAGTACGTACTTGCCCTTTGGTGATAAAGGAAGCATGGTTAGGTTATTTTGTAAATGCAATGATAGTGTTTCCCAAAATGCAAGGGTGACAAAGCTAAATGGGTATTTTGCTCCCAGATTAAAGAGAAAGGACAAGAAGTCTGATCAATAAGCCTTCAGTGAATTATAGTTTCTGGTCTGCCAAGCTATGAGGATGGTATTCTGCACAGCAGGGCTTGCTCTGAGCAGTTTGTAAATCACCTGGAAAAAGGCAGAAGTTGCTGTGAGGCTTATAGTTGCTGAGTAGTTGCATTAATTGTTGACGTTTCTGCAGGGAGGCTGCTCCCCTCAGCTCAGCACTTCCCACAGGCCAGGTGAATGCTTGTCGCTTGTATTTCTTCCCAAGGAACACTGGCTATTAAGATGCTGGCCTCTTGCCAACTGCCTTTAGGTGAGATTCGGTAAAAATTGCCAAAGACACAAGAACATCTGCCTTCTTACCATTTTCTTTGTACAGCGACTTCCCAGGCAGCTGCTTGGATCTACATGTGTCCATTTACTGGATTGAAACAAAACAGCACGAGGCCAAGGGGGGAGGCGCACAAAGCATATGTTGTTTCTGCCCATGCTGATTTAGGCTACAGTGGGAGCCTTGCCCCTAAGGATATTGACAAGGGCAGCCGCAGCTGTGAGTCTGGAAGCTGGAGACACCCCCCCCCCTTACCTGTTTCTTTGTCCTGGACTTCTTCCAGGTGCAAGTCATTCAAAAGGTGCTCCAAAATCTTCTCGGGGGTCCCGGACACGACCACGTATCTGTCAGAGAGCAGAGAGTCCACGGAGTCATCCTCGGTGGAAGACTGCGAGCGGCTGCTCCATTCATCGTCCTCATCCTCCTCGTCAATGTATTTGAAATAAGGCACATCGAAGGTAGGCAAGGGCAGCTCTCGGTCTGAGAGCGCTGCGGATTCCTTCCTCTCTAGATGAGGGTCAAAGACCCTCAGCCGGGAGCTGCCCATTGTGAACGACTACTAACAAAGGCATCCCCTAAGAGCTAAAAGATCTTGCCATCTCCGTCCTTTCGCTGGGAACTGAGTCCATCTGGCTGCCAAGAGCTCTGCAGTCAGCTAGAACGCTCGAGAGGCGGAGAGAAAAGAGGGAGGGAGGGACGGGAGGCAGCGGGAGCGAGTGAGATGGAGCGAGAGAAGGGGAGGCAGGCAGGGCCGAGGAAACAGGAGCGCGTGCCGCGGTGCGAACTCACCTCCAATCACTCTCCGCGCTGCCGCTGCCGCCGGCCAGGGGGGCTGGGCCACAGCACTGCACCTTCTTCAGCACCAGGACGTTCCTCTCCTGCTCCTTCACCTGGACCGTGGCCACTTCCTCATCCAGCTTGTTTGGGGATGGAGCGATGGATGGGAGGAAAAAGAGAGAGAAAATTACACAGACAAAAAAAAAAAAACAAAAAAAAACAAACCCAAAACACAAACAGAACAAAACAACCCCCCACCCCCACCCTAGAAAAAACAGGAGTAAACTGAAGCTGGGTTTTCTCAAGTTGCTTTCCACCATGATTTCTTTAAAGATTCTGTAAAAAAGAGAAGTCTGCTCAGGAATCTCCCTCTAATGGTAGAGTGTCCAGGTTCAAGTTCTATGGACACATAAAGCATTTGGGAGACATAGATACTGTAAAGGAAAAGGGAAAAAGTAAATAAAGTGGGGCTTGGATTCAGAGAGTTCACTTTTAAAACTACCTGAATGATTTGAATTAAGGAATCCAAAGTTCAAAGTTTCAGAAAAACACAACATATTAATTGCACGTGTCTTCTCTTTTGTCTTGTCAATGCTTATTAAACATTCGCCATATTAAAACTGGCAAGTCATAAATCATTTAAACACTAAAACAATGAGCAAGCCCTATTTAGTAGTTATAGTGAACACATACTATATTCATTTACATCACAGCCTTACTTTAAAAGGTGGGCAAAAAACTGCCCATTCTATCATTTCATTCATCCCCCCCCCCCCCCCCGACATAAGATGGTCTTCAAATTTATCATGTACCAGTTTTGCCGGAATACAAGCAAAAATGGATCTCTAGTTAAAATCTCATCTAGGCTGAAATTCGCATGTCATGGGTGAGTGCACTGACTTTCTTCACCTCAGTCCCTTTTAAAAAGGAGAGAAGGCTGAACAATCACTCATTTCTGCACACACAGCTTCCACAGCCCAGAGCCTGCATGGCCCGCTGACGCGGCTCTCTGTTGGAGTCCGGCTCACTGCTGACCCAGCAGTGTAGAGCCCGACCCTGAGGGATGAACACTTCCAGAGTACATAGTGTGAAATTCTCCCAGTGTGTGACACCCAGCAAGGGGAAGGTAGTCCAGGAAAAAAAGAACTGTAAAATGCATGTCAGAAAACCTAGCTTCTGTATTTCTGAGGATTTGAGCAAAAGATTCAAGCAAGAAAAGTTGATAGTAAGTAGGCTTCACCTTAAAAATGATGTCACTTCTTTCAAAAGGGAAACTTGCCCCAGAGTTCCTACCATGTTTCTGCCACTGGCAGAAAATCCAACCTAAAATTAGGTGCAAACATTAAAAACAAAATTTTCCCCAATGGGTAAAATGTACTAAGTCCGCTATACTTTATTAATCAGCGCCATAGATCTAACAGGGATGTCAATGTATTTTATTCACCTTTCATAAGGATACGAAGGCACTTATCTTGCCTTAAGTGTCAACCAAATCATTGATAAAATTATGGTTTCAACTGTTGATGTCCTGATTCCCAAGAAAATGTAGAGACAAAAATAAAAAAATACGGGTCACTGTAAACATTTTATGATAATTAAAAATATCTTTTTGCGGCAAATAATTTTACTATGTAAAACTGGTGTATTACATTTCAGCAAGGTCAGACGCTCAGTTACTGTGGCAATTAATGTTGGATATTCATTGTTAAACTCCCTGAGGACGGCAGTGTGACTCCTGTAACATGAATACCAATGTGTAATTGCTATCTTTCATTTCTCCAAAGGGGTTCTTTTGTTATCCATGTAGTTGAAGTGAAATAAGGTGGCTGGAGAGAGGGGCATATATTGACCAAAAAGAGAAAAAAAAAAAGGCACAATATGGGTCTGAGATACTGAGACAAGGAAACAAATAATTCACTCAACAGTAGATCTGAAAGGACAAAAATCTTTCCCTGGTTTTCCTCTCATCGTAAGCCAATATTCATTTTATATGAGCCTGCTGTCATTCTGAAGTACATTTTACATTCTACATGCACGTGATATATGGCATTATTAACTTCCATGGGTCCCGCACATACATATGGATGGGAAGGGCTTCTCTAATGTCTGTGTAACTAATATGTATTACAGGGCTGTGCACAGAGCAGCCACACTCTGCTGGGCAGGGAAATAGCTGAATCATATTGATGTACTATCAAGAGCATCTTATGTCATAGTGATAGCTTCCATTTTGAAAACCTGTTAAAAAATAAAGGAAAAAGCAGAAAAATCGATGTATAAAGGGAGATGTAAGTTATCTAAAATTGCCATGAAAACATAAAAATCCTATGCATTTTATCTGGCTTTCAAAAAAGAAGAGACTATTAATGCCTCGTGACCCATGCACTCTTACCTAATTGCTCTTCCTGAAAAAGAGCAGAAGTACCATGATTGAGGTTCTGAGGATGAAACTTCCTTCTGGTGCTTGCTTGGTCAAGGATAAAAGTATTTGGAAGGTCTAATGATGGGAAATTGATCAATGACAAATAGTTGGTCAAGTGTATGTAAAGTATTAAAATGGTTAATTTATAGTCAGTCATTCAACAAATAGAGGGTCTCCTACGGACAAGGCAGTGGGCTGGATACCGAGTGGGAGGCAGAGATGAGTAAGCCAAGTCCCTTCCTCTTAACTAACAAGTTAACAGGCTCCCTAACAACGTAACTGTAACTTTGTAAGCACCCTAAGATGAGGCCAAATACAAGAACACACAAAGATAGAATACATGGGGTGTGATAGTCAAAGATGACTCTGGGTGACAGGGAATGGGAATGCCATGAAATGAGACAAAAATGCAGAGAGAAATGGGTTCTGGTGCGACTGGTGAATCTAGTTTCAGATAAGTGATGTTTCAGAACTGATAATACATCATGCTATAGATACTTAGCAGGTAGATACTTAGAAATAATGAACCAGGCTTCTGGTAGAGGTCAAGGGCAGAGACAAATTTGTGATTTATTCAAGTTTTGGGAGTGGATGAGATTGTGAAGGGAGAAAAGGAAAAAAGGGAACTATAAAGATGGGGCTAGGGGAAGAAAAAAACACAGAACGTAGGGGAAGAGGTAGAGGGTCAGAGTCTTGAGGAAAGCTGGTTGTAGAGATTATGAAGAAGTAAAACCAAGATGAGCCCAAGAATCTGTAGGGCATGGTCTCAAGAGACTCAAGAAAAAAGGTGGTCTGTTGCTGTAAAGTTTACAAAGATATGTCTAAGAAAAAGAGATGACAAGATCAGTTTGGTCCAGGGGTGAGAAGAAAGTGTTAAGGTGTGAGTGAACAGGGAGGAGGTACACGTATGTACACACACACACACACACACACAAACACACACATGAAAGAACACTTCCTGGGAACTGAATTATAAAGGGAGGGGGTCAGATTGCAGAGGCTGTGTGGCTGGGGAAGGAAGCAAGGAGGGGGATACGGGAAAGAGGGGACAAGATCAGGAACACAGTGGTGGGGTTAGGCTATAAGAGGATTGGCATTTCTTCCCCTCAGAGAAGTTCAAGGGAAGAAGCATGGATGGAGACTTAGAAAAAAATAAAGTAGGGAAAAGAAGGAAGTCAAAGTAGAGCATACGAGATGACATCTATCTTCTTAGCAGAGTGGGAACTGAGATTGTCTTCTGGAAGGAGGGGGTTCAGGCTAAACTTGGTGAAAACATGGGAGACAGCAGGACAGACAACAGGGGGAAAACAAGTTATGAAAAAGAGGGTTGTCAGGCAGCTTTGTAGACCATTAGGGGTAGAAGCACATGTTTATGGTCATGTGCCTTTCTGCTGAAGTACTCAAAAACAGAGGGGAACAGCCAATGATGGGGCACACCTGAAGAATGTGCTGGCCAACAAAACAACAGGAGGTGACAAGAGAAGGGATTTGGGGTGCTGGTCAGCATACCATGAATGCAGTTCATCACCACATAGTATCTGTCTGGCCAGGGAAAGGAGCTGATAAACTGAGAAAACATGGAGGGGCTGAGGATAAGTCCCCAGAGAGCTAAGGGAGCAGGGAGGTGGTGGGTGAGGAAGCAGGTGGCAGTTTTGATCAAGGAGGCAAATATGTAAAGTGGAGCAGTTCAGAGTGGTAAAGACTGAGAGAGAGAAAAGCAGCCCCCAATATTCGGGAGCTGGCCTGGCACTCACAGTTCAACTTGGGGTTCTCCTGTGAGCATCAGTGACTATGCAGAAAATCGACATCAGACAAGGCCACTCTGTGACTGTGATGGAACAAACACAAGGCCACAGGGTACACACATCTGAGCGCAGACAAAGCATGAATGTTGGCCAAGCCGGGGGGGGGGGGGGGGGGGGGGGGGAGGGGAAGCCCAGATAATGAGCAACTGCTGTTTCTTTTCCAATTACCACCTTAGTTTTGCTCTAGTCTGCCTTCCCTGTAGATAAGACTAAAGATATCCAGTTAGAGAGTTACCCCATTTCCTGACTGTGAAGCCTTGCTTCTTTAAACCCTCCCCCAAATCAGTGGACACAAACCCAAGTCCTAGTAGGAGTCCTTTCTCCTAACCCCTAACCCCCCTCCCCCCTTCACACTGAGCTACCCCACAGCTCCCCCTGGTGTGAGGTCTCCACCTCAGCAACAAGCAACAAACCCAGCTTGTCTGCCTACAGGTGTGTCCCTGGTGGTCTCTAGCTA
Organism: Panthera tigris; assembly: GCF_018350195.1. Classification (NCBI taxonomy): domain Eukaryota; kingdom Metazoa; phylum Chordata; class Mammalia; order Carnivora; family Felidae; genus Panthera; species Panthera tigris. The sequence goes on from NC_056661.1 coordinate 113,465,946, forward strand.
GAGGACACAGACAAGCGTTAGAAGATGCTTCCTTGCCACTGATCTGGAGTGCTGTGGAGATGGTGGTTACCGGATTCAAGGACAAAAAAACAGAAACAAACATTTCCTTGTCAGGGTCAGGAGAGAGTCATACACAGGAGTGTTCCTGAAAGTGGGAAGAGACTGCAGGGAACAGGGCTCATGACATGGTAAGGTAGGAGACAGGTAATAAAGCTACTGAGGAAAGTGGGAGAGCGTGTGCAGTGAAGGAAAGATGACCTGCGCAAGTGGCACAGGCCTCAGGAGAGAAGGGGCTTCCGCAGGTGCCACAAGATATGGGAGGGGAAGAGCGGCAGAGGGTGGATTCCCAGAGGGCACCAGGCTCCTTCATGCCTTTGCTTGTGGTGGTCAGCCCTGGTTTGTACATGGTCAGTGAAAATTTCCACCTCTTCCCAAAATGCACTTGAGCCTCCAGATGAGCAGAAAAGAGTTCTTTCCCTACTTTTCTGAATTGATGATGGGAAGAACAAATTCCAAAAACTGAGCCAGATGAATTCTTCACAGCTGTGCCTATGGGATGCAGTTTGGGAAGAACAGGGAGGTGAGGAAACGGTGTGTGTGTGTGGGGGGGGGGGGGGTTCAGGGCAGATAAATGATTACAGGGAAGGCGTATTGATCACAGAATTATAGGACCACTGAATAGAGCCCATCAGGATCATGAACACAGAGGAGGGCTTTCCAAGTTTTCCTGCTCCTCACCTTTGTTCCACTCTTTGGACAAATAGCTCTGATTTATTTCCTTTTTCTGGCGACACTGCTATCTTGCCTATGAATTCTGAAAGAATTATAGAACCAGTACCTTTGACTTACTTTAGATTACCTTCCTTGATCATGATCAGCTTCTGCACTTCTAAATCAAACCTTTTCTTTCATTTATTCCTATGAAAGACATTTATTTTTAAGATGAAAATACCTGGTAAATAATAAAAGTATTGATTTTTAAAAAATAAGGTAAAGAATTGATGCTCATAGTGTAGCAGGTCTTAACATATTATTCTGAACTAAGTTTCTGATTGTATGTATATTTTCACTTATCACCAGCCCTAGCAAGAAAAAGTGATTACTAAGGGATTTCTCAGGCCTGCTGCAATTGTCACAACTACACTTGATTTTTCCATTATCACAGATAATGGAAAATGGCCTTCTCCCAAATACTTACATAAAGCATCCACTGGTGTTATCCCTGGTGTCATGTCCCTGCTGCTCTATGAGCATAACCTCTTACGAGAGTGCTTAATTGGGGGGTTCATGGATGGGCTTTAGGGTCTCAGAGAACCCTCTGAAAGCATGTAAAATTTTTATGTGTAGGCACACTTTTCCAGGCTGAGTCCAGAGTCCTCAGTCTCCTTCAAGTCTATGAACCCCATAGAGTGCAAACCATTCCATACGATGGAACATCTATTTCTCACCTCACCTAGTAAGCCTTCTTTGCAAGCCCTGCCACTAACACCCTCCATCCAGATGAGGTGCCCAAAGAACCCTGTCATGACGCCCATCACACTGACCTCTAATCATCTGTCCTGTGTTCTCCACTAAATGATGACATCTTGAGGGCAGGGACTGTGACTTCTTTTTCTCTTTCTAACACACAGCTCAGAGCATGTGATAATCACTTCATAAAGGTTTACTGAATATGCAAATTAATGAACAAGCAACAGAGCAGAGCGAGTGAATTGCCTTTAAAAGGCAGAATCCCTGCTCAGGTCATGAGCTCAAGGTTTGTGAGTTTGAGCCCCACATCGGGTTTGCTGCTATCAGCCTGTGAGTACAGAGCCTGCTTCAGATCCTCTGCCCCCCACTGCTCACGCGCAGGCACGCACGTGCTCTCTCTCTAAAAATAATTTTAAAACCATTTTAAAAGGCAGAATTCTATGTTGCAAGGCTCAAAGGTTATTCTTACTGAGAGGTTTCCCTCCCTCTCCACTTAGTCACATTCCTATTTTACAATGCTCATCACAGGAGCTAGTTGTGTTTCAAACTTGAATGTTATAATTATTTATTCTATCTACCAAACTAAGCCTCCATGCAACTAACATATAAGACACCATGTAACTAACACAGCACTAGGAAGGCATTCACTAAATGGTATTGTCCTTGGGTCTAGGGCACATAAAAAGGGGGTGGGCATGAACAGATCAAATTGTGGGCTAAATTATGAACTGGGCAAGATGTATATTTTGTACTCTCTAATCTCTTCCTGCTTGGCCCTAATCGAGATCTTCAGCAACTTCTCATGGCCAGTGTTCCATCATCAAACCTGTCTGAAGCAGGCAGCATCAGATAAACTTTCAGATGGAGAAAACAAAGAATCACGAGGCTTGATGCCATGGCATTCAAGAAGTCATACAAGCAGCACAAATTGTAATGCTGTTGCCCCTCAAGTTTATGAAAATAGTACTTAAAGATCTTAACTTATTTATAGGAAGGCATTTGCTATGGACTGAATGTGCCCCCCTCCCAAAATTCCTATGTTGAAACCTAATCCCCAGTGGGAAGGTATCTAGAGGTGGGACCTTTGGGAGGTGATTAGGTCATGAGGGTGGAGCCCTCATGAATGGAATTGGTGCCCTTCTAAAAGAGCCCCCAGAAAATTCCTTTGCCTCTCCCACCACCTGAGAACACAATGAAATGATGGCTATGAACCAGAAAGCAACCTCTCATTACACCGTGAATTTGCCAAAGCCCTGATCTTGAACTTCTAGCCTCCAGAACTGTGACAAAAAAAATCTCCATTGTTTATAAGCCACTCGGTGCGTTGTGTCCTGTCCTAACAGCCTGCATGGACTAAGACAGCATGCAGAACCAAGAGCTTGTTAGGACTCCTTCATCACACAGCCTTCTTGGTCTAATCTTGAGCCTATCAGGCCCAGGCAGCTAATGCACTGGAACTCTAACCTAACTGTTGGAGGGGACGTGGTTTACCCTCATGCTGGTAGCCAAAGCAGGCCAAACTACTTGGTGGGTCACACAACAGGTGTGTCTAAGTTTTGGTGAGGCTCAAAACTACTAGGGTAGCCAGTTTTCAGTTCTAGATGGTCTGTGTGGTTTGGAAAAGCCACCAAGGGTCAGAATTAAAAGAGAAGAGGGTTGGGAAGGGCTGAGCATTGTATCAGGACCACACCTAAACCAGCTCAGGCCAAGGCAAAGCTCAAGAACCAGCAAAGGAAAAATGAAGTGCTAGCAGGAACAGAGTTAAACATGGCAGAGATCAGAGGAGTATGTGAGACTGTGGGCACCTGTGCCCACCCAACTTGGGTACACAGAGACAGGCAGGTTAAGGCTGGTGGGACTTCTAGTGCATTAGCTGACTGGGCCTGATAGGCTCAAGCACTGGGCAGATACTGAATTGTCCTCTTTAAAATGTGAATTTTACCTCAAAAACCAACCAACCCACCCCCAAACTACCCCCAAACTGGGCTGTGATAAGCCTGTGGGCACAGGATTTTGCTGACTAGGGTACACAGGGCCCTATGCCAAGGAGCTACAAAGAGTTCTGAGAAACATGCCCTGGGAGGTATAGTTCATGTAGCTGGAATGTCTAAGAAAGAAAAGCTCAGGAGAATGAAATCCTGGTAGGTAATTTCCATTCTCTGAGCTACCCTTCCTGTGGGAGAGCAAGCCATAGGATTACTCATGATGTTCTGGAAAGGTGACCTTCCATTAATGGGTGGCCAGATAAAAGAGGCTGATTGTGTTTCAATTTAAGGAAGTACTGACAACAGATACGGAATGAGCTTTCCCTTAAGCTAGAGCAGAGCCTGTCAACAATATTATGCAACAAGGGAAGATGGTTCTTCAGTTAGAGTGGGTCCAGACAAGATGACCTTGGTGTCTTATCCGATACTAAGATTCCACAAAATTCACTGTTTTGACTTCAGTTTTCTCACAAAAGCCCAAAGTATTAGCTCTCCTAAACAGCAAAGACGCACATGATTTAGCAGTTAGGTATCTCTTCATCTTGTACTACGGAAATTCACACACAGCTTTGAAAACCAAACCACCAATGCCCACATCTATTCTTGTACCGTAAATGTGGGTATGGCAGAATTAAAATACTTATCAGAAAAAAAATCTCCCCAGCCAGAAACAATTTTGTCTGAAAACAACCTTCACAGAATTTGCTGACAATGTATCTCATGATTCTTTTTTCTCATGGAGAAAAAGTAAAAGTCTGATGGAGAGAATACACTAAGAAAAAGATTAAGTAAGCAGATGTGTGTCAAGGAGAGCAGTGGTTTAGACTTCCTGGACCACGAAGCACTGACCTGACAATTACATCTTTGCACGGGCTACTCTGGCACAAAGAGTAAATAATGATACCTGGTTCCTTTTTTTTTTTCTTTTTCCCAATCCCACACATACTGAGATTAAAACTCAACCGAAAGCCTAAAGAGAACTAATAGGATTCATCATCCCCAAACTCACAAAATCCAGGTACAGTCTGCTTTTCCATAGGTATAAAAGCAAACACAAAGTTGTTAGTGAATATGACCAAACTCCCACAGGAACCCAGTAAACATGTCTGGATGGAAAGCTGTGGCTGCTAGAGAAGAACGGTATTTATTAAATTTCATTGCCTCTAGTAATTATTATTATGTACAACAAGTTGTCTAAGGATCCTAATATCAGGGCAAGCCTAGGAATTTTATCCCGAGGCCAACTTCAGCAAGTCAACCTAATGAACAACTGAGAAGAAGAAATAGGAATAGGCTGAAATATCTTGAAATATAAAGTCATTATCTTTTCATCCCAAGTATACTGCAATACGCTGTATTAGCTTGATTGATTACTCTGGCAAAAAAGGAGAGGCACACTCAGCTAGAGTTCTGCAAGTGTTTAATGAAGGGATTACTTACAGAAGTGCAGGTAGCTTGGAGGAAATTAACCAGAAAATGGTGACATAACCAGCAAAGAGGGAGATCTTAACCACCCTTGGGCTTTCAAGCAAGAGGAGGTAACAGTGAGGGCTGGATCCCACCAGGAGCTGGAGATGTCAATGAGAGGCTCCCAGGGAGGAGCTATAGTCATGGAGGGATGCAGTCATGGCCACAACTGTGGGAGGAAGCAGGACAGAGGTGGGAAGAACCACCACCCTGACCTTCCTTCCCTTCTGTGCTCTGATCTCCTGTGGGGGCCCCCACTGGCCACATCCCATTTGGAGGTGGCATCCAAGAGAGCCTGGGTGATACAGTCCACAGGAGTCAGGACTCACTGGCCCACCAGCACAGAGCAGAGGTACAAATGGAGGAGAGGATGTAATGTAGGTGGTGTAGCATGTCTGGCCTTTCCATTTTCAGAGAAGCTTGGGTCAACTTACCATTAACTTAGATGCTTCCACATAGGTCATGGAGTCCATCATCTCGTTGTCAGGAAAGCAACTCAAAAATCTAAGAGCTTTAGAGTAGCGTATGTTAGTATTCCCTTACCTGACTTAATCTAATCCCTGCATGCTTTAGCGTCTTAATAGTCTTCCTACATGGGTCTACTACAACTCAGATTCCCCCTTGCTCCATACCCAACATTCCCTATGTGATCCCTGAGAGCTGTTAAACCATAAAGATGTCATTTTTATCATAAAAGCTTAAATTTTTTAGTTTATTTATTTTGAGAGAGAGAGAGAGAGAGAGAAAGAACATGAGTAGGGCAAGGTCGTCGAGAAGAAGAGACAGAATCCCAAGCAGGCTCCACACTATCAGTAAAAGCTTAAATTTTGATAAGTATTTCCCAGCAAGTCCTCCTCTGGTTCCAGTATAAAAGTTCTTGGTTGAGGACCAGATTTGGGGGTGAGGATGAAGGGGAGAAAGGAGAGGGGAAATGGCAAGACAAATTCTACTCTGATATTAGCTGCATGAGAACAGGGGCTTGGTTTCGTTCTCTGTGCTGTTGTTACCATTCGGAACAACAGTGCATGTAAATCAATGATGGGCCTGGTGAATTATGGATAAGTGGATAGAAATACTGTCCATCAGAATGGCCCAAGATTAAGGACAGAGAGATAGAGGCAAGGAGGCAGGGGTTCAGCCACACAGGGATTCAGTCCAGATAGCAGGCTAGGGCAGAAAGGAGAAATTCAAGTTACAAGCCTACAGAACAAAAGGACAAGCTCTAGATCGCCTGTAGCTAGGAACTGACGCCCCAAAGTCAGATGTAGGCAAAAAGTCTGAGTAATGGACACAGCTCACCCATATGAGAAACGAAGCTTGATTCTGACTCCGAGACCTTGTGAGCCACTTCTCATCCAGGGACGGCCCTGTCCTCACAGAGAGTCTGGGTTCACAGCTGCAGAGGCAGCCGCAAACTATCCTGAGTGGAGAGAAGTTACAGGGTTTGCCTTATCTAAAGTAAAATCCCACAACCATTTAATAGCTGTGTTCCGGGAGGAAAATGTACTCCCCAAATCCCAAAATGTCATTTGAAATATGAGGATTTATGCTTCTCAGAAGGTTCTTAGGCACTAAAAAAGACTGTGTATGCAAAAGTCCTACCATCGTACCACCAAACTACCTTTATCATCACCAATTCCCAGATAAAATAATTTGCTGAACAATCAACACACCTTACTAAGCTCCCTTCCACCAGACCCCATGCCAGAGATATGGTCCATTTGTATTTCATTGGTAATAACCAATTCTTAGCACAAAAATAAAACTCAGATGATGGCAGCACTTCAAAGAACCTATGACCTGAATTCAGTTAAACTGATAGTCACCAAAGTGAAGACAGACCTGCCTGAGTTCAAATCCTAGATTTGCTGGGTGGTCTTAATGGGGCTGTTCAATCTCTCTCAGCAACAGTTTTCCTTCCTGTGAAATGCGATAATACCAACCTTACTGACCTAGTTATGAGTGCTGGACATAGAGAAAGCACTCAATAAATGGATGCAGAACAACATAAAACTATACTGTAAGTGTATGCCATCCAAGCATATGAAGGACAAAATGTTACAAACTGAATTTTTATCAGGGCCTTGCTACAATTTTGTTCACATGTATGTGTTTAAATATCATCCATATTTAAAGAAACACAAATAATGTTATCAAACTTTTTCAGTTGCATTGAAAACTACTCGGTCTGGTGCTGTATGTACCACAGAGAGCCAGAGGCCATCACGGCAAGTTAATTACAGAGCTCACTGAACTTGGAGGAAAGAAGGCTGGATGCCCTCTGTTAGAGAACGGGGATGGGGATTGAGAAACTTCATTTTCATGGGAGTGCAAGATAGTTTCTCTCTGGCATCCACCTCACCCATCAAGCCTAAGTCTCCCTCACCAAAAAGCCATATACTTCTAGAAGCTAAAATCTAAAAGAAGGGAGACAATGAATTTCAGTGGTCTCTGACTTTTACATTTTTCAAATAAAATTTTAAGCTTTTTTTTTAAGGAGCTTTATGAGCTCCTCGTCTTTGGGAGGGTTCCTGACTATCTGTAAGGGAGGAGTCAGCATCTTTTAGCATGAGCAAGTCTAACATGTAAATACGAGAAAACATCAGCAGCAGTCAACAACCTGTGATGTCAGCCATTGTCACTGGGGTCAGGCCACTGAATCCCCCTGCTTCTGTTGATTTTCTGCCCCAGACATGATGGTCATTTCCTTCTGAGACTCATGAGTTACATACACTCACCCTTGTTAGTGGACCCAAGGAAATAAATATACAAAGGATCAGCTAGGAATCACCCAAGACTCACCTCTTAGCTTCTCTGGAATTAAGACGTCTAGGTCAAAAGGCAATTGAGGACATTGCCTTGTGCATATATGACCTGATAGAAGCCTACCTGAAGGTAATTCAGAAGATAGGAGGATGCTTCAAATCCTAGATCTGTAAGCATTTCCTAACATGCAGAAGAACAAAGGGGAAAAAATTCAACGACCAGGGTCCCTGGAGTAAAACTGTCAATATTTTGCAAATGTGAATTCCGTCAATACGTGGCATCCACGCAGACGGATACACTTGCGACGTATCTGCGAAAACCTGAGATGATTTAGTGCCGACAACAGCTCTTATTTCTGTCTCTCATTACTGGTTTATCCTGACGGCCCTCAAAATACAATACGTGTGTTACCGGAGACAGAAAAAAAAAAAAAAAATCTGAAATCTTGTTTACTAGATTTTACAAACGTGACAAATATAAATGTTATCTAGAAATATCTTCTAGTTTCCAAGTATTCTCAAATAATTTCAACTGCATGTGTGTGTCCCTGCATGTGTGTGTGACATACTTGCAAAGTTATTCTAAAGGGAAAATATCTTGACACTCTCCCCAAGTAGCCGAGAGATGGGATGAAAACCTGTGCTAAATTATGACTCAAAGTTTCCACATTTTAGTTGTAGATATCCTTGTCACTTGGGGTTTGAATAAGGCACAGTAAGTAGTTTTATAGAAGCCTTTAAAATCTGAGTAACAAGAGGACAGTAGGGATTTTTAGCACAGTACTTGATAAGCTAGCCCTGACTGTTCCCTATAGCTTTGGCTTCTCCTTTCAAATTCCTCCTGTAGGAAATTCAGTTATTTGAAAATACTTCGCCATTAAGTGAAAACCCAATTATCAACTGAAATTACTTGAAAAAGCTAGCTCTGAACAGACTCAGAAGTATTCTTCAAATTTACAAAGTTGTGAATACTTGAAATTTGCTACGAGTAGATCTAAAGTGTTCTCACCACACACAGACATACACATATCATGTGACTGTGAGGTACGGATATGTTAATTAGCTTGATTGGGATAATGACTACAATGTATACATACATCAAAACATCCCACTGTACACTTCATATGTGGTTTTTATTTGTCAATGATATCTCAGTAAAACCAGAAAACAAGTTTTAATAAAAAGTAAAGAAAGTATAAAGTAATATGCTTGGAAAATGGGAAGGCTCCCAAGTCACGGAACTCTGTAACTCTTCCCAAATCTCTTTTGTGTTTATGTAAATGTGTGTTTACATGTGTGTGTCTGCGTGTGTGCACACATATGCATGCATTTTTAACTTTAGAGAGGGCAAAGCAGTAATAAAAGAGGCAGCCTGAGTACTTACGCAAGTTAGGGAATGAAAAATTCTAGCGTACCAACTGCTAGATCATATGGCATGGAGACAAGGAAACACAAGCAACTTAAGAAAATATTCTTGTTTTTTCATGTTTTGTACATTCCTTGGTGTTTTTAGAGAGGCACACCTTTGGTCTCTGCAGTAAACATCTCAAAAACCTCATTCCCCAGCTTGAAAGCAGACTGGGAGAAAGGTAAGATTGTATTACTCTTGGTTCATTGCAAAAGTATAGAAAGTTGGTATTAAAATAGGTCAAGAGAATTTAAAATGCAATGAAATATTGCTAAAACTATGTGAGAGGCATACAAACAAAATTAGAAGGTAAAAAAAAGAGACGTGGTTAAAATAAGACAAAAATAAATTTGGTTGCATAGTATTGGTCTTTCTCCCTCTTTTTCTGGGGTGGGGGATGGGTGTGTGTGAAGAAAAGATACACTGGAAAGAAATGGAAGTACTTCAATGATACAATATAGATAAAAATACTTTCTATTTTTCTGAATATTAACTTGTACTTGAGTGCCAAAGAGGATCGAAATCATCATAGACAAACCTGCCTAGGGTAAAATCCTTGCTCCGTAAACTGTGACTCAAGATTCAAAGCTTTTTGTCTACTTTTTACCAAGTATGAATTCTCCCAAAGCCTTGTCTACACTTACAAACTGACTGTTGGTGATGAATCTCCCGGTCTTTTCTGCCTGCTTTTTCAGGTAAATTCCCTATAGTACAAAATCTTTCATTGAAAGCTGAAAATCTCCATAGAACTGGAAGCCTGGATCTGGTAAAACTTTGGATTTGTACAGATTTGGTTTGGTTGAACTTGGGAAAAACATCTCAAACCACCTACAAATGCCTTCTCTGTTGGATTCAAACATTGATTGAAAGCCTAGCGCTAGACACTGGGGATGAAAGTCCAAATAAAAATGGGGATTGCCCTCAAAGAGTAAATTCTTTATAGGAGAGCTATAAATCTGCATTTTTTTTAAAGGAGTAGTTGGGAGCTAGGCTGTGGATAGTGGTTAGTTAATGAACTTATTAGCCAGTATAAACAGCTAGTCCACTTCCTTGTTATTTCTAAGAGTTCAAGGCAGTAAGATCTAACATTTTTTTGGTTTGTCATTATTTGGGAATTGCATTTCTCAATCCTCTTCAGGACATTCTGAACTCAGGAAAACAATTCCAAGTATTTAATGACTTGACATGAAATATAACTAATATACCCTGATAGCAGAGGTACTTGTAGCTGGATATGCTCGATCAGCCATCTGTCCCATATCAACACTATTTCACAGAGAGTAAATTTTTAGAAGTTCTATCCGCAGGAGTATTTTTAGAACATAAAAGAACAGAATGATTCTTGGCATTGATAGACATGTTCCATCAGAGTAGAAAATGCCTACTGAAAGCCTCCTGGGTAATCAATTGTTATCTGCTATAAAATGGCAACAATTTCCCAAGAAGTACCAACACTCAAAAGTAAGGATGCTGATGAATTTGGGGGCGGGGTGTCTTCAAGTTAAGAAAAGAATTTCAGAGGTAGAAGAAATCTTAGAGCACTCATCTCCTAACTTTATAGATGAGAAAACTGAAGCTCAAAGAGGTAATGTGACTCACTCCATTTGTACTCAATATATTTAATTTGGAGGAAGTTTGTTAACAGAATTTTAATTCCTCCAGAATAAAATGGATTTTTTAAACACTGGTAACAAAATAGTAAATCAACTGAAGACAGAAGTGAAAAGTTCAATTCTAGAAGAAATAGAAGAAAATAAAATTGAGTATCTGGCCACAGAACGGGGAAGGACTTTTTCATTTTCACGGTAGTTTTAAAAATTAAAAAATGTGAATCAACTGTTTTGCTCATATACATATAAAAAAAGTAAACAAGAAACAAATGGGAGAAAACTACATGCAGCAAATAGGATGCATATGCTTAATATATAAAGAACTTATTCAAATCAATGAGAAAAATTCCAATGGAAAAATGGGCAAAGGAGGTAAACAGGTTATTTATAGAAGAAGGATAATGCATTGATATAAATTGCAAATATCCAACCTCATAAGAAATTTGAATTTGAACTAGGTAATACTTTCCCCCCATCAACCAAAAATAATAATTAAGTTTTCCCCCTGAGAATCACAATGTTCAATGAGGATAAGGGTGAGGACATTACAAAACAAGTACTTTCACGTATCGCTGATGTAAGTGAAAACTGGCACAAGCTTTATGGAAAGTAACTGAGCAAAAACATAAAAGAGATGAACATTTCATACCTGTAAGTAGAAATTACTAAGCTAGGAGTTTATCCTTAAGAAATATAAAATTAGGGTGCCTAGGTGGCTCAGTCGGTTAAGTATGAGACTCTTGGTTTTGGCTCACATCATGATCTTGTGGTTCATGAGTTTCCAGGTCCAGCTCCACGATGACAGTGCAGAGCCTGCTTGGAATTTTCCTCTCGCTCTGTCTCTACCCCTCCTCTGCTCTCACACACACACACACACACACACACACACACACACTCTCTCTCTCTCTCTCTCTCTCTCTCTCTCTCCCTCAAAATAAGTCAAACTTTATTTTAAAAATTTAGGTAAAAAATTTTCTAGAGTTGTACATGTCAGATCATTTATAGCAGCAAAATTTGTAAACATATTTGTGCCCAAACTGAAGGGTGATTAAGTAAAGTATGCCACGAAAACATAAGGCAAGACTCATAATGTATATACTGACACACTGGGCAAGGTGAGGGACAATCATGGTTGCCCACTAAATTTTTCTTCCTGTAGCTTTCTAATATTTCTAAATTTTCTGCAAAAGCCGTGTATTACTTTTGCAATCAGTAGAACAATTTTAAAGCAAAAAAAAGTCTTTCACAGAAATGTGCTATAAACTCCAGCAAGGTGCCTAATACCTTGCTGTCGATTGTTAAAACACCTATAACCTCTTCAAGAAACTTGTTTTCAGAAGCAAATTCAATCAGTAAAACAGGCCCAAGACTATAAACAGTATACTATTTTAAAAAGTGTATTTCGTAGCTAGCACATGGGAGGAGGGGAAAATGGCAAATGCCAACAATATGTAACTTTCTTTAGATTTGAGAAGTATGACCTTTGCCTTTTATGATTTATGTCCTTTCCCGGTCCTAACCCAGGAAGTACAAAATGATGCTGAATTTAGCAAATGCCTCACAGGAATGTGAAGTAACAATTTTCTGGAAACAAATACCTTATTCAAAGTATGCCCCTTTCTTCTGTGTGTAGGGTGGTCCTCTTCAGTCTCCTATCTTTGTTCTCTCCCTCCGTAGAGAGGGGAGGGGGCCTTTGAGGCTCAAATCAGATCTTGCTCACTCCTGTCTCTGCTCTGTTTTGTGTGGTGCCTGGGTCATAGGTGCTCAACAAATGTTTTTCTTAATGAATGAAGGCAAGACTAAATTAATCTTAGCCAGGTATTTGAAAAATCTGCTCTATATATGAGAAGGAGAAAGTTCTACTGAGCTTAAAAATTGGGCCCTCAACCAAGTTAATTTTATGTGTAATGGCTGAATGATCACTACTGGCAGCAGCAAGCTGAATAGCTTTTGGCTGCCACCCATCCTCACCTACCAGGATTCTTTCTCATCATGTCTCTGAGCTCAGGCTTGGGAATCCGAGATAAGCTGCTAATGGTAGACAAACTCAATGTCTGATGAGGAGGGATGCTGGCTTCTGTCTGAAGATCTCAGCGCAGTTAGGTAAGTGACCGAATTCTCCAGCGTTGGCAGGTCACCACATTCAACCAAGGAATGCACTGTCAATTCCCTCCGGGTCTCCCATGAGCCTGTGTTACCCAGCTCTTCTCTTTAGGGCCCCTCAGGCTGCTATGCCTGCAGCCTGCCATCCTCTGTAACTCAGAAGGAAAAGACACCATTTCTGGCTTTTCTCTTCCGGATTGAAGTAGTCTCAAAAACTTAGGTTTAGGCCAAAATGGACTAGCAAAATTTCTTCCACCATATTCTTCACCAGAGGTTCTGGAGTCACCAGATGTGATATGTAAGAGTAGAGATCAGGGCAAAGATGCCAAAGTGGCAAGCCTTGCAGAGGCATTGCGGGGGGGGGGGGTGTACAACAAGAGAAACAACAGCTGCAGGTGTTGAATACACCTAGGGCTCTCTGATCTTTGTGAACAAGGATTTTTCCAGGGTGTGGTGAACTTTCCTCAGGTCTGTGCAGATCTCTGCTCTATGCCAAGAGTATGAATAATACTGAAGGACAGGAATCTGAGATTTACCGAGTTGGGACGGAAATGTGATCTACTTAAAATTGAGATAAAGTCAGGCTTGATTGCCAAATTATAATGGAAATGGCATTTAATAGTTCAACAAGTCATGAAACGTTTCTGTCCACAAGCATCTGGCATTCAAGTATATTCCTCAGAAGACAATCAGAATAAAATTGGCTCTCTGCTTCGTTCCAAGATTTCTCTTGGATTTTAAGGTTAGTCAGAATTCTGCCTCACCCACACTCAAAATCTTCCCTTTACCACCTTGGTTGGCTTATCCCTTAACCTCAAACCTGTTGCTCTAAATCAGCACCAACTGGGGCCATGTGTGCAACCTGTCTCTGCCATTTTTATATTTTGTAGTTCTGTTCACTTACATCTTTTAAAATTCCAGTCATACAAATTACTAGAGGACACAGTATTATCTCCATGGCTTCAATTACCCTCTTGGTTCCCATGTTTTTAGAGTTATCTCTGAGTATTGTTTTAATACTGAGATAATTTTTTAGAGCTCTGCCTCCCTATGGATATTTGATGAAAAGCACTGAATGATCCCATTTATTTTTTGTGGACAAAATTGCTTGTGCCTGCTTTTGGGAGTTGCTCGGTTAATTTTCTGATAGGGAAACTGGTAATAAATAGGGGAGAAGCAGTTCATCAGAAATGTTTTATGGGGACAAAGTTCATTTCAATCAAGCTAGCCTCACTTTACATCCCCACAAACTCCATTTTTAGGAACACAGATAAAAACACCAAGATTGAATTATAACTTTCTCTAACAAACCTAAAAGATCTCTAGTAATTATTATTTTTATTAATGATTTTTTTGCTTCTGATTACAGACATTAAAAGGTATCTATTTTCACAAGAAGGATATCATTAATGGACATATTTCTAACCTTTTCTTGTGATTAACAAACTTCCAACAGAATTAATGGACTGTATAGTATTTATTGCCCATTTTAGAGGAACGCTTTATAATCCTATTTAGCAGGTGCCAGTTTTTGATTGAAAGTTTTTCTTACCCAAACAATCAGGACACAGGATATCTCAAGTTCTTCCCATTGGCTATGACTCTCAGAGGAAAACTCCAGGATACTCAGACTGATTGCAAAAAATAACGCATCATCACAATCCCCCAATTTGTAATAACAGTAAGTTCACTGAGCAGCAAGAAAGTGATAGCATCCATCAAGCATAAAATTCAGTTTAGGATTTTATTATGCATTGCACCATTTGGGGATCATTAGACTTCTGTATTCATAAGAGTGTCAATATGAAGCTTGTTTTACCTCTATAAATCCTAGCCAAGGCAAGATCATGAAAGGTTTAGGGACTCATCTGTCTGAAGTACTATTCTCTCTCCTCATTGACTGCAGAGGGCCAAAATTTTACCTTATTTCTATCCTACCCCCACTTTTGCAATCACCAAGATATGCTCTTATGACTCATTAAGTTTTCATGAGCCTCCCTACAAATCCCTACCCCCAAGCTACTTCCTGCCATCTTAATTGTCTTATTATCACCATTAGTCTTTCCCTCTATGTGTTTCTTGGATCTCGAGGAGCCCCTAATCCTTTATTCTGACTCAGCTTGCCTCAATCATGCCCAGCCATTCCTGGAACCTGAACAAAGAGGACATTTACAAGGGCTTCTTAAAATTGTTGAGCCTTGTTCACTTAATTATGGACAAATGTACAGTAAATGAATCTACATGCCATATCTTATTTCTCCATTTTTTTTTTTTAATATAGGAGGGAAATCCTGGAAAACAACAACCACCAGAAAAATTAAGAAATCTATTCCAGGTAAACCTAAGGGCTGTAGCATCAACTTCTACAGAAAAAAAACAAACCTTTCCTGCTTCAGTAATGGAATGGACTTTTTTTTTTTTAATTGAAGACAAATTTTTATGTAATGAAAAATAAGAACATTGTCATGTTTTAAGTAAAATGTGGGTATTTAACATGATTTATCAGAGAAATATGTACTGCACACTTGGCCGCAGTCTGTTATGTTCTGTTATGGTATTTTAAGCAATCTTCTATTTTTGCTATCTTAAGACAACATTTAGGGCTGCTGTATGCCAGATGGAATCCTCCTTCAATCCATTTCCCATTGCAAAAGGAAAAAAAAATTCTTTCCATCTTATATGGAAATCTTTTATACATTTCTTTTCCTCATCTTTATCAACTGAAGTATTTGAATCACTCAGAAATCACCAAACTTTGGCTGAATCAATATGAGGCAAACATTATACCACAGAGTAAGTATTTTTAAAGTGAACATATAAGCTTATGTCATTAACAGAAAGTATTCACATGACACGCAAGCTCAAAATTCATTTCTATAAAAACAGGACTGAATCACAGCCAGCGTTTTCAAGAAAATGATAGTGTCGTGGTGTATTTTAGGGTAAAGCTAAAGAATCAGAATTGAGCTATAATTGGACATTCTGCCTTCCCAGGACTTTAGCTCAAGTTCACGGACTGGAGCTCCTCACACGAAATCCTTAGTTTATGCTGGTGACTGCTTCTGTAAAACCAACAGAGAAGCCTGTGAAGAAAGGAAGCGAGTGTGACCCATCTTCCTGCAAACCCATTCTGGCGCTGCAGCAGAGGAGTCTCAAAAATTCAAATGTAAATCACCTTCTTCTCTCTTGCTTATTAAATTCTTCACAAGAGCTCAAAGCTATCTGGCTAGGAGCACACAATTTTTGGCTAAGCCTGTAAGATTCTGCATCCTCTGGCCCCCGTGGCCCTCCCCCTGCGGCCATGCCCCAGCCACTTGATTCTGCCCCTGGGGCTGCAGCATCATCTCTTGGCATGAGCCGTTCACACTGGCATCCTCACTCGTGTTCCCTCATCTGCCAGCAATGCCTGTCTTTCCTCAGTTCTCCTAGTGATGCCTCTGGCCCTTCAGATTCTCTCTTCCTCAGGGACGTATGCATGTCTCCCTAGATCCCTGTGACAAACTTCCATAGCACTCTGCAGAACACTTACCACACAGAGAACTGTGAATTCAGCCTCTGAATTTCTTGCAGTGTAAGCTCTCTGCAGGCTTTGATGTATCAGGACCTTCCACAGGAATGAAAGCACTTTATAAGTTGGTACCTATGTCTTCCTTCTCCCTGAGATCTCTTCATGTTCTTATTTCTCCAAGCCTCAGTGGTACACAGTTGTCATGAAACACTGTCCATCTGTCTGTGCATCTTTTCCCTACCTTTTGGTGTTAAGGCATCCATTATGAACAAAAAATGAAACCAAACTACCAAAGATTTCTAGTGTTACCTAATCAGACAACAATCTAGAAGGTAATGATATTGTTATATTATTAGCAATAATGCAGATCAGGCCTTGATGGGGGTAGAAAGGAAAATAATGCAAGGTTGTCCAGGGTCTGGAGTAAGATATACCACTGAGGCAGGGGGTGGAGGGGGGGGGGGTGAGGGCATAAACAAAAGAAAAATAACCTGATTCTCAGTATCTCATTTTAATGATTTCTCAGACGTTTTATTTAAAAAATTTTTCTAATGTTTATTTATTTTTGAGAGAGAGAGGCAGACAGAGAGGGAGACACAGAATCTGAAGCAGACTCCAGGCTCTGAGCTGTCAGCACAGAGCCCGATGTGGGGCTTGAACTCATGGATCAGGAGATCATGACCTGAGCTGAAGCCAGGCGCTTAACCAACTGAGCCACCCAGGTGCCCCTCTCAGACATTTTAGAGACGATACAACTACTTTAATTTTACAAGAGTAAGAACTTCATCAACCTAGGGAGCAGCATCTGTCTGTCCCATGGGGGAATACAAGATCTTTGAGAACATGATCTTGATAAATCTAACTGAGCCAGTATCACTTTTCTTAACTGGGCTTTTTAAAATAAACTTGAGTATTTAAAAAAACAAATGCCATAATGACAAATTTCTCTCTTTAAAAACGTTGAAACTCATTAAAAAAAAAATCAGTGTCGGGACTTGCAATGGGCTTCTTGTGAGAACTTAAAAACAGAGCTAATGAGCAGATGGCTCCACCAGACAGCATGAGCACGCCGCTTTCACTGGCAGCTCAGCTGCCATTTTCCTGGCAAATAAACAAATAAATAAATAATTGCAACAAACCAGAATTTAAAGAGCATGGGAAGCGAACCACACTTGTAAGCCTTGCTGTGGAATGCAGAGGAGCATGGGTTGCTGCAGTCGTGAAATGTGTTTATCAGGGGTGTTTCCCTCTCTCAATGTCTGTCACAGTAGTAAAACACTTGAATAAATACCGTCTTGGAGATTACTTGTTTCCATGTGTGAATTTCCCCCCAGCTCACTTGTCAACTTCTGGGAGGCATGGACCATCTTCTACCATTTTTTGTGTCACTCTGTGGCCATATTAATCCTGATCAAAAACGAACTAGAATCATTCATTCAAATAAGTCTCCTTCCTATGAAAGGGGACCTTAGCACGAAACCAACGCAAAGTCAAGTTTTTGTTATTAAGAAAAACAACATCATGTCTACACAGCGGTTTGTCAGGTGGGCAACTTAACATATTATGAATTGCCCATTATATGTACCTGAATTCTGGCTTTCATTATTAAGCAATAATGTTACAAAATTCTGTTTGTAGTTAAGTAGTTTCTTGGTTAAACTAAATTGTTGATAAACCTTGAGTAATGCCATGGTTGCTCTAAACTTTACTTGCCTACATACATAATGCAAGTTTGAATACAGAATGATAAAACCACTTTTGCTTTTAGTGTTTCATGTAGAGTAAAAAGAGGGCTTTCACCTTATGCTTAGCCTTATTTTTAAAACAAAGTGACAGACCAAAGAGAAGTTGGAAAAAGGCAGAGACTAACTTTTAATAGGTGAAATAAGAGGGACAGCAGCCAGAATACCCTAGGTCTCCCCTAGTCATCTGTGAACAAGGAAGCCTTTGACGTAGGCAGAATTGCAGGATGAGGCTGCAGGAAACAGGGAAAAGGAAATCCTGGTTGAGGCTGAGTGACAGGGACGCTACCCTGGCAGCAGACTACGCCAAGGTTAAGTTTCAGAATGTGCAAAATCCCCTTCCCACCCATATTTCATAAGTGAATGGGAAAAGGGGAAGGAAGTAGGGTGGGTCCTCAGTCTTAACAAAGGAACTGGAGAAAACCGGTGGGGAGAGGGAGGGCTATAGACAGAGTCCCTAGGGAAGCACTGCTTAGCAGAGCTCTCACACACATTTCACAGACATTTCTGCACTTCAGAATTTAGGAACTCACTTTAGCAGCTACTACTGCCATGTATACACTACAAGTCAATACGCTACCAAAGCTACATTTTAGGAATAGTTTGGTTCTTCTGGGCAATAGTACCATTGTGTCCCAGAAAAGTATCCACCTCTAGATATATTCTTTAATACAGCTATTTCACGGCTACAAAAGTATGAGCAGTTTACATGCTGTTCAAATCTAACTTAGGACTCAAACGAAGCAGGCACCTTCGCATTGTCTTTTATCCTTCCCACATCTGCCACCACCATCCCTTCCTTATGTAATTGTTCTGTCTGTTCCATGCAGGGTGGTCCTGGTCGTTCCTCTTTCTTGAGATTATCATGATTCTGGATGTCCCAGGTTCCTGTCCTTATCAGCCCTGCCTCCTGCAATGACTGGGAGAAGACGCAGCCAGAAGCCATCAGACTTGAGTCCGCTCTAGCCCAGCTGTCACATCACACTTCACCTCTGCTGTAACAGAGAATCCTGTTTCCCTGGGTGTAAATTCTTCTTCTAACTTCTGTGTATCTCTCTGGAGATTATCAACACTGTCTCCTTATATCTCAGTTACCTGTGTCATTGTCTTCTCTCTACAACTTGACTGTACTTCTTCAGGGTAGAAGCCACCATAGTTATTCTGAATCCCCTAGGACACCGGCTTTAATAAAGGTATATGGAATGAATAAATGATCAAGAGGATTCTAAAATAACAGCTTAGTAATGCCAACTCAGATTATATGGGTCAAGAGAGCATCCCTAAAATCACAGGTAATTCTGAACAAGGCGCACACATCATTGCAGGAAATGCCAAAGCTTTGGCTAAATTAATTTTAATTATTAAAATTAAAATCAGTTAATTTTGTGGCTACCAGAGACTGTCTGCCCAAGGTATTTTCCAATGGTCTGGTATGAGAAGATGGTTTATGCGGTTCCCATGCTGTAAGCCAGAACCCTGACCCAACAATTTGCCAGGGAGATAAACACTGAGTGCTCTAGATACTCAGGTGCCTTGAAACATACTGCAAGGAAACAAAGCAAGGTAAATGTCTTGTAGCTTTTCACCAAAGGTGACCAACCATTCTAATGCTAAACAGAATATTCTCATGTCTACCACTATACCAAAGAAGCCTTAATAAAAACTTAAAAAATGCTTAATATAACACACATTCTTACCCCGCACCCCTCGCCATCACCAGCCATCAAATACTGCCAGTTTTACCATCTCAGTGACTCCTGTCATCTACAGCCTTCTTATTTCCCAAGTTACCACCTTGGTTCAGGCTTTCACCTTTCACTGACTCACTATCATAGTTTTCTAAGGATTCTCTCCAACACTTTCCTCTTTTCCACTCATTTTTCCTCTAAGCCAATGCCAGAAAGATCTTAGGAAGACCGCACCTGATTGTGCCACACTTCCCTTCATTGATGGCTTCCCTTTGCCAGAAAGGCAAGCCTAAACTCCTTTCAGTGCCTTATGAGGTCTTACACAAATGAATCGTAACCTCTCTTACAGCCCACTCCCCTTCATTCCCCATGAATCGCCCAGGGCTCAAGTCATGTGTCTTTTGCTAGTCCTGTGACTTCGAGGCTCTTCCCTGTCAAACTGTGCTGTGACCATTAGCCTTCCAAGTCAAGCCTGAACGTCCCCATTTGGTAACATGTGCCCCTTCCTCTGTTAATATAATCAGATTAAGATGGGGAAATATGATGTCTACATAAGAGGTAATTTCTTTAAAGAGTTGATGACCCAATGTTAATCCCACTATCATCATGTTTAGAAGAAATAACCAACTTCTGTCCCCTTCTTCAAGTTCTCACATCATAATTTTCAACACTTAGTAATGAGCATTGCTTAATTTTACCTACAGCTTGTTAATATAAAATAAGAAAACCAAGTGCTTCCTGAGAAACTTGTGCTGATTATACATTTGAATATTTTTCTTTCAGAAATACCTTGGTAAAAGCACAGTGAAGTGTTTCTCTAATTGCATGCATTTATAATAATGGCATTGACCAGTTTAAGAAAATATTAGAAATGTCCTACCCAGAAAGCTCTAAGCTCCTATTTGTAACAAGATGTGCCAGCAACAAAAGCTTTACTCTTTTTCTATTCAGTAGTACTTTAAGAAGGAGCTGTTTCATTTTGGCACTATGCATTTAAAGGGATGTGGTATTCTAGAAGTGTAGAAGCAGTGTAGTTTAGTTTAAAAAAAAAAAAATCAATGGGTAACTTAGATTCTAACTCAAATTTCACCATTGTCTACTTAAATAACTTTGGCCCAGGAATGGTAGATGACGTAGCTGAAGCATTTTAAAATCGTAAAAGAAAGGAAATCTGTACCTAACTCCGGGGCTTGGTCATTATTGTTACTGTTGTAAAAGAAGAAACTGCGGGCCTACGTTTACATTAAGTAAATGACCGTTTCCTCCATACACACTGCGTGTTATCCCCGGGTTTTCATGAGCCAGAGCAGATGACTGCCACTGAAAAGAGATTGAGGGCAGGGAGCACAGTGAACTCAGAGTGCAAGCCAATGTGTATACAGCTCTATCAAATGCTCAAGACGTAAATGAGCAAGATAATCGACCAGATGGGTTTTTTTTGCTAATACATTACTGCAAAAAGTATAAGCATCTAGTGTCAAATAATCCATAGAGTAGAGCCCTGTATAAATATCAGCTTGCAGAGTAGATCAGTTCAACTGCTGTCATCTTGCATGGAGGGACATGGCAGAATGGCTGAGATTATGTTCATCACTAAGGAGGAAAGATCCTGAATATTCACCTCTCCTTACTCTAAACTGCAGTAGGTGAGGTCTAGTAGCAAAGGCCATAATGCCAATGTTTATTTATACACCTTTTTTCTCTCAGGGACATAAGTACTTCAGAGCTGGTAATGCATCCATATTACGACATTCATGCAAAAAGTAACAAACCTTAGTGTTCTATTTTACGATCTTAAAATGAAGGATTAAAGAGAACAGAGAGTAGATAACCATAAGCAAAGCTGTAAATCTTATACCACTAAATTTCTATCCTAAGCTACAAGTCTTTACAATTACCAGCACCAAGTTCAGATTTCACTTATATATTTAGAGGATATGATAGTCTCATTAACGGTAACTATAATATTCTGGATTCAATTAAATGCAAGGCAAACGCAATACAGCTATCTTTTTAAATAAGCCTAAAGTTGTTTGAGGCATAAGGCTGATGATTTCTAGCCGTGGTTAAGTGGCACTCTATCTGTCTGACTTTAAAAGTTCTTGCCCTACCCTCAGGCTGTCGCTGTTCCACTGAACTGAATATGCAATTCACTGTAATACATATCATTCATTTTAAGGACCACTAGGAAAGATAAATGCTCACAGTTAAACCAGGTTGTGTTTTCATATGACCAATCATTAAGACTTATCCTGATTTCAGAGATGCTAAAATGTGGAGGAAACATGCAATTTGAAATCAGCAAAATATGGTAAATGAAAACTGTTGCTCTTCCAATTTAAATCAACCAAAAGGAACAATGTTTTGAGAAGCTTAAGTCACACACTAATCCCAAATATTCTAAGGACATGACGGAGATTAAGAGTCAGTCTTTGACAGAGTCATCCTTCAGGGTGCGCTTTTAACAATTTAAACAAGTCCCTGAATTTTTCAATAGTCCCTAGTGAACTGAAGGCTGCTGACATGTCCACTCTCACTTAAAGTCAATGGTCCCCCTGAATAGCTCAGTTACGAGGCTTTGAAAGTGCTTAATCATACTCCCCCTCAAGACACCACTTGTTATGATGTGATGTTGCAGTCAGAGATGTGTTATGTTGACCTAAACAGCCTCCCACGCTTGAACATCTCACCTCCTCTCCTGCTCAGTAAAAATCTGACATTTGTGCTCATGGCCTTGCAGAAGAGAAGGCATGAAGCAATTTTTCCCCTTTGGAAAGGGTTGAAAATAAAATTCCAAGGGAAAATTAAAATCAGAGGGAGACATGTTTATAAGCACTGAGGAATTTTCCCCTTCATGAACAATCCGGGATAGTTGAGCACTGGGAGCGAAGTCTTACAAACAACAACACAAAGTCAGCAGACAACAATGCGTAGCAGAAGAAAGTGGTGCCATTGTTGCCCTGGCCTGACGGAAGGCATCTCAGTTCTAAGGCTCAGTCTGAATGACGGCTTTCAGGAGAACCGAGCACAGCGTCCCTTTCCTCCAGTTTAACTACAACTGAACAGTGTAACTTTTGTTGGAACACAAACATTCAGAAGATATTGGGAAAACTCTTCTTCTGACTCCCCCACTCCGGGGAAACCATCTATAATCTGTTACTCTGCTCTCATTTATTTCTACTAACTCAGGATACATCTGTTTGCTAACTAGACCCACCCCGGACTCAACATAGAAGTACATAGGAATATACTTTCAAAATTCATACCCCACAAACTGTCTGATGGGCTGACATTCCCAAAGTCAAACTCGAAAGACATCAAATCAAAATCATAAATAGACATGCATTTGTACTTGCTTACATGTGTTCTTATATTTCTATGTGATTTACTTTTGGGAAGAGTTCTCTTATAAATCCAGTGTTATGAACGGCTGGCTTAGAGTTTTGAGCAGCTGTCATTTTTACCAAGGAGTATGCTTTTGGGGGGAAAAAAACAAAACTAAAGAATTTAAAATATTTTTTTCCTTCAAACATACAATGAGGCGGAAACATTTTTCACCCCTTCAAGCCTGCATCCCCAAGAGAAAAAGGGCTTACGTGTTCAGATTTCTCCTGTTCCTTTTTGTCTGTCTGCAAAAACTGACAGTTTTCTCTTGCCAGCTTCTGAACCAGTTCAATTCGTCCGATGTCATCTCTCTCCTGGAGTTTGCACATCACTCCTGCCTTAAGAGTTGGAGAAAAAGCGAAGATATACTTAAATCCACAGTCCCAGGACATGACACCACTGGAAAATTCGCTTTATGATAAGCTCATCTCCTCTGTCGCCTGGAGTAAAGCATGGTCTTGGTAAAATATTTTGCCTTTGCAAAGTTGAAACTGTATTATTTTAACCTAGGAACGCCACAGCAAAAGTCTTCAAGTTGAGATCGTGTATCAGTCTACTTTAAGAGAGTGAAGGGCAGAGCAAACTAAATCATTTGCTACTGAAGTGTGCTCCTGGTATGCCACTATTTGTTCCTGACAGCCCGTTTCCTGTTACATAAGCAAAGCCTCACAAGAGGTTAAAAACTCATGGGAAAGTTAGCCAGGAACCACTCTGACAAAAAAGGGTGAAATGATACAGAGTACTAAAAATACCAGTACACAAACTCCTAATTCTTTTACTCGACCAGATTATTCCATGTATAAACACACGGTGAACGAGAAGATCACACGATTTTTTTTTCACAGCTGGAAAGTTACTATGGGGCATTAGGAAAACATCTTCAATGTCGCATGAAATACGGTAAAAAAAAAAAAAAAGTTTATTAAAAATAAACTGGAAAAAGAAAGCTTAAAATGTCATCAGGGATTGGAAATGATCCATAAAGTATCACATTTTTTTTTGCCAAAGTACCTAAGTAAAAATAATATGAAGGAGGATAATCTAGGACTTTTATTAGAAAACAAGTGTGTTCATTATAACACAAATTATGAACTGTTCCTGCTCAAATTCTTTAAAAAATGGTTCATAGTGACATATCAGAAAATGATCTAATGAAATCTGAAGTTACTCTTGCCAGGAACAGTCAAAATTTTGGATTCTTGTTTTATCTAGTACAACCTACAGGATTTGAATGGACTTAGCAACAGGACCAAATATGGAGAAGGGGACAACAAGGATGCTCAACCTTATGGTCTTCATGGTTTGTGCAAAAGATACCCATTTTGTTGAGTGGGTATTGAAGAAATGGGACCATCCATGCCAAACAATGACTACATCTCTATTCCCACAGTCAAGGATAGCTTATCTAGCAGTTTCTCCAACAACTAGGAAGAAAACAAAAAAATCCTTCACGTGGCCCAAATCAGATTCCCAGGGGACAGCAAGTGGAACTGCTCTACCAAAGTCAACGATTTATTTTTAAAACATCCCTCACAAGTGGTCCTCCAGTTCATTTCCAAGACTTCCTTGCACAGGGATCGCTGGTTGTCTTCAGACAGCCTTTGCACTGTTAGAGACCCACAACTGTCAGAAAGTCCCTTACCACACTAAACTCTGAAATCATTCAACTTCAACCTATGAAGACTAGCTTTACCTTTAAAAGCAACCAAAACTAGGTCTATTTCACTTTCTTTTTCGACAGAGACAGTGCAAGTTGGGGAGGGGCAGAGAGAGGGAGAGGGAGAAAATCCCAAGTAGACTCCCCACTGCCAACACAGAGCCCAACCAGGGGCTCAAACTCATGACCTGAGCCAAAACCAAGCGTTAGATACTTAGCCAACCGAGCCACCTGAAACTAGGTCTATTTCTTATCCAATATGACAATCTTTCAAATACTTAAACACCAGTATTTATTATATCCTTTTAATATTGTCCATATATAACCACCCCACCCCCCAGCTCCTAATTTTATTCATTCATTCACTTACCCAACAGTAACTTCGTTATGTGAGTAACAAACATAAGTCAGGAACTACAAGTTCTAGGAATATAGCACTGAACCACCATAACAAAAAAGCCCCACAGGCCATGAATCTTACATTCACTAGGGGATGAGGATTATGTAACATATATCGGATGGTAAGATATGATACGATAGAAAATAAAGCAAGGCAAGGGAGTAGAAGAAATGACTGGAGGTGTTATAAAGACAGGTGTGTCAGGGAAGGATTCTTTAGTAAAATGAGATTTGAATGGAAATCTCAAAGAAGCAAGGAAGAGGGGCACCTGGGTGGCTCAGTCAGTTGAGCATCTCATTCTTGATTTCAGCTCATGTCATGATCTCACAATTGGTGAGTTAGAGCTCCACATCTGGCTCTGTGCTGACAGTGCAGAGCCTGCTTGGGATTCTCATCCTCTCTCTCTCTCTCTCTCTCTCTCTCTCTCTCTCTCTCTCTCTCTCTCCCCCCCCTCTTCACACACTCTCTCAAAATAAACCAACTTAAAAAAAAAAAATAAAGGAAGCAAGGAAGAGTGTTCCAGGCAGAGGAATACAAGTGCAAGGGCCCTGAGGCTTGGATGTGCTTGGCATGTTGAGGGAAAAGCAACAAGAATGGCTTGTTGTTCAGCATGGCCGAAGCAGAGTTGGTAAGGGGGGGTCTCTGAAACTGCCAAAGAGGTGATGCGGGACCGCATCACATTGTTTCCATACGGGCTGGGTAGGGGGTTTGGTTTCTTTTTCTGAATGAAATGGAAATCCTTTAGAAGGTTTTGAATGTAGGAATGGCATCATCTGACTTACATTTTAACAAGATCATCCTGTCTTTTGGGTTGAGAAAACACTGTTGGGTGGGGAGAAGTAGCTGAAACCAGAAGACCCATAAGGGACTGGTTTTCAGAGAAGAGAAGTCTTGGAACTTTTAGTGGTGGAACTGGTGAGAAATGGTTAGAATTTGAATATTTTCCAAAGGTAGGGCAGCAACTGGGTTTAGCCTGACCAACTGGGAGGGTAGGGTTGTCATTTACTGAGATTGGGAAGACTGGGGAGGAAGATAGCCCTGAGGTATCTAAGTGCTGTTGCCTGGTTGGCCACTTGGTGGCTCAGAGGGGAAGTCCAGGCTGGTGACAGGAATTTGGGAGACATCAGTGTACACAATATTTAAAACCCGAGGAATAAGAGAGGTTACAATGCAGTGATGTAAACAAAGATAACAAGGAATCCGGGAACTGAGTCCCACGTTTGGATGCTGGAAAGATGAGTAGTCAGGAAACGGGACTAAGAAGGAGAGGCTCCAGGAGGAGACCCTGGGGAGTAGTGAAGGGGTTTCAAGGAGAAGGCAAAGGAAAACTGTATCAAATGTTGCTACAATATCAAATAAGATGGATTGAAACAGACACTGAATTTGACAGCAATAATTGGTGACTTTGAATAGAGCTTTTGTTTTGTTTTGTTTGTTTTGGTTTTTTGGGAACAAAATGGTGGTAGGGAAAGAAGTTGTATTAGCCTGGGTTCAAAAGAGAGTGAAAACTCCTCTGAATTGTTACAAGCAACAGGATACTAGCTAAACAGTGATCGCTTGCTTGCTTGTTTACAGTGATAGATATGTTGGCCTTTTAATCTTTATTAGAAATCATCCATCATGGAGGGAAATTTGATGATGCAGGAAGGAGAGAGGGCATTTTTAGGAGTCGTGTCCTTCAGACACGAAGAGAGCATCACGATCTACTCTCAGCGGGAGGACGGTGAATATGTCACTCACCAACACAGGAGGGCAGGTGAAGTACAGGGTAAATAGGTAGGCTGGCACATTTCATAGTGGGAAAACAGGGAAATTCCTTTCTGAAGGCTTCTATTTCCCAGAAAAATAAGTCAAGTTATCGGCTGAGAGTAGGGCCTGTGAGAAGATGTGGAGGCATGATGAGAAAAGAAAGCATGTAATGGTCGTTTCAGTTGCAAAGTTTGGCCAACTTTTTTTTGTAAAGGGCCAGAGTGTCAATGTTCCAGGCTTAGTGGGCAATGTGGTCTCTGATGCAACTACCCAATTCTGCAGTTTTAGTGCAAAAGCAGAAGACACAATAGGTGAGTGAGCACATCTGTGTTCTAATAACGCTTTATTTACAAAAACAGGGAGCAGACTGTAGTTTACCCACTAACTTAAGAGGAAACAGGACAAGAGAGGCAGAATAAGACAGTCAAGCATTGCAAAGGGCCCCCTTGATTTTATTGTTAGATCCTTTTACCCATCCTAGCCATCCTCCTTGGAGGATATTTCTGTTTGTCAGGATTTTAATGGAGCCCATAACCTGACACAACACTATATGGGCTGATCTTGAAGAGGCACTTTTAATCAATAACAGAGAAAGTATAAGAGGATCAGTGGTGTTAAATATCCTCCTTTAAACTAAAAAGAAAAGGAAACTTTGGGGGGAATTCCTATACACAAATGATTAGCATCCTTTAAATGCTTTGACACTTAAAGGACTAAGTTTGTGTTAGTTACAAAATTCATTTCTGTTAGCCAGCTAGAATTTCTTCTTTCTCCATCCACATCATCCTCACGGTGTTTAACATACTGTCTTGTTAGTGGAGAGAGGCGGCTCATGATCCTGTGACATTGGGACCTGCCCTGTGGTTGTTTATTCAGTAGCATGATGGATTAATCCTAATCTTTCTCTGCTCCCCAGTGCGGTGCCCTGTACAAAAGAGGGTGTGTGTGCAGATGGGGCCAGGAAGGGGGATACACAAGAGGAAAATGTCTTGGGACTAAGTAGACACACAGGACTGAACCTGTTACTTCTTCTTACCAACACAGGTGCCAAAGTTAACTGGGCTAAGCTCCCATGTGCTCTGATTTGAAGAGTCTTTCCTTTGTCTGTGGGTCCCATATATGTTTTTTAAATGACTGATAACATCAGGGTGGAACCGTGTAGAGAAAACTTAGAGACCTTGACTATTTCTTGGGGTACTTGGGAACATGAGTTTTTAAGCAACTCTGAACATTTTTTATCATATGCATAGGATTCTAAATACAGACTTTTCTTTAATAAGTAAATCTCATTTTTTTTACCTTTTTTTTAATTAAAAAAAAATTTTTTTTTAACATTTATTTATTTTTGAGACAGAGAGAGACAGAGCATGAACGGGGGAGGGTCAGAGAGAGAGGGAGACACAGAATCTGAAACAGGCTCCAGGCTCTGAGCAGTCAGCACAGAGCCCGACGCGGGGCTCGAACTCACATACTGTGAGATCGTGACCTGAGCCAAAGTCGGACGCTTAACCAACTGAGCCACCCAGGCGCCCCCTTTTTTTTTTTTTTTTACCTTTTTAAAAATGTTTATTTATTCATTTTGAGAGAGTGTGTGTGTGACAGCAGGGGAAGGGCAGAGAAAGAGGGAGAGAGTGAATCCCAAGTAGGCTTCGAGCTGCCAGCACAGAGCCCAATGTGGGGCTCGAGCCCATGAACCATAAGATCATGACATGAGCCAAAATCAAGAGCCAGACACTTCACCAACTGAGCCACCCAGGTGCCCTTAATGAGGAAATACATTTTTATTAGAGCCAGATACTTGGGTGCAGAAATTATGTATTTTAAACACAAAATGCTGTTACTTAAGAAAATGGGTTTCTAAGCAACTTAATTATTTCATATTTATAATTAAAACATCATATAATTAAAAAAGGAATATTGATGTCTTGATTTTCTGCTTTCTGCATAATTTCTAGGTACATTTTCATAAAATCATCAATTCTACAGCAGTGCTTCCATAACTGTCAAAAAAGGCTTTCAAGGAAGGTTATGAATGCTTCTTCATTCCCTGGAGAACTTGCAGCTCTGAGGGATGCCCATATATTCTAGATAGTTTCTAAGGTAGTCTTCTTGGGAAGTACCACACTATGCCAGATGTTCTCTGGGGCTCTCTTTCACAGCTCTGTAATTTAGTAATTTAATTCAAAAAACCCCATGAATTTATTAATATATTTTGGGAGCTTTGTTATGGCAGGAGAAGCAAGATAAGTAACAGCCCTTGATCTAGCCTTTCACATTCTTGAACTACTTAATTTGTCTATATGAAATTAATTATAAACAGTTTACCTAACACTGCTAAAGCAGAAAAAAAAAAGATTAATCTGTAACGTCAGAAGAGTTATTTAAAAGTCTTATTTCAAGGTCTGCTTTGAAAAAAAAAATCTCTGTAATGTGTAATTAAAGCTATTCATATGATTTTCAGTATTTGAGGAGAGAAATGTTATGAATGTAAATTAAAGTCTGTTTCCTTTGCAAATGGAGTCCTAAAAATGTTAGGTCCCTTCTTTCAGTGGTAAAATGAATCTTGGACAGGATTCTGTCAGGAAAGGTTACAAGGATGATACATGAATAACCCACATGACAAAAGGTGAAAGAGCACAGGTTACGTATGAAAACATCATCTGCATTATCTTGACTTTAAAAATTACTTACTCTAAAACACTGAGATCAAACATCATGCAAAAGAGAAGGAAAACCAGGATCAAAGAGTACACTTTTCAAGTAAGCACTTTTGCAACGCCAGAATGCTACTTAATATGAATTCAAGGTGTCTGGATAAATACTTATTCATTACTACATAATAGGGTCATTTCTTTAACAATTAAATGTCACACAGAAATTCATAAAATAATTTTTTTTTGCTACTTTAAACAGAAAACTCAAATGATAAAACACTGATGGGTTGGGACAATATATTACATGACTCAACTGTACGTATCTATTTCCTAAACAACAAATATTAAGAATCCTTCGGGGGCCTAGGTAGCTCAGTTGGTTGGGCGACTGACTTCGGCTCAGGTCATGATCTCACAGTTCGTGAGTTCGAGCCCTGCATTAGGCTCTGTGCTGACAGCTCAGAGCTTCAGGTTCTGTGTCTTCCCTCTCTCTACCCCTCTCCTGCTCACGCTCTGTGTCTGTCTGTCTCTGAATAATAAATAAACGTTAAAAAAAAAAAAAAAAAAAGAATCCTTTCCAGGAAAATTCAGAAGACAATTCACACTAAATAATAATAGTAATAATAATAATAATAAGATTAATAACAAATAAAATATAATAAATATATTAAATATATATTAATACTGTAACATAATATGCAATATATAATAGAATATATTATATAGTAATTAACTAATTATAGTATTTATTATATAAGGATATATTAAATATCCTAATAAATAACAAATTTACAAATTAATAATAATGGTATTTTATTTTGTAGGGCAGCAGGTATTCATTTCTTAAATTCAGAGAGAGAAAGAAAACTATGAAAATTTCTTTGTTGGGATAGAAAAATCTATCTTTTTTAAAAAAGTATATTTATTTATTTTGAAAGAGAGACGGAGCAAGCAAGCAGAGAGAGGGAGAGAATCCCAAGCAAGCCTCACACTGCCAACTAAGAGCCCAAGGTGGGGCTCGAATCCTCAAACCATGAGATCATGACCTGGGCTGAAGGCAGATGCTTAACTGACTGAGCCATCCAGGCACCCCCCAAAATTTGTCTTTTGATAATATAAAAACACACCCTTTCCTTTGGGAAAGGGCCAAGCTGCATCCACAGTGAAAAGTGCATGTGATAGATGCCCAGGGCATCACTAGCACAGGCCTGAGACCCCATGCTGGGGCATCACAGAGCCTCAGAAATGATTCAGTAACTCCTGGTTACTGTACAGGTGATGCACCAAGTTCAGAGAGGTTCATTTCTCTGGTCCTCCTCTTTTCTACAATTACATGTGTTAAAAAAACACTTTTTGATTGGACAGACCCATCCTATACAAACACTATATGAAACTACATCCTGTCAGAGCATAGTGCAAGTAGGGAAGGAGGCAGAAACCTTATTATATGGACTTAATAACTATTATTTCCCTCAAGTATTTTCAGGGGCACCTGGGTGCCTCAGTCGGTTGGGTACCCACTTTGACTCAGGTCATGATCTCATGGCTTATGAGTTTGAGCCCTCTGTCGGGCTCTGTGCTGACAGCTCAGAGCCTGGAGCCTGCTTGAGATTCTGTGTCTCCCTCTTTCTCTGTCCCTCCCCCACTCACATTCGGGAGCATGCACACACTCTCTCTCTCAAAAATAAACATTAAAAAAATTTTTTTTTAATTTTCTTAATCTGTTATACTGACATAATCTCTTCTGATAAAACTAAAAACGACATTGTCATACATTTACATAGCTGATGAAGTCAAAGATTCATTGATTTCATATACTTGATTCCTTGAACTTTCAGACTAGAGTCGGGAGTACACCAATATTTTGTCTTGTTTTGACCTGAAATTAAAGCTCCAGTTTGTAAACATTACTGACCATACTGCTAAGCTGGGCAGCAAAGTAGACAAATAACAAAGAAGAAAAAAAGGCAAATTCTAATAAATTTCAACATAAAGGATTTTGAGTGGTCATCTGTTTTCTATAATAGCTATTCCAGCCTTAAATAAGAGCTTTCTTCAATATATTAAAAAGAAGTCACATTTTGGCTATTGGAAAATTAATCATCAAATATTTGGCAATTACTGTACATAATTAACAGTTACCATCACTTAATATTAAGATGAATGATACAAATGGAAGAGAGGAGACAACAAAAATAATTCCTGAATCCAGTGGTCAATGGCGACCTGAAGCAAAACAAGAATTTCCAAAGTTCAATACATTATAAATTACTCTTTGAAGATCTCATTAAGAGCCTGAAACTAGAACCTGGCAAAAATTCTATACATTTTCATTAAAAATCTTTAATCCTTTAGTCCTATATAAAGAGTGATAAAGAGGGGCACCTGGGTGGCTCAGTCGGTTGAGCGCCCGACTTCAGCTCAGGTCATGATCTCACAGTTCGTGAGTTTGAGCCCCGCATCAGGCTCTGTGCTGACAGCTCAGAGCCTGGAGCCTGCTTCGGATTCTGCATCTCCCTCTCTCTGCCCCTTCCCCGCTCATGCTCTATCTCTATCTCTCAAAAGTGAATAACATTAAAAAAAATTGTATAAAAAAATAAAGAGTGATGAAGAATCAAGAGTTTAGATTGTTTTTCTATGTGTATGTATGCGTGTGAAGATAGCATATATAGAGAGAGACTAATACTGCAACCCAACCATGTCATATGCCTTAAATATTCAAACCAGAGAGCAATGTGATAGACGATGATAATGGTAACAACTCATAGAGGCTCACTTGTTTGAGTGCTTACTCTGTGCCATGTGCCACTCTGTCTCACATATATTCATCTAATCTTCAAAACAACTCAGCAATCATCCCCATTTTACAGATGTTAGAAAGGCGGTTTAGTATAGGCGTTGAAAGCCAGGATGTCAGAGCCAGACTGTTTCGGTCTGATTCCTGGCCCTGCCACTTACCAGCTCATCTGTGAAGTGGTGGTCAATACATTCCCTACTTCATAGGGTTCACTGTGGAGCGGAGAAAACAAAGAGCGTAGTAGAGTGTTTACGGCATCTGCATTGCTGCACAAGTGAACTCTCAATGCTATTTCAGTACAGGACTCTCTCGCCCAGGAGAGGAGAATAACTTGCCCAAGGTTACGGTGGCAGAGCCCAGAGGAGAACCCAGGCGTCTGGCCCCGGAGGCTGCACTCCACACCTCCCATGTGCTGCTGCCCAACATAGAAACTCTGATGTGCCAGGATTCCAGGCATTTTCTGTGCGGTATCATTTCAACCTCAAGACAACTTTATAATATCTCTGCTTTATAGAGGCGAAAATCAAGCGTGCCGGTCACTTGCAGGGACTCTGCATGCAGGGACACTATGGTGACAACAATGCTGATGCTACCCTGCAGCAGCCCACAGGTTTAGCCGCTACAGAACTTGTGTAAAAGCACAGGCTAGGAAGAAGGGCTGGGAAGCAAACCGAAGTCTACGTGCTCCCTTCACTCCACCCACACGTCACTGCATTAAAGTGGGAGTTTCTTAAGCAGGAAAGATATTTTTAGTGAGAAAAGGAGGAAAGGAGCTAACACATGAGGAGAGAACTAGAGTTTTATGGCAGGTGGGAAAGCTGTATACAAGACCCAGTCTTGCCATCTTAACCCTTTACATACCCAAAGTTTTCAACAGCGTGAGGACATTTTTCCCATAGTGGCATACTTTGTCACAGATGCGGAGGGAGTCGGAAACCAATTTCTACTTAACTTGCTTAAAATATGCTCTGGAGGGAAGACTGCAATACGGTGAAATAGCACAGAGCATGGCACGTAGATACTCAATCCATTATATGTACATACACCGAACACCAAATTAATAACTTTTGGTGTCAAGGGCACACATGTGCACACACATACATTTATTTCTAATTCTGCCTCGGTGTCTGATGGTAAAATTCTCAAAGTTTTCTTTGAGCTCACCCTACCTGACTTGAACTACTGAGGACTCTACTCAGAGCATTTGGAAAGACGGACCCGCAGACTCGAACTGAAAACTGGTGCTTGTACGGTGGTGGCAGGTCAGACTTTCTTAGACACATCAGATGAGGTGACAGCTGCCTTCCTTCCTCTGTAGCCCTGGCCTGTAACACCCACCATCATGCCTCCAGCCAACTTAACCTTTGCCTTTCAAACTAAACAGAATCTGTTCCTGATCTAATCATCAATTCACTGGTTTCTTTTGGTTTCATGATTTCATTCCTCTGAGCACCCTGCAGATGCGTAGTTACAACACTGTTGGAGAAGAAAATCACAAAATCCCAAAAAGCCAGGTCTGCGTATCCTCTTGAGACAAAGAAATAAAATTGCATTAAAACAGACCTTTGCCCACAGAGCGAGTTCAAAAACAAAAAAATGAGTAACAGTTTATGTTTAGAAATATCTGTCCCACTAATAATTTAATGATTTAAGAAACCTTTGAGGAAGTGTAGGATACACTAAGTTGGGGAATCCCTGACCAGGTTTCTTGAAAGCCTGAAATGCAATTTCGGTATGAACTTGAGGACTACGGCATTTTCAGTATGACCACATCAAAACAATTCCAAACAATTCCCTATATAAACTTACTGACACAGTACAGCCTGTGCCATCTTGACTGAAAAGGCTAACGTAATTATTTTTTTTTCTATGGGAATGCAAATTGGTGCGGCCACTCTGGAAAACAGTGTGGAGGTTCCTCAAAAAATTAAAGATAGACCTACCCTATGACCCAGCAATAGCACTGCTAGGAATTTACCCAAGGGATACAGGAGTGCTGATGCATAGGGCCACTCGTACCCCAATGTTTATAGCAGCACTCTCAACAATAGCCAAATTATGGAAAGAGCCTAAAAGTCCATCAACTGATGAATGGATAAAGAAATGGTGATTTATATACACAATGGAGTACTACGTGGCAATGAGAAAGAATGAAATATGGCCCTTTGTAGCAACGTGGATGGAACTGGAGAGTGTGATGCTAAGTGAAATAAGCCATACAGAGAAAGACAGATACCACGTGGTTTCACTCTTATGTGGATCCTGAGAAACTTAACAGAAACCCATGGGGGAGGGGAAGGAAAAAAAAAAGAGGTTAGAGTGGGAGAGAGCCAAAGCATAAGAGACTGTTAAAAACTGAGAACAAACTGAGGGTTGATGGGGGTGGGAGGGAGGGGTGGGTGATGGGTATTGAGGAGGGCACCTTTTGGGATGAGCACTGGGTGTTGTATGCAAACCAATTTGACAATAAATTTCATATATTGAAAAAAAAATTTTTAATGTTTTACTCATTTTTGAGAGAGAGCGAGCGAGCACATGAGTGGGGGAGGGGCAGAGAGAGAGGGAGACACAGAATCTGAAGCAGGCTCCAGGCTCTGAGCGGTCAGCACCAAGCCTGATGTGGGGCTTGAACTCACGGACCCTGAGATCATGACATGAGCTGAAGTCGGACACTTAACCGACTGAGCCACCCAGGTGCCCCATTAATGTAATTACTCTGACTACAATCAACAGATACAGAACTTGGAAGGTGAAGTGCAATGGGTCAAACCAAGCCAAGAATCTTCAAATGTTCTGATTTACATCACGTTAGCAGCTGAGAGCACTAGGGTGGCTCAGGTCTTTATTCCTTGTGTTAGATGCTGGGCGTTGGCACAGAAAATTTGGCAGGTGAGGTGTCACACTCCTCTGTCTGGCCAAGCCCTGGTGGTCGACGCTGCCAGCTCACAGATTCTTCTCCGCCATCTCCAGGGGGTGGTGTGCTCTAAGGTGATCTCTCCCGCTCCTTCACTTACTTTCCTTGCTTTCTATGGGAAGTGGAGTATGTCTGCCTGTCTTTCCCTCCCTCATGAGTCAAATTATAAGTATCATTAACAATTTAGGGCCCTTCTTGTGAAATGCCTCTTTATCAAAAGCAAGCACTTTATTCTCAGTAGTATCACTATTTACAGAACACAGAAGGTCAAACCTGTATCATTTGCAAACCCCTGCGTTATCTCACAACTGTCAATGCAGACGACAAGAGTAACGAGGAACTGTCACAGAACTGATCATACCTGAGAATCTGGAACACCTTCAGCTTCTGCCACAATTACGTGTTTGTCACCATTGTCTTCATCTTGTTCAATTGCTTTAAGCAAAGAAAAAGAAAAGAAAAGGAATGTTAAAAACAATGTAGCATCATAAGAAAGCAGTTTTAGATAATTTCCTTTCAGATGGCAATTTGGCAAGAAAAAACAATGTTAGGGAGATTCACAAAACGTAAATATCAGTGCTATTTTTAATTATTTGGATGGAACTTTAATTGCGCCGGGCACTTCTCATGTACATTTTCTTGTTTATTAAATCAATGGCAGTGGAACAGTTTGCTCTCGTAGGTTCTTCACCTAAACCTGACCAGCATGTCAGTACTGTGCTTCATTCTAATGGGATTTAGGGTGTAGTTGAAGGCTTCTACCAAATTGATCTGAGAACAGTAATTTTTTTTAAACAATGTGGGTTTCTTGGCTGGTAGTTTACAGTCATATAATAAAGAAAGCATAATTGTATATTTAGACTGCTCAGTGCATTGTTACCACAAAATTCCAAACTGGGGAGTCTTGAATCTACCTCTGCTCCTGTATCTTCCCAGCATCTCCCTATCCAAGTCCTTATCAACCCTTCTGCACTCAGGCAACAACCTCCTAACACGAAGCTCTTGATTCCACCCTCTCCTTCATACAATCCAGCTGGGGCACAATTGCCAAAATAATCAGTCTCAAAATAATATAACAAGTACCATGCTTTGGTCTATATTATCGCTTATCTTATCAAGTATAAATTCCCTGTTTGTCATTGAAGGTCTTCCTTGAATTCTCTAGCTTCCTCCTATCCTGCAACTTCACACTGACGTTCAATACAACCCTGATCCAGGCGGACCGACTTGATTATTTTGCTCTTTGTACAGTTGGCTCTTTCACCCTAAAAATATTTCCTGAGTGGTGACTGTGTGCCTGGTACTGAGGCTACTCCTGCGAGCAAGGCCAATAAACCCTGACTTCATGAAGTACACATCCTGGCTGGGAAGAGAGACAGTGAACAACAACAACTACTACTACAACTAACAATGACAATAACGATAACGGTAACGATGATAACAGTAAAAATAGTAAGATGGCATTAGAGATCATGAGAAATGGGGCAATGACAGAAACCGACAGGGAGAGGTCACACTTGAGGGAGGGAGGCAGGGATGGCAGTTCCCTGAAGAAGTGACACTTGGGGGGAGACCTCAAGGTTGAGATGGAGCCACCCATGGCAGGTGAGAGTGATAGGAGACAAACCCAGAGAAAGCACAGCCCAGCATGAATCCAGATTTTAGCCTAAGAACATGGGAAAGCACAATGGAATTTTAAATTAGAATTGCATGATTTGATGTGTATTTTCCAAAGTTCTTTTTGACTTCTTTGTGGAGAACAGACTTAAGAGAAGCGAGAGAGGAAATAGGGAGCCACTTAGGTGACTCTTGTTAACATCTTTTTTTTTTAAGTTTATGTATTTATTTGATAGCTAGAGCACGAGCAGGGTAGGGGCAGAGACAGAGGGAGAGAGGATTCCAAGCTCTGTCAGTGTACAGCCGGATGCAACGCTCAAACCCACAAACAGTAAAATCATGATCTGAGCCAACGTCGGACACTTAACCAACTGAGCCACCCAGGTGCTCCCAACTGCCGACATCGTGACTAGAAAGGACAATGGCTCAGACCGGGGAGGTGGCAATGAGCTGCAGAAACATGGAGGATTTGAGCTGACTTTTTAGACAAAATGGACACCACTTGCCAATGAACTGAATATGGTTGATGGTGGACAGAGATGAGGAGAAGAAGCAATCAAGGATGACTCCTAAGTAGAATAAGTTATTCCTATCTTCTGTGCCATTTATTCTTTTGTACTCTCCATCAAAAGCAGGGCAAAAATATTACCAACCTTACTGACAGTGAGGTCATGCACTGTACTTATGGGTTCACTTTGCATGGTTTTGTGTACCAAATACTGTGCTTTCTGCTCTATAGTTTTTAAAGTACCGTTTCATATTCCCTTTGCTTTTGTATGCCTTTTCTGCCTACTGTGAGGTGCTTACCACAGAGAGCACCTAAAATGCTGTGCACACCGTATGAGCTCTGTAAAAACTGACTGGATGAACAGTTCCCTCCCCAAGTGCCCCCAACGGCACGGCTTGACTACGCCTACTTACATGAACTACTTCTTTCATAACTATTTATGAAAAAAGAGGGGAGGGAAATTCTTGTATTAAACTCCATGAATAACTAGCCTAACGCCTACCACTGAGCATCTAGGGGCAAAGCAGCAACAGCGGAAGTGGACAGAAGCTTTTCTTCCCTTTCCAGCAAAAAGTTCCAGTTGTGCTTGTTCCAAGGGGCTCCCCTATTGCTACTGCTGCCCAATTATGAAGAAAGTGAAGATGAAAGAAAAACTCTTATGTTTTCTCTGAAAAACTAGAGGTGAGAATGCCAAGGGAAAAATACAGAGTAACATTGTAAATTCCGCTTAAAAATGCAATGGCTATGGAAGTTTTTACTTCTATGTGCCTTTTACTCAACTAATTGAAACAAGGGAAGTCTTTACCTGTAATGGAGAATAATTCTTCTTGAGGGCAACTAACATGGGACAAGTGCATCTACATGAAGTGTGAACCATACCTTGGCACTTGATTTACACTTTAATTTCAACATTTGCTCTTTGAAGTTTTAGTTTTTAATTTTTAAAAGTTTATTTATTTTTGAGAGAGAGGGAAAGAGAGAGAGATTATGAGCAGGGCAGGGTACAGAGAGAGAGGGAGATATAGAATCTGAAGCAGGTGCCAGACTTCGAGCTGTCAGCACAGAGCTGGATGCAGAGCTCGAACCCATGACCTGAACTGAAGTCAGACACACAACCGACTGAGCCACCCAGGTGCCCCATGAAGTTTGTTTTGATACAAATGAAGAAAATTAAATTTTTCAATATTTTGCCTTCTAAATTCATGTTTTTGTTTTTAAAACAATATTCTGGTGTCTAGGCATTTATTATTGCACACTGACACGCAGGACAATGAAAAACAATTTCAGAATTGAGGGCTAACACTATTTTTTAAGATTTAGGCATGATTCTTAGTATATATACATAGAAACAAAGGAGAGGGGATTAGCATCAAAGCATAATTGGGATAAAGATTCAGTCCTGTATTTCTAGCTTATTCCCACGCAACAATACTCCATTTCTCATCACATCTTTGAAAACCTCAAAATTAGTTGCGCAGCAATACAGTTCGATTCACAGAGCAAGAATCACAAATACAAGGAAATTCAGGGACTTGGCAAAGGTAATTCAGCAATCCATCTCAGTGCGCACCATGGAGACTCTCAAAGTTCTGGTAGACTCTTATCTTCAGTATCTTGATGACAAGGAAGAGTGTGGTCTTTTCCAACACATAAATAACATTATTTTCTTGGAAGCACTGAAAAAGTATGATTCCAAGGATATATTTCAGCCAGTAGTTCATATACACCATTTGGGAAGAAAAGTGTATTTATTCTGGACTTCGGAGGATTTATCATCACCCTGGGAAGCATCCCATATGAAATACAGTTAGTCACCTAAAAAGGAGTCTTCTAGGCATCCTTGAACATGAAGATTAATGTCAGGGAATACATACAAAGACAACTTTTCTCTTCACGCCTCCTAGTGGTGTGGCTCATGTGATAGAAAGAGGAGGAAGCAGTTATTTAGATTTTTTCAGCTGTATTTTTCTTTTATCTGGTCGGAGTAAGAGTAGGTTGGGGAAAATTTCCTACACAAATATTGATTCTGGGACATTTCCCTCCAGTGGAACACGTACACAGGAATGACAGCTTCTGGGACCGAGGGAGGCTGGGAGCCTCACTCTCTGCCAACACAAACCATCTCCTTATCTCTCAACCCAGAGTCTGAAAGCAAGAAAAGGCCTCTGAAATAACTTACACAACAAAAGTCACAAGCACAAGATCTAAAGCATATATTTTCAATAGTAAACACGAAAATCCACATGTTTTACATGCTAAGTATATATGTGGATTACTCAGCACCAATTCACATAAGAGTACTTAGTTTAAATGCACCTATTTGTAAGTTAGCCAAGAGTCATTCCAGAAGGACTACTGCAGACAGCCTTCAAGATTTCAGGGCTTGCCTTAATTATCACTTCCTTGTTACCTTCAGGAGAACAGGTTTTCTCTCATGACTTACTAGGATGGTTGCTAAGACAACTTTCTTAATAACTCTACTAATATTATTATTTAAACACAAAGAAGACGGATGTCCTTTCACAACAATGCTTATTTAATTTCTAATGAATTTTGCAAAGGTAAGAAAGAGCCGCACTAGCACAAATTAAACGCAAGGATCGCGATGTGCTAGGTGACTATACTTGAGAGTGTTCTTTACAAACCGTTTTTTTTTTTTTTTAATTTACACACCGTCCAAAAATGTCACCACACAGAGAAATTTAACATTTCATGTCCCAATGTGAGAAATCACCAAACACAGTCAAGAGAAGTAATTCGCTGAGTATTTTGCCAACAACTAAAGTTGGGGCAATAATACCATCTTTCACCTTTGGAGCATTTTTTTATGAAGGAAGGTTTCCTAACGGGTCTCTCATTTGAGGTTCATACACCCTGAAGACATGGACGGGGAAAGTCATCGCCATCTTATACATGAGGTGAAGTAACCTGTGCCAGCCCTCCCGGGATAAGGGATGTTTCTACAGTGGTGCCAGCCTGTGTCTGTCAAGGATGCGATGGTACCGTGCTGGTCAAACTGCACATCAACAAGTCCATTCATGGGGGTCCTCGCCAGTATTTCTTTTTTCTCTGTTTTCTTTTCTAACGAAACAGAACAGAATAAACTAGAACAGGAAAAAAAAATGTAAACGTCAAAATGCATCGCAACCAGTAACGTCAGGTACTGTTCACAAATGCGATGAGATGTGTACCAGGTGGGGCTGTTTTTTGTGTTCAGTGGGCTGTGGACTTTAAAATGTTAGGAAAACACTGAGGTGCTTCCAGGCCATGGGAGGCAGAACCCAGTTCCTCATTATCTAAATAACCGGCTATTTTTTGTACCATTCCTGGAGAGGGGCCATAATATTTATTTTAGGAGGCCCCTCAACAACACTCCATCCACATTCAGCAAGTACTGCATTCCCTCGGAGCCGGCATGGAAACGAGCTGGCGGTGAGAAATGCTGATAGAGTCTATTTATTTTTGGTTACCAATATATAATCACAAATGCTTCAAAATGCTCAAATCTTTTCTATTTTTTAAAAAGTAAGGGGAAAAAGCTGTTGCAGCCTTCACTTCGTCACTTTTTTTTTCGTGTTAAAATTTGAAAACTACTGCTCCGTATTCACCATCAAGACTTGTGGTAGAGTATTATCATCTGGCCCACCCAGAGTGCCCTTTCAACTTCTCTTTGAAAGCTGACCAATGCCTACAACATCTCTGTCCCAACTGCCTTTTCTCAGCCCCCACTGGTTTAGCCTGTGAACTGAACTTGAGACTGTTGTTTGAAAACTCTCTTTGCTGGTCATTATCATCCTTGAATCCTCTAAAAATGCAAGTTTCCCGCAGGCTCTCTTTTCTCTCTCTGCCTCTTTCCTCAGTGATCTTATCTCTTCCTCTGGTTTCAGTTTTCATGGTTATACAGGTTATTTCCAAATCTGTGTCTCCATCTCTGCCCTCTCCTCAGAGTCCCAGCCCACATCTCCAGTGACACTCTGAACGTTTTCATTTTGCAGACCATTGTGCACCTGCTATGTACAAGCAGCTATGATAGCGTGGTGGTACCGCTTCTGTCCCCAAGGTGCGAGGACACGAAGGTCTGCAATCACCAGCATCGTGTCCACTAGATTTCACAAGCCTCCTCTTGTAGTATTTTAGTTTATGTCACCACCAGGTGTCTTCCTGTTCTTCCCTCCCCTCTGCCCTCACATCAGTCTCTCACTAAACCTTGTCACTTCCACCTCTGAAATGTCTCCACCTTCCTTCCTCTCTGTCAGGATCAGAGCTCAGGATTGCACCACCTCTCTCCCGGGTCACTGCCACAGCCTCCCAACAGCCTCTTTTACAGTTCGTTCTCTCCTCCACAGACTTGGTGAGTCCGATCACAACAGCCCCCGATCCCTTCAGACTCCTGCCTCTCCCCACTCAGAGAACAGGAGAGTCACACAGGGGCCTGAGTACCAAGTCAGACTCCAGGGCCCCATCCCTGGCATTCCTGGTGCAGTGGGGCTCAGCATGGGGCTGTGCCGTTTGGACAGCTTTGACGCATGTGATCCCGGCTCTGTGAACCATTCACACTGAAGCCTCTGATGCTCAACAGCTGGCCCAGAATCACACAGGAAGTCGGTGGAGGAGATCAAGTACCCAGGTCTGACTCTCTACCTGCTCCAATCCACCATGAAGACTTAAACTGTCCAAAATGAACTGAAAAGGAGTGAGACTGAAAACAAAGAACACAGGAGGCTTACAATAAACAGTCTAATGAAAATTGACTTGAATTTCCTACCAGTTCAGTCTGTAAAAGTTAGGGCCATAATGACTTACTCATTGCTACGTGCTCCTACATACATACCCCTTTCCTTCAACTCTCACCATGCTTCCTAAACCCTGCTTTTATAGAAGAGAAGATAATAAATTGTTTGCTGCACAAAAGAAAGGTATTGCTTTTACTAACATGTGAATACAGGTGTGTTGATATTCTGGAAATGCACAGCAGTCAGGCAACATAATAAATCCACAGTAAGGAGGCTAAAATGAGAGGTAGCTGAAAAACTGCCATTTTCCCCATCTGATGCTCCAAGCTCTGCACACTTTGCTAGAGGCAGCTCTTGCCACAGAGCGACCAGGTCTGGACTGCTGCCCTGCTGCCCAGCTGCCTGCATGATTTATCCTCCCCTCAGGCAGAGAGGATCCCTCTTCAATTCTTATGCCTTTGTCGTGTAGCCTAGACTCTTCAAATTTCCTCTCCCCCACTTTGTAATAGGTTTTTATAGTGTTTTCTTTTGAATACCATTTAATACATGTCCAGTCAATGGAAAAGTTATTCAACAGAGAAAAATGATAATGTCAAAAGAGCAAAGAGCATCCTGTATCAAATCTTAATTAGATCATAAATACTTGCTCCGTTGGCCAGAGTAATAAAGAACTAATCAGTACTTGAGCCCAGTAAGCTCTATGGTTGCCCTTCTTTTGAGGAAACATATCAGAAAAAAACAAGTTTCCTTTCAATGCAAAGATGCCTTATACATGATCCAATTAAAATAAAACCTCAATTTAAAAAAATCGAGTTAACCTTAGCTACCATTTTTCTTCAGTGTTTATCTTCAGAGACAGAAGAGCTTTCATTTTTTAAGTGCCTTACAAGGATATGATCTGGTGACAGGACAGGTTCAGGCCAATCTGCTATAATCATACGGTAA
Organism: Panthera tigris; assembly: GCF_018350195.1. Lineage (NCBI taxonomy): Eukaryota > Metazoa > Chordata > Mammalia > Carnivora > Felidae > Panthera > Panthera tigris. The sequence goes on from NC_056661.1 coordinate 113,509,050, forward strand.
AGGTATGAGCAGAGGTGGTGCTGAGCTGATACAAGATGATTATTCATTTAAAAAGACCCTAGTGCACTTTTTTACTCTGTATCTCTCTCAGGAATTAAAATTCTCAAAGATTGATCTCAGGGAATAAAAGAAAAGTAATTTCTGAGTCTAACTATGTGCCGATGTGAAGCTACATGCTTTATGGCATCTCCTTTAACCGCCCCCCCCCCAATCCCTAACAAGCCCCAGAGGCATGTGCTCCATTTCGTAGAGTAAGAAAATGAGCCTCTGGAAGCCACTAAGTCAAGTGGCTAATCTAGAACTGAAACTGAGTCTCTGGATTTGGCTTTTCATGGCTATACAAATCTGCCTCTAGGATTGTAAAAAAAGAAAACACAACAGGTTGTATCTACATGGACATTTAACTAAGGTTTTATGGTAGACCAGCAATCTACTTTTTTAAAATAATGTAAAAGTTTTCTGCCACTCATATGATGCTCATAAGCTTTTTTTTAAATTCCTGAATTGTCAGTAATGCTACTGCTAAATCTTCTCATTGACATTACAGGGAAATTGTAAAACATACAGAGGAACCACCAAGAATTCCCTAAGAGTCCTTGTGTTTGCAAATACAAGTGAAGACACCAAATAGCTCAATCAATATAGCAATCGATGGAGGGCGGGCAGCTCAAGAGGAGGCCAAGGAAAGATGTGAAATTTCCCTAACTCTCATCTAATCCATCCTGCTAGAATTTAAAGAAACTTCCTTTTATTACACATTTGGGGAAAAATACGGCACCATTCCTACAGTCCTTCTAGCACATGACCTTTGTCAAGTTATATCAATTCACCAAACTTCAAGTTCATTACTTGAAGAAGAGAGATGTTAACAATCACCACCCTATAGGCTGGGTATGTGGAATAAAGGATGGACGTAAAGTGCTTGATCAAGGGTAGCTACCTTATACTCCAACATGGTAATGTGCTTTTTTCCTTTTGCATTTTCATCCATGGATGGGGCCTTTCTTCTCATCAGACCCACCCCACTATTGGGGTAGAGTACAAGATAAGGAACATAGAAACAAAGTCATTAGTATTTGTATTCTGACATCCAAGTTAGGATTTTGCCTTGAAAGGGCAAAATTTACAAAGAAATGTTACCTTCCTTTGCACATCAAAAACCAACTCTGGAAGTTCAAATCTCAAATCCCTCTCTCCTGAGCCAGATAAGCCACAGGCTTGTCCCCCTCAAGGAGCTGTCAGGAAGTAATGGGCTAGGAAAGCTCAAGGCTATTCCCAGGATACTGCAAGTGAACTGTTGGGTTTGGGGGACAGGGCACTAAAGATGGTAGACCAGATGTCTACCGATGGCAGCAGCGATGAAAGGTAAGAGCTATGGGCCTCATCTTCCCTGGCTGGGCTTGGACTCTCAGAAGGTGAGGCCAGGTAGATGGTTGAGGGGACACCGAAAACAGGAGTGCAGGTTTACACAAAGATTGAGACTTAGCACACAGGGGAGGGAGACTGTATCACAGTCTGCCGCCAGCCCCACGTGGGGGTCAGCATGCTCACAGTGGATTCAGCAGTGAGCACAGGAAAGCTGAGGGCAGACAAGGGGTAGATGAGGTATGGAGCTTATCACTCCTGAGTTGTTCCTCTTCCCCAGGATAGGAAATCTGCAAGGTCTCACAAGTTTTATATGCCCTGGGGACAGAGGCCTGCAATGGAGCCTGTTTTATAAAGGGCCATAGGCTAGATGGAGTTTGCAGCAGTCAACAGTGGAGTTTACAGCCCCTGCAAGAGGTAATATAGGGCAAGACAAGCAGAAAGGCCCAGAGACCATAACCTAGCTGAGATGGGCCCCTGACGGTCATAGGCACCTCTGCAGAGACCAGAGAAGCCTAGGAGTACCGTGGGGATCCAAAGACCCTCCCATGCCAGGGACTAAGTGATCCAAAAGGGGGTATTTTAAACTCAGCCCAGGCAGGAGCAATATCCTGAACAGACCATTTATCACAGAAAGAGTTCAAATCAAAAATAGCTAAGATATTACTTTCTGGCAGTAGGTAGCAGCTTGTTGAGGACCAAAGAGCTGTTGTCAAGAATAAAGAACACAGCATTCCCCACCTACATTTCAGTATAAAGAATGATTCTGAGAATCTGTTAATGAGCACTTTTGAGTATCAATATAAGGACTTTAATGGCTCACAAAATAATCTCCTAAGATTATCAGCTAACAAAACCAAGACAAAATACATGTGGGAAAAAAACATTTTGATACAGCACCCAAACTATCTTTCGCATTCATGCCAAAGGCACTGAACTACATTTCTTCTCAAATAGAAGTATATGGGGGCGCCTGGGTGGCTCAGTCGGTTGAGCGCCCGACTTCGGCTCAGGTCATGATCTCACAGTCTGTGGGTTCGAGCCCCACATCAGGCTCTGTGCTGACAGCTCAGAGCCTGGAGCCTGTTTCAGATTCTGTGTCTCCCTCTTTCTCTGACCCTCCCCTGTTCATGCTCTGTCTCTGTCTCAAAAATAAATAAATGTTAAAAAAAAATTAAAAAAAAAATAGAAGTATATGTATCTTGAGTTTTCAGATAAAACTGATAAAACTATTGGTTGTTTTATTTGTCTTTCTTCTTGAAATACCAAGGTAACAAAAAACTGTACTTGAGCAGGTCCCATGAAAATGTCCTTGAAGGGACCTGAACCACCTAAATAGATGTGATCTTTGGACGAAACTGTCCATCTGGTTTTATGACTAACCCTGAAATTAGTGAATTCATGTAGGCTTAACGTTACCCACAAAAGGAAGTAAATTCAGTCACTTGGACTTAGGTACAAATGCTAAGTGTGAATTCCATGTCCATAGTTAGTTTCAGGAATGGGTCTAAGAGAACCAGAGGGTCCGAGGGGTCCACTGTCCAAGCCTACAGCCCAGATGTGCTGCTTGAGCACCATGAAGCCCAGTAATGGAATCTGCCCCTTCCCTGACCAGATAACGTACACACAGCACCCCCTGGGGGACCCAGGCTGTTGAGATAATGCTCCCCTACCCCTACACTGTCAGCAAGAGAGGCTCTCAGCCAGGGCTTATTGATAATCTCCAAACTCCCCTTAAGAACCCTATCTGAAGGGTGGGGAAGTTGGTTTTATTGCTAATGTGTGACAAATTTGTATTCACTGTATAAGGCCCCTTTGGAGAGGAAAATCACCTGCACCTAGCTTCACCTTTGGAACTATAATATACAAATGGGCCTTTTAAACATACAAAAACAAGGCTAAAAATAAATATGAAGAAAATAAGAATACATAAAACTGAGATGATGATGGCATCTGTCATGCTTTGCTCTCTCTCAAAAGTAGAGCAAAGTTTTACAGGCAACACTTCTAAAAACTACCATCTGTTCCCAAGGATAGATACCAAGTGACCTCAACCTCACATTTCCCACAATCATTTTTCTACCAGAAAGCAATTGGATGATAAGGTGCAAACTCCCCCCATTGATTTTAATAAGTCTTAAAGTGAATGCTTTGCTTTTACTAAATGTTTGCATTTTCAGTAGATAGAAGGCAGCCATTTTTTAGCAAAAGGGGAACCAGACAAACTCATTGGTTCTACTGACTTGGGATCAGCCCACAATTTACAAGGATATGGCTTTGGTTCAGGAGCACTTGTTTGGGGCCAGGGTTAAATTCACTTCCCCTATAAACAGTGCCAACTACCCAGCCCCCACCCCACCCCCACCTCAAATGTCTTTCTGGTGAATTTAGTAAGTAAAACTTGAGTGAGAATGTTCACTTATTCCTGTGTCTGCCCAGCAAACAAACCTTGGTAAAAATTCACTTCGTTTATAAAGCTTTTACTGCCAATGACATGAGAGTGTTATAATTCTGTTATCATCCCCAAGACAAAATCTCCAGTCAGGCAGAGAAACACTGAAAAGTTAGGCAGTTGTCCAGTAAATGAGTTAGTAGCCAAAGTATAAACAACAGTTTGATGGTCTCTACCATGCTTGGATCATTAGACCAACACCCTTCATAGAACACCAGCTCACTCTCTGAGACAGCAGATCACAAAGACTTTGGAAAGTGCCTGTCAAAGTGTGGCATCTAAATCACCTAGAAGTGAAGGCTAGTTAGAAATTCAGATACCGGGGACTGCAATCAAGCTTAACTTGAGTGTAGGGGGGGGGGGCAGTGAGGAGCAGGGCAGGGATTATAAGTGCTACAAATTAACTGCTATGTAAATTAAATTTGAGAACCACTGCTTTAGAAAAACAAAATTCCCTTTAGTCAGGGAGGAATTTTGCTTTTGGAAAGAAACCCAAGATTATTTCTAAAAGTATCTATCCATTCTCTGTTTCCCCATCTCCAAATAAAAACACTGTCAAAACGTACTGTTGAAGCTGAGCTTGTACAATACTAGACTTCATTGACTCTGGGGTCAACATTTCTATCACCCATCTCATTCCAAAAACAGCTCTCAATCACTGTATGCAGCAATAAAATGCAGTATTTTTATAACCTATCTGAAAAAGGCAAATAGTTGGAACCATGGTCTGATATAGAAATTCTCAAATGTTAAGTATTCATGTGTGTGTTGCATAAATGGAAAGAATAGTATCTGAAGCAAATTTCACTTTTATTACAACAGCATTACTCATTCTGGTAGAATTCAGCTAAATCAAATTGCTTGCTTTGTGTGTGTACTATGGAGCATTATTTACTTATACTCACACACACTGTGTTCATGTCATTGCAGTTTTACTGAGAACAGCTCCATTTTCATGGCTGTTTATACAATTAGACTTTTAATGTGACGAATGCTGGACAATAGCTGGGTCATGTGGCCAAGACAAAGATTTCCCTTGATAGCTCTCACTTGTCAATACAAATGAGAGTTAGAAAATGTCCCCTGAAGGGGAGGGCAGTGGGGAGGAAAGGGCCTTCTGCAGATTTTCAATGAGGAAAAAGGCAATGAATCAAAAAAGTTTAGAAAGCAAATTAAATGATAAAAAGTGGTCATCCCCATATTCTTATTGAACAGACATCAACGTATAATTAGAAGTAAAGCTGCCTAGTACTTGGTACTTAGGACATGACCCACAGCCTTGGCATGGCACTTTGGGCATCAACCAAGCCTTTTACCAAATATGGAAACTAAGGCTGAGAGAAGCCAGTTGACTTACCAGAGTGAAAGAACACAAGACAGCATGGGGGTCAAATTTCCTAATTATATGCCTAGCACTGCTGGATTTCAGAAGGAAGGTGTGTATACCAGACTGTAGAACTTCTTAACTTTATAAAAACAGCATATGGCAAGGATTCTTCTTTCTAAGGAATATTTTTGGTTCATAAGAGAGATGATTTTAGCCATTAATACAGATTTCCTTTTAATTATCTAACCATCTTCTTTAAATATTTCCTCAAATCTTCCAATATTTCATATTTTAAAACATCTACAGATTGCTTTTATTTTGTGCCTTGAGGCGTATACACAGAAGCAATCACAGAATTATAAATTCTGAAAATGGATTATAGATCAATCCTCCTTCCCGTTCTCACCCGGGCACCCTTCAAATGTAAACCTTCATTCGTACACAGAGGATTGGTCAGCCACAGGGCTTTAAGCGGATGCGTGGCCTTTTAGGGCACTTGGTAATTAGCAAATCAGCCTCCCAGGCTGGCCTCCAGACACTGGGTGGCATATATCATATGTTCATCTGGGAAGCAGCTCCCACTCCCCAGACGCCTGAGAACAAAGGAGCTGGCAGGCTTCGGGGAGAAGGTGCCCAGTCAACAGTGGATTAAAGACACCCATTAGTTGCCTCAATCAGCTAATTAGCTCAACAAATGCAAAACCCAAATCATTAAAGAAAGTGGCCCTGATTGCGCTGCGGGCTTCTGATTTGGCGTCACCAACCCAGCAGAGTGGGAAGAGGGTAGATCCACAGAAAACAAAACAACTGTCCACACTAGGGAACTGCAATGGGATGGGGCTCAATTTTTTACAAAAGTCGAGCCCTGCCAGGAAGTTGCACTGACAAGGAAAGAGTACCAGGGAGACCTCTGTGTTTATGCTTTGAAATTTAAATCAATTTAAATATAAATTGCTCTCCTTTTCTGCCATTATGAGAAAGGAGTAAAATGTGGGTTTCAGATCTCTGGTGTGCAAATGGCCATTAACTTTCATTTGACCTTGGGTGTAGAACTAATATTGAATTTATGCACAGGGTACACTCATTATACTCATCTAGTTTCCTCACAGAAAATAATGCTCCCAGGAGCTGCAGTGCTAGGAGCCGTTTTCCGGCACTCAAATAGAAAACTTGATTCTTCCTTGAGAGCCTCTCTCCTGCCTTCCACCCATCTCTCTGCTCCAAACCTCAGGGAGGTTTGGCAACATTTATAAAACATAGGCACTAACAGGTAAAAATCTGAATGACATATAATCGTTGTCCTGGACCCCAGGAGACAACAGCCTGGTCTGTGACCCCTCACATTTTAGGGGACAGGGGCCATCAGTGCTCCGTTAGTTCTCCTTCCCAGTGTCTGATCTCTAAACCAGGGACAAGCGCCCATTCAGAGATAATTACCTTTGTCTATGGAGCCTTATAATAAGCATTACATACCGTCACTGAAGTGACCCACAGCACTTTGTTTTGAAAACGAAAACCTAGGGGCGCCTGGGTGGCGCAGTCAGTTAAGTGTCCGACTTCAGCCAGGTCACGATCTCGCGGTCCGTGAGTTCGAGCCCCGCGTCAGGCTCTGGGCTGATGGCTCAGAGCCTGGAGCCTGTTTCTGATTCTGTGTCTCCCTCTCTCTCTGCCCCTCCCCCGTTCATGCTCTGTCTCTCTCTGTCCCAAAAATAAAGAAAAAATGTTGAAAAAAAAAATTAAAAAAAAAAAAAAAGAAAACGAAAACCTAGCATTCTGGGGCACACTCTATTGTGGTTTTAATCATTCACCTCCTTGGCAAACCAGTTTCACTTACTATTCTAATGGACAAGACCATGTTGAAGGATGAAAAAGAAAATCCGCTTGCTTGCTTTCCTACATTCTAAACAATATTCAGGGTTAAAGGAACCCAACCTCAATACTCTCAGATCTCTTGCTATTCAAGGAGAAATCAGGGCAAAGGGTTATTTTCTTTTATAGTATGCCATCGAATGGTTATTTATCATTTTGACTTAATAGCTCTAATTACAAAAGGCAGTGTCACGGGATTTTTTTTTTTTAAGGCAATTTTCTTTGTATCCCAGTGGGAGAGTTAGAAAAATTTACAAAGCATCTGCTGCAAGCATTTTCAATCGGTCCTGGGTTTTACCAATGCTATTATTTTCTTGATTGCAAGAGTTTTACATTTTCAAAGATCCTTTAACTTCACACTGCATTGATAACTACCGTATTAAGATTCTTATTATGGTTTTATGTCTTTTAAAAAAAAGGAATATATAACCTGTCAACCACTGAATTGATCTCTGATAACATCATGCACTAGTGGAGATGGGATGTGAACATACAAAACCTGTCAGCAAGCAGGGACAGAAGAACAGTGTCTGGAAATGTTAGAACAAGGAGTTATTATAGCACCAAAGGAGGAGAGAGATTTTACAAGCTTCAACAATCAGTATGGTGTTAGGCAAAGCACTCTTCTAGGGAAAACATCCTACATCATCAATCAATCAGGAAGACCACAATGTTGTGTTGACTATTTTAGGGGAAAACACATACTGCTTCTTTCCTCTTAGTTGACAAATGCTTAACACCACATTCAGTGGGGTTACAAGACAGTCAGTGTAGGTCTGTGCTGACCACAAATGAGAGCGATGGCCACTGGCCGGCATAGCATCCAAGAGGTGGCAAAGAAGAAAAGGACAAAAAAACAAACCATGTGGAAATCTCCACTGTGAGAGAACAAGGTGCATCCTTAGAGGACAGGCTATGGAAAACTTAAGAAAACTTCAGCAGTTGAAACTATCAGTAAAAACTAAGAATATCTTAATTACTTAAAATATAGGCAACAGACTTCTGTCATTCTAGTCCTTTTTAGCTCAAACATTCATTAGAGCACTCAGAGATGAGATGAAAAAACAAGTAAGAGAAGATCACTAGAGATATAAGGTTTCAATTTTCAACATAAAATATCACAGAAAACCAGAAAGGCAGAAAGAGTCTGACACAGCAAGAACTGTGTACTAGGATGTGAAGCGGTCTTTGCTGGCCCCTGACTTTATTATTAACGTCTACTCTAAAGTCCCATATTATCGTACGTTCTCTTATATATGAGCTATGTGTTTATAAAAGGGAAAGAGTCAAGTCAAACAAGGTTCTCTATTAAAAGAAGAAATCTGTCAACTAAAAATGCAAAGTGAAAATTTAGAGGACCATAAAAGTCAGAGCCATTCCATAGGTTTCATGGTTATTTTTTTCTTCTAAATGTGCCAAAGAAAAAGCCTTATTCTCTACTGTTAAAAAATAATCAATCTATTTCACTTCTCGTGACAAAGCAACAGGACTATCTGGTCTTTGTAATGCTTCGGCCCTGAAGGAGAATATGTCTTTTCAACTGTAGTAGACCTCAAACCTCACTCACATCAGAGCTTCCTGTCAACATTTCATTTCCTCCAGTTTTACAGACATATTCTTAAGAAGGAGGCTTAAAACTGCTAAAATTTCCTACTAAGTATGGCTGATGACCAGTGATTGTTACTAACAGTAGATCTTCAAAGCTGGCAATTGAACCAGATTACCAGAGTGATAAAAAGACCTTCAACCCGTCTGACCTGATTACCTGACCCAGGGGTTGCCCGCTTGAATGCGTTCTGCGCAGAGTTCATTGCAAGGCGAGAATAGTAGTAAGCAAGTTGTTGAAATCACACACCTATTCAAATGCCTAATTAAGCTTGAATATAGTATCCAAAGATGATAAAACAAACATGAGGATCCAAGAAGGCTAGGTGAGACAATTTAACTTCAATGTAAAACACTGGCTTCCCTTTCATTTAATTCTATTAAAGCCTATAAAAATGTTTATTAAAAAGCTAAAATTAGACACAATAGAGTGTAGCTATTTTATCCTATTTTATGTTATATATATTTTACTCTCCCAAAGAAATCATACACTATCTCGGTACACAAATAACACCTCAACGTGAATCCCTAGCTGATTTATCCTGGAAAGAGACAATAAAAAATGCTATCTGCTACTTGGAAAGTGTATGAGCTTTTAATCAGGTCTTTTCCATTCCAGGAACAAACATGGAAAATGGGAATATATTTTCACAAATCACATCTTTACTCTCATAATCCAGAAAATTACTAACGAGGAAGGGGGCATAGGGTAGCCGGAAAACCTAGAGACTGGTTGTTGAAAAACTTGGGTTTTTCTGACTGCATTCTGACTGCAGGCTTTCCAGCCTAAGTGATCCCAAGCACATCATTTCCTCTCTAAATCTTGAGGCTGAGATGCAACACAATGCCTCCTGTGGTGAGCCCATGTTGTGCTTGCTTACCAGCCACTCCTGCTACTGCTGGTTTTCTCTGAGGGGCCACATCTATCCTAGCCTCAGTCCATGTGTCTTGGGTGGGGATGTCCTGACCTCTCCAGCCACCCCTGCCATGCTTCTCCTGCTCCAGAGACAGGCATGTCATTCTTCCAAAGGTCCCCACCAGGACTTTGGTTGGGACTACCAGGAAAGGCCTTCTCCCTTTCTGCAATTAACTCTATAGATCCTCTAAACTAATACATTCCCTTTGTGGTTTTCAGTCTGTTTTTTAGCACCTGCACCTAAGAGTCCCGAATAAAATATTTCCAAGGTTGTGACTCCATTAAGGATAACTAAGGTCATTAATAAAAAGAGTATTTATCGCTAAATTAAATATTAGAGCTGAAAGGAATCTCTAAGGTTATCAGATTGTATGCCAATCTCTTCATGATACAAATTGCAATCACTTTGCTAAGGTCGCAGTGACAGTCAATGGCATAAACAGAGCCTAGAACCCCTTTCTTTCTTTTCCAAACTTTAATATCCTAGATACTTAGTTTTAAAGCACTTAACTAGTGATGGACTAAGTAGACAGAGTAAAATATAACAACTGCCAAGGAGATTTACCAATACGGTATTTCTGGCTTTCCAGAAATAGAAGCCCACCATGGCACAATTTCCTATGATCTAAAGATAATGAGAGCTAAAAGTGCTTTGGCTGTGGATTCCTAGAAAAGGGAAAAAACATATCTCCCAAGACTCTAATTAGCTAACATTAGCAGCAGAAGAAGCAATTGAACAAAAAGTGCAAGGATATCTGGGCTAATTCTTGTAAATCTCCTGAAGCCTTAAAATGCAATTCACGCTTGCTAAGGTTAGCATTTGGAGAAAACTGTTTAAAGGCACATCCTAATGCCCTTTTAGAAAATTACAACAAAATGGATTTTTTACTAAGCTAGAGTCTTGAATCATTTATATAATCTATTGATTGGCCGTTACTTTTATTTGTTTGTACAGTTTGCTGAAATCAAAAACTTTTGCTTTATACAAATTCTTGTTTTAATAGCCCTTGCCAATGAGACATAAATCTGGTATGACCACCTGAGCCCTAATTAACAGTTTTACTGCAAGACATAAGATATTAGGGTAATCAATTCCTTCTGTCATGCCCCAGATGTGTCAACTATCATTTTAATATTTTTGTTAGATATATACCAACTTCTTTTTTCTTCTTCCTTAAAAAAAGAAACCCTCAAAATAGTTTTAGAAAACAACATCAAGCATACACAGAAAGTACCATTCTGCAGCTGGAACTCTATTTTAATTAAGGCTATGCTTAATGTCTCTGCATTTTTTTCACCTCCTAACTACACAGTAATAAGTTTTTCTTTTTCAAACAGTGAGTGACTCATTAATGGTTTTCATTTATGAAACATGTTGTAATTTAATAACAGCAGGGGCCATATTTATCTTTGCTATTGTATCCTCGCATCTTATACTGTACCTGGCATACAGTAGGTGCCAAATTAGAATCTGCAAAAGGCATGAATGAATGCAACACCTAGGGCAGCCTCTCTTATATCTTGTCATTGTTATTTTTCATCTACAGTCAGTGCCAACTCAAGAAGTGAGAGTATAGAGTGAAACAGGTAAGTATCTCTACTACTTTCATATTTGGATTATTTGAATATTTTAATATACAACTTGTTGGTTATTTCTGTCCCAAGACTGCTTACCAAATTTGTTTGAGGTGTACGAGAGAAACATCTTTGTTTTTCTCTAAAACAATCTCGTTCACTCACGTTACTTTTCTAAGTAAAAAATATTATATTCAGTTAAAGTCAGGGAAAAGGGTGCCTGGGTGGCTCAGTCGGTTAAATGTCTGACTCTTGACTTTGGCTCAGCTCATGATCTCACGTTCATGAGTTCGAGCCCTACATCAGACTCTGTGCTGATGGTGCGGAGCCTGCTTAGGATTCTGTCTCCTTCTTTCTCTGCCCCTCTTATGTTTGCACTCTCTGTCTCAAAAAATAAATAAATAAAAATAAACTTTAAAATAAAGTCAGGGATAAAATAAGAATGCCAACTACCAACGACATTAGTCAGCCTTATACTGGAGGACACTGGCTAATGAAATAGTACAAGATAAAAATGGGTTATTTGGACTGGTGAGATGGAGACAAACTAGTCATTATTGATAGGTGATGTATTTGCCCATATAGGAAATCCAAGATCATTTTAAAACAAGCTATTAGAATTCATTTGAGTTCAACACTTTTGCTAGACACAAAATCAAGGGTTCTCATGCAGCAAAAAATACCAATTATAAAAGACAACAAATATAGATGTGGATATCAACAAACTTATTCCAAAGTTTATATGGAGGGGAAAGACCCAGAAGAGCCAACACAGTATTAAAGAAGGACAAAGTTGGATGACTGACACTACATGATGTCAACACTTACTATACAGCTACGGTAATCAAGACAGTGGAGTATTGTCTAAATAATAGAGAAATAGATCAATGGAATAGAGCAAAGGGCCTAGAAATAGACCCCCACAAATCAGTATCTTTGACATAGGAGCAGAGGAAATGTAACAGATAAAAGAGAGTCTTTTCAACAAGTGATGCTGGAACAACTAGACATTCGCATGCAAAAAAATGAACCCAGACAACAGTCCTGACACCTTTCACAAAAATTAACTCAAGGGGCACCTGCGTGGCTCAGCTGCTTAAGTGTCCAACTCTTGGTTTCGGCTCTGGTCATGATCTCACAGTGCGGAGCCTGCTTAGGATTCTGGTTCTCTTCCCCTCCTCCACTCACACACATGCTCTCTAGCTCTCTCTCTCAAAATAAATAAATAAACTTAAAAAAATTAACTCAAAAATGAATCAAAGATCTAATAAAAAAACACAAAAGTATAGAATTCCTAGAATAAAAAATGCAAAAGTACAGAATTTCTAGAATGTGACAGAGGAGAAAATTTAGACGACCTTGACTATGGCATGACCTTTTAGATACAACACCAAAGACATGATTCCATGAAACAAAGATAAGCTTGGCTTCACTGAAATTAAAAATATCTGCTCTTCAAAAGACAATGGAAAGAGAATGAGAAGACAAGCCACAGACTAGGAGAAAATATTTTCAAAACAGACATCTGAAAAAGAACTGTCCCTCAAAATATACAAAGAACTCTTGAAACTCAAAAAAAAAAAAAATCTCACTAAAAAGTGGGCCAAAGACCTTAACAGACACTTCACCAAAGGTATACAGATGGCAAATAAGCATGTAGAAAGCTGCTCCACATCTTGTGTCATCAGGAAAACACAAATTAAAACAACAACAAGTTGCCACCACACAACTATTAGCATGGCCAAAGTCCAGAACACTGATAGCAACAAAATGCTGGTAAAGAACGGAGCAACGGTAACTCTCATGCGTTCCTGGTGGGAATGCAAAATGGCATTAGTCACTTTGGCAGGCAGTTTGGCGGTTTCTTATAAAACGAACCATATTCTTTCCACAGCATCCAGAAATTGTGCTCCTTGATATTTACACAAAGAAGTTGAAAGTCTACATCTACACAGAAACCTGCTCAGTGATGTTTATAACAGCTTTATTTATAATCGCCCAAACTAGGAAGCAACCAAGATGCCCTTCAATAGATGAACGGATAAATAAACTGTGGAAGACACAGACAATGGAATATTACTGAGTGCTAAAAAGAAATTAGCTATCAAGCCATGAAAAGTCATGAAGCAATCTTAAATGCGAATTACTAACTAGGCAAAAGGAGCCAATCTGAAAAGGCTGCATACTCTATGAATACAACTATATGACATTCTGGCAAAGGCAAGACTATGAAAACAGTAAAAGAGGAGTAGTGGCCAGGGTTTGGGAGAAAGAAAGAAATAGGTGAAACACAGAGGATTCTTAGGGTAGTGAAACTGTTTTGTTTGATACTGTAATGGTAGATATGTATCATTATACCTTTGCCCAAACCCATAAAATGTACAATAGAGACTGAACCCTAATGCACACTAGAGACTTTGGGTAGTAATAATGTATCAGTGTAGGTTCACCGATTGTAACAAATGCACCACTCTGAGCTACTGATAGTAGGGGAGGCTGTGCATCAGTAGGGGTAGAGCTCCCATATAGCTCTGTGTCCTTTCTGCTCAATTTTTCTGTGAACCCAAAACTTCCCTAAAAAGTACAGCTTTTAAAACACAAGTGTCATGAAAGATAAAGACTTGAGAAACCATCATAGAAGAGAATTGAAAGAGAGATACAGAGAGAAACAGTTCGTTTACAATAGTAACCAAAATCACAAGGTAACTAAAAATACAAACAAAATGTACATGGCCGGCCTTTATGGAGAAATTTTTTTTTTAGCAGGATTGAAAATTTTAAAAAATGAAAAAAGATATCTTAAGTTCTTGAATGGAAATTCTTCTTTCCAAAGTGTCAAATGTATCTAATGATCTATAAATGTGATATACTTTAAAATATTCCTGTATCAGATTTCACGGAACCTGGCCAAATAAAACTATGAGAACAAGAAAGGTAAGAAGAGATTTGCCTTATCCCCACCCTGGAAAAAGTCTTATTATAAAGCTTTGATAACTGAAACAATATATATGAATTTCATATATGATGGAGTTGGCATCATACCCAATGGATGCTACTGGGGTGACTGACTTAGCATAAAGAAAACATAAAACTTGATTTCTACCAGACATCATATACAAAAAAAATTCCAGAGGACTTAAAGTCCTGAATGTGAAAAACCAAACTTTAACACTGTCTACACCTAGCTATCAGCCTAGCTATTCCATTTTCAGTAATTTATTATGAGAAAATAATTAGAAAAGGGAAAAATGATACAAGTCTAAGAATATATCCTTAGGTCCTTCTATTGTTATTTAGGACAGGGAGAAAAACCCTAAATATACAACCAAGAATTAGTTAAATGAGTTTTATAGTATATATAGCTAATGAAACTAAAGATGTAGATTCATATTATTGACATGCAAATGAATCCTGTACAAAGTAGATTATATATAGCTACAGTAATCAAGCCTGGTGGATACCAACAGAATCTGTTCAATGGAGAAGAACAGATGACCTGGAAATATATCCACACAAAGGCATAAAAGCAATTCAATTTAAGAAAGATGGTCTCTTCAACAAATGGTGATGGGGCAACTGGACATTAATAAGCCAAAAAAAAAAAAAAAAAAAAAAACCCGACAAAAACAAAAACAAAAACAAAAAAACAAACCAAACCAAAACAAAAACCCTCTGACCTAAGTCTTACACCTTACACAAAAACTAAAAAATTAGCTATTAGGGAAATGCAAAAAGTGAGATATCACTTCATGCCTATTAGAATGGTTAAAATAAAAACCAGTGACAATACCAAATTCTGACAAGGATGTGGAGAAGCTGGATCACTTACACATTGCTAGCAAGAACGCAAAATGGTATAGCTGCTCTGAAAAACAGCTCGGTAGTTTCTTAAAAAACTAAACATACAACTACCCAACAACCGAGCGACCGTATTCATCGGCATTTGTTCCAGAGAAATGAAGACGTAGGTTCACATAAAAACCTATTTATGAATGTTTGCAGATGCAGTTTAATTGATAATAGTCCCACACTGCAAACAACCCAGATGTCCTTCAATGGGTGAATGGTAAACATACTGACATACACTCCTATGGTGGAATACTCTACAGCAATAAAAAGTAATGAACTACTGATGTACAGCAACCTGAATGAATCTCCAGAGAATTATGGCAAGTGAAAAGAGATATTTCCAAATGGTTATACACTGTATGATTCATTTATATAATGTTTTTGAAGGGACAAAACCTATACAAATAGAGAACAGATTAATAATTGCCATGGGTTAAGGGGGTAGAAAGGGTAGGAGGAAAGTCAGTGTAGCTACCCAAGAGCAACAAGAGGGATCCTTGTAGTGATGGAAGAAATATTCTGTATCAGAGTCAATATCCTGGTTGTGATATTGTTCTATAGTTTTGCCAAATATTGTTAGGTGAAACTGGAAAAAGGAAATGTGGGGTCTCTGTATTATTTCTTACAGCTGCATATGAACATATAATTACCTCAAAAAAAAGAATGCAGATAAAATGATCCCAATTTTATCAAATCTGCATATTAATATATAATAATATAGTATCTACATACTAATACAGAAACATCTGGAAACATATACAAGAAAAGTAACAGTGGTTATCTCTGTTGGTGAGATAATGAGTGATTTTTCACTTTCTTCATACACTCATTTATTAGCAAAGTTTTTTCAATGAGCATGCTATACTGTAATAGTAAGAAAAAGATAATCAAAACTATTTTTATTATGAAAAGAAGTAATGTATGCTCATTACATATAGTTTTTTGCAATGAATACTGTATCAATTCTTCAAAATATCATTTTACAAGCTGTTTAAACATTCCATTGTACTTCTCAATTTTCTTATTTCTTTATTATGAGGACTTAGGGATTGTTTGTAATTTCTTACTTCTTAAAAAAATGCAATGGATTCCTTCTACCTGAATCTTCACATGCATCGTCCCCAACATTTGTGCACGTGTGAAAGACCATTTCACTGTCCTGAGCAGTTGCCCAAGTTGTGTTCACACTCCAAGCTCCACACATCAATTAAGTAAGCAAAACAGGTCCAACTTCATACAGCCACATCAAGGAATAATAAAATTAACTTCACACCAAAACTTTTATTTGGCACAATCTAACCTATAGAGGTCTTGCTTACTTCTCTTCACCTCCAGAAAATCAAACTTCTTAGCTTGACATCAAAACTTACCTCTTTTCTCCTTGTTCACCTGGCTCCAGCCACTCACACCTCTTTACTGTTCCCCAAACACATTTTGCACCCCTGTGCCCAAAGGCACTTGTTCCGATGGCCACATGCCCCACCCCTTCACTGCCTTCAGGTCTTGCTCAAATGCCCCCTACCAGAGGCCTTCCCATCGCACTTTGTGCATATTAGCAACCCCTCTTCTCCAGCCTCCCTATCTATTTCTTTTCTCCAGCCATGACACCCTGGAAGTTAATTATTTCCCTTAACTTTTTCTGAAACTTGAAAAAAAAAAAATTCCCGACACTGCCATTCCAACTCAAACAGACTGTAAGTTTTGTCTTCTTATGATGCCAGGAAACAAGAACAGCTCTAGCACATTAATTTCTAGGCCCTCCCTCCCAAAACCTTTATATTGATGTCTTTTCTCCATCTTGGTCTCCACCTATGCAAATAGCCAAGTTCGGATGCCGGCACTTAGGAGCCCTATTCAGGCTGTACTTTCTGTTCACTATCCTGGGGGGTCAAGATCACTGTTCTCTGCATCCTTCTCTCTACCTTTATAGCATGCAGTCTCTGTGTCCTCCACATCAGCCAAATCAGCAAAGAAAATAGTATAAATATAATAAGCTCATTCATACTAAGGTGCGTTTGATTCAAAACCTAACTGTGAGAAAAGCAAATTCCTAGAGTTTCTTTTTTTTCTCCTTAGAGTTTCTAATTGGAAAAAGAAAGATGTAAAATGGATGGTTTGTGTTCTCACAATATTTCTGTTCCATTTATTTCTTCAATTTTTTTCATAGTCTTTCTGTCTGCAAAGTCCTATTCCAGTTTACCGTGACCCAAGAAGCATCTCCCTTCTGTTTGTTTGTCATGCTATTCAGCATTGATCTCCTCCCTCTGAACAGCAAAGGATGCCTCCTTCTGATACTCCTCTTAAGTGTTTTTCTACTTCAGCGAGTCTCCATCTCATATTGAATTTCAGCAGAGTATGGCTTTCTCTCTTTCAAAATGTATTTGAAAGCTCCCTTTTCCTCTCCACATATCGCTTCCACATCATATCCTACAGGTATTAGGGATCAGATCCACTCAATTAGTCTTACATGAAATGCTTGCTTTTAAATGGCATTACACAAATCTTTTTAGAAGAAACTACTTTGAGATGAAAAACATACCCTTAAACAGAGACCACCTTTATGTTAGTTTACTCTGTCATTATGGTAGGTAAATACAATGTGATTTGCTTTCTTGGGTTGTGTACTTACACTTTTTTCATAGTTGCAATGGACTACAAACATTTATTTTTAATTTCATTTTTCCTTGAAATATGAAATAAAACAAGGCAGTAAAATTTTAAAGAACGACATATAGTAGCTTATGCTGTTTCAATGGGAGAGTATATAATTTTGAAAACAAATAGTGATACTTTTTTGCATTCTGCATCAAAACTTCCTGAGATTAGCTCAGCCCCAGGAAGGACTACTCACCAGACTTCCTTGCTTTCAAAGCAATCACAGCTGCAAGCTCTCTCTGCACCTGATATTAGGGGGGTAAAAAATCAAATTAGGACAAGAAAAATGAAGCTATCAAAAGCAGTACTTTGTGTTTGGGTATGCACCAAAATCAAGAGTTATTGCAATTAAAGTTATGTTTGCTGTCACTTTTTTGGCTTTTGTTTGTTTTTAGTAGGATGGAAAAACCTCTGCAAAGGAATTTTAGGTCAAAAATCTCAAAGAATCATATTAACTTAAAATAAATTACACAGTTGCCACAACGTATACATTGTGAAACATTGGCAGTTTTGCTATGATGAAGGGAAGAGCCTCAAAACTGTAATTATAAAACATTCAGAAATAATTCAAATAACAAATTATTAAAACACGCAAGATACCTTGGCAAAGATACTAAATACTATTTATCCCTCAAAGATTCTAGCTTACACAGAAATTCTAGAAACGTTAAAATAGATGATCCTGGTGTAATTGGATCTCTACTCAAACACAATCAATGTTCACTTCAAGTCTGACAGGTTTACAGCAACCATTTTGGAAAATATGCCACATAAAAGTAAGTGTCATTCACTCAGTGAAATGGAAATAGACAAAATGAACTTTAATAAGTGCCTTCAACCCCACTTATTTGTCCAGATTTTTGGTTGCTCACTGTCTCTCTCCACCACCCCACACTTTGAATGCTTAAGTCCTTTCCTAAAAGCATTCTCAAAGAGGAACATAAAACAAAACCAAAAACGATAACCACAGTTACTTTTGGGGCACCTGGGTGTCTTGGTCAGTTGGGTGTCCGACTTTGGCTCAGGTCATGATATCATGGTTTGTGGGTTCAGCCCCACGTTGGGTTCTCTGCTCCTGGAGCAGAGCCCATTTCAGATCCTCTGTCCCCCCCACCTCTGCCCGTCCCCCATTTGTTCCCTCTCAAAAAATAAACATTAAAACAAAAATAACCATAGTCACTTTAAAAAAAAATGTTTAATGTTTTTATTTATTTTTGAGAGAAGAGCACAAGTGAGGGAGGGGCAGAGAGAGGGGGAGACACAGAATCTGAAGCAGGCTCCAGGCTCTGAGCTGTCAGCACAGAGACCGATGCGGGGATCGAACTCACAGACTGTGAGATCATGACCTGAGCTGAAGTCAGACACTTATCTTACTAAGCCACCAAGAACCCCAACCATAGTCACTTTCAAAAATAACATTTTCACTTTAACTTCACTTCACTTCACATAACACTTTCAAAAATACCCCCCCCCCAAAAAAAAAAGATACCATGAAGATAATCTTTGGGATATCTATGTTTAGCAGCAACAAAAATTCCATAATGAGCAAGCTCATTCCTCTCTAGGATTAAGCTTAGAAGTGTATGTGCATTCATGTGTTTGGAAGTGCTGGTGAGTTTGAAAGTGTCCTGAAGCTTAATACATTACACTAATGACATTTTATAGGGAGAACTCACAAGTTCAAGGTTACAGAAGATTTGCTATTAAAATTGATCTAATATGTATTCATTTATTTGAAGGCGAAAGTAGATATATACGCTATACTCTGGGACTCCACTGTGAACTGCTTTCACGATGGCTAGGCATCACCACAAGAGGAAGGCAGCTTCCTTCACTACTGCTTTACCGCTGTGTTTTCCCTGTCTGGCTAGTACACGGGCCATGCAAAAAGGGTATATTCTTGATTTAGCCCCTTCTATGATACCTTAAGACTCTCTCTGGAAAATTATTCAGTAATGAGAAGACCATCAGTCCCTCTCCAACCATGGGATGTCAGCTCTGAAAATGCTCATAGTAGGAAAATTTGCGGTTGAAAAATGTAGGGAACGGGCACCTGGGTAGGTCAGTTGGTTAAGTGTCTGACTCTTGATTTTGGCTCAGGTCATGATCTCGTGCAATTCATGGGTTTGAGCTCTGTGTTGGGCTCTGAACTGGCAGTGCAGAACCTGCTTGGGATTCTCTCTCTCCCTCTCTCTCTGCCCCTCCCCTGCTTGCACATGCTCTCGTTCTCTTTCTCATGACATAAACAACAAACTTAAAACAGAAAAAAAAAAAAGAACTTCAGGAGATAAAGAGGGCCAAGGGGAAAAAGGATACGTGACCACCAAAAATCCTTTACAAATACTTGCGTGGGTAGTCAAATAAAAACAGTCACAAATGAAAACACCATTTATTGCATCCTTTACATATTTGAAGTTGTTTATAAGTTTTATTGTAATATGACCCTCTCTATTCGGGATTTTCCTCTCTCACAGTGTCACAAATTCTCAGGGGTGGGGGCAAAGATGCAGACAATAAACCGGGATCTTGTCAATGGCTTCCTGATTTTACAACCTCCCAGGGAAGATCCCATCGTGGCTCAGGGACAGGAAGTCAATTTTCCATACCTGAAATTCACAGATATTCAGTTTTTCTTTCTCTAATTAGAAATAAATCTCAAAATATAAAGAGCTCAAAAAAACGAAGGGATTAGATTCCCAACTTCCTATGGTATCTCATCTTTTCAAAGATTTGGTGGGGCAAGAAAGGGAAGAACAGGGTACATAAGAAACTGACACAACACTTTGGCAGAGCTGGAAGAGAGGAGAGAGGCCAGTGAGAGAGACAAGAATTTCACAGGTGAATGGAGAAGAAATCTGAGTTTAAAAAAAATTTTTTTAAGTAAATGAGATTACTCTATAGAACTACACTAAATCCCCTGAATGTCTGCCATCAGGGAGGATGTAAGAGTGTTTTACGCGGAGTGGGGTGTGTAATAGCTTCCCTGTTTCTGCTCCAGGATGGAGGTTTTTGATAAAAAACCCAAGGTTAGGTATTCTTCCTACAAAACAAAAAGGACAAAGTGCAGATCAAGCAAAAACACAAACTAGCTAAGATCTTATTGCAGCTTCCTATAGCATCTTAACAGAACCTTTTTTTTTTTTTTTTTAAAGCACACTGGCATGTATTTAATCATTTTCAAATGAATGACTAATTCCTATCTTCTGCATGGAAGTTCTACTGAGGCAGGGACCTGTTTGTCTTTTTATGGTAGCAAGAATCAGCAATCATTCATTGACCCACAGAAGGTGGATGCATAAGTAATCTTTAACCAAAAAAAACCAAAAACCAAAAAACAAACAAACAAAAAAACCTAGAAAGGACCTAGGGGAGAGAAAAATGCAAAGAGAAGACATTCCCCACTAATAAGCTACTCCCAGCAGGAATTTTCAGAAAAGAATATGAGCGGGACTCGGAGCCTCCTATGCAAATATTATTGTGTTGAAAACTAAAACTTTGAGAAGCTGCAGAAACAGAAACTAGAATTTTATTTAAGTACTAATAAAGGACTGGTTGGCCCTGAACAAGCAATCCCATGTTCCAGCACCAGTCTAGGCTTCAGATGGCCAGGACCCTAGCCCACATTTGGACAACTTCCTGAGAGATCCTGAGCAAAAGCCATCCTGCTCATATTACAGCATCCAGCTATAATATGCTCCCGAATTCCTGACATTCAGGAACTGGCTTTTTGTGGGTTTTTTAATAATGTTTTTTTTATTTATGTTTGAGAGAGAGAGAGAGAGAGAGAGACAGACAGACAGGAGTAGGGCAGAGGGAGGGAGACAGGGGACAGAGAATCTCAAGCAGGCTCCATGATGTCAGCGTAGAGACCAACACTGGGCTCAAACACACAAACTGTGAGATCATGACCTGAGCTGGAATCGAGAGTTGGATGCTTAATCAGGCACCCCCAGGAACTATTTGAGATAATAAATGTATAGTTTTAAATCACTAAATTTTGAGGCAGTTTGTTATACCCAGGAGTCTTTTACAAGAAAAAGGTTATTTTTTTTAATTTATTTACTTGTGTTGTTAGTTAACCTTAGTTTCTCTCACTGTGACTACAATGAACCCTCTTCCTATATCAGGCTCAAGAAATACACTTGCAGGAGCACCTGGGTGGCTCAGTCAGTTGAGCATCAGACCCTCGATTTTGGCTCAGTTCGTGATCCTACAGTTGGTGAGCTCGAGCCCTGCAATGGGCTCTGTGTGACAGCACAAAGTCACTTGGGACTCTCTCTCTCCCTCTCTGCTCCTCCCCTGTTCATGCTCTCTTTCTCTCTCTCTCTCCCAAAGTAAATAAATACAAATATAAACATCAAAAAAATACAGATACACATGCAGAGCCAAGAGCCACATTCTGATACACGTCATTGTTTTTATTTAATGTGGGCACTAAACCACTGCCCAGGCAGTAGATAGAAGTGGACAAATACTACCTTGGCCTTGTCTATCGTAACGCTTCCCCACTATGACCTGAAGCCCTTGTGGCGAGATGTACTTCAGAATTGAAACCTTTATACATTTCAGAAAGGGATCCTATCTATGTCACATCCTCAGCGAGGTCCAGGGTGGCAACATGTAATCAGAAATCAGACGCACGAATATATATCTGCAATGAAATGCATCATTATTCATACCAAATGAGGCAACAGAAGATTAGAAAAAGCCTCAGGATGTTCGGTGCAGTTTAGACTTTGTCACCCAGTTATGAGAAACTTGTTTTTCAGAGCTTTTATATTTCAGAACTGAGTAATAGATGATACACCTCTATGAACTGTACACTCAAAGGTTCCCTCCCTCATTTTTTCCGTCAGGTTTTCTCTTGTCAAACAGCTATAGAGTCACTGCTTTATTAAGAAATGCTTTCTTTAACTAGCTTGGCTTTTCATCGATCTACTTCAGCAGTTCCCAACCCTGACTGCATACTAGAATCACCGGGGGAGCTTTAAAAAAAAAAAAACTCCTGATACTGAGCCCCAGCTGAGTCAGAATCTCTTGGGGAGAGTCCGGGCATCAGTACTTGCTGCTATTGTTGTTTCAAAGGTCCCTAGTGATTCCAGGCTGTTTCCGAGGCTGAGAATCACTATTCAGTAAGGTATCTCAGTTTTCCCAAGACTCAACCTTTTAATCTTATAGTCATTTCAACGGGCAGTCCATCTTTCCTTTTTATGTTATTCTCCTCTAATATAATTCCACTGTAAAGGAACATGGCCTTTCCCGTATTTTAGGTATAGAACCATGCTGTAATCCAATCAAATGATAAAATTCTGTTACTACGTCAGCAGTTTCACAGACACAAACTACTCAAGTACACGGAAAACTGCAAGGACACTTTTTAAAAACCTTAAACTTTAATTAAAATATAGTTTACTCAATACACAAGAGCACTAAATAATTCAAAACTCATCTGTAGCTTAGGGTCTATTTGTTTGCTCTTGTGAATATCTACATCAAAGGTAATTAAGGGACCAAGATATCTCAAAACTTTCCCTCTCCCCTTGTTACTCATCAGAAACATGTTGCAACATTTTAAATGTTTATTTATTTTGAGAGACAGCATGTGCACACATGAACAGGGGAGGGGCAGAGCGAGAGCGAGAGTGAGAGCGAGAGCGAGAGCGAGAATGAATCCCAAGCAGCCTTTATGCTGTCAGCACAGAACCCAACATGGAGCTTGATCTCACATGAACCACAAGATCACAACCAGAGCTCAGAGTCTGTTGCTTAACTGTGTGATTACACAACCCAGGTGCCCAAGCACTGTTTTAAAGGTCTTCAATAACCAGCATGGCTGGTCACAAAATAGTCCTGAAATTCAACAAGAATTTGTCTTCTCTTCTCCTTTACACTTTAACAGTGCCTTCAGCCCCCAAATCCAAAGGAAGCTATTTTTGTAACAATGCCAAGACTCAAGAGGCAACAGAAAGTGTCAAATGCAAACTCTGAGTGCCAGGGAGGATCTCTGGGAGAGGTTAACTGAGAAGACATGGAGGAAGAGACCCTTGAAAACCAAGCTGGATAGAATGAAGCTCATTGTGAAAAGACAGATCAATTGTGGCAAAGGCCTTAGCAAAGCAGAGGGTAGTCCTTACAAACTAACTTTGAATAAATCACCAATTCAAAGACTTCCTAAAGGTTTTTAGTAAATCTATTAATTTTAGAAACACTTAAATTTTTATACCATGATAGAAATGTTTTTAAAAGAGGGGAGCCAGGGTGGCTCAGTCGGTTAAGCCTCCCACTTCAACTCAGGTCATGATCTCACGGTTTGTGAGTTCAGCCCCGTAATGGGCTCTGTGCTGACAGCTCAGAGCCTGGAGCCTGCTTCGGATTCTGTGTCTCCCTCCCTCTCTGCCCTCCCCTGCTCGTGCTCTCTCTGTCTCTCTCCCTCAAAAATACATAAAAACATTTAAAAACACAGAAACCATTTTCTCAATTCCCTAAATTAAATGTAAGAAGAAACAGTATCCAATTTTCTCCCCTGTCATATTCCCAATTATACTCACTTTTAAACCACTATAAAATCTTAAGCTAGTAAGGACGTTAAGGACTCCAGAAAAAAACAAATAAATATGCTTCTTTTTTTTTTTAATTTTTTAACATTTATTTATTTTTGAGACAGAGAGAGACAGAGCATGAATGGGGGAGGGTCAGAGAGAGAGGGAGACACAGAATCCGAAACAGGCTCCAGGCTCTGAGCTGTCAGCACAGAGCCCGACGCAGGGCTTGAACCCACGGACCGCGAGATCATGACCTGAGCCGAAGTCGGACGCTCAACCGACTGAGCCACGCAGGCGCCCCTAAATATGCTTCTTGAAGTAATTAACACACTTTTAGATAAGATACAAACTGAGCACTGATGCTGGCTAGACTTTTGTCCTATGAAGGAACTCCCAAGAACTACGTTACAATTTTCTTTGTTCTTTCCTCAGAGGACTGTTTTCCTATTTCCAAATTCATTATTTTGTTCTGAAGAGCTAATATTGCCACAAGCCTGACATAAGGCTAATCTTGTGATTACCTGTTATTAGAAAACCAATAATTAGAAACCAATAATTAGAAAATTAAGAAGGTTATTTATACATCTGTCTAGACACTACTCCTCTCCACCTAAGAGTTTATTTACCAATAGTTGTTTTCCTGGTCATTTTTGTCACCGTATCAAAGATGTATTTGTTAAGCATGCTGGCATGATAAAATATGCTTACTCATCTATTTCAAGTCCATTAGGGATATCTAAAAAATCTTTTATACACAATTTTATGTTGAACATATGAAGATATGCCTATTTACTTTATTATAGCTTAGACAACAACCGACCATTCAAGAGACCAATATGTATGGAGAAGTGGCCGGAAAACAACAAGATGCACTGGAATCAAGTCCTTCACTTAGGTTTTTAAGTCTGTTATTTAAGTCTGCTACATGTGCATACATCTGCTTTCACAGAGGTTCACATTAAAAAGATCTGGCAATTTTTAGGTGATCACAAGCATGGTATAAATTAACAACGGAAATGAGGTTACTCAGAATGAGTAACAATGTTTTTAGGAACATTACAAGAAGGATAACATTCAGGCCACCAAAAAAAAAAAAAAAAACCAAAACCCAAATCTGATAGAATCCAGAAAGACCAACATCTGGAATGTATTCGGTGTGGAGTATCATCGGTTTAGGTTCATGAGGAGTAGACAGTGTCCACAGGAGGATAACTGGGGCATAGCCCCCTCCTTGTAGCTAAATGTGCAAATGCTGCACCCTTTATTCCCCCGGTCCTCTCTGAAGGATTTGACGCTGTTTCCTATTCTCTTCTTAACCATCGTGATTTCATGACACCACATACTCTAAGGTTTTTCTCTTTCCTCTCTGACTGCGATTTCTCTTCTCTCAAGGCTCTCCTTTTCTTCTACCTTTACATGTTGATGATCTTTCATGATCTGTCCTTATCCCTCTAGATCCTCCCTTTCTGTTCATTCTCCATAGGCAATCTCATTTACTCACAGTGCTTCAATTCGATCTGCATCTCTAGGGCCTTACAGGTCCATATCCATTCACCTCCTAGACCTAAATATCCCACGAGTAGCTCAAACTCAACATTTCTAAATATGAAGTCACTTTCTTACCACTTTTTCCTATAAAATTTTCTATAAAATTGCTCTATGTCCCATACACCAAATCAGTGAATGGTACCACCATGCCCCCGGGGTCTCAAACCAAAAAGTAAGGTGTCCCTGACTTAGCTCAGCCCACCATGTTTTTCCATTCAGTTAATCCCTAATTTATCTCTCTTCAAACCCCATCATTCTTTACAGCAAGACTAATCATCTTACAATATAAATTTTACATTACATCTCTTGCTAAAACAAATTCCTCAAATACTTTCCCACGACACCATGACAGAGTCCACTGTCTAATATGGAATATGTAGTAGTCTTCTGATCTAGTCCTCAGTATTATCTCTGTCTCCATGCCTCCTCTCAAAATCTATGTTTGAAAAAAAGAAAATGCTCTGGCCCTAGTACAACAGAACTTTTGCAATTCTCTGAAAGGGCCATGCTCTTCCTCCAATCTGGGCCTGTGCCTTTTCAGATGCTCTCTGTCTGGAATGCCTCTCCAACTCCACGCTTGTGTGACCATGACTTTCTTGTCCTTCAGGTCTCATCTTTGGTACTGTCTTCTCTTGAGGGCTACCCACCTCCCCCAGTGGCACCAACTCCTCCCTGCCTATGCTCTAGTAACATTTACCTCAATTCTAGCATTATCACAGGCTAGTGAACTGGGGATCCCCAATAGTTTATTACGAGCCCCCTGAAATGAACTCCTTTGCTCATCATTCTGACGCTGGCTCTTGGTACCACCCCTAGTACATATGTTTGTGATCAAGAATAGAAATGAAGTGTTTGTAGTTGCTTCAGAGAAGACTTAGGCGGAACACGATCATAAGCTTCAGATATTTCAAACGTTGAAGGTAAAACTGAGACCAATGGAGGGAAGTTACAAAAAGGCATGCTTTAGCGCTAAGAACTTTCAAATAATCAGAGCTATCCACAGTGGAAATGGTCTACCACATGAGGTTCAGCTTTATAGGGGAAGGTAAAGATCAAGCACTCAGACCAAAGGATTGTTCCAACAATTTGTTTGACGAATGTCTCCTTTCAGAATCACTCACTACCAAAAGTGAGTAAGCATAAGCCTCCTGCAGGTAGTGGTATCTGTGAGTTCAACAGTAGGTGATGTCACCGTCATCTAACCCACCCAACAGAGATAAAGGTGGTACAAATCTTAACAAACAGATGAAAAATAACTGTTGGGGGCCATTTCCTGGAAATCTCATAAATTTCATAGTGCAAATCAGAGGAGAAGCTACAGATGTACTGGTTGAAAGAAATCTGAAAAGAGCAAGCTAAGAACACTGACATCTTTTCAGAAAAGCATGTGTATCTACTCCTTCAGTTTTCAAAACTGCTCTTACTACTTCTGATCAGATTTCCTCAAAGCTCTAACTGCTGGTCAATACGAATTTCTTGACAAATAAAAATATCACATATATGAAATATATTTTAAGTAAACAAGTTGGACATCCTGATTTTAGTTATACTAATGAAATAAAACATTACGTTTGCTTCATTAAATATTTAGTTTTTATGTCTCATTATTTTTTCCATTTTTTGGTAAGCGCAGAGTATTTTCTTTCTTCTTTTTTAAAAAAATGTTATTTATTTTGAGTGAGAGAGTACATGTGTGCATGCACAAGCGAGGGAGGGGCAGAGAGAGGGAGGGAGAGAGAGAGAGAGAGAATCCCAAACAGGCTGTGCACTGTCAGTGAAGAGCCCAAAACAGGGCTCGATTCCATGAACTGTGAGGTCATGACCTGAGCCAAAATCAAGAGTTGGATACTCAACTGAGCCACCCAGGCACCCCTCATTGTGTTTTTTGGAGGTGAGGTTCTCAACTGCAGATATAGTAGAACTGTCAACACCAGTCAGGTCCCAGAAATTCTAGGCGTCTCCTATCTCTACGGATATTACATTAGAAAGACTTGTATTCGGATGAATTCAGATCAACTAAAATTCCCTGCAATCAGAAAGTCTACCTATCAAAATTGCTAACGTGGGAGGGCTTCCTAGAAGAAAAGATTCAGAGCTCAACATCCAAAAGCCTAAAACGGCAGAAGGAAATCTCCATTTATTTTACATCAACTTTGAGAAGAGTTCTAGGATTCCAGTTTGCAGGGTTGAGTAACAGCCCTCTACCTCAGAGGACTGTTTTTAATTTTTTTTTTAACGTTTATTTATTTTTGAGACAGAGAGAGACAGAGCATGAACGGGGGAGGGTCAGAGAGAGGGAGACACAGTCTGAAACAGGCTCCAGGCTCTGAGCTGTCAGCACAGAGCCCGACGCGGGGCTCGAACTCACGGACCACGAGATCATGACCTGAGCCGAAGTCAGCCGCTTAACTGACTGAGCCACCCAGGCGCCCCAAGAGGACTGTTTTTAGAATTACACTAGTTAACACCCAAAGCATCTGGAACAGTGCCTGACACATAGTGAGTGCTATGTGCTAGTTACCATCATATTATTATTATAATTAATATAGTTGAGCTTAATAAATATTATATAAATAAATATCTAGTCCTTAATTTGTTTAATACTCCATAGGCTTAAGCCCCTTCTTCCCACCTGAATTATACTCTTTGACAACCAGTATTGTCTCTGCTTTATTATATTCCACCCACCTAGTTCCTGCTCCTTTGCAACTAGCATAAAAGGGACTGATAGGTTTCATCAAAAAGTTGTGAAGAGTGTTTAAAGTGCTTGTATGTTCAGAATTCTTCAAGTATTAAGAATAAACTTTTAAATTTTCACAGAATTCTGGAGATTTCATAAATGTACGAAGGACAGAATTTAGTTTTAGAAATGCGCTTCCAAACCTCAGAGGTATCCAAAAACTTAACTAGCTTTGAGAGATTAACTGCTACTTTATGATTAAGGAATTATGGGTATGTAACGAGGAATGTGTATTTATTTTATATTTCTGTCATTGCAAACTACCACCTATTTACTGGCTTAAAATGACATCCATTCATCATCTCACACTTCCATAGGTCAGGAGTCTGGGTATAGTGTGGCTCAACCACTATACCACAGGCTATGCCACATGTCTCCTTAGAGACTCACAAGGCCTAAATCAGTGTTTGGGCACAGCCGTGTTCTTTATCACAGGCTCTGGGGGACAATATGCCTCCAGGTTCATTCAGGTTGTTGGCATCATGTAGGTCTTGTGTCTGTAAAACTGAGGTGCTTGTTTCATTGCTAGAACGTGGCCGGCTGCTCTGAGTTTCTGAGTCCCTTGCACATGGGATCCTACTTCTCACATCTAGCAATGCCACACTTAATCCTTTTCGTGCTTGGAATTCTTTCTTACCTTCTCTTCTGCCATTTCTCTTTGACTACCGCCCAGCCAACTTCTTTGTTTTTAAGGGCTCATGTGATTCAGACTGGGTCCACACAGACAATCCAGGTCTGACGACTTACTCATATCTGCAAAATATCTTTTGCCATGTAATGCAATGTTTGCAGATGCCCAGTAATGTATTCATCTTTGGGGGACCATTCTCCCTACTACAAAATAGTAACAGAGACCCTCACAGCCTTCTAAAAAAGTATCCATGAACACCTCTTTAGGGCCTTATCATCACTTGCTAATAGAGCCTAGTTCTAGAAAATGACTTACCTGCTATGAAATCAGAGTATGCCTCTGAGTTCACACAATGGAACCAGAAGAGCTTACAAATCAGTCTGAATGAATTTCTCAATCACTAAACCATATGCAGCCATGTTTACCAGTATTTAATGATTCTGAACAAGTTAAAAATTAAAATACTATTTAACGTAATTGTTCAAATAAGAAGAGGATTTTATAATCAAATCCCAAACTCAACTTGCAGAGACCTATTCAGTAACTATGAAGTATTTTAAGTGAAGAGAATGTGGCAAATTGCTTTTTGAACCCTGAACTGTTATTTTAAATCTCATTTGGACTCTTAATTAATACTTCCTATCTCAAACGTTCCATCTTTCTAATGTGAAGGATAACACACCCAGCTCTGGGGGATTGAAATGTGACAGTGCACGAAAAGCATTAGCAGAATGCCTGCACAAGATAAGAACTCAACAAATATTAGCCAGTCTTAGCCCTTTACCGATGTCTTCCTTAAATCAACAACAGGATAATAAATGGGATCTGCAAGAAAGTTTCTTCAATAATTTCCCCCACCAAGAAGTTCATCTCTGTGTTGTTTACAATAGCAAAAGATTGAAAATAACCACAATGTTCAAAAATAGGAGATAATGAAAACTCCATGGAATGTGATACTTTGGAACCACTACAAATGCCATAGGGGCAGCTTTTCAGCACTGAAAACATACTCCGTAAAAAGTACAGATCACAAAATAAAAGAGTCTCTCTTTTTTTCATAAAAAAGTATACACACAAGAAAAGTAACCTAGGAAGTAATAAACACTTAAGTTAATAATGAGTTACTAATGAGTAGTTTCATTACAGAAATGTTTTCTATTCTGAAATTACTTTCAATTGCGAAGTCTTTATGTTCAAACCAAACTATCCAAGTGTCAGATGAATAAAAAGAACTGCAAACATAACCCACAGTAATGACAACTCACTACCGGCTTTACCATCATTTTGACACTTACAAACATAAGAGTGGAACTCACGTGATTGCTACTCAGTATTCACATAAACTTTCATTATATACTAAGTTCTAAAACAATATAACAGAAATTAAATTAAAATCTACCTTATTCCATCACCACCAAAAACTCAAGTAATTTTCATTTCTTTATATGTCTCCTGGTCCTGCTGCATGTATGGACATATTATAAGAAGCTATTACATGGCCTTAAGGATGCAAAACTACATTTCATGTAAGCAGCTGTAAGAAGTTCTATTTTAAACAAATGCATGAAGTGGCAGTCCAAGAGAAATGTTCATGGATCATTCTTTTAAAACTCTTTCAGCTTCCCTCAGATAAGTTTTCACAGTAACACTTTACAAACACATGAGTGTCACTATACAAATCGATAGCTGAATCGTGTATTTCTATTCCTTGTCAATTAAAAATGTCTTCTGTGTGTTTTGCATATCAAAATGATTTCATTCATCTTGGCAAGAGATACCCCAATACCATAATATACATGAATACACACATGCACACACATACAAACATACACACTTTACTCCTATTCACAGGGATTTGTTGAGACCTCTTTTATTCTTGAATGGGTTCTATACACTCACACTTTCTGAACAAATGCTTTTAAATCAATGTTCCCTCACTGGCATCATTTCGATAGGTGAAACAGCATATATTATGCTGCTTATCAAAATGAAATTCTCAAGGCTAGCGTTAAATGAGAGTACCATATAATCTGAGTATGCACAGATGGTTTCTTTGGAAACAGAGATAACTTAGTAATTAACGTTAAAAGTTGGTGTGTGTGTGTGTGTGTGTGTGTACATGTGGCATTTAGGGATTTATTCCCAGGATGAAGAAAACCATTCTGATATGCAATAGATATAAAACACATAAGCATTTTTTATTGACATAGGATAGGAATCTATCATTTGGCTATCGGTTCAAATATTGAGTCATGGGGGCACCTGGGTGGTCAGTCGCTTAAGAGTCCGTCATCACCTCAGGTCATGATCTCACTGTTGGTGAGTTCAAGCCCCACATCAGGCTTTGCACTGACGGTGCAAAGCCTGCCTGGGATCCTCTCTCCTTCTCTCTCTCTGCCCCTCCCCAACATGTGCTGTCTCTCCCAAAGTGAATAAATAAACTTTAAAAAAAATCTAAAAAAAATATTGACAGTCATGGGTTAGTGAAATGTCACCGAGATCCTACCTGAGGAAAACTGAAGGAGCTTTACTAGCTGTCCACGTGATCCGAGAGACCTACCATCCACAGCCCAAGGCCCTTTGGACACTCTAGCTGATGAGGGTAGTTCTAAAGAACAGTGAGGGAAGGCACTAACAAGTCCCTCGGCTTCTTGTAAATGACAAGAACAATGAATACCATGCCAGATATGTGCTATAATTCTTCTGGTGCCTTTTTGATGTTCTTTGAAATCAGGTCTGCCTTCTAGGGCCTCATTTGACACTTTTTCTCAAAATTCAATCTACTTGGCTTTTCCCCAAATCACACGGTAACTCTTAAACCCCTGGAAACATTGGAGCCAAGGTAATGATTCCAAATAGGAATTTTATGTTCCCTACAGATAAGAAATATAAGGTAACAAGATGTTCATGATCCTGTAGCAGCCAGACAGAACGTTAGTCATTCCCGGGGGGATTAACTTACTTTGTATTCTCTGAGCAAACACGCCCGCTCAAGTCCCTGATAGACTAAGAAAAGGGAGATTAACTACACTCCATTTCTCCATTCCCCAGAAAGGAATAGGCAGATAGCCAGAAAAAAAAGGGTGAATGGAAGCTAGCATTTGAGTGTTTTAAAAAATCTACTTCTAAATATGGTAAAAATCATCACTGGATTGTGCTTATCATGTATTAAATGTGACTTAATCTCCCCACTCTCACTAGCCTAAGATTATTCCCAAACCTTGTTAACTTGGCAACAATCTCTTAAGTAGATCTCCAAAATTCTAAGTTTCTAAAGACTCCTCAAAACCCAGATCCCGTGCTACTTCTGCTCCCTCAACTGGTACCATTTTTAAAGTTTCCAATTGAAAAAGTTGTCACTGTTATCTTCAGACACTACTGTTTAAAAGGGAATTTCTCCAATGTACCAAACCCAACGTGCAGATTCAAGTATGAACAGAAGGAATCCTAACCACATCACGTGCTTCCCAAAGCCTGTGAAAGGCACATCCTTATAGAAAAAGACTGAAGCTTCAGGTTGAAAGACTGGACATGGCAAAGGAGAGGAGATCCAAATGTGCAGAAGTAGAACATAAGAATAGGCAACAGCAAAGGAAGGAAAGAGCCAGCAGGACAGACCATCTCGAAAAGTTTGCATCCTTGAGTTCCATTGTGTACTTGATGATACAGGACAACTGCCTGTTCATTAAGACCCAGTTCCTTGTACCTCCATAACAAGTATTTCCCAAGAACTCTAAGGAAAAGACAAACTGGGAGAAGAATCAGACAAAGCCCCAAGTTAGGTGCAGGTCTTAGTGAATGAGACTCAACTAGGTCTGTTCTACCTAGAAAGTAGGATCCAAAATGGAGAAAAAGTGAAAACAAGACTTAAACTACAAAGAATGCTAGAAATCATGTGAGAACAAGTTCACAGGTGATGTGAAAACTGATGGCGTTAAGTCACAACTTCTGGACACTGAGCAGGGAAAAATGTTTTTGTGACAGTGACAAGCAGTCAGTTAAAACCATGTTTTTTGTTCCTGTAAAAAGAAAGTTCATAGCAGGTTTCTTTTTCTCTAAACTTTCACCCAACATTATATATCCTAGCATGAATTTTTGCTTGGAGGGCGGGGGGTGGGGGGGGTGCTTCATTTGCTTCAAGGTCTTCTAGAACTTTTAGCAGACACTCCATTTATAATTTGGGTTTGGTTGGTGAGATTTTTTTTTTCAGCTCAGTGGTATTTCTCAGAGAATGATACTGTACCTGAAGACCCTATGAGAAGGAATTCAGAAATTCCATTAAAAGCATCATATGTAGGGGTGCCTGGGTAGGTCAGTGCTTAAAGGCCTCAACTCTTGATTTTAGCTGAGGTCATGATCTCACTGTTGTGAGATTGGGCACCATGTCAGGGAGCCTGCTTAAGATTCTCTCTCCCTCTGTCCCTCCCCTACTCATGCACATATGCTCATTCTCTCTCCTCTCTCTCCAAAAAAAAAAAAAAAAAAAAAAAAAAAAAGCATCATATGCAGAGCTTTTAGGATAAAGTTGGATGAACTGAAGAAAATGAACAAATGGATAGAGTAGAAACATACAGAGAAACCATCTAAACTGGTAAGAATGATAAACTAAATCAGCTCTGAGAAGGAATACAAGGTAGTAAGAGTGTCTAGTTAACAGTCCCAGAGTTTTAGATTTTGTCCTTCTCCTCTTAGATCTCTCTTCCTAAACTTGCAACACTTGATTTGTAATTTTAATTCATCTCTCAAGGTATGGCCACAAACCCTCCATCACTACCACCACCAGGTTAATGTTTTATTGCAGACACTCAACCCTGTTCTTTCTCACCATCTAAGTGATGGCTGACTTCAGGACCAAGCAGCACAGAGTACCACACCACATGCCCCCTCTCCTTTTGTAAGTGCCACTAATGTAACCATACCACCAAACAGGCATCTAATATACATAATTCACAACGTAGCCTAACTCGCATTACTTCAGTGGCTTGACAATTAGACTGTGTGAACAAAAATCACAAATTTCACTCAATTTGTGTTTTCTTATCTCTACAATTTCCATCATGAAAATTATTCTAAAGAAAGAGAAACAGCCTGGTAGGGTTTGTTTTGGATGTTGGTCTTAAGTAAGAGATAGAAGCCTAGAATCAGCTTTATCTCTTACTCAAGGATGCTCATGTTTCCATTTCCTGTCTTTGAACGTTTCCAAGTACTCTTGGTTCTTCTCAAAATTTAGCTTACTTCATAAATTTACATCCTAAGAACTATGGCTTTCACACCCATACTTAATTCACTATAAATTCTCCCCTACATTTAGTTTACCCTGGATTGTAACAAAAACATAAAAGCTGTATCATCAGTTCTGAATGCTTTTGTCATGAACACTGTTAGAATTCACGTTTAAAAATAAAATAAAATAAAATAACATAATGCTGAGAACTTCAAGGATAGGAGCAGGTAGGTTGTAATTCAAGGGCTCTTTTCAGTTGTTCAGCTTTAACAAACCAACGGAGATTCACAGTAAATGAGAAAGAAAAGGTTTTCAAGTTATCAAAGTTTGTAGGGTCAGAAGATATCAGAAAAGCAGCTAAGGTGCTGAGGCAGAAACCGTACGTACAAACAGGGAAACTCTTTCCCGATAATAATGCCCAGAGTGTTTCTGGAGACATTCTATAATGCAAGGAGTCTACTCGAGCCATGTTCTTTTCCCCTCAACTGAAAACCTCTTACAGAGTCTTACTGTTAAGGTTTTGGGATGTTACGTACTTGGGAGAGTAGCTCTTTCCTGAAAATCACCAGAAACATGGCTAGAACATTTTTATCATTCATGTTTATGTAAATTTAACAACTGTAAATCTGACTGAGTCATCATGACAATTTTATTTCTACATATGCACTGTCTTCTTATGTTCCTTTAATATAAAAACTGACTTGTGAGATTTTCTTCCAGGGTAGAATATCAGGGTAGGTATTGTTTTTTTTAGAGGACGGGACCTTTCCCTTGATGAACCAAAGGTGGAATAATAAACTACTGGGGTTAAAGAAATGAACGATTTCTTATAAGACCACATATACAAAGCTCTCAAGTTTGATAACAAGAGAATAAAACAGCACAGAAAACTGTACTGCTGGAGATTACCACCCCCTTTGTAATACCCCCAGACACAAACCCTTGAAGAGCATATTAACAATTCCACATTGTGTGTCACTTTTGCTCTTTAATGTGTTTGGGGGTTATGGTGGATGAGAACTGATGTGCATAAATATTCTCCTTCCTACATGGTGTTTGCACCTATGTAACAAAGTTTTGATACCACTGACAATAGGAATGACTACATTGTGAACACATGAGGCACAATGGTTCCTTCACAAAGGCTTATACAATGCATGGAGGACTTTTAGAACTTAGATATGGTCCAGTCCAACCACTTAACCAATGACACATTGTTGGAAGAATTAAGAATCAAGGTCCTCAATTTCAGTTCAATGATATTTTCACTATCCTAGACCAATGACCCATGGATTTAAAGAGATGAAATTTTCTTCTCTGTACTTTATTCTCATCGCTAATTACCATTACACCTATACCTTACCTCAATCCATTCAATCTTTTAGCTTGGAGATTATTCCAGTAAGATCACTTCAACCAAATATTTAGCAAATGCTTTGCTGTCTATCCCACCTTTTCAGAGGCTCTCTTTTTAAAAAAAAATTTTTTTTTGATGTTTATTTATTTTTGAGTGGGAGAGAGACGGAACACAAGCTGGGGAGGGGCAGAGAGAGATGGAGACACAGAATCTGAAGCAGGCTCCAGGCTCCAAGCTGTCAGCACAGAGCCCAATGTGGGGCGCAAACTCAGATCATGACCTGGGTTGAAGTGGGAGACTTAACCGACTGAGCCACCAAGGCACCCCTGAGTGGCATCGTTGAATTTTATTTTCATGGTATAAACCATTCAGTTATTTCTCTCTCATGGTCCTCTCATCTTCCTACTTACCGTGGATGCTCCCCAAGACCCTACCTCCCACCCTGCTCTTCAAATGACAACCTCTCTGTGACTGGTTCTTGTAACTTTAGCCCCAACCTCCCTAAGCTCCAGATTCACATGTCCAGGTATTTCTTGAATATTTATATAGTTTATGTTTCTATGTCCTCAAACTCAGTGTGTCCAAACTCTGTATGTTTCCTTCCAAGTATTTTACTCAATTTCCTACGATTATCATCACTTTTCCATTCATTCTGACTCCTCTTCCACCTTCACCTAGTCCTACTGATTTTTTAAAAATTCTCTGTGGTCGCTTTTGAACTCATTTTTCTTTCCGTTCCCACAAATACCACAATAAAGTCGGTTTTTGTCAGCCTTTCAGTCTCCCCTCTTCAACTCATCTCTTTTCTTTTTTTTTTTTAAAGTAAGCTCTACACCCAACCTGGGGGCTTCATCTCACAACCTTGAGATCAAGAGTCTCATGTTCCATCAACTGAGACAGGTGTCTGTCATCTTTCTTTTTTCTTAAATGTCTAGTCCATAATGCTAATCTGTTGTTCAAAATGTCTTTCACTTTTCTTAGCCGGGACTTTCTTCTCCAGCCAGTTGGCATCTCAGTATTCTCCCTTTCTACTTTCTCATCCCTCCACCTGCACACAATAAACCCCACTGCTAGAGTATACATCTTCCTAATTACCACATGTTCAAACCCTGACTGTCTTCAATGGTAGTTCAAGTCTCTTCAATGAAGCTTTCTGTTACTGTTCTTGAATCTACTATCTATACACCACTCTATTCAGTACTCAAATGCCAATTGCTTTGTACCTTAACTCTGTGTTTGTCTTCCTGGTATGGCTGTAGGAAACATCTTACATATCTTTGCTGCTTTTGCAACTATCCCAATAATATATTACATTACCAAGAAAATGAGGCATGGTAGTTAAGAAAACATAATTAGGAAGTAGAAAATTCCAACTTTAGATCCTGGCTTTGCTCCTTTTTAAGTGAGTGACCTTGGGCAACTTACTTAACCTCTACAAGCTTTCCTATCTATACAACAGGGATAATGCCACCTACTTCATAGGGTTGTTGTGAAGTTGAACAGAATGTGTATGTATGTGTATGTACAAACAAACACAATGTTTGACACAGTATCTGGTCCATAGTGAATGCTTTTTAAACGGATGGCTATAATGATTTTGCACACAACAGGCACTCCTCTTTGGTCAATATTTTAAACTGCAAAAACTACAGATTCAGTGTAATCCCTGTCAAAATTCCAATGGTATTTTTCACAGAAATAAGAACAAACAATTCTGAAATTTCTTTGGAACCACAGAAGACCCTAAAAAGCCAAAGCAATCTTGAGAAAGAAGAACAAACCTCGAGTCATCATGCTCCTTGATTTCACACTATTGACAAAGCTATAGTAATCAAAACACTATGGTACTGGCATAAAAACAGACACACAGATCAAATGAAGAGAATAAAGAGCTTAAATAAACCAATCCATACATGGTCAATTAATGTACAACAAAGAATATACAATGAAGAAAGGATGATCTCCTCAATAAATGGTGCTGGAAATACTAGACTGCTGCATGCAAAAGAAACTAGATCACTCTTACATCATACACAAAATTCAATTCAAAACAGATTAAAGACTTGACTGTAAGACCTGAAACACCATAAAATTCCTAGAAGAAAATATAGGCAGTAACTCCCTTGACATTGGTATTGGCAGTGATTTTTAGGATATAATACCAAAAGCAAAAGCAACAAAAGCAAAAGTCATTAAGTGGAACTATTAAATTAAAAACCTTCTGCACAGCAAAGGGAAACCAACAAAATGAAAAGGCAACTTACTGAATAGGAGAAAATATGTACAGTCATATATCTGATAAATATTTACAAGTCACATATCTACCAAAATATATTAAGAACTCATACATCTCAACAGCAAAAAACCAAACAATCCAACTAAAAGTGGGCGGAAGACCTGAATAGTACGACAAACAGATGGTCAACAGGTAATTGAAAACATGCTCAACATCACTAATCGTCAGGGAAATGCAAATCAAAACCACAGTGAGATATTACCTCATACCTATCAGAACAGCTATCATCAAAAAAAAAAACAAAAAACAAAAAACAAAAAACAAGAAATAACAAATGTTGAGAGGATATAGAGAATAGGGCACTGTTGTGCACAGCTCATGGGAATGTAAACTGGCATAGCCACTTTGGAAAACAGTATGGAGGTACCTCAAAAGATTAAAAATAGAACTACCATATGATCCAACAATTCCATTTTTGGGTATTTATCCAGAGAACACAAAAACATTAAAAGATATGTGCACCCCTAAGTTCACTGCAGCATTATTTACAATAGCCAAGATATGGAAATAACCTACATGCCCACTGATGGATGAATGGCTAAAATAGATGAGGTATCTACATGCAATGGAATACTTCTTTGCCATAAAAAAGAATGAGATCTTGCCATCTGTGACAACATGGATGGAACTTGAAGCATTTTACTAAGTGAAATCAATCAGATAAAGAGAAATAGCATGGGATCTCACATATACTTGTAATCGAAAAACAGTAACAGCAACAACAAAAAACAAGCTCATAGATTGGTGGTTGCTAGAGGTGAGAAATTCGGGGGTGGGAACAACAGGTAAAGGGAGTCAAAAGGTACAAATTTCCAGGGCACCTGGATGGCTCAGCCACTTAAGCATCTGACACTTGGTTTCAGCAGGTCATGATCTTGTGGTTTGTGAGTTTGCGTCCCACATCAGGCTCTGCGTTGACAAGGCAGAGCCTGCTTGGGATTCTCTCTCTCCCTCTCTCTCTGTCCTACCCCTGCTCATGCTCTCTCTCAAAATAAACTTAAAAAAAAAAAAAGGTACAAACTTCCAGTTATAAAATAAATATGTCATGGGATGTATTATACAGCATGGTGACTACTGGATATATGAACAGTTGCTAACAGAGCAAATCTTAAAAGTCTACAACACACAAAAAAAATTCTGTCACTATAGATGGTGACGGATGTTAACTAGACTTATTGTGGTGATCATGTTTCAATATATATATACAAATATCAAATCATTAGGTTATACACCTGAAACTAATGTAACATTGTATGTCAATTATACCTCAATAAAGAAATTTTAAATAAAAAATGGCAAAGGTCATGTTAAATCTTTTTAACATGCTTCAAGATTCCATTTCACATGAAGTTTTTACACTACCAATCACTGTATTTAGTCAAAAACTACTTTTTTAAGCTATATTCCAGAACAGTAGGAAAGGCAACTTTCAACTTTCAAGCTGTGTGCATAGATGCTAAGGCCTGGTGTATAAAACTCTGTGAAAGATCAGTTTCATCCATGTACATAATCCAGCATAATTTTCGGCAATTACCATTTCAATAATGCAGTTAAAGCACAACTAGAGAATCTTTGGGAAGGCTAGAAAAATTTCCAGAAAGCCAAACCAATGGATAAAGACTTTAACAGATAGGATTACTAGAGCCTGTCAAAAACTAGGACTCAGTGACCAGCAACCACAGCTTGCTTTTTGTGTTAAGAAGGGCATACATGACCTTTTCTTCAACTAACAAGGCAATTACCCACTCTGATTAGTGGCTTAAAGAACAACGAAAATGTTGCAACCTAGTACATTAGAAACCAACCTTTTGTTGGTTGAGGTAATTCTTTTTTTTTTTTTTCTAATGAAACCTGTCGTCTTTTCTCCTTTGTGCAACAGGTCACAACATTCCCTAGGTTAAGTCATGCTGTATTTTAAAAATCAACTATCACGCCTCCACTAAGGTTCCAGGAACTTTCCACTAGGAATATATATGTATGATCTTGCTGGAGAAGTTGCATTGAGGGTAGTAAGTCAAAGTCATGTCTTCTTTTGCCTTGATGTGGGCCTCCCACATCGATGTGCAACCACAGAGCAAGTGTCTTTCTGCACTGCTACCCAAACTGCCTCCCTTTGAAGACCCTGGCCCTCATTATTTTCTGCACCCTTAGGCAGGGAAACTGCAAGGCCTTACCGCAGACGTTAGACGGGCAAGAATTTCATCACTGCTTTCTTCTGAGTCTTCAATTTTCTGATGAGACCTATGAAAAACCAAGAACAATTTACTTTTAGCTCAAATTTATCTACCAAGTTATGGAGAACACATGACAAATAAGGACATAATTGTATAATACATTAGTGAAAGTACCCATGCAAATAACGTGGTATCAATAATGCCCGGGGACACAACTCTGTTCCAGCCCAACTGTTCCTTCAAACTCAATTAGCAAGAACCTCTTTATAATATACCAATTAAACCCCGAGGATAGAGTATGTGTTTCCTAATGATGTCACAGAATAGTCCTGACATGATAGATTTACAAATGTGGGCATGCACGAAGCATATGCAGATGTGAATGGGAGGTGGTTAGGTACTGAAGTTCCCTCCTAGTCTAAATCCAGATTTTGAAAATCTGAAACATGCATTTCCCACTACATTTGAGTTTCACCCAAAACAGATTTGTTTTGAAATGGTCTATTACAGACCTAATACTGTGACAGGAATTATGTGGAATACAATAGCAGCAGAAGTACGGCACTCCTTTTTAATATACCCAAGCCCAGTTGAGAAGCCAAGAAAAATATGCATATGTAAATAACTAAAGAGACATACAACATATGATATAAGATCAGTTTGTTTAGGAAAATCACCTTTGTAAGGTAATTTGTGAAAACATTTTCACCACATAAATGTATATACTAACATATAAAATTACCTACTCCTTTTTTAATTG
This sequence comes from Panthera tigris, assembly GCF_018350195.1. Lineage (NCBI taxonomy): Eukaryota > Metazoa > Chordata > Mammalia > Carnivora > Felidae > Panthera > Panthera tigris. The sequence goes on from NC_056661.1 coordinate 113,549,935, forward strand.
AAGTATATTTGACACAATATTACGCCAGTTTCAGGTGTACTAAAATTATCTACTTAAAGCAAACTTTATAAAATGAAATTTTTTCTTCCTGTTTGGTCAAAGAAAAAAATTAATGCCAACTGAATATATGTAATTGTCTCCCAGATCTATTTCCACAGCAATCCCTTTCACCACGTTCTGTGGATTTGGAGGGATTGGTGGTAATTGCCCTGCAGGGCAGTGTTATCAGAACGGCAATCCAATGATTGATTTCAATCTTGAAAACTGCAGTGGGCCAGCCTAAGCGCTTGCCTCGCAGGGCAGGAGGGCTAAGGAGAAGCTCTTTAAGAAGGGAAAAGCGAGTCGGATCAATTCTGGCATTGGCTTCCTGTTTCTACGTTTTTAAAACCTTTACAGGAAAAAAAAAAAAAAACAACCCTCTAAATCAGAGCAGTGAATGAAAAACTACCACCTTTACAAGAACTGCATGATACAGGTACGAAGCGGTGTTGATGTTGTCAAGTAACTTAATTACCTGTGCTGCAAAGTGTTTGAAATGTTAGCTAATAACCTGCCTACTAAAAACAGTGGGAACTGAGCATTCTAACTTCCCTTACTCCCAAAAAAGCAAGTTACCCTGATAATGAATACCTGGAACAATGAACTCCATTATTAAAATGATCTATTCACAAGGTTTCCACATACACGAAGTTATACTGAGAAGAGACTCATAACCCTTTATAACCTAAGCCAACAAACCAGGTTTCTATGATTACGCTGAGGTGACTGAACATATGTGACAGGAAATTAAGAGCCAAACGCACTGGGCACAAGAGCACCAAGCAAGGGCTTCGGCACCCATCTACACCTGCAGTGAAGCAGGGGCTGGACATGCCAGCTCACGTTTCTCAGACCCCAGCACATAGCTCAATGATTAGTTCACAGGCATGAGGTATTTTGCACCAGCACAGATTCCGTCATGAAGGTGTTTTCAACAAACTGCTGAAAGGAACTCAAAATTCCAAGGCAAGTTCTTATGTGTGTGACTGATAATGACTGTTTCATGAGTAATGGCTGAGCCATTGCCGGCTTATTGACAAATAATCGAATCCCCGTTCAGGAGCAGAACTACCTATCGTCATTCTTCCAGCACAAAACATACCTTGGCAAAATGAGGTTTGTTTGTTTTTTAATGTCTATTTATTTATTTTTGAGAAAGAAAGAAAGAGAGAGAGGCAGAGAGAGAGAGAGAGAGGGAAACAGAGAATCCAAAACAGGCTCTGCATTGTCAGGGCGGAGCCCGATGCGGGACTTAAACTCACAAACCATGAGATCATGACCTGAGCTGTGACCAAAAGTCACTTAACTAACTGAGCCACCCGGGGGCCCCCGACAAAAATTGTTTAAGAAATATGTGTGGGAAATATGTGTAAGAAAGACAGACAGATGACCTCCCAGGAACTGTCCTGCAGCCCTAATCCCATTGTTATCACCACAACACCACGATTTGTGACCAGAGCTCCCAAGTCTTTCTCCACCCCTGTGCCTCCTGTGAGCTCACCTTTTTTTACCATCTGCCTTCCAAGGGGCAGTGGGAAGCAATTCCAGGAACCTTATTTTCACCCACTTGGGGATCTTACAGGCTCCTTGAAGTCAACATAACTCCCATTGTACTTCTATTGCCTCTTGCCTTCACTGGTTCTACAAGCACCTCTCACGGCTCAGCTCCATGCTCACTCTCTGGCCATTCCCTCTGTTTCCTTCAGTTCCCCCCTGTTAAGCCTCACTGACAAGGGAAGTAGAAGCCCTCTACTTCTCTTGCACAAACTTTTCTTATCTTCTAGCCAACTTTCTTGTCTCTGGCTTCTCCTCTTGTGCCCAATCTGCTATAGATACTGGGATTATCTTTCTATAACTCAGACCCGGTCCTGCTCTTCTTAGAGTCCAAACCAGGGATTACCCTACTGCCTACTGAAAGGTCTAGAATTCAGAAATACTCTTCCTTTCCTGCTAATGGGCCCCATCCCCCCGCCCCCTCCCATACCATCAGGCACCTGCATCTGAGATGGCATAGAGAAAGGTCTTAGGAGCAGGTCTGGTAGTAACAGGCCAACAGTGGAAGAGCTTAGAAAGAGGGAAGGGTAAAATTAAATTTAAAAAAAAAAGGAAAAGAAGAAAAAAAGAAGAAAGAGGGAATGGTAACACCTAACCACTCTCCTTCCTCACCACTTCCTCTCATTCCTCACCACTATGTTCCCTCCCCAGCTCTATGCCAAAATGCCCAGAAATACCACTCTCTTTCCCTAGCAAATGTATTTTTATGAAATAAGACAAATTCTGATTTTACGTGTGTAAATACAGGTTAGTGCAACCCAGTGAGGATAAAGTTCTCACACATCAAATCAAAACAGATAATGAAACAGGGCAAGGGAGAATAAAGAAAGGAATCTACTGTAATACTTGTACAGTTTCCCATTATTATGAAAGGCGATCAGTGTACAGGAGAGGAAGAGAGAAGCTCTGTGTGTTTGTCAGTGCTTAGAGATGGGAAGCAAAGAAACCCTGGCTAGAATCAGCAAGTAATGGCAGTGACAAGTGACAGGAGACAGAAAGAGAAAGGGAGTGACCCCAGGAAGGAAGACCCATCCCAGAGTGCTTGGGCCAGCAGGAAGCTTGGGCCCATCACGCACTACAAATTTATAAATTCCCATGGCTGCTTCTCAACGTCGCTGCTTACCAACAACTTAAGCCAGGCCCAGTAATTCTCCAACAGAAAGTACTGAGTCCTGCTACTGTGGGCAGATGTCCTCAGAAGTTTTAGAGGTCTGCAGTATCTAAGGGTGCCAATATGAGGACACAGGAATAGCAAACGCTGCCTTTGTCCCTTTAACCATCCAACAGAACACATGATCATTCTACCCAGTCCCCACCGAAAACAAAACCAAACCAATCCAATCCCTGCCCTCTCTACAATCTTCCTCACCTTAATCAATGACAACCCCATCCCCCCAGCTGTAAGTCATGCTTGATCCCTGCTCTCTTGTACTCCACACTGTAGGCATCCTAAAATCCCACTGGCTCTATCTTCAAGGTGTATCTCCCATTTGACCACTTCTTACCACCTCTATCACCACCACCTCTGTTGTCCCAGGCACCAGATCTCTTGCCCAGACCCAGGAGCCAGAGTGGTCATGTTAATATGTAAATTAGATCATGTTCCTCTTCTGCTCAAAATCCTCCATTGACTCTCCATGTCCCTCAGTATAACACACAAGTCTTGACATTGGCTGACACTTCTCCCTCTCTTCACACTTGCTTTGCCTTCAATGCTTCCGCCTTAGACCTCTGCACTGGCTACCCTGTAGAATCTTTGCACTGTTCCCCTAGAACACTTCCCTCAGATATCACCTCCCGTATGCCTTCACATCCTCGAGGTCTCTCAGCTTCTTGAAGAGGCCTTTCCTGACCCATATCGATATCCCTCATTTCTTACTTTATGTATCTTCATAAAGTTTTCTACCTCTAACCACATAAATCTGTTTATTTATGAAATGTCTGTCCTCCCCTACTAGACTACAGGCTCCATGGGAATACAGACTTCTGTTTTGTTCACGGTTACATCCCCCAACACTTAGAACACAACCTAGTACCTAAGAAGCATCCGTATATAACTGTTGAATAAATGAACTGAGTACCTGCAACTTCAAGAGAGGCTCTGCTACGAATCACCATCCTGGGACGACTGCTGCACAAGGTATTAGCTTGTTATCTATGGTCGGTGCAACTGAAGAACCCTGCTTATACTCAAGAACACTTTCCCTTAGCTGCTCCATTCTCCCAGTTCCCTGCAGCAATTCTGTCTTTCAGTGACCTGCTATTCATTCAAATTCAACAATGACTTTCTTAATTCAAATACCAAAGATCTAGTGACTCTGAAAATCTCTTAAATGAAGTAATAGCAATAAAGGTGAGGATCACCCCCACCTCCTCATCTTCCTCTAACAAATAACTGGTGTAGACTTAGTGACAGTTTTCAACCCAGCCAACTATTTGACAATCATTTGCACAATTCATCCTGCAGTAGGAAAGAACAGGAAGTCTCCACCCAAGAGTGTCTCCCAACACAAACTCTCAGCTCTGAAGGTTAAATAGTCACCCCGTGTTGAGTTCCAATAAAGAGTCTTAGGAGGCATCACACAGGGCCTGTTATCTGGGCAATGGAATTTGTTTTATACCAGTCAGGCTCAAGATAATTTCTAACAACTTGGATTTAACTGGTACCTGTGCAGGACTTCCCAAAATTCCCTTAGTGAGAATTCCTTCGTGAAAATTAGTATAATGGATTTGAGATTATTCCAACTAGGTTTTTTTTTTTTTAATTTATGTTTATTTGAGAGAGAGTATGAGTGGGGGAGGGGAAGAGAAAGAGGGAGACTCAGAATCCAAAGCAGGCTCCAGTCTTGGGGCTCGAATCCATGAACCATGAGATCATGACCAGAGCCAAAGTCAGATGTTTAGCCAAGTGAGCCACCCAGGCTCCCTTAATTAGGTTTTTAAAAATATGTCTCCCTCTCTGTCTGACCCTCCCCTGTTCATGCTCTGTCTCTCTCTCAAAAATAAATAAACATTCAAAACAAAAAATTTAAAAAAAAAGGGGGGTGCCTGGGTGGCTCAGTCGGTTGAGCCTCCGACTTTGGCTCAGGTCATGATCTCACAGTCTATGAGTTCAAGCCCCACGTCGGGCTCTGTGATGACAGCTCAGAGCCTGGAGCCTGCTTCGGATTCTGTGTCTCCCTCTCTCTCTCTGACCCTCCCCTGTTCATGCTCTGTCTCTATCTCAAAAATAAATAAACATTAAAAAAATTTTTAAAAATAAAGCTTGCTAAGGGTGCCCAGGTGGTTCAGTCAGTTAAGCATCCATCTCTTGATTTCAGTTCCAGTCATGATCTCACTGTTGAGACTGAGCCCTGTGTTTGACTCTGTGCTGACAGCATAGAGCCTGCTTGGGATTCTCTCACTCCCTGTCTCTCTGTCCCTCCCCGCCTCATGCTCTCTCTCCCTCTCTCAAAAAATAAACATTAAAAAAATAAAATAAAGCTTGCCATACATCTTCTATATAAGAGACAGAACCCACATTCCTCAACCAGATTTTACCAAAACATTTTGTGCCTTAAGATTCAAGAGCAACCAACACCATCTTGGAGTTAGAAAATCCTGCTTTATTTTTACCTGTAAGAAGTTTCCTGGTATTTCAGGGAGGAAAACTGGAAGCATTCTATTACAGAAATAGTATCCAAATAATACCACTTTACATTTGCATGTTGATACAACTTCAAAAATGCACATGTTCTGTCTATCCATCTAGGTCTCACTACTGAATAGCATATGTGGGCTCCCAAGAGCTACCACAACACAAAACACTGCTCCTATAGGAAACTGTGTGAAATGTCTATTTTATGGTTGTTGGAGTGCACAGATTTGGAGTAATTCAAGAAGTGGAGACTGCGTAACTAGCACATGCCAAGCCAGCTGAGGTGTTATCCATGACCTTCCAGACATACCTGTGCCAACACTATATTGAGCACAGGCATGCTGCACATTACAGAGGACCCTAACAGAAGATGTGGCCTCAGCCAGATTTCCCATAAAATGCTATTCCTGTCCTCCCAGGGGTTTCATTTGTGTCTGGGTGATTCTTGTACGCACATAACACCTTGACCTTCACACTGAACAGAGATATTCTAGATCGGGACCTAAGGAGGGTGGAGAACACACCTATCTCCAAATCAGAATTCTAACAGGGCAGAGTCCATTGCAGGGGGATGTCAGACAGGCCTGTTCACTACTTCCCACCATCGCCCCCCAACAAAGCCGAGCTGATATTAAGTTGCCCTGTGTTATTTGGTTTAGAGAAACTAGAGGGAAACACAACATTCAGGATGGACCTGAGACCACCTTTTGTTAGAGTCTGATGAAATTATAGAGCATGGAAAAAACCAGAACCAAGACAAACTGTACAGGAATCTTTCAAACATGATCCCACAACAAATAGGAGATGCCCAGCACACACATGTATGATAACAAAATAAAACATTCAGTGGGTTTAGCAAAATCCATCTTTAAGATCCTTTGCCAACACAAGGGAGCCACTTAGCCTGATCTATGATTGTCAGAGGCCACTTCTTGGGAGAAGGGATAGCCAGGGTGAGATTCTGATGCATAATGAGTGGCCCTGAAACTGCAGCAGGGTTATCGGGACCAGGAAGTGGGAAATGGCAGGAGATAGAGCCAAGGCCAGACTAATCAGGGCCTCATTTGATACTGTTAAAGAGTTTTTGTTTTGTGCTGAGGGTTATGAACTTTGGCTATAAAGCAAATAAGCTGGATGGAGAAGTAACTAGAAGAGGAAATAAGATCAAAGGTAGGTTGGTTTCTTGTAATTATGATTGAGGGAATCGTTTGTTTGCTGAAGGTGAATAGCCAACAGAGAGAGATGGAGAAAGCAGGAAAGGGAAGTCTCCACGGAGATATAGGACCCATAGCCCAGTGAGAAGAAGGAGTCTTGAGTACAAAGAGGAGCTCTTTCTCCCACCAACCTGAGAAGTCAGCTGATGATACCACAGCTCATATTCCCCAGGGACAACCCAGAGTTGGTTCCATACTTGCTGTCAGGCAAGGAAACTTCAGGAACTTTCTCTTAGAGAAATATTTCCTGGGCTAGGTTTGAAATTTTTCTTCCTTAGAAATCATTGACACCAGGGGCGCCTGGGTGTCTCAGTCGGTTAAGTGTCCACTTTCGGCTCAGGTCATGATCTCACAGTTCATGGGTTCAAGCCCCACATCGTGCTCTGTGCTGACAGCTCAGAGCCTGGAGCCTGCTTCAGATTCTGTGTCTCCCTCTCTCTCTGCCCCTCCCCTGCTCATGTTCTGTCTCTCTCTCAAAAATAAATAAACATCAAAAAAAATTTTTTTTAAGAAATCACTGATACCAAATCCTAGACACTACCAAAAGGAATGCTCCTCAAGGATCACAGACTCACTCGCCACCATATCTAATACCTAGTGATCCCAGGAGGGTAAAAAAGGTGTCATACTGGACACTCAAGCACTGTCCCTTCTATAACATCTATATTCTGGACATATCTGTTTTGCTTAACAAAGCAAATACTTAGGACAAAGAAAAAGTGGGATGGTCGAAGAATGAGAATTCGATTTTTCTTGAGATCTTTGATGTCATGAATACAAATACCTGTTCAATCTTCTAAAGAGAACTTAATTTTTCATAGGCTGGGGCTACTAGTTGGGCTTACAGAGGCAATTTACCAAATACTACTAAAATGTGATTGTGACAGGCTTCACTGAGGGTCCAGGATATATTTGAATAAAATTAGTTATTACTAATATCTATTTTTTACATTTTACTTTATTTTTAAATTTTATTTAAATCCAATTTAATTTTAAATTTTATTTAAATTTAAATTTATTTAAATTTATTTAAATTTAATTTATTTATTTAAATTTTATTTATTTAGTTAACATATAGTATAATAATGATTTCAGGAGCAGAATCCAGTGATTCATCACTTGCATACGACACCCAGTGTTCATCCCAACAAGTGCCCTCCTTAATGCCCATCGCCCATTTAGCTCATTCCCCCACCCAACACCCCTTCAGCAACCCTCAGTTTGCCCTCTGTATTTGAGAGGTCTCTTCCTGTTTTTTTCTTATTTTTCTTTCCCTCCCCCTACGTTCATCTGTTTTGTTTCTTTAATTCCATACATGAATGAAATCATACGGTATTTTTCTTTCTTGGACTTATTTCTCTTAGCATAATATATTCCAGTTCCATCCACATTGATACAAATGGTCTTTTTGCATTTCATATTGACGATTTCAGGATTAATCGTTAATATTTAATGAAACAGCCAAATTTCAAATGCTAGCACAACCAGGCCTAAAAGTTCAGTTTTTCTTAAAATTCCTGTACTACTTTTAAATAATGATGTTCTCTGATAAAAATATGCAATCTGTTCCCACACCTACAATAAGCCTTTTCTGTAAACAATGGAAATTTTGGAGGGCTTAGTGTTTCCTTGGGAGAGGGGGTGATGAGTAATAACAAAGACTAAGACCAGCTGATTTTATAGCATTTTTTATATAAACAATTTAAAATAGTAAATGGAAATTTTCTTCACCTATGATCCTAATACAAAACTTACGCCAAGTTCCATCATGAAATTTTTTTGAGAAATACTAAAAAAAGGTTTCCTCATCCAGTATTAATTTCCTCTTCCCCGGGGCGCCTGGGTGGTTCAGTCGGTTAAGCGTCCGACTTCGGCTCAGGTCATGATCTCGCGGTCTGTGAGTTCAAGCCCCACGTCGGGCTCTGTGCTGACAGCTCAGAGCCTGGAGCCTATTTCAGATTCTGTGTCTCCCTCTCTCTCTGACCCTCCCCCGTTCATGCTCTGTCTCTCTCTGTCTCAAAAATAAATAAACGTTAAAAAAAAAAAAATCAAAAAAATTAAAAAAAATTTCCTCTTCCCCAAAGAGCACAATATGAGAATCTAATTAGGAAAAGTCAGGAATACAAAAGGTAGGTTTGGGACATAGGTACAGGAGACTTGAAGTTGATCTCCCAGTTAGAAGGGGTCAATCCAGCACCACGTCAAAAATCAAGGATGCCAATGCATTTCTCATCTTGATTCTACATATCAGGTTGAAAAGGTAAAGTTAGGCAGGATACGGAGGTGACAGGGTAGTGGGTGGTGGTAGCATTAGTGTATGTAGGGTGCCAAGGGGAGACAGGGATCTATACTTTGGTAAGTATTATTGTGCAGCTGGTATTAGGCACATGACTGAGTGAAGGCACAGTCAGAGTGAGAGTAGAGAAAGAAGTCTGGAGCTCCCAGGACACTCCCTGTTCATGGGTCAATGCTACCAAAAGCAGGTTTATTATTATGCAGGTATGGTGAGGTCAAAAAATAAGGAGATGACTGCCATTGAAAAGATACACAACAGTTTGGGAGGGTTAATGTCTTAGTAATAATGAGCCTTGGGGCACCTGGGTGGCTCCGTTGGTTAAGTGTCCACCTCTGGAGTTTGGCTCAGGCCATGATCTCATACTTCGGGAGATCGAGCTCCAAATAGGGCTCTGTGCTGAGGGCAGAGCCTGCTTGGGATTCTCTCTTTCCCTCTCTCTCTGCTCCTCCAACCCCTTTCAAAATAAATAAATAAACATTTAAAAAAACAGATTAAGTAATCTAACCCACTAACATGGAGAGATCCTCTACTTAAGCCTTAATTTGTTTTTTGGGCTTTTTTCCCATTAGACTGATGAAGTATTTCACATATAGCTCTTGCACACTTTTTAGATTTGTACCTAAGAATTTCATAACGTTTTTTTTGGGCCAGCATATAGAAACATAATTTTTGTAAATTGACCTTGTATCTTGTGAATTTACTAAACGTACTACTCATTAGTTCTAGTAGGTCTTCTCTAGATACCCTGGGATTTTCTATCTATGTATCTGCAAAAAGAGGTGGCTTTAATTCTTTCCTTCTTATTTGTAGTATACTTTTATTTATCTTGCCTTATTACACTGACTCGTGAAGAGAAGTGATTAAAAGGAGATACATTAGCCTTGATCCCAATCTTAGTGGGAAAGCATTCAGTCTTTTACCATTAAGTATGATATAAGCCATAGATTTTATGTAAGGTTTTATCAGATTAAAGAGGCTTCCTTAGATTTCTAGTTTTCTGAGAATTTTTTTTTTATCATGAATGGATACTGAATTTTTTTTAAATGTGTTATCTGCATCTATGGAATTTGTCATACAGTTTTTCACTTTAGATTAAATCTGGTGAATTACATCGATTGAGTTTTAAACTCTGAACCATCCTTTTATTCCTAGGATAAACTCCCATCTCTCATGATTGTATTATCACTTTTATATATTGCTGGATCCTATTTGCTAATATTTGTTGATGAGGATTCTGTTTTTCACATTTGCTTCCCTTTCTGAACTTTGTCCTAATAATGCCGGCCTCATGAAAGATGAGACATTACTTACATATGGTCGTATCACCACAGAGTCAAGCACAAATTTGTACCTCACACAAACCTAATGGACAGTAAATGTCTGTTGAGAAAGAGTTGCCTTTTCCCAGACCTTCTTCTCCCTGTCCCTTCTCCTTACCTAAGCAAAGGAGCAAATTCAATTATCTAGGGACTCCAGACTCTCTTCCAAACTTAAATGCTCATGAAGCTAAACGTATGCAATTTCAGAAGTGTCAGTCAAGCAGCGGTAAGTACCAAGTTTGATAAAATCTTTGTCATAATGTTATTGATCTGGCTTCTTTGCATAGTATTTTGCAAATTTGATTGAATTAGCTTTCACATTTCTTATGAACCAAGCTCTTTCTGTATGGCTGACTTTTTGGAACTGCAGACTTCAACTCTGGTGTACATGAGCCTTACTAGAAGTTAACAAAAAGTACTAATATGTGTCTCATCTGTCCATCCCAAGCCTGATTTAGTAGATCTCAGCTTATACATCCTTCTTTTTGAAAGGATCATGGTTGAGAACCACTGCCATAGAGGTCACTTCCAAGTTCAGCTTCTGCCTTCTATTCACCTACCTGCCACCAAGTACAGAGGCCTGTCCCTTTGGCAAGTTCAGTAACCTTCCTTGCCTCAGTTCCCTCATCTGTAACTTCACACTGCCGTTGTGAGCAGGGAGTATTAACCATTACTGCTACTATTCATTTCATTGTTGTCACTGCCAGGGCAAGCTTAGGCCAAGTGACTAAGCCAGCTCTTCCCCAGTTTTTAAGTAGGGGACGCTTTTTACATAGAAATGGATCACAGACCCATAAACTCTATACATGTTGATAACACCAACACATGACATAAATGTTACTGTGAATTCCAGTAACCAACTATTTTGTTTTGTATCACCCATGTACAGTTAAGTCATTCTCTAGTCAATGTAAAGATAATGTTCGTCTTTTCTATAGGTTTAAGACACCCTTGCAATCAATCTGAGACTTGCTCCCCACCCTTCTCAAAGTCTGAGTTCTTCTCGCTGTGACTCACTGCTTCAGCCACATCAAGCTACCTTGCACTGCCTCAACCTGCCACCGCTCTCCCTAACGTCAATGCCCTGCACGCTGTTCTATCTCAAGTATCCTTTTGCTTCTCTGTCTAGAACGTGAAATCATGAATGCTAATAAATTCATCTTAACCCCTGGACTGAGATTTCCCTACAGTTGGCTAGTTAAGAATCTGAAGGTTAAAATACCATTCAATTAAGCACATAGCTAAATAACAACAATAAACATGTTTTTGTTTGTTTGTTTTTAAATAGTTAGAATCAGGAAGAGTCAGGCTAGGATGCCATGAGAGAGAGAGCTGTTTTAACAGAGGCCAAGTGGCTGAATAGGGGGTGTGTGGAAGCCACAGCCAGACCTCAGGAGCATCAGCAGTGCCAGTAGGCACCCAGGAGGGCACATCAGCCAGGCAGGACCAAGAGGCACTGACCGAGCCAAGATGGACAAACCCAGTTTATACAAGTCCCAGGCTCCACAGCAGATGCCAATACAACACCCCAGTTATACCTCAAGGGCCATTAGGGTGCCCATCTACTAGCAAAATCACTGGGGACGGGAAAGGGCCCACCCTGAGAAGAGAGCCTCCTCTACCAGGTTTAAGAGACCCATACTACTCACCACGTTCCAGAGGCTGTCTTGATGAGCAACAGGGAGTGGGCCTACACTGAACCTTTTTACCAAAAGGTGCCAAACACCTTTTAGCATTATCTTATTAGAATAATTCTACTGGATTAGACTAAAATTGTGGGGTTTCTTTTCCTTCTTTCTGGCTATCTTACAAGACAGAGGCTCACGTGCACAACAAACAAGAGATTGCTTAGAGGAAAAATGAAGACATTACATTTTTCTTTACACGTCTGAGTGTAGGAGGAGTTAAAGTTTAGCAATCCCCTAGAAATCTTTCAACAACAGTTTAAATGTTAACTGCCCTGTAATTGGAGACTATAGTTTCATATATTCGAGGTTCATAGGCTCCGTCCATTCAGAGCACTCCCACTCCCACCCATGGTGAGCTGGCACCTGCTGTAATGGCGGCTGCACTGGAACAGCCATGCTTCCTCACAGCCTACATTCTAAAATTTCTCACTAGTTCTTTTATTTGTTTTAATTTTTTTTTTTTAACATTTATTTATTTTTGAGAGAAGGAGACAGAGCATGAGCAGGGGAGGGGCAGAGGGAGACAGGGAGACACAGAATCCGAAGCAGGTTCCAGGCTCTGAGCTGTCAGCACAGAGCCCGATGTGGGGCTTGAACCCACAAAGTGCGAGATCATGACCTGAGTTGAAGTCAGATGCTTAACCAACTGAGCCACCCAGGCGCCCCACAAATTTCTCACTAGTTCTGAATCAACTATGAGGCCGCCCTTCCCTGTGCTGTTACTTCAGCATCCCCAACCAACACCCTGCTCCAATCACCTACCCATACCCACACACACACGAGTGAGAAAAAAATCACTTACAGGTCACTTGATTTGGCTTTCGTTTTGAATAAAATACCATGACTGTTATTTTTTCCTCCCTAAGATTGTACCTTCGACAACCTATTCACTCACTTCATTCAAATTATCTATAAAAGTTATTTTGTATAGAACAGGAATTTTGTTTCCTAAAATTAGCCTAGAAACCTGCAGCAGCTCCATTTCCCATCCTGCTTCAAATATTCTTTTCTAAATGGAAAAAAAGATCCACAAAATGCATTTACACAGAATTGCGTGTCATAGAGATACTAAGTGGCTTCCTTGCATAATTTTACAGAGACTTAGAAGATAGCACATTAGAGGGACCCGACGCAAAACCGCATACAAAGACCGGAATAGCCTTCAAATATCAAAAAGGCTATTAAAAGGAACATAGGACAGGATTTTCAGCTTGTGAATGGACAATGCAAATTACTGAATCAAGAGGACTTTAGAGGGCATTTCAGTAGAATGGATAAAAATGTTTTAACAGAGCAGAATGAACAACACAGGTCTAAGAATGACAGAGAAGAATGGAAAAATTTTTTGATGCAAACAGGAAGAGACCGAAGTTACAAACACTAGGACAGACATGAACTGGAGACATTGTGGAAGTTTTTGGTCAAGGTAGGACTTGGGCTCCCCCTTGGGGGGGGTGGGTAGAATTTGACTAGAAATGGAAAGAGGAAGAGGAAGGAGCAGAATATCACAGGGGCATGAGGGAATAAAAAGGTGTGAGGTGGAGGTGAGAATGAATGGAGATCACCAGATGAGAGCATAAGTTACCGTGGGGTCACATGCATCGAGCCACACGAAGGCTGTGCCATTACAGCTTGAAGAAGACATTGTCTTTGGGCACCTTTTCTCTGACCAGAATTTTTTTCAAGTCTGGATAACCTAAACCTAGCCTTTCCAAAATATGGCCAAAAATTTTACCCTGAGAGGTAGGCTTAGAAGTCTAGCATAGAAAAAGTGGTACACACACACACATTACATATATATATATATACACACACACACATATATACATATACACATACATATGTATCTCCCTCCAGAATAGACTTGCAGTGGTTCATTAATTTTATCTTTTAATAGTTAGTACTTACAATATGGGACAGATGGATCCATAGCTCCCCAATGACAATTTCCCCAGAGGAATTGCCACTCCTAATGCACATGTTCACATCACCACCAACAAAAAAATATCTGCTGATAAACAAGACATGCTCCGGCGATTCTCAACTCCAGAGGCATGACATTTGTGTTCAGGGACTGGGGTGACAAAAAACTGCAAGTAATCTGGAATTAATATTAGGAAAATTTTGAAAATAATTTTTAGAACTAGAGTAGATTCAGGCTTTCCCCATAACAAGGTCATCTCCGGTCTGCTTGCTAAGTCGGGAAGAAAGTGCTAGAGCTGAATCAGGAGGAATGCTTGCAAGTTTATTTCAGCTGCCCTTATGCCCCTGTTAACCTATGCATGCCCATGAGATTGCACACACTTCCATGTTGGGTTCAGGATGGGAAGTGCTTAAGAAGAGCTGCTGGAGAATGCCAGTCCCACAGAGTCCAAGCATGTCACAGACATTTCTAGCTTCAAAAGCACACCACTCCCTCTTGGAAAGCTTGTTAAAGTTTATTAAAATGTACTTTGACTTTGCTCAGGAAATTCTACCTCCATTGAAAGCATATCAAGGCTAAGGAACATTTTCCGTACTTAGAAAACTCAGTGAAGAATTACGTTTGAATTTTGCTTCACCATTCCAAGGTCCTCTATAAACAGTGGTGGTGGTAAATTCACAACCATTCCCAAGTCAGTCTAACATTTTTATAGTTTCTGTTTACAATGTCTTAGAAGAGGGAGGTAGAATGGCCCCCTAACTCCTGGAACACACTCGAGCAAGTGTTACAAAGCATGGGTGTTATAGCTAGACAGACATGGATTCAAACCCTAACACTCAGCTCACCACTTGTGTGACCTTAGACAGGTGACCTGACCTCTGTGCCTCAATTTCCTCACTTACAAAATAGCGATAATAAGAACTGTGTTCTAGAATTCATCTGACGATGAAATAATAAATATAAAGCAGTTAGCATAGTTCCTAACATAAAATGTGTTTCTAATATCAACCTATTAGCACAGTGTCTCATTAATATTCTAACACTTATTTCTTTTCTAAAAGCCTGGATTAACTGTCCAGTATTAAGTGTCTTTGTTTTTTTAACAAGAGCAACTCATCTTTGTGATGATTGTTTCTCTTTGAACCTACTCTTCCTACCCATGAGATGAGAGTAATACCTCTTGCCCTGCCATCTCAAGAAGGGAGACAGTCAACCGTAAGTATGGGAACACATTTTGAAAACTGAATACGTAAAAGTTATTGATGGCAAATTTTAATCTGAAATACATTATTCTGAAGTAGGCATATCATGAATGCTGTGGAGAAACAAAGACATGTCAGGCAGCACCATATCAGGACTCAAGACCTGTTCCTAAGCCTTCTCTAATAAATTTTAATTCATTTTAATCTTATAGTGATTCAATATCTCCATGTGATAGTGATTCACGCGTTTTATTTGCCAAATATTGCTTCTTGATTATTTTCAGAAAGGTTTTTGAGCTCTTTCTTAGGAAAGTCACGACTTGAAGAGTGGATTATATGTCAGTTACTATTTTAGTCCAACCTAAGCCAAATCATATTTATTCCTAATCTAGATCACTACTCATATAGTGATGATTAAATCAGACACGGCTCGTGGTACAGCTGGTGAGGCATGAACTTCTCAGATTTGAATACCAGTTCAGTCATTTATTAGCTGGATTTAATTGCCAGCAATTTCTTTTACCTTTCTTTTTTTTTTTAATTTTTTAAAAATGTTTATTTTATTTTTGAGACAATGTGAGAGACAGAGTGCAAGCAGTGGAGGGGCAGAGACAGAGGGAGACACAGAATCCGAAGCAGGCTCCAGGCTCTGAGCTGTCAGCCCAGAGCCCAACGCGGGGCTCCAACTCACAAACCGTGAGATCATGACCGTCGAAGTCAGACGCTTAGCTGACTGAGCCACTCAGGCGCCCCTCTTTTACCTTTCTGAACTTGCATCTGAGAAATGGGAATGGGACAACTATCTCCTCAAGGAGATAGTGGTCTTCAAGAGCAGGGCACGGTCCCTAGAGACAGTAAACATTCTCTGAATGAGTATAATTTTATAATGGAACAAAAAAGAACATCTACTTACAGCTCACAGATGCCAGCTTTGGCAGGAATGAGAGGCACAAGTTGCAGTAAAAGTTTGACACCATTCTGCCATTCTTCTTCTCTTTCAAATTCACAGTACAAATAGCTACATTCATCAGATGAAAACTGGTAGAAAACATAGGTATCTTGAAAGTATAAATTCTGGTCCACTGTTGGAAACAAAAAAGGGGTGGGTCCGTTTCTCAAAGTATATTATTAAGAGAGTCATAAACCAAATAATAAATTGAAAGCCCTACTAATTATTATGAGAACCCAGGGGAAAGACTATAATTATATATTCTAAGTCCATTCATGTTTACAATCCCACTGAATTAAAGGGGACTTACTGACCAACCCAATTTTTATTACTTGAGGCCTTAGCCAGCATCTTCACATGTATTTTATGACTTATGTGCTTCAGAGACAGGTGAAATCAGTAGCAATTCAAAAAGTGGGGAGAATTTTTTTTTTATATGTCTCAAGGCAAACTAATACGTTTAATTACGTTAGTGATATACAAGTGTAACACTATGACAAGTTTCAAACCAGTGGTTCTCAATTGGACGGGGCGGGGGGGGGGGGTAAGGACTGTGCCCCCAAGGGACACTTGGCAATGTCTGGAGACATTTTTGGTTGTCATTACTAGAGGGTGCTACTGGCATCTGGTGCTAAACATCCTGTATGTACAAGACAGGCCCCTACAACTAAGAATTATCTAGCAAAAAATATCAATGCCACCAAGGTTGTTTTAAAAGAAATCAAGGACTGATCCAAAAATACATTAACACTTAAATTTTTTTGCTCACCACTAACATGAACCTCACAAGCAAGCAGGTAACATTCTTCAAAGATAGTCACTGATTTTCAATGTGAGAGTATCAGGTGCTAGGTGTTAATAATGCCTTGAAATTACACCCACATCCCCATCTGTACTCCTCTTGCACACTGGCACTTGGGGTATGCCTTTCTCAACCTTACTATGTTCTCTGACCCTCAAGATTTATTACTTAGAGGGAAAAAGGGGCTTCCTAGTGACTAACTAGAACCTTCATGATAGAGCCAAATAAAGAATCTGGATTGCTTGACTTCTAATTCTTCAATTCCCAGGGCTCAATTAGGAAAAGAGATATCTGCCATCTATTTTAGTTGCTAGTTAACATCAATTTTGTGCTCTTTTTAAACAGCTAATTTTCATAGGTCATATCTCTAATTGTTCATGGTTAGTCAATTAAATGGCATACACATTCCACTCATAAAATCAGTTTCTGATAATTATTCTAAGTACACCTAGACAAATCACACATTTAGAGCAACTAAAGATGTCTCTGATTAAAAAAAAAAATAATAACAACTGAGGGGCACCTGGGTGGCTCAGTCGGTTAGGTGTCTGACTTTGGCTCATGTCATGATCTTGTGGTTCGTGCTCTGTGCTGACATCTCAGAGCCTGGAGCCTGCTTCAGATTCTGTGTCTCCCTCTCTCTCTGTCCCTCCCCTGCTCACATTCTCTCTCTCTCTCTCTTTCAAGAATAAACATTTAAAATTTAAAAAACAAAACAAAAAAATCTGTGAGGAGCCTTTTGGGTAGAGGAGAAGGTAAGGGAAAAACTCTTACAGGTAGTAGTCTGTGAATCAGCAAGTACCTAATTATTTTTATAAAAGATGTGCAAAATAACCGTCAAAAGATGACTGGTCACTTTTATTTACAAAATATGAGAGAATGCAAACATTTACCTGCAAAAGCAATTTCCATCCAGATTGTAACATCCTCTAGAAAATTCAAGTAAATTTTGTTCTGGTAGCTTAATAAAATAATGCTCTGTGCTTTCAAAACATATGATACTAACCTGATAACATAATTCCCATATCCAGTAGGAGCTGCCAGACCCCTATGGCCATAGATCTGCACTGGACAAAGGGACAGTGTTCTAGAAGCCAGTCTACCAGCTCTGACCCAACACAGCTCCTCCTGAACAAAAGGGAAGCCATTCATGGTTAAGACATTGTTGCAACTCATTTGCCAAATAATTGATATTTAATATCATCCGTTTCATAAACTTTTTTAAACAAGCGACTCAATAATAATGAATCGGCACCTCTTATTCATCTTTCCAATTTCAGCTGAAATATCACTTCCTCAGGAACACTTGGAATCATAACCTCTTACACTCTTGTTTCAATCACCCAACATTTAGTAATTGTACATCTTTCCGAATGAATACTATCTGCTTTCCTCACTTCAGAATCATTTTCAAGATATCAGCAACTATGTATATACCTCACCGTTAGACCCCAACAATTACAACAGTTCAGATACACAGGTAAGCTCTCAATACACATGTTTGGATAAATGAAGGAATAAATTTAGCAATCCTTTATATAAAGATAATGCTTCTGCCTTGGTAAAACAAGTACCTCAAAAAGTGATGGCGATCAACTTTTGTTCAACTCTTTATAGATTTTTATCTAGTCTTTTTGAGAACCAATTAATTCCAAGATTACTCAAAGTTGGGACCATAGAGAGTGCTAAAGAGTTTTGTTTGCTACTCTACAGATTAAATCCTCAAATTTGTCTCCAAGAACAATAAATATGACCATTAGTCTTTTCAATATAGTCTAAGTGATATGGCCATGCAGCCTAGATCACAAACCCATAAACCCAGCTGTGCGTGATAGACTCCACTCACCACATATGCAAAAATATCCTCTGCAATCTGTTTTAAGATCCACAACTGCATTTGAAGAATGCCCCAATCTGGGCACTACAAGCAGTATTTTCATGCCACTTTTCCATTTTTATCAGCCTCAAATGAAAAACCACAAGAAGACAAGTTCCTGAAATATGGTTTTTCATTTGCAAAAATCTCACTGAAAATCATTCTCCCTTAAAAAAAAAGTCACCAAGATGTTTCTTTTAAAAAAATGTATCATGAAATGGTTATCTTTATTCAATGTTTGGTATTTAAGAACCAAAACATGTCAATATTTTATTCCTAAAACAGAAACGTATTGCCATGAGATGTTGTATTTTCAGGTGTGAAGGAAAAATAAGCTTTTCTTACTGAGATATTTGGTTTTGGGGTTTTGAGTTTTTTTATGCACAATGTGGGGCTTGAACTCATAACCCCAAATATCAAGTCATAAGCTCTACCAACTGAGCCCCTCTGCTAAGATATTTCAACAAATATCCCAGCTTGGGTAAGTCTAACTTTTTTTTTTTTTGGTAAAGTGCCACTATATGAAAGGTACTCTAAGGTGATTAGGGCAACACCAGACATGTTCACTTGCAGGTTAGCTTTAAGACATTAGAAAGATTAACTGTCAAATAAATGGATGTTTTCTGAAAAAAGAGAAAACAGATTGCAATAAACTAGGCAATTAGACAAAACAGTCAATATTAACTTCTAGTTCTATAAGACACCTTTTATGTTAAAGGCTCAAAGTGTTAATTAATTCCTCAATGCCTCTGTCAATTAGCCAGCATCTTTGGGCTTGTAAAGTACTTTTATCCCAGGGATTTAAACACTGTATTATTGTAATCCTTTTCTCAGAACAATCCAGTTCTCCGTCTGTTCTCACCTGGAATAGGACACAACCAAACATTTACTAACAAACTAAAGAGGCAACTTGCAAAAGGTGACTAGGTGGATGAATACGTTTGCTTGCTCGCAGATGATGGGGAAGAAGTTTCTTAGACTGGGGCTTCTCAAAAGTGTGTTTAGAAGCACATGGGGGATTTGGTTAATGTGTAGATTCTGATGCAGTATGGCTGGATGGGGCCCAGGTGATGCTGGGAGCCCCAGTTCCCCAGTTCTACCTTCTCCATGGGAAGAGTTCACTCTGTCTTGGGCAGCAGGGCTGAGTCTATATTCTCAAACAGGATATTGCCATGACAATGCTAGTGAATAAGAGCTCCCCCAACCCCCAGCCAGCAAGCTATGGTTTCAGTTGCCCATGATCCCTTTCTTCTCTACCCCCAACTTTATCAAATTATGTTTCAAATATCCTTTATTAATCCATCTACACCAGGGAACACACCATTAGCGATAGGGATAAACACTATTAACATCACCAAAGCAAACAAAATGAGGTGAGGTGCCCCTGCATTGAACTCCCACTCCCCTGACTTGCTGGCCAGGTCTTCAACAATCCAGCTCCCATACCCAAACCTACAGGACTTAGGGGAGAGCAGCGAGGAAAAAAAGGTCTGCATGGAAGGCAGCAATCTCAACACCCGCAGCAGTTCTTACTCCAGTCTTGTACTGAATCCAGAAACCGTTGGGGGTACATGTAGATCTAACTACAGTTGCAATACTAGGTGGGAACATTCGATATGGAGGTGATTAGCTATAAGGCCAGTGTGGCTGTTACAACAAAACATTAATTTGACCCATTTCTGGAGCTGAAAATTTGATTTCTCCTGGTCTCCTTCTGCGTCCAGTTGCATTTTTAGCAATTAATTCACGGTACTGCAGACAGGACCCTAATCTCAAATGTAAATGGGGTGATGGTATTTAGAGACCTATTTGAAGTCTCAGAAACCAATATGATTTTTCTTAGAGTGCAAAAGCAATAAAAACATCTCAACATTTTGAAAGTAATTCTCATGTAGTACATGGGGAATACCTTACCTTGATTTACTACCAAATGAAAAGGACTCATCCTAGGCAACCATATTAGCACTTTATCTTTAAACCCAAGGCACTAATTAAATCCTTGGTTAATTAAAAATAAGAAGTTCTGGCCCAACCACTGGGAATCTGAAATAGCACAGCACATGCTCTCTCCCCTTTCTACTCCCACTGAACCCTAAATATGTTCAAAGTGGCATGGATGGTTCTTTTCCATGAGCCTTATTAATGTATATCTCCCAATGCTTTTTTCCCTTCTATATCCATGGAGACCACATAAAGAAACTGAGGACAATGACAGATCTTACACATAGCCTTGTGTGGTAGGTAAAATGAATCCTAGGAGCCTGCTTAAGACTAGACCAAAGACTTATCCACCCTGTTTTAGTTTTTAAAAAATGAAAAAAAAAAAAAAATCAGATGGATTTCAAATTGATATCATCATCTGTTAAAAAAAAATTACAAAGGCTCTATGTGAAGTAGTCTAGCCATGACTGCAGCCTCTCTTCCCCCCTGTTGTTGTCTACTTGGCCTGGGCTCTCAGCGAAAAGTTCTCAGACCTTGGACTATGAATTCCTTATAGGGGGGAGGGGAAGCTTTTTTCAAGAGGTTCATGAGTCCATATACACAACATGTTATGTCAACAGAACACATCATGTCTAACGTGGGTCATGTTTTTCAAGACCTATGTATATACTAATGTGGTTAATTAAATATGGGATTTTAAAGTAATAATTCATTATAGTTTTCCCACCCTCCCTCCTACCCTTGTCAATGGTGCCTCAGAAAACAGTTTCTGCCAAGTGTTTGATTAGAAAGAAGTTGGTAGCATGGGATAGTTAGTGACTAGAAAAGAACATGAAGGAACTATCTAAGGTGTGGATAATAGTTACATAGGTGTATATAATAATTAACGATTCTCAAGCTGTACCCTTAAGAATTGTGCATTTTCAGTCATGTCTCAATAAAATGGGAGTCTTCTTACTCAAACAGGTCGAGAATCACTATCCCCCAAACCCATGCCATGATGAAATTTTTCTCAACTGTGACAAATGGAAAAAACAGGAATATTACAATGAATTTGTGATAAAGCTGAGTTAACTTAAAGAAATATCCTTTTTCTGAGGATCTTTCCTACTTCTTTTTGGTAACATTTTTTATGAGTACTCTTCCTGTTCTTTGTGGTATATTGCAATCTTTTCAGTAAGAAAAAATAATGGTAATAAATGCCATAGTTTTCTCTTTTTGTTCAATTTTTATCATTTTAATTTGGTATTGTTTGATATGGCTTAATACCTTTACTTGACAAAATAAAAAGCTGCCAATTTACTTTTGTTTTTTCTTCAAATGGCTCCATGAATGAAAACGTGTTCTAAACTTACTAAGCGACCATTCTTAGTCCAGCTGCTTTAAAACTGACCATTAGCCCATCTATTTACTCTCATACCCCCACCCCCTTATTCACAAGCCAAGGCAGAGAAATGCCAGCTCTTTGGACCCGCCCTTCCCCCTCCTTGCAGGGCCTGAGGAGGGGCTCATCCTCACCTGGCAACTTAGAGCACAAGTTCCCCTCTCCCATGGGCCCCCAACAAGTCCTCAAAGAGCCTTGGTAAGGTTCCTGAAGCGGGGGCCTATATTTACTGAAGTCGCATTATAGCACGTGCCCAATAAAAATCTTATAAAACATCACATTTCAGAGGAAGCAGAGCAGAGAGTCTCTGAGGAACTCATCCACACCTGCTGCTGGAGATTCCACACCCTAACTTCAGAACCAGGAGTCTCCTGTCAGCAAATACTCAGCTGAATTTAACTAAAAGAAAAACCACCACCAGTACCCCAAACGGACACTTCAAACAAACCCTCCCAGCACTGATATAGCCCATCTCTCTGTAATCAACTTTACCATTTTATCACATTTTTGGGTTTTTTGTTTTTTTTTTCTCCTCAAGGAGAATTTCTGACAAGGTGTTAGAAAACTGTGTTACCTGTAAAATCCCTTGAGGTTCACTCTGTCTTTTATCAGGTCAGCAGCCTGAACAATAATAATATTCCTCAATGCTCTTCCCGCACAAGAAGAATTCTCTCCATAAATCTAAAATGGAAAAGGACAAATATTCTCTGTAGATTCAGAATAATATAATTTGTGAGCTGCCAACAGCATACTATACATGAAAGAAAATCATGACCACCTCCCTAAGTTCAAAACATTTTAGCCTACGTAGCTACAAACAACTGCCTGTTTTATTTTTGCAATTGGTCCACTTGTGCTATTAAAGCTACAATAACTATTTTCCAAATGCTAAACTGCTTTAGCCATGAATCATCTTTTATATGAAGTTTCCAGAGCAAATCAATTTTTTTAAAAAAACACTGTTTCTATTAATACAGCAAATGGAAGAATATTTATAACATATGACTCTGCCATATTGATAATGCATTCATGTAAAAGTCTTGGAAGAGAGGATAGTAATTTTTTCCTATCTGGTGAACATCTCACACTGTGACACAATGCGATAGGGCTACGGTCTGCTTTGCTTTTAAGCTTCACTCAGCTTCAGAGCTCATAGTTAATTCCAAGCATTCTGGTTTCACCTACTTCGTGATTCCACCTAGCTGATGAAAATTTTATTTAACTTCCTTTTGAATCTCCTAACACATCCGTATGTATTTCCGATTCTGGGAGGTTGAAGGAGGCTATTTCTCAGATCTAGAGAGCTCTACGTCCTACTTTATATACCTACCTTCTTTCTCTGTAATTGGCACCTTCCTCCATAGTACAATGCTACCTCACAAAAGAAGCAAAGTAAAAATGAACAGTCTTCATAAGTAAAGGTTCTTGAAAATCAATGTATACTGGGGATGTGTGCTTACATGTGTTTACTTGTTTCTTGGTGAACTCTTTCTGCACCTACACAATTGTACATCTATAAAATATTTTATATCTTCTCTTGAAGCAAACCGATGGATAATATATTGACTATGTCTTGACAGGGAACACTTCAACCCCATCTTATGCTTCTCTAATATTCCTATTATCACCTCCCAAATACAGCCTGATGACAAAGTGAGAATGGCAGGAAGTTATTTATTTTTAACATGTTAAAACTGTATATTAAAAAACAAACAAAAAAAAAACGTGAAAACTCTACACCAAGTCAGATGACAGACAGTACTTCCCTAAAAGAGAAGTCAGCTGACACTTGATGGGTCCTGACAAGGTACCAGTATTCATTCACTCAGTCATTCAAAAAACATTTGATGAGCAGCTACCAGGTCCCATTCTAGAAGCTGTGGATATAGTAGTGAACAAGGCCCAAAAGTTCCAGACCTCACAATGATCACAAGTCTCTTGTTACTCTTAAACAACAAAAAACAGGGGCGCCTAGGTGGCTCGGTCGGTTGAGTGTCCGACTTCGGCTCAGGTCATGGTCTTGCGGTCTGTGAGTTTGAGCCCCACATCGGGGCTCTGTGCTGACAGCTCAGAGCCTGGAGCCTGATTCAGATTCTGTGTCTCCCTCTCTCTCTGCCCTTCCCCTGCTCATGCTCTTTCTCTCTCTCTGCCAAAAATAAATAAACATTACAAAAAGAAAAATTTCTTTAAAACAAAAAACAAAACAAAACAAAAAAACCTCTGCCAACCGATTTTTAAATGTAACACAATGAAGTCTTCCCCATCTTTTTCCAATGAGCATACAGAGATATTATATTATTAGATAACTATAAAGACAATCCCCTTTTACACAAAGGTTTTAGTGTAAAATAGACACACGGTATTTTTAAAATAGCGGATATCAACACAACAAGTTGAAAAATATATATTATGTATTAACTCTGCATTTATGTAAGGACTTGGAAGATGGGAAAATACTTTTTTCCTATCTGGTGAACATCTTGCACCATGCCACAATTATCAGAGCATCTCAAACACCTTCAGTTGTGTCATCCCCAGGTGAGGAAGACGGCCTGCCCAGGAGCAAAGCCAGGGGCTATACCTAGAAGGGTCTACACCAGGATTTATAAATCATCGTTTCAGAAAATGCAGTAAGAGAAAAGAATCATACCTGGGAAGGAGTGTGCTCAAGGTATGGATTGGAAATTCTTCTCGATAGAGTCTATTTTGAAAGAAAGAAAAGGAAAAACAATTAGAACCAAACAAATCTTTGTACTATAAGAGACTATGTCTGCAACATGGCAGGCCCAGCAGTTGTCCAAGCCAAAAAACGTGTTTAAATCTCAAGTCATAGGCCATAGAGGATTAACGTCTTTATTCTCATTCAGTGTAACCATCTGGTCGGCATTCATTCAAATGGGACAGATTATTCCATTTGAATAGCATCTCATCTAACTTTAAGAAGCACATTAAAAAGACTGGGATGTTTTCATACTTGTCGTTTAATCTCCATGTGATATTGATTCTGTTTCTCCTTTCCTTTTCATTTCCTCTTTCACCCGCTCACTCAGACGTTCACCACTATACATCTGAACTGCTGCCTCAGCTTCTCAGTGGCTCTCCCTGCCCTCTGGTCATGCCCCCGCAGGCCATCCTGCAAACCTCAACTCTACAAATGCCCCCAAGTTGCCCCCTTGACTTACAGTGCATCTCTAACTGCTTATGTGAGTTAATCCAAACCAGCACAGTCTGCCTCCAACAGGTTTCTCCTTCCACCTCCCTCCACGACAAGACCCACTCATCAGGAGAGGCCCCCATTCCTACTTGCCTGGGCTCACACCATTCTCCACATTACAGAGTCCTCCACCTTCTTGACACTTCCCTGGATCCCACTGGACTTAGTCTTTTTTTTTTTTTTTAATGTTTACTTATTTATTTTGAGAGAGAGAGATAGAGAGCAAATGGGAGAGGGGCAGAGAGAGACAGACAGAATTGCCAGCACACTCAGCGCTGTCAGTGCAGAGCCCGATGTGATCTCATGAACCATGAGATCATGACCTAAGCTGAAATCAAGAGGTGGACACTCAACCAACTTAACCACCCAGTGCCCTTTTTTTCCCCACCTGACTCTGAAGTCCAGGTTTCGTGCAGTCACCTCCTGGGTGAAGCGCCTCCCCCTGTCCCAGTCCACTGGGGTTTGTCCCTCTTCACAGCTCTGCTTCTCTCTACTAGTCATGTGGCAGCTCCTGGATGCTCTGGGCTGTTGGCTGTCGTTCTCTGTGTGCATTTGCCTAACTCATCCTTAAGCTCCTTGAGGGAGTGCTGGCAGTTTATAGGGCTTTGCTTTCACAGCACTAGCACACAACCTTGCACACAAATCAATCATTTCTTTCGAGATATTTACATCTATTAAGTATCTGCTGAATGATTTGAATGGTGGGAGCTAATTTTTCCTACCTAACAATCCAGTAAGCTGCACCATCACCCACATATGCTTCAGCACAATAGAACACTATTATCATTTCCTATTGTGGTAGGAGAAAAAGAACAGAGCAACTAACATTTACTGAGCTCCCAACCTATGTTTAAAAGCTCTTTACACCTCTATTCCAAGGCTTGCTGCCTTTTCAGATCCCATAGTCTTTAGTCTGCCGCC
Source organism: Panthera tigris (assembly GCF_018350195.1). Lineage (NCBI taxonomy): Eukaryota > Metazoa > Chordata > Mammalia > Carnivora > Felidae > Panthera > Panthera tigris. Next base: position 113,575,895 of record NC_056661.1, read on the forward strand.
TCCAGTTCTCAGGATCATTTGCTAAATTACAAAACATTCCCTGCCAGTCATGGTTTTCCAGCATCCAAACCTTCCACCAAGCCTTAACCTAAGACAGAATTCCCATTCTGCATCTTCCCCACTGCACATGCCTCCCATATTACTTATCTTAATTAAACTGAAATGAATATATAGACTCTATTCAGAAATGCGAATCGGTATATTCTGCTAAAGATTTGCTGTGGCTTCAAAGGAAAGGAAATTCACAAAGGTAGATAGGCCATTTTTAATCCCTAGGTCTTAAAATAAAACATCCACCCACCCCTTCTGGTGTCGTCTATACACCCTCCAAATCAGCCCTTCTCAGGCCTTCTGTCGTCTGGGCCTACGTAATATATTCACTTATTGAAATACCAAACAATTTAAAATTTGCATATGCACTAGCTTTATCATTTCAAGATGAATCATCATAAGTGATTTTTTCTTTTCCCCCTTAAACAGACTTTTAAAAATCAATCTGGCAGGCCAGGACTGACAGTCTTTGTTACTCATCTAATTGCCTGAATCAGCTCAGAAAAGCAACTACTTCACATGATTTAGTTTTTAAAAAAAGAAAGAAAGAAAGAAAGCTTTTAGGTAGAAACAGGTTCTCAAGAGCTAGGTAGGGACACATTCAGAGGAGAAAGCAAACCACTTCCTTTCTTTCAGCTGCCAACCTAAATCTGGCGTCTCAACACTAGTGTTACACTCACACAATTCTACTTCACAGAAACTTCCCTGTGGATGGCTGGTTTCAAAAGATTGGTAAGGTGAGTAAATAAAGCCAGGAGATTCTTCCATGCTGACTAGATAACAGTAACAGATAAGCTACTAGTCCACAGGGAATCGACAAGAGCAACTTAACAAGAACTGCCTTTTCCAGAACACAATACCTACATTTGTTGTCAGCAACTCCTATGAAGCACTCTCTTAACTGGTCCCAGGAGGGCTTTGTTTCATTAAAGCTCTGAGAAAGCTGTTCTCAAACTCAGCTGGGCTCCAGGAAACCACAGAGCTCCTCATAACACTCTAAAGTTCTGAGGTGTTCAACTTAAAACAACTACCGTAACTCTGTACTTCAGAGACCACTTTTTGTCAGTTGCTGGTATTGACCCAAAATAACAAGTGTCAAAGACCCGTAGAAAAAAAAACATGGAATAGTCTATCCATTACCTCATTAAAAAAAAAAAATTTTTTTTAATGCTTATTTATTTTCGAGAGAGAGAGAGAGAGAGGCAGAGCATGAGCAGGGTAGGGGCAGAGACAGACATAGAACACGACACAGGGCTCGAACACAGGGACCATGAGATCATGACCTGAGCTGAAGTTGGATGCTTAACCAACTGAGCCACCCAGGTACCCCTCCATCACCTCGTTTTTAAGAGGTATTGGGAAATGATGTAATTTTATCAGAGGAATGGTGGGGGCAACTTCTAGGAATCTGAGCATCACTGCTCTAAATCACCTCGTGGATTTCTCTCCAACATTTACCTGAAAGAGTATCTGTCACAAGAACACCCTTAAAACTGCACCCCTCTCCATTTCGATATTCTTTGCCTAATATACCATCAGCTGTTTTCATTCCATCTTTGAATCCCTTGGTTTTATTTCTCCTCTCAGAGTTCCAGAGCTTTATCGGACCCTTCCTGTGGCAACTAACTTCCATTCATTTCTCATTTACAAAGCACCTACTGAGCTCCTTGCCAGGCATTGTGGGAGCTTCCACAAACATACACATGTACATGATATGATTCCTGATCTAGAAATCCACTTACCAGAACACACAAGACCTAAAGAATACTTTAAACCCATAAATTCTTTTCCTTGATCCTGATTTCCTCATCAACTTACTCTATAATCTTGGATGGATGGTCCCATTGATACAGAGGGTCCTCTTTTAAATGGCCCTCTCTTGGGGCACGTGGGTGGCTCAGTCAGTTAAGCATCTGACTCTTGAGTTAGGGTCATGTCATGATCTCACCATTGTCACACTGAGCCCCACGTTGGGCTCTGCACTGGTCATGGAGCCCGCTTAAGATTCTCTCTCTCTCTCTCTCTCTCTCTCTCTCTCTCTCTCTCTCTCTCTCTGTCTCCCTCTCCCCTGCTTGTGTGCACATGCTCTCTAAATATATAAATAAACAAATAAATAAATAATAAATAAATAAAATTAGATTTTAATTCAAATTTATTTCTTCTCCTTCCCACTTTAGTGAACCATGGAAAATGATTCCCTAAATGATTCCAGGCAGATACTTTTCATATTTTAAACATGTATTAGAAAACTGCAACCCTTTAATATTCACAAATGAATTTCTACTAAAAAAATAATGGCATAACTCAAAAGGGTAATTGGTTAGCTATCATGTATTACCTTCATTTTTTTTCAAGATAGGTGTTCACTAAAGTTAAAGTATAATGGCCCAAAATGCTGAGTCTGAACCAAGGACAGAACTCATTCCAGAGTCAGTGAAAATATCTTACTATACTGTATGATAGACTTACAGCACATTTTTTTTTTATCATCTCTTAAATGATATGCCTTAAAACTCTCCTTAGATTGAGTTGAAGTGCTTAGGTGACCAAGGTGAGAGAGAAAAGAAACGAGAAAGAGTGAATCATTTCAATCCCCACAGAAGCACGACCTGCTCTATTTCAAAGAGGAACGATTAAGAGCTAACAATGTATTAATGCCTTGAGAATTCAGTTCCTGACATAAGTTTCTGTCACCTTCAACCATTGTCTTTTCCCTATTCTGGGTGATCAAGTAGAGGATGAAGACATCAAAGTGGAATGAGCACACTTACATTACTTAACAATCCTAGGAAACCAAAAAGCTTCCTAAGTTACTGGAGGGTCCCTACGTTAAGAGACTACTAGTGACTGAAACAACCAGAGCTGTGACTTAGCAGGCTGTCCAGTAGAGTTCTAAGACTGTGGGTCCTTTTTAAGCCCCAGGGTAACAATTCCAGGTCAATCAAAGCCCGATCAAGGTAAAAGGGACAGAACTCCAGCCAGTATGTGGGCTTGAGAATTACACAGCATCACAAGTTAGGCATTATGCAAGCTGGAGACACGAGCCGATTGCTGAAAGGGAAGCATGGGGAGGGCCCAACACCATCCCTCTGCAAGCTCTGGTCAAGGGTCAGGTCCACAACCATTTCTTCAGGGCTCCAAGGGGTGTGCTCCCACCAGTCATTTACAGCCACAAAGGCCATTTGTAATAGCACCTTCTCAACACAGTCAATAATGTTTTCAAAACTGTATTATTCTACAAGGCCCCGTGAGGTGTTAAGAAAGCAGGGTGAAAGGAAAAGTGACGGAAACACTGAGCACCTCCTTTGTCTTGAGCTCTTTCCCTTAATAGTAACTGCACCCACCTATTCATGTTTTTTACAGAAAAGAGGCCTGGCAGAGAAACTAAGAAATTTACTTCAAGTCCCAGAGCTGGAAAGTTAGAGTCAGGACTGAAACAAAAGTGACTGATTCCAAAGCCACCACTCTGCTATAATATGCTTCATGCTATTCAATAGTAATTGAGTTTCTACCAAATGCTAGACATTGTGCTAAGTATTTTACATGCAACATACCACTTAATCCATGAAAAACTATGAGGTAGATACTATTAATTCTATTTTGCAGATGAAAGAACTACTCTTAAAGAGGTTAAGAAATTTACCCAAGTTTGCAGCCCACACCCCTCTGTAGTCACTGCTCCATAGGTGTCTCTTATAACATAGACTGTGATGATTCAAAATTCACATGACAAATGAGTGCATCTCACTGCATTTAGAAATCACACATAGCACTAGATCCAATGGTTCTCAACTCTGGATGTCTACCAGAGCCATCTGAGAAACTAAAGAGAAAAATGAATCAGGTGTTCATGTCCCACCGCAGACCACAGAATTAGAACCTCTAGAAGCCGGACCTGGGTGGTTTTTGCCAAGCTCCCCAGGTGGTTCTATTGTGCAACCACTGTGCAAATGAGTGGCTAGAATTGGCGATGTGAACCTCTCACCATGTACTTCAACTATGAGACTTGGAGCACTCTTCAAACATCACCTCCCTCGCAGGCCTGGCTGAGTTTAGAACATAACAGAAGTACAAGTCTTTTGACCAACAGCACAGGCATCTCTGGGTGAGCTTCTCTGTCTGGCTCATGTAAAAACAAAGAGCAAGTGTTTCTGGAAATACCACCTTGTACCCGTTTGTGTTATGTGTGTTATATATACCCCATCTCAGACACAGCCCTGAGCCAAGTTACCTTCATGGCTGCAGAAAAGTGCAGGACCTACACCCCTTCTGAAAAGGCATACCCTTTAAATGGCATCTGTAGCATTACACTTAATTTTTACTTCCCATTATTAAAGGACTCTCTTCTAGTGTAAACATGTTTGCCCCACTTAAAACCTGAAGGGGAAAATTAAAGTGGGTTCTAGGAATACTTATAAATATTTCAAAATCTTGCCTGCCTAGGGAAATAAATCAGCAAGAACCAGCAGCTTCTGGGAAAACATACACAATAGGTGCAACAGAAACAAACCCTAATGTGTCATCAACTTGGTTTTTATTCAGTTCTTGGGAAAATCTTTCTTCTTGCTGCATTTACAAGCAAGGGAATAGTTCTACCTAACACGGTGAGCTTTGGTTAATGCAATCACAGAAAAGCCTTTAAAATTTAGGAATCAAGTTCCTAACGATTTTGGAACAGTTAAGTTAGCAAGCTTACTTATCTCCACTTGTTACTGAATTCCCTTCGTGCACTAACATCAACCCCCTGAGTCACATCTGGACTCCAAGATGAACCCTTTCCCCAGCAGCCAACATGAAGACACTCCCACGAAGACAACAGGAGCAGCAAGATAATCAAAGTGTTGCATTATAACCCGCAGAATAAATACCCACGAGTCCATATGGATATAAATGATTGAGTAAACAAATGTTGAGTCAAGAGGGGTGGAGGGAGTGTGGACAGTCTTCCTTACAGAATAACTCCAATTGCTAGATTCAATAAGAGGAAAACAAAATCACCATTAGGCAAATACCACAGTACTGAATGTTGCAGAAAAGAAAGAAATCAGTGGATGCCAAAATTAGTGGACACAAGTGTGATATATAGGCTGTCTGCAAAGTGTCAAAGTGGCTTCTCACAAGACACTAATGAGTATGGAGCAAAAAAAAGAGTAACTTTTCAGGAGCATAGCAGACCTGACCCAAATTTATAAAAGTTATCACCAATCATGAGACATATTGACATCATTTGCCTGCTGAAAGGATACACTGAGGAAGGTATTTTTATGACATTTTTGTAAAACCGCATACCTGAATTCAATGTGAAAACAACTCCAAATTGAGGGACACTCTTCAATTTAAGACTGTAATTCCACAAAAATTGTCAAAACTATCAAAGACCAAGAAATACTGAGGGACTCTCCCAGGTTGGAGGAGACCAAAGGAAATACAACCAAAGGCCATGTGTGATCTTGCACTAGGATAAGGACCATGGCTGGACAACTGGAGACCAAAATGAGGTCTATTTTGAGTTAACTGACTAGGAATGCTGGTTTTGCCAAAAGTACTATGGTTACATAAAATGTTAACATTTGGGGAAGCTGGATGAAGGTTATAAGAGAACTCTTTACACTATTTGTAGAAATTCTGAGTCTGAAATCATTTCAAAAGGAAAAGTTAAGAAAAAAAAAGTAATGGCCTTCTTCCTTCCCACAAATAAAGTTTCAAAAAACAATCCAATATTATTTTAAAATCAAGCTTCTATGTCTTTGCTAAATGCTATATGGCCTTACCACCGATTATCTCAGGCTGCACAACAGAATGACCCTACCTGTCTCCCTGCCAACTTGGACCCCTAGCACCTTCACACAAATCAGATTTGTCTCCCTAAAACATCTTGCTTATCACCTTATCTTTACTAAATACTTATTTAAAATCCACATCTTACTCTCCCTGAGTGTTCAAGCAGTGGATACCATCGACGGTACCCTGCCGCACTTCTCCCCTACAAACCCTCTGCTCTAGCCAGGCCCACCATACGATTTTTACTCTGCCAACTGTGCACATTCTCACTTTTGTGTCTAAGCCCTTGCCATGACCTCTCCTCCCCGCATTTCTCTGCATTTCCACACCTTGCTCTTCCTGTGAGCCACACAAATGCCGGAGGAAGCCCATGTAAGCCCCGAGCCTCCCATGACTAATCTCTTTCCCAAACCTTTTAACACTTGTCTTTAGCTGCCACTAGATACATTGCCTCCTGCCTCCATTTGTAGAGGTCTCCCATCTCTTCTCAACCAGCCTTGCAACCCCCAGTACTTACTTAACCCTTCTGTAAATCAAGTCCTTTCCACAGTGTGTCGCAGGGGCTGACCACCCAGTAGTGGCTCTTCCCCTGGTCACCGTACCTGCTGTTCCAGAATCTCAAGCCAAGTGCTAAATGTGCTATCACCACCTTCAAATCTATGAAACCCATGGCCACCTCTGCCATGCCACTGCCACCAACCTTCCTTTCTCTTCTCAATTCTGTTTTAAGTGGTTTACTATGCAGCAAGAGTATATACAGTGTGTGTGTGTGTGTGTGTGTGTGTGTGTATGTATTAATGTTTACTTTTGAGGGAGAGAGAGTGTGAGCACGAGCGGCAGAGGGGCAGAGAGAGAGGGGGACACAGAATCTGATGCAGGCTCCAGGCTCTGAGCTGTCCCCACAGAGCCCCATGAACCCAAGAACCGTGAGATCAAGACCTAAGCCTTAGTCAGATGCTCAACTGATTGAGCCACCCAGGAGCCTCCAGAGTATACTTCTATAGACTGGATGCTTTATGTGCTTGTTTTAAAACTTAAAAATACACTGGAACACCAATTATTTCTTTGTAGTGAAAAACAATGCCATTAAGTCATTTTGTGTGGGGTCTTCAAGAGGAAAAAATGTTCAGTTTTCTTTTACTATGTTACTGGCAAGTCAGAAATGTGCGAAAGAAATACACCTTGGAGCAGCCACCTTTCTTTCCCTCTTTGGGAATAAATTGGTCTCTCAGAGGTTTCTTGTTAATTCACACACGAAGTTTTGAAAGCTACAAAGTAATAAAGGTGATTATGTAGTCTTCTGGCGGAAGGGTAATTTCGAAAACCTAGTCTTCTAGTTTTTCTTTCTCAGTTACTCATACAAAACACACCAAAACCCTCAGAACTAAAGCACCAGAAAAGACATCCTGAGGTCACCTGGCCTATTCCACAGCTTTCGTCTATACTATGAATCAGGTGGGAATCTGGATCAGGAATCCAGAAACTACAGCCCGCAGACCAAACCCAGCTGCCACCTGTTTTTCATAAAGTTTTATTGGAACACAGCTGTGCCCATTTGTTTATATACAGTCTCCTGCCATTTTCCTGCCCAAAATATTTACTATGCAGCGCTTCACAAAAAAATGTAGCTCTACATTATCCAGTTTTGCAGAGCAGGAAGTGCACTATAAAATCCCCAGCAACACATTCCCGTGCTTAATTAGTTATTGGTAAGAATTGGTTTTCATCTGGAACCACATTATCTCCTGCTGCAGTTGAAGATTATTTCCTCCAAAAATGTTTAAGGCACATTTCCATCTTCACTTACATGTTACATAAAAGCAAGAAATAGGTCAACAGAACTTTTGGCTCCCAAGATTAAAACAAACAAAAAAGGAGCAATTAGTTTCATGATCTCCATTTTTAAAAAAAATTTTATTTTTGAGAGAGAGCAAGAGCGCGTGCATGAGCAAGCAGGGGAGGGCAGAGAGAGAGAGAGGGAGACACAGAATCTGAAGCAGGCTCCAGACTCTGAGCTGTCAGCACAGAGCCTGACAAGGGGCTCGAAGTCACAGATGGCGAGCTCATGACCTGAGAGAAAGTGAGATGCTTAACCGCTTAACCGACTGAGCCACCAGGCACCCCTGACGAATTCCATTTAAATTAGGAACTTCCTATCTATACCATAATGTAGATAAGCCTAGACTACACAAGGCTGATGTCAAGGGTCAAATATACAAACGTTCTAGTAAATACAAGAATATCTCGTTTCAAACATCTGAACTTTGCAGAGTCGTCTCTCTGCTTGGAATGACTTCCTCATACATTTCAATTTTCATAGAGTTTATGTTAAAATGTATTTATATGCTTAAAAACTCCCCTGTTAGAACTTCTTATGTACTTCCAAAGTACTTTAGATTCCAGATATTTATATTTGGATTCCCCCTAATTTATTATTAGAATCTTAAAGGTAAGGCCTATATTCTGCTCATGTATATAAACATCCACGGTATCAAACATGATTGTGTACAGTTAATTCTCACTGAATACTTGTCAAGGAAAAACAAATCCAGCTCTTTAAATGCTTTCCTCAACTCTTCTCACCGTTTAGAGTTTATAGCTCCTTCCTCCAGGCCCTGCACCTTCTCCTGGGAGGCAGCCTTATGTGGTGGTTACAAGCAGAGCTCTGAATTTATAGGACTTAGATTCAAAGCCCATCTGTATTATGTGTCCTTGAACAAGTTATTTAACCTCTGCCTCTCTCACCACCTGTTTAAATGGGAGAAATACAATCTACTCAGAAGGTTGCTGTAAGAATTAAATGACTTAAAACAATGGTTCTCAAACTTCATGCATCTGGAGGGCTTATGCAACCAGACTGCTGGGCCTCATCCTCAGAAGTTTTGGGTTCAGTGGGGTGACAGTGGGGGCGGGGGGGGGGCGGGGGTGAGGGCATGAAACTGCATTTCTAATAAGCTCCTAGAGGAAGTTAATGCTAGCAGACTACACTTTGAGAACCACTGACTTAAAATATGCCTGCTGTGTATATATAATAAGTGTTCAGTGAATGTTAACTAGTCCTGTTGAGCACTCAGCAGACTTGACTATTATGGTGCCTGTGAATGTGGGTCTCCCATCCTACACTGTAAGCTTCTCCAAGGACAGGACTGTATGTTTTTCATCCACATCCCTAGGACAGGACAGAGTGCCCATGATAAAGCAAGACCGGTGGAACACTGACATAATTTGTCTGCCTCCTGCCCAAGATTCCTCCTGGTTGGCAAAGAAAACAGGATTTGTGGAGAAGAAAACTCTCCTACTGGCAACATTCCCAGGGGGTTCACATCAAGCATGACCCATGAGGGTTAGGTCCCATTTCCTGTACTTGGGACCTTTGAAGAGCAAACTCAGAATCAGTAAGCTTTTTACAAGGCTCTTGGGACCAGGTCTGTTCTCAAAAGGGTAGAGAATTTCTATGGGCTTCTGTCAATGATGATAACCTGCCACCACTGCTGTTTAAAATCCTAGGGATGGTCAATTCTTATACAAACAAGAGTTGTATCTGGACACTGCTAAATGGAAATCCTGTCATTCATTCAAAATTTATAATCATCTGGTTATTATACTTACCTTCTTTAGGATTCCCAAATCTTTTAGTTAATAATTCCTTTTAGAATTTGAGACATTCAGTATGAACCTCAGCAGTCTACGACTCCACATACATGGCTTACAAAACTCAGGACACTTGCAATGGTAGGGTTAGGACACAGACCCTCCACAATTTTGCAGATGATCCCAACAGCAGTGTTGTGACCCCATGCGCAGACTTTTGGGATCGGGGAAGGTCATTTTTCTAGCTCCCCTAAGTCATTGAAAGCAGTTGGGAACTATTACTGCCTATCATGTGCAATTCCACTTTGAATCTCTTGATGGTCAAAGAATGGTGTCATCTCCTTGGTCAACATCTTCCCATTGGCCACCAGGAGCAGGCCTCTGCCTTGTCTTCTGGCTCTGAATGCAGGTAACAGGTCAGCTTAGCTGGCCTTCACTCACTTCACAAGCACTCGGTCAGCCGGCACGTGAGTCTTACAGGCTTGTGAAACTTTATTTATCCTGGGTCACGTGTCCTCCTTCCTCTCATGTCCTTGACTTTGTAAAATCTGAGGTCCACTGAAGGCTCACTTTATAGCCATACCAGTTTCTTTCACTTCCTCTCCTTTTCTAATACCTTCTAATGGTAATACTACAGAACCAGAATTTCACCCACATCTTGAGCCTATTTCCTTTCAAGTATTTCCAGCTATCATATCCTAACTATCACTTCTTTTAATTTGTTGAAATCAGATTGCATAAAGTGCAGGATTGACCGCAGAGCCACTTTCTCCCCCGGTCCCCAATCGAAATCAGGCAGAGCCCAACCCGTATCGTGCTGTATTGTTGCCGCTGAGCTTCTTGTCCTGACTGTATGCAAACACCTTCCGATTCCTGGACTCTGATTTAGACGTCCTTCTACCTCTGCTGAATCACCTTCTTTCTTGCCTTCCTAACAAATTATTTCTTCTAACCTGTCTACATATCCTTTCCTTTCCCTAGTAAGTCATCATAGAGATCCCTTCTTCAAACTGCTTCCCTCCTCCCCCAACCTTCTACAATGACACAAAGGCCACTACAGCCCTGGCAAACATAACCAGTGATCCTTCCGCCAGAAGGAGAATATGGCCCATACCTGGCAGGTTGCCACAGCAGCGTTCAGATGTTCTGGAATTCAAGGGAAACTCGAGTTCTCTGGTTTCCCCCTGGAAACTTCCCTTTCACCATAACAGACACCAGCAACTCCCAGTCAGTTCTCCCCACTCATTACAGGCCTCCCAACTGAATCTTCTGGAATGCTACTGCAACCACCTGGCAAGTATTATCCTCCTTGGGCCTCATCGCACATAACCTCAGATGCTACCAATCAACAATTACCTACATCCTTCCCACCAAGTGTGGTCCATGGAGCAGCAGGGGCACTAGCATCACCTGAGCACTGCTGGGAAATACAAATTCTCAGGTTCCATCCCACACCAACGCAGATGAGGCTTAACAAGATCGCCGCCAGGTGAGTCACACCACAGTAAAGTTCAAAAAGCATTCACCTGTACTACTTACATACAAAATCACACTTCTGCTACAAATGTTTCTATGGTCGCAAGTGTCCGACTCCTGATTTGGACTCAGGGCATGATCTCGTGGTTCATGAGTTCCAGCCCCAAATCAGACCCTGTGCTAATAGCACAGACCCTGCTTACGAGTCTCTCCCTCCCTTTCTCTCTACCCCTCCCCTGTTCATGCTCTCTCTCCCAAAACAAATAAAACTTAAAAAAAAAAAAATCATAAAAAGCCCTTCAAGGTATCAACAAAGGTCCTCCTAAAAAAGGAATATATGGGCAAAACGAGTTTTAAAGATGTTGCTTATTTCATTCTCTCTCCTAAAAGATGAACAAATGCACCTAAGCATATTGAAAATATTAAAGAACTCCTGCAGTAATCCAACATCTCTCAAACACATCTGACCAAGGGATTTTTAAAATTTACTTGTTTTTATAAACATCTGTTACCATCTCTAATCACGTTTATTGCAGTACCTTAAAAAAGGGTGACCCAGAGAATAAACACCTCCATTCGAAAATTACAAAGTGTGGACCTTACTTCTCTGGCTTGTATACCAATGACCTTTAAGTACATATATTAATCAAGTTCAGGTGTGATGTTGCCCCCTCCCTTCACGGTTGGGGAGGTCAAGCGGAGACCAGGCTTGGCCTTAAAGGCAGGATGTTATACAGCCAAGATGAACAAAAAGGGAAAGTGGCCAAACACCAGTTACCAAATAAAGAAGGCTGCGGGGCGCTTGGGTGGCTCAGTCCATTAAGCGTTCGACTTCAGCTCAGGTCATAATCTTGTGGTTGTCAAGTTCGAGCCCCCCACTGGGCTCTGTGCTGACAGCTTGGAGCCTTCTTCGGATTCTGTATCCCCCTCTCTCTGCCTCTCCCCTGCTCGCACTCTGTCTCTTTCTCACTCAAAATAAATAAACACTAAAAAAAAAAAAGAAAAAAGAAAAAGAAACCTGTGATTCCTCCAAACTTTCTGGACACATTTTGCCTCTTCTCTTTACTATTTTTCACCACCTAAGAGGAAAAAGTCGCATCAGATTCCTATTTACCTGTATTCTGCTATGTAAGATCCAAAAGCAACTTCCAAGTTTTTTGTGTTAACTCTCCTCTTTCAGCATAATTACTGTAAGGGATATTTATAAGGGGTTCCATTTTTAGAACTCCCTCAGATTTTACTTTTAATCAAACTTCATCTTAAACACCTACAACTGCACTCTCTCTGCCTTCTATGTAAAATCGGGTAACAAAGTTATTATCTTCGCTAACTTTATTTTGCTCAGCTAGAGTCAATCACAACCCTAATTTTTTAAGAGCTCCCTTTCAAAGTATGTTAACACTGATAATCTGTTTCTAGATGAAAGATGGAAAGTTAGTAATGTGCCCTACATCCCAAAAGTAGGTGACTGAGGAATGAACTGACACAATGTGTATGAATGATCGAGGGGAGACCTTTTGTCAGGGTGTTTTTGCCACTCAGAAGGATTTTACAATCCTTGCTTATCTAAGCACAACATGCCCCCCTCAATTGCCTATGCTCCTATTCCTCCGCTGCCCATCTTCTTCCCTCCCTTCCTACTCCGGGTACAAGATGAAATATTATGCAGCCATTACAAATTTTTATTTTATTTATTTTATTTTTTTACTTAGAGAGAGTGTGTGTGTGTCTAGAGGGAGAAGGAAAGAGAGAGAGAGGGAGAGAGAGAATATATCCCAAACAGGTGCCATGCTCCCAATGGAGTCCAACATGGGGCTCGATCCCATGATCCTGGGACCATGACATAAGCTTAATTAAAGAGTTGGACACTGAACTGACTGAGCCACCCAGGTGGTCCACAATTACAAACATTTGAAAGAACTTACAATACACGAAAGTATTTTGGTGAAAAGTGAAAAAAAAAAGTAAAACTGAATAAATAGTATAAGGTCAAATACACTTAAAACCCAAATGGAAAGGAATATACAAATGTATACCCAATAGTAACATAACAGATTACTATCAGTGATAGAATTGTGTTTGTTTTCCCAAAGCTCCTGTTTTGCTATATTCTTTATTACTTTTATAACCAGGGAAAAAAAGCTACTGTAAAAGGTAACACCTCCACTCATACCATTATGTTCCACCTCCAACCCTATAGGGACCAGGTTACACAGATGAAAATGCTGACTCTTTATACATAAAGGATTAAGAACATGTCTACAGTCAGAAAGAAATCCAAGCTTAAGTCAGCTCTAATATATTTATGGATTTGGGGAGAGTGAGATAAACCTCTAGGTAAAGAGCCAAGAAGACAAGACAAGGTTAAAGATTCCAGTAGGAAGAATGTTTTTACTCATTTCCCCTCTGCTCAAGGACTACACCATCTCTGCCTCCCCTAAAGAGAGGTGAGCAAGAGGGAGGCCCATGGAGGTGAGGAGAAGGAGACCTCTGTGATAGGAGACAGGGACAGTGAGAGACTGCAGTGGCAGAATCTCAAACAGCACAGCAAGACAAATGGGACCGCCCTCCCGTTTCTAAATACCCTTGGTGGGTCTGCCCAAAGTTCCTATTCTGATAACATCAGTGTTCACAGTGTCTATTTTGTGGCCAATTTGCTCAAGTATTTGGGAGCACTTTCTCTTGCCATTAACCTCTGAATACTCAGAACTAACAACATCTAAAAGAAAACAACTCATGATGTGAATCCACCCAAATCAAATATTAGTAATTTGTGGGTTCCCGGTGTTTGGATTTGTCTGTACACAGCCAGGTTAAATATCAGCTTCCAAGGAAAAAATGTGAGATACATCATGCATTATGATATGACAGCAACATTTAATATGTGATATGAAGCCACATGGTCAATGTAGTTTCTAGTAAAATCCAAGCTCCTCTGTCCCAGAGAATAGGTACTACTCTCAGATATGCAAACTGTACGTTAATTTTTTAATTAGCTGTGATCCTCATATATAGAACACTCTTCATCAGAGCCATAAGCAAGAAGTTAAGTTTTGGTCCCGGCCTCATGGTCTGCATTGTCCATCACACTCCTTCCCAAGTCCTCAGGGACACCTCTCCAGTTTGATACAAGCTAGTGTCACTGAGTATTGACTCAGACCTCAGCACATAGAGACAAAGCTCTCAACCCTTGGTAGGAAAATGGGTTTTAAAGAGCCTTCAGGTGGTTTTTCACATAGATCTTTCACTAAAGGTAAAATTAAATTACAAAGATACTTATGTTTAAGGCAGTTCCTAAGTTAGAATGAAAACTATTTGAAAACTCATAGATGGCTATAAAATGGAATTAGACCAAAATCTTTGCAAAAGAACACAAAATTAACACTATGAGCTATGCCCCCCTTCAGGGTAGGAGTCCTGCAGACGCTTGCTATTTCTACACCATTTTGAAGTTGATACACTGTGTCCCCTGGAATAAAAGACCAAGACTTCTTTAAAAATAGTTACAGGAACTACTGAGTTGACCAAGAACTTTCAAGAAAGAAGGAGTACATTCAGTAGTGAGCAAGTAACCAAGATTTTCCTTCTATTACATCTCAGAAGCCATGAAATAGAAAACATTTGTTTAGAATACTAAAGTATTGTGAAAATCCTAGAGTAAAAGCAGACTTATAATAAAGCTTTTCTGCTCTCTGGCATTAAACTCATATATGATTCTGGACATTCGTTGCACAACAATGTGAATGTGCTTAACACTACTGAATACTTAAAAAAGCTTAAGACGCTTCATGTTATGTGTATTTTACCACAATTAAATATTTTAAAACATTAAGCCATATTTGATAGATTCTAAAATTCCAAATTTACTTAAAACTAATCATCTCCAAAATGAAGTACATAAACACATAACAAAAGCCATACTACCCAGGTTGATGGTTCTGTTCCAGGTCACTCTGGCTTTGCCTGCACCCCCCATGCCATGTGGAGGTTTAGCCTTGTCAAACCTAAGTCTTAATTTCAATGATGGTTTAAATGGCAATGTTGGAAATGTAATCACAAGCAAAGGAAGCTCCAGGAGTTAATTAACGCAAGTGTATGCCCATGTTTTTTTCTTACAATTATATTTAAATACAGCACAGGAGTCATATTAATAAAGCCTCACACATGAAGGTAAAAATGAGGACTGTTCCACCCACAGAGTACAGAACTTTGCTCTTTCCTGGTGAAGCTCACCCACATCTCTGTAGTCAACATTCAACGCCATCAAAAGGTGTTCAAAAGGCGATCCCCCATTTCTCATTATTGGCTATATTTGACACACACGGAGAAACTTATTTTGAAAGCTCTTCGATTACAAATTAATGCCGTGACTCATGGCAGGCAATTCCTTTCACGTAACTCTCACCGAATGCATCACAAGCTGGACAACAAATGCCTCGACACAACCACAGTCCTATTAAGCATCAGGTGATTCATTAAATCTTGAACCACCTTCTCTCTGGCTTTCTCACACTCTTCTATGCCTGTGGGAGCAACCAACCCACTACAAGGAGAGTAGAGACACAAGTGGAAGAGGCTGTGACTGGTTTTTCAGACCACCGCCTTTCAAACTGTTTTGACTGCCACCCATATATGTATATATGTGTACAACTGAAACAAAACACTTTTATTCACTCTCTTATACTGCCTGCCAAAGGAGATAAACTCTGAGCCTGTTATTTTACATACATTCATTAGAAATATTAATGTATATTTTGTATACATTCATAAGAAATATTATGATTCTACAATTCTCATGTTAAGTTGCCAATGAAAAAACCTGCACTTTTTTTAGCCACTTGAATCTTCAAACTATTCAGCAGATAAATACTTAAGTACTTACATATTTATATATTCAAAATCAGGCCGAACTGCAGACTATATACCCAGATATTACATGTGTGTTTATGTGGAGACAGAGAAAGAGACTAACCAACTAACCTTGGAGCCCCAAACAGCATATTCAACACACAAGATATATTAAATCATTTATTTTTTTAAAGTAAAGCTTCTCTATAACCAATAAATATTACAAGTTAGTTCTCTATAAGCAGACCATACTCTGATTTGCCAGAATAACCAACACTCTTTTTTTAATGTCTATTTATTTATTTTGAGACAGTGAGAGGGAGTGAGCATGAGCGGAGGAGGGGCAGAGAGAGAAAGAGAGAGTGAGAGGGAGGGAGAGAGAAGGAGAATCCTAATCAGGCTCCACACAGTCTTTGCAGAGCCTGATTCAGGGCTCGAACTCACAAACCGTGAGATCATGACCTTAATTGAAATGAAGAGTCAGATGATTAACCGACTGAGCCACCCAGGTACCGCTGGAATAAACCAACACTCTTAACTTCTTACTTAAGGGAAAGACTATTTCAACAAAAGAACGGATAATGTAATTTTCTTTGCACCAAACTGAAAAGGGAAAACAATATGTATTGTAGACATCTGTTCTTTTAAAAATAATTATTAGTATTATCAATATTAAATAATAAATAACAAGGTCAATTACTAAATATGACTATGCTTAAATATTAATGTAACATTTTTAAAAGGAGGGCTGTAAAAACCTTCATAGAGGTAGGATGGTTTATCTTCTACAAGAGCTTCCATTTTGGCTGTTTCTCACTTAACAAAATAACACAAGGAAAGACTAAAGCAGATATTAATAATGATCATGAAAACACAGTATCAAAAAGAAAAAGCAAAGTGGTACAAAAAATTTACTATACTATCTATCCCTAACGGTAGTAAAGTAAAACTAAAGTCCCACAGGTACAGACTATGATCATTACGTCCTCTGTTGTGAACAATGTTCCAGAATCGAGTTTCTGAGGGAACCACAAAGAATCGAAGCAAAGCCCTGAACAAAGGTTGGCAATTTGTGATAAGGGAAAAGCCAGTCAGAGCAAACAACAGGTTGTGGCATGGAAGGAAAGTCTGTAACCTAGAGAGCAACCTGGCATTATGTTTAGCAGTTAAATGCCAATACATATACACGTACACACACATTCCATTAAAAATACTTATCAGACATTCATATATGTTTATTATTTATCAGTCACCGTTTCAAGCACTTTTTACAAACATTAATACATTTATTACTCATAACTATCCTTGGGAGCACAGAATGGTGATGTAACTTGCCTGCGGTCCATTCAGTTGGTGAGTGGCAGAGAAACCAGCCTGGTTGGATTCAGTGCTTTTCATCCTTACATCCATGGCTTCTCTATAAATGTCTTGGGGCCCTGCCGCTTTTGAAACCTACCTCTCCAGTCTTCCAATAATTCTGCAGGCAGACCAGCACTCCAACATCCTTCTAGTAATTTCAGAGTTGGTTTCTCTTGTTTGCAATCAAGACCCTTGACTGACTCAGCCCCAAATCCAGTTATAGAGACAAGCTTATGTGAACACAAAAGCCTTCACTGTACTCTGGCCCACTAACAAGTCAATTACCTGAGGAACACGGAAGGGGGCGGGGTGCATATTTGTCATGTAAATGAGCCAAATCCTCACCTTACAGGGTAGGAAGCGACAGCCTTGGTGAAATTCAGGAAAGGGAGAAACAGGGGTGTTTGTTATTGTCAATTTTAAGCAGAAGGAGGTGCATTTCATGTGTAGAGCTACAGAACTTCACAATTCTCTACCTGAGTCCACTGTGAAAAGCAGCTGTGAGTATCTTCGGGCCACAATTCCCTGGGCTTCACACACAGAAACTTAAGAACTGGAAGAAGTCAGGACTGATTAAAGGAGACTAACACTCCCCTTTATATCCAGTCAGCTGCCTCTCTCCCCACATGGACTATCATCTTCTGCCTTATCTCCCCCGCCTAACCCAAGGTTGGGTGTGAGGGCAGCTGGCACAAAGCTCTTCTGGCTTTGAAGGCGGAGCCCTGGCACTGAGCAGATGCAGCCTAAGGACAAGGTGTTGGGGGGGAGGGACCATGGCAGGGGGACATCTTTCCATTTTCCCAGAGGCCATAAGGCAGCACCTGCTCTGACAGGACCACGAGAATGGGAGCAGACTGCCATTCAGTTCTTCCCTGAACCAACCAACAAACTTCAAAAAATGTCCTGAAGACAAATACTATCCTTTGTCGTTGAAAAAGCATCCCCTTTCTTTCTTTTTCCTCTACAGAAGGTCACTTACCTACACAGAGACAATTTTTCATCCAAGCAGGCCAGCGTGCATGTATGCTCTCTTTTTCTCCCTCTCTTAACTTCTGAAATAAGAGTCTTGGGAAGCTAAGAGATCTTATGTATAGAATACAGATACACGTTGGTCATATTTCTGACAGAGTTCTATTCCTCTCGAAACCAGGAATTTATTTTGAATTCTTGCTGATTTTAGCTGCCCATGAAAACAGAAAGGAAATCACTAGATCCTAGCCCCTGTCCTCCCCACTCTTAGACTTCTCATCCCCAAACCTCTGTGTTATGTCAGGCTCTAGCCTCTGTCACCTGGCCTACAGCCCCCTACATGGCTCCCCTGCCTTCAACCTCTCCTTCCTCCATTCTGCACACCACCCACTTCCACTGATCTCTCTAAAGAAATGCTTTTATCAACTGACAGTGACTGCCACCTTCCATCTGTTAGATCGTGTCTACTGATAGTCTCAACTTAATTCTGTCCCCAAAACCCACACATGTATTGCATGAAGTAGTTCACAAACGATAACGTGAGGCACCCATAAGGACAAGGCAGTTTTCTATAAAACTTTATTTATTTAATTATGATGAGCAGTCCTTTAGTAGAGGGTTGTGTCATTTTTTTCTTTTGTGTTAAAATGTCCTTCTCTTACAAAATGTAAGACCTATTGAACTTTCTTGTGCCCTTACTTGGCAAAATGAAAGTATGAAGTCATAAGTTAGTTCTCAATTTTTATTTTATTTTTTAAAAAAATTGTAAATGTTCACCTACTTTTGAGAGAGAGAGAGAGAGACAGAGAGAGACAGAGTGTGAGCAAGAGAGGGGCAGAGAGAGAGGGAGACACAGAATCCGAAGCAGGCTCCAGGCTCCAAGCTGTCAGTACAGAGCCCGATGTAGGACTTGAACCCACGAACCACAAGATCATGACCTGAGCTGGAGTCAGACGCTTAACCAACTGAGCCACCCAGGTGGCTTATTTTATTTCTTTAGAGGTCAATCTTTGTGACATTTTACTTGCTCTTAATTTGCTTTATTTGACTACATTTGACACACAATGTACATTAGTTTCAAGTGTGCAACATAGTGATTCATTTTCTCTATACCTTACACTAGGCTTACCATTCTTTAAAAAAAATTTTTTTTTACAAGGAAATTAAACACAAAGTCTTGAAACCTCTATAGTATAGAGGTTTCCCTGAACATTTTCCATTGCTGATAACAAGGTTAATACAAAGACAAACTCAAGATCACCTATCATCTTCCCTCAATTTATAAGTCCAACCCTTTAAGCCTGCACCTGGCTCCGGCCAGACATATTCCTCAATGTCCCAATCACATGCCATGCTCCCTTCTGCCCTGACTTGTCCTACTCTCTTCCCTACCTATTATTCTCACTAACTAGTTAATCCTCAAAGCCTACCTCTACCAAGTAGTTTCCTTAAATCTTGCTAATCAAGCTCAATCTCCTTTCTCCTCATAGTATATATCATCTAAACCAATTATTCTTAAATGAGCCATCACGACACCTTTTACTTAGTTGCTATGTGCCATGAGAACTTTATTATTAGTAAGAGACATACTGAGGCTTATGAATAATTTTTTTTTAATCAAAGCACATTGGTTTTCCCAATATACTTTCCTGAGTGGGTGAACCAAAGGTGAAAAGCAACCTCATATATAGCTTGGTGGGATTCCTATGAGAAAAACAATCCAGCATTTGTTGACCAAGAATTCAACATACTGCTGGAATGGTCAAGCAGATGAGCACCACCATCATGCGTCATGTGTCTCATGACAGAAGAAAAATCTGAGAGCCACTGGACTCAACCAAGCAACATCATGGAAAAGCTACTTATGAAAGTTCATGACACAGACAAATCTTACGTCCTGGCATGTCACACTTAAAAACAGTAACCTTCTTGAGTTCAGGATTCCCATTCAATATCTACATGTATTAGGCACTCCAAATCTTGCTAAATTTAATTAAATATTACAAGCAGAATCAAACAAGTTTCTCCACCAAACTATGAGCTCCTTAAATGAGCCTCGCTCTTGCTCCCTAGGGAAAGGTAGCTGGCACGTTATAAAATTGAATTTAAAAGTGCTCATGGTTTACAGGAGGAAATTCATGTAAGTACACAACTTCGTGAACAGTTGAGAGGAGCTCTAATGTAAACCTCCACCATGCGTTTAACCAGTATTATTGAGAACCTACTATGCTCCAGGCAGTAGTCTGATCGAAAATACAACCGTGTAAGAAACAGGCAATAATCCTTGCCCTCGGGTAGCTTAAATACTTGTGGAGGAAGATGACCATAGACAAAACAAATAAGCTAATTGTCAATTATTTATGTTATAAGGTGGAATAGGAAGGGGACATGGGAAGGAAACAGATGCTGCAATTCTAAATAGGGTGGCCAAGGGGCTTCAAGAGAATGGTCTTTGAGCAAAGACTTGAAGCAGGTGAACGGTTATCTGAAGAAAAGTGGGTTCAGACAGAGAAACCTGCAGGTGCAAAGGCCTTGAGGTGGGGGCTGCCCAGTGTGATGGAGGATCCCCAAGAAGGCCAGGAGGCCTAATGCAGTGAAGGAGGGTAAGAATTCGACTTTCTGAAGATCCGAGGATGAGATTCTTCTTTTGTCTATGAAGCAAAGTCTTTGCACTCTTAACACACCACTCACATTTATCTCTAATGTAAAATATGTCAGAATCTCTAGGCAAATCAAAGTACTGTATACGCAACCTCTGTTGCCTAATAACTAACCTTGTTAGTTGACACTTGCCTTTATTCCTTTCACACCATGATGGCAAGTTTAATGTTTGACATCAAAGAACTGTCAGCAGCATAATTGCTCAGTAAAAGAAGTTTTTGTTAAGTCCTCATTGCAAGGATACCTTTGTGTTGCATTTCATATGAACTAGCAGATCTATTCTACTGCTGACAGCTTTCATTTCTTCTCTGAGGTTCTTACAGAAAAAGAAAGTCTATTTCCTAGAGCTGTATCCCAAATTATTAGTTTAGATGTTATACAGCACATAAAATAAAATCAGAAGCCGCCCTTACCAAGGCAATGTAGATCTAAACCTGGCAAGTGACAAACCCCAGCCCTTACGTCACCTCCACTCTGAAGTTTTCCTCTCATCTCCAGGCTCAGGGAGGTGGGTTCTCTTCCTTTGTGTCCCCAGGGTGATTTCTGTTCTATCATAGCAGTTATGACCCTATGTATTTTATAATTTGTCCAGTTCTGTAAAACTAGATTATAATACTATTAACATGTTTATCTCCCTTGCTGGACTTAAGACTGGGATCATGGCTGTATTCACTTCTGTATTCTCAGCTTCTGATGTCCAAGGTAGATGTTACTAATATTGACTCTTCTCTTCTTCTTCAAAGCTCCCAGGAAGAGGATACTTCCCCAGGAAGCAGTAGGACTTGCTCTGGCCAATGCAATATGAGCAGAAGTCACTTCAGGTGGAAGCACTTAAATGCCCATGTGAAATTTCCCACTCTTTCCTCACATGTTGTAGTCACTGTGGAGGGTGATGACATAGAAATGTCCTAAGATGGAAGCAGGGCCACCACACAGAGGGCAGCTATGCTGAAGAGCGCCCAGACACAAGAGGGTCTCTTTTTTTAAATTTTTTAAAATATTTTCAAAATTTATTTTGAGAGAGAGACAGAGTGTGAGCAGGGGAGGGGCAGAGAGAGGGAGACACAGGATCCGAAGCAGGCTCCAGGCTCCAAGCTGTCAGCACAGAGCCTGACACGGGGCTCAAACTCACGAACTGTGAGACCAAGACCTGAGCCGAAGTCGGACGCTTAACTGACTGAGCCACCCAGGCGCCCCAAGAGGGTCTTTTTGTAAGCAAGAAATAAACTCGGTTGTGTGAAGCCACACAGATTTTGGTGTATTTTTGTTACTGAGGCAAAACCTAGATCATCCTGACTGACACATCAGATAGTTCAGTATAATGCAGATTTTTAGAAGGAAGAAAAGTACAAGGAAATGCACAGTGGGGATGACAGCACTGGGTGGCAGTCTGGGATGTGATGAGCAGGTGCTACGTTACAAGAAGCTGCCTGCAGTGAAAGAACAATTAACAAAATCATTAATCGACTATATTTTGTCTTCTGTCTAGCCATGTACTCCCAAAGCTAATTGCTTACATAGAAGCTTCTACAATTAAAAAAAAATTTTTAATGTTTATTTATATTTGAGAGAGAGAGAGAGAGCATGAGTGCGTGGTGGGGGGGGGGGCAGAGAAAGAGGGAGACAGAATCTGAAGTAGGCTCTGGGCTCTGAGCTGTCAGCACAGAGCCCAATGTGGGGATCGAACTCAACAAGCCATGAGATCATGCCCTGAGCTGAAGTCGGACACTTACCTGACTGAGCCACTCAGGCGCCCAGAAGTTTCGACATTTATGACATTTATGACGGAAATGAAACTGAAATTGAATTTCACAACCTTACTTCTTACCAGACCAATACCTTCTCATATACATCCGTGGACTAAACCATAAGTCCCTATTTAAAGGATGTAGTTTTGAAAATGTAATGCTAATCAGCAATCAATACAGTTACAAATTCTTCATCCCATAATGTATACCAGTTAGATAGTGGTTACATTGCAAAAGTTCTACTTCTTTTGGGGTGGGGAGGTTGGGGAGAGGAGAGAAGGAGTAAAGGCAGAAGGAGGAGGGAATAAATCCTGTAAATCATCTAAAAAAAATGTCAAAGGAGGTTGTATGAGGGCTTCCTCGAGAGTTTTAACATAATTCTCTTCAACATGCAAAAGTGGGCTGAATCACCCCAAGTCCTGAGAAGGGCACCCTCTTCCATAGGAAAGAGCCCTCAGCTGAAGCCAGGTAAACAGTAAAGGATGAAGAAACAGGGCTGTGCAATGAAGCAAGGAAAGCAAACAATAGGATGAGCTGGTTCATAGAAGACGTTCTGGGCAAACAGCCCACCCGCAAAGCCTTAAAGGAACAAAGGTTGGGAGGGGAGGAGAAGAAGCAGCCACGGATGGTAAAGCCAAAGGAAACCAGACCCAAAGCATGGCTCATTCCAAGGGAAGTGAGTAAGGAGATGAGTCTTCAAAAAACCAGGAGAAAGGCTAACCAGAGATTTCTTGGGGCCAACCGAGAGGAGAAGATACTAAGAAAAGGAAACGCTCCTTCCCCAGTGAGGGGGATTGGGCAGACTCAGGCTCTAGACTGAGGTGGAAACAAGCGTTGGGGACTAGAAAGCCTGCCTGACTGGGCCCCAGCCAGCCCACTCCTCCACACTGAGCTCCTCTCTGCTCCCTAAACAGGATCTGGACTCCCTCACCAGGGTCATTTGCACTAGAACCCCTCTTACTCCCGCTGGTCAGTTTGCACTAACAGGTGAACCAGGTAAGGCTCATACACTTCCACTTCTGGGCAGCCCTCACCTAGGGCTCCATCCCCTTCCTGGAACAGCAGGGTTCCCCTCCCCTGTGCTCAGCCACCAAGCCGCCAGAAAGGAGGGGAAATTGAGTAAAGACAAAGGGCTCATATGCCTTGAATCTGTGCCACAGTAGGTAACATGGGATGATTCATCATGACTTGCCCCAATTATAAGAGGTCACAGCCTGACTCTATCACATACCCATGTTTTCCAACACGTAAATATATGAAAACCCAGAAAGAGAGGGGAAAAGTTCTAGAGTTAATTTTGCTTCAAAGAGAAATGTTTTTTTTTCCTTCCTAAAAAAATGTTAACGATAGAAAATTTGACATCAAGGACCTGTTTTGTCTCTAAATGTTTCATTTATTAAGACAAAGTATTTAGACATTAGTAGCACTCAACCTGTACTACCCCAAAACTATCTATCTATAGGGTATGAAACAGTTTTATCCTGAGGATAACATCTCAGTATAAAAGAACTGATAAACACACAGAATTGGTACGAGTTTGTATTGTAGTCCTGCTTCATGGTGAGGTGACTGTAGAAGACGACTTGGCTGAACACCCAAACCAGGAAAAATGGTTTTTATCTTATTGACACACCCACCCCTGGATCCCATGGACACAGGAACTGAAGGTGTAATTATTCTATTCAACTGTTTGTTACTTTGTGAATGTAGTGTTCCCAGGCATTTCAGAACACGTTCAATATACTGCAACAAAATTAACCAAGATCAAAGTACCACATAAAGGTCTTATAACTCCTATGTATAGACTAGCAATGCTAAGAGTGTCTGGGAAAAAGGCAAGCACGGGGCAGGGGAGGGGGGGGGGGGACCCAAAAAGAAAACTAAGGCAACTGTAGAGAAGGGATGCAAATCCCTCATATAAAAGCTTCTCTGATTATGAACCCTAGCCATCCAAGTTTGTGCATAGGAATGATGCAGGAATGGCACTCAGTCACATTCTAGCACAATTTCTAGCTTCATACCAGGGACCTCTCAGGACCTTTTGTTAATCCCAGCATCACCTTAGAGGCCAGGCCCTGTCCCTGCCCTCCTTAGCCTCATCTTCCACCTAAACTTCAGGGGCTAGGCTGGATTCCTTGCCTCGGCTACTGCCAATGTCCACTCCACTCATGAAATCCTGCTCATCAAGACTATACCTTCTACTGTCACTCTTCCCAACACTGCCTTTCCTTGGCCTCCTATAGCAGTCAAGGGTCCTCTCAGAAAACAGCCTATCAAAGATATGCAAGAAAGATTCAGAGACCCAAGAAGAGATGCTGCAGCACACAGGAGCTAGTAACGACAAGCCTTTAAAAGCCACAAGTAGGTGGGCCTAGGAAAAGACACAGGTACCACTAACTCTTTATGTTTCAAATACTCATCACTTCTTTTTTAACTGCCACTCTATAGAAACCAATAAGGGGCAGTTCCCAAAATTATTAATTCAATAAAATTCTCATAGTCATGGTCCTCCATCTTGATTTGTCCTTCTATCATGGCAGTGACAAACAGGAAACCAGGTAGACTCCTGCCTCAGTAATTTTCTGATTTTGAAGGTCACCAAACTTGTGCGCCCTTTAGACCAGTGCTACTAAGTGTGGCCCATGGACCAGCAGCATCACCTGGAACTCAACAGAAATGCAGATTCTTGGGCCTCACCTGTAAGCTACTGAACAAAGTCTCTAAGTGTGGGGACCCTGGAATCTGTGTTTTCACAAGCCCTCCAGGGATCCTCAAGTACGCTAAAATTTTAGAAGTCTTTTAGTTTAGGGAGCTAAAGATAAGGACCTTAGGAAATGCACAGATAATCTAACTAAGACCCTTGGACTAACCAGGAGTCCAGGATATAGAGCCCCTCATTCTTTTAACTTCCTTACTATGACCTTCATTAAGACAGCAATGTTTGAGCCTCAGTTCTTCCACTTAATGGCCATCAATATGACCAGTAAGACCTCTTTCAGTTTTTCAAAGGGATTTTCAAAGGGACCTTGGACTCCCTCAGATCTGTCACTTCAGACAATGATGATGATGTTGATGATGATGATGGCAGTGACAACAGAAGCAGCTATTTCTCTGCATAACTACCTCTGTCTTAATAGCCTTCACATATTAATTTACTTAGTCTCACCACCCTATCTTTGCTTCACAGATGGTGAGATTATGGCATATAAAAAAACTCCGTAACTTGCCTTCAAATCTATATTAGAAAAAAATACTTTATTCCAGAGTTATGAAAACATTAAAATAAGAATGTATGTGAAAATACTTTGTAAATGTAAATCATTATGTAAAAGACAGCAGAGTGAACAGCCAACTACTAATGAACTGAATTTTTTTTTTAAGCTCAAAACTCATGAGATATTCAAGGTAGATTAAAATATGACTAGGCTGCTTTTTTTTTAAAGGAGTTATGTGCCAAGAAGAATAGGAAATTTGAATGTGTCAATGGGCGCTATTTGAATATTTGTGATAAATTTAAAATAGTAGAGGAAAATAAATATTGATGTCAATTTGAGGCGAAGAAACAGCTTTCAGTGAGAATAAGAAATAGCAACAAACCTCCTATCTAAAAGAAGATAAGGCTACCTGGTAAGATCTCCCAGGACACAAAGGGCTGGCTGTCAAGTTCTCTTCTGACACCTCTCACAGAATTCTGTTTATGGCCAAATAATTTAATCTTCTAGAAATAGATTTATAGATATGTTCTTTCTACTCTTTTCATATGACAGATTCTTAATTTAATCAGATTCTTCCTGCAGCTCAAATGCTCTTTCTACTAATGCATTATCTTCCCCCTCACCAACTCAAGGGATGTGGTGAATATTAATGACCCCTCTTTCCATTCGTCTAAGATAAGTCCCAAAGTGCTCCGGGGTTGAGTCTGCATCTCAAGAGAGAAAGACCACTTTTCAGACCTTGGGGACACAAGGAGCAAGAAATGAAAATCGGACCTCTATCCCACTATCGCTTCTCATGACAGAGCAACGGTATTAGGGATAGAGACTCGGAAAGGTTATTTGTTATTCCATGTCACACAGTTGCTAAGTGACAAACATATAGAAAAATATTTACTGTATTACAGCCAAATTCTGTTTTTTAAATTTATTTTTGAGAGAGAGAGAGAGAAAGTACAAGTGGGGGAGGAGCAGAGAGAGAGGGAAAGAGAGAGAATCCCAAACAGGCTCCACACTGTCAGTGTGAAGCCGGATGCAGGGCTCAAACCCACTAACTCTGAGATCATAACCAGAGCCAAAGATGGACTCTTAACCGACTGATCCACCCAGATGCCCCCAAATTCTATTTTAATAGAATATTTGAAACAGGCATAATACTTGCCCTAATTTCTAAAAGGTATCATCACACATCTTCCCTACCTTTTCTACAAAAGATTTCATACCTATATACAAATTCACAGCACAAAATCATTTGTGGTGTTTGTTCATTACAGTCAACATTTAGAGTGTTAGACCAAACAGCGGTGATAAGCTGTTCACTTCCCGCAATAGTAACACGCAAGAGTAAGACAAATTTACAGTCAGCACCAAAGGTGTAAGTGTTGGGCAATCACAAGTATTTGCATGTACACCTCAGAACAGCTGCAGGTAAATGATTTGACAAGGTCAAATTCAACTGGATGACAAGGCCACCAATGGGGCTGGAGTTTAAGTTGCCAGACCAGTTAGGAAAAAAATACGGGAAGACAACCAGCTGGATTGCAGAAGCCCTCTTTTCAGAACTCTTCAATTTAGTAAAGGTTTTTCTCCATGGATAACACAAATAGTGCACAATGAAAGCATGTTGTAAGGGAGAAGCCAATGTCTCATGAACAAAGCAGACAAAATTTTAAGTTTAACTGACTCACAGAAGGTAAAATCAGCCAACTCTCTACACCAAGTAGTGAAGACAAGTCTACATCTATGATCATTTGGGTATATTCATAGTTTTAGTTAAAAAAAAATAAATTTATATAAGATTAACTTTTAAATCTTACTGTTAAAAAACCTGTGAAGAAACCAATAAATTATATCATAAATTATATATCTGATTATATAATATAAACATTATATACAATAAATTATAAATTGAATTTAAATATAATTTAAATTATACATTAAATTTAAATGCAATTTTAAAATAAGTTATATAACATTATATATGATGAATTATATATAATCATGCATAATATAAACTTATGTTTATGTTGCTATATAAATTATATAAATTATGTATAATATACAACATAAAATATACATATATGTAAAATTCCATGTAGAAGAATGTCAGTTTCTTCAATCTTCAACATTACTCTGAGGCTATTCATGCTTTTTGTAGGAAAATTTTGAATGTATTCTCCTCTGACATTTAAATTGTTACCCAAGCAATATCAGTGTTCATATAAATTGTTAGTATAATCTTAACTTACATTTTTCACCCTTCATAAATAGACATGGTTGTGTTTATATGCACTGTTTTAAAGCTGTGATTTACTGTGATATTTCTACAAATAAACTATGACGCTATATTTAAAAACTAAAACATAACTTACTATAGTTCCTTTATTCTGAGGTACCACAATTTTAAGACATACCATCAATTTAATAATAGCTTTACAGGGGAAAAGAAAAATCCCACTAAATGATCACATCAACTTTAATACACATCCCTATTTCTAAAGCCTTCAAACAAAAAAGGAGAGACCGTAATTAAGACAATAAATTAATTATTTTATTTAGCGAGAGGACACAGCTGAATAGGTAGACCTCATAATATGGAGCCTGACTTCCTTGGTTCAAATCTTGGCTCCTCCACTCCTTGGGTGACCTCAGGCATCTTCCTTAGCCTCTCTGCACCTCATTTTGGGGAGTAGCAAAATCAATACCTTTGTGCCTCTCTGTTCCCCTCTTGGGGAAAAAACAAGACAAGGAGAGTGATCTGCCACACGTGTTGTTATGAGGATTAAATGGGTTAATGGTCTTAAAGTACTCCGAATAATCCCAACACCAAAAATGTGATAGGATTTGTTCAACAATAATAGGTTATCACCACCACCACCACCTACCAGGGACCACTAAAGCATTTGCTACATTCACAGAAAAATAATTTCTAATTCAACACACCGAAAAAATACATTAATTCAAGGAACTATTCAACTGACAACTGAATGAGGGCTTGATGCTATGCTAAATGTTTAGAAGGAATAAAGATAAAAACTAAAATAAGAGAACCATGGTTGTACCCTCCAGAACACAGAGTAGGGAAGGGCTTTTTAATTAGAGGGTCTGTGGACCAGGCTTCAAAATATCCATAAGCCCTCCGAAATGAGATGCAAAAATTACATCTGCATGTGCATTTTTCTGGGGTGCATCCTTTGATTCTTAAAAAGGTCTGGAATTAAAAAAACAATTAAGAGTCATTTGCCTCAGGTAGTAACACCATATTAAAAGGTAAATATATCTAAGTTTAATTTTATTAATACATTTGTGTATTCTCAATGATTTTATTCAATTGTAAATGGATTCAGTTACTTTGACAGGTATGCATACTTCTCACTTCTTGAAGTATGTTAAATAGCAAACAAGTTGCCATCAGGAACCCAAGTCCTGAGTTACAACAAACTCCTCCTTTTCCTTTCTTCTAGAAACACCAGAAAAGGAAACTGCTTGCTTTATAAATGTCCAAGTGCGTTTGTACTATGGAGCTAGTCGGGCTTCCAAACCACCTGGGAAAACAACGGCTTCTGGGATGAGTCATGCCAAACCTTCTTTCTTGTACAATGGCTGGTATTGCTGGGAGATGAGGAAGAGCTGCTACCAAGCCATTGTCAACCTTGTGAATAATTAAAGACTGATCCTGGAAGCCATTACTGAAGACGCCGGAAAGAAAATGAGCTATGTTTTGTCCTGACTTGAAATGTCCTATACATCTACAGTTTCAATATACCACAGGCTATAATTATGTCAAAATCTTAGACAACATGACATTGAGGAAAGGCCATAGATTTTGGAATCAGACAATCTTGGGTTCCATTCTGCCTCTACTACTTTCTAGCTGAGTGGCCATGGGAAAGTTACTTAACCTCTCTGGACTATAGTTTCCTCATAGGTGAAAACACTTCCTCCCTTTAAGAGACTATTGAAGTTTAATCTGATAAAGATGTGCCAGTATTCACAGCGGTGTCTGCAGACCATCCCTTTTCCACATCCATTTATGAATAATTTATCACAATAACAACTCACCACAAAAAATTAAGTCATTGATTTTAACTATTTTGCTTTTGCATGAAACTTTCTAACTTCTCACGAACTACTTCCAGATTGCATACCATTACTGGGATTATCAGTGTTCCTAACAAAGGTTGTTATGCAACATTAAGGCAAAAAAAATCACAAGTACTCAAAGTCATCACCAGTGACTTATCTCCCACCTTTCCATCTATTTTCAGCTACACAAGTTACCAATTACTGCCAAGTCAATTTAAGAAACAGTGCAAATGTGAAGCTGAGGATATTTTGTTATGGTACCAGTATTTAGATAACACCTAAGATATTCACTAAATGTTAGGATATCATGTTTTTAAAAAACATGGAATCTGACATTGCATGCGAAAGCAAAAAATTTTTGTTACTAGACTCCTATAAATGTCTATGAATGTCAATTTGCCCAGAATAAGCATCCGGCTGGGGAAGGAACAATTTAAGTTCCAACATACCCCAAATTTTCCATACATTGTCTCTATTCTCTGAAAACCTGGTCCACGATATGTATCATTCTAGAGGAAGAACCGAGGCTTGGAGAGCTCCAAGAATAACTCACGGAAGGCTACAAAATGATGGCACTGAAATCCAAACCCAGCTTCTGAAGCCACTGCGCATGTTCTTTCCTTGGGATCTAATTTTGCAACTGAAGCCAATGCCAGGGGTCAGAGGAGAGAGAAAGGAAGTAAATAGGGCATTAACTTGCCATTGAGGTCCTTTACTAGAATTTACATGAAATTCAAGTAGAATAAATGAATCTATAATTTCTTTTTTTTTCATTTTTAGAGGTGGCATTTGTGGAGTTTCACTTTATTTGTAGCCACGTCCACACTGTTTTATATTATCAAGGTTCGCGCTGTAAGAAGTCAATGTTTCTCAAATAAGATCATCAAATGTCCCTCCTATCTGATCTGACTCACCTTCCCTGGAAAATGCATGCCTCCCTTAATGGCCCTTATCTCTGACAGGCTACCATAAGCAGATAAGAAAAGAGTAAGCGAGCGAATTCACAAATTTTTATATTGGCCTTGATCAAGGTGGGCCTGGGTGATTTTTGCTTATGACACACCGAACGCTACTTTTAATTCTAGTCAATATTCGTAGCCATTCAACAATATTTCCCCTCCCTTCCTGCCCCCACACCCAGTACGTCTATCACAAGCCTCAGAGTGCTCAAAGAAAGAAAGATTAACGGCTGGCATTATCAACAGCATTTACTGACCACTCTCCGAGTTGTAAGGTAATATCAACAGGTACTGTAGGCTAATTAGTTTAGACTAAAATAGACCCTTTGTCCTCAGTGCATTTGAGGAAAACCAGAGAGACAATTCAGAGCAGGGACTATGGAACCAGACTGGCTAGGTTCAAACCTCCTTCAGCCCCCACATTCTTGGGCAAGTTACATCTATGTTCCAGTTTCCTCATCTGTAGAATGCAAACAATAGCAGCTAACTCACAGGCTTGTTATGAGGATTGAAGTTTATATCAGAACATGCATGGCACATAATTAAGTGCTATGAAGTGTCAGCCACTGATTTTAATTTAAATACAAAGAACAAATTAAAATTACATGCTTTGCCTGTAAGGTGTGTGTACAAAAGGACTATAATTCAGGCATACTGGTACAACTTGAAGCAGTACATGTTTCTCAGTCAACAAGGTCTTATTTCCAGCAGAGGAGGGTGTTGAATCACACCTAAAACACTCCAGCTTGGACAAAGGAAATGGGCTACCTTGTTCCTTTTTTGAGAGGGAATCATCTGGGTCGAGACTCCAAATGAAAAGAGAGAACCTCATGCAGAGAGCCACTAGCTGTTCTTCCACTTTCCCAAGTTTCAAGAGCACCTGCCATGCCACAGGGACTCTGCCTGAGTGAGAAGAAATCAGCGGAGAGAAGTCTAATAATCCGAAGGCCGACTGTCACTGTTTGGTGAACAATTTGGCACAATTGGTGAATCATTCTGCCTGCTGTAAATGAAACAGATTCCGAGGAGATGAAAGAGGTAGAACGCTGCAGAAAAGATCACAGCCGCCAAAGCCCGAAATAAGTCAGTCCCAGCAATTTGACAGTATATATAGAAAAAGGGAATGGTAGTTACCAGCTATTTTATTAGAGGGAGAAAATGACAGTCTTAGAAGCAGCCTGATGAGAAGAATTTAAGAAGAAACAAAAACTTAAGATGGAAGGCCTAAAACCAAGGTAAAAAATACTGCAACCACTAAGAGAGGCAAAGGGTGGGGGTAACGAACAGCTGTCAACCAAAAATTAGAGCCCTTTGGGAAAATGGCTGATTTCAGATCTGAAGCAGGAAATGGACAAGGTAAGTTTAGCATATCTTGGGCCAGAAAGCAAGAAAGGTTATCAGAGACTACTGGGGCCTTGTAAAAAGTATACAACAGATAAAGACAAATTAAGGGTCAAAAAGAATATTGACTGCAATGGACTGAAACAAATACATTGAGGTCCACAAGTTCTTAGTGACACTTAAAAAAGAAGAACTCATTGATTATCATGAGAGACTGTTAGGGCACCAAATCATTACTCAGAAAATTGATAAAAGGAAAAAAAAATGAGCTTTCCTTGTCTTCCCTACACAACTTGAATTTCAGGAGACCCATACAGCTTATGAGGGTTAAGTTCTTTACAGACAGAATACCAATTAATAAATGCAAGAGAAGTGATAGATTCAGATCATCACCCTTTTGTAATCTCTAATGAAATGGATCTAGGCTACAACCATCTATGGATGCTAAGATCATTAGGTGAAAGGGAAGTTGACCTGAACCCACTAATCAACCTTAACATCTCAGAGAGAGAGAGATTCAGACATCACGTGTCTTGTGATTATACTACAACAGATTTTACAAAGCACCACCTACGAAGGATGCTTGCCTTTGAATCCAAATGTAATCAGGCCTCTACATCCAGCTACTATATTACAGGAGACATGGGGAGGAGAGAAACAAGCTAAATGACACCAGTGAGAAATTGGCCCAGAAAACAGATCATTCTACCAGATCTGTGCTCTTTCTCTCCATCAAATCAAAAAGAAGGGAAGGGGGACTATTATAAAAGAAAATAGATTTAAAAACCTAACAACCTAATGTAATGTGTGGACTGTGTTTAGTTCCTGAGTCCAACAAATCATAAGTAAAAATACATCTTTCAGAATATGTGACTCTGGGCATCATATTAGGAAATCGCTGTTAATATATTTAGGTGACAAAAGGCATAAAAGTCTTTGGGTTTGTTTGTTTGTTTGTTTGGCCATTGTTTCAAGAAAAAAGAAGTCCTTATCAGAAATGTATACTGACACATTTATAAGTAAGATAACAGGATGTTTAGGATTTAGCTTAAAAATACACCATCCCTAGGGGTGCTTGGGTGGCTCAGTCAGTTAAAGGTCTGACTCTTTATTTCAGGTTAGGTCAGGATCTCACAGCTCATGAGTTCAAGGCCCACATCAGGCTCTGCACTGACAGCACAGAGCCTGCTTGGGATTCTCTCCCTCTCTTTCTGCCCTTCTCCCCCCAAAATAAATAAATAAACTTAATAATAAAATAAAATGGGCTAGCCCCCATGAGAAAACTGGGGAAGAGAAATAAATGAAACAAGACTGACAAAATGTTAATAACTGTTGAAGGCTGGGTATTTATCATACTATTTCTCATAATCTCCATAACACAATTTTTAAAAATGACTAAAGGGTTTTGGTGGGAATTCAAGCTGTGCCTTATTTTACTACTGATTTTAGGAGGTAGGTAGGGTCCTCCCACAAAGGAAAATTTAGACATTCTCCACTTAGCAGAGTCTTAATCAGTTGGTATTCAATATGATCAGAAATGACTGAACCAAGGAACACAGGAGTTCTGCAATATTAACCAAATGTCAGCATAATTTTTCCCAGTAAGAGACCGCCTACCAGGCACCTGGGTTGGGCAACACAACCTACAAAGAGCTTACTTGATGACAGTTGATGTCAGATTGTCCAGATTTGTGAGGGCCCATGGCAGCACGGACAAGTACCACAGGTATTCCTAAATCAAGTCTTGGTCAATACAGAAATTGCAAACTTTCTTACCAACTTGTGTAATACCTAGAACTGCCTTTTTATAAATCCAGTGGTAATGAACTTGTGTTAATTTGTCCCTACAATCACTCAGCAGTAATCTGGAGGTACAGGCCATAGAATACAAAATTTTAAGTCCACCAAAGGATCTAAGCCATGATTTGTTCCATGAGCATCACTGCTTTAATTGAAGAGCTAACCAGATGAGCCCAGATGCTCACAAGTCACTAACTGGTTTGGTACATATCTCCTCTGTTTTTCTCTTTCCTACATATACTTTCTGTTATGGACTGAATGTCTGTGTTCCTTCAAAATTCATATGTTGAAGCCGTACTCCTACCGTGATCGTATTTAGAGGTAGAGCCTTTGGGAGGTATTCAGAAGTAGACTAGGTCATGTGGGTGGAGCTTCCATGATGGAATTAGTAGACTTATAAGAAAAGGAAGAGAGAGACAGATCTCTCCTTCCATCCATGTACACAGAGGAATGGCCATGTGAGGGCACAGCAAGAAAGCAAGCCAGGAAGAGAGCTCTCACCAGAAACCAAATCTGCTGGCACCTTGATCTTGGACTATCCAGCCTCCAGAACGGTGAGAAAATAAATTTCTGTTGTTTAAGCCACCCAGTCTATGGGATTTTGTTACAGCAGCCTGAACAGACTGATGCAGGTATGTAGTTCACCTGCTTTTTTTTTCTTTCAAATTCCTTCTTATCTCTTTGTTAGGGAAGGTTCCAAAATCACAAAGATGGCTCCAAAGCCAAAGGAAGGGGAAATAGTTGAAAAGTATGGGTTTTCAACATGGGAAAATTTGACAATCTTTCCCCAGTAAGAAGCTAGCCATGCACTTAGGAAATGTGTTTGGAATATCCAAAAGCAATACAGGATTGGGATCAAAGAAGGGTTAATGAAGTATATATTATTGGAAATAACCACATTCAGAATAATTACGAAAAGTAAATATATATGTTGGCAAGGCATACAACATCATCCCAGGCAACAAGAAACACAAGGCCTTATGCAGATGAACACACAGATCTATTTATACAGGAACCTTCAGCAATTCCCGTCACAGATTGCCTGGCTGCCCTCATGTCTTCAGTATTCTGTGCCATGAAAAAGTATCTGTCAAGGATAATAGGAACACGATTTGACCTACTTTTCCCTAGATTCCCGCAAAGTCTATAACTCTGGTTCTTGCATTTATTCAGCTACCACGTCTCTGGGACACATTTCCTTGCTTTCTTTGCAGACAATCCCGTATGTCCCACGTTAAGGTCACTTGTGGGCAATTCCTCGACTCCACTAGTCATGGACTTTAAGATGTCCTACATCCAGCTAGTCCTCTGAATATCCTACTGAGGTAGATCACATACAGATATCCCCTACACTAGAAGGAAAATGCTTTAGAAACGAGGAACACAACCTGGACAGGCTGAAGACCTACACCAATTCAGGTCCTTCCTCGCCAAAGAAGCCACACCAAAACAAAATGTTTCTCCCCAACTCTCACGTTTCCACAAACCTGTCTTTGCAAGAGCTAAAAGTCTTCCAGTAAGGTCTCCTTTTAAAGCAGACAACCAAGATTCAGTTTATTACAGCACCACCACCCTCCTTCCCAAACTACATTGTTGCAGCTTCTCAGTAAAGCCTCCTTAACAGCGACAAATCCTAAAGAACTGAGTAGAACCTACCAAAGTTGCCCTAAAGCCCTGGTGGGCAGGGAAACCTCAGTAACTCAGACCCTTGGCCTGAGGCCCCATCAGGGCCTCCTGAGTGGCTTGTGAAAGATCCCAGAAGAAAATCATCAGGCTGTCCTGCTTTTCTTAACTAACAAAACATGCCCGACCCGTTCAGGCCATTAAATGCACTTAGATGCACAACCAGGGACACTCCTTCACCAGGAAATCATAACTGAACACACCATCAGGAAGTCAATATTTAAGATTCTGAGGGGCGTGCACCCCTCTGCTCAAGGGGGCGTCACCAAATACTAAGTGCTGGAGTCTCCAGAACCCCGGAGATGGAAGCTCACCCCAGGAACTTCCAACTCGTGTGCCTCCACCTCGCCGGTGGCGGCGGCCAGAGTCCCGATGCCCAGAGCTTGCCACGGGGCGTCCCGGACATGCTCACACGTCTCACACCTCCAGCAAACTGGGCTCCCATTTGTGGAGCCTGAGGCTTGCTGTCGGGACACGGCTGGCCGACAGTTGGGTACGGGACACCTGCAGCTTCCCCTCAGGGGAGACGCCAACCGCCCTTCTTCCGGCGATGCCCACGGTCCGCCGCTCGGAATCCAGGTGCCCCTGGGTTAAGTCAGGTGCAACTAGGGGAAAGGGAAGCCGTCGCTCGCCGGGGGTCACCCCACGACCCCGTCGTCCCCGGACCCTGCACGAGGGCGCCCCTTCCGCCACCTCCCCAACTTCCAGATGTCCCCTCTGCGGCCCGGGAGGGTGGGCGCGGGCTCCACGTGCGCGCCGCCCGTGCCCACTGGGGCCCGGCCGGTCCGGGCCACTCACCCGGGCCCCGGCGGCGCTCCGCTTCCTCCGCAGCGTGAGCCCGCTCCGCAGCAGTGCCGGCAGGTCCTTCAGCCGCGGCCGTGGCGGAGCCGGCGGCTGCTCGCGCTCCTGCTCGCGGGCGCTGGGGCTGCGGCGCAGGGCGCCGTCCGCCGCCACCGCCGCCGCCGCCGCGGCCAGGGCCGGGCTCTCGCACGGCGGCTGCATCTTGACGGAGCCCACGGCCATCCTCATGCCCTGACGGCGGCTGTGGCGCCGGCAGCTCGTCTCCCCCGCGCTCGCCTCCGCGCGCCGTCCGCGCCTTCGCCAGGCAGCGAGAGGGCGCGACTGCGGCTCGGGCGCGGGGCGCGCTGCCAGCCGCTGCCCATTGGCGCGCGCCGCGGCCCCCGGCAGGCTCGGCCCCGCGCACCTCCCCCTCCCCGCCCAGGTGCGCCGGGCCCCGCCCCGTCCCGCCCCCCCTCATCCCTCCCTTCCCCCCCCCCCACCCCGCCCCGCGCCGCTCACCTCCGCCCGCGGCCTGGCCCCCCTCAGCCACTCCCCGACCCCTAGAGGAAGAGGGTGGGACACCTTGGGCACCCGCTCATCCACAGGTGCGGATTCCCAGAACCCTCCACCGAACCCACTCTACTGCCCATCCCACCCCACCCCCCAATTCCCTTTAGGCTGAAAGGTCCCCCTTCACTGCCTTTTACCTAGCAGCCAGGGTTGATTTGGACTTCGGCCATGTGAACTGGGAAGTCTGGGACACTCCTCCCTCCTCCAGCCCCTCCTTGCTTTTTTCACAGCCTAGACC
This sequence comes from Panthera tigris, assembly GCF_018350195.1. NCBI lineage: Eukaryota > Metazoa > Chordata > Mammalia > Carnivora > Felidae > Panthera > Panthera tigris. Next base: position 113,613,048 of record NC_056661.1, read on the forward strand.
CAAATCATAATCGCCATTCCTCCAAACAGTTTTTGCTAAAGAACTTCAAAATAAGCTCTCTATTCTGCTACAAGTTAAACACCATTGCCCCCACACTGTCCTCTCTTTGGCACATTCATCACTGAAGAATAAAGGAGAAAACTTTTGTTGGCCATGATAGGTGTTTAGCAAATAGATGCAAGTCTGGTGACCTGAAGGTGAATCTCAGTTAACATGTTGGAACCTGACCTTCCCTGAAAGCCTGATGCATGTGATGAGTGTGCTTGGTAAACTGCATAGGCCTACCATGGTGTGAATCACTGTTTACATCATTCCAGGAGCTAGGAATAGTAGAGCATCTGGAATGAAACTATTCCAGCAAGGCCTTAAAATCCAGATGGCTGTGAATCCTCACATCCCCACTGAGTCTATCTTCAACGAGGGCCAGCCAGGGCTTTTACTCCTGAAAAGGAGGATGCTGGGGTCCCCATCTTTGCCCAAGACTTTAAGAATTGAATAAGTTTACTCATGTTAAAAAAAATTGACAAATAAGGTCAGGGCTCTTAGTTGGTTTACCACTGTACCCTCAGCCCCTCACATGGTAGATGCCTGGCAAATGTATAGGGAAACACGGCCACGTTAGAAAAAAAAAGAATAACCTGTGATCTCTGCCCACGAGGAACTTATGATTTTGCCCGGTAGTAGAAAAACATATAGAAAAACAAAGATATTGCCTTGTACTCTTAGTAATTGCCAAGTGAGTGTGGATAATGAGCATTCCAGGCCACAGAAGCGAGAAATGTTTCTGGGTTGGGACGGGCAAAGAAAAGTCAATGAAGGGAGTTTCAGCTGTGCCATAATGCCGAGTGTAGAAGATTCAATCATGCAGAAAGGAGGGTGAGGATCCTTCAGGGAAGGAGGAAAAACATGAGAAAAACACCAAGGTCGAATGACACAGAACCTATTGGTCACTGAATATGTCATACTAGTGAGAGAGAGAGAGATAGCATAATGGAGAAGCAGGAAAAAATATCAGAATGGATACTGGTCAGACACTGCAGAAAGGCTTAAATGCTGTCACCTTAGGTTGTGTGTGTCTACTGGAAAGATCTCTGCAATAAACTATAGATTCCATTTCAGTTTCCAAATATCTATCACATATACTTATTCCAGGCAGAAATCCCCCTTGTATTATCATATAAAACAGTACTAGTTTATATAATGTTTAAATATGTCAGTTCCATTTGGTGATCATTGTCTTGAGCCCCAGAATGCCACCCCATACTCCAATTTCCTCCTGAAACACCAGCTAAAGTTCCACTAGACCTTTAGTCCCAGCCCAGTAGAGGTCCTCCAGGAGTCTTTTGGTCAACAGAACTCTGTGATGGCTTATGCCAGACCACCCCTAGTAATACATTTTGAATCACACCATAAATCTACTCTGCTCCAAAATAGAACACATGTGTTCTGTATCCAAGTTTCTTGGTCTTCACATTCTTTTACATAGCTTCTCAATGTAAGACCAAGGAGTTTAGACTTTATCCCATGATTCTATGGCATTGATCAAGAGTCTAAAACTCAATATCCAGAAGGGCCTTTGGAAAGTTGGCTTGCGGTAAGGTGATAAATGTTGATTGCCATACAGCCATAGTATAGGCAGACAATAGTTTAATTTAAATTAATATATATTTAGTTAGCCACATATGGCTCTGGGCTACTCTATTGGAAAGCAAGTTTCTAGAATTCCATGTTTCCCTTTACATATTCCTTAATTTTTTTTTTAATATCTCCATTTCAGTGAGGCCTTCCATGACCATGTGATTTAAAATTATAGCCCTTCCCATTCACTCTTCTGTCTCCTTCTAACCCTCCACAGAGCTTACTGCCATCCAAGATTTTATGTATTTTACTTATTCATTTTGTCTAGTGTCTGTCCACACAAAAATGTCAATTTTACAAGGGTCTGGACTTTTTTTCCCTTTTGTTCAGTGTCTAGAGAATGCTAGTTGAAGAATTGAATTTTTTCACATATGAGAACCCAGTTTTTCAAAAGGAGCTTAATCTGGATTTTTACAGAAAATCTTCCAATTTTGCAATATTGGAAGTTTGTTATTTATTATGTTTCTAATGTTTATTTTTGAGAGAGAGAGAGAGAGAGAGAGAGAGAGAGAGAGAGCGCACCCATGTGAGTTGGGGAGGGGCAGAGAGACAGAGACAGGGGACAGAGTATCCAAAGCAGGCTTAGCACTGACAACAGCGAGCCTGATGCAGGGCTCAAACTCACAAACCATGAGATCATGACCTGAGCCGAAGTCAGACACTTAACCAACTGTGTCATCTAGATGCCCCTGGACGTTTTTTCAAAAACATGTAAATCCTATACATGCCGACATCACCCAGGTCAAACGGAGCTGCTCGGGTACCAAAGCCAATTTTTACTTAGGAGAATGATAATCATCAAAGCTAAAGTTTATGGAAATATCTATGTAAGAAAACAAGTTTTATTGGCTATTTACAGGGAGGGGAAATGGGAGACCAGGAAGAGACATTTAACTAGCTACAAAGAGATGAGGGTCTGAATTAGTGGGGCTGGTAGACACGGGGGGAGGTTAGATGTCAAACATAGCAAAGAAAGATCCTCAGGCCTAACATATGTTAGGAGGAGTAGAAAAGTACTTCAGGTGGTGTTACAGATAGTATTCTACAAAGATGACCAACTCAGGACCTCATATCCCCCAAGATTTTTTCTGCAATATGATCTTTCCACTCCCCCATGACAAGACAGGGTTTATCACCCCATCCCCTTTATCCCAGCCTAACCCTGTGACTACTTTGACCAATACAGTACAGCAGAGGTAACGCCAGTTCTGTAAGCAGCCCTTAATGGACCTGGAATGCTCACTCTTGGGGTGCTCCCACTCAGAACCCAGCTCCTTGCCGTGAGAAGCCCAAGCCACCTGGAGAGACCGTGCGGAGGTGGTCTGGCAGCTGAGGTCCCATCCAACAACCTGCAACAGTAGCTGGCCATTTGGAAGCCATTTTGGACACCAGTCGAGCAGAGCCTTCAGGCCATCTTTGTAGAAGCCAGCATCTGCCTGCAACCACAGGTATGTAAGAAGAGAAAGCAAGAACTACCCAGGCTGAGCCCAATCAACCCACTGAACTATGGGAGACAATAATAAATTGTTTGAAGCCACTAAGTTGAGAGGTATTTGCTACACATTAGATGACCAGACACATGGTTCTGAAAAATATGAAGAACATACTATTCCCTTGTGAATACAAAGGAAGGAAATTTACATTCACATTTGTAGATGTGAAGAAACTTGAAATTTCTCACAAGTGATCAGAGTTGGCTACACGGGGAAAGGAAAGAAGGGAGATTTTTCACGTATAAGTTTTTATGGTTTTTGTTTTTTAAAAACATGTGACTGTACACCTATTTAAAACAAATCTTTTAAGTGGCTCTGGATTTAGAAAAGTCAGGGAAGTGGGAGGAGCTGGTTTTGAGGATTTCGTTTATCACAGCCGTTTAAGTGACTAAACTAGGAGGCACCCGAGTGAAAATCTGGCCAGCAGGCAGAGGGTGAGCTCGAGAGGCGGGAAAGATAGATAAGCCAGTGCCAGTGTACTAACAAATCTGATAGTAAAGAGCGGAGCTAACCCAAGGTTCTCAGGGCACAGAGGAGGAGCAGAGACAGTTTTCCCCTTCCTAAGCTGGGCCCTTGGAGAACATGCAGCAGATGACTTTCCATTTCCAGTTGCATGAAATTTGGAGTAATGATTCTCGTGGCTTTTCCTCCTTTAATGTTTGTGGTCCCATATGATTACCAGGAATACCAAGGACAGTATCTATTGGCTGAGCTTTCTCTTGTGCTCCTCCACACCCTGTGCACCTGCTTGTCTCCTCACAAATGTACAAAAGGCATGTCATGCTAGTGAGTCTCCTAACACCATGGCTATTAGGACTTTGATGAGTCGGAGTTCATCCCTTCCCAGCATCTCCTGTGTTTAATTTTTCCTCCATTTAAGATATTTTGCATTGCTTACCAGCTCTCAAAAATTAGAAAACCTAAATACAATTTTGTCTCCCTATGGAGCCTGCCAACACTTTACTATGTAATGATCAAAATGGGTTGAACCTGACCTTCCCAAAGGCCAAGGTTGAGCAGTGGGAGCTCCGAAGCCAGGTCTTGCACAAGTAACCCAGTACTGCCCGTACTGCCTCTACTGAGAAGTCCGGATATAACTGTTAGTGTGCTTGATACTAACACTATTTTTATGTTTTCTTAAGGAATGAATATGCAATTGGGAGAAATACAGCAAAATTATGAAACCTGTTTCAAAACTAAAAATATTAAGCCTTACTTTATTTTAGTTTTCAAGAATCATAAATAGAACTATATGCTGTCAGACTGTTCATGACAAACCTGTGTGATGCTGTGCTATTATTTTTGTAGTGCATTGCACACAAGTATTTCCCTTGTGAATTAGACATTTTTCTTACAGTATTTGCATTGGTGGCTCTAGCCAGAGACTGGCTCATAAAGACGGGTGCCATTATAAGTTCTTCTTCCGTTCATTATACTCATAATCTTGAAACAAAATCTATTTATGTCCTTTCATATGCCACTTACTATTATCATCTTGGAAATTTCTTTCTGTAAAGTCAGGTGTGCAAGTTTACCAGGACTTTTGGTACTTTGGACACTTTTGAAAAAAAAAATTATTTGTGATCAAATGCTCAAGAAGACAGAGGAAGAGGCCAGTAAGAGACCTAACTTGACCAGTAGACAGCTAGAAAGGCATGCCAGTCTTGTCCCAGCATCCCTGCTCTGCTTACGGAAGCCTTACACAGATCAAACAAAACCTCCTCCTAGAAGCCTTTTCTGTTCTTCCCATTTGGAATTAATCCTTCCTCGCTCAGTTAACTGTAAGGGCTTACCTACAACTATGAATCTACTTTTACCACCTCTCCTATAACAGTCTGTCTGAATATCTGTCTTATATTTGAATTAAATGTTTACATAGAAGACCTATGTGAGGTTACAAAGTCCTTGAGGACAGAAGGGACCCATCTTTGCATTCCCGTCTAATGTCTACAGCAGTGCCTAGCACATAGTAGATGCTAAGTTAATGAATGCACACATGAGTGACTGCTGGATGAACAAGTGAATAAACAAAATCATGATTAGCTAAACACTGCCATCCTAAGTAGAAGAAAGCAAGACAGAGGTCTTAGCAGATGCAGAGGTCGCAGGAAAATACATTACCCCAAGGGTGAGGGGAGGCTATAAATGGACTCCAGATGGTGGCATGTTCAGATCAGCAGAGAAGGAAGATGATTTTAGCATCAGTATGTGAAGTGGTTCAGAATAGGGAGATGCGGAAAGCTGGGCAGCCGGCAAAGCAGGTTACAGGATCCCGGGCATGAAGTATTAAAATGATAATCCATAAAATTGAGTTGATGGAAACTTTGGTGTTTTCCTTATGCTATTTGCATGGGTGCATTCTGTGCACAGTGTCTGTGCTAATTAAACGAGCTGATGTTTGTAAAGCTGTTTGCACACTTTAAAGTTCTGCGTAGGAAACACTGCCTTTCTGTGGGGGTAGAAGAGGAGGGACAGATGAAATGACGTCTTGGAGAAAGCAGAGCCTGGTCTAGGATGACAGAAGGGAGCCAGAAAGGAAACTGTGTGTCGAAGACCGTGCCCAACCACAAGACAAAGACTGTTGAGAATATGTTGCTTCCTGCTTGTGAATATTAAGCATTTGTAGCATTGATCCAAGCCAACTACAGAATAAGCCATAAGAAAATCTGCTTTAGAGGTTTCTGGCGACATTGTATGAGCTCAAATTGGCTTCTAAAGATATAGATGTGGGGGCGCCTCGGTGGCTCAGTCGGTTAAGCCTCTGACTTTGGCTCAGGTCATGATCTTGTGGTTTACAGGTTCAAGCCCCGTGTTGGGTCTGTGCTGACATCTCAGAACCTGGAGCCTGCTTCAGATTCTGTGTCTCCCTCTCTCTCTGCCCTTCCCCCCTCACGCTCTGTCTCTCTCCTTCAAAGATAAATAAACATCCAAAAAAAATTAAAGATATAGATGTGGGGCTAAAAACTAGGAAGAGCTAGGGTTTCCTGCAGGAGCAAAAATGTCTCCAAAGTTCTTAAACACAAAGAAGGTCCTTAGCTTGAAGATGATAACAGCACTCAAGGGACAGTAAGGTAGCTGTTTTCAAATATTTTGTGTGTGTAGAAGAGAAATTGGGTGCATTCTATACATACCTAAGACCAAAGAGGGAAAGAAGTTTCTTCTTATAATAAAGTCTCTTCTGTCCATTTAAAGTCCTTTCGAACATGAAATATTCCTTATCTTTGCAAAATGGGAAGGTGAGACCAGACTTCATGGGATTTCGTTTCACCAGATGATTAGACTCAATGACCTGTAATGTTCCTTCCAACCCAAAGACTCAGTTATTTCACTGGCTGGTGTGCATACTGAAGCAGTTGTAGGGCAGCAATTCTCCAAGTGTGATCTGGAGACCTCTGGGCCCCCACAAGACCCTTTTTGGGGATTCCACAAGGTTGAAACTATTATCTTAATAATTCTAAAATGTTATTTGCCCTTTTTGTTGTTATTCTACATGAGTATACGTTGGTATTTTCCAGAGCCTACAGACATGATGTTGCAACCAACAGAATGCAGGAGCAGATATGAGAATCTAGCCACTTCTATTAAGCGAGACATTAAAGAAATTAACAAACATGTAAACAAGTGCCACTCTTCTCACTAAATCTTGTTTGTTCTGAAAAGTTATTTTTCATCAAACCCATCATAATATATAATCAGTTTATTATTAAATGAATTAATATTTTAAAATTTGGCTGTTTTGGGGCACCTGGCTGGCTCAGTGGGTTAAGCGTCTGACTCTTGACTTCAGCTCAGGTCATGGTCTCAGGTTCCTGAGCTTGAGCTCTGGTAGCACAGAGCCTGCTTAGGATTCTGTCTTCCTCCCTCTCTCTCTCTGCCCCCGCTCCTCCACTGGCACTCTCTCTTTCTCTACATGGATAAATTAAAAAAAAAAAAAAAAAAAAAAAATATATATATATATATATATATTTAAAATGTTGCTGCTTTGAGTTTTAGTATAGTAAGTATCCATAGATATAACCCATATAAACAAAAGCTCTTAGGGTCCTCAATAATTTAAGAGTGCAAAGGGATCCTAAAACCAAAAAACCTGAGGACTGCTATTATGGTGCATGGTCAGACAAGGATTTATCTTTAATATTAGGAAAGGAGGAAGATGTGAACAGCTTTCTGCTTTGCCCACTGCCCAAGTACGTTGATTAAGAGCACTTTTATCCTGACACAGAGAGTGATTCCCTCAAAGGCAGCTATGGTAGGGACCTGGATGCTGAAACGGGAAGACCCATGCTTTGGAATCAGATGTGCCTGACTCTAAACCCAGATTTTTCTATCCTCTAGTTATGTGGCCTTAAATTACTTGGCCTCTTTCAGTATCTATGTTTCGTGCTGTGTAATACTTATAACACCAGGTTGTTGGAAAGATTAGACAAGATACATAAAGAATCTAACACAACGTAGTGCCTCTTAAATTGTAGCTCTCCATGTGGCTGGAGGTGCGATCCCCACAGAACTCCAGGGAGACTGCATGATGTGATGAACAAACAATGGTCTAGTTAGGATTTTCCCCAACATTCCCCACATATTTCCTCTCTTGGCAAACTCTAAAGCTTTTAGATTGGTTATTCCTGAAGCAACTTCTTTACTGCCAGCCATCAAAATATAACTTCCTCATCCTTTATATTCTGAATACAGGTGTGGGATAGTAGAATAAACATTGAACATGGACTTTAAAACCCAGGTCATGTCCCACATTGATTGATCAATTGATTAGCTCTGTGATCACTGATTGGTTGATTAGCTCTGTGAACTTAGCCAAGCACTTCACCTCTTTGAGCCTGTTTCCTCATCTATAAAAAAGCGATAATAAAACCAATTATAATGTATATAATAGTTACAACCAATCTGTGGGGTGGTTATAAAGGCTAAAGTAAAGAATGCTTTTAAAAACATCTTGTAAATTGTCTGCTGTCATTAATAAATCTCATCTATTCTGTGTTCAAAATTGGTCTAGCCTAAAAAATTCCACGATGAATATTTAATTCAAATCATCTCCACACACACACACACACACACACACACACACACATTTGTTGGATATTAACATGAAATTTACACTTATTTTTACAAGCACACAAATGTTGTGAATGTGTTCTGGGCAACCCCCCAAATTTGTTTTTCTATTCTAAAGCTTTACGTCAAACCCAGATAAAGAGAAACTCGGAGGCAAATCAATCTTTACTTTTAAATAAACCTACTTAAAACAGGTAATATTGGTAAGAGAAACAAAAAAGTAATTCCTAAAAAATTAAAATGTGATGCTCCTCTGATTCTCTGCCTATGACCTGATCCCTTGGGAGGGAAAGGACAGCTTTGAGACACTGAAGAGTTAATAATTCATAACTGCTATTAGTGGAGCTGCTGGCTAAATCCTAACAGGTGCTGTTTTATGTCTATTGATTTAGAAGTAGGGAAAGCTGTTAGTCATAAAGTTTCTGTTTACTCCTGGTGAAATGTCAGGGCTGAGAGAATCCGACTCAATTTTCCAGTCCATTCAAGACCAGCCAGTTTTGGTCACAGTCTACTAGAGTATCTGCATATTTGTTACCCTTGACTCCTCTTTGGCTGTGAAATTCCTAAGGACTGATGTCAGTCCTTCTGAATATCAGGTAAATTCCCCATTCCTTATTGTAGTGCTCTGTGCATGGTGGACATCGTGTGGAACTGTGATTTTATAATTCCAGATTAAAACTGATAATGTCTCACTTTTCAAATAGGTAGATTTGAAACATTCTTTTAGATGCCGTTCACAATGATAGCAAAATTTCGTATTTATTTACGCAGGACACTCAGAGGGGCAATAAGCCTTAATGTTTGTGGAGTTTTCATAATTATTCCCAAGATATGTGAACAAGGTGATTTTTAGATCTCTGTTTATGATGTAGACATTAGAAGAGACCATGAAATCCAGAGTCCATGAAATCATAGGAAAGATTTGGAAGCATTGGGTGTTCTATCTTCATAACTCACTTATCAACTTTCCTTTTGGTTTCTAATTCAGGAGTCCTAGACGAGCGCCAGGGTAGTATGGTGGTCTCTGGGGAGAGGCTGGCTGGATTCAAATCCTCCCACTGCCTTTGCCAGTCCCAAGAAGTTCCACGGGCCACATCTTTGGCCTCAGTTTCCTCATTTGTAAAATGAGGATACACACAGGACCTGCCTCATTAGACCCGTGTGGAGGACAAGCAAGTTATTTTGTGTACATAGATTGGTGCTGGCACAGTCAGGAGGACAGATGTGTCAGAGATTATCCTTAGTGTTCTTTTCAATCAGAGGTCTATAGGCTTTAGAACAGCAGGGAACCTCCTGAAATTATATGAAAAATGTCATGCACTTTTCTGATGAAAGAGACATAGGCTTCATCAGATTTTCAAAGTAGGTCATCTAGTAACGGCATCTCTAAAGCCTATGGCATTTGGATTAGAGTCTGACTTCTGAAACGTGAGCATGTATAGAGAGAGCAAAAACAGAGATGTAAACTACCCGTTTACACAAGAGGCATCAACTACGATTGAAAGGCTTGCTCCTTCTCTTAGTGAGCACCTAATTAGGACAGATTGGTGCCCCTCCACCCCTAAAACATATAAACCTGAAAACAAACAAAGGTTCACACACCATGGGGGCCTGTGTGACGCGGACCAACAGCTCCTGGCACAGAGATTTTTTGAAGGGATTGGAGGCGGTTTGGAAAGGGGCAAAACAAATGGAAATCCATCACATCTGTTTATGCTCGACTCCTAAAAATACCCTGCAGACGTGACAATCATCACAGGATCAGATAGGAAGAGGTAAATGCTAGAGGAGAAAATGCCGGGAGAAGGCATTTGCAGGAGACAACTTTACTTTCTGTTCTGGTTTTGCATTTGTCTTCCTGAGGCAGCACAGATCCTCCATGAAAAGAAAAAGACAGATGGGATGACAGAATTTTGTGGCTGTGTTTTCTGGAGCATTTACTGGAGCATTTACGACTCCTCATAGTTACCATTGGATGTGTATTTAGGATAATTTCCTGCCATGACAACAGGTAATCCTCATAAAATTTCAATCTCTAACGAGAGGGCAGACATGTTGCTTTCCTACCTTTTCTGCCTTTCAGTTTGCATATTAATAACCTTGAATAACTCGTTCTAAATAATTGAAGCTGCCTTGCTTGAAATCTCCTTTATTATTGTTAGTTAAAAAATGATGAATTCATTCTTCTCTCTGGAAAATTTCGACAACTTCCTGGAAGGGGTCTTACTGCTTCAAGATCACATTTTTGGTTCATATTAGATATCTCTGGAATCAAACCAGAGATGATGCTGGTTTTGCCTTAAGAAACATATCATCCCTTAAAAAAAAAAAGAAACATATCAACCCTTGATGTTCTTTTCTTTTTTTTTTTTTTTTTTCTGGTTTAATCACAGACCATGTCCAGGCATCAGACAATCAGTTTGTAGACTACCAATCCTGTGCTCAGCACCATGCCAGCTACATATGTGGATGGCAGCATCCATTCCCTTAAGGGGCTCAGCAACTAACTGGGAGAGTGAAAACAGTCACATGTGAAGAAAGAGGAAACTATTCAATAGCCACTAAGCCCCACTGTATTCTGCTGTAGAGATGGAAAGATGAATCAGAAAGGGTTCATGCCCTCTGTAGCAGCGGTATTCTTACTAGGATCTCTTTTGGGGGTAAAGGTTTATATGATTTCTAGAAATTCAAAGGACACCAATGAGAGTTGGCATAGTTAAGACATCATTGCCCCCTTCCCCACTCGTGCTCTGTCTCTCTCTCTTTCAAAAATAAATAAACATTGAAAAAAAATTTTTTTAATTTTTTTTTTAATGTTTATTTATTTTTGAGACAGAGAGAGACAGAGCACGAACGGGGGAGGGTCAGAGAGAGAGGGAGACACAGAATCGGAAGCAGGCTCCAGGCTCTGAGCCATCAGCCCAGAGCCCGACGCGGGGCTCGAACCCACGGACCGCGAGATCGTGACCTGAGCTGAAGTCGGATGCTTAACTGACTGAGCCACCCAGGCACCCCTAAAAAAATTTTTTTTAAAGTGGGGGTGGGCACTTGGGTGACTCAGTTGGTTGAGCATCTGATTTTGGCTCGGGTCATGATCTCGTGGTTTGTGGGTTCAAGTCCCACATGGGGCTCTGTGCTGACAGCTTAGAGCCTAGAGCCTGCTTCAGATTCTGTGTCTCCCTCACTCTCTGCTCCTTCACCACTCATGCTCTCTCTCGCTCTCTCTCTCCCTCCCTCTTTCTCTCTCTCTCAGAAACAAATAGACATTAAAATTTTTTTTAAAACAGACATCATTGCTAAGGTACACTGTGAAGGATGAGAAGGATGATAAGGGCAAGCAATGGGAAGGAAAAAAAGAACAGGCAGGGGCACCTGGGTGGCTCAGTCAGTTGGGCATCCAACTCTTGATTTTGGCTCAGGTCATAATCTCATGGTTGGGGATGGAGCCCCACGTTGGGCTCTGTGCTGAGCATGAAGCCTGCTTAGGATTCTCTCTCTCTCTCTCTTTCTCTCTCTCTCTCTCTCTGCCCCCCTGCCCCGCTTACACACACACACTATCTCTCAAAATAAATTAAACCTAAAAAAAAACAACAACAACCCAGGCAAATAGAAATGATGAACATTGCATGATGCACAATGCCAGGGGCTATCATTTAGGTAATAATCAATGTGAACAATGCCCTTGGGTCCAAAAGTGTACATGCTGTACGACCATACCCATTGGCCCTGGAAATGATCATGGCTTGCTCGTGATAAGTGGAAAAAGCAAAACATGTTGAGTAGTGAAACACGCAAGTATGCTGGGATGTGTGTGGCAGCAGATTGCAGAGAGCAGCAGAAGTCAGGCAGAGGACATTGGATGGTGCACTGTAAGCCATAGGGAGGATGGCAGGTTTCTGAGTTGGGGAGGGACCTGGTGGGAGCATGTTCAGGGACGGTTAGCCAAGAAATAGGAGGCAGAGTGGCCTGGAATATGGAGAATTAGCATCATGGAGGCCAGCTTGGAGGTATCATAGTGACACTGGGTGAGGTGATGACTCACAATCTAAGCATGAAGAGAGAGGAAAAGAGCAGTTGGACATATCGAAACAAAACCTAAAAGAATGATGATATGGGAATGGGAGATGAGAGAGAGAAGATTCGGGGAAAGAGGACACCTGCTTTTGATGAGCTGTCCAAAGCAGTTTTGGTGCCCAATGCCCTTCTCTAGAATAAGATAATGCCAACTCTTCAGTCTAATAAATTGCCTTCCCATTACAAAAGCAAAACAAGAAACAAGAATATTTTTATCTTCTAGGAAGCACATTCTGGGAAACCAAACAAGGGATTTTGTGTGTCATAGTTCATTGCTAACTCTGTTTGCATCAAGGCCAACCTAATTTCCCAACAGGTTGCTAGGAGAAATTATCTTACAGAACATGTTTAAACTAAAGACAGGATTAAGGCTCTCATCATTTTACAGAATGACCTACTTCAAAGGAAGTCCATTTAAATGTAATGGGTGGATTTACACAAGTTAGTAGGTTTACTCAGAGCCTATTTGGAATCTTCTCTTTATTTAATACTTTCATCAGATCATAGGGGAGGCTTTTCTAGATAATTAGATGGAAAATAATAGAGTACCACACACTTTTGTAATTTCCTTTTTACTGGTAAATGCGCAGAAGGTAAATAAGTTGTCTGAGATGCGTGGAGTGAGTCAGCCACAACCCTTTAAAACTGTGGTTCTGGCCTAGAGTCCTGTGCTGATGACCACGGAGCACTGACTGCTGCTTCAACACTGAGATGGTAGAGCCCTGAATGTTTCATGGAAATCCCTTAAGCCAGAAATGTTTCTCAGGATTCATCACTAACACAAAAAACTCACAAAAGATCCAACGACGACAACAACGACAAAACCCAGCTTCTATGACAAAACAGTTCCAAAAGGAGCAAAGATGAGTGATCTCACTGGCAAAACACCTGAGAAGCATAGTCAGGTGAGGCTTTGCCAATGCACTCATCAACAGCCTTATCTCAGAGCCATCCTTAGTCCAAAACTATGGGGTTGGGTGCAAATCGTTTGCAGAAGGTTAAGGGAGCCCAGAATGCTGCAAGTTACTTAACGTGGAGTTTCCTTAGCATTGTCCCGAGTAGTGCTCAGGAGACCTAAACCTTCTGACATACCTTCCATCAACCCATAAGTAAAAGAGAAACAACCTTAGGGTTGGTGGTTTATCGGAAGCTTTACTGTTCACCGAGGGTGGCTTGCCTTGTTCCTAAGAAGTGTGCTTCTGTCACAGTCTCTTGAACTCCTATTCAGAATCAACCTCCCCACCCGCTATGGATGAACCAAACTGCACGGCAGTTATCGAGGCCGTCCATAGGGAAATACGTGGCTTAGCTATAAGACGATCTATTAAAATCTTACAACGCTGATGCAAACATACCTACCAAACATACAGATATGATGCAAGAGCGCAAGCTAATAAAAGCCAATAAGCATCGAAAGGATTGGGCTTTTGTGTTTACGGAAGAAAAAAACTCAGGGTGGTTGACCTGAGGTAAAGGCATGTACACTGCAAAGGCAGGACTGGAGAGCACCCCTCCCTGCAAGGGGAGGCTCCAAGAGTTCACCAGTGGGTAGACTACCTATCCTGGGAAGAACCCAATGCAGTGTGTCAGCTCATTAAATTAGAAACTGCAGCAGCAGCTTTAAATATGGAGGTTTCATACGCACACACAGGTAGCCAGAAAGCAGGCTGTCTTGAGTTCTGCTAAACTAAATCACACTCTGAATCACACCCTGAAATAAGACTTCTAGGGCATGGAATTTACTTGGGAGATTCACTCCCCAGTGAATAGTGGAGTAAAAGAATGGAGAACTTCAACAGCGACAGGAAGGGAGCCAATAAAAGGTGCATTATCAGGAAAGATTAAGGGAACTTAATCCTGCTGGAGAACTCTGGCAGCCAATGTAGAGTTGTTGGAGTTATCCCATTTAAGGATGAGGGAGCTGGGGTATTTATACTCCCATTCCCATCAGTCATCGGGCATCAATTCTCTGGCACTGCTAGTGTCCGCTGAGCACTGATAGAGAAGGTTTCGGGCACCAAAATCAATCTTCCACACACAGAGATGTGGTGCAGGCGCTTTAAAGTCTGGCTGGTGTGTGTCACAGGGACAAAGCCTGAGGGAACATAGGTGGGGGATGGACAGGATCCGCTACAGAGGTCTTCCTCAGAAAATCCCCCACATATTAGGCCAGGAGACAGAGTTTTTAGGCAAATATGCTCTTTTCCCCCAAAGTACATTTTTTTTTTCCTCCACTTACTTCAAACAGATGCCCATCTCCCATTTTCTGAAGTTGCGTGGCTGAAAAGAGGCAAAGATCCAAAGGAGCAAGCGTGTATTAGTTTGTTAAGGCCACCATAACAAAGTGTCACAGACTGGATGGCTAACACTACAGAAATCTATTTTCTCACAGATCTGGAGGCTAGAAGTCCAAGAACAAGGTGTCAGCAGGCTTGGCTTCTCCTGAGGCCTCTCTCCTTGGCTTATAGATGGCTGTTTTCTCCGTGTCTTCAGAGGATCCTTTCCCTGTGCCAGTGCATCCCCAGTATCCCTTTGCATGTCCAAATTTCCTCTTTTTATAAGGACACCAGCCGGATTGGATCAGGTCCCACCCATTGGATCTCATTTAGTCTTAAGTATCTCTTCAAAGCCCCAATCTCCAGATACAATCACACTCTGAAGTCCTGGGGGCTAGGGCTTTGTGTATGAATTTGGGGGAAGAAAAGCCAGAACAGAGAGTAATTAACACATTCATCCTTTAGATTGGTGCATATTTCTGTTAAGAAAGAAAATAGCGTTAACTAGGTTCAAGCAAACTATCAGAGTTAACAAAAGTGTATGTGGGACTTCAAGTTTTGTCTTGGGTTGGAAGACACCTTTTACAAGTTCCTCTAGATCTTAACCCACGATGTTAGGACCACTTGCAATGGTACCCCTAATGTTTAGTAAATACTTGTTTTCAATCCTAAGTACAATTTGTGAAACTTACGCGACAACAGTGGGACCCGACCTCTATCAGGGGTCTCTATTCAGCAGGTGCTGTCCTAAGCAGTCTATACCTCTTAAATGATTCTTGTATGGTACGTACTGACTGCCATCTCAAAAATGAGAAAACAAGCTTAAAGAGGCAAAGTCACTGTATTTTTAGTTCTTTATTAAAGCAACTGAACCAATCTCCTAGCTAATAGAATACAAAGACAATCTTCACCTGTACTGCAAATTTTATATTACTTCCGTGAATATTTGAAAGGCTAACTTTTTTTTTTTAATTTTTTTTTTCAACGTTTTTTTTTTATTTATTTTTGGGACAGAGAGAGACAGAGCATGAACGGGGGAGGGGCAGAGAGAGAGGGAGACACAGAATCGGAAACAGGCTCCAGGCTCCGAGCCATCAGCCCAGAGCCTGACGCGGGGCTCGAACTCACGGACCGCGAGATCGTGACCTGGCTGAAGTCGGACGCTTGAAAGGCTAACTTTTAAGCACTGAGCTCAGGCTTGGGGGAAGGTGGGAAGGTAGGATAATTAGTAAGACCTTGAACTTGTCCCAAGAGGTTGACTGCGCTAGAGAAAGATGGGAGACAATGTGCTAGGCAAGAGGGAGATAGAACACAACCCAGTGAAGGTACAAAGCCTCATGAGGACTCAGGCCAAGAGGACATCAGTCCTGGCCAAGAGGACACAAGAAAGCTTAAGGGTGCAGTTGAAATTGTGCTGAATATCTTGCAGTATGGAGCACTGAATTGGGCAGGGTCACCTACTCTTTCTCCACTCTTCCACAGCATGAGTTCAGAAAGTTGAACAGAGGACGAGAGCTCAGAGTCCAGGAGCACTTCCACGCAGAAGGCTGCTACTGGGGAGCAAGCATGTTCAGTCAACACACTGTGCTGTGGGAGCCCGTGTAGCAGGGGTGCAGGATGGCAGCACTCGGGGTCAGCATGAGCTGCAGGGGTCTGCTGTCGGCATGCAGGCTGCCGTTATAAAATTAAGTACCAACGTTTTAAGAGTGGGAGACTTCTTTTTTTAAAAATTTTAATGTTTATTTATTTTTGAGAGACAGAGAGAGAGACAGAGCATGAGCAGGGGAGGGGTAGAGAGAGGGAGACACAGAATCCGAAGCGGGCTCCAGGCTCCAAGCTGTCAGCACAGAGCCCTACGTGGGGCTCAAACTCATGAACCATGAGATCATGACCTGAGCCCAAGTCGGATGCTTAAATGACTGAGCCACCCAGGCGCCCCTAAAAGCGGGAGACTTCTTGATTGTACTCCAGCTTCCTGGCTGCCCTGGACAAATCAAATGGACCTGACCACCCTAGCCTGCACACCTGCCTGACTCTCTTTCCCCAGGTCGTGCTCTCTCCATTTATTCACAGCCCTGTCCCTCCCTGCCATCCTGTACCAGGTCACCTCATTTCTCTCAGTTGCCTGCCTGGTCCTTGTGGCAGCTGGGCAGTCACTTGACTGAGAATCATGGTGATTAAGAGGACTAAAACAGTTCACAGGATCTGTGTTTGGACTTGGCTCTACAGTTTTACCAGCATTTTACTAGTGTGTGAGTCTCCTCTCTATACTGCAGTTTCCTTACGGCTACATTGCTGTAACAGTATACTCAAATCTACAGCAACCACTTACTACGCCTAGTTTGCTTAGCACAGCACCTGACCCACAGAAAGCTGTCAATAGAGGTCAGCTCTTATTATTGTTACTGTTGTTCCAGGGTTTTGTCAGTGTGTAAATTTGTCTTTGGAAAATTACCTCCGCAGAGAAAAATGCTCATGTCGGGGGCATATGTAAACGATTATTTTTGCATTGTTCTCAAAGCAGTTCTGCAACCTCCACTCAGCCTGGCCAGTTTTTGAACGTGTGTCACTGTTCACAAAAGGCACCGGGAAAATAGTCTAGAAAAATGCTTCAATGACCAAGGAATCAGTGACATCTTTTTAGTAGATCAGGTATAAATATTTTTCTTAAAAAAATCAATCTCTATTGTAATAAGGATTTATGACATACCCACGTTAAATCGAAACAAACAAAACTCTATTCTAAAAGATTAGGTTGTAGACCTCAAAATGACCTTTCACAATAAGACTTTAGACAGGATTAACACAGGATCACAGGAAAGAAGTATTAACACTTCTACTATTTACATACATGAAATGTATATATATTCATAATCATTCCTCAGCTAACAATAACCTGAGTTTACATTCCTTGAATAGACAGGGACTGACTACGTGAAAATGGGAGGAGGGTGATAAGGTGTCAGTTCCCAGATGAACCCACAAGGCATTTCCGGTTTGCTCTGAGTAAAGCCTGCATGAGATGATGGAGACTGGTCTCCCCTGAGAAGTTGCATGACCACAAAGTGGTACCCGGAATGGTACCTCCTCTATTCCTTTCCCTGTAATGCAGAGGCTGAAAACAGGGACCAGACCACCCGGTCCCAAATTCTACCCATGAGCAAGTCACTAAATTTATTGAACCTCAGTTTCTCATCTGAGGGAAGCATTCAATTAATGCCTCTTACATGGGGTTGTCGTAAGCGTAACACATATGCAAAGGATATGTGCATATGACATATGCAAGCACTTAATAATGTTAGCCTATTGTTAATGTCAGTCTATCACCCCTTTAAACAAAATGTCAGGAATGTTCATGTTCACCAAAGTGGAAGACATTCTGGGTCTCTATTTCTCTCTTGAGTTCACAGTCACCTTTGTGCCTGGAAAGGAGAAGACACGCTTGTTTTTCCTCCTACAGGGAAATGCAGATTTGTGAAGGTGAAGAGGTTACATAGGTTACTGGCTTGGTGGGTCCAATGCAGGAAAAACAGTAAAAAAGAGGACAGAGTTACAGAGCTGAGACAGCGACAATGATGGCTGTTCTGGGCAGAAAGAGAAAACAGAGGACACCCAACGACCAGGTTGGTCTTTCCCTTCATTCCAACACAACACTGAAAACGTAACAGTAGTTGTTACTGGGCACCCAAGCCTCCATGGGGAGTGAGTTACGATGAATATTTTTTGTATTGTTTTGAATTGTTGAGCTAACATTTATTTATAGGGAAGTATGCAGTCAGACTAACCTTTCCGTATCTCATCCAACAGTACACTCTCCCATCAGGTACAGTTAACCATGCTAAGGGCAATTTCCCATGACTTAGAGAAACATTAACATGACATTCTTCCTCCATAAACAACTTTCAATATTTCAATATTCTAGATTTATA
Organism: Panthera tigris; assembly: GCF_018350195.1. Classification (NCBI taxonomy): domain Eukaryota; kingdom Metazoa; phylum Chordata; class Mammalia; order Carnivora; family Felidae; genus Panthera; species Panthera tigris. The sequence goes on from NC_056661.1 coordinate 113,631,525, forward strand.
TCAGACATGAGAATAATAGGCCCATGGAGACTTTGACTATTAAATTTTTTCCCCTAAGTCTACTTGGAGAGCTCCCTCCCTGTCACAGGCAGGATGTACAGGCCCTGGAGTGAAATCCTGATGGGCCCCCAACAGACAAGCATTCTTAGCTAATGATTCTTCTCACCTCTCTCTTGACCCCTAGGCTCCTGGGCAATTCTGTGGGTGAATTTTATGACTGACACTAATTTATACAGGCTTAAAAAGGGTCCTTTGCTGCCTTACAGCCTCTCCTCAGGAGAGTAAAACATAGGAGCTGTGGCAAGAAAGTAAAGACTTGAGTAAAATGCAAGGGAGGGGCACCTGGGGAAATCTGACTTGGAACAAACGGATTGTCGTGGATAAGCACACTATTACTGGACTGAATTAAGATGTCAGCCGCATCGGAGTACGGACTGTCCTTCCAGCACCTGGAAAATAGCTGGGGAGGCAGGAACGAAAGAGAACCTAAGACGCTTGCTGGGCACGACAGGGTAGGCGCCTCAAGAGACAACAGTTAGCAGCTAAAAGCAAGTGGACCAGGGTGGAGGTGAGGAGCAGGCCTCCTTGACACCATTTACCTTTTCCTGCCGGTATCTGAAATAGCACTGATGATTGTTGTGCTTGAATCAACAGTGCTTAATTGGCCTATTCATCTAGAAATGACCATTCTGAGGTTTTGAGGACTTTATACTTTTGTCCTACGTTCCCTTCACATGAGGTGCAGGCATGGGCTTAGCTATTACCTAGACTGCCTCCTGTCCAGCGTGGGGCTTCATGGAGGGAATATCCCTAGGGCTTAAGCCAGGATGTCTGAGAAAGGTTCAGGGAAGCCCTTTATCCAGTTCTGCTGGAAGACAGAGACTGAATTCATGCCACTTGCCACAACCTCGGAAAACTCTTGAGCATTTGCATTTGCTTATGAAACATGGTCTTGATCAAATGAAAAACAATGTGAACCCTGCCCACGGGTTATTTATCCCAGCAGCAAATGCTCAGAGTCTGAGATTCTATTACCGTGGAAGCCCCAGTAGACCTGAGGCTCTTTTTCTCTGAATTTAAATAAGTGCAGTGCCTTTGCATTTGTCCTCAGAGGTCATATTTTTGAATGACAGAATCATTTAGAGGCTCTGCTCTGGGCCCTCTGTAAGAGGGGAGGTTATGCTAACTGATGAGGTTCAGCTCCCTAAGCCAAGGGTCAGCAAACTACAGCCAAGGGACCACGTCCAGCCTGCCACTTAGTTTTTTAAATAAAGTTTTACTAGAATTCAGCCATGCCCATTCATTATGGATCATTGATGGCTGTTTTCACACTACAACAACAAAGTTGAATAGTTGCAGCAGAGACCATGTGGCCAGCACAGCTTAGGTTATTTTCTACATGGGTCTCTATACAGAAAAAGTTTGCTGACCCCTGCCTTGTGGCATGGCCCCTTTTCCAGACTTCACTGGAATGCTTGGTAGAGGGCAAGATGGAGGAGGACGCATGACTTAAGCAGGTCCCCTTTCCCCTCCCTGTGCTCAGGGACCTGCCTTCTTATATCTCTCCTCAGTCCTACCACAGGAATCATGAAGTTTTGTTCTTCTGTTATCTTTGACCCTCAGGTTCACAGAGGTGAGTGAATTATTCTCTTCAGACTATAGCACAACATCCTTGGTCTATGCCAGGTCCTTGCTAGCTTATTTTACTTTATTTCATTTAACCCCTTCATCTCCAACCCCCCCATTCTTCTTTCCCCTAGGCATGTCACTCTAAAGTGTTCGACATGCGTGTACTCTGATAAAATGTGTAATGTTGTTGGTTGCATGTTTGTGGGTTTTTTTAATGTGTATTTACTTTTGAGAGAGAGAGAGAGAGCTTGCCTGCACGTGGGAGTAGGGGAGGGGCAGAGACAGAGGGGGACAGAGGACCCAAAGTGGGCTCTGTGCTGACAGCAGCCAGCCTGATTTGGGGCTCAAACTCATGAACTGTGAGATCATGACCTGAGTGAAAGTCAGACGCTCAACGAACTGAGCTATCCAGGTGCCTCAAAGTGTTTGTGTTTTTAATGTGCATAAATGATAGTGTTCCGTAGATCTCATTTTACTTCATTCTTTTTCACTGAAAACCATTTTCATTCAACATCATATATTTAAGGTTCATCTATGACTCTTGTATACATCTAGTTCAATGTTTCTAGTTACATCTCAAACATTTTTGGGGGGAAAAGGACAGTAGATTCTTTTCTCAAAAGGTAGGGAACCTATGGTGTATGAGTTCTTCATAAAAGTTGTGACATAGCAGCCCCCCAGAGAAGATATAAATTTTTTAACTGTTTGTTTGTTTATTTATTTATTTAGAGACAGAGAAAGAGAGAGAGAAAGCACGAGCAGGGGAGGGGCAGAGAGAGAGGGAGACAGAATCCCAAGTAGGCTCCACACTGTCAGCACAGAGCCTGACATAGGGCTCAACCACACCAACTGTGAGATCATGACCTGAGCCAAAATCATGAGTCAGTGGCTTAACCAACTGAGCCACCCAGGTGCCCCAATACAATTTTTAAAAAGAGCTTGCCACACATAAAACACAATAAGATTTATAACAATCGGTAGGGTCCCTGAATTCTTTAAAAACATTGGTGTGAAACTTAGTTTTAAGGTAATATTTCTGGTAAGCATTCAGCATATTCTCTATTAAACACCACCCCCCAGCCCCCAATATATCCCTACAAGCTAATTTGTGGCCACTCATTTCCAACTATACATTGTCTGTATTGGGTTCTGAATGAAGGCAACCAAGGTGTGGGGTTCTCAGAAGATAGAAATTTAGGTAGGCCTATCCCTAAAGAGGCAAGAAAGAGCTAGAAAATATTAGTCCCCTGACAGCTGCTAGATCAGGTCCACTACACCCCAACCATGAGAATAACCTACCAGGACCTCAGTTCCTGCTTCTATTCCTATATCATGCACCATCAGGGGAGTAGATTTGGTTCACAAGCCTTCCCAACCCTTTGTGTCCCTAACCTCTCAGTAGGTGGAGAATGAAGAGCAGAGAATCTCTGAGATTTTCCAGATAAATGGTATTCAAACAATGATTTTGCATTAGATTCAAGGGAAGAATATTCAGCTTTGGGCAATCATCATTCCCACAGAATACTATAAATAGTTTCCTGGCCAAAGCTTTTAATCTTAGCTATCAAGTGCATTCATACTTTCACGTTGCTTTTTAAATCGTTAAAAAAAAAAAAAAAAAAAAAAAAAAAAAAAAAAAGGACGGTCTTTTGACATTTGATACTTTCCCAATATAAGAGTAGGCTATAAATGGTAGACTAAAACTGGGAACTTGCATGTACATTTACAGTAATGTTTGAATTATAATGATGTTAATGTTGTTAGTTTCCTGATAGAGTTCCAGAAGTCTTTTGTGAAGTACCTAATGGACCACTCAAATTACTACTCTTTACCTACCTCCCAAGTTTAGGGCATTCCTACTTTGCATGGAGAAGGGGCAGTGGCGAATTAAAACAGGGACCGATCTGCTGCGGGATGTGCTGGAGTAATTGATTTCACTGGTGCAGACGGGTGAGGCTCTGTGGATGATTGTGGCAAGGGACCATAGCACAGGGCTCAGCACAGATACAACTGTCTCCTAAGTTGCCCAATAGGGTCCAGACCAATGCCAATGGCAATTCTGATCATTAAAGAAGGGTTCTTGATGGACCATAATTCACTGTTTTTGTACCCAATCAATACCTCCTTCAACTCAATTTCCTAAACTTATAAATGGAATGGAGGACCTGTAGTTCAGCTCACGGCTGATTTTTTTTTTTTTTTTATCTGAACAATGTTTCTCCACTAAAAAGCACACACACACACACAAAGCAGTCTTGTCCAAACAAAATAACACAGGCCAAGTCTCTGCCTTTATATTTCTTTATGAATCTAACTTCTTTCCATACACATCTGCAGACAGATAAGCAATCTTCTGAATCTGCAATGAATAAAGATTAAGAAAACCTCTCTGACGTTTAATCAGGGAAGAGCTATACTCCTAGTTTATAGCTAAACAGATTATACACTAATTAAATTGGAGTGCCTATCAGGATTAAAGCAACAAGTGCCATAAAAGGAAAAGTCTAGAATGCATCAATGAGGAAGCTGTGAAAAATAAAATTATTTTAAAAGTATTTTTTAAGCATAAATAGTTACAACAATGAAGATTTTCACACAGGAGATGACTATCTTATTAATCTTAATTAGGCATCTTTTTTCTTTTTTTTTTTTAACCTTGAGCAAGAGGCTGCTTCAATCCCATGTAGCATCCAAGCACTTTTAAGCACTTCAGCAGTCAGTTATATGCACTTCTGCTCAGCTGCTAAGCAATCCTCCTTTTTTTCTGCCTCCATCCCCAACACACATTACAGAGTGTGAAAGTGCCTGACGATCTTCGTTCCACTATTTGTCATCTTCCCACCCACATTTGAAAGACACAAAATGTCAACTGTCACTTTTTTTTTAGAAAATCAAGAAAATTGTAATTTCCTTTTTATTTGAGAGAGAGAGAGAGAGAGCACATGAGCAGGAGAGAGGGGCAGTGGGAAAGAGAGAAAATCTTAAGCAGGCTCCATGCTCAGTGCAGAGCCCTATGTGGAGCTCAATCCCACAACCCCGGGCTCATGACCTGAGCTAAAATCAAGAGTTGGACTTTCAACCGACTGAGCCACTCAGGTTCCCCAGAAAATTATAACTTCTCATGTCAGCTTGGCCTAATGAACAACAGCTTCTTTAAAACTTAAATGATGGGCACAAGGGAAGTACCAAGTAGCATTTTTCTATATGAACAAACTACACATAGAACATGCTGAATTTTTTAATTAAAAAATACACAAGACCTATAATTATCTCAAAATAACAATTTTGATTTAAAAACTTCTAACTTATGAGTCAGAACTTTCATGAAGTTAAAGCCATAAATACATCAGCTCAACATTTTCACATTTGCTTTTTAAAATATACTTACTCTTAAGGGATACTAGCTGGTAAATTTTATACTCCAAGCTGGAGTAGGGCCCAAATGGCAGGAGAATTCAGAACCCATACTGAGTTTATAAGAATATTTCCTTTTAGTATTCCTTACTCAGATTCCTTGCTTGCAGATACGGTAATACAAAGGCTGTGGTTAGAAACAAGCTTTACATCAGAATAATGTAATGTGTTCTACTTCCCTTAGAAAGCAACATATTTAGTGCTATTAATATCCGAATAGTAAAGTGCCTTCAAAGTTTCTATAATGTAAGCTTCTAGAAGACAGGGACTCTTATCTGTTTGGCCACTAACATATCCTGAGAGATCAGTATAATGTTTGCATATGTTAAGTGCTCAATAAATGTTTATTGATTGAATAAATGCAGTTAAAAGATAGAGCTCAGCTGAATGTTTTAGGAGTCTGTATTTTGGAAGGGGGATAATGAAGTAGTTAGGATCAACTGTGTAAAGAGATGCCATTGGCTCCTAATAGATATTGATAGAGATGACAGGGTTTGACATTATTAATTTCCAAAAGGATTAGATTTTCCTTTTAAGTGTAACTGTCTCACAGAAATGCTGGCTGGGAAAGGAGAGATAATAGAAGCAAAAGCAGAAACATTTTATTTATTTATTTATTTATTTACTTACTTACTTATATTTTTTTATTAAAATTTTTTTTAACTTTATTTATTTACTTTGAGAGAGAGTGAGCACAACTGCAGGAGGGGCAGAGAGAAGGAGAGGCAGAATCCCAAGCAGCCTCCATGCCATCAGTGCACAGCCTGATTAGGGCCTCGAACCCATGAACCATGAGGTCATGACCTGAGCCAAGATCAAGAGTCAGACACTTAAGGGGGCACTTGGGTGGCTCAGTGGGTTAAGTGGCCAACCTCAGCTCAGGTCATGATCTCACAGTTTGTGGGTTTGAGCCCCATGTCAGGCTCTGTGCTGATGACTCAGAGCCTGGAACCTGCTTCGGATTCTGTGTCTTCCTCTCTCTCTGCCCCTCCCCTGCTTGTACTCTCTCTCTCTCTTTCCCTCTCTCTCTCTCAAAAATAAATGAACACTTAAAAAAAAAGCATCAGATGCTTAATGGACTGTGCCACCCAGAACCCCCAAAAGCAGAAACATTTTAATCTGCATGTCTGAAATTCTCTAATTCTAAAATTCAGTTAACAGTGGGCTTTTCCCAACTTGGAGAAAATAAAGTTAGTGAATACAGCATGTCCAACTGTGCGTTTTTCTTCACAAACATTTTCTTAAAAACAGTTCTTCTCAACTACGAGTTACATACGTAAGAAACTAGCATTCAGTGGCTTGGTTTTTTCCCTCATGGTGCTCAGCCTAGGTCAGTAAGACACCTATTGCACGTAACTAAGAACCTCTGAAGAGGTACCTCTGGGTTGTCACGACAGTCAGCAGCCTAAAGATGAGGGTCCTGGGATGTAGCGCCCTTTCAGCCACAGGTCACCTGAGATGTTTGAAAAGTGGGTTTCTCTGTATCTTAACTTCATCGTTTATAAAGTGAGCATAAATTCATCATTCGCCAGAAGCCAGAAGGCAGGGGGGCTTTGGTGTAGTGCAGATCAGCCTCTGTACTGAGAGGCAGAGCTGGGTAGGGTAATGCAGAGACCACATGTGGAAAGGCAAATGGAAACTATCTACCATTCTATTATCTTAACGACTACTTTATGCTCAATACAATATCTAGGACAATGATGATAGATAATTCATGCTTACAAACTTGAATTTTTTCTTTTTTTTTTTGCCTTATATCTTAAAGCAGAAGTCAGGATCAAGCTTATGAACTACCTATTTTACCTACAGTTTCAAAGAGTTAATAATAGACAACCAATTATAGACACATCCCTGCCATAATAGACAATTGTTATGCCTTTGCAAGTATCACAAGGGCCATCCTCCCCACCCCTGCCACCTATGCACAAGGTCAATAAATGGATAATTGTTAAAGTTGGGTGATGGGTAGATAGTCTCTCTACTTTTGTGTATATTTGAAATTTTCCCTAATAAAAAGTTTATAAAAATAAAACAAAGCCCCACCACTGACCACGTGAAGAAAGGGACAACTCACAGTCTTATATACCCATCTGTTTTTTCACTAGGTAACTAATTTGGAATTTATGAGTAATTGTTATTCGATTTTTTTTTTCAGTTATACAATTATTTCTGTAATGACCAATGCTTAAGGCATTTTCTTCGTCAATGATATATAAACATAAATTGCATTATAGGTAATTTTATATGGCGAATTTAAGTTGTGCCTCTTATTTGGTGAGTACACAAAATAACATTTAGATAGCATTTAAACACCTCCTATAATTACACTGAAAAAGAATCTTTCCCAGTGTTACTGAAATCAGTTGCAAATTTTGCTTCCAGATACATAAAGTACTAGAAAAGTAGCCAAAAAGAGACATGGACTCAACATGTTGCCAAAAATAATAATAGAACTTTAAATGTTAAGCAGTTTTTTAAAAAGCTCTTCTCTGGAATGAAATGCGTTTACTCAAGTTGTTTTTCCCTCCATCCTCCTGTTTCTTGTTATAGAAGTGCCTTTCCGGCCGGCTTCCCGATCAGTTGGTTGGCCCAGGCCGACTGAGTCAGCCAGTTGCCGCTGTTGATACGGATGTGGAGCTGGTGGAGGCCAAGATGGAGAGTGGAGTGGGGGCTGAGCACTCTGGGGCATTTTAAATTGGAAAAAAAATTTTGGGCAAGGCTACTGATGCGCTGTCGTGAGCGCAGGTTGATTGCCCTTTACCTTTTTGTAGACACTGTGAAACGTACTTAATGGTGGAGGCTCAAATCGGCCTCTTTGCTTGGTTTCCTGGGAGGAAAATGAGCAGATCAAGGATTGCCCTCTGGTTAGCATCATGTTCCTCCATGCACAGCTTATTTTTTCTTACAAATGGTTTTGTAGGTAATGCAAAGGGTAATGGGCAAGAGTTCATTTTTCCTTCGTCACTTAGAAAGCTTATCAGGACTTTCGTTCCCAGCCATTCCTCTAAGTCTGGTTGTCCCTATTCATGTGCTCAAAGGAAAACTGGTAAGGGTATCAAGACACAATTTTGGGTGTCATGATTTTCCTGATAATCCTTGAGATCCTCAGCCTTTGTAAACCACTTTGTGCAGAAGGCCACTCAGTGCTTTCCTTTAGGGAAATGTCCTGAAGTCAAGTTTGGTTTCAGTCAGTGTTTCAGACTATGAGTCTGGAGTTCTCTCTTGTTTAGTAAGAGAGTGGACAAGAGTACAACAGAGGCTAATGTCCAGGAAGAGACAAGAGCCCCCAACAGGGGTTTTGTCTCCATACCTATTGAGGTCACAAGATATTACCCACATGGTGAATGTGAAGAAAACAAGATCTTATGCACTTGAATATGGAGAACACAAACAGACAGTAATCATTAACTTGTGTGTGTAAGAAGCAAAGGGTCTGGGGGTGTTTGTGATCAAGGTACATTGGCGCCAGATGGAAAGCAATTTCCTGCAGATGATATAACAAGTTACTCGTGATATCATTACAATATCTCGCTAGCTAACCCCAGGCGCTTTCACCCTGTGGTGGTGGCTTTCCACCCTAAGCTTTTTTCTAACCATTTATGTAAGTAGAACCTATTTCCACACAAGTCAGTTTCCCCAGTTTTCAGAAGATATAATTAATGCCACAATCTCCAAGCAGTCAATGCTAGTGCCCACTTTTTGAAACTGTAATAATAAAAAATTAAATGCAATGAGACAATGTATATAAAGCCTGTAGCACAGTGCCCAATACTTGCTAAAGCCAGTAAATGTTAGCTCTTACTGATGATTATTATCCTTGCCATAAACATGGCAAACTCTGTTCTAAATGACTTACTCATTCACTTAGCAAACAATTGCTGAGCACCCACTATGTGTCAACACCATCGTCGGTTACCAGAGATGTAGTGGTGTATATAAGCGGGGCCAGGTCCCTGCTCTCATCAAATGTACATGCTTTGAGAGGCAAGTCAGACAATAAGTTATTGAACTAAATAATTTAAGTTACTAGTTCCACGAGCAAAATAAAACAAGACCATGGGACAGAGAATGACTAAGGGGAATGGGGTGGGAGGAAGGTTGATGCTAGGGTGACCAAGAAAAACTTCTCCAAGCATGAAACTTGGATGATAAGACGGAGTCTGCTTGGTGAAGGTTCAGTGGTGGAGACTCACAGGCAGAGGGAACAAGAGCAAAGGCCTGAAGTGTGCCTGTCACAACACAGCGCTGCGTTGCCATATGCCATGGATGCAAAGCCACATTCCTCTTTGCTGTCATGTAGCAGTTTCGATTTCCAAGGCATCTAAATACTCAACCTATAATCAGAATAAACTGCCACCAGGAGAGGTGTGGTACTTTAGTGAGACTAACCCATTTTTACAAACGGTGTAGAAACTTTAGTTTAACCAAGCATGAGAACTGACTTCTTAAATCAATATTGCTTGATGTTCCTATTGCACATTTCGCTGGGAGACCCAACCTTTGATTTTGGGTACCAGACCCATGACTCATTGCTACTCAAATTCAAAGATCTAAGAACCAGATTATGAGATGGGATGGCTCCTGCTGTGCCAGTGACCAGCTGTAAGCTCTTGAGTAGGTCATTTAGACTTGCTGTGAATTAGTTTATCTATAAAACAAAACAAAACAAAAAACAAAAAACAAACAAACAAAAAAACAAGAGGAATGGGGTAGACTGGTTCATCTAAAACCTTCATGTGCCTTCCAGCCCTGGGGATTTTGTTACATGCAGACTCTGATTCTGTGGTCTGGGGTAGGGCCCGAGGTTCTACATTTCTAACCAGCACCCAGGTGATGCTGATGCTGCTAGTCCTTTGGACCACCCTCTTGAGTAGCAAGAGTTTAAATAATCTCTAAGGTACCTTCTAGCACAAAATCTATGACTCTGTGTTCTAGGTTTACTATGACTTGAACTTCAAGTCCTTGATAATAATCTTCATCACCTAAAAGATCTGTGATAACCAAGATACGGGTGATCTTCCTGTAATACCCAACCTGGGCTTCTTTCTGGTTGTCCAAGGCTCACAAGTCAAGGTCGCTGACTCACATCAGCTACCTCCTACTATAACACTTATGCATTTTAGGGCAGAGACCAGTGAAACTCCTTATCACTCATCCAGTCTAATATGGTGAATTAAGGAAGCTTCAATTTCATAAGTGTGCCAACATTCAGGCTGGAATGGAATGGTTACTTTCCCAGAGTAAGCAATAGTCAAGGAGCACACTCTTCAAATTTACATTATTTAATTAATGAAACAAAACCTTGGTTAGGATGTTTTTAAAAGTACACAAAATTCCATATAGTACTGGAAGTTCAGTGAAGGATATTATTGTCAATCTTACCTTTATTACCCCAGCTAGGTTTCACCTTGAGGGGGTTACTAGGCAGGTAAAAAAACAAAAACAAAAACAAACAAACACAAACAAACAAAAAAACCAACCAAACCAACCAACCAAACAGAAAAATCCCCTAGATTCTTAACACTGAAAAAATTCTCAACTTTTTTTCAGGAAGATCAGTTGGCCACTTTGCCTCTTTATCTCTGGAAGGGCTTTATCTCTGAAAGGGTTTTCTAGGGCTTGTCAGAAGATCTACCTCTAATGGGCAATGTGAAGGAAAAGCATGAAGATAACTAAAGAAATTACTAGCTCTTGAAGACACTGTTCCACTATTTACAGTAAGGTAAAGTAAGGGAAGATCAAGGAAAGGGAAGAAAGGGGGCGTAATGGCGCCTATGTAATGGTGATAATGATGGCCCACATTTGAACGTTGCCTCAAAGTTTTCCAAATGTTTTCAGGAAGTGACTACAGTTATCACTATTGTATGAGGAAGGAGACTGAAGGCTAAGAGAGCTACAAATTGTTAGCTAGAGAAACCAGGGTCTGAACTCCCATCTTTCATCCATTTGTAATTTTCAGTACATAGCTCATGCTCCTATTACAGAACATTAACCCAGTCTTTGCAAATGTTCTCAAGCTCACAGTGCATGGCACATAGAAGAAGAATAAAAATCTGTCTGGTTTCTGTTGACTCTGATTGACATCCTCCACTGCCAAACCCAGGACTCGTGACTGCCTTTTTGGATAATTAGGACAACAAAATCTATACTCCGCACCAGATGTACTCCCCTGTAAAGAGTCCCCTAGGGATAGATTGGCCTTGCCAGGATGTCAGCAAATGCCATGATGGAATTATCTGGCATTTCATTCATCCCTCAGTGTTTCTTCTGCCAGACATCAGTCTAAGGGATCATACTGTCATGGGGCATCCATCAAAAGAGAAGCAAATAAATGAAATAGGACTTATTTTCCCTAATCCTTCTTAGGCTATTCAGAGAACAACCTGGTATATAGCTGGCCATTTTAGAAAAAAATGTTATAAATACTGGTTAGTTTGTTCCTGGATTTTCAATCAGGCTTTATATATTTTTATTTGCTGTGAAGGAATACTTTGTACCTGAAGATGGTGAGCACACATTTCTAAACAGATGTTTGAAAGAGCTAATAGGACACAAATAGCAGATGACATTCAACACACCTCTTGGGCAAGAATTGGTATCAGTTCAGGGCAACAAAAAGAAAGGGAGGTATTTATATAACCCTGATTTCTACCCATTGCAGGCCCTTTATACGGTTCGCAGGAACCAAAATAAATATTTAGAAATGATCACGAGACATAGATAGGCAACAGTATTACCAGACAGCAAAGTCTTGGTTAGCACTGCTTTTATCAACCTCTCAGATACAGCAGGCACTTGTAACTTACAAATTATGTCCATACGTGGGAGTCTCTGTTAGTGCTATTATACATTTAAAAAAATCACTTCACAGGAATGAACCAGACCAAATCACAGGCCAGCATCCTGCATGACACAGGGTTAAATATCCCAGTTTTAGATACAACGGAAAGCCAAACATCAGCAGAAACACCTAGGATTTATTTCCTTGTATATCTTTTCTTCTCATTTTATTTATTTATTTTTAATGTTTATTTATTTTGAGAGAGGGAGCGAGTGAGCAAGCATGAACAGGGAGGGAGGGAGAACAGAGAGAGAGGGAGACACAGAATCCAAAGCAGGCTCCAGGCTCCTAGCTGTCAGCACAGAGCCCAATGCAGGGCTCAAATTCATGAACCACAAGATCATGACCTAAGCCAAAGTCGGACGTTTAACTGATTGAGCCACCCAGGTGCCCCATATCTCTTTTTTTTTTTTTTAATTTTAGAGAGGGGGTTACTGGGTGGGGGAGAGGGGCAGAGGAGGGGAGAGAGAGAAAAGAAAAGACAAAGAGAATACCAAGCAGTCTCCATGATCAACACAGAGCCAGATGCAGGGCCCAATCCCATGGCTCTGGGATCATGACCTGAGCTGAAATCAAGAGTCAGACGCTCAATCAACTGAGCCACGCAGGTGCCCCTTTTCCTCTCATTTTAACCAGTCCTTTGTTTTCACTAAGATGATACTAGCTTTCACAATGGGCATGCTACATTGAACTGAGGCCCTAGCAAGTGTTAAATTGGCCACACCCACCTATCCATTCTCTCCTCTCCATCTGGATGATCGGGCATTGGCTGAGGAAAATGGTGACTATGTAGTTTCCCTGTGGTGGTGGTGGTGAGATTCTCCAGGGGATCCCAGCCTGTGCTACCAGTGGGTCAACTCTGCCACACCTATACTTGGGGAGGATGAGAAGCAGCACCTGAGGGCAGCCTCAGGTGAGGCTGAGTGGTGAGGAGGTGACTTCCCTCATCTTTTGATGACTCAGAACTTGAAGATGATGACCTCTCACGTTTCTTCTGTGACTCCAAGTGGAGTTTATGACCACTTCCTATCCTATTTTATTGAGAGGTTAGAGAAAGCATTTGTGGGAGGACTGGGTACTGGCGGGATGGGTGACGTGCTGTATGGAAGAGGTATGGGAAATGTCCTGGCAAGACAGCAACCTTAAGAAAAAGGCAGAGGACCCACCATTCGGACCAGACAACCCTGTTTCCTCATCCCCAAAGCTTTCTTCTCCTCATTCTCTTAAAGGACAGCAGTTACTTGTTAGGCGCTAATACAGAGATCTGGGGCCTCATAGCTGTCCACTCTCCAAATGGCCAGTGGGCATTGATGACCACAGCAGTCAGTCTTGAAGGAAGGGAATCCTGTTATCACAGGAATGTTCTCTCATTGAAAAGACCTAGATTCCCTTCCCTGCCTTCACACTCTGGTTCATCTCCATTTGATCTGGCTGTAACTGGAAAGATACTTTTCCAGAGAAGTAGAGGCACGAAGGAATGGTGTTCCTTTTCAATCAAGACTTCTGGCCTCCCCTATTGGTTCTAACAATGGACTGAGGGTTGTCTAATACCAGATACCCCTCTAAGGTCCTGTCTGGGCTATAGAGAAGGGATCTAGTTTGGTGAGAAGGGCTTCTTCCCCCCACACAAGCTCTCACCTGACAGCCACAGGAGACTATGCAGTACCTCCAACTTTCTGTACACTTCCTTAGAAGCCCCTGGAAAGAGGGAAAAAGTGGCTGGAAGCATCCGCAGTCTACCTTCTAGAACAGAAGCAACTATGAAGAAATTCTGCTGCAACTCCTCACCTTGCCTGGCTGCAGGCTGCTGACTCTTGGAAACAGAACTCGTCATGGGGCACGAGTCAAAGATGTGACTGTTGTCCCGGAAAGATCTGATGACCCATTAGAGTTCTTGCAGGCATCTCTTGGCCTTCATGTTCTATTTCTTAGTTCCTCCCCTTGCTTATCTTGGGTGACCCAGAAAGGAGCTGAGAGATGTAAATAATGTTTCTGATAGTGGAGATCTGGGGCCCAATGGGCAAGCAGGGGTGTGACTAACTCCAGGCTGACTCAGAGACGGCAGGAAGCACAGCAAGGACCGCAGGCGTCTGCAAGGACTCGAGCAACCCACTACGGAGGTATTTTAGGAACAGAACAGGGAAAAGCTGTGGTGAAAGCTGGTGCCGAGGCTTAAGAATCACCCCCCCCCCCCCCCCCCCCCCCCCACCTAACCAGCCTTTCACTCTGGCAGTGTCTGGAGATACGCAGTTAGATAGATCCAGCTCCTGGGTGAGAGAGTGCAGCAGGGCTCTTTCTGTGTTTGGGAAAGGAGGGACTAAATGTCATTGCTAACAGAGTTTTATTTCCATAAACATTAATTGAGCTCCTATGAAATCCCAGGCACTGTGATCAGAGAGAAGACAGAAATGAGAAAGAAACCATCTCTGTTCCCAATGACGCACAGAGTTGTATTAGATGTAACCCCAGATCCCTGTAGTAGCTCCTGACAAGTAATCAGTGTTCCTTCACAAATGAGAAGCAAATGGTGGTCTGAGCTGTGGAACAGAGAGCCTGGCTCAGCACAGTCCAGCAGCCTGCTCGGTCGGGTGGGAGCACAGCCCAACCGTGACCAAAAGCCATCAGGGACCCAGGGCATCCAGGGCTGTGTTTATGGTTGTGCCATCAGTCCATTACAAGCAGGTGCCTAGGATACATCAGTGAACATGATACTATAGTAAACCAAGAAAGCAAAAACCTTTGCCTTGTGGGGTCTACCTTCTTGCGGGGAAGAAACTCATCAGTAATAGTCCTAACATGAATTAAATTATACATGTTAGAAATACATGTGTGTGTATACATATACACACATATATATATGGAAATAACTAAGAAAACAGAGTAGTGCAAGAGGATCAGAGGTATAGCAATTTAAAAATCGGGTCTCAGGGGCACTTGGGTGGCTCAGTTGGTTGAGGATCTGACTCTTGGTTTGTGTTCAGGTCATGATCTCATGGTTTGTGAGTTCAAGCCCCACATGGGACTCTGCACTGCCAGTGCAGAGCCTGCTTGGGATTCCCTCTCTCTGCTTCCCTCTCTCTCTCTCTCAAAATAAATAAATAAACTTAAAAAATAGGGTGCTCAAGGTAGGTCTCTTTAAGAAGGTGACATCCAATCAAGGACTTAAAGGGAGTGAGGTCCACTCAGGTAGATGTTAAGGGTCCTGAGAGCAAACCCTGGGCCCTCCTCAACGTGAGCCAATGAGGCCAGCAAGGGCCTCTGCAAAGGATCCCCTATGCAAAATGAGGACCTAGAAAGCGGGCTCTGTGTACTCTTCTCCTTGTATGCCCTACTCTCATAGGGTCTGGTAATTAGTAAATATTCAGTTAAAATCTAGAAATGAGGTGCATTCTGGAACAACATCTCAGGCTTGCTCTAGAGTTAGGGCTCCTTTCCTGGGCTGAACAAGCCCCTGGTAGAATGGTAAATACAGACAAATCAATAGTGCACAGTTACAACAAGGGAGGATATTGAACGAGGCCTTCAAAATAACTTCCTATCTTCAACTCTTGGATTAATGTCCCTGCCTAAATCACAAATGGGATGATGTTCCTCAAACCCAGTCAACTAAGAGACATGTTGTAAACAGTTTTCTAAAATGCTTAACAATTGTTATATAATCTGGCGAGAAGCATACATCTTCATAATAATCCCATGTCACCATCTTTGGCTCTGCCCATATCAGACACAGTTTACATGCCTCTTCAGATGCTCTCGGCCTCACCTGTGTCCCAGAGCTTCGGCCACTTTCTCTGCTGCCACAGCTATTGCTGAGACCGATTCTGTGCGGACAGCGGACATCCACGGGATAGATGCCCAGAGTCTCCACCATCTCTGCATTCCATGAAGCCCAGGGCCACGGGGCACAAGATCTATATCACAACCTGGCCAGGTGTTACAAAGGGAAGTTCTGGGAACTGGAGGGAGGGAGTACGTAATTATACACCCTCTTCCTCCCTCTCCTGGCCTGTTCTAAGAATAAGGAACACATAGCAGATAAAGGTATAATAGAATTCTGCTTGCTACCCTGGACACGTGCCCCCAAATGTATTTCAGAGGTCTTTGTTCTAGGTATTAGATGTAGCCATAAAATTTCAAGATTCAGTCCTACCCATGAGACCCAATTCTTCACCTTTTTCAACAATAACTAACATAGGAGACTCAGGCTCCCCCCAGTGAAAAAGACCATGTTTGCATTTATTCCTGGAGTCTGTTTTAAAATTCACACCTCTCAGTGGCCCTCCACTTCCCTCTCCCTGTAGGAAATGAACAATAACTGGCACCACTTTAAGTTAGAAGCACTGTCTGAGAAAAAAACAAAAAAACACCATTAAGGCACGAATTGCCATTGTGTGTGTGCATACATGTTATTTCCCGACTCGCAAAAGCCAGCTAATGCTTTTAAGCTCTGCTTTGAATTTTTTTTTTTTTTAACTCAGATAATTTTCCAGGATTTTATTCGGCTGAATTCATCAAATGCACTTTGTTTTTTCCATCGTGGATCAGCAAAGGCAATTTTCAGAATGACTCTGGAGGGATTATTTCTCTAATGTGTTTCTTCCCTGAGACCTGTTTGCCTCCTTATGAGTTGAATGCACTTCCTTTGCCCTGTGATAAAAGGTGGCGGGAGCGAATACCTGGTCTTTTCCACAACAAAATAATAGGAAATCTACTTTTCACAACATGTTTCCTTTACTTGGTGCAAGTTCCTGGATTCATGTGTTTAAATCAGACCAGGAATGATTATTCGTGAAGTTTCGATGCCTTAAGGCTTACCGTGAACTCCTGTGGTTCTGGCCTAGACTCGATAAATATTTCTTTGTAGAGCAGAAGAGAAGGAAAGAACTCTTTGCTCGGAGAGCATACTTTTGCAGGCCTCTGGGGGCTGATTGTCAAGTTCTGTTCTAGGAGTGTCACTTCCTAGGCCTCATTCTAGGCAAGCTTGTTCATGGAGAGAAACTAAGGATAAAGGCTGTGTGGAGGTTTTCAGAGGGGGCCTCCGTGCTCACTTTCAGCACACACGACTCCATGGATGCTACCCTCCCACCATATTTTTGGGTTATCTCCTTTGCACGATGAATAAATGTAAAACTCCTCAGACTGGTATCCAAGACCCTTGGCAGAATCACTGAAGATCATTTCTCCACCTTTAATTCCCTTCCCTGAGCCACACTTGTCCATAAGCAGTGAAGCTATCCCAGAGCAAATTCCAAATCTGCCACCCACCTTCCATTTGCCCAAATCTGGCCCCCTTTTTTTTTTTTATGCCACCCACCTTTCCAGGCTTAAATTAAGTGGCATTTCCTCCAGGAAGCCTTCTCAGATAGCCCTTCCCAAATGGAATTCATTTTCTCCTTCGTTCCCTCCAATATTCTGTGCCTCTATTTCATGGACCTTACTAGGAGTATGGGTAAAGGAGGGTAGTGCAGCAGATGTTGGGGGCAATTAAGAGAAACTGGGGCAAATCACATACAGGCATTTTGAATTTCACTTCCCTTTTTGTTGGGGGGGGCATGCTTGTGTAAATGAAACCTAATGGAAGTAAAGTAGGCAAGGCTGGTGGGTTTGAAGGGAACAAAGGGGATGAAGTATTCTGGAATATTTTAGAATATTCCATGGATGAATTCTCCATGGGAGAACCAGAGAATGGGGCCAAGGTTTTAAAATCCAACATATAGAACAAGAACTGAAATCAGCACCTGTGTGGGTCGTGATGCTTACTGAACAGCTGTAGAGAGAAGCTGCTTTACATAGGAAGTGCTGTCCGAAGACCTCTGTGTCTCTGCGGTCAAGACCAGAGATTAAGGTGGCCAGAATTAAGAGCATTACTGTACTTATCACAGACAGCATGATGGGTCTGGCCTTTGTGCCTGTCTCCTTCACTTGGCTCTGAGCATCTTGAGAACAGGGATCAAGCCCTACTCATCTTGAACCCTCCACACACTGGCACTAAGTAAGTAATGGCCATAAAATAGAAATGAATTAAATTACATGAGCCCTGGTAAAGGTTTCTATCCAAATGGTGTTTGAATAGCATCCATCAGAAAATCAGACTCAGTTTTACATAGCTTTAAAAAATCCTGGAGCTCCTGGGTGGCTTAGCTAGTTAAGCGTCTGACTTCAGCCCAGGTCATGATCTCACAGCTTGTGAGTTCAAGTCCTACATCGGGTGCATCAGGCTTTCTGCTGTCAGCACAGAGACTGCTTTGGATCTTCTGTCTCTCTCTCTCTCTCTCTCTCTCTCTCTCTCTCTCTCTCTCTGCCCCTCCCCCGTGCTTGCTCTCTCTCTGTCTCTGTCTCTCAAAAATAAACATTAAAATTTTTTTAATTAAAATTAAAAAAAAAATAAAAAATCTTATTTAGCCTGAATCAGCTTCAAGTAGGAAAATGCTTCTTCCAAATAGGTATATTTGTCTGGAAATATAAAACCACCCAGTAGGAAGAGCCTTCATCTGAAACACTGTCTAAGCCCTAAGCAATTCAGTCTATTTTTGTGCCAATCACATCAGGTGTCTTTTCTGTACTCTTTGCTTTGAAATGTAGAATCTTCCTCAAATGTTAAGAAAAATCTGATACATTAAATTCATATCAATTTTATACTTGAGGGAAAGTAAAAGGATGCACACAAAAAAAGACAGAAAAGAAAAATATTCATGCCACCTACAGATAAATGCTTTGTCAACATTTTGGTGTATGATTTTCAACCTTTCCCCCAGTATCTCTGGACCACACTTGGGATCCAGTAACGAAGATGTGCAGAGCCCCTACTCCAGGACTGTGGCTGACAGAACTTCTGTATGGTCATCGCCTGTACCTTACCTTGGAGATCACTCTACTTTCTCCTTCTGGGTCTCCCCCACTCATTTTAGATTCACATGCTATCTGCCTTCTTTTCTTTCCCTGTTAAATCTGCTCTCAGGAAAATTATAACTCACACATTCCGAAGTATAAATGGCAGATGAGACTCTGTGTGCAAACCATTGCAGAAGTATTTGCATTTAATTAGAGGTGCAAACCTTACATGAAAGAACTATGTCCCCAATTCTGAGCTATGGAGACCTGAGAAAACACTGTAATGTTATCCCCAGGGGCATATTCAGGTTTTTATATCCTGAAAAACCTGCCTTCTTTTCTTTATTATTTATATTTATTTATAAATTAATAAAAATAAACATCAGTTTCCATTTATTATATATTGATTGTTTTCTTTAACATTTAGGACATTCCTTTTCTTAAGAAACTGATAGAGTCAGAAGCATAAATACAAAATTAGGCATAAAAACCTATTTATCTAAAAGAAAGCCAAGCAAGTGAGGTGTCTAAAGTTCAGTCCTCAGGAGCTTGATGGTAAACTCATTTCTCATTTCTTCATTGATCCTTACCATCCAGTGAAATTGCCAAGATAAGTACCATTAGCCCCCTGTTACAGATAAGGAAGCTGAGGCCCGGAGGAGTCACACAGTTAACAGAATCACACAGTGATAGATACCGGAGGTCCCCACACTAATGAAATGAAGGCAAGATGCCTTATACGATGTGTTATAAAAAAGAAAACATTTGTATATGAGATCCAAACCCAGATCTCCTGGCTCCAAGACTGCTGTTCTTTATAGTACGTGTGTTATCTCACTGAACTGAGCCTATACCTCACATCTGCTAAAACTTTGTCCAGTGCTTTTTTCCTCAGCCTATGTGGAATGACCCCTAAAAAGAACAAAAAAATAATAACAGTGTTATTGTTGCAGATTTGGTCTTTTCATATAGTCAACATGGTTGAAAAGCAAAACTAAGAGAATCATCTTAATACATAAGGAGTCCAGAGAGAAATATGGATATGTCACATTTCATATGATAAGCATGCCCAGAAAATTTTCATGCCAAATTTATGGGAAGTAAATTATATGGTAAATAGAGAACTCACTATTTCAAGGAAATCTATAATAAAACCTTTGGTTAAAAATTAAAAGAATTCTTGTCAATCAAAGAATAACATTCTAATTTCTCTTTTGACAGCTTGAATGTTCATACCCAGGGCTTTCTTAAGGTAGAGCACAATGATGCACACTAGGGAAAATTCTGGAATTTGGATAGGCTTGTGAGGTGGACAGAAATCAAACCTGAGACATGTTTGGATTTATTCAATAATAAGAACAAGCTTCAACACAGTGAAAATACCTATCAGTCCTGCAGGTTTTGTTTCCATCTCAACCATGTGAATGATATTGTCAATAGGGTTTCCTGACCTATCTTTAAAAGACAATTATTCCGCCTATTCTCTTGGAAACTCTGCTAGGTTATCTTGAAAAAGAAAACCAAAGCTGGAGGCATCACAATCCTGGACTTCAAACTGTATTATAAAGCTGTAATCATCAAGACAGTATGGTACTGGCACAAAAACAGACACTCAGCTCAATGGAACAGAATAGAGAACCCAGAAATGGACCCACAAACATATGGCCAACTCATCTTTGACAAAGCAGGAAAGAATATCCAATGGAATAGAGACAGTCTCTTCAACAAGTGGTGCTGGGAAAACTGGACAGCGATATGCAGAAAAACGAACCTGGACCACTTTCTTACACCATACACAAAAATAAACTCAAAATGGATGAAAGACCTAAATGTAAGGCAGGAAGCCATCCATCAAAATCCTTGAGGAGAAAGCAGGCTTTTTGACCTCGGCCGCAGCAATTTCTTATTCAACACGTCTCTGGAGGCAAGGGAAACAATAGCAAAAATGAACTATTGGGACCTCATTAAAATAAAAAACTTCTGCACAGTGAAGGCAATAGTCAGCAAAACTAAAAGGCATCTGGGGCACCTGGGTGGCTCAGTCAGTTAAGCATCCAACTTCAGCTCAGGTCATCATCTCATGGTTCGTGAGTTCAAGCTCGACGTCGGGCTCTGTGTTGACAGCTCAGAGCCTGGAGCCGGCTTTGGATTCTGTGTCTCCTTCTCTCTCTGCCCCTCCCCCTTTCACACACACACACACACACACACACACACACACACACACACACTCTCTGTCTCTCTCAAAAATAAATAAACATGAAAACTAAAAGGCAACTGACAGAATGGGAGAAGATATTTGCAAATGAAATACCATATAAAGGATTAGTATCCAGAATCTACAAGGAACTTATCAAACTCAATACCTAAAAAGTAAATAATCCAGTGAAGAAATGGGCAAAAGACATGAATAGACACTTCTCCAAAGAAGACATCCAGATGGCCACCTGACACATGAAAAAATGCTCAACATCACTCATCATCTGGGAAATACAAATCAAAACCACAACGAGATATCACCTCACACCAGTCAGAATGGCTAACATTAACAACTCAGGCAACAACAGATGTTGGCAAGGATGCGGAGAAAGAGGACCTCTTTTGCATTGCTAGCCAGAATGCAAACTTGTGCAGCCACTCTGACAAACAGTATGGAGGTTTCTCAAAAAATTAAAAATAGAACTACCCTACGACCCAGCAATTGCCTACTAGGTATTTATTTATCCAAGGGATACAGGTGTGCTGTTTTGAAGGGACACGTGCACCCCAATGTTTATAGCAGCACTATTAACAAGAGCCAAAGTATGGAAAAGAGCCCAAATGTCCATCAATGGATGAATGGATAAAGTAGATGTGGTATGTATGTGTATATATATATATATATATATATATATATATACACACACACACACACACACACACACATATATACATATATACACACATATATATGTGTATATATATATGTGTATATATATATGTGTGTGTATATATATATATATATACTATACCAGCCAGCTCCAAATCGACCTATCAGGGCCATGAGCAAGCTCAGTCTATATCATTTGAACCTGGCCTTGACCACAAGAACCACCTGGGTGAGCTAAATCAATAATTGTTTTAAGGCATTAAGCTTTAGGGTGATTTGTTTTTACAACTAACTGACACAGAAGAAAACCATATCAAAAAATTAGCTACTTTGACAGCATTTTCTGCTTAAATAACAACTGAAATTTTAGCGCTGGTGGTTGATATCACATCCTTCCTCTGCTTTAATGTCATGGAGAGACCCCTGAACTCTGTGGAGCCTGAGCTTAAAAAGTTCTCCACTATGAATATATTCACATGGAGTCACTGACACATATGTTTGGCAAGAACATTGCTCTGGCAGAAAGCAGAAAAAGCAGAGTTTTCAGAACAAAGCGAACTTTTTTTGATGAATAGATCTGGCCACACAGTCTAAAGATTCAGTGATTTCTCTTCTGGCATGTCATCAAATAATTAAGACTTTTTAGATAGGCTGTAATTATTCAAGAGAATAGAACTTTGGCAGGCTGGACCCCTATTTTTGTAAATAAAGTTTTATTGGAACACAGTCATGTGCAGTCATTAGCATATTGCCTGTGGCTGCTTTTGTGTGACAACTACAAAGTTGAGAAGTTGCAACAGAGACCCCACAGCTCATAAAACCTAAAATCTTTAGTGTATGACTTTAAGAAAAAGTTTTCCAACCTCTACAGTGCCCCATAAATTTTTTTTACAAGTAAATCTACTTAAATGGCTATGAAGATACTCTAGAATCACAAATGCTGGCTCAGTCAAACCTAACCAATCACACTGCACAGGAAGATAGTAAGAAAAGGAGGAAGAAGGGCACCTGGGTGGCTCAGTTGGTTAAGTACCTCACTCTGGATTCTGCTCAGGTCATGATCTCATGGTTTGTGGGTTCGAGCCCCACATCAGGCTCTGGGCTGAAAGCGGGAAGCCTGCTTGGGATTCTCTCTCTCCCTTTCTCTCTGCCCCTCCCCCATGAGCTCGCTCACTTGCGCATGTGCTCTCTCTCTCTCTCAAGATAAAAAACGTTAAAAAAAAGGGAAGAAGGGATATGTGGGAGTATTTTCACACACACACAAATGTAGGAATACAACCCTTGTTGGGTCCACTCGATGAATTTCTCCCCACTAAGCCACGGTTAAGTTCTACAAATAGGTGAGCCAGAGTCATAAAGGATTTAACACAAACTTAAGCTGAGCTTTGCCCAACCAGTTTTGGTAGCCCATTCATTAATCACGTCCCTTAGGAGTCACCTGCTTCCTTTGCCAGAACCATAGTTACATTTCAGGGATATTAGAACGCATAGCCAGGAAGGTAGCTAGCTGGGCTTCACAGAACTTTCCTGAACTTTGGTTCCCTGGTTTATAAGATGGCCACCAGGCGGTCTCTGCCAGGTTGGACACAGTGATTCTAAGCTGGTGCCAGTGGCTGTGGTGCTGCTAATGTGGCAGGGGTTCTGGCAGCTGGTGGCACAGTGCCACCAAAGCAAATCCATGGTGCACAGGCTTTCTTTAACCCCATCAACCTGCTGACCCCAGCTCAGCTTTTCAGAGGGGCCCTGAGCCTCAAACCTACATTGCAGAAGGGACAAGGTACCTGTTCTGCTGGTGCATCACTCAGTGAGGCCACAGGTGGACAGATGGCAAAATGGTGGTGCCACCAGCCTGTCCAAAACAGAGACAGGGAATCTATCTATCTGGCAGGAAGTGGTTCTGTACACCAAGTGTTGGCAGTATAACTCTGGGTGGTAGGGGTGCTGGTGCGTTTTGTTTTCCTGTTTTTAGTAACATATATATTTTTTTAATTTTTACTAATTTACTAAGGCTTCTGTTCAACATGTTCCCAAATGGGGGATGGCATGAACTCCAGAACCTGCCTGGCTATTAGAAACACCCAAGGATGTTTAATGTAAAATATTATTTCCAGGGGCCCAGACTGTTTCAGTAGCTTAGGAGCAGGGACTTGAATAATGCCTTTTAGGTTCCCTAGGTGTTTTCAGTGGCCAGCTCAGTTTGGGGCCCAGAACCCTGTAAAACCATAGCCAGAGTGTGGGGCCGATCTTGCTGGGAAGGTAACCCCAGTCTGACTAGCACTGGGACTTCTAGAGTCAAGAAGAAAAACATGCTGGAAGGATCAATTGGTTACCTCTTGTCAATAACGCTTTTTCCCTTCAAAGCCTTCTTTTTCCTTTCTCTTGATTGTCTAAGAACCCGAACTCTGAGACCATCCTGCCTGCCTCCACATACATACACACACTTGGGTTCAGCCTGCTGCCACAGACATTCCTGCCTTTGTTTCCTTCCCAGAGGCGCAGGACGACTGGGGCCTCCGGGTCCTAGGGATGGGGGTTACTGCTGGCAGCCAGGGACAAAGCAGCTCGTGTCAAGTCAAATATAACCAGTGCTACCCACCCCAGGACATACTCTTCTTTCTCACAGTGCTGGCTGGCCTTTTGGAAAATGTCCAACATTTTAAGATATAATTACCAGAACAATAGACCCCAAGCAATTGGATGAGGTGAGAGATTCCATCACTGGCCAAGTTTCAGGTTACAGTTGTGGAGTCTTCAGTTTAGTGGATTCCATACTCCTGTTGGTGCTGTGGGTTAGTGAGCACGGCGGGAGGATCACAGAGAGAGGGAGAAAAGAACACTTTCCTCTAACCCGTCACCTCTATACCTGGAGCAGTTTGGGATGGCAGCGCTCCAGAGGCCGTGAAAAGCTGCCATTAACAGTGTGAATGCGGTCTCTTCTCTTGCATATACAGGAGCTGTGCCTCCCGGTGGCTGCTTTTCTTGTAGCTACATACATTAGCACCCCACGGTGAATCCGTCTTATTTTTAGGCACCAAACACGATCCTTTCTATTCCCAGGATGGCATTAGGCACTTCACCTGGTGATTTAATGAGCATACCTCAAAAAAATAGCACAATTACCTATATTTACAACCAAGAAATTTATAGTGTTACCTTACGGTTCGGTGGCGGTGGTTAGCATCTGCTAGATGGCCTCAAGGATAAATGCTAAGTGATATAGAGATATCCCTCCAGACGCATACGGTTAGTCACTGATGGGGTAGAAAACAAGCACAAGAATTCACGTGAGATCACCTGGGCGTGAGGCCCAACTCTACATTTTGTGTCTCTTTAGGCACGTTTCTTAATCTCTCTGCATTTGCTTCTTGAACCAGGCACAAGAGCCATCTCCCAGAATGTGGCACAGAAATTAATGCTACCAAGCATTCCATTTGCTCCCCTACACTGTCCACCCACTTAGCAGCTGGGCAGGTCATAGGACCATGAAGTGTGAGTGGAAATGCATGTGCTACTTCTGGCTGAAGTGAAAACCCATGTGTGATCATCGCATCTCTCTCTTCCCTGGCTTAAGGGTTTGAGAGGGCCGCTTTTCAGATGGTACAGGTTACAAGATGGTGAAACCTCTTTCAGCTGGGTCCCTGAGTGACTTTGTGGAGCGGAACACTCACCTCCCATTCCCCCTACTCCCATCTCCTCATGCCCCCTCCCAGAATGGATAGCAGGAATAAGAAATCATCTTTTGTTGTGTTAAGGGGTTTCTGAGTTACTTCCTCCATTCCTAATGGCCAGGGTTATTGGGAGGTAGTCAAATGTAGCAGTAAAGAGCCTGAGTTCTGAAACCACACTGCCTTGATTTGAGGCTGAGCGGTATCACTTGCGAGCTCTGTGAGTGCTCTGAGCCTCATTTTCTGCATTGAAACATGGAGGTAATTCCTCAGAAGACTGTTAGAAATACCAGTCAATAGATATAAAACTCTTAAAACAGCACCTTACACATAGTAAGCGCTCAATATCAGCTACAACTAGAGAAGTTGCCTAGCACCTAGAAAATACTAGTTTTCTGGATCCACAATCTTCTCCCTCTCCTGGATCAGTCATCTTCAACGTGGGCTGCACACTAATTTACAAACATTTGAACAAGTCCCAGGCCTGGTCTGCACTCCCAGACCTCCCCATTTAATCGGCCTGAGTGGGACCCAGCACTGTTTTCATAACTCCTCAGGTGCATCTAATGTGTGCAGCCAGGGTTTAGAACAACCCTTCCGCACTTGGCAGCAAATAGTAAAAACTAAAAGTTTTCTCAAACTTGGTGAGTAACAATATGTGGGATTTCCTGTGAGCCAAAATCCTTTCCCAGCTCCAGGAGGGTGGCATTCAAACCACAAAGGAAAAAAAAAAAAAAACGACAAAAAATAAACAAGCCTGGTTTATGCCAACTTGACTGCCTGGCTGCTGGCGTGTATATTTCACTTCAGCCATGGCACAAAGCAGCTCATCTGCAGCGTTTAATACATCTAGAAGGGAGGGGTGGGACACCTAGAACTGCGGTTGCCTCCCGTTCTAATTGGCCAGTTTGGATGCATGAAACAGACGCCCCTGCGTGCCAGCCCAAGAGAAGAAGATAAGACGGGAAGACCCAAGAGGCAAACTCAGGGGTGTCGGAGGGCCCGGCAGCCAAGCCCAGTGCGGCCACAAGAAGACCAAGAGAACAACCAAGAAAAATGTTAGGGCCTGAGGAGTTGGGCAGTGCAGACTTTCTGACTGTTGTGTTAGATACAGACACAGTTCTGGTAACCTCTCCACAGTTCTTCCTTGGACCAGAGCTCACCGTGACCCACAAGACCACAAACAAATCCAGGATCTCGGGAAGGAGGCTCACGTGCTCTTTGTGTGGAAGACATCTGCTCCGAGGGCATGCTCTGTAGTTTCTATTAGCAATCCCACGGGAGCTTCTGAAAGATCCTGATGCCTGCGTCCTCCCACGCCACTTAACTCCACTTCTTAATCTTGGCTGCACATTGGAACCACCTGGAAAACTTTAAAACACGGATGCCTGCATTCTCTCCCTGACTCTTCCACCTGGAGCTTCTAATTTAATTAGTCTGGGGGGGGGGGGGTGGTGCAGCCGGGACTGTTTAAAAGTTCCCCAGGTAGGGGCACCAGGGTGGCTCAGTTGGTTAAGCCTCCGACTTCGGCTCTGGTCATGATCTCACAGTTTGTGAGTTTGAGCCCCATGTTGGGCTCTGTGCTGACAGCTCAGAGCCTGGAGCCTGCCTTGGATTCTGGGTCTCCCTCTCTCTCTCTCTCTGCCCCTCCCTTATTCACGCTCTTTTTCTCTCAAAAATAAATAAACATGAAAAAAAAAATTTAACTCGAATGTGCAGACAAGGTTGGGAACCACTGCCTAAGAAAAACCTGGGAACCAGAGATTCTGATCAGGGAGCTCTGGGTGGGGGTTCGGGAATTTCTATTTAGACAACCTTCCCAAAACAGGTGGTACCTAGATTCCACTTGAAGAGATGATGTGCTTGGCTGTCTCTATATGGTACAAAAACAACAATATGAATTTAATTGCATCAATTCAGGAAAATCAATCTGATTATCTCACATTGGGTAGACATAACATCCTGTTGATGGGTTAAATTGTCCCCCTTTAAAGCAATTATCTTGATCTCCTATTGAAAAGGCTGTCACACACTATTAGCCTAGGCATTTTGATTGCATTGATTGATCCATTCCATCAGGGCCCGTAAAGACCTCATCTTGTACCCCCCACGCCACCACAATGTCTGGGACACAGAGGACAATCAAGTAGCAAAGTGAAACCAGTAGTTACCTGGGAATCTTAAAAAAAAAAAAAAAAAAAAAAAAAAAAAAAACTTACCAGTCCCACCCTTAGACTAAATGAATAGAAACGTTTGGTGTAGGGCCTAGCATTAGTTCTATCAGCTGTTTAGACAATGGATGAGTTTTTTAGCCAAGACATCCAAACCGTGTGTGTATATAAGCCTTGTCTCCATCTTTCTTGGAAACCACTCTCTTCCTCTCTTGGTTGGGAGGAGATGCCTCTGTCAGCCTGGCAGATGGATAATGCCTAAGCTTCTCTCTCCCTAGCTTCCCTTCCTAATCTCCCAAATGGACTTGTCACATCCAGTGAGCTTTAGTACTTAGAGATTTGCAGCTCTCCGTAAAATCCTTCCTTGGTTGACTAGTGAGCTCCCAAGCGGAAGACACAGGCTCACATTAGCATATCCAAGGCTTGACTGAATAACGTTCTGGAAATATTGAACTGGTGGACTTCCTAAAACAGCAGCAGCTGACAATGCCCACCCCTTAATGTGGGTTCTGGACCCACAATACACCTGGAGGGGAAAGGAGATTTCTCCAGAATGGGATGAGGAGGGATATGGGTCTCAGGAAGGAAGGGGACAGGGTAGGAAGGCATAAGGAATGAGGGGCATGGGAGCAGGTTGGGATGATAGGGTGGTGGGGCTCTGGGCATGAGCCCAGAAAGAGGCTGGAGGCAGACAGATGCTGCTTGTGGGTGGGACTGGCTCAGCACTGGACAGGTAGGCCTAGAAGGAATCCAGTCCCAGTTACTGAATCCTCACCTGGGTCCCTTGTGTCAACTCCCTGCCCTGGTAAGCGGCTTGGACCTGGACTCTGCCAAAATTGGCTTCACGTCCTGGCAGTCAGCCCTGCCCCAGCCTGGGGTCCATGTCAGGAACCTGCTCTCTGAGATAGACTTCCCGGATGCAGTGCTGCCAAAGACATCCACATGCCACTAAGATAAGGTGACACTGGAGCAGAGACCTGAAGGAAGGAGGGGGTAAGCTATGTGAACGTGTGGGGAAAGGGCGTTATAAGCAAAGTGAACACAAGTGCAATAGCCCTGGGGCACGGATGCACTTGAGTTGTTCAAGGAGCAAGTGGACTAAAATGATCTGAGGAATGGGATAAGAAATGGGGTAGGAGAGGTGGCGGAGGTAAGATGTAAAGGGACTTACAGGCCAGGTTAGGAATATGGATTTTACTCTGAGTGAAATGAACAAGATACTGTTGTCAACTCACAAAACTTGCAGCCCAAAACAACTAAAATAACAAGGGATGAGCAGAGACAAGTCAGAAGAATTAGGATGTGGTCCTCTTTCTAGCTCCATCTCTGTGATAAAACCTGACGGCAAGTTCTATTTCCACTACACCAGCCCCTGGGTCCTTCACCCCAGAAACAGCTCCACCCCAGGGGGACTGCCCTGTTCCTTCCCCCCTCTGTCTACCTTGCCCATGTGCAGTTAGCCCATCCTTGCCCTACATCACTAAGGATGAAAAGTGTTCATGTCCCCCCTCTGCTTGGCCCAGAGCAAGAGAAAGGAGAGAATCAACAACAGGCCTGGTTAGTGTAGCCTCTTAGCGTGTGTACTTTGTGGGGATAGGGAGAGGAGGTGGGGTACGGAGAAGGGGGAGATGCTGCTGCTTTTAGATGGAGGGGAGCAGACTGACTGGCCCTGAGGGACCATCTTCCCTTCCTTCCCTCGGCCCCTCATCTCCCACTCTGCCCACCATCACGTACTCCACGTGCTGAAGGCTTGGTTCATGTTCTGCCATCAAGCCCCCTGGCTGTGACTTCATTCAGTGACAGGGAACCCTTGACCTGACTCCATAAAATATGCACTGGCCACGTATATACACCCTTACCTAGCTACCCACACTCTCGGCCCCACTCTCCTTGGTGACTTGAGACCTCAACTGGTCCAGAAACAGGTGACACAGGTATGGCCAGGATTCCAGAAATCCATTGTTATTCTAGTTATAACTAACGTATCCCAAAGAATTATCTATGTAGCAGACTCTGTACAGCATATCCATAATCAGCGCAGTTAAAAGGCAACTTGGAAAATGATACACAAAGATGCAGATAGAATCTGTACATACATATGTGTATGTGTATGCATATATGTATGTATGTATCTATCTACTTACCAAATGCCCTCTTTAAAAACAATGGATAAAGGACACAAAAGGCAAATAAGAAAAATATAAATGCTTGAAACCGTTGAAAACCTCAGCCTCTCTAAGACTCAAAGAAATGTATATTAAGATATTGAGAGTAGCCCGTGTTATTTAGAAAAGGGGGAAATAGACTCTCTCAAGCATCACTGATGGAAATTTAAAGTGGTATGACCTCTCTAGAGGGAAACCTAGCAATAGGTAGGACAATTTTAAACCGGCAGACCCTTAACTCAGCTATTTTACTCCCAGGTATCTATTTTGAAGCAATAACTAGACAATTCACAAGGATATATGTGCAAGGATTTCCAGGGAAAACAACCTAAACTCCACAGTAGAGAACTGATTATATAAGTCAAGCTACATGGAGACATGTACATGATCCATGATACAGCTACATGCTACATGATGTAAAATGGTATTTACTGACATGGAAAGGAGTCCACGATATCCTAAGTACAAAAGCTAGATTACAGAACCATGTAGTATGTGATACAATTTTTTTGAGACTATATAAAAGACTATACAATTTTTTGAGACCATATACATATATGTGTATATATGTATATACACATATATATATATGTACATATATATATACACACATATATATAATTTGGGTTATTTTTGGATTACAGAATTTTGTTTGATTTTTAGTTTTTCATATTTTTATGTAATCTCCGAATTTCAAATAATGAACACTTGTGGCTTTTCAATCAGAGAAAATCAGTAATGCTGAAATGCTCTGAAACGTGAAACTCGGTCAGTAGACCTCAGGAGAAAGGAGGCTCCTTTCTCCTCTGCCGCTACCCAGAAGCCAATCCATCATGCCATCTCCAGATAGGATCAGGCTTCCACTGTCTCAGGCACATGAGCATTTATCCTATTTTCAAAAGCTCCCAGAGAAAGAGGCTTCAAAATTCCCCCCTGATAATCCATTCCAGGGTTTATCAAATTCACCTGAAAAAGAAATTTCCCCTCATATCTAATATGAAACCCCCGTTCGATGACTCAAGCCATTGCTTTTCTCTCCCAGCTTTCAGTGAAAATAGGAAATGGTGACTGCATTTGTCCTTATCGAGAGCAATTATTTTCCAGAATGTCTAGAATGATACACACTCTGCAAGTTAAACGCATGTGTGTATTCTCTCTCACACCCTCATATACACATACACACACTTTCGGGACAGTCTAAACTGGCATGGCACATAAACAAACATTACATTCTGGGCCTTCAGCTCAACTGAAGAAGCCATTTGGAAAGCCCATCCCATCCTTGGCGGCTCTGAAGCACTTTCAACCCCAGGTGGTTTGTCTCGTCTTTCCAGCAGCGCAACCATCAGGAGCATAACCTTGAGCAGGAATCAGAGCTGGAGATGTTGCAGGAAGCTACCTCTTGGACTGTTCCAGTTGAGACAGGAGTGTATCACTCCCAAACCTTGAGAAAAGGAAAGAGAACAGTTTGCTGATGTCAACACATTGTGAATGATACATTGTGACAAGAGCTTTTCCACCTCTCTCCTTTTAATCCCTCCTCCCTCCCTCCCTTCCTCCCTCCTCTTTTTGTTGTTCCTTCTCTTCATCCTCTCCTGCCCTGTCCATCATCCTCCACACCATTGTAACCAACGTTTATTGTGCATTTACTGTGTGTCAGACACTGTTCCAAGAATGCTGCATGTAGTCGATTCTCACACAAACTCTAGGAAGTGGATTATACTAACACCATTTACAGTAGTTTCTTCCAAGAGCTCTCTCCTTTACTGGCTGGGCACCAGATAGCCTCTAGATGCAGCACTGGAACCATAGAAGGGTTTTCCTGCCCTTAGAGAAGCCTGGGGGCCGGGGATAGTGGGGACGTGCTCAGGAGCCTACCATGACTCAGGGACTAAGGCAGCTGAGCAGGGTAGAGTGGTGTGCAGACCCCAGGCTTTATAGCCTAGAGCAAAGGCTATCATGTCTCCACCCACAACCGTGGACAGTCATGCATTCCAGATGACTTCCAATTGTCAGGGTCTGCATCTCTGCATCTGAGGGTGTTTGTTCCCCAAATCAGGCATTCAACCAATGACTCTTGGACATTGGTGTATAAATACCCAGCTCCCTCAGCTCTTGAGTGGGCTAATTTTGGGTCATGAATTATGTGCTTTTTCTTTTGGAGATCAAACCACAGTTGCCAGTGTAGTAGCTGATGTAATAATGTAATAATGCATCCTTTATTGGCTTCCTTACTTCTCCTGGATTAGTCTCCATGGCCCAGGACATTATTTATTTGAGCACGAATCCTTGTCTCAGTGTCTTCTTCTGGGAAAAGGTTACTACGGCAGACTGTAAAACAGACCTCTTTTAATTCTAGCTCCAGTGCTTTCTTTCTGTATGATCTTTGAAAAGCTATCACTCTCTGAAAATGGGGAAATCTGGTATAGGGCTTAGACATTTTTATATATAAAGTTCTGGCACATAAGCCCTCCAGAAATGGTCATTCTTCCTGTTACTCTTTGCTGAAGGAGATGCTACTGTTATATGGTCAATGTTCCTATTCCTGAACAACTATAAAACATCTTTTCCCTCCTCATTAACACTTCTGGAAACTTTAACCCCAAAGGCTTAAAGCTGACTGTTCTCCAGCCTAGGACCAGGAAAGCCAACAGCAAATTTGACCCATTGTAAAGACCTGATGTAGCTCCTCAGAGTTCAAGTTCTATTTCAAAGAAATAATTGCAAGTGATTTTCCACGAATGAGTTTTGTCAAATTGTTCCACCCACCTGCTAATTCAGGGATGCTAATTCCTTCTTTGGGTAGAGTGCTTTAATGTTGTCAGAACCTCTCCATCCAATGTTTATAATTGCACGTGATTCTCATGTCTGATCTTTGTGCCAAGAAAGGATCGGTTGTGCTTCATGGTGACCCCCCACAATCTAAGTGGATTAACACAACAAATCTGTATTTCTTGCTTGGTCTCTCGTGAGTCAACTGGGGGATCTACCCCATGTCATCTCTGCAGGATCTACACTGGCAGAGCGGCCATCACCTGGAACATGGCTGCTCCTTGTGGCACAGGAAGAGAGCATTCAGGAGTGTCCCATTCTAGCAACTCATCATTGTGCCCAAAAGTAACACTCTCATTTCCTCTCACAATTCATTGGCAGGGTCTGGTCATGGGGTCAATCCTATCAAGCACCTGGAAGGCAAGCAACAAGAAATTGCTGTTGAATAGAAGTAGTGACTACCGCCATATTATTTCACCCATTGTATTATGGAAGACATAAGAAATGGCGAGTTCCAGTGCTTTCTTAAAGTCATCCAGAGAGTTTGGGCCTAGGATTCTGTTGTGGTTCCTTTTCCCTGAGATGCCTGAAGAAGACTACATTAGGAGGCAATGAAAGTCTGGTTTCTTGACTATCTCTTTCTACAACTCAAAAAGCCTAAATTATCTTTGTAATTGTCCTACACACAGCAATCTCAAGGCCAAGGACTGAATGGTCAAAAGAATTGAATTACTGGAAGAATTTAGGGATCAGGTGATAAGGGTTTTTTTGTTTTTTGTTTTTTGTTTTTTTTTTGAAAGCAGTAGGTTGTGTAAAGAATGTGGCCCCTCCTTCTGGCCTACCTTCTTGTCCCCAGAATCAGGTACAACTCTACAACTAGTGGAATTGTAAAGCCTATATTGCCAAAATGTGGTGTTCTCCTCTGCAGTCTTGAAGCTTCTACCCAGTAGCATCTTGGAGCCTGCTCACATCAGCCTTTAAGAACCGACTGTGTGCATCCTTTCCCAGTGCCACATTCGGGAATGTCACAATGGTGGCTTGAAGTTGGCCACAGGAGCAATATTTACAGCACAGAAATTGTAAAAACTACAAATTAGGGCCTTTTTTTCCTCCCAGACAGCTGGTTGTTAAAAATGTACAGGTTTCTATGCTTAATCCTTCACATGCAGTTGGCTTCTCCTTCATGCTCTTGCATACCACGTGGGCATACATGGATCCCTGAGGACTGGCGAGAGACTTTGCCTTATCCCTTTTTAAAATTCTTCCCTTTCCCAGCATATACTTCGATGTCCTATACTATTTGCCATGCATTGTTCTAATTACTTACATGTAAAAAGTCTCTAATCCCTACGAGGAAGGCACTATTATTTTACAGAAGAATAAACAGGCACAAAGAGGGTAGGTAACTTTCCCCAGTCACACAACCAGGATTTGAGCCCAGGTGGTCCAGTTCTAGCGTCTGGACTTATAACAACCATACTCCACTGTCGGGCTCTCAGAGCACACAAGAGAAGAAAAGAAAGATTTTGATTCATCAAAAAAGGATGTTAAACACCATTTTTTTTCCCCTGAATATACAGTATCAATTATGCCTGGCCATGTAAAGTGGATTTTTTTCATTTAATATTCGTTCATGGCACACTGGCTATATGCTAGGCTCTGTGCTAAGTGATGACAAGAATACAAGCCTGACAGTAATAGAAAGTACCATTTACTGTGCTCTTATTAAACAGGCACCACGGCAGGTGCTGAGGGCTACAAAGATGATGATGATGACGACCGATACGATGACAGCAGTAAAAGCTACATCACCTGAATGCTTGATGTGTGCAACACACTGCTGGTCATTACATTTCACTCTTGCCACACCTTGTGAGACAAAGATTTTTCATTTTTTGCCCGTGTTACAGGTGAGGAAACTGGGGCCCAGGGAGGTGTCAGCACACCAAAGAGCTCACAGATCAGGCTGCTCCTGTATACTCTGTCTACAAGGCAGTAGAGTTAGACTCTTTGGGGTTCCCCTCCATCTCCTTCACACCACAGCTAGGTGCTTCCATCTGTGTCCAACTCAATTCTGAAAGATTCCCTTTTGATCTTCGGGAGAGCTTTGAGGTTGTCAGTCTAACATCTTGAATATAGATATAGTGAGAGGAAGTCCAATAAACCAAAAGAAAAAGGATTTTTCCAAGCTTTTTGTAAGAAACGTGAATCACTAGCATTCTGAAGAAGCCTATAATAGGCACAGATGTACATGATATTCACCGAGTTCAGCACACGGTGCTACTGAGACCAGAAACTCATTACATGCTCAGTACAGGGCTGAAAACCAAAGTAGGGACCTCTTCTTCCAATGTACACCTGACTTTGTAATTAGAACCTCCTATGGGAACGTTTTCAGTACGAACAAAACCTTGCACTTGGAGTTACCACAGTTAACACTGAAATGAAATGCCACTATCAAACAGTGGGACAAACTTTTAAACAAATATGCTAGAACTTGAATGTTTATTTCAATGCTTTTATCTTTAAAGATGTCACTGTAGAAGGTTATTCTCTTGTTTAACTAACAGTGTTATCACTTAAAAATATTGATAGCCCTATTTTTAGAGTTGTTTTCAGGTTTAATCTAGAAAACACAGAAAATGCAACTCTGTGTGCAGGTGTGTTTGTGTGTGTGTGTGCTTCTGTGTGTTCTTATGCACTCCATATTTCTGGTTCTCTTTAATACCTCACCTTACTGAATAGCTTTGGTTCCAAATGACTTTATGCTCCTTCTAAAATTAAACTACCTGCCATAGATATTATGACCAATAATGGAGAGCCAAAGAATATGCCACAGGCTCTGCAGGGCAATTCCAAAAGAACGGTCCCCAAAATGACTTGAGGGGTAACTTCATTAAAATATTCAATGAATATTGAATATTCACACACTCAGTGGTAGGATTTAAAAAATTTTTTTTTAATGTTTATTTATATTTGAGAGAAAGAGAGAGAGAGAGAGAAAGAGAGAGAGAGAATTAGCGGGGGAGGGGCAGAGAAAGAGGGAGACACAGAATCCAAGACAGGTTCCAGGCTCTGAGCTGTCAGCACAGAGCCGGACGTGGGGCTTGAACTCACAAACTGTGAGATCATGACATGAGCTGAGGTTGGACGCTCAACCGACTGAGCCACCCAGGTGCCCCACTCATGGGTAGGATTTTTAAAAAGACTTTTTAGGGGTGCCTGGGTAGCTCAGTCAGTTAAGTGTCCAACTTCAGCTCATGTCATGATCTCACGGTTCATGAGTTCAAGGCCTGCGCCCAACTCTGTGCTGACAGCTCAGAGCCTGGAGCCTGCCTTGGATTCTGTGTCTCCCTCTCTCTCTGCCCCTCCCCCACTCATGCTGTCTCTCTCTGTATCTCAAAAATGAATAAACGTTAAAAAAATTTTTTTAAAGTTTTTAATCTTACTGCTTTCAAAAGGATTCAAAGCAGTCATTGACCATTTAAATTCTCACATCAGTTTATCCTAAGATTTCATATGACCAAGTTTCAGAGAAATACTTGTTTTGTTTCAATGAAAAGGAAAAAGATGAAGTTTTATGTTGAAGGATGTGAAAAGGAGATCTTGGGAGGAAAAGAGCATAAAAAGTCTCATTTAAATATAGATTTAACATAATAAAAACATGACAAATACATGAGTATATAAAGATTGCATGCAAATCTATGGGAAAAAAGTAGTGAGATCCCAATAAACGGGTAAAGGGTGCAAACAGACTAGTTCAACCCTTCTTCAAAAAATGATTAATACATAGAAAAAAATATATTCAACCCTAAGAATAGTCAGAAAAATGTAAATTTAAAAGCTATCATTTTCCCCAATGAAAGTAGCAAAGTGTTTTTTGGATAAAATATTCCATACTGGCCTACGTATGGTGAGATAAACTCTTGTGTGTTCCGCTGGAGTAAATATAAACAAAGACATCTTTTCATGAAAACAATTTGGTGGTTTGTCTCAGAAGCTGAAAAATATCTGTAACTTTTGACTAAACAACTCTATAATAATTTCAGGGTGCTGGCTTCAGTACAATGCTGTTTATGAAAAGGACATCCTCCAAGCAAAAGACCAAAGGCAGGTATCCCAGAATAGTTCACTGCCTATGGTTTGAAGGTCATCATAACCTTGTCTATCAAAAACTAGTACTGGATTAACTGACCTAATGATTAAAATTTAATTCACGGGAAAGAATGCTTTCCCACCTATTATTCACATGCTCTTTAAACCCACTAACTGCTAGGTGGGCAGCATGAAGTTGTTTTACAAGGAAAAAGTTAGCAAGCCGTCTACCAGCCGGGGCTGTCTACTAATACTCGTGGTGTTATTTGTTGCGCCTGATTATGGCTCAACAGAGCAATCACTGTCTACAATATGTCAAAAGGAACCATGCAATTAAGTCAATTCAGGCCCAAAGTCAGTGAATTCAATGAGATGAACAAGGTTTAAAAAAAAAAAAATGTCAGTTGGCATCACATGAAGCAAAACGGATTGATTGACTGAACTTCTCACTTTTCAACTCATTTGCATAGTATTCTGAGCAGTCCAACCTGCAGCTGTTTCCAGCTACACTACCTCACTAGAGCCAAAAATAATTGTTAAAAAAATCAGCTATACATCAAGGAACCACTGCTTCCATTCTGACTGGCAGCCTCCCAAGGCACAGCCTACATGAACTGCAGGAGCCGGAAGGGGAATGGCATCCAGCCTTACGCCAGAGCAGAAATCCTGAGGAAAATGAGCCCTTCACATCTGAATTCTAAAGAAAAAGCAAAAGGAGCAACTTCTAACAAAAGCTACTCTGCTGAAATCAGCCATAATTCGCAGCTACTTCCCATTACATATATATTTTTTATTTTTATTTTTTTTATTTGAGAGAAAGAGAGACTGAGTGAAGGTGGGAGAGGGGGCAGAAGGAGAGAGAGAGAGAATCTTAAGTCTGCTCCAACCTCAGTGCAGAGCCTGAGGTGGGGCTCGATCCCACAACCCTGGGATCAGGACCTGAGCCAAAATCAAAAGTCGGGTACTCAACGGACTAAGCTACCCCAGGCGCCCCTCCCATTACATATTCACAAATGGTTATGACAGCCTCAGTGGCTACAACAGTTTCCTCAGAACTGGAGACTGTTGTGTTACTGTTGTCTTCCCTCTTTTTTGTCCTTTCTGGGTATAGTCATCCATTAGGCTAGAAATATGTGTTCTATTAACACCTCCAAAGAAAATAAGGCATGCCACCAGCCCACTGTGGAAGGAAAGTACTGCCTTGGAGGTAAGGAGTCCCAAGTCTGGTCTCAGGGATTTCATTTACAGTAAAGACCTTGGGCAAGTTACTCTGTTGGGCAGCTGTGCACTGCATGAAAAATGGAAAGTTTGAAAAGTTCCATATTCAATAGTATGAAATCCTTCCCTAAATGCAAAATAAAATAAATAAATGTAATTTAGTTGAAATGCATAGCTAAGCTTACAAGAAAGCAAAGGGAATCCTCAGAAGACCAAAAAAAATGAAGTGAGAGCAAGAAATCAGAATTTTTTAAAAGCGGTGAAGACAGTTTCCAGGGGACGTTTCCTGATATTCACTCCCCAGGAAGAAAGAAACGATGCCTTGGGCCGTTAAATGGTATCAAGTCGAAAAGCAGATACTCCCTTCGGCCATCCTAACTCCATGAATTAAGTTCAATCTCCAAAAGGCTACCTACACCTTGAGGAAAGGGGTGACAGCAAAAACAAGAACAAAATTGTTGTGTGAAGGCAGAGCTATGACTCCAGGTGAATGGGGAAGCAGTCTCCCCTGAGAATTTGTAACTTCACACCAACCTGCACTTATTCATTCATTCATTCATCAAATATTTATTGAACACCTACCATGTGTTGGGTTGTGAGCTAGACATCGAAAATCTAGCAATGGACAAAGCAGATCAGCCCTGCCTTGAAGGAGATTATATTCTAATAGCAGAAGACAGACAATAAAAAATATATATAAATCAGGTGATGATAAATGCTAAGAAGAAAAATAAATAAAAGTAAGGATGATAATAAGTGACTGGGTAGGAGTGGAGCTTTCTATAGTTGGGTGAAGGAAGGGCTCTGATGACATAACTTCTTTTTTCTTAATGTTTGTTTTTGAGAGAGAGAGAGAGAGAGAGAGAACAAGCAGGGCGGGGCAGGGGGAGAGCAGGTAGAAAGAGGGGGACAGAGGATCTGAAGTAGGCTCTGTTCTGACAGCAGATAGCCTGATGTGGAACTTGAACTCACAAACTGTGAGATCAGGACCTGAGCTGAAGTCGGATGCTTAACTGACTAAGCCACCTAGGTGCCCCCTGGAATTAGTATTCTTATATTAAAAAAAAAAAAGACCCCATAGAGCTCCCTAGCTCTTTTTACCATGTGAACACAGAGCCAGAAGATACTAGCTATGAACCAGGAAGGTTCACCAGAAAGCAACCGTGCTAGTGTCTTGATTTTGGACTTCTAGCCTCCAGAAAATAAATTTCCTTTCTTTATAAGTCACCCAGTCTGGACCCTTAACCAGTAAGGAATTGAATCAATAATCAAAAATCTCCCAAAAAATAAGAGTCCAGGGCTGGATGGCTTTCCAGGGGAATTCTACCAAACATTTAAAGAGGAGTTAACACCTATTCTTTCGAAGCTGTTCCAAAAAACAGAAATGGAAGGAAAACTTCTAAACTCATTCTATGAGGTCAGCATTACCATGAATCCAAAACCAGTCAAAGACCCCACTAAAAAGGAGAACTATAGACCAGTTTCCCTGATGAACATGGATACAAAAATTCTCAAAAAGATACTAGCCAACTGGATTCAACAATACATTAAAAGAATTATTCACCATGACCAAGTGGGATTTATACCTGGGATGCAGGGCTGATTCAGTATCCGCAAACCAATCAATGTGATACATCACATCAATAAAAGAAAGGACAAGAACCATATGATCCTCTCGATAGATGCAGAGAAAGCATTTGACAAAATACAGCATCCTTTCTTGATAAAAACCCTCAAGAAAGTCGGGATAAAAGGATCATACCTCAAGATCATAAAAGCCATATATGAAAGACACACTGTTAGTATCATCCTCAATGGGGAAAAACTGAGCGCTTTCCCCCTAATGTCAGGAAAACAACAGGGATGTTCACTCTCACCACTGTTATTTAACATAGTATTGGAAGTCCTGGCCTCAGCAATCAGACAACACAAAGAAATAAAAGGCATCCAAATTGGCCAGGAGGAAGTCAAACTTTCACTTTTTGCAGATGACACGATACTCTATACAGAAAACCCAAAAGATTCCACCAAAAAACTGCTATAACTGATCCATGAATTCAGCAAAATCTCAGAATATAAAATCAATGCACAGAAATTGGTTGCATTTATATACACCAATAATGAAGCAACAGAATGAGAAGTCAAGGAATCTATCCCATTTACAATTGCACAAAAACCCATAAAATACCCAGGAATAAACCTAACCAAAGAGGTAAAAAATGTATACACTGAAAACTATAGAAACCTTATGAAAGAAATGGAAGAAGATACACACAAAAAAAGGAAAAATATTCCATGCTCCTGGATTGGAAGAACAAATACTGTTAAAATGTTGATACTACCCAAAGCAATATACATATTCAATGCAATGCCTATCAAAATAACACTAGCATTCTTCACAGCGCTAGAACAAACAATCCTAAGATTTGTATGGAACCAGGAAAGACCCCAAGTAGCCAAAGCAATCTTGAAAAAGAAAACCAAAGCAGGAGGCATCACAATCGCAGACTTCAAGTTATATTACAAAGCTGTAATCATCAAGACAGTATGGTACTGGCACAAAAACAGACACTCAGATCAATGGAACAGAATAGAGAACCCAAAAAATGGACCCACAAATGTATGGCCAACTCATCTTTGACAAAGCAGGGAAGAATATCCAATGGAATAAAGACAGTCTCTTCAGCAAATGGTGCTGGGAAAACTGGACAGAGACATGCAGAAGAATGAACCTGGACCACTTTCTTACACCATACACAAAAATAAACTCAAAATGGATGAAAGTCCTAAATGTAAGGCAGGAAGCCGTCAAAATCCTTGAGGAGAAAGCAGGCAAAAACTTCTTTGACCTTGGCCACAGCTACTTCTTATTTGATATGTCTCCGGAGGCAAGGGAAACAAAAGCAAAAATGAACTATTGGGACCTCATCAAAATAAAAACCTTCTGCACAGCGAAGGAAACAATCAGCAAAAGTAAAAGGCAACTGATGGAATGGGAGAAGATATTTGCAAATGACATATCAGATAAAGGGTTAGTATCCAAAATCTACAAAGAACTTATCACACTCAAACTCAAAAACTAATCCAATGAAGAAATGGGCAAAAGACATGAATAGACACTTCTCCAAAGAAGACATCCAGATCGCTAACAGACACATGAAATAATGCTCAACATCACTCATCATCAGGGAAATACAAATCAAAACCACAATGAGATACCACCTCACATCTTTCAGAATGGTTAACATCAACAACTCAGGCAACAACAGATGTTGGAGAGGACGTGGAGAAAGAGGACCTCTTTTGCACTGCTGGTGGGAAAGAAAACTGGTGCAGCCACTCTGGAAAACAGTATGGAGGGTCCTCAAAAAATTAAAAATAGAACTATCCTACAACCCAGAAATTGCACTACTAGGTATTTATCCAAGGGATACAGGCATGCTGTTTCAAAAGAGCACATGTACCCCATTGTTTATAGCAGCATTATCGACAATAGTCAAAGTATGGAAAGAGCCCAAATGTTCATCGATGGATGAATGGATAAATAAGATGTTATATACACACACACACACACACACACACACACAAGGGAGTATTACTTGACAATCAAAAAGAATGAAACCTTGCCATTTGCAGCAATGTGGATGGAACTGGAAGGTATTATGCTAAGCGAAATTAGTCAGAGAAAGACAAATATACTATGACTTCACTCATATGAGGAATTTAAGATACAAAACAGATGAACATAAGGGAAAGGGAGCAAAAATAATATAAAAACAAGGAGGCAGACAAAACAGAAGAGACTCTTAAATACAGAGAACAAATTGAGGGTTGCTGGAGGGGTTGGGAGTGGCGGGATGGGCTAAATGGGTGAGGGGCATTAAGGAATCTACTCCTGAAATCATTGTTGCACTATATGCTAACTAGTATGTAAATAAAAATATAAATAAATAAATAAATAAATAAATGAATATTTAAGGTAGAAAAAAAAAATAAGTCACTCAGTCTGTGGAATTTTGCTATAGCCATCCAAACAAACTAAGACACTTGGTGTAATGGAGATGGGAAAAGTGGCCAGGTTCTGCAAAGACCAAAAGGACATCCTGATTGACAGGAAGTAGGTTTTAGGAGAGGATCAAACGTGACTTGAAGACTTGTGGCCTGGTTCACTGGAAGAAGAGGGTTGGCTCTCCTCAGATGGGGAAGGGCAGGGGAGGAACAGGTGGATGACTGGTGGAGATCACCAGGTCAGGTGTGGACATACTCCGCTTCACATCATATCAGACCTATGAATGGAATTGTTACACCAATACGTTTTGACAAAATAGACAAGTTCCAAATAAAGTCTAACTTTCCAACCCTGATGTAAGAATAGGAAACCTGACTATTCTCATAAGCTTGAAATCAATTTAATCAGTGGTTGTGGGTTTTGTCTCCCCCACAAAGAAAACATTAGTAAATTCAAACCAACAACATTCAAGAATTAGAAAATTTCCATCCTAGTTATACAACCTCTTAACAGAAGAAAGGGACAGAGAAGGACAAGAAGAGGGAGGAGAACATGAGGGGGAGGAAGCTGAGGGGGGAAGAGAGAAGGAACATCCTAATTAACTTCATAAAGCAAATGTATCACATAGAGGTGAAATTTGTACAAGAAAAAAATATACAACAATCTCACTTATGAACATAAATGCAACATTCTTAATCACATATTGGCAAACCAAATCTACAGTATATGAAAAGTAAAATACCTATGACCAAGGTTAGTTTAATACTAGAAACCTTTTACTCTACCTTATCTGAAATTAAAGATTATGAGTAGTCATTTCACCACAAAGGAATTATAAATGGTGAGCAGGATGATGAATCCATAAATATATGGGAGATGTTCCAACTCATTAGTAAGCTGGAGAAATATTATTTTAAACATACCAATCCGACAAAGTTCTTTTTTTAATCTGACAATACCAAGGGTAAGCGATGATCAACCCAATAACAATAAATAATCATTAATAATAAGCACTAACAACCCCTAGCACCTAGATTATTGCTTTTAATACCATTTCTCAGGATTCTGGAGAGATGGCTGATTCCAGGCCTGTGACATAAAATGTAGGAAATGAATCTGGCAATTCTTGTCATACCAGAAAATTAGGAAGCTGCTGACCAGTGTTACAGATGAATGAAAAAGACATACACACCAGGGCGCCTGGGTGGCTCAGTCAGTTGAACATCTGTCTTCAGCCTGGGTCGTTATCTCACTGTTTGTGAGTTTGAGACCCACATTGGGCTCTGTGCTGACAGTGCAGAACCAGCCTGGGATTCTCTCTCTCTCTCTCTCCCTCCCTGTATCTCTCAAAAATAAATAAATAAACTTAAAAATAAAAAGAAAGATTCTTTCCCTCTTTCCCTCTCTAGCCTGCCCATTCCAACCGCTCAAGTGCGTGCTCTTTTTCTCTAAAAAAAAAAAAGAAAGAAAGAAAGATAAAAGAAAAAAGAAAAAAAGACTAAAAAAAAAAAAAAGAAAGAAAGAAAGAAAGAAAGATAAAAGAAAAAAGAAAAAAAGACGTACACATCAACTTAAAGAGAAGCTCCTACCAGCCAGAGATGGGACAGTTGACACTCAATATGTTGAATAACTGCAATGGACTGAAGTATTAAATATATTTCAAATGTGGTACATAATAGTTTTAAAATTTTACTGGTCATATCTAGAGGATGCTGGACACTAATTTGTTATTTTAAAAACTAT
This sequence comes from Panthera tigris, assembly GCF_018350195.1. Classification (NCBI taxonomy): domain Eukaryota; kingdom Metazoa; phylum Chordata; class Mammalia; order Carnivora; family Felidae; genus Panthera; species Panthera tigris. Next base: position 113,674,944 of record NC_056661.1, read on the forward strand.
TAAATAAGGGGAAATAATCAGGCCAACCGACTGTTTACAAACTGTATCTAAGGATAACAAACGGTTGATGAGAAAAAGGATTTCTTTATAGAATATCCCAGCTAAGAAATGAAGTGGGGGTGATAGAGTTTTAATATTTTATTTTATTTTATTTTATTAAAAATTTTTTTTAATGTTTTTATTTATTTTTGAGAGAGAGAGAGAGGGAGAGCGTAAACAGGGGAGGAGCAGAGAGAGAGGGAGACACAGAATCCAAAGCAGGCTCCAGGCTCTGAGCTGTAAACACGGAGCCTGACGTGGGGCTCGAACCCACGAATCGTGAGATCATGACCTGAGCTGAAGTCAGATGCTTAACCAACTGAGCCACTCAGGTGCCCTGAGTTTTAATATTTTAATGCCGTAATTAAATAATGACTCTAGACAATAATCACTAATGGCTGTTGGTAACATCACAAAAAACTACAGTTAACCAGATACCATGTGCTCCCTGATGGATGGAAGTGCACCACATTATCTGAAGTATTCTTTTCAGAAAATTAAAGCTAAATGAGACCAATTCTCTAGATCTTATCACCAATTTACAGGAAATAGAGGGTTCAGAGGAACATGTTGATTGACATATTAGAATGTAATTATAAAATCTAGACTGTGGGAAAGTATACAGAATAAATGACCTGGTTTCTTCAACAAAGAAAACTGTAAAGAACCTAATTAGAGGTGGAGTACCAAAGGTAAGCAAGACTGCTGTATCCTCACGCTTGTGAGAGCATTAACTGACACAATCCCTCTGGTAAGTAACCGGTCAATATCCAGGGCACTCAGGGCTGCACAGACCCTACAGGGTAGTTCCTCCACTTCTAGGCTCAGACCTTGGAGAAACCCTTGCCTGTGGGCACCAAGAGACAGCATGAGAGTGCTCATAATGATAGCATTTGAACAGTAAGAACCCCCTGCCCAAATGTCCAACAACCACAAAAGTAAAAGTAAAATGTGGTGTGTTCACAAAAAGAAATGTCACATTTCAGTGAAAAATGGGTGAACAGAGCTACCTGGATCAACATGGATAAATCTCACATCATGTCACATATATTTGAAGAATATGTACAGAATAACACCATTTCTACAAAGGTCAAAAACTTTTAAATCTAAACAATATATTGTTCAAAATCATGTGTGTTTGATGGGCTTGAAAGGCCTGACACAGCTTGGGCCGATCTATAGATAGTAAAACCATATAGAAAAACAAAGGAGTGATGGAAACAAAATTCAGCCAAGGGTTAACCTTAAGGACAGAGGATAAGAGGGGCTCAGTTACAGAACCGATGCACAGCTCCTCCAATGGCACCACCTTCTTATAGCGGTTGTGGACATATGGGTGTTTGTTACATTACTCTTTATAATATATACATATATGTGTTTATATTCTTCTGTGTATATGTACTATTTTGAAGTCTCTTAAAGGGAGTGAACTAAATGACTAGAACATTTTCTATAACTTAAAATTCAACCCATGTGACTTATTTCCCTCACATGCCCATTGGGAAACATAATAATAATTTTCTCCTCAAACATGGTGAAGATTAAATGAATTAGTGCACATCAAGTGCTTGGATTAGAGCCAGGCATATATTAAGTGCTCAATAAACATAACTGGTACCATTGCCATTATCTTCTTATTTACCACCAGAACTGCCTGGAGAGCGGATCTTTAATTATGATCAAGGACAGGAATTACTAAAATCTCTCACCAAGGAGGAAGTTGTCATAGAATATTTTATATTATTACTTGCAGCAAAGTGAGTGCCAGCCAGGGACAACTTCATCCCCCTCCCTCTGCCCTATGGCTGGCTTGGTTTTGACTGAAACCACAGGCTGAGCCCAAAGGCTTATGCCCCTAAGAATCATGATGTAGAACGCTGAGAACATAGCACCATGGTTTTCCTCAACAGCCAAGTATTCTCAAGGAGCATCAAGAAAGCTGTGTCCTCCTGCCTAATTAAAAGAATGTGATGACCTCATTCAGAACTGTCTGTCCAACCTGCCCCAGGACTTTTAAGCCTGTCAGACAGACACAGTCACCACCACAACTTGGTCTTCCTCGTTTGCTCTTGACCTGCATTCTCCCCAGTCTTGCCTATATTGGACACGGAACCCTTGACTCCACGATTCCAGCTGCTGCCTCTCTTGAGGCATTTTGAACTTGGTCTTGTCTTAGTCTCCCTATCATTTCCATTACATTTCTCCCTATCAAACAAAGCTTGTCTTGCCCTATGGTGCTCTGTCTTCTGGGATGCACTGAATAGGAAAAGGGTCTCCGGTTCCAGGCACAATCCTCCTGGCTTTGTAAGATGCTTTTGGTTGCAAGTAACAGAAACTCCAAGCTAAATTGACATAAGTTATAAAAAGACAGTCTTGGCTCAGTAATTAAAAACCACAGTAATAAGGTGCTCAATGGTGGCACCAAAGATACAGTGTCCTCTCATCTTCTCTTCTATGCTGTTTCATCCTCAAGCTGACTCTCCACTTGAACTGCAAAATGGCTGAAAGCAGTTTTAAGGGCTACATGTTTCTTCATTTATGACTAGCAGGAAGGTGGGGGATCTGTTTATCAGTAGCTCTCAGAGGAATGAGACATCTTCTTTTCCAAAAGTCTTTAGAAAATCTTTCTTTTCATTCACTGACCTGAATTGGGTTGTGTATCCTGAACTAAGCACTATGGCCAGGGGAATGGAATTTTCTGGTTGGGGATTAGGTAATCAGAGCCTAAGCCTATGCTTTCAGAGTGGTCTCCTCTCCCAGAGCATGAAGGCTGCTGGAAGGGGCATGATTGCTCTGCTGTTTCACCCTTACCCCCAGATCCATTCTCTGCTCTGTTCTACACCTTCAGGGGCAAACTTTTCAGAGTGCATTACACCAGCTGTCTTGCTCTCTAGTTTCTAGCTGCATTTTATCCTGGGAACACCAATGGAAGATCAGAAGGTGGGAGGGGAACAGGGTGGGGGTAACTATTTTCCTCAGCTGCTCCCTGCCTTGCTCTGTCTCTGACAGAGGCCGTGTTCCTCTAGAGGGTCAACTCCTGTTGGGTGTCCCCCAATTCCTCCAGCTGCAGCTCTAGCCAGGCCCTGGTCCCCTGTTCCATTCCTCCTTCCATCAGGCCAAGGGATGAATTGGGTCTCTGGCTCTCTGCTATTGCCAGTCCCTTAGCACTCCACCCGTCTTTGTTGGTCCCATCCCACTTCCATCTCTGCAATGGACCCTTCAATATGCCCTGTGGTTGTATCTTCTGTTTCCATCCCAGACCTTGACTAGTACAATATCTGAATGAAGACTGGGAAATGTTACCAGGAGGAAGGTAGAATGGATAACAGCAAATATCCTCTGCTATCCACTATTCCTGCCCTCATACATGGATGGGAAACTAGAAGCCTTCCCTTCATTGGTGTCTAACAGACAGTTTACTATTCTAGCTTGTGATTCTGCTATGGATGACATACAATGTCAATAATATTTTAAAACATACACACACATAGTAGGAGTCCTGTCTCTTTCTAGAGAAATGCTCTCATCATTCCCTGAGAGCAAAGGACTTGCTTCAGGAGCTCAATCTCAGGCAGAACAACCCTCAGATCTTCACATCTGGTCTTTCTGCCAAAAAATGGTACCTGATTGCTGATAGCACATTTCAATAATCAACTGGAAAACAACAGACAGGAAAATGGGGGAGAGAGAGTGAGTGGACAAGGACTCTCCGACTGGAACAGGGCCTAAATGGGTGAGTTATCCCACAAGAAATGCACACTTCACAAGGCTCCTGGTTACTTGACCAGACTTCAGCAATGGTGGCAAGTGTCCCCTCATTATCACCAAGCCCTCTGAGGCTGTGACCCTGGGGAGGAGATCTTATGCTCAGAACAGCACCGGGAAGGTCAGGCTAAATCAGTTTTGGGGAGGGAGGCTTTGTATAGGAAAAGGGGTATAAGATATGGGGTTGGGAGCCTGCTACACAGGAGAATTCCTACTGGGTAGAAAATATTGCAAGATGCCCACATACAACAGGGAAAAGTGTATTAAATCATGTAAAGGGATGGGCTCAGGACTGCAGAGAAATCCTATTCCAAAAAGTTACCATTCTGGAAAGAATGAGCCCTTGCAACCGGTCTAACTGGTTGTCAACTAAGATGAATTGAAGAGGAAAACTGCTGGGCTTTGTCATGAGGAATGTTCGTGTATGTATACACGTCTGTGTGTATGTGTGTGTGGGTAGGTATGTGTGAGGTTCCCCGTTACAGATAAGGTTCTCCTTTCTCCTCTCACCTCTTTGTAGTTTCATGATCGTGCTTTACTGGGGGAGCCACCTACATCCATTGGACCCCATCCTGACAGCTGGGGAAGGACCTGCACACCCACACAGGGGCGAGCACCTGGCGTCCCGCCTCATAACAGCTGTTCCAACCACGTAAGAAGCATGGGGGTCACCGGTCATTCTCCATGAGAACAAAGGGCCAAGGATGCAGAGATAATTGTATCAAAGGGATTCAACTTCCTAGATGACCTCATTCCAAAGATCTGCAGAGCCCAGATAAGCATCACAGGGCTCTGGCAGAGGGCCCCTCCAGGGAAAGAAAAGGGACAGGAAGCTGACTTTCCATAGTCTGCACTGCCTTCCTTAACCAAGATACAGGGCACCTGTGGCCATCAAAAGTCATGATGCCTCCCCCCAGCTCCCACCAACTCCACAAGAAAGACGAACGATGGTCATATCACCCCCAGTGTAAGGACTCCACTGAACCCACAAGGGTCCCCTAGGGAGCTTTTCTGTCTGTGTCCCCGGCCATACATTTCTCTTATTTTCATTCAAATAAATTTGCATGACATTCTTGAAAACGTTTTCTTTCATATTATCAGAATATACAGCATTAAAAATAGTAAAAATAGGTCAAAAAGTGGTACATTTCAGAATATACTTTTTGAGCCTAATAGCTATAGTTAGCAATACAGAAAATTAAATGATGTTTCTAAGCTTTTATTGATTCAGGGTCTAATCATTTTTCAGCCCTTTCTGTGCCAGACACAAATTCAAGCCCAGGAGACAGGAAGATAAAACATGTCCCCTCTTCTGAAAAAGCTCACAGATTTGTTAGAAGTCACAGATACTTAAACAAATGGTTATAGGAGTGCTACAAAGTAATTTTATCCCTAGAAATTCTACTAATATTATATTACATAACAAATAAGCCAGAAGACCCATTTATCAAAACTTTGTTTTATATTTTTCAGTTTGGCCCCAGAATTTGTTATTCAATACTCTTACCCCAAAACAATCGCCTTGTTTCAACAGAAGCTTATGCAATGTTGGACAGGTTCTAAACCTGTGCTGTCCAATGGCACGGCCACTAGCCACAGGTGGCTATCGAGTCCTTGAAATATGGCTGGTGAGACCGAGGAACTGAATTTTAGAATTTAATTTTAATTAATTTAAATTGAAATCGCCACCTGTGGCTAGTGGGTACAGTGTTATATAACACATTTCCAGCAGATCTGGTCAGATTTACTGAAACCCATGAAGGTTAATCAACTGAGAGTAAAATCAAGTAACACATCAGTGGGAATGGCCAATGAAGCATTAATGAGTCAACTGCCTGCCCACCTGGACTCACTTGGCCTTGAAAGTCTGGAAGAAAATGAGCCTGTTACTCAGATGGGGCAGGAAACGGGGTAGGAAGTGTGACCCTAATGCAAGGCTAAGTGGCTAAAATGGAGGTAGGAGGCACGAACAAACCAGAGCAAGTTTGGGGCGGGGAGGGCGGGGAACAACACAAAGCTGGTGAGTGTCAAAAAGCAAAATTAAAGCAGATTCGAAACCCACGTAAAATGTCTTAACATTTGGGATATTAGGGAACTCAATTAAATGCAATCCCCAAACCACCCCCCTTCTATCAACAAACGTTTTTCTAAATGCTTCCCATGTGCTCAGCACCAAGGGGGGTTATTAAGAGATCTACATTTAACACCAGTCTCTGTCTTAGAGAGGCTGAGGTTTTTGCTTGAGACACCAAACACACGCACACAGAACAGTGAGAAAACTATACGAGACAGTATTCAGTAGAGCACTGAATTGTACTTAACTCAGCCTCGCTAAGGCTTACCTGTAAAGGGTAAGCGCCCAGGCTGGTGAGGAAGGGAGCGGGCAAGCGAAGGCTGCGGTCACCCCGGGGTCTTCGCTGAGAAGAGCTTTGCCACCGGCTCTGTGCAGCTCTCAGGATGAGTTCAGGTTAGTCCGGCCTCCACCCACCTCCAGAAGCATCCTTCAGCACTCCCACCCCACCCTGGATTTTACCAACACGACTAGCAGTTTCGCAATGTGCATGCCACCTGTCGTGTTGAGCCACAGTATAGGCAGCAGCATTGGTGGACCCGCCAGGGATGACCAGCGCCAGAGTCACAGGCCTCGCCTTACATCCCAGCTTCATCAAGTCCTAGGTGGGGGACTCCCAGCAAATCCCTTAATCTTTCTAAGCCTTGGTTTCTTCATACATGAAATCAGACTAATATTATCCATCTACAGGGTTTTTGTGATGATTCAATGAGACAAGCTTACACAGAGCTAATTTTTTTAAACTGCTTTTCATACTTTACCTGGCAATTTCCAATGTATCTTTTTAAAAAAATTTTTTTTTAACATTTATTTATTTTTGAGACAGAGAGAGGCAGAGCATGAACAGGGGAGGGGCAGAGAGAGAGGGAGACACAGAATCTGAAACAGACTCCAGGCTCCGAGCTGTCAGCACAGAGCCCGACTTGGGGCTCGAACTCACTGACCGTGAGATCATGACCTGAGCCGAAGTCGGACGCTTAACCGACCGAGTCACCCAGGTGCCCCCAATGTATCTTTTTAAGATTGGTACTCCCTGTCCCAAGAAAGCTTGTCTGTCTGGAAAATAAGGGAAATTATGCATTAGGTCCTGTGTAAAATATACCGGAGTTAGAGACTCAGAACTCCTGCAATAAAGTATATAATGGGTTATCTGAATGCTCTTGTGGTAGAGGTTTTTCATTTGTAATATGGCATAAAATTACATTTATTTTACTCTTTTGTTAATACTTTTTTTGGCGGAGGGGCTAGGCAATAAATATTTTCAGCTGCGACTGAACAAAAAAATGTACATGTTTGGGGAGTCTGGGTGGCTCAGTTGGTTGAGCATCCGACTCTTGATTTCTGCTCAGGTCATGATCTCACAGTTCATGGGACTGAGTGCCACATCAGGCTCTGTGCTAACAGCACAGAACCTGCTTGGGATTCTCTCTCTCCCTTACTCTCTGCCCCTTCCCTGCTTGTGCTTGCTCTCTCTCTCTCTCTCTCTCTCTCTCTCTCAAAATAAATAAATGAATATTTTCAAAAATGTACATGTTAAATGAAAAACTACTGGATTTCTGTGCATTAAGAAAGTTGATGTATATACAAAGTGCATAAGATCTTTGATAACATTTACCATCCACTGTTGTGTTCTGGTGACATCCCCGACCACATTAAAACCAGACAGAAATCTACTGGAAAAGTTCCAGCCTCTATTTCAAAAGTTAGAACTATTTTTAAAAGGCTATGCCCCCAACTGACAATTTCACATATGCAGCTGCAGTAGGAGTGTTTACATATCACTCTGTGAAACAGGACTTCTGATTTAGATCAAATGACTATTCGTCTCAATTAATTTTGCCCATGTTTATTCCAGGTCCATACATACAAAACGTGAACTGATAGCTGTATGTGTGTTGGTGATGTTTGCAAAAGAAGAGCTGTCAAACAGCTGCATGAAGGCTTGTTTATATTAGAGTCCTCCGATGCTTCAATAAGTCCTCTGATAATTGATTAATTCTAATAATGGTGTGATTTTTTTCTTCCCCATACAATTCATGAAATCAAAGTAAACTGTTGGAAGTTTATTCACAGGTAAAACATCTGACATCGTTGGGTCTACTGTGTTATAAATTCAGCTCAAAAGTTCAATATTGAAGAAAAAATGTGTTTCTACAGTAATAAAAGGAACACAAATTTTGTTGGGGGCTTAGGTTCATGGAAAAATAATGTTCTTACTACATTAAGAAAGCTATAGAGCAGGATGTACTTGGAAATTGTTGTGGAGCACATAATTCATGATTGTATCCAAACAACTGTGGTATTCCACCAAAGGAAACAGAAAAACATTATTGTCAAAAGTTACAAATGTTTCACTGGGGCACCTGGGGGGTGTAGTCGGTGAAGTGCAAGACTTGAGCTCAGGTCATAATCTCACGTGTTCCTGGGTTTGAGCCCTGTGTTGGCTCTGTGCTGACAGCTCAGAGCCTGGAGCCTGCTTCAGATTCTGTGTCTTCTTCTCTCTCTCTGCCCCTCCCCGGCTTGTGCTCTCTCTCTCTCTCTCAAAAATAAATAAACATTTAAAAATTACAAATGTTTCTATATGTGAACAAAGTAACTAAAGTACAAAATTCTTGTGACAGAGCTTGTATTAAGTATCAGATCACCCGTCTCAAATAAACCCCATGCATCAATAGCAACAAAAACTTCAGTTTTCTGGCAGTACACATTTTCTTCCTTTCTCTGTTGCCCATCAGCAATCTGGTTTTAGAAATGTTGAGCCTTTGAATAATAACTATTTTGTAAATCACCCTACGTGTCCTGGAATACTATTGAATTCTTTTGAAATAATTCCTTAAATGTTGGTTGCATTTTGATGAAAATCAATTGGAATCTTTTAATAAATTATTCAATAGATGGAGCACAAAAAAAAAATTCAGGTTGTGAAACTTTTTATGAATCGTAATTATCTAAAACAAGCTTACACAGGGACAGATTGAATTTGTCTCTACCCAAGGAAGGGAGGAAATGAAGAAATTAAACCTTGGAGCTCAGAGGTATACACTATCTTGATTTGTGAGAAAAAGCTTTTGATGAAGCTCCTATTTTTAATTAGGATCAATTTATATTCTGTACTAAAATGGAATTGAAAAGGCCTGTAATTTTACAACATCTAACTTCAGTGAAATATTCAAAAGAATCATAAATAGCAAGAAATTATTTGCCAATTCATGCCTTATAAAAATATTTGTTGAATAAAGATGCTCTAAATGGCAGCAAAAGACATACACTGTGATGTTATTTGAGCTGAAATATTAACACATTCTGATTTGAAACATTAGAATGGAGACTATCCTCTATTTATCTGCATTTGCTCAGAGGTTACCAAATAATTCAGCACTTCTAGAAAGAATATTTTCTCAATTAAAAGTATTTTGGTCCGGGGGCACCTTGGTGGCTCTGTCGGTTAACTGTGTGACTTCGGCTCAGGTCATGATCTCATGGTTTGTGGGTTTAAGCCCTGACATCGGGCTCTGTGCTGACAGCTCAGAGCCTGGAGCCTGCTTTGGATTCTGTGTCGCCCTGTCTTTCTGCCCCTCCCCCACTCACACTCTGTTTCTCTCAAAAATAAATAAATGTTAAAAAAAAAAGTATTTTAGTCCACAGAGAAGGATCTATTTCAAATTATTATAAAATGCAAGTGTAAATAATATGGCAATTTTACTTTAAAAATAAAAATTAAAAAGACATTAGCATGAATACATTCTTCCAAAATGCCAGGGACTTAATACAATAGAGACAGATATGACTGAAAAGCTGATTAAAGTATGCATGTTTTTATGTACAATATTACAATAATATGTACACTATGGCATTTTGCTTATATTTTCTTAATATAAAAGTTTATTAAAATTTTTGCTTTATGTATGTGAACATTTTTATTTTTTAAAGAGAATTTCATTTTTATATTCATTTTTATAAAGTTTATTTATTTTGAGAGAAGGAGAGTGAGCACATGGGAGGAGCAGAGAGAGAGGGAAAGAGAGAGAGAATCCCAAGCAGGTTCCACACCCTCAGCAGAGAGCCCGTCTCGGGGCTTGAACCCATGAACCGTGAGATCACAACTGAGCTGAAACAGAAAACATCATTATCAAAAGTTACAAATGCTTCACTGGACACTCAACCCACTGAGCCACCCAGGTGCCCCTATATTCATTTTTGAAGAAAATTATCTATAGCTCTACCACTGTGCTGAAACTAATTTGTCAATAAATAATTTCAACAGCTATGTAGTTTTCTTTATATTAAGCCCCCATTGCTTAGGTGTGCCAGGTTGGATAAGTCCTCAGTTTACCCCAGCTGTAGCTCACACCAGCCTTCTTCATGACTACACATCATCCTTTCCCATTCCACCGGGACTGCCTTGATTTGATGTGAACAGCAAGGATTTGATGTCACTGACTCAGTATCCCTTTACTTATTGTACCATGTGCCAGGCACTGGTTAGCTAATTTAAATTTATTTTTTTAACGTTTATTTATTTTTGAGACAGAGAGAGACAGAGCATGAACGGGGGAGGGTCAGAGAGAGAGGGACACACAGAATCTGAAACAGGCTCCAGGCTCTGAGCACAGAGCCCGACGCTGGGTTCGAACCCACATACCGCGAGATCGTGACCTGAGCCGAAGTCGGACGCTTAACCGACTGAGACTGATTAGCTAATTTAATCTTTGTTAGCCTCTGAGATGGGCATTCTAATTATCCCCATCTACAGATGAGAACACTGAGGTGGGGAGAGGTTAAGTAATTCTACTATGGTTCCATCTCCTAGACAGTGATTGAGCTGGGCTCTGAGCCCAGGCAGTCTGGCTGTGGAGCCCATGTCTCTAACGACTACCTCATGTGGCTTTCTCTCAGTAAATACCTGTGGAATAAATAAAAACAGGAATGAATGAATGAATGAATGAACAAGCAGCAAGAAAGCAATGGCAATCGTTGTCAGCAATTGGTGAACACATCACAGTGGGAGGAAGTGTCTAACACACAACTCCATATTCAAAACACAGCTGAAAAGCTTGGAATTATAACCAGCACTTTTCAAGGGAAAAGGAATTACTGTAAGTAAACAGGATTGTTTACTCAGCACACCAACTGCCAGGATGCAAGGAGTCAAGAAAACAAACATGCTTTCTCCCCTGCTGATAACAGGGACCTCTTCGTTTTGCTTGTTTACTCAGACTCTGATAACCAGGCACTCTCTGGCTAAAACAAGGATGTTGTGTGTCCTGTCCTGTAGGGCCCTGGATTTTGGATCCAGCCCCACTGGAGGCAGCCTGGCCTGTAGCTGGTGCCTGAAGGGCAGGAGTAAAGCCCTGAAGAGCTCTTTCTCACATGTCTGGGATTGGAAGTGGGGGCTGGTAGAGTGTCTGAGGCGTCAGGAAAGGAACTAAGGGTGAAAGCCAAGAGAGGAATGCTAGACTGATGTGCCTTTGACAGAGTTGAAACCCCAGGAAAGAAAACTGTCACAGAAAGGAATATGGTCTGGGTGGGTTGGGCATGGTGAGTTTGAGACATTTGGAAATTTGGTTGGAGAGATAGAATGTGGAACACTGAGAGAGGGCTGGGGTGCCCTGGGTGACCTCTTGTCTCAGGGGTGTCGTTAGGAAGAAGGTGTAGAGGTGATGGAGACACAGGTCTCCTCGGATGGAAGAAACACAGCATGAGAAGACATTGCTTAGAGAAAGAAAAGCAATAACCACTGTCGCACCCAGATAATCCCGATACTCTAAGCCTCTGTCAGAGAGACAGCACTCTGATTTCGCTTCAAAAAAGAATTCACCCAATCCTGCTTCTCCCATTTTCCCCAGGTTTTTCCCCAATAAATCTGAACTCAATTCTGTTCCAGCGTCTGCTTCTTGAAGGACCCGAACATACTCCCCAAGTCTCTGAAAGTGACACTCCTTTTCTAAGAGCCAGAGAAAATCCTACTGTCAGGGTCTCTGGTTACCTTCAGGAACCTAGTACCCAACATTAATGGTTCATCGATTCACTTTTTCAACTCATTATTCGTTTGATGAACCGCTTTGATAGGTTTTAGTCATGTCAGGAACTGTGCTGGATCCTGGGGATATGACGGTAAATGGGGAACACATAAGTGACCATCTTGTTTAGGCAACTTGGAAAATGAAAGGTCTAAGGAGTCCATGGAGGAAGAGCTCTCTCTGGGTGTGACTGAGACTTGAAGCAGTATCTTCTACCTGAAGCAAAAATCTACAAAATGACCATCCCAGTAGACTGAGAAGACCTTCAGTTTCATGCAACGTAAGTCCTCTGCTTCTGTGCCCCACACTGTGCTTGTGAAGTTACCACCACTGGCAACCGCTGGAGGAGGCCAGCAGCACATCCGTGGCAAGACAATGGTACGGCATTGCCGACTCCCGTGGCCATCTAGGGGTTGACATTGCCAGCTGCCTTTTATACTTTCAGCTCCTTCTCCTTACCCACCCCACCCCCCAACCAAGAGTTGGGCAAAACCCTCCTATTTGGCTGGAGCCGCCATGAATTTGGTTTATAGAAAGTCCCCCCAAATTCATCCCAGCTGAACAAGCTCCAGGTCGGAGAAGCCGCTGACCAGGAGCTGGCATCCAATGGAAGGTGGAAGGTCACATGGAAGCCTGCAGGAATGGGTCAAAGGAGTCCTCATGGGTCGCTGGCCAGCCCACGAGGCCATCTCTGTGAACTGGCTCTCAGGGGGATGCTGACGCCCACCACCCCTGTCCCCCCCAACATCTGACTGATGCAAGGAAGCCAGAGGCCACTACAACCTCAGGAGCTCTGGGGAAGAGTGGCCACAGAGCCGGTGGGGCCTGTCCAATGAGGTAGAGCCCCTCTCATGACTGTGGTGCAGGGCAGGGGCTCTGGGGGAGGTGGTGGTTCGAATTCCAACTCTGCCATCCCTGACCTATGACAAAATCAAGTCCCTTACCTTCTCCAGGCCTCCATTTCCTCTGCTACAAAGGAGAGACAGTGGCTGCCCCTATCTCATCGGGCTACTGGGAGGATTACATGAGGTAATGTCTAGAAAGCACTTAGCACTCTGCAAGGCAACTGGAGAGTGTGTGACCACCACTAGTTACTAGTATTCTTGTATGCCTGGCTCCAGCTGCCACACTGGCCTCAACGGCCTCTAACTCTGTGTCATTCCACTCTTACCTACTTCCTCATAAAAAGAAAAACTAAAATATAAACCCCTTTCCACTTTCAGGAAGGGTTTTCTGAAATTCACACCCATCAGGGCCAGTCCCATGGTAGACACACTGCTCAAACTCGTGGGGCAAATGGCCCATAAGCCCCAGACTCAGCTACTGAGGGGTCTCTGCTTCGTCCACTCACAGCAACCCTGGGAGAAGCATGGGCCCCAGACAGAACAATAGGATGGATTGTGCATCTGACACGGATTCCACCTGTGGCCTGAGCAACAGGTTTTGCTCATCCTGGCTCTCTGCCACTTGGGAAACGAAACCCTTTCCGGAACACTTGCCGTTTTGTGGGTTTTCCCCTGGAGACGGGCTGACTGATTTCACCTAGAAACTTCGTTGATGAGCTGTGTGTTGTACAGAATGTATCCCTGTAAAACCTGATGGTTCACGGCTCCCTAACACTCTTCAGGGTGAGTGGGGACGCCATGGTCCCTCCCTCTAAACTGACAATTGGACACTCCCCCACAAAGTGTGCTGTCCCCTGAGCCAGCTCTGGGCTGTCCACTCAGTGTGAGGTAGCAGAGAGAATGGGAAAGAAAAAAAAACGGCCCTTGTTTCTGCTGACAGGTTTGCCTTAAGAATCTGGAAAGGGAAGCTGGTTGCAGTTTGAGGGCCTCTGAGCCGGGTTGGGAGCAGGGGCTTAAGGAGCTTCCCGGACCCTCCTGCTGCATGTGTTATCAGCAAGAGTGATTGCACACCAGTTCTGCAGATGGCCGTAAGGCCCTCCTCGTGGAGGAGTTCTCCTGGGGGAACAGCTTATTCTGGAGCCTTGGAAGAACAATGGGAAATCTTTTCCCATGACCTTCATTTCGCTCATTTTAAATTCCATTGTACTTGTAACTCCAGATAAGAGGGACTGATTTCTGCAACTCTTCAGGGAGGACGGCTGGGCCATCACTGCCCCAGCCTTCCAATCTTTCCCTGCTCTAGTCAGTCGGTGGCGCTGGGATCCTCAGGCAGTTGAGTGAGAGCCAGGCAGGAACCAGCCGGCAAAGGTGGCTATAAATACTCCTCTTGGCTGCTGGCCTCCCTTGGGAGCCTGCAGCTGAGGGGCGGGCCGGGGAAGCACCTGCATCTCGTCAGGGCACATCCGCCCCCGGGGCCAGGCTTCCTCGCCGCCCTCCGCCTGGGGTGGCACTTTCCGTGTACATTTTCCCCACTCTGAGGAAGCCGGGTGGTAACCTGGCCTCCCAGCTGAACGCCAGACTCCAAGTGGCTAACCCCCTTTAAACTCAAGAGCCTGAGCTTCATTTCCACTGGGGTTGATGGAACTGAATAGTGGAGGGTAAAATGAGGAAGGAGGGGACAGGAAGAAAGTAAAGGAGCCTCCTCACAGGATGATTTTCTTCTCCTTATTTCATTTGTGCGAGGAAGCTGGAAACAACCAGTAATCAGTCAGGCCTCCGTCCCCCCATGAAGTAGAGACTTAACAATTTTAAAAATTAGTGAATACCTCCCCCCCCCTTTTAAATTTTATTTATGGGCATTTTAAATAACCAGAAGCAAGTCACAACAATAGCTAATGGTCAGTTGTAAATGGAATTTTGTGCCATTGTCATTCAAAATGAGAACTTAAGAGCCAGGTTCAGAAGAGAGCAGAAAGCATTTAAAAATTCATTGGATGATCAAAATAAAAAGCTTCTGCACAGTGAAGGAAACAATCAGCCAAAGTAAAAGGCAACTGACTGAATGGGAGAAGATATTTGCAAATGACATATCAGATAAAGGGTTAGTATCCAAAATCTACAAAGAACTTATCAAACTCAAACTCAAAAACTAATCCAATGAAGAAATGGGCAAAAGACATGAATAGACACTTCTCCAAAGAAGACATCCAGATCGCTAACAGAAACATGAAATAATGCTCAACATCACTCATCATCAGGGAAATACAAATCAAAACCACAATGAGATACCACCTTATACCTGTCAGAATGGCTAACATTAACAACTCAGGCAACAACAGATGTTGGCGAGGATGTGGAGAAAGAGTATCTCTTTTGCACTGCTGGTGGGAATGCAAGCTGGTGTAGCCACTCTGGAAGACAGTATGGAGGTTCCTCAAAAAATTAAAAATAGAGCTACCTATAACCCAGCAATTGCACTACTAGGTTTTTATCCAAGGGATACAGGGATGCTGTTTCAAAGGGACACACACACCCTAATGTTTATAGCAGCACTATCGACAATAGCCAAAGGATGGAAAGAGCCCAAATGTCCATCGATAGATGAATGGATAAAGAAGATGTGGTAAATATATACAATGGAGTATTACTCGGCAATCAAAAAGAATGAAATCTTGCCATTTGCAACTACATGGATGGAACTAGAGGGTATTATGCTAAGTGAAGTTAGAGAAAGACAAATATCATATGACTTCACTCATATGAGGACTTTAAGACACAGAACAGATGAACACAGGGAAGGGAAGCAAAAATAATATAAAAACAGGGAGGGGGAAAAACATAAGAGACAAATATGGAGAACAAACAGAGGGTTACTGGAGGGGTTGTGGGAGAGGGGATGGGCTAAATGGGTAAGGGGCATTAAGGAATCTACCCCTGAAAACATTGTTGCACCATATGCTAACTAACTTGGATGTAAATTAAAAAAAATAAAATAAAAAGAACAAAAAAAATTCATTGGATGACAGTTCTCACACTCCGGTGAACTGAAGAATCACCTGGAACCCTTGTTCTACATACAGACCCTCATGCCCATCACCTGAGACTAATCCTGTATGGCTGGGCCTGGGCCCCCACATCTGCATTCGGGTCCATAAGGAAGTCTGACTTGGAGAAGCAATGCCCAAAGGCAGTAGTTCATAAAGTGAGGGCCCCCACCAGTAGCAACCAGCCCCCAACAGTAGCATTTGCTAGAAATGCATATTCTCAGGCCAACTCCAGACTTAAAGAATCAGAAACGCTGGAGACAGGGCCCAGTAATGTGTTTTAAACAAATCCCCAGGTGATTGTGAAGATTGAGAACCCCTGATCTAACAGATTTACTTTTTATTTTTAATTTTTTGTTTATTTTTGAGAGAGAGAGACAGAGACAAAGAGCACAAATGGGGCAGACAGAAAGCGGGGGAGACACAGAATCTGAGGCAGTTTCCAGGCTATCAGCATAGAGCCCAACTTGGGGCTTGAACTCACAAACAGTGAGATCATGACCTGAGCGGAAGTTGGACTCTTAACAGACTGAGCCACCCAGGCACCCCTCTAACAGATTTCTTACAAGCCAGGAGCATGAACCCTGGAACAGTGGTGATTCCAGCATGCAGCCAAGATTGAGAACCACCGCTCTGTGTCTGTTGGCATATAAATGTTTATATCACCTTCACAGTCCCCATTTTCTGAGCATCTACTTTTTTTGAGCCAGCGTTAGCATCAATGATGTGAAAGGGGAAGAATGTGGATCTTGTTTCAGACAGACAAGGACTCAAGGCGTGGTCCCAAATTTAACCTCCCTGACGGCCGGTGTTTTCACCTGTGAAATGGAAAGGACAATACCTTCCTCATGCTCATGATGCAAAGAGTAATGAGACGTCACTTGGGAAAGCACTTAGCCAGCATCTAGCACATCGTAGGAACTTGATTTTCCTCTGTGCCTCTCTGCAATCGTTATTTCCCTTAGTTTAATTGAGGTCTGGAATGAGATTTTTAATCTTTATAGAAATATGGCTTGAGGGTATACTCCCTAGAGAGCATCAAAAACCTCCTTTTAAAACCATCCCTCTTATTAGCATAACTGCACGAAGAGCTCGGCGAGCAATCCTGATTTTAAAGACTGGTGGCCGGAGCATGGAAGCACTGTTAATACTGCTTAACCTAACTCAGCTGCAGCCAGAGTCACTTTGTTTCATTCACAGATATGCCAGTAATGGGCAAAACCTTATAATTTTATTTCTTGGCACAAGCACTTACTTTCTCAGTTGATCTCTCTTGTTTCTAAGATGCCACATCAACTATGACCAGTGTAATGACAGAAATCTGCAATCAACTGGTGTAAAGAAATCACTTTGTGTGTGTGTGTGTGTGTGTGTGTGTGTGTGTGTGTGTAATTCCGCTGGTGTGAACATCAGCCAGTACTGAACACTTATAAGAGAGCAGATTCAGTAACCACTCTGGCATGAAGCTATGTTGTCCATGTTTTGTATTTTCTATAATACTTAATGGTTTTATTGACCCTAAATAAGTACTTGACAATGACCTCTTCATAGATTCTAAAGATGAAGTGGTTGCAAATGGGTCTCTCCCAAGGCAATGACAGAAGCATGTGTTGTTTGCAGCATGAAGCTTACACTGACCACATTTTGTTGTGGGAGTGAAGTAAGCGTTGTCCACATGCAACGATCAAATGTTCCACATAGTTGCATTAGGGTGGAAGGTCCTTTATGTGACCAAGACCTGGAACACTGTGCAGCCTGAGATGGCTAACTAGTTTATGGTAGAGTAACTGGAAGCCCTCAGGGCAGGGGAAGGTGGATATACCCAAATTTCATACCATTTAGTACTTCAGCTCTAGCTTTGACTAACATTTTCTGAGCAGCTGCCATGTGCAAAGCACATTTACATGCACAATCCCAGCTAAGGCTCACATACAGTTATCATCATCCACTGGTTTTTTAAGTTTATTTACTTATTTTGAGAGAGAGTGAGTGAGCACATGCACAAGGGGCAGAGAGAGAGAGAGAGAGAGGGAGAGAGAGAATCCCAAGCAAGCTCCACATTGTCAGCACAGAGCTTGACATGGGGCTCGAATCCATGAACTGTGAGATCATGACCTGAGAGGAAATCAAGAGTCAGACACTTAACCAAGAGCCACCCACGCACCCCAACCATCCGCTTTTTATAGACTGAGATCAAAAGGCAGAGATATGAAGATATAAGCATCATGCAACCAGTTACTAGCAAAACCAATACATCAGCCCAGGTCTCCTGTCTTTAGGATAGCATTGTTCTACTACTCCATGGTGTCTCCCCAAAAGGTAAAATCAACAGTTTAGCTGTCCCCGAATTGAAATTTCTAAATCCATTTTATAGATGACAAAATAAAGACAAGACACACGGCTTTAAGAAAATGCACTATTATAAGCCATTCATTCAGCCACAAGTTATTCTCAAATAAAGACAGAGGAGACACTTGGACTGACTTGGCTCCTGATCAGGGCCCCAATATCAAGTGCATGATGTATTGTTGCCATTTTTCATAGGCACATTTCCCCAGCAGGGAAATATTTGGCCTAGAAAGAGGATTTCTGGCTTGTAGTTGCTGATTCGCTTATTCATTCATTTATTCATCCAGTCACCCAACCAGTCTTCACTCATTCATGTTTTATTTTAAGCAAGGCGACTTCCTTTATTCGCATATCTCCTAAAACAATTGAGAAAATTACTTATCCTCTTGAACTTCTTAAAGATGAAATCTAAAGTTTCTTTCCCGGTATTTAAACAGTTGCAAAAGTACTTTTGGCATGCAGTCAATATTGACAATTTAAAACAAAAGTGTTACTGTATATTTTATATGTACCTGGAGGACTACAGATACCTTAGCAGTTTTAGATTTATCATCATCCAAAATTTTAAAACACATGAATGATCTTTTACTTAAAACACATGAATGATCTTTTAGTTAGAACATTTAGTGTTCCTTTTCTTCTTTGAATTCATATTCCACTCCACTTCCCCAATTTTACCAGATTGTAATGTAGTTCATGCTTGGAAATCTCTTATTAACCACCTTAACATATCTTACATAACAATATAAATCAACATCATCTTTTAATTTCCTGTAATCTTAAGTCCTTAAAATGTGAAAATTTTCTTTTGGATTGAGTTATTACTAAAATTAAGGAACAAAATTAGTCAAAACAACCAATATATTACAGCTTTAGACAGTGCACCATAACATCTGGAGAAATGAGAAGTACAGCTTCCTTTTTGAAAGTAGAAGGTGAGCTGAGAAAGAAGAACCTTTCTCATGGGATCTTCCCTGCAGGCAGGTTCTCAGGCCAATCTTATTAGGAAAGAGTACATGTGGAAGTCTAGGATCTGGAAATTAATTCCCTGACAAACATCCAATCTAACATACCCCAGCCGGAAGGATGCCCCCTAGGAGCCAAATGCACAGAGGCCCCACAAGAGACACTGCGACACATACACAGACGGCCACTGCACAATCAGATGGGTCAAGCGTTGGATCTGTCAGTGACCAGTCAAGAGACAAACCTCATTAGTAATCTGAGTGTAAAGAACTGTGAACTAGGCAAAAGATGATTAACTACCAAAAGGGATAAAAGAGAACTAACTGTAAGGTGTAGATGCAGAAACTTAGAAGGCAGCTACCATCCATGAGGCTGAAGGAAAAGTAAAGGAGGAAAGAACTTAGAAATTCAGAGGAGGATCCTGCAAGGTGGAGACGCAGACCTTGAAAAGGGGGAGAGGTTGCCGAAACAGCAAAGAAACGGTGTTGGAGGTGCTCACCCCAGGACACTGAGAGCTGCCACCACTGCAGGGAAAACTGCTGGGATCCTCTGCACCCGGATTTGCTAGCAACTGTTGGGGAAACAGAACGGAGCGCACCTTCTTCTACCTCCCGCTTCACGGCGCCCTCTATTGGTAGAGTGTACCAGGCAGGCGGCCATTAAGGAGAAATGCAAGGCGCAGAGTTCGGCTTCAGGAGGACAAAGCAAGACAAAAAAGGGTGGGTGCGCTTGGAACCGAGAGGCAATACATCAACAACTGGAGCAAGCAGGGAGAGACAATTACAGTTAACGGATTGCATGAATCCAGAGAAAGGAGAAATGACTTTTCATCTCCCCTTTTCCCAAATCGAAAGATGGGTAGACTCTACACCAGCTCCTGAGCTAACTCCTTTGGTCCCAGTTGCATTTGCAGTTTATAATCGCATGCACAGGAGCAATCGCATGCACAGGAGCTCCCTTGCAGTGATGTCCAGGGCTGAGAATCTTACCCCAGGCTCACAAAATCTTGGCTTTGCCTCTGTGTGCATGCAAAGCCGGCCGGTTTTCTCACAGGCTCAGGAAGCATCGCCAGGATTCTGGAGGGGAGAATTATGTATATGTCTTTGCGGGAGTTGCTCACCCTGACACCAGTCCTTGGAGACGGCTTTTACTGCTGAGCTTTTCCTCCTTTGATTCTTGCCCAAGTAGAGTGGGAAGGCGGGGAGGCGCCATCATCTATTTTCATTTCTCCTATTTCTGCTCTGTGTTTTGAAGTGAAATGATTTCATACAGCCACCGAATTGGCACCAAGTTCTCCCTTTCTCCAACTCCTCTGCAGTCTTTATCACTGCAGTCAAGGAGACATTACATAAAAAAAAAGTTGTGTCAGTGCCAACCAACTGTGACAGAATTTTATTTCAAAATTATTCTGTTGGCTTTCCTTGTATGAAGCTCTCTGCCATATTCTGAAAAACACATTACTCATCTCAAACATCTTTAGAAAGAAACCCCCTGAAAGGCCACATGATGGGCAGGAAGTGTACTGGTTGGGAACAGAAGGCTCAGGTGTTCCCATTTTTACCACTAACTGGCAGCGTATACAACAAAATCACTTGGTGTCCCATCCCGTCCCTCAGCCTTGCCCGCTGAACACTGCAGGCTTTGGGACAATATTTGCAGTCATCAGCCTCACGTTCATGTTGCTGAGCATCGTTGAGATGGATGGGGCCAAGAGAATTAGCTAGGGGAGACCTTGTCTAGACAGCCCTTTTTTATGACCTTATATTTACATTCCCTTTTTAGTTTCATTAGCTTTTAAAAATTAAGGTATAATAGACATATAGTATAGTGCATAAATTGATAATGTTTACATAAATATACAGCTATGTAACTACCTTTTGATCACAACATAGGTATTTCAAATATCCCCCCAAATCCTTGTGCCCTTTCCTAGTCAATATCCACCTCTGCCCTGAGAAGTAACTACTATACTGACTTCTGTCACCATTGACTGGTTTTGTCTCCTCTTGAACTTCGTATATACGAGATTTTACAGTATATACTCTTTGGCATCTTGTTTCCTCCATCAAAACGGTCTGTGAGATCCATCCACAGCTCCCACCACCATTTATCCACTCTGCCATTGATGGACATTTGGGTAGTTTCCAGTCTTGGGCTATTATGAATAAAACTTCTGTGAACATTCTTGCACATATCTTTTGGTGGATATATATTTTTTCTTGGATCCTGTGTCAGTCTGATCAGAAGAACAAAGCCACATACTTTGAAAAGGCTTAATATGAAGAATATCTTAATTATAACAGGAATAACAAGAGATTGGCCAGTAAGAAGTAAAGACTATAGGGGCTCCTGGGTGGCTCAGTCGGTTAAGCGTCAGACTTCAGCTCAGGTCACGATCTCGAGGTCCGTGAGTTTGAGCCCCGCATCGGGCTCTGGGCTGATGGCTCAGAGACTGGAGCCTGCTTTGGATTCTGTGTCTCCCTCTCTCGCTCTGCCCCTCCCCCGTTCATGTTCTGTCTCTCTCTGTCTCAAAAATAAATAAACGTTAAAAAAAAAAAGAAGTAAAGACTATAAAGATTACAGAAAAAGCAGATATGAGGAGAAGTTACCAACCCCAGAGCTGAGATAAAGTACTCGAGGAAGAACCCTTGCCCTTACGGCACAGTCGGAGATACAGACCTTGTTGGACCGCATGGCTGTGGCTCAGTGAACAGCGGAGAGGTCATTGTATTCTTGCACTGGTACAACCTTCCAGAAATCTACCCTCTGGAAGTTGCTGGAAATCCCTATTTCCAATCTGGGACACCAAGGAAAGCCATTGCCAGGGCAATGTTATCCCTGAGGCACTCTACTACAAACTGACTCAACTGGTTGCCCATGGAAGCCGCAGGCCACTGGATACTGCTGGCTGCTATGCATGGCAGGGGCTTAGAACTGGGGAGCCACCTGTGCTTCAGGAGGTGGACTCCAGAGAGAGCATGTGCCCTGCAGGGAAGCTGCTTGTGCTCTGCAGGAGGTGGCCGGCCGGAGGAGCACTGTGCAGGGAGACCGAGGAGCAGCCCGCTGGACCCAGGGAGCACAACTCCTCCTCCAGTGATCTCTCACCAACAGCCTTTACTGATCAAGCTTCGGTACCAGCTGGCAAAGGAAGAGCGATTTAAAGGGCCCAGGTCCATTTCCACAGAGCAGTCAAAAAGGATGAACTTGTTGCTGAGAGACGATAAATCAATCCGTAAGTGGCACAAGTTATATACCTAGGAGGGTATATGGGTCACAGAGCTGCTGCAGATGTAGCTGTAGTGGATTTTACTCCGGAGTTTTCCACAGGGCTGCACCAGTTTAGGATCTCATGGGCAACGTGCAAGAGTTCCAGTTGCTTCATATACTTGCCAGCACTGTACTGTCGGTCTAATTTTAGACATTATGGTGAGCAAGAAGTGGTATTTCATCATGATTTTATGCAGCATATCCTTGATGAGTGACGACGTGTAGCGCCTTTTCATATGCTTACTGCACATTTAGGAATCCCCTTTTTGAAAAGCCCATTCAAGTCAGTTGCTCATTTTTTATTTTCATTTTCCTATTGAATTGTAGAAGTGTTTTTTATACATGAGATATGACTCCTATATCAGATATGTATATTATAAATATCTTCTCCCAGTCTGTGGTTTGCTTATATTACTTTTTAAAAAATATCCAGAGAGGGGGCGTCTGGGTGGGTCAGTTGGCTAAGTGACCAACTCTTGATTTCAGCTTAGGTCATGATCTCACGTTTCATGGGATTGAGCCCCTTATTGGGCTCCACACTGACAGCACGGAGACTGGGATTCTCTCCCTCCTCTCTCTCTGCCCCTCCCTTGCTCTTCCTCTCTTAAAATAAATAAATAAACTTAAAAAAATTAAAATCATCCTAAGTCATTTACAATAATTGTCCTTGCCCTCTGCCAGTTCGATTGAAGTCAGAGGTTTCTGAAGCAGAGTTAAGTATGGTTTGAATGTCTTATGGAAAGCTTCTACAAGATCAGATTGGATTGTCTTCCTCAATTCTCAATGGAGATATTCTTTTAAAAAAAAATCAGCAATGCCATTTCTAAGCACTCTGGTGCCTGGCTATCTGCTTTCCTTCTCAATGTTAAGTTTCTTGAAAACAGGAACCAAACATTCATCTGTAGAAGCCGAGGGCTAGCACAGGAACTGGTGTGCCCTGTGCATTCAAGGAATGTTCCTTGAGTGTTTTGACTTAATCAGAGCAATTATCTATTCCAGCTGTGAGGCAAACTGAGCTTTTACCCATATGTACTTTTAACTGATGTTGGGGCTGATGACAGCTAAGAAGGGGAGAGATGGGAACCTGGAAGAAAGGTCTGGTTTCCTGAGGCATGAAAAATGGGAAATTGGAAGCCTCAGAATAATCCTCCAGAGATGGGGACTAAGAAGAGAGGGGACAACAGTCTAACATGGACCAAGAAGGAATCAGAAAGGATCTTGATGATATAGTGCCAGAAGGAGGCTTGGCTGGAAGAGACAAGAGAGCAGAAGGAAGGAACCAGTCCAGAATCCCTTGGCAGAACTTGCTACCTCCAGCTGCAGGTGACACTTCCCGGTCACCAGTGCCTGGGTCTCACAGCAAGGGGGTGGAGCAGTGAATTGTATTTTTTTTTAAGTTTTAATTAATTTATTTTGAGAGAGAGACAGAGAGAGAGAGAGAGAGCACGAGCAGGGGAGAGACAGAGTGAGAGGGGGACAGAGAATCCCAAGCAGGCTCCAGGCTGTCAGCACAGAGCCCAACACAGGGCTCGAACTCATGAACTGTGAGATTATGACCTGAGCTGAAGTCAGGAGTCGCACGCTTAACCGACTGAGCCACCCAGGTGCCCCTGAGCTGTATTTTTTTTTTTAAGCATCCCAGGTGACACTGATGCTTGGCAAAGGTTAGGCTGGAGGGCTTCTCTCCAAGTTGGACCCTGAGTTCTGTGTTAAGCAAAGGCTGATTCATATACACTCCTTGGAACATCCAGATGATCCACCTATTAGACATCTGGGTGCTGCCTGGTGAGCAGTTTTAACCTATATCTGAGGGGTAGACTTAGGCCTTGTGTAATGAGGACTTCACTTTCTTTCACTGCAGAGAGAAAAGTAATACAAGAGTTATGACTTTGAACTTGGGGTAGAAAACAGAAGGTGAATTAGGAAGCAGGAAAGGTGCAGACCCTAAGTGATAAGACAGTTAGCCAATTGAATCCCATTTTGCTACAATTGCTACAATGAGCCAATTGTATTCTTTTTGTACCCTGAGGGTGGCCACACTGTGATAAAGTTATTTTAGCGATTAAAAGGTTGAGACAAGAGCGTGGAAGGTTGAGACAAGAGTGTGGAGGGCCTTGGATGCCAAGGTAAGGAGAGTGGACGGTGCCCACTGGGCGTATTTCTGCAGACTAGGGAACTGGTTTCTGGGCTAGATGGCCTCACTGGTAAGTCAGTCTCAACCCTAAAAGCCTACAATTCTATCATATATATTGACAAGATGCAAAGTAACTACTAGCTTTTTTGAATCTGAGTTTTCCTCACATAATATCTTTCTAATGCCAACTTGCATTAGTAACTCGTGTTTTCCATGTGAATACAACTGGCAGTTGCTGGAAGGGCTTAGGTCAAGTACAGAGAACCAGCAAACCAATGGGAAAGTTTTAAGCCTTGCAAATCTGTGGTTTAGAAAGAAAGTGCTAAGTCAACTGCAAGGTCCCTGCCTGCCTCCATAATGACATGGTATTAGAAAAAGAAAGTGTATGAGGTTAGAAGGCAGTGTAATTATTGGTGTTGCCCTACACCGAAATCTGGGGGTTCTGTGCCACAAAGAACCAGCTGGAGAAACCAATTCTCCAGCCATTTCCCATCCTGACCCAACTCTCACACAGCCTAACCTTCACAGCTCCTGTCTAACAAGTCCAGATAAACTGGTCCAATAGTTTATTTTGATAAGGCTTATTACTAAGAATACTAGACAATATAGTCTAAAGGAGAAAAAATGAGATCATTTTGGCAGGGGGAGCTATACTTATTTATTCAATAAATATGTATCATGTGATAACTACGTGCCAGGCATTGTGCTAGGGGTGCCAAAAACACAGAGGCAAAAAATGTGATCCCTTTCTTTATGGTGCCAAGACTGAGGAAGAAACAGATGTAGAAACAGGAAGTCAGTTTACTGAAGTGCAATGATAGAGAGATGCACAGGATTTCATGAAAGCAGGCAGTAGGCTTTAATCAGGGAAGGAGGAGGAGATCTCTTGGAGGAGATGCTATCTGAGCTGATAGGTGGAGTCAAGGATGGGCCGAAGCCACTTATATTGGCTTGCAAAAGCCAATTACTGCATTTCTCCCCAATTCTGCATACATTGACCATACTGGTAATGTGAAATCAGCAACGGCTTGAGTATTCACACCACAGAAATCAGAAAATCCTACAAACCAAGTTTTTCCTCTTGGAGAGATGGTTGTTAAACATTTCCCAGCACACCCTTGGGTGGGATGCGGTCAAGAGGGAGGGAAGGGCATTACACGCAAAGTTTACACCATAGGCAAAGGCATGGAGGCAGAAGAAGCATGGGGGTGGGGACTACAGGACTTTTTCTAGACTGTGAAGTGCACAGGTGTAACAGCAGGAAATAAAACAGAAAGGAAAGCAAAGGCTAGATTACAGAGGCCATTGTACATATTCCTAAGGAGTTTCCCCTTTATCCAGTAGGAGATGGGGAGGCAAAGAAGTTTTAAGCTAGGGTGTTGTCTTCTAATATTTTAGAAACATCCTGTTTATATCCTTGATGAGAAACAATCATATTATACAACCTGAATTGATGAGATTGGAGAAATTTTGCTCCTAAAGCCACCCTCAAAGCCAAAACTAAAAAAGCAAAATAAATTTAAAAACATAAATTTTTAAACATTATATAGTGACAGATGGTAGTCACATCTATAGCACGCATAACATACAGAGTTGTTGAATCACTATATTGTACACCTGAAACAAAGGTAATGTGTATAAATCCAATGAAAAATAAATACATTTTTAAAAATACAAAAAGTTTTTAAAAAATACAAAAAGTGTGGAGTGCCTGGGTGGTACAGTCAGTTAAGCATCCAACTCTTGATCTCAGCTCAAGTCTTGGTCTTGGGAGTTAGAGCCCTGTATTGGGCGCTCTGGGCTGGGTGGGAAGACTAAAAAAAAAAAAAAAAAAAAAAAAAAGTTTAGTCTTAGTGCCCTGATTTCCCACCACAATAGCATAATTTGATTTGAGAAGGTAGGTGGTCTATGGAAAATGCGGCAGCTTTGGTCTCATCAGAAGATAGATTTCAGACAGCAAGATAGAAGGAAACTCTGTAGGGTTCCCTGGGGTCTCTCTAGTGCCCTCTATTTTAAAAACTTAACATTTTGGAGAGCCTGGGTGGCTCAGCTGGTTAAGCATCTGACTTCAGCTCAGGTCATGATCTCACAGTTTGTGGGTTCAAGCCCCTCGTTGGGCTCTGTGCTAAAGGCTCAGAGCCTGGAGCCTGCTTCAGATTCTGTGTCTCCCTCTCTGGTCCTCCCCCATTCATGCTCTGTCTCCCAAAAATAAATAAATGTTAAAAAAATTTTAAAAAAACAACATTTTAAGCTCACTTATTTAAAAAAATGTTATTGTGTGTGTGTGCAAATATGTATATATACACACATATATAATAAAAATATAATTCTTATTTTATTGCTCACTTTAAAGGAAAAATACTTAAAGTAATCTCATTGTTTATCACAGAGCATAATGAAAGGTATATTTGGAGCTGATAGCTGACATCAGAGGTCAAACATTCTAGTGGGAACTGAAAAATGTGGTCCTTCTCCTGGCTATGTAGCTCACAACACTGAATAAAGTAGCTGTGCTGAATTTCTTATGGCATCCCTAGGCCTTGAGGAATTGCTTACCACTCATTCTGGGTATCAGCTGGGGGAATTTGGCTGTGTTGCAGCTTGATTTGCTCAGTTTCTGCTGTGACTTCAATGTGCTCTCTCATTTATTCCTTCCAGCCACTAAGTGCCCTCGCTCTCTGGAGCTCTACTCCAGCATTTGACTGACCTTCCCCAACTCACTCACAGGTCATTGTTCTGGGACCCTAACGTTTCCACAATTCCAGACCACTGGGTTACACCAAATGCTCCACTTTTCACTGTTGCTCTTTGGGGAAAAATCTGTGGTTGCTTAATTTTCCTGATGATGCAAATAAGCTCCCATCATGGAAGACCGTGGTTAAGAGCTCAGGTTCCAGAAATCAGACATACCCTAGTCCCTGTATTTAGTTAAGTTGTGCATTAAGTCTTGAGACCTCAGTTTTCTCATTTATAAAAAGAGCACCTATTCATGTGATTGTTAGAAGATTAAATGAGGGGTGCCTGGGTGGCTCAGTGGGTTAAGTATCTGACTTCAGCTCAGGTCTTGATCTCGAGGTCTGTGAGTCCGAGCCCCGTGTCGAACTCTGTGCTGACAGCTCAGAGCCTGGAGCCTGCTTCAGATTCTGTCTCCCTCACTTTCTACCCCTCCTCCACTCAGAGAGATGCTCTGTCTCTCTCTCTGTCTCTCAAAAATGAACAAATGTTAAAAACAAATTTTGAAAAAAGTATTAAGTAAAATAATCTGCATAAAGTACAGAGAAATTACCAGTAGCACAGAAAATGCTGGCAATAGTTACCATTACCATGCTCTTCAGATGGCCAAAACTCAAATTCCCAGAGAAATAGCCAGGTATGCCTTTCCTTCCTCAAAATGTTAAAAATGTAACATTTATACTTACTATAGTTTTGAGTATCATTACTACCCAACAAAAAAAGAAATGAGTTGTTTTTTGGGTTTTTTTTTGTTGTTGGTGGTGGTTTTTTAAGAAAGGAGTTTTGATGAAATGTTTTTTACTCTCCCCTGGTTTGGAGAATTTGCAAGGTTTTGTCTTTGATTTTTCTTTTCTCTTTTTAATTCAGCTGATAGTGTTATTCATTATCCACTTGAGGTGGCATTAGAATAAATTAATATTAAAATATTTAAATTTAGAACTATGTGTTTGAAATGCCATTAGGAAGATTTATCACCTGCAATGAGAAATCAGTGCTCCATTAGCTACAGTCCCCTCTCCAGTAAGTTTGGAGACCTCGGGCTCAGATCATTACCCCAGCACCTCTCTCTCTCTCTCTCTCTCTCTCTCTCTCTCTCTCTCTCCTGATACTGTGTGGACTGCTGTTCTTGGGTTTACTGACAATTTGTTACACTCATCGCTTTGCACCTCAAGACACCTGTAACCACCAAGATGCCAAGGCGAGGCCAAGTAGCAATTCAAGAAAAGACAAAACTCACTTGTTCAACCATTAAAGATGACATAAAATGGACCCCAGGAAAGGAAAGTGATTAAGAACTACACTTAGAGGACAGAGCTTTGGCCGGGAATCCCACCAAATCTGTAAGGCTGCACAGTGTGGTTGTTAAAAGCATAGCATCTATAGCCAAATTGCTTGGGTTCAGATCCCAGTCCTGTCCCTTGCTGGCTGTGAGGTCTTCAGCAGGTTACTTTATCTTTCTGTGATGTGATTTCCTCATCTGAAAAATGGGGATGATAGCAATACCTCCCTCAGTCGACTGTTGTAGGGATTTTCTGAGTTAATATATGTAAAGGGCTTTAAACATCTGACACATGGTTAATGCTATGGAAGCATTTTCTGTTATTACCTGGTCTTTGAAAAAGACTTAAGAGGAAATATAATTACAGGTTCTTCCAATCAATTAAGCACCTGCCAGCATTCCAGAAGACCCCTTATTTAGAAGATCCCTCTCTTTGGCTCAGACTTGTCTCCATTTGCCAATTTAATTCAAAAGGATAATGGCCTACTTTTAAGTAGAAAGCCCCTAGGAATTCACTCAGGAAATTTCTCAGGAAATTCCCTAGTAATCTGTGAGGGGGTAAGTATCAGGATCTTAAATCTGCTGAAAATCCAGCCAGCTCCAAATTAGTCTACTTCGTTACGAGTCAGGATAGTGGGCTAGTAATATACTGTTTCTTGATCTGATGCTGAGTCCTTGGGTTTGCTGACTGGGTGGAAATGGATTCAGTCATGGACTTGTGCTTCGTTCACATTTTTGTCTGCATATATAACTTCAATGCAAATGTTATTTAAAACAAATTCCCTACCAGGAGATACTCGTAGTCCAAGCTCATCCAAGAACCTTTGAGTCTCTTCTACATCTTCCTTATGGATATTTGAAAATTTCTTTGGTGAAGAACTCCAATCCTTTTGTACATATGCCGAGGCCTGAGAATTAAGTAGCTTCTAAGTAGGGCCCCCAAAACATCAGTTTTGTGGTATAAATTTGTTCCATGTAATATTTGGGACATATTTATACTAAAAAGCACTTATTTACCTGAAATTCACATGTAACTGGGCACACTATTTTACAGGCTAAATCCAAATTCTGGATAAACCATCTTCTGGCATATCTCAAATATTATGTGGAATGAGTTATACTAAAAAAATATTCATTTGAAATTCAAATTTAACTGGAAGTCCTGGATTTTATCTGACAACCCCATTCTGAGTGCTTTATACATATCGATTCACTTAACTCTCATACAACTGAATGAGGGAGGTACCAATATCATCTCCATTTCACAGATGAGGAAACTGAGAAAAATAGGCTTAGTTTGCCTAAAAAATCTGCAATATCAAATACTGATAAAGGTACAGAATAGTTGGAAATGTCATACTGCAGGTGGAAATGCAAAATGGTACAGTCCCTTTGGAAAATCATTTGGCAGCTTCTTAAAAGTTAACATACACTATAATATGACCCTACCTAAAATATTGCCTACCCAAATACTTTGGAAAAGTATTTTTGGCTACTGTGAAGCTAATGTAAAAAACAATTGCACACACACACACACACACACACACACACACACACACACACACTGGATTCTAGTTGGTAAATCTGTTTCTCACAGGGGCAAGGATTAGAAATTCTAAAACTATCTGTATACTAGGGAGGAAAAAATAAGCAAATATAAATAGTTAAAGCCAATCTCTCACTATTGGAAAAATAAGTTACAAATGAGGAAAGTAGGAAGGCTAGAATAAACCCTCAGATACTGGATTGGAATCAGAGGTCTCAATATTCACTTGTATCTTTAAGATACACTCACACACAGAGATATAAATAGATACAAATAACAACAGAGGTGTGTATATGCATGAGGTAGTATAACACACATATATTACCTAATTCTGTCTACTGAGACAAGCTAGAAGCAACAACACTCCAGGAAAAAATGAGCACATCCAATGCCCAGATCTTGGTTTCTAACGCCATTCTTTAATAAAAGGAACCAAGAATCCCTGGAGAGCTGGTTGATTCTAGGATTGGGGCAAAAAATAAAGTAAGATGAATTTGGGAGTTTCTTGTGGTTGGTGCCAGAAAGTAAGGAACAACTAAAAAACAAATTCAAAGAGAGGAGCCTATCAAAGGGGCACAAGAGCCACCAGAAAAAATCTCCCAAAGGCCAAAGTTGGAACCATTTGAACCACAAACTAAATGAAGGGATTGGATTAGCACCCAAAGAATGACATAAGTATCTGTGAATCCATACTGCTATAAATTAAATAAATAAATAAATAAATAAATGGAGAATTGACACATCTTCTTCACAGAATTCCAGTCAACAAATGCAGAAGGCATGAAGGAAGTAGCAAATCACCATTAGACCATCACAGTAATGCTGAAAGCAAGATCCAATGAAGGATCATGGGGTCAGGGGGACAAGAGTTTAACCAGAAGCAGGATACTGGCATAGATTCAAAGTATCTCTCTTCAAATGTTTAATAATTACAAGAGGAAAGTTTATGGTGGAGAATCTTGACAAATACCACCTCAGCCAAGTGACCAAGGTTAAAATCACCAGTTAACACACACCAAAATTATGTATTCCTGATACAATGCACTGAGAAGCTCAACCTTCTGATCTATCCATCCTCAAACTACATAATCTTAATCTCATCATGAGGAAACATCAGATAAACCCGAACTGAGGAACATTCTCTAAATTAACTGTGCTCTTTTCAGAGCATCAAGGTCATTAAAGACAAGGACAGAATGAGGAACTATCATAGGTGGGGGTTGGGGGAGACTAATGAGACATAACAACTAAAAGCAATGTGGGATCCTGGAATAGAAAAAGAATAGTAATGGAAAAACTGGTGAAATCCTACTAGAGTCTGTAGTTTCATATATTATACCAAGTTTGATTTCTTAGTTTACATAAACATTCTATGGTTACATAAGATGTTAACATAGGGCGGGATGAGTAAAGTATACATAGCAACTCCACTATTTTTGCAACTCTTCTGAAACTAAAATTACCTAAAAAATAAAAATACTACCCCCTAAAATGTAAAACCCTCATTTCTCTCACACAATCCCTTTACTCGGCTAAATAAATAAATAAATAAATAAAAACTTAAAAAAAAAAATTAAAGAGCCAATTTTGGCTGTGAGAATAGAGCCAGGCTACCAGATTTCTGACTATTAAATTATTTCCCTGGTCCTCCTTTCATCTTCAAATCAGGTCAGGAATCCTCAAGAATCTATTTTTCTCCCCTCTTTCCTTTTTAAAACTTCTAAATCGGGATTTCCTACCGAATGCAGCTGGTCTTCTCCCGCTCCCACACAGCTCGAGGCCTGCGGAGTGACAAGGCCCAGTTGGTGGACCGTGACCCTTCCCAGCCTTTGCTACACTTAAGTTTTCTAAGTATGGTTCTGGGAAAGTGGGTTCCCAGGGGTGCCACATCCTGTTAAAATGTCTGCAGACTCTTCTAGAATTTTTGCAAGAAAAGCAACGCAAAGGAATCTCACCCAAATCAAGAGGTGCAAGGTCTGGTCTCAAGTATCCTGTCGCCTCATTTTTTTTGTTTTGTTTTTGTTTTTTGTTTTTTTTTTAGGAAAAGAACTCCCATCTCTGAGTGTATAAATACACTATTAGTGGGCAACAAAGGAAAACCCATCTGCTGCCATCTGAAGATGCTGCCAGACCGTGACATTTCATAGGGCTGTCTACATCTCCCATCTTTCCACAAGGCGGAGTTAAATTGTGTTTAGCCTAAAAGCACATATTGTACCTCATTAAAGTGTTTGATATTGTATGAGAAATAGACTGGCTTCTGGCTTCTCAGTCAGCTCACAAGGTAAAGGCCAATCTTGATGAATACAAAATGTTTGCATATTGATTATATGAATCATTAGAGATAATTACTTTAAAAGGAGAGGTTTCCGCCTAATGGAAAAACAGGCTGCCTAGTAAAAACAAAAACAAACCACCACCAAAAGCCAGAAGCTCAGGAAGATACCATCTAGGTGGAAATACCTTTAATACGTTCAAGACACACTAGAACAATTTATGTTTTGAGGCTCAGGGATTCTCAGGACTTCCAGGATGAGAGAATTTGCACCATTGTTCCTTTCTCCAGGCATTTGGCCAGCTTCTTAAGGCCCCAGGAGGACTCACCTAAGTTCAAGGTAGCTGGGTTGTCCCAGCTTGATCACAGCAAGTTATCAATCTGGCATGTTCACTGGTCACATCGGGATTTTTTCTGGAAAGTCTTCAGGGAGAAACTGTAGCTCAGAACAATCTTTTGGAGGGGCAAGGGCAGGGGCTTTCTTTACCTCCTATTTCTAGTTGATCACCTGTTGTTTCTTCTAGCTCCCTGTCGATCTCTCAGAAAACCGCAGTCCATGCTCCAAATTGTTGCATTTTATCTCAATCTAGAGGCGGAAGGCAACTTAGGATGAATGAGAAGCCAAAGAAACAGTCAAGGGAATGTGACGAGGCACACAAGACTTTTGTTAACTATCACAATTTCCAATTTCCTTTCTACTGTTCAACCTTCTTAATAAAACCCAGCAAAGGAGGGTGAGACAACATGGAATCTGTATCTTGAGCTCAAGGATAGCACTACAACAGTATAATTCTAAAATATTTTTACGGAAGATATGTTTTTGAGTTTGTTCATCCTACCTCCTGGTTCCCAAGCCCTAAGGATAACAACTCAGTATGTTTTGGGGTAGATGGGGAACTGGATTCTTCGGGTTTAAGATGTAGTTTTACTGTACAGCCAGCCGTGGGGCCAAGTTAGGGCTGGGACCCTTGGTGTTAGTTTCCACATCCTCAGGATGGAGGTCCTGCAGACTCAGAAGCAGCCTAGATGTGAGAATCAGCTGGGTGCTCCGGAGGCCCAGGCCATGCCTTGAGTGTCAGTGTGGAGCTGCAGTGGTGGTGATGGCAAGCCAGGAGCACTGAGAAAACAGAGTTCTGCTCCACCGCTAAAAACCTGCCTGGATCTACCAGGAAGCACCCATACCTGTTGCTGTATGTCAAGAGTCAACTCCAAAGGTAAGCGTATAAACCTACTGGTCACCAATGAATGATATGGTTTATTGTTAAAGCTCAAAAGGGTAACATGAACAATTATGGGATGCTAAATTCATTGCCTATTACATTAAGGGGAGGTCTACATATATAGGTCTATTTCCCTTCAGAGCATATATATGTGTGTGTGTGTGTATATATATATATATATATATACATATATATATATAATATATATATATATATATCTCCACAGATCTATTTATACATTTAAAAATATGTTATATCCAGGGATCAGCCAATTTCAGGCCTACATGCTAGACATGAAAAGACACTTTACTTTATGGTTGTCACCCTTGGCTGTGGCAAACACTGATGCCTGGTTCCTGTCACCAGAGATTCTGAGGTATAGACAGGACATTGCCATGTGCACCTCAGGTTGAGAATGAGAACTTTATTTCCAGTCTAAAGGCCCCAATTCTAATAGTGTTAATTTCCATGGGAAACCAGTGAGAGCCAGCTTCCTGTGTGGCAAGCAGAGGCCACCGTGGAGATTAAGCATGCTCTGTTGATGGCTCATGAAAGAAAACAGTCATGCAGCTGGTATTATGAGGCTCTGGTACTTATCAAAGATAAGCTAAAACTGTCCCATACTGACTACAGCTGTCGATGGGCTTCTGTCTGGGGAAGATGCTAGAGCAGAATTCAAACTTATGTAGCCACGAGCCCAAACAAGATAGAGTTATACAGTAGAGCTCTGGTCAGTTGCAGCCTCTGTGGGGAGCCTACTTTTGCCATAGGAGATATCAGAGATCTTATCATTATGGATCTGGATCCAAGTTAGAAATGTCTCCTGATTGCTAAACAACTAGTCACTTGACGCTCATATTTGGAACTAAGATCAGGTCCCTGATATCTTTGTCTTTCCAATTATCCAGCAAGCCTCTTAGTGTATCCATCTCTCCCAGGAGGAGAAGAATAGTGTAGACCTGAGTCCTCCAGGCTTGAAAGCAGGGGTTTATACCCATCAGCTCATTTCATCCCCACCACTGCCTTAAGAAGTGCCTCCCTGTCCTGGACTTCATGCTGTTGCTCCTAATGGGCCACTGGCCATCTCTATAAGCCAGTGGGTTGGTATCAGTCAGGAAGGTGTGGTCAGCAGCAATTGCTTTTTGAACAGTGTTTTTTTAATGTTTATTTTTGAGAGAGAGCAAGCATGTGTGCACATGTAGGGGAGGGGCAGAGAGAGATGGATCTGAAGTGGGCTCCGTGCTGACAGCACAGAGCCTGATGCGGGGAGAACTCACAAACTGCGAGATCATGACCTGAGCCAAAGTTGGACGCTTAACCGACTGAGCCACCCAGATGCCCCTGAACAGTACGGTTTAAAGAGTTACATTTGCCTGGAGCCAAGGATGGAGGCTCCAGTTACTCTCTTGCAAAGGCAGCATTGTGCCCCTGCTGCATGCATCTCTAAGCACAGATGCGTACAGGCCAGGCTGGTCAGGCCGGGATCCTGGGCTTTCCACACAGTCTTATGTTACTAAATCTTTTTATCTCCCTTCAGGCAGCTGGTGGGAGTCTCTCCTGAGCCTCAGTGTATTAGTTCTCTGTTGCTACCTAACAAATTACCATAAACGGAGCGGCTTAAGCAACACCCATCTTTCCAATGGGCAGGAGTCTGGGCACAGCCTGGCCGGGTATGCTCAGCAGGGTCTCTGAGGCTACCACCAAGCTGTCGGTTGGGCTGGGCTCTTATCTGGAGACTTGACTAGAGAAAAACCCCCTTCTGAGTTTACTCAAGTTGTTACCAGACTTGTGGCTATAGGGCTTGTGACTTGCAGCACTTGGGGATCTCACATTTTGCTAGATGTCTCAACTCCCAGAGCTCACCCACAGTTCCCTGCCATGTGGTCATCTTGCAACATGGCCGCATACTTCTTCACAGCTATAGACAGGGAGTCTCGGTCTCCAGTTTGCTAAGTTACCTACTCAAGAGAGTAACCTCTACCACTTTCACCACATAATGTAACCCAATCAAGGGAATGGCATCAGTAGCCTTTGCCATCTTCCATTGGTTAGGAGCAGGTCACCAGTTTCACCTGCACTCAGGAGGAGGGGGTACACAAGGGTATGACTCATTGGGGGTCACCTCAGGCTGTGTCTGCCATACTCAGCCAGTTGCTTTTGTATTGGATACAATGGCAGGATTGGATTTCCTCTTTGATTCTCCTTGCCAGGCCTGAACTTGACCTAAATTTTTGTTACTGATCCCTGGCTGCTTCCACTAGTTCCCCGACTCTTTCTTCATCTAGATGCTCTTGGATTGCAGTTGAATGTATTGGTGGCAATCAGCCTCGACAAATAGATACCATCTAACCTCTGAGGAAACTTAGGTTAAGTCGTCTTGTCCAATGTCACACAGGTTATAGAACGGATGGAATCCAATCCTGGGTCTGTTTAATTCCAAATCCCATGACCCTGTTGTCTGCTTAGCCTGTGTGGTAGTGATAATAATCTCACCCGTCTATCAGGACCAATAATGAAATAATGCATAGAACAGTACTTTGTAAATTGAAGAGTACTATGCAAATATTTATTAAGAATTTCATTCAGGGGCATCTGGGTGGCTCAGTCAGTTAAGCATCTGGCTCTTGATTTAGCCTCAGGTCATGATCCCAGGGTCATGGGATTGAGCCCCATGTCAGGCTCTGTGCTGGGCGTGAAGCCTGCTTGAGATTCTCTTTTCCTCTCTCTGCACCTCTCCCTTGCTTATCCTCATGCACACTCTCTCTCTTAAAAAAAAAAAAAAAAGAAAGAAAGAAAGAGAAAGAAAGAATTTAATTCATTAAAATCATGGATTCTGGGCTTTTTAACAAAATAGATCTACACTTGGCATTTTACCCTTTGAAAACCCTACATCTGAGGCAAACTTTTTTTACATAGCTTTGTGGCATATTAACAAGAGTTAAATCTTTTCAAATGTTTCTAGTATAATCCAATGAGTAGCCTACAAAGCATAAGTGGAGGAAAATTAATCAAAGAAAAATCTTTAATCTTGCCTTCTTAGTCTTCCTTTGTTCTTTTCTGCTTTCTCTTAGCAGGCTTCCTATTTAGTCCCATGATTTCCATGGATGAAACACAGATCTCAGGAGAGACAGGCTGTCTGTCCAGACCCCCTCGACATCTACAAACACAGGCAACATGTACAGAGGCATCCTTGCTCCTCCACTTGGGTGTCCTGCACTGCCCACCTGAGTCCGGTGCTCTAATTTCTACCAGCAAACCTGTGGAGATGAGGTTGCTGGGAGGGTCTGGGAAGGGGCTTGAGGAAGGACTCAAGGCTCAGGTGGAGAGCTCAAGTTCAGACAGGCCCCCGCAACTACACCAGACTGGTAAGACCTGAATCTGGTCACAAGTAGGCCTCCATTTGCTGGATAATGGACACTGGTCTTAAAAACAGATAGCTGAACAATTGCACCATTGTTTGAGAAGTCTGGGCTTTATCTTTGGTTATTTAAGGTAACGAGGACAGACCACGGAGATGCCCATATTTCTCTGGTGCTCACAAGGCAAAACTCTCTGTTCTTGCATACAGCCTCCCACTCCAAGATAAGAAGCTGTTCCTCCAGTTACTAAATGCTCTCTGTCTGTTCTAATCACAAAGTTCTCACAGGGGTGTTCTGAACATTTCTCTGTAACACCGTCTTAAGATACCCACGAGCTGTTGCAAAGTTGAGTTGCTTCTTAAGCTCTGAAGTAATGTGTGATCAAAAGTCAGAGACACCTGGATTGGAAAGTTCAGCTGGGCCATCAGGCATCTGGTTAATCTTAAGCCTCTCTGCGTCTTCATTTCTTCTCTCAGAAATGAAAAGATCACTACTACCTCACTCATTGCTATTGCTATGCTGTCAAACTTAGATGCACTCACGCATGTAAAATCTTACCACAGAGCTTGGTCTCAGCAGAACTTGCTGCAATGAAGGAAATGTTCTGTAGCGATGCTGTCCGACATAGTAGCACTAGCCATGTGTGGCTGTTGAGCACTGAAAAAGTGGCTAGTTTGGGTTTTGTTCTATGAATTTTATGTCCCTCCTCAATTCTAAGAAGGAAGTCAGGCCATTATGTTCCCTTACCTCAGGGGCACAAAGACCACTTTACTTTTACTCGGTGGTTTCAGAAACCAGCACTAATGGGTCACCCTGGGTGGAAAAGGACAACCATGATGTAACGAAAGCCACTCTGCAGCTGCAGGATTCCTGCCTAGCTCCTTGGTGACACCCCAGGAGAAACAGGACTCAGACGACTGAGTGTGGCACCCAGGAGGCGGCGTCTCAGCCCACCTGCCAAAATACCTGAGATTCTACCCCTGTCCAGCTTGGCAATTTGGTTTAAAGATCGCACCCAAAGGGACCAAGAATCATCCATGCTACATGATTATCATTTCCACCAGGAAATAAGCAATTCCCAGAGTTCCCTTGGGTCCAAATAAATCATAGACTGGTGTCGGGGATGGGGAGAAGGTAGGTGTAACAAAAAAGTGGGCAAAACAGGACACCTATGCTGGAGATGGAGGTGGTCCAATTGCCCACACCGAGAATTCTCTCTGCCTTTGCTTAATAGAGTTACACCAGAGTGTATAGGATTTTACAGTTTGCAGCCTTGTTCATTAAGAGCCTCTGAACTATAACAACTAATTCTGCTGCTCAAGTAAAAGACATTTTATTCATTACATTGTCATCCTGGGAGAATAACCTCCCATGGAGGGAGGGGCAAGTAGGGGAAAACCATTTACTGGCTGGCCAATATTTTCAATGGAACATGCAGACTTGAGACTCTGATATTCCATATGCTAACAGTAAGCCTCTCAAGGCTTTGATGCATAAAGTTCTTTCTCTCTCTAGAGCCACACTATGCGGGGTAGCAGCCTCTAGCATGTGTGGCTATTAAATTTTATTTGTAAAAACTCAGAATTAAAATTAATTCTATCCTCAGTCACACAAGCCCTATTGCAAGTGTTCAAGAGTCACACTGGGTTACTGTCCATGCTGTTGCACAGAACAGATACAGAACATTTCCATCATGGCCCCGAGTTCTACCATAGAATGCTATTCCATAAAGGAGTATTGAGTGCATATCTAGACAAGTGTTTTAAATAACTACTTTCTTGGTTGTTATGACTAATAACTATTTTATACCTAAAAAATGAAAATAAACCTTATCCTCTTCCAAAGGGTATAATGTAATAATAATGACAATTATACACTAGAATCATAATTTTACAGATCATTCACAGCTAAAAATAAAAAGCGAAGTCTTCCTATACACACAACTTTCTTTTGAAAGTTGTGTTTGCTTCCTGGGGACTCATGACATTCTGATAATCTCATCAGCGTCTGTGAGTGGCAGTGTCTTCTGCGTAGGGAGACCCAGTTATTCCACAAAGGTGACAAGAACATGGGGACCTGCGCTCGGGGTACTAAGTGACTATTCTTGCAGTGGTTTGATGTTCCCCTTCACTTTCCCAGGGACAGCATGTCTTTAGATGGCACACAGAGTGTTGCTGCTACATTGGAGCATTGGAGACTAATGCTACCTCCCATTAGAAGCGTTTCTTTTTAACAGGTGCCAGTTGCAGCATGCCCACAGACTTCTAGAAGCATCAGGACCTGAACAGGATCATTTAAGTTCCATGCTAAAGAGACTGGAGCTGCTGCACGAGACTAAAAAGCCAAAGGGAAGGATGGCATTCCAGGCCATGCCTGGACCAAGTCCGGCTCCGCTGGTGTGACCACAGCAAGTCCTTCACAGTGCATGGCCTTGTTTGCACAAGGACAGTGGTCTGAGATTACATTAAAACTAATAGTTACCAGTTATTAGAGGTTTACTCTGTCAGGCTCAGTGCTAAGCACTTAACAGGTGTTATGCCATGGAACCCTCCAACAGTGCTGTGAGGGGGTCACTGCTATGACCCCATCCCACAGTGC
The DNA here is from genome assembly GCF_018350195.1 of Panthera tigris. Classification (NCBI taxonomy): domain Eukaryota; kingdom Metazoa; phylum Chordata; class Mammalia; order Carnivora; family Felidae; genus Panthera; species Panthera tigris. The sequence goes on from NC_056661.1 coordinate 113,714,454, forward strand.
CTTAAACAAGTTAAGTGACATCCAAGCTCATGCAGTGAGAGGTAGTAGCTGAACTTGAACAAAGGGGATGTGACCACTTCTACCAGTTTCTGCGAGGCTCCTGTCAATTCATCTGTATACCTGTCCAGTCTACTGGTCTTTTAACCAGCGTCCCCATTTGCTTGACTTAGTGGTAAAGCACATGGACTCTGGGACCAGATCACTGGGTTTGAATCCCAGCTCTGAAGTAGCCACCCGTGTGCTCATCTAGGCTACTTTTTCATCTATAGAAGGAGGAAGATAGTGACGTCTGGCATCACCTGAGAGCTAAGAGAAATACAGAACTTCATGCCCGACCACAGACAGGGTCAGAACCTGTATTTCAACAAGATGCCCAGATGTATTTGCACATTAGAGTTTGAAATCACCATCCTGCACTAGGAAATAGTACACTGCAATGAATTGTTCAGTCAGATACCTAAGATTCCCAGATGAGTGGTTTTATAAGGCCAGACCCATATCACAGGTATAGTTCAACAGCACACGTGCACTTAGAGAGCTACAGTGCTCCTCAGGTGAACACAGCCATGTGAAACCGGAGGATTACTCTGTTGAAAGATGAGGAAACGAGGCTCAGTCATTGCTCTTAGGAGGACTCAAGTCAATGAGGTAACATTAGCAATACAGTTCCGGTAATTCATGAGGGCTGGGAAGGAGCCATCATTTAAGCAGAATAAAGTCTATTGGCATCTGTTCCCACAAAGATTTCATGCCTAATTAGGTCCAACCTAGGAAAGCCAAATCCTGCTCTGGGGAGGCTGGGAGGCCACTGTGTTCTCTCCGGGAACTGACTGCTTCTCACAGGGGCCAGGCAGAACTGCATCTGGGTCTGGTTCTCAGATTCCTAGAATTCTGCTTGCAAGGGAAGCTGCTCCCCAGCCACTCACCAGGTAATTTTGAATAAAGGATCCTGAGTGGCTCAAACCACGTCTGTTCCTTTCCTGCTCTCCCACCCCCACTCTTAGGAGGTTCCCAAAAAGCCGAACTTGACATAGGAACTCCTGTTCAAATGATTTATTGGGGGCATGCTCTTTAGGAGAAGGGGTACATACAGGGTTGCTGATAAAATATAGGATGCCTAGTTTGATTTTAATTTCAGATAACCAGCAGAGAGCTTTAATGAAAGCGTGACCCAAATATTTCATGGGATATACTTAAACTAAAAAGTTATTATTGGAAATTTAAATAGAACTGAGTGTTGTTAATTGCTAGATCTGGAAACATGAAGAGCAACAGAAGCAGGACAGGCAGGGAAGGGAGCTAAGTAAGGAGATGGGCAGACTGAGCTGGAACCTGGCTTTCACCTGAGCCCACAGGGAACCCAGAAGGTACCCAGAAGTAGGACCGTGTTGGGGCAAGGGGTGGCATTCTGTACTCCCATATGACTCAGCCCTTGGGCATGTGGGTGGGGAGGTACTATTCACGGGCAAGAGGGGAAGTGGATCCCATCTGGCCAAGGGCAATTCTCCAGAGACCAAGCGTGGCTGGGAGTTGCTAACAGCCAATACTCAATCAGAGTGGGGGTACAACAGCATCTGTGATACCCTCCCCTCCACATATCACTCCTTGGCAATCCTCAAGCTCTTGAGAAGTCAGCATCTTGTTGATGGTTTTAAAATAGGGGAGCATCCCTGGATCTTTTAGCCTCATTTCACTGGGGACAGATCCGTACATAGGGCTTTCAGAAAATAGAACAGGAACATACTTTATTCACTAACTACCAGATCTGCAGCATCAGCGTATTATCAGGTCAACTCTGGACATTTCCGAGAGCTGGGCTGAGCACTTTCTTTCTACAGTACTTCTAGAACAGACTTATTGTTCCACCAGAATGGGAAATGGGGGAGGGAGAAAAGCTTCCTCCCTGGGTTCCCGCCTTCCGGGCAGTAAGGATTTGGCAGTCCCTGCTGGAGGTTGGCTTGGCTGGCTTCACTTTCAGAATATGAAATGACAGGATGGCTGTCCCTGGTGAGGGACATAAGCAGCTAAAGCAGCTAAAGAGATTCCTGTGTTTTCGTGTACTTGTCCATTTAAAGCCCAGAAGAAAACTAGAGGTGTAAAAAAAAAAAAAAAAGGTATTCAGGATCAAAGATGTCCCAATTCAGGCTGGGAGGAAGAAGGGGAAGATGTTGCCCATTTATTCAGCAAGGAGGCCATAAGAACTATACTCCCAAACTAGAGATTCCCAGCTTTCTTCATTGATATTGCTAGTTATCCCTAGCTCCTTGCCAGCTACTAGTAGATCAGTCTTTCCAAGAACGTGGCCCACAAAACACCTCCCTTGTAAGTGAGGTTGTGTGTTTAAGAGTTAGAAACTTTGCACACTGCAGCTATTTCTTTGGAGGTTCACAATACCCATTTGTGTTGTAAAGGCTCTGAGAAGTCCTGGAGTACAGAAAGCCAGCTGTTTGCTGAGGCACTGTTTTGCAGAACACCAGTTCTGTCGTTTAAGTGCCACCAGAGCAATCCCCACAGTTCAAGGGAAAGAGTGCAGGAAAGCAAAAGGCAGTTACCTGAGGTAGGGAGGTAGGGGCCCCTCTCCAGGATTTATATCCGTGAGCCTGCATCAGTTCCTGTCATTTCCCCATTACTGGTTTCTTCTGGATAAGAAATTAAAGGCAGTTAAAGGGCTAACTGGAATCTGGAGGGGTAAAACTGCTATTGTCAGGCCTGTTACCCAGTAGATCCCTCACACCATTCCTCACTTCCTTCTACCTGACATCCACACCTAGAATAAACTCAGGAGAGCAGAGCCCTCAGCAGGTCTTCTCAGAAGCCACCAGACACCCAGGTTGGGGGCAGGGGCGGGGGGGGGGGCGGGGGGGAGGCGAGGGTGTGCTCTTGATAACATGAGAAGCATGTCAGAGGTTTGTGCAGGCTCAGGAATTGGAGGAGCATTTGCTCTCCTGCTTTTTGTAAAGAAAAGACTGTTGAGGGGAAAAAAAAAAAAGTCTATACCTCATACTGAGGTAAAAGGACAAATGAATCCTGCTCATTCTGACATTTAGGAAAAAAGTCATCTTAGAAGTAAATAATCACCAGGGTTCTGTTTTGCTGTGTTGAACAGATTTTTATTCTAACGAAGGATAAGGGGTACAGACAGAATGTACCCACTTTTTCTCCAATTAAAAGAATAGGAATCATGGGAAAGTTGCCTGGGGGTATTATTTGGGAGGCAATGAGAAGGTCTTTTGTCCCCAATTCATTTCTTAATATAATTTACTGTAACCTGGAATTCCACCATTAGAGATTTATTCCTTTGAGTTAAGTCAGTGGTTCTCAATTAGGAATGATTCTCACCCTCATTAAGATATATCGGGAAGCCCCACTCCCAGAGTCTGATTCAACAGGAACCAGAGAATTACATGCCTAACAAGTTCTGAGAGGATGCTGACGCTGCTGGTTCAGAGACCCCACTTGGAGAACTACTGGTTTAAAGGGCTGAATGACACAATGCATGTACATAGTTATTCATGTAATGCCTGGTGTATAGAAGCTTGCCATACTCAGTGATTCTCAAACTTGGCTGCACCTTAGAATCTCCTGGGGAGTTCGTGATAATCCCAGTGCTTGGTCCACATCCCAGACCAATTAGATCAGAGTCTCTGGGGGTGCAGGGGTCCCATACATCATTTTTTTGAGGCTCCCATGTGATCCCAGTGTACAGCCATGGTCTGGATGCAGAAAGAGTCATTTGCAGCACCCAGTCTCTCCTACCTCCTTGACAGCTTGGGGGTCTCCCTTATCCCAAAGCACCACCAAGTTTAGGTCCTGACCAGTCCCCTCTAATGTCTGCAACTTCTCCTACGCTGGTCCCCCTGCCTTGAGTAATGCTCAGCTCCATGCCTGTCCGCCCTCCACTCTGGCAAGGAGAGCTCCTGTTAATACATGGCACCAACTGCTCTCACTCTCTCCCATGCAAGCCTTCCTACCAGTTTCATGCTTGCTTTCTACGCTTTCCAGCCACACTGACCGCTTGTCTTTTTGGACAAATAGCCTCCACACAGGGACTGCTCACCCCCTGGATTCCTGCTAACTTGGCCCCAACCCAGCAAGACGTCCCTAAAGCTGTGTTCCTCTTCCTAAGGGCTGAGTTATGATAAAGTCTGTTACTATAAATATTAAGAGTCATCATAATTATTGGTTTGTCTTTCCAACTAGATGGGGGGAAGAAAGAGGGAACCTTCACTGATAACAAGAACCATCATTAATTTATCAAGTGCCCCCCCATTTTTTTTTTTTAGCCACGCAGATACAAAAGTGAAAAAAATGGCCCCTGCTCCAAGGAATTGACATCTTCTTGATCAGAGAGCCTCCTAAAATGTTAAGCTAACCCAACTAAAAATCTGGACTAATAGTTTGATAAAAAGATTTCCGTTATAGGGCTATTTGTTTGAAAACCCTTACGAAAAGAATCAAAATTAAAGCACATTTTGCTATACACTTACCATATGGCCCAACCAAAACAGGACAAGTAATACAGGTAAAGAAATACAAAACCGACCAAATTATACCAATACCTGTATGTATGGGAGTAGTTGGGATCAGGACTACCCCACCACTCCCATAAATGGTTATCTATACCCACAGTCATCCCAACCCATCCTTGAGGTTGGAAATGCAGGAAAAGACTCCTCCACTCCCACATGCCACCACTGGGAGACCGCTGCTGCCTAACCCTCCAGCCACATTTGAAACAGGTGGCCATACGCTGTCCCTGACCTCTGCTTCCTTTCTCTCCTGGCCCTCTCCCTCCACACCCCCTCCCAGGGACAGCTGCCCTAGCCACATAACCTCCAAGCCCCTGCAGTTCACCCAAGCAGATGCATTTCCTCTCCTTCCCCTGCCCCACCTATCCTTCCTACAGAGATTCATGCCTTCCGCAGGATTCCTGTGGGGCCATCCATTTTCTGTGTTTGTGTTTGGGGAGGGGGGCGGCAGGAATAAAGGAAGAGCTTTATTATTTGAGCCTCGACCTTTATAAGGTCATCTGTTATCCTGCAGGCTGGAGTAAAGGAGAGGGTCCAAATGATCTGGTCACTGAATGGGCTCCATGCCTCAGACAGTGGGAATCAGAGTGTTTGAACAAGAGGACCCCACCCCACTCTCTTCCTCATCCCTATGATGTGGCACCAAACCCTTCTTTTGAAATATTAATTTCAATCTTGAAATGGAAATCCAGTGGAGAATTTTAAATAAAATGCTTAGCTCTAAGAAAAGGAGAAGGTGGGAACCAGGGCTCATGGGAAGTCCCCCATGCCTCATAGGAGCATCATGACAGATGATAATCCCAACAGCCCCCTGAGAGGAAGCCACAGCTGGCTGCTGCCCACCAGGGTAGACACAGTGACAGGGACATAGGAAGATCTGAACCACCTGGGCCTTAACTCTAACGTCCCAAGCACATGGTCTTCAGCCTGTTGTCCGCTGCACCAGCACATGCAAAGGTGGTAGTTCATCAGGATCTAAGAGAAAAGCCAGGAAGGTTTCACATTTTGCCATGGACACACCCCCAAATGGATTGCAGAGTTAAGTCAGTAAGAAAATGTCTAGCAGTTGCAAAGACTGGGGTCTGCGTAACCTCAGATATGGTTTCTCATTCAGTGAATATACTGCTGTTTTTTTCTACCCAAGGCTTTTACTGAGAACAATCACAGAGCAGTCAACAGCGACACCTGCCTTTCAGAACAGATTCAAACCAGGTAAAGAGAAACCAGAACCTTACCCTCAGTACTGATCAATGTGACCTTAATGGGAAATAGAGTCTTTGGAGATAATCAGATTAATAAGATCATTAGTATGAGCCCTAGTCCAATAGGATTAATGTTCTTGTGAAAAGGGGAAATTTGCCCACAGAATATCACATAAAGATGAAGATTTTTGTGACTTTTTCCACAGAGATCAGGGGGATGCATTTTCAAGCTAAGAAATGCCAAATTGGCAACGAACCACCACAAACCAAGAGGAAGGCAGGAAGAGGTTCTTCCAAGAACAAACCAACCCTGCTGTCACCTTGATGTCAGGCTTCTCATCTGGAGACTGTGAGACAAGTTTCTGTTGTTCTGTCATCCAGTTTGGGGGACTTTGTTTTGACAGCCCTAGAAAACAAATATAGGCACTATTATAATTTGAGAGTCTGCTTCCATCGTAGCCTCAACTGGATGAAGCATCTGTGATAAAATCCAAGAACTCACATGGGCTCTACTCCCCCTTACCAGTGGTCAGACTTTAAAGCTCAAAGATGCCCAGCAACTTACCCCGTTTCCTTACCTAAAAAAATGGAACCCAGTTGCCACTAACCTCCTCAGGGCTCATATGCATCCCTGATGGGTTCATGCATGTGAACATGGCCTATAAATTGCAAAGGGTGATAATTATAGTTATCCCAAGGAGTATTACTTTTCCTTCAACTGCCCCAGGCATGAACAGACTGGCCGGCCCTGAGCAGAATGAGGCTCTTGGTGTACCCCCACAACCACCTTATTCCAGGCCTTGGGAGGTTGATCTGTAGGGAACAGGTCAGTGGCTCCCTTTTCTTTTGCTATTAGTTGGGATTGGCCAAAGGGAGACACCTGCAGATGATCGGGTGGCATGAGAACAGAGATGTCAAGGCTTCTATCCCCCGGCACCCTCCCTATTGGGTTATCAGGAGTTGACTATCATCTATAGAAGGTTTAAGTTGGTAGTTTAAATATCCCTTTACAGTTACTCTCTCAGGGTTCCAGAAATTCTGCCCTCTCCTTGTCCCTTCAGGCTTAGGAAGCAACAGGTGCCTACAAGGGCTACCTCCAGCACCTTGTACTACACATGACCAATTTGCTTTACCTCCACATACACCTGGGCAAATAACCCCTCTAGTAAAGGCTCCTCAAAGTATCCTGTTGGAGTGTGCCATCCTGGCATGCCAGGACTGATTCAGTAATTATACGTTTAGAAAGTATATTTTTATAGTATCAAATCATCACCTTGTACACCCTAAACTGAGATGTTTTATGCCAATTATATCTAAATAAAACTAAAAAAAAAAAAATGGACACAATTTGTAGTTCCTCCTGTGAAGAGGTACAGTTTATTTCTCCACCCTGATTCTGGCCTCGGCCATCTTCTTTGACTGTTGGGATAGTAACAAATGTGACGTGAACAGAAGCTAAAATGATTGTACATCTGTGTCTTGCCCTTCTCTTACGACTCTGTGGTAGCCTTTGGGCCACCATGCAAAGACACCTGGACTGGCTTCTTGGAGGGTGAGACAACGTAAAGACAGGCCCCACCCATCTCCAGCATCCCAGCTGAGGCACCAGACACCCCACTCTAGACCATTAGGCACCAGTGAAGCTGTTCAGACCAGAAGAAAGGTACCAGCAGCCCCACACAATTGTGAGCAAATAAAGTGATGTGTTTTTTTTTAATTAACCGTTTTTCTTTTTAAAGCTTAGTTATTTTGAGGGAGAGACAGGGAGAAAGAGAGGGAGAGAGAGAGAATCTCAAGCAGGCTCCACACGGTCAGCACAGAGCCCGGTGTGGGGCTCAAACTCACAAACCGCGAGATCATGACCTGAGCCAAAGTGAAGAGTCAGATGCTTAACCAACTGAGCCACCCAGGTGCCCCTAAAATGATAGTTTTCTTACGTCATTTTCTTTTGTGGTGGTTTGTTACACTTCTAAGGTTAACTGAAATAGTAACTATAGAGATCGTAGGGTCCACTGACTTTCTAATGGAACTAGGATGTGTGCAGAAGGAGAATGAGAAATTGAAGGCCATGAATATCCAACTGAGACTAGAACTTGGGAAGTTAGCAGCCTCTCGGGCAACGTTGAAGGAATCCTGCATCGCCTGGAACCCCAGGCAGATGTAACAAGGACAACACCTGGTAGTCAGGGCTGCAAAATTGCAACAGCAAATGCATATTCAAACCCACCAGGTTTCTCCAACTAAGACAGTTTCAAAATGTAGTTCCCATACCAGCAGCAACCACGTCAGCTGAGTACTTGTTAGAAATGCAAATTCTTGGGCTCCACCAAAGGCCTAGTGAATCAGACACTGGGATGGAGCCCAGCAGCTGTGTTTTATCAGGTCCTCCAGGTGATTCAGAGGCAGGCTACAGACAGATAGCCTGAGAACCACTGCATGAGCGTAAGGCTCTGGTGGAAAAGGAGTGGGGCTCTGAGGGACATCTGGACAGACACAAATGAAGCTGAGAATTTGGGACACCCCCCCCCCAATTCCTCTTAAACCTGCTTTGTCCTCAGAGGCTGTCCCTCTCCCATGGAGCAAACTATCTACACCTTTCTAAAACCTTTCCATGATTATCTGGATGTGCCTCCAGTCCCATAAGAAGAATCAGATCCCAGCATCGCCCGGATAAACGCTAGGGATACTCTGATCTGACCACTTTGTGTGGCAGGAGTCCAGGGAGCCTATGGAAGAGCGCCCACTAAGGGTGACAGACCACAGAGGAGGATATAGAGGGGGTGTAAGAGAATCCACTAGAATGGGCTTGATGGAGCCAATTGGTAACTTTTCAAGCCTTGGCATACTTGTTAAACATAGCCCTTATTAAAACAAATTGGGGGCACCTGGGTGGCTCAGTAGCTTAAGCGTTTGACTTTGGCTCAGGTCATGATCTCGCGGTTTGTGGGTCTGAGCCCCTCATTGGGCTCTGTGCTGACAGCTCAGAGCCTGGAGCCTGCTTCGGATTCTAGTGTCTCCCTCTCTGCTCCTCCCCACTTGTGCTCTCTGTCCCTCAAAAGTAAATAAACATTTTTTAAAAATTTAAAAAAACCCTGAAATCACATAAACTTACACTTAGGTATACTAAAAATAAAGCTGATACTCAGAACTCATCACTCCTACGTATCCTCACTACATTTTACTATTATCTAGGCTTTTGAGGTTATTTGCCTATACCATATCTGCATAGTGGAAATACTATAACATGGTGGCCCACTCTGCACCTCTCCCCAGAGCTGTCTTCAATACTAAGATGTTTATAGCTTAAAGAGAGCAATGGTGAGAATATCGACAACTCAGAGATGAGCAAACACTGGAAACCAGGCTTTCCCCTGGCCCTGGACTGCTGATGAGGAAACCTTTACCAGCACATCACTCACCCGAAGGCTTGATAAGCCTCAATTTATTTTCATGGGTATACCCTTCTCAGATTTGGGTTGCAACATCATGCTGGCTGTAGAACCTAGCAGTGACACTCAGTTGGAACTTGGATTCAGTGGGAGCTACAGTCAATTCCTGTTGCTGTGGTGACAAGTTATCACACACTTAGTGGCTTAAAACAACCTAAACAAATGCAAGGAATTACCTGGAAGTTTGGGATGTCAGAAGTCCAAAATGGGCCTCACGAGGCTAAAATCAAGGTGTTGACAGAACTGCGTTCCTTTCAGGAAGCTCTAGGGGAGAATCTGTTTTCTTTCTGCTTCTAGATGCCCAGCAGTTCTAGGCTTGCGACTCTTTCTTCTGTCTTCAAAGCCCCAGTGACCACCTAACCCTTCTCCAGCCACAATTCTTCTCACATTTACTTTTCTACTTCCCTTTTCTCTATTTAAGGACTCTTGTGATTACATGGGGAGCACCTGGATGACCTAAGATCCTCTCCTTAAGCTTGGGCGTTTAGTACCTTAATTCCAATGGTAACTATTCTGCCTTCCACAGTAGTCTACAGTCAGAATGAATCACCAAAAGCTTCCTGCAGAGGCTCAGAGGGATAGGAAGATCAGAACGAATCCTCCATATGTACCCTGCTTGGGACTTGCTCCCCTCCAGTCTTAATCCACTCTAGACCTGGGAGTACTCTCCAAACACAGTGACAAGTGTATTGGGGATGGGACATCTGCACAGCTCGTTGAATAGCTCTGTGGTGGCTCTTCTCTGCAGGCAGGAGCCCAGGTGGAACCGCCAATCTGACAAGGTGGGCATGATTGCTACAAGAAGCCAGCCACAAGGGCAGAATGGTACAGCAGGGATTTGTGGCAATGACTAATTGATTATGGTGTCCTTAGAAATGAAATTGATAGATAGCCTACGAAAATGCAGTTTGACATATATAAGAAAAAATGTGAATTTATTGGCAGAAACCTAACTCAAATTATCCTAGGGGGATGCATGACCTCTTCTTTAGTTCAGAGCCCCAGAGCTCCAGAACAAATGTATAATGCAGCCATAAAGTATAATTAAAATTTTCTTCCAAAGCTTTCCCAGGGCAAACTGTGGCCATTTACCCTGGTAACTGGGGCTGGAGAAGGAAATATACAAACCCCCCAGGAATTATTAGATACTGGCTCTGAACTGACATGAAACACCCGGAGACCTGAAATATTGCCATGAGCCACCACTCAGATGGGAGCTCACGGAGGTCAGGTGATGGATGGTGTCCTGGTACAGGTACCTCTCACGGTATGTCCAACGTGGACACTAACTGTGGTTATCTCCTCCATCCCAGGGTGCATAGAAGGAATAGGTAAACTTGGCAACTGGCAGAACGTTTACATTGTCTCCCTGACCTATGGAGTAAAGGCCACTGTGGCTGGAAGTGTCACACAGAGTCAGTCCCCTAGAACTGACCCCTCTGCATCCCTGGGAACTGCCAAGATCAGTGCTGAGATCAATGGCCTGACAGTGCAGGGGTGGTGATTTCTACTGAATCTCATCATGCTTGGTGGGAGCAAGTTTCAGATGGCTCATGGAGAATAACTGTGTTTTCACTAATTAGGTACTTTTGGATTTTTAATATGAATTTTTCATTCTGTACCTCAGGGAAAGAAACATTTTTCAAAGGAAGACCTAAAACCCAGAATCCCTAAAGACAAAGATCAATCAATTCGATCACATAAAGGTTAAAATTTTCTGTATGAAAGAATTAAGTGAAAAGATAACTAAGAAAAAAAAAGATACTCGTATTACAAATAACAAAGGACTCATTTACTTAACATAGAAAGAACACTTGCAAATTAGTAAGGAAAACGAACAATCTAATAGAAAATTAGGAAAGAAGCCTAAATAGAAAAAGAAATCCAAATGGATCATAATTATATAAATGGAATTACTACAATAAGAAACCATTCTTCCTTGCCTTTGCATATTGGCAGAACATTTTAAAGTTTAACAACAGGGGCACCTGGGTGGCTCAGTTGGTTAAGCACTAGACTCTGGCTCAGGTCATGATCTCATGGTTCGTGAGCTTGAGCCCCACATCAGGTTCTCCGCTGTCAGCTCAGAGCCTGCTTTGGATCCTCTGCCCCCCTCTCTTTCTGCCTCCCCCCAGTGTTCTCTCTCTTTCTCTCTCAAAAATAAAGATTAAGAAAAATAAAAAGAGCAACAATCTTTCCTAATTTTTAGAGTTTGTTTTCACAGTTATCTATCAAGACTGCTGACCTGTAACGTTAAAACCATGTATTTGTTATTGGAAACTGAACGTAAATGCTTATTTTAGAGGTCTGTATTTGTTTTCTTGCAAACTATGTTTGCATAACAGATTTAACTGCTTATCAACCTGAGACACTGCACTACTAACTATGACCTCATGGGTCTTGTAATAATAAACAAACCCACATGAAAAACGTGAAGTGTCTTTTGGAGTTAAGAACATCTTTATTTTGGCTTTTCTGCTCTCACTGGTTTGTGGAAGTAAAACAGTCTTTAAGTGGTGTTAATATCAGATCTATTATTTACAATACAATTCAAAATATTTTATCTTTTCCAATTAGCTAAATAAATTATGGCACAACAAAATAATAGAAAAAGGAAACTTCAACCCCCGTGTTTCCTGAACCTGAGCAAAGAGGGCTTGTTAAACACTCCTCAACAAGCCCCAGCCAGCCATTTCTGATTCCTTTGGCCTTGATAGGGCCTAAGAATGTGCATTTCTAAAGTTCTTTGATGATGCTGGCATAGCTGGCCTGGGGGACCAACCACCCTTAGAGAACCATTACTTTAAAGGCATGAAGCAGCTCTCTAGACATATAGAAAGGTTACTTCCCCAGGACACAATAAATTAAAAGAACAAAAGACTGATCGGTATGTCATCTTTGCTTACGTAAACAAAATACACTATCCAGGCTTGGGAAATGGCTGGAAGGAAATATGAAGTTGGAGGTGGTTTCTTTTTTTTTTTTTTTTTAATTTTATTATTTTTTTTAATTTTTTTTTCTTTAACATTTTATTTATTTTTGAGATGGGAGAGACAGAGCATGAACGGGGGAGGGTCAGAGAGAGAAGGAGACACAGAATCCGAAGCAGGCTCCAGGCTCTGAGCTGTCAGCACAGAGCCCGACGCGGGGCTCGAACTCATGGACCGCGAGATCATGACCTGAGCCGAAGTCGGCTGCTTAACCGACTGAGCCACCCGGGCACCCCTATATTGTATACTTTTATACTGCTTCAGTTTACCACCAGCATGTATTCGATTAAAAAACCTGACCTAACTTTTAAAAACCAAAATCAGCAAGAGACTGCGGAGTCTGGCACCCACCGAATGTCTCTAGGGAATGCATCCCCTGTGGAGACTAGGTCCAAGGAGGGTATCCTGGGCTCAAACCACTTCCATGGTCAAGTTTTTCCCAGACGATGCCCTGGGGGGGACGTGGGATGAACCCAACAGGAAAATAGGCACGAATGTAAGCGGGTTCATTTCTAATCCTGGAGGACCATGGGAAGCAGGCAGAAACTAGCCAAAGGGGCCAGGACGAGGGAACTGACTCGCCTGCCTCCTTGGGGACGGGAATCTGCAAGCCTGCCTAGGAGAGCGGACAAAACAGCTGCCAATCTTCCCTGGGCAAGGGAAGTGAAAGTCCCTGGCCCTGGAGTCGGGAAGGAAGGCTGTGACCTCAGAAACTTGACTGAGGCTGCAGAAGGGTGGGGAAGGGTGAGGAGGGGCGGAGCGGGGAGGGAAGTCTTTGGGAGACGGCAAAGCCTGCGCAGAAAACTCTGGTTACCCCTCAGTGTACTTGCAGGCTCTGACCCTCCGGCGGAGATGAGCAGGAGCGCATCTGAGATGCACCTGCTCAGTGGGCCGCGGCAGCTGGCATCTGAGCGTAGGTGCAGCACCCAGCAAGGCACCCAAGTGGGAGGCAGGAGGAGGAAGGTCTCCGATCCCCCAAACACCGCGGTCCCGATAACAATCTGGCAGAAGCGCCCTCTCTCCCCTCGGCTTGACTTTGCGCACTGGTTTCCTAGAAGGTGCGGCCGGTGCTGCTCCGGGTGCTGCGGCTCCCGGGACACCGCAGTGACGCCGGTGGCAGCTACCTTCAGAACCGCAGGCCCGCAGCAGCAACGTGCTTTGCCGCAAATGGAAGCAGCAACTTTGGCCACAGGAGGGCGCAGCTGCTCGGAGGGTTTTGTAAAAGGCAAGGGCGTGGTGCTTGGGCTGAGCGCGTCCACAGCCCACACGCTGCAAAGGCCAGGAGGGGAGGGGACTGGGGTTCAGCCCCTCGGTTGAATTCACACCCTGGACTGTGCCAGAGTGTTGGTTTGTTAGTTTGGTTTGGTCAGTAATTTTGCCAGCTGCCACCATATCCTCCACCCCCTTTTTGGGTTTATGGTGTTACACAGAATAAAATTCATCGATTTTAAGTGTCCAGGTTGATAAATTTGGCAATTCTATAGAGCCGTTTAATCACCTCCACAGTGAGGACATAGAACATTCCAACATACTGAAAGCTCCCTTGTGCCTCTTTACCCTTCATCTTCTCCCCCATCCACCCGCTACCCAGCGCAGGCAACCCTTCAGCTGCTTTCTGTTACTAAGTTTCCTTTTCCAGAATGTCTTCTAAATTGAACCATGTAACCAGACTTTTTAAATTTGGAAAATGAGCCATGTCCTTGTATGTTTTCATCCATGCTCCTTTCTATTACTAGGCAGTTGTCCATGGTATGGGGACACTACAATTTGTTTCTCCGTTCACCACTTTGGTGGACATTTGGGTTGTTTTCAGTTTTGAGATTATACAAATCAAACTGCTATGAACAATATTGTACACATTTTTATGAACATAGGTTTGTATTTCTCTTTGGTAAATACCTAAGCAGTGGAATTGCTGGGCCAAATGGTAAATGTCTGGTTCACTTTATGAGTACTGCCAGCCTGTTTTACAAAAGGGCTGCACCATTTTGCATTCCCACCAGTAATGTAAGAAGGTTCTAGTTTCCCCATATCCTTGTCAACACTTGGTATTGTCAGTCTTTTTAACTTCAGCCATTCTTGTGGCTCTGACCTCCAAGTTTTTATTTTACCCCATTAGGCTGTGGGTACCCGCAGGGGACACAGCAATTGCAAGATGCTCCTACCGCAATGCACCAAGGGCTGCTGAGGAGTCTGTGAGCCCAACAAGGCAAGATTCTATGGATTGTAACCTTTGTTTCAGGCCTTCCCAAGGCTTCTGAGCATCAGCAGCTGTTGTAAAACAAAGTTCCAATACACAGGTTAGATGGGATGTCTTCATGTACAGAATCAGGGAATGAACACCAGAAATACCCCAAAAGCTTCTGAATGTACTGGATATATTCAGGGTCAAAGGAGAGTTGTCAGCGGACAATGGCATTGGACTTGTGGACACCTATATGGAAGTGTCTTGCTTGGAAGTGATAAACATCGGAAATTATTTATATCATTCCAGATGCATAGTTTTGTATAAGTAGTGATTATATTACTTGTTCCTCTATGTTTTCCAGCCTCTGTCTTTTTAAAAAACATTTTCAATGTTTGTTTATTTATTTAATGTTTATTTCTTTTTGGGAGAGAGAGGGAGACAGTGCACAAGCAGGGAGAGACAGAGAGAGAGAGGGAGACACAGAATCCGAAGCAGGCTCCAGACTCTGAGCTGTCAGCACAGAGCCTGACACAGGGCTTGAACCTACAAAGTGTGAGATTGACCTGAGCCAAAGTCGGACGCCTAGCCAACTGAGCCACCTAGGCGCTATATGAGCCTCTCTTGCAGTTAGAATGAGACCATGTGGTTAAATTACAGAAAATGAGCAGAGAAGTTCCAGGCCAGACCCTTAAAAATATTCCACAGGATTCCTCTATCTCTCTCTTCCCCTGTCACAGTGACTTTATAGAACACGTGGCCCAGAAAATGAACTTACAGGTTAGAAGAGGGCTGTCTGATTCCACTAGATTTTAGGTCAATAAGAAATATATCTTTTCTGTTTTAAGTACTTGAGATCTGAGGACTTTTTGGTTACTAAAGCAGAGCCTAGCCTAACTCATATATTTAGCCAATCCCCCCATTCTTCCAATGTCTACAGAGGAGCAACTTGGACATGTTGCTAAGACCTCATTTGAGAGTGGGAATATGACAGTCCTGGAAAAGAGGATGTTGGGAGGGCAAGCATCTCATTTCTCCAGATGGACTAAGGAACCCTCCTCACTTCCTGCACTTTTCTCTTATGTCCTAATCTGTTTTGTAGCTAGAACAACAGCCGTGGTTCTGAGCTTTCTGAGATAAGGGAGAGTGAGAAACTGTACCTAAAAGACCTTCATTCTATAGAAGCAGCGCTCATGGCAAATTGAAATCCATAAACAACCTCCCATACTTCATTTTAGGTGGTAGTTTCCATAGCCCTCAAGGATAGTTTCCTTGTCCATGTTACAGACACATTGGTACACGAATATATGTCTGCTTTCATCCCCTTCCCCTTCTCTTACACAGAGGGCTGTGAGCAATAAGAAAGGAAGAGTGATCAAGGTCTTTGGTCATTGCAATAAATATGTATGCTTTATTCATTTATTTCAGGATTCTAGGTAGGCACACTCCATCAAACTTAGTAGGAAAACCCTCTGCTCTTGGTTATTATGTATGAACAGGATATTAGGAAGTCCCATGATGGCCAAGGCAAAGGGCTGAAGGCCTGAGGGGTAGGACAGTCTCACCTGAAGGCAGGTAGAGAGAAGAGAAAGGAACTTGCAGCCTCTCGACTGGCTGGCTGTGTCGTGACTTTGAGGAAGCCAGGGACTGAAAATCAGAATGTGGTGAACTGCATTCCAGGAAGTCAGGGGAAGCTGGATGTGGACTTTGTTTGCTCAGGAAGAGAAAAAGAAAAGATATTCTTTTTCTTTTGATTGTTAAAAAATATTCCTTAACACTATTTATCTCATTGTCAGAACCTCAAATGAGTTGTGAGAAGCTCCAAGGAATCTTAAGAACATCCCTCCCTCCCTCTGATCCGGGTGTGATCTCCCTCCTCGTTCGTGTGTAAGTCAAGGGGCTTGCCCCGTGGGCTCTGTCCGCCCTGCCAGTCTGGGAGTGCAGGTCCATCAGTCAGGAACAAGGAGCCTAGGACAGCTCCAACCTTTGACAAAAGTCAAGAAATGGGGAAATCGATATCCTAACCCATATACATCTTATCCTCCTTCTCTGCCCCCGATGCCATAGATCTCACCCTTCCTGGACTCACAGGAGGCAAATGAATAATTCTGGCAAACTTTGTTAACCATGCAGCAATGTCCCCTCGAATACCCTGACCACAAAAGCCAAGGCAGTCCTGAGGACCCAGACAATGCTCAAGATGGTTTGCTCTGCAGCTGGAGCCTAACCTATGTCCTGTTCTGCAAGAATTATGTCATATTGTTCTGCTTCAAGGTCCACAGGATGAGCTTTAGTTACTGAAGGACCTTGTTGCTTTAACATCATATTTTTTTATTGTGCTTTATTTTTCTTGTGCTTCCAAACAAGGTGCTAACTGGTAAGAATGATTTGGTGAGAATGCTAATTTTTTTAAAGCTCTTTGATAGTAGAGCCCTGCTAAATTTCCTCTCCATCATACCGCGTACGTCATCTGACATTTGTTACTCTACTTAAATGGTTTTGTTAAACTTTCAGCTAAAATGTATAGTTCTTTCATGGTGGGATGAATCACAGGATAATAGTTAATAATTCTCCATGAATAATTCACTGTGTTCCAAAGATATTTTCTAGAGATTATTATACATGGATTCAGTAGTTATGTCACACACAGCAATTTTTGTTATGAAACTTTCATCAGTACAAATATTAACTTTTATTAATTTATGGATGTATTAAGGTACCACAAATACCAATATAAAACACTAAACTCTTATGTATCTTATTTTCCCCTAGATGTTTTCATTTTTAAAGTTTTCAGAGTTAGGATTTGAAAACAGAAAATGAAAACAAGGAAAAAAAAGAAGGAAAATTATTTGGATGCTTGAATATATTTTTTGGAGGAAATACAAGAAAGGCCAGATGGGGGAAAAAAGGAACTTTAGAGGTTCTTTATTTAATGGAGTGTAGCAGGCATAAGTCATGGATGGATACCCTCTACCTCTGTGTCAGTCATACTGAAGAAACATAAGAAAGGAAGGAAGACATAACACTCTCTCTGCCCTGCCCCCTTGCATGTGCTCTCTCTCTCTCTCTCTCTCTCTCAAACTAAAATAAAATAAACATTAAAAAAATTCAGTTATATTGGATACAAGTCCTGATACAAACTTTGTAGAATAGTTAATGATTATCATTAGGTTGCTCATTTCTCAAATGCAACTATCTCCCCTCTTTGCCCATTTGACCCTTCGGATGTTGTCTAATACACAAAAAAAATATTGCATGCATTCAGTAGGCCACTTATAAAAAACTACATCAAAACAAAACATAATGTGAAAGTCCAGGCATACGTAATGCTGCAAATATATTTAGGAAACATAATGAATTGCAACAGGAAATCCTCTAACATACTTCTAGGACATTCTATATTTCTTACTCTGTGTTCACTTGTGAGTAATGCAGCAAAAATCTCTCTTGACACTTGAGGCTTTAAAATATTGCCCAAGACATTTGCAGCTACATGAAATACAGAGTTGCATTAAAAACATGTTTAACCAACCTAAATTTGAGCCCATTTTCAAAGACAAAGTGGAAAGACTGAGTTCAAAAGATGCAATAGTCACTTTTAAATTATTGATGATTTTACTGATAAAGACTTTACAATGCAAGCTAAAGGTATACTTCTGAAATTATCACCTTTAAACTTTATTTACTTGGTACTCATTTTAGATGACAGATGAAGTAAAATTAATGTTACAAGCCAAATGATGCAGGAGCCAGATTCAATGTGCATAGTGATCTTGACAGTATCAAAGAAATTAATAAACTCTTTAAAGACAACCAGTGATTATGTTTATCAACCATCTGTTACCGATGCTAAATAAATTGCAGAACCTCTTGATTTTTGACACCAACTTCTTCATCATCAAAAATAAAATAAGCAATCCCTATGAAAATAACACCAGCATTCTTCACAGAGCTAAAGCAAACAATCCTAAAATTTATATGGAACCAGAAAAGACCCTGAGTAGCCAAAGCAATCTTGAAAAAGAAAACCAAAGCTAGAGGCATCACAATCCCGGACTTCAAGCTGTATTACAAAGCTGTAATCAAGAAAGTATGGTACTGGCACAAAAGCAGACACTCAGATCAATGGAACAGAATAGAGAACCTAGAAATGGACCCACAAACATATGGCCAACTAGTCTTTAACAAAGTAGGAAAGAATAGTCAATGGAATAGAGACAGTCTCTTCAGCAAATGGTGCTGGAAAAACTGGACATCAACATGCAGAAAAATGAACCTGGACCACTTTCTCACACCATACACAAAAATAAACTCAAAATGGATGAAAGACCTAAATGTAAGGCAGGAAGCCATCAAAATCCTAGAGGAGAAAGCAGGGAAAACCTCTTTGACCTTGGCCACAGCAATTTCTTACTCAACACGTCTCTGGAGGCAAGGGAAACAAAAGCAAAAATGAACTATTGGGACCTCGTCAAAATAAAAAGCTTCTGCACAACAAAGGAAACAATCAGCAAAACTAAAAGGCAACCGATGAAATGGGAGACGATATTTGCAAATGACATATCAGATAAAGGGTTAGTATCTAAAATCTATAAAGAACTTATCAAAGTCAACACCCAAAAAACAAATAATCCAGTGAAGAAATGGGCAAAAGACATGAATAGACACTTCTCCAAAGAAGACATCCAGATGGCCAACTGACACATGAAAAAATGCTCCACCTCACTCATCCTCAGGGAAATACAAATCAAAACCACCATGAGATACCACCTCACACCTGTCAGAATGGCTAACATGAATAACTCAGGCAACAACAGATGTTGGCGAGGATGCGGAGGAAGAGGATCTCTTTTGCATTGTTGGTGGGAACGCAAGCTGGTGCAGCCACTCTGGAAAACAGTATGGAGGTTCCTCAAAAAATTAAAAATAGAACTACCCTATGACCCAGTAATTGCACTATTAGGTATTTATCCAAGGGATACAGCCATGCTGTTTGGAAGGGGCACATGCACCCCAATGTTTATAGCAGTGCTATTGACAACAACCAAAGTGTGGAAAGAAGCCAGATGTCCATCAACAGATGACTGGATAAAGAAGACATGGTATATATATATATATATATATATATATATATATAGGTAGGAGGAGGAATGTTTTCAACTGTAAGTCTTGTGATCAGGCCTTCCATGACCTCAAACTGGGTTTTAAAATCAATTTCTTTTTTCTATATTAGATGCAGTAATTTCATTATTAAAAGAAAGGTTTATAATACTGAAAGAATATCACAGACATCCCAGTTCTCTGGGTGACATCTAATTAGAAAGATTGAGAGAGAGAAGCTATTTTATTTTATTTTATTTTATTTTATTTTATTTTATATTTTATTTTATTTCATTTCGTTTCGTTTCATTTGTTTCATTTTGTTTTAAGAATTAAAAAAAATTTTTGAATTCATTTATTTATTTTGAAAGAGAGAGCAAGCACAGCAGGGGCAGAGAGAGAGGGAGAGAGAAAATCCCAAGCAGGCTCTGACTGTCAGTGCAAAGCCCAATTCGGGGCTTGATCTCACAAATCGTGAGATCACTACCTGAGCTGATCAAGAGTTGGATGCTTAACCAACTGAGTCACCCAGGTGCCCCCTTTTTAAAGAATTTTTTTTTATGTTGGGGCACTTGGGTGGCTCACTTGGCTAAGCATCCGACTTCGGCTCAGGTCATGATCTCATAGTCTGTGAGTTCAAGCCCAGTACCTGGCTCTCTGCTATTGGTGCAGAGCCTGCTTCAGATCCTCTGTCTCCCTCTTTCTCTGCCCCTTCCCCCCTCTTCTCAAAAATAAAAATTTAAAAGAATTAAAAAATTTTTTAAATGTTTATTTATTTCACAATTTATTTATTGATTTATCTTGCAATTTGTGAGATCATGACCCGAGCCACAATCAGGAGTTGGTCGCTTAATTGACTGAACCACCCAAGTGCCCCAATTTGAATTATGTACCACTGCTTGAAATGTCAAATGTGCTATTGAAAATAACTTATAAACATAGTAAGAGATGTGATATTGATGGGTTACCATGTATGAGGAACTGAAAACTTTAAATTGCTTTCTAAATTCTAACGTGTGTCTTTTAGGAATTAGAGTATATTTACAGCAATAATTCAACAAGAATTTCCAAATAC
Organism: Panthera tigris; assembly: GCF_018350195.1. Lineage (NCBI taxonomy): Eukaryota > Metazoa > Chordata > Mammalia > Carnivora > Felidae > Panthera > Panthera tigris. The sequence goes on from NC_056661.1 coordinate 113,734,987, forward strand.
TTTTGTAACTTTCAGGATGTGGATAACTTGGCCAGTGGAGAATATAGTCAGTGAGGAATATAGCATCTCAAAATTAAATATTTATGTAAAAAAAACCCTTAGATACAGGAGTACTGATGCATAGGGGCACTAGTACCCCAATGTTTATAGCAGTACTCTCAACAATAGCCAAATTATGGAAAGAGCCTAAATGTCCATCAACTGATGAATGGATAAAGAAATGGTGGTTTATATACACAATGAAGTACTACGTGGCAATGAAAAAGAATGAAAAATGGTCCTTTGTAGCAACGTGGATGGAACTGGAGAGTGTGATGCTAAGTGAAATAAGCCATACAGAGAAAGACAGATACCATATGTTTTCACTCTTATGTGGATCCTGAGAAACTTAACAGAAACCCATGGGGGAGGGGAAAAAAAAAAAAAAAAGAGGTTAGGGTGGAAGAGAGCCAAAGCATAAAGACTCTTAAAAACTGAGAACAAACTGAGGGTTGATGGGGGTGGGAGGGAGGGGAAGGTGGGTGATGGGTATTGAGGAGGGCACCTTTTGGGATGAGCACTGGTGTTGTATGGAAACCAATTTGACAATAAATTTCATATATTGAAAAAAAATTTTTTTAATAAAAAAAATTTAAAAAACCCTCAGTTTATTATATCTGAGGATTATAATATTAGAGGAAGACTGTCAAATATAGCAAATATCTCTAGAGAAAATGAGAGATTGGAGCAAGTAAGCATTGAAACTGCCTAACGATCCTGTTTCTGTGAAAGCAAGGCAAATAACTTTTTTATTTTATTTTATTTTATTTTATTTTATTTTATTTTATTTTATTTTATTTTATTTTATTTTAAAGAGAGAGAGAGCAAGCAGAGAAGGGGGGTGGAGGGAGAGAGAGAATCTTAAGCAGAATCTCTTCACTGAGTGTGGAGGCTGATGCAGAACTTGATCCCACAACCCTGGGATCATGACCTGAGCTGAAATCAAGAGTTGGAAGTTCAAACGACTGAGCCACCGGGTGCTCCTATTTTAAAACAAAGTATTAACATCATAGTGATACTGAATTCCTAACTGTTCTCATGAGAATTTCAGACTATTATTGGATCATCTATAATTTAATTTGTTCAGTTTATATAGAACTGATATAAACTTTATGGTTATTATGTTTTGAAGTAATTTTTATTAGTGAAAAATTAAAAATATGCTAATTAAAAAACAAACATTATCTTACGTGAGTAAAGTCACCTTTTCCTTTTTTTTTTAAATATGAAATTTATTGTCAAATTGGTTTCCATACAACATCCAGTGCTCATCCCAACAGGTGCCCTCCTCAATGCCCATCACCCACCCTCCCCTCCCTCCCACCCCCCATCAACCCTCAGTTTGTTCTCAGTTTTTAAGAGTCTCTTATGCTTTGGCTTTCTCCCTCTCCATCTTTTTTTTTTTTTTTCCTTCCCCTCTCCCATGGGTTTCTGTTAAGTTTCTCAAGATCCACATAAGAGTGAAAACATATGGTATCTGTCTTTCTCTGTATGGCTTATTTCACTTAGCATCACACTCTCCAGTTCCATCCACGTTGCTACAAAGGGCCATATTTCATTCTTTCTCATTGCCACGTAGTACTCCATTGTGTATATAAACCACCATTTCTTTATCCATTCATCAGTTGATGGACATTTAGGCTCTTTCCATAATTTGGCTATTGTTGAGAGTACTGCTATAAATATTGGGGTACAAGTGCCCCTATGCATCAGCACTCCTGTATCCCTTGGGTAAATTTCCTAGCAGTGCTATTTCTGGGTCATAGGGTAGATCTATTTTTAATTTTTTGAGGAAACTCCATACTGTTTTCCGGAGTAGCTGCACCAGTTTGCATTCCCACCAACAGTGCAAGAAGGTTCCAGTTTCTCCACATCCTCTCCAGCATCTATAGTCTCCTGACTTGTTCATTTTAGCCATTCTGACTGGTGAGGTCACCTTTTCCTAATAACAAAGCCAGAGTGTGTCTTCCTTGACGCCATATCTGAGAAGGATGGACCATTCTTGATCTCCAACCTGTTCCCTCCCTCATATCCCCACCTCCATAGGATTTGGAACAATTTCATGTGGTCTATGAACTGTCCTAAAGTGGTTGCAAAAGTCTGCATGTATGTGCGCTTGTGCCTTTTTTTCCCTGGGGCAACTGTCCTTGCCTCTAAAAGATCAGAAACTATTATTTTAGACTGCATCAGTGGTTCTCACACTTGAACATGCATTAGAATCACCCGAGGGGCTTGGTAAACCACAAATTGCTGGGCCCACCCTCAGAGTTTCTAATACAGCGTATCTGGAATAGGGTCCAACAAGTACCCAAGGGATGCTGTCGTAGCTGATCTAGGAACCACATCTGAGAAGCACCGCTTTACAATGTCAGCAGTGGCCATGCTCCATAGGCCTTCACTGGCAGAACCCTGTATTAACTATACCATCTTACCAGCAGAGGGCAAGCCAACACTTACTCCAACTTGTATCAATAGCACCTTCTATCACTAGGTGGCAGCACCTGCCTACAAATCTCTACATACAGGTCTCCCATAAATTAAAAAAGTAATCTCAAAAGTAAGCTAAGAAAGGTACATGAAAAGCTTTTATCTACAAATTGGGTGATTACCTAATTCTGACAAAAGATCAAAATGTCTATCTGTGAAAAATACACACTTGTGCAAACTAGGCTTCAGGTATGAGTAAAATATATTGTTTGAGAGAAAAAGGAGCTGGATGCTATACGACCTCTAGCCTCTGGCCTGATGCTTCTGGATAGGTTTTCATACTTCTCTGTCTGATGACTTGGAAATGTCCCTCTGCGGAAAGTCCTGGGCTGGATGCTGCAAAATTACCCAACGAGCTCATTAAAAATTAAGATCCCTCTCCCTCTCCCTCCCATTCTAATGAAGCAGATCTGGGGGTAGGCGCTGGGTGTCGTGTTTTTAACAGGCATCCCAGTCGATTCTGAGGCAAAGCCATTTCTTGGCTACTTGCATCTGTACATTTAATAAGCTAAACCAATGTTTAGGGATGAATATTTGGATATTTCTGCCTTTGGCAAAGTGGTTCTTTCTAGGTCCAGACATCATAGTGGTTCCAAATGCGTAAGAACTCCTCTGTCCAATATGGTGGCCACTAGCCACATGTGGCTGTTGAGCACATGAAATGGATGGTCTGAACTGAGACATGATGTCAGTGTTAAATGACACCAGATTTCAAAGACTTTGTAGGGAATAAAAGGAGATTAAATATTGTTATTTTCATTTATGTATTTAAAATCTTTTTAATGTTTATTTTTGAGAGAGACAGACAGATGGACAGATTCAGTGGGGGAGGAGCAGAGAGAGAGGGAGACACAGACTCTGAGGCAGGCTCCAGGCTCTGAGTTGTCAGTATAGAGCTGGACACAGGGCTGGAACTCACGAACTGTGAGATCATGACCTGAGCCAAAGTTGGACGCTTAACCGACTGAGCCACCCAGGCGCCCTGAGATAAAAGATTTTTAATGTGACTACTAGAAAAATTAAATTACATAGGTGGCTCATGATCTATTTCTCCTGGACAAGCTAGTTAGAGGACGTAAATAACTTTGAAAAGAATGGGGGAAAAAGTGGAAAGCAGAGAGGCAGAGCATAGCAGGCTCAGGGGAGGAAGTTTTGAACCGCTTGGCATTCTAACAGCATTCCCGGACCCAGGCCTCACATCCTGGCAGCTTGGCCTGGAAAAGAAACATCCTTCAACCCGCAGACACGGCAGCACTAACAGCAGCTTATGCGTGAATGAGTTTCCAACTTAAGCTCAAGCTGACTATGAAAACTCAGGAAACGTTTGCTCTCCAAATAGGTTGAGTCCGAAACAGACTGGGTGTTATCCACTTGCCAGAACTCAGATGGCAGTTTGACATAGGGAAACAGTGTGGTTACTACAAATGGTTGTTAGTATGTGGGCTAGCCCACTGGGACCTATTTAACCTTTACAAGAGCTGAAAAACTGGACTTTGCAGCAAAATCTCCACGGCTCATAAGCAAAACTGTGCCCGCTTACTCTTTATTTACTGATTAGAAAAAGAAACAGAATGTTAGGATCGCCTGTCTGCAGTTCCAGTACTGTGCTCTGAGAAAGAAAGGCAGGTTAATCCTAAACTGTGGTCCTCGGTCCTCAAGGGCAGTCATGTGGGTCAGCAGCACCAGCATCATCCGGGAACTTGGTTAGAAATGAGAAGTCTCGGGTTTTTACCTCAGACCTTCGGAGTCAGAAACTCTGCAGGTGGGGCCCAGAAATCTGGGCTTTGACCAGCCATGTGGGTGATTGCTTGTAAGGATGAGCCCTAAAATGGAGAGACATGGAGCCAGACTGATCTCCAGAAAGAGCGGGTTGTATAAAGGGAAGCCCAAGGACACTGAAAGCGGTTGCTAGAAGGTGCTCTCTACAGCGTCTGCTGACATTGGGAAGCAGTGTGGTGAGCCAGATAAGGGCCTGGATTTTGAATTCAGGACAACCTGGGTTCACAGCTGAGTTTCATTCCCTATAGTGTGACCTGCCATAGTGACTAGACTTTTCTGAGCCTGCTCTGCCATCTAAAAGATGGGGGGAAATAATACATCTTGTGCATGATTCTTATTGGGAGTAAATGGGCCACTGTATGGAAAAAGCTGCACATGGTTCCTGGTACAGAGCAGGGGCTTATTTTTAGTTACATGAAAGTAAGATATCCATAATGCTAGGGAAAAAACAACCTGAGAGCATCTGTGGTATCATTCCATCCATCGTTATTATCTTATCTGTGCCTGTAATGTGCTTGCTCTTTGCATGGAAATTACTTCTTTTCCGTGATTAGTCAATGCATCTGTGACAATTTTATCTAATCTCATTCTTGCTTAATTGACTCATTAAAGTTTTATCTCCTCAGTTTTAAGAATCAGGTTGGAAGGCAGTGAACACCCCACATGGTTTTTGAAGGTTCCGCTTTCCTTGCCTTCTCAGGATATGGCTTCAGAGCCTGGTTTGTTCAAGAGAAACTAGTTTGTTAGTATTTATGCTCTGGGACCTGGATGCTCATTCCTGGGTTTGCTGCTTTCCCAAGTCTGTCTCAGAAAATGCATAATGCTTTGATATCATGGATGCTTGCTGATGGGAAGGTGACATTGGACTATGAAATGCCCAGGGTCTAGAAGCAGCAGGCTTCACTCATAGGTTTTTCTGTCCTCAATCTTTGAAGGAGAAGCATTGCAGGGAAGAGTTCACATATCAGGAAATATCATTTTCATTGAACCTGAGATGGGCTGAGTCATTGGCAAATATGCACCATAGCAGCTCTCCCCAACAGGCACTACCAGTTTGGGCAGCATCCTGGATTTGTTGAGCAGGCAGCAGAAACACCCCTGGACAGGCGAGCTTAGGAATCTGAAACCAAGAATCCCCTGGCTCTCACCTCTCACAGGTTTCCCCTGTCAGGTCACGAGTGTTTATCCTGAATGATCTACTTCCAATACACTGTTTGTGGGGATGCATATCACTGGTGCTAAGACCTTTTTAGCCTATGGAGATCTCAAGTGAGCATCAACACTGTGGACTTCCCCTTTGGAAGTGGGGAGAAAATGCACTTCCCATTTCCTGACAGCTGGCTCTGATGGGCCACAGGGCTGCGGTTGGAGGAGGAAGCGGAGGACCCAGCTCCCTTCCTGTCTCCCCAACATGTGGACTTCAGGTGATGGAAGGAGGGAAGGTGGCACCTGCCTCCCCCATACCCCATTCCCAGGAAGTTCCAGACCACAAGAAAGACTGAACATGCCCTCGAAACCATATGATTTCAGCAAGCTGGGCCCCTCACACCTACGACGACCTCCTCCTGGGGCATGGGCAGTGGAGAAACCCTATTTGTAATCATTGAGGAGAGAATCAAGACCCATTTGACCTTCTGTCTAAATGTGTTCCCAGCTGGGGGCACTCTTTATAAGCTGCCTATAAGATTGAGAGATGCTTCTTGATTTTTGCTGAGGGATGCTGTCTCTGAGTCAGATCCCTTCACCTCCTGCAAGAAGGTGTCAACACACAAACTCTCAGAAATGCCTCTCTTGGCTTCCCTATCGAGATGACTATGATAAAGAGGTTCTATCTCACAAGCAAATGCCAGCTAATTGATATTGGCCCAGATCCATAACTCTGAGGAAGGAGGTGGCTTGAGTGGAAGGAGGCAGTGATTGGGCATTAATGTCTGCCCAAGGCAAAATGTGATTTTAAAAAATAGCCTCAATGTAGAACATTCTCCGCCTCTCTTCTAGAGAAGTAATTCTTCAGTTTCTTAGCCCAGAAAGACTTATTTAGACTACTGACTTCACCCACACCTTGCTACAATGAACAAAATAATGAGAAACATACAATATGTTGAATACCTGCTAGATGAGTATCACTGCATCATGTATTGTCCACATGTCACCAGTGACCTTCACAGCAGCTCCTCAAGGAACACATCATAATGGCCCCTTTGGAGGAGACTGCTGAGACCCCAGGATGGCAAATGGTGCCTCAAAGTCACATTGGCCAGGGTCAGAATTTGACCCCAAGCCAGCCTCACTCCACAGCTGGTACTATTTCCCCCCACCTTAAACCAGCTGTCTGGTTTCCAGACCTCTCATTCTTAGGCTCTGTCTGGCTACTTCAATATAGTAAAACAAACACACTGTAAATTCAGCAAGAAACAAAGTGCCTGAGACATGAAAGTCACTCAGTAAATGTGACTTTAGCCACTTTCTGGCCCACAGGCACAGCTGTGAGCACCTCCAAAGCCCAGCCCACTGCCCCCCTAAGGACATGATCTCGGGCATGACTCTGGGCTCTGTACCATTCCCTGACTTTGTAGGGTGCTGTAAAATTAAGGTGGTTTTGTGTCTCCTGCCAATGTTTCCCCAGAGCTCAGACTTTGGTTTCCCTTTGCCTTCAGCCCATGTTCTGATACAGCCAAACCCGGCTCCTTCAGGATGCAGTCCAAACCAGAGAGCGTGGACAGGATGTATGAAAGACTGTTTAAACAGTTTAAAGAATGAACCATTTGAAGTCATGAATACTTGTGGGCACTAAATCCATTTTGGACGCAGAAGAGGGTGAAGATGTTGGTGAACACAAGGAGGACTTTGGTTTTAATTTCAGATATGTTTATTGGGGCGCCATATATATTTTCCCCATAAAATTCCGAAAATGAAAGTAAGACACCTCTAGGAGTATATTATAGCATGACCCAACCTTTCAAAAGTGATCTTTAGATTTAAGGATTTGGGGGAAATGGAGACCATGATTGTTTTGTTAAACAAATTCCAGCCTAGTTCTAAAAACCACATGGACACAGCAAATGAAGAAGTGGCTTAATGACTAACTGATGTTGCTGACATCTCCTTCATTCATCACTGAGCCCACACCGGTCCTTTTCACAGGGTTTATTATGCAAATTGCTAAAACTATCTTTTTTCTCCTCATGGCAGGATGAGAGAAGCTGTTTCTGTCCCTTAGAACTGCTTTGTCTGACTAACTCCTGACTCCTAGACTCTGAGTAAGGCACACACATGACTTTCACTTGGGATGTGCCCGTTCCTGTGGACAAGCAGACAGGCTGCTCATCCCAGACACACGGGCTCTGCTTCCGGACCCCACTTCCCACCATGGGGGCTCCTCCTTCCGTCTCCCCGGCAGCCTCCCTCCCACCTGTTACCACTGGTGGCAGGTGCTCAGTTCTCAGTTCTCACATTCTTTGTCTCGCTCCCTTGATGACTTCCTCCAGTCTCGTGCCTTCCATAGCACCCAAATGCCTAGTGTGTAGCGCTCATCCAGACCTCTCTTCTGCACAACAGCCCACCCTTCCACCTTAATGTTTAATGATGTCCCTCAACTTAAAGGGTCTGGAAAGAACAGGCCTGGTCTCTCCCCAGACAATTCCACAGGAAGGCTTCCCCCATCATAGTGGTGGCAACTCCATCGTTCCAGGTGCTCCAGCCAGAGACCATGGAGTAGTCTTTGACACCTTGTCTTCTCTGATACCCCACCTACCATCTATTAGAACATGTTAGCTTCAAAACATAGCCAGAATCAAACTCTTTCTCAGTTCCTTTATTACCAACCCCACACCACCACCCATTTCACTCATAGGAAAAGCCAAAGTCATCACAATTGTCTACAAGACTCTATTGGGCTTTTTCTCTCTGACTTCACCTACTCCTCTTTGGTCCCCCTGGCCTCCTGGCTATTCCCTGAGCACATGGGGTATCTCCTACCTTAGGACCTTGGCACTGGCTATTTCTATCTCCTTCAGGACTTTGTGTAAGCATTACCTGCTCAAAGAGGTCCACTTGGCCCCTCTACTTAAATTCAAGCGCCAGGTCCCCATGCCCACAGTCCTAATTCCAAACTGGCAATACTTTTACATAGGTCTTATCTTAGCCTCCCTGTAGCCTATCACACCCACAAGGATGTAAGCTCCATGAGAACAAGGGTATTTTTTTCTGAACGAAGGCCTAAAACAGTTTCTAGACACACAGTAGTTGCTTAATAAACATCTATGGAATGAATGAAAGAACACTACACACACACACACACACACACACACACAATCTTAAATTTGAATCTTAATAAGGGAAATAACCATCTCTGGGTTCTTACTAGGATGAGCTGACCCTCCAAGCACAGCCACAGTTACTCTTCCATGTTACCCTGATTTTAGTCATTGCAGAAACAGCCCCAGATATCTGAAATGAAACTGAAAAAAAAAGTGTAATAATTTCATTTCTGCCTCTTAAATACCCAGTTCACCACACTCTGACAACTCTTCTAGCTTTGCCAGGAGCCGCATGCCCACTTTGAGGACGAGATACCTATCTTGAATCCTGGGACAGGTACATTTGATCACTGATTCCCCTTGGTCCCAGTGACCATGGACTGACCTCAGTTCTCACAAATTTCACTGCATTACAAAATTTTTTGTTGTACTTTCTTCCCACAAGTATGTACAGTATTTAAACTGTGTCTGAATCCTGACTCTAGCAAGATTAAGTTTCTTAATCTTTCTATGTCGCAGTTTCCTCATTTGTAAAATGAAGATGATAGTACCCGTCTCACAGATTTGTGATGAGGATTGATGGAGTGAATAGATACAAAGTGCTCAGAGCAGTGGGGGGCATGCATCAGGTGCTCAGTAAATGTCAGCCATTATTATCAGTATTGTTATTATCACTATGAACACCAAACACAGTGTGTTTTTTTTGTTTTTTATTTCCAGCAGCTAGTACGGTGCCTGGGAGATGCTTGGGAAAAGTTTGCCAAATAGATGAGTGAATGAATGAATGAATGAATGAGGATGAGCTATTTCAGGGCAGTGGCAATATATTTTCATCTCCACTTCGCACAAACCTGGCATCTAATAATTCTCGGGAAAGGCTCACTGAATTTTGAATAAATGGCATATAGGAGGCTTTATGTGCACAATCTCTATAGTACAGACAATTTTGAGAAAGCATAAAACAAAACTAGTGACAGCACTGAGGAGGTTGCTGTGGTGCTTAAGTTCTAGGGTGTGAAGAGACAAGATATGTGACTTTGGGCGCACTTTTGAAACTTTTCTGGGTCTCAGTCTTCTCCTCTGCCAACTGGGGCCAAAGAGTCACTGTGTCCTAAGGGGACTAACCCAGACAGTGCCTGCAAAATGCACAGTTCAGGACCAGGCACCTCAGTACCTCACTCAACAAACATTGACTTTAAAACCACATGGCCAGAATGGCTTACTCGTGCACACTTGCACATCAGGCCCAAGGGCACTAAGAGAAGGCAGATGTCCAGCTTTCTGGGACAAGAATTAATTCTCTGGGACCCATCTTTCTACCCCACGTCTTTCCATGTTTGTGTAAATAGACACCTTCACCAAAGGTGTCTCTTTCTCTTCCCCTCCTGCCCATGACCCCAGGGAGAACCTAGATAAATTCCTGCTTCTATAACCGGAAACTCTCCATTTGTCAGATGTGAGGTTTTTCTCCAAAAGTTTGCAAACAAGTCCAGACAAGTCTTATCCCTTCAGGAGACTTGAGAACAAAAACGGTATTTTCTGGTTTCCTCTCCCCACTTCCTCCCCTGGACCCTCGCCAAATCTGAGCAAGCAAGCGGTTGGGCGAGAGGAGGCTCGGCTCATGATGAATCAAGCCCCTAATCACAGATGGGCACTCAGCTTCATGCTTGCCCAGGACAAACTGAACTTTAGCCTTAGTTGGTTTCAATCCAGAAAATACCCAGCACTTTGTTATAATTCATCATATCTGACCACACTGTGTGATGACTCTTTTTAATGTCATTTTTGAACTGATCGACTTCTCCAAAAACTCGGAGTTATTATTGGAGAGAAAAAAATGGAGAGAAAGTTCTCTTGCATACGGATGAGAGAAGAAGAGGCACTGCCTGCACCTTTGGTGCTTTGACTATCTGAACAGGGGAGTTGGGAGAAGGATGGAAGCAACAGCTTACTTCTTTGTCTTTCAAAATTAAAACCGGAAGCTATTTATATTACAACTTTTGGGAGTCAGAAGAATACCAAACCCAGCAACAAAGCTTGACCTCCTCACATGAACTTCGAAAAGCAAAGCTTAAAAGTTCCCAAGCTGAACATTGGAAGGAGGAAAATGATGAAGACAGAAGTATGGGATGACGGAGGGGATAATTCCTACAATTTAAAAAATGTCCCCATATTTTTCCCGTTTTATCCTATAAATGAAAAAGCATTCAAAGGAAAATAATACTATTTGTATGAGTTCCCTCACTGAGTATCTTTACTCTTTAGTATATTCATTTCAGTGATAGTAAATGAATCAGAAGTCTGTATCTGGAGCTTTAGCAATATATTTGCCATATGTATCTTCATATATATGTATGTATGCATGTATGTGCACACATATATTAGGTGAATAACTCTTTAAGAATCAGCTTAAAAATATTATTTGGAGCAGGAGTTGTTGGAGAGGATGATAGGAAAATAACAAGGACTCAGTCAATCTTGTTTCCTACCAAATCTCAACATTGAGAAGTATACTCTGTAAATTGTTGACTTTGTGAATACCTGAAATAATACATTTAACCAAAATTACGTATTTAAGTATGGCGGTAGTATGTACAGCATTAGAGGAAAGAAATTCAAGCAACCAGATGGAGGCATCTGCAATGATCTGTGACATTCTGATGTTGACATTCTGTGGTAGTTGTTGACATTTTAACATTCATATCAACTTTTAATCCCCTAAAAACAAACCATTAAACTTTCAGCTTCTTTTTAGTACCATGAAATCTGTGCACTAGATGACTTCACCCCACCCCTCCCCTCCACTCCCCCGCCCATTAGCCTTATCTGGTCCCTAACCAACAACCCATCCTTGACTCTCACCTCACCCCTTCTTAGACCTCCCCATATCTTTTACCCTATCCTTTACTAGATGCTCCCAAGTCAAAATATCCCTGGTGTCCAAACAGTGGACAATGTCAGACGGTATCCCAATTTCATCCATGGGGCATGAATGGCCTGACCGAGGCTGCTGGTAATGGACATGCCAGGAAAGGCAGAGTGAGAGGAAATTGTAAAGAGCAATGTACAAGATTTGGCAACAGAGCAGATGTAGCAGAAGGAACACAGAGAGTGGCCAAAGATGACTCTCTGGTCAGCATGTCATGAGAAGAGTGAGGACATTGGGGAAGTGAAGAACAGAAGAGGGTGTGAGAACAGCTGAAGAGGATGAGTTTGGACTGGGCCATGTCAAGGTCAGTAGCAACATCAAAACCCTGAATAGCTTCACAAGATTGCAGATTAGAGTTGATGTTGATGGAACAAGATGCATGGGGCCAATACTTTTTGGGGTCAGCTCTAGCAAGGCTGAAGAGCAGAAGGAGAAGTCCCTGAGAAGGGCATCCCCAAATGAGGGCTGTGTTGAGGCTGCAGGGGCCTGGCTTCCATGAATGCCAGGCCGCACTCTGGTTCCTACCACTCAGGGGGCCCAACACTTCCACTCATTTATTGTTGAAGCCCTGGAGGTGGAGGAAGAGGCCAATCTCACAAGCCATGTGTGGCTGAGGGATTTGTTAAAAGGAACTGCTCCTTATTTTTCTATACCTCACTTTATTCAAATAAAGAACTCCTTAGAATTCTTCCCCTGAGGAAAGAATGGGGCTGTGATTTGGGAACCCAGAGGCAAGTTTGTTATGGCTGCTGTAACAAAGTACCACAAACGGGGTGCTGTAAGCAACAGAAATTTATTTTCTCACAGTTCTGGGTGTGAGAAGTCTGGGATCAAGAGTGGTTCCTTCTGAGGGCTGTGAGGGTAGGCCATGTTCCAGGCCTCTCTCATTGGCTTAGACACGTCTGTCTTCATATTCGCAAGTTGTTCTCCCTGTATCTTCACACTGTCTTACCTCTGTATGTATTTGTGTCCAAACTTCCCCTTTTGGCAAGGACACCAGTCATATGGGGCTAGCACCCATCATAATGACTTCACTTTAACTTGGTTACCTCTGTAAAGACCCTGTTTCCAAACAAGGTCCCACTCTGAGGTACTGGGGGTTAAGACTTCAACATATGAATTTGAGAAGGCACAGTTCAATCCTTAACAGCAAATCAGAGGGAAAGGACAAGTGCATGAGGAAGTACACGTCCTAGGAGAACTCCATCTAAGTGTGCAGAGTTGGCAGTCATCAGCTTGGCCTCAGACCTTTGGAAATCCCCTGCATCTGGTTTTCCCAATTCTCGTAATCTCATCCCTCCAAAAAAAGACATCTAAATACATTCCATTCATTTCTCTTGAGAAGCTCACTCTGCTGCCCACTGTGTAACGTGCTAAGAGGTTTTAACTAGAGTGGATTAAATGGCTTGGTTAAACTAAGGTCTCTGAGGCATTGCGCCCATTCTCTAAGGCTAAACAAATCTTCTCCAGGTGTTCAAGACATTGCATAATATTAGACCACCTGAAGCTCCATCTCCTAGCAGCAAATCAGGATGGTGATGAAAGTGGTTGGTGACCTTTTCCTTTTGTGTCATTGCAGGGAAACGCTATGTTCTTCTAGACTGGTTGGAGGGACACTGCTAGGTGAAGGGGAGGGGTTTACACTCAAGACAGGTAAGTGTGGGCTCAGATAGAGTTTCCAGTGGAGCCCTGACAATGTACCAGGTGCCACACTAAGTGAGAGGATTCACTTGTGAGCAAGACAGTCTTTTGGGTGGGAGAGGGAATTCTCACATTGCCACAGGCAGATGGGATTTACAAGTGAAAGGGCAGAGAAGCTCAGAGACAGAGGGACTAAACCTGTTGCTTTCAGACATGATCTTTGCTTAGTGGTTCTGCGAATGTTTTAATTGATGGGTTTCCATGCCATACCAGTTGCTAAATATTTTTATATTACCCTTGCATATGAGCATACTGTTGGAGGGAAATTGAGAAGGGAGTAAAGGTGGTAACCAGCTTAAGCTAAAGAAACAGGCTTTAGATGGTTACAGAGTTTAGAGAATTAGGTTGAGGAAAAGAAGCCAGGATTTGTGGAGCAATTCTCAACTGTTTTACAGTCAGGATTCTTTTCCACTCTTAAAAATTATTGAGGCCCTTAAAGACCTTCTGCTTATATAGTTTATATTGATTAACATTGACAATGCTAGAAATTAAAGCAAAGAAATTTTTTCAATATATATTCATTGATTTAATGTAATAACTACCCAGTACATGTTAACATAAATGGCCTATTTTTCATGAAAATTAATTATATTTTCTTCCTCAAAAACGTAGCAAAAACACTTCATTGTGTCATATTTTTGGAAATTTATTTAGTGTCTGGCTTCAGAGAAGACAGGTAGAATCTCTTATCTATTTCTGCATTCAATCTGTCAGTTGTGCTGTTTTAGCTGAAGTATATGATGAAAATCCAGCCTTACACAGATACGTAGTTGGAAAAGGCAGGACTCTGTGGGTTTCCTGAAAAGAATTCAGGGCTCCCCAGGGGTCCCCTGGCCACACTTTGAAAACCACACTAGTTTAGTTTAGTAATTTTATCATCTTACTACATCCTGATTGGACCTCTTCTTTTAACTATACTGTTACAAAGGAGATTCAAACATCAGGGTTTTAATCCATAATATAATTTGTTTTTAATTTGTCTGTGTCATGTACATCCTTACAAAGCCTTAACTCTTTACTTCTATGTTTAAGAAGTCAACTTTGTGCTAAAACTCACTACCTTTTAGCTTGTTTGCAGTGAGAAAGTTAACTAAAGAAAAGATAAATTAGAAACAAATACAGTTCAATTACCTATATTCGGTTATCAGAAATAGTTTTTTCTAACGCCTCCAACTCTGAAGACCCAAACACTCTTAACTATGCACTTAAAAATGATATGAAAATATGTATCTATAAGCCATAGGCAGTAGGAAGTATTTTGTGAATTTTGTTTTGCATCTTTTTTTTTTTTTTTTTTTGGTCTTTCGAGGAACTATGTCATATGAATCATGATGACCATTGTCAATGCAAAGGAAGATAAAGGAAACTGGTTCATTGCCCAACTGTTTCAAGCCCAACCCTCATTAGCAAATTGTGGTTCTTCAGGCTGACAAAGGGAGCTTGAGCCTAATAAACTCAGAGTGTAGTAACAGAAGACTGACCCTTGCAAATCTTAGCTGAGGTACAGACAATATCACCTTAAAAGCAGCCCATGAGTTGTCTCTCTAAGCCAGTGGTTTGCAGAATATCGTGCCATATAACATGGTTAACAAGGATGACTGAGTTTGAAGAAACCAGTCCACAGATGCCAAGAAGACTGAAGAAGTTCACCATGAAGTTAAGTCTTGGGATCAATAGTCCTAGCCTAAGTCTTAGACCCTGGGAACCAAAAGAGGGAGGAAGAAGAAGGAGGATGAGTAGCTCTCCCTCATCCCTTATTGAAAATATGGCTAACCCTAGATGATACTGACCTTGAAAGGCCCCCTTCCACAACTTTTACATGCTTTACCACCTTGCAAAGCCTCTCCCTCTGAATGCACAGTGTTTCCCACTGTCCTTGTCCTATGTCACTCAGGTCCGTGATTTCCCAATAGTCATTCCCCCACTACAGCTGCCCCTCTCCTTAGCCTCACTAGCTAAACTCTGGTGCCTCACCTGGGAGTCCCAACAAAATCTATCTTATATACATTCAACCTTCAAGTTTCAAGTTCAAATTCACAAACACATTTCCGGAGCCCTGCCTGGTCCCAGTTCTCTGTGCTTAGCCCTTGGGTGAAATCAGCATTTCTACTGCTTCACTCTTTGCCAAGGCCATTTGTATCTTTAGAAGTAGGCTTAGTTGATAATCCTTCAGTAGAGTGTCACAAAGAGAAATGAAAACACTCAGGCACTGTGAGGGTAAATGTTGGAGACTGGGGAGAGGTTATAAGGACATCTCACACTCCCACCCCCAAAGCTACTTTAAATTATTCTTGTCAAGAGAGAAGAGTCATGTCCCAGGAAACTCAATTTTGGCTCTTTGAGTTCATGTGAATTCCTCACCCCCTCCTTTTATTAGAAAAGAGCATAAGACGTTTTTTCTAGATTTATTTGCAGAAAAACCAATAGCAGTTTTCCAGCTTCAAATGCGGATTCTTAATGCATGGCCTATAATATCTGACATTGTTATCTCAGGAATGTTGATGGGGTCCAGAGAAAAAGCTGGAGGCCTCAGCGGGGTGTTGCCAACTGAGTGTCAGTGTACTTTTCCAACAACCACAAAATGAGAGTAGGCTTTTGCCCTTGTTAGGAAAAAGGACACTTTCTTTCTGTCTCATTGCAGATCATTGAATTCATGGTAGTATCTGTCAGGCTTAAATCTTCTGCGACCACAGTCTCCTTTCCTTTGTGGTTTGCTTTTTCTTGGTAATGATTCCATTCCATAGTTTTCTCTGGGTTAATATCTCTCCTGGATGTTATATAGTAATCTAAAATAAAGTTGAGTCTCCAGTAAATCATAATAGGGATAGTATTGATCCTTGTCTTGACTGCATCCATCAGTAGATTGATGTCCAGACATATTCCATATGGAACAGAATGACTGCCTAGGTTTTCTGGGACAACAGATTCATTTGGACTCACGGAAGGTTTTATTGCCCCTGCTAGATCCCAGAGAAGTCCTCATGTGCCAGTCAAAGGCTGCAGGAGATATTTCATTCTCAAGTTTTTAAAATGTTTATTTCTCTTGAGAGAGAGAGAGAGAGAGAGAGAGAGAGAGAGAGAGAGAGAGAGAGAGAGAATGAATCCCAAGCAGGCTCTGTGTTGTCATTGCAGAGTCCAACATGGGGCTTGACCTCAGGAACCATAAGATCATAACCTGAAAGGAAATCAGGAGTTGGACGCTTAACTGACAGAGGCACCCAGGTGCCCTGCATTCTCAATTTTAGTGTCCCATTAAGAAGGTGAGGCAGACACAAAGGAGAAAGTATTATGTTTACATTTAAAGAAATGTTAAAGCAATTGGATTGCATACATGGATTAAGCTATGGAATAGGAATAATAGGACCATAAGAGATAATGTGGTTTATTTTAAAGTGTAAACATACACATGATCATATTTCATGGAGCAATAGAGGAAAATTTCTTCTGGAAGAGCAAATAAGCTTAGGAAAACCGGACTTATGAATTCATGCACATTCCTGGCTTTATGACCCCATGGTTTTATTTGGTTAATGTTAACTTTCCAACATTTGGCTACCAAAATAGCTTTCCATTCTGAGGCTGTTACTGCAAAGTAAGTAGCTTACGTTTTCCTTTCACACCTCACCGGATATTAATCTTTCAGAATTATTGCCCTGCCTTTTGCAATGTTCCTAATGTTCACACTTCCTATTGAGAAACTGCTGCACACACTGAGGATATCCTGCTTGGTCAGCAGGGATGGCTGTTCTGAGTGGCAGTTCTCAGGAGATCTGCCTCCACTATTCCCTCCAATTGTTGCTTTGGGGCACATGCCTTGTGCCCTAGTAGTTCTGAGGTTTGTCAGATCCAGATCATTATCTCTGACTAATCATGGTCTTAAACAACAGTCGTCATTCAAAGATTGTTCTCTTACGGAATTGCCATGACTAGGCAATCATTTTTTATATTGAAGTATTAGACATTTTTAGAGGTGATTCTCTGGTGATTATGCAGGGAATTATACATTAGGCTATGCAGGAAAACATCTTTTAGGAACTCCACATACTCAATGAAGCATCACATGGAGTAGAAAAAATTGTGAATGGAAAGGTGATTTGAGGACATGATGATTCCAGCACAATTTGTTTTTGAACTGTGTCTTCTCATAGTACTTCATGGATTTTTTTTTTTGTTAGTGCTGGGAAATATGATCTGGGGAAAACATGGGCAATTTTTCTAAGGCTCATATCATTGAAGAGTATTTCTTCATTTGAGGAGGAGAGTTTCTTCCAAACTGGGGGAAATTGAGAAAATAGTTTATAGGACTTAAGTCCTAACTCAGTTGCTGTCCCAGTTATCGATTACCATGTAACAAAACACTCTCAACTTTAGAGAACTCAAACAAAAACCATGTTCTTTTTCATGATTCTATGGATTAGGAATTCAGACCAGGCTCCGTGGGGATGGTTCAAAGTGTTGTCTGAGGCAGATCACATGGAGCTAGAAGATCCAAGATGGCCTTATTCATGTGGTTAGGGCACTTGGGTTGGCTGATGGCTGGGGGGTATTAGTAGTTGTATGTACACTGACATGGCTGGCTCTTCAAAGGAAATGGAAGTCCTGTCATAACCCGTAAGTCACACAGTGTCAACTCCCCCACATTCTGTTGATCAAAGTAAATCATATTATTGACCTAGACTCAAGTGAAGGAAAAACAGAACCTACTCCTTGGTTGGAAAATAATCATGGTGGCACAGGAATTGTTGGTAAACCCTCTTTGCTGAAATGCTTCTACCATGGCTGGTTCCTAGAAAAGCACTAGTAAGAGCCTTCATTTAACCAATTGCTATTAACCAATTGTCACCAAAAAAAAAAAAAAAAAAAGGAGAGAGAGAGAGGGTTACTTATTTTAGTGACTCCAAAGTTCCATGAATTGTAAGATGTACATTGTTCTATATATTATTTAAAAAATAAAAAGGCTGCCAAGTAAATCATGACATGATATAAATTATTAAGATGCATCTTGACTTCAGAAATATTACAAGGTGGGGGAAATGTGCATATTCAAGATAATGAAAAGTGGTAATTATCTGATACATAATTCATCAGAGTTCAAAGACAAGTGGATAAAATCCAAGGCTTGGAAGCTAGTCGTTATTTTGATCACTGAATCCATCAATTGGGTATCAACTTGCATAGTCCTTATCCTGACTAAGGTACTCATTTTGGCATGGTCTGATAGGACAGGGCCTTAAAGGGTCATTTTTTTCCCCTCTTACCCCCTCATCAAACCATGAGGGCCGGCAAATCATGGGAATCAGGAGAACAATTGGGTATTTGCAGCTCAGTGAGCAAAGCTGCCTCTATTGGGAAGTTGATCCCTAGGTTTGGTTGCTTTGCACCACTCAGCTCAACCAATACACCTAGACCTTCTACTGGATTCTTTAATTCACTCACTGGGTATTTTTCACCATTGAGAAGTCATCGGTACTTTCACCCTGGCTTCCTAGATGACAGGTTTCCAGGAATACATGAAGTCATAAAAGCAGTGATTAGCATATTTCCAAATTTAGTAAATGCTTATTGGGTCCCTATGTGTGCCACAGACTGTGCTCAATGCTACAATAGTCAAAAAGACAGATATGCAGCATTCCCTCTTAGAGTCTGATGGGAGAGGCAGGCAGTGGGCAAGTAAAACATTTTTTTTAATATATATTTATTTTTGAGAGAGAGAGAGAGAGAGAGCGTAAATGGGGGAGGGGCAGAGAAAGAGGGGGACAGAGGATCTGAAGCAGGTTCTGTGCTGACAGCAGAGAGCCCGATGGAGGGCTTGAACTCATATACCATGAGATCACGACCTGAGCCACAGTCAGACACTGAACTGACTGAGCCACCCAGGTGCTCCAAGTAAAACATCTTAATTCATGAGAGATCTTATAAGTACTATGAGGGAAATGAATAAGGTGGTGACAGAAAATAAGAGGAGACTCCTTTAAACAGAGGTGATCATGGAAGGGCATCCTGAGGAAGGAAAATTTAAGCAAAGACTTAAAGATTTAAAAGGATGAGCCATGCAAAAAGCCAAGGGAAAGTGCTCTAGCTGGAACAGAAGACACAGCAAGTACAATGGTGCTGAGGTCACAAAGAGCTTGGTATGTTTCTGAAACTGAAAGTAGATTGATATAATCAGAGCAAATTTCTCTAGAAAACCAGAAAGCAGGCCTAGAGATACATGTAGAAATTTCTCCTATGTTCCACACAGGCAAAACAAACAGAAAATGTTTAAAAAACAAACAGCAAAAACAAACAAACAAACAAACAAAAAAAAACAACTGGAACCAGAATTTTATAAGCCTATAAACATCTCTGAGAAGAAGAAAAAATGAGCCCTATAGTGATTTTTTTCTTTACTTTCCTTCTAGAATATGATGTGACTATTTCTTAGATTTATAGAAGTTTATTCACAAAGTCAGTATTTCTCAAACATGAGTAATGAAGCAAGACTTTGAAGGAAACAAATATACAAATCATCAGCATTGACTTAAATCATTTTAATTATGTTTCTTTAAGATGAGTGAAGTGTAACTGCCTTATGCTCATAGATGTTATGCAAATCTAAAACTAAATCAAGTTTACAAATTAAATACAAACTAAGCTACAAAACCAATAAAATGTAAATTATCAACATTAGAGTAATGAATGATGTTATTTGCTGCCACTAAATTGCTGATGCTTGCATTGATGTGTTTCATTTCACTTGTTGCAAAGCTGGACCATTATTGTTATCTTTTTTTCTTATCGTTTTTAAAAATAAGCATTTTTAAAATCCTTTATCCATTATCATTAGCACACTTCTGAATTATATATATATAAAATTTATTTATTTTAAGAGGGAGGGAAAGAGTGTGAGTGCATGCACTTGTAAGTGGGGGAGAGGCAGAGAGAGAGAGAGAGAGAGAGAGAATCCCAAGCAGGCTACTTATTGTCAGTACAGAGGTCCATGCAGGGCTCCATCGCATGAACCGTTACATCATGATCTAAGCCGAAATCAAGAGTCCAACTCTTAATTGACTGAGCCACCCAGGTGCCCCGTCAGATTTCAAAATATGATACTGAAATGAAAATATACTGTTTGAAAAATATACTGTTTGAAAACAAAAATTCTTTGTTTTTCACTACTGCATTTACAATCTAACCATTGGTAATTTAATGATAAGATTTCACAATATAGCCAATGACTCTGTGAATATGTACTAATGGCCAGGTCTAAGGTTTTTATAGTTTCATATGCCAATGATATGGACCACTAAACCTTTCTCTATGGAATGAGTGCAAAAACCTTAGAGTGTGTATTGTATAGTAATTTGGCTTTACTTGGTACTAACATGACCATATGTTAAATGCAAATGTCCCTATGAAATTGCATGGAGTACTTCAATAAAAGGAGGTAGTCTTGGAATTCTAGAATGTGCTCAGATTACTTTAAGATTATCATACGTGTGAAAATCCAGAAAAGTTTAATCTTATAGGTTTTGTGGACTCGGGAAATACGTCTGAAGACTCTAGGCTGAGAAAAGGTACATACATTAATAATGGGGTCAGAAGGAAGAATGGGTCTGAAATGTTTTATAATATCAGGAACAATCAACCCAACATGAATATAGCTGGACAAATGCATGCCACAGAGATGTAGCATAGGACACCTATTCAGTTTAGAAATAATGTGAATAAGGAAGTACACCAGTGTAATAGCTGTTAATAATGATTAAGTGTCTACAGTATCAGACGTTGTGTTAAGTAATTAATAATGATGATTTTAAAAAGAATGCAGTTCATTTATTAGCTACCACAGGCACGTGTAAAAGAATAACATAGTTCCAGCTAGATCACTTTTTTAAAGAAAAAGCAGGAGAGCAAATTCTAATTTAACTATATCAGGTCTAACAATCTAACCAAAAATCTCTGAGAAGAAATTTCCTGCCCAATTTCTGGAGACCCAGTCTCTTCCTGAGTTCCAGACTTGAATATCAATACACATCTCAGAGTGTCAGTGATAGATGGTGTCCAAAGATGACTGCCAATCACACCTTCCCTCCCTATACGTGTGCGCTGCTCCTCAGATCAAGAGGTTAAGTCCTACTCCCCTTCCCTTGAATACAGGCTGGACTTAGTGGTTTGCTTAACCAGTAAAACACAGCAGAAGTAACATTTGGGTGCTTGTAAAGCTAGTTATAAGAATCCTTGGAACTTCTACCTGGCTCTTTTGGAATGCAACGGTTAGGGGTATTCCCTCTTGCAATCCAACTGCCCTACTGTAAGGAGACTAAGCAACATATGCTGGCACTGCCATTGGCAGCTGCCAGCGAATGGCCAGCATCAATTGCCAGCCAGATGTGTGAGCCCCAGATGTCTCCCTGCAAATTCCAGAGAAAAACAATCACGAGTTTTCCAGCTAAGCCCAGGTAACCTACAGAAACATGGAAAATAATAATAATTGCAGGTTTAAGTTACTAAGTCTTGGGTGGTTTGTTATGCAGCAACAGGTCACTATAATAATATCCCAGATCCCAAACCAAATCTTTTATTTCCCCTTCGCAAAACCCAATCCTTGTGTGTCCCATCGCAGGAAAAACTTCCATTTAATTAGGTAAAAAATCTTGAAGTCATCCTTGGTCTTCTCTTTTTCTCAAATGCTACCTTCAATCCATTGGCTCAATCTCTAAATCATATCCCAGATTTCTTCATTTACTATTTCTTCTGCCCTCCCATCCTTATCCAAGCTACTGCGAATTCTTACCAGATCTCCTGTAATAGCCGCCGAGCTGGTCTCCCTGCTTCCCCCTCTGTCTCCAGTGTTTCTTCTCAACATAACAGGCAGCCAGAGTCCTCCTTTAAAAATGGAGATGACTTCTCTGCTCACAAGCCTCTCATCACACTTAGAATAAACCCAACGTCCTGGCCTTGGCCTAAAATGTTTTCCAGCAACTGGCTCCCATTTCCTTGCTGAATTCATTTCTTACTGCTCTCTCCTTTGCACACTCTTCAGCCAGATAGGCCCTCGTGCTGTTTCTTGAATATGCCAATGTCACCCCTACTTCAGGTTCTTTACACTCACTCTTCCCTCATCCTGGAATCTTCTTTCTTGAGATGTTATTATGATCCTTGTATTCACGTCTCTGTCCATAGTGTTTCTGCTCCAGGATGCCCTTTTCTGACCAGCCTAGCTAAAATAGCACCCCCTGACTTTCTGCATCCCCTCAGCCTGCTTTAGTTCTCTTTATCATAGTTCCATCACCACCCTTTGCTATTGACCTCTTTGTTTCCTGTCTATTTTGCTCCACTTCAATGGAAACCCATGAGGACAAGGAAATTGTCTGTTTTGGTTACTGATATATCACCAGTGCCTAGAATCATTCCTGGCACATAGTAGGGCCTCAAGAAATATTTGTTGGACGAATAAATGGTCCCTAGACCTGTTTTCCAAAGTGTCAATAAGGACTGACATGCATCTGCCTTCTTGACATGTAAGCTAATTTTTCTATATTTCCTTCAGCTCAGAGCACAGTCAAGACACATGACTTTTCCAGCCTGAAATGGGGTGGAGAAGAAGACACATCATCCCCATGTATTCTATGTTACTAATATTTGGCCTCACTACTGCCTGGGTATTAAGTGTTCTCAGTATGTGACCACAAATCCTTCTCTTAATCCTAACTTCTTGGAGCTCAGGTTGAGACTAGACTTTGTGTAGGAGTCCA
Organism: Panthera tigris; assembly: GCF_018350195.1. Taxonomy (NCBI): domain Eukaryota; kingdom Metazoa; phylum Chordata; class Mammalia; order Carnivora; family Felidae; genus Panthera; species Panthera tigris. Next base: position 113,757,918 of record NC_056661.1, read on the forward strand.
TGCAAGTTTAGATACCCAACCCTGGTCAATTATCTATTTAATGTTGATAGATCCCCTAATGTGCCCCAGGCCCTGTAAAAAGTACTAGTGATACACTGGGGAATAAGGCAGACTGGGCTGCATCTGCTCAAAGCTAGCATTTTGAAGGATGACTGAAAGATAAGGCAGTTGGGGAGTAATGGCGAAAGGTGCCAAGGAAACTGCCTATAATCACAGCCTCAGGGATGTGTTCCAAATCCTTGGGACAGACACATGTGTGGCTTGGGAGGTCCTGTCTCAGTAGTATCATCTAGATGACATTGGCAGTAGCTAGCACACTCACTGAGTGCCACATAACCAATATTGCTTTGCCCACACATCACTAGGGCCCTGGGAAACCCTGTGGCACAGCCAAATAGCTGTAACCTTTTAGGCCTTTCAGAGCATTTTTAAAGCCCAGAAGGGCAGTGTATTATCTGTATTTACCCAGCAAAGCAACAAAGGCAAAAATCACACTTGTGAATATTTTCAGCAGTTGGGACTGTCAGAAAAGTAAAGATGCATGACTAAATATATCCAGGCAGTGTCCCTGCACTATCAGGCAGGGCTTGTTTTTGCTTTGTTTTGTTTTCTTCTTTAAATCCCATTACTTTCAAAGAGCGGTCATATTGAAAAAAAAAAATAACCACTATAATAATAAACATCCTTTATCCATCATGAATTATTATGGAAAATTTTCCTGTATTTATTTTCTCTAGAATTCCTAAAGCCCTGCGGAACACACTCCTAGTAAGATTTTCTAGTGGCAGGATCTTTTGTGAAGATTCAGAGATGTGGATCACCAGCTCACATGAGAAAGTAGGTGCAATTTGCCACAACCATTAAAGTCCTCTTTATACTTCTTACATGTTTTAGCTAATCAACCTCTCTAACTAAACTCTAATCTGTCATTTTCTTTTTCAGAAAAGAGTAAGAATCATTTAACTAAAGTCTCTCAGGGGACTAATTGTGGACGACAACATCTAATATAAAGGCTCAGTGTGTTAAGCGCTTCACAGGCATTATCTCATTCAATTTGCACAACAGCCTTGTAAGGAAAAACTACTATTACATCACCTCCATTTTCCAGATGAGGACACCAAGCACGGCAGGTCTTAGTGCCTAGCCCAAGGCTACCTACCAGGGAGCTCATTGGGACCTACCAGGACCCATCTTCTGCAAAGCCAGCAAGCATAACCACTGTGCCCTTCAATCTTGCTTCAGAGGCTGGCTCTACAGTAGGCACTCAATGGCAGATAGGGGCAGTTCCCAACTTTCAGTTATCCAGCTTGCTGACAACTCACATATTTGGACACTCAACTGCAGAACCTCCCTCCTCCACTCATAGTCCCCCTACTGTTGACACTGCAGTAAAGGGAGCCCCCATTCCTTCCACCAGAGGACTCCCAGCCTTTCCCGATTCCCCTCCCTCCAGGTCCCATCCCACCTCCCCACCCTAACCTCAGCCCCGCAGTTGAACAGGTCACTTCTGGGATCCAAGCTGGCAGGGACCTTGCACCACTACCAGCACTGCGGTATCCTTGCATGAAGGATTCCACTGTCCAGCCTGCAATCTATTGTCCAACAGTATGATTTTTCACAGGAAAGCAATGTTGCTTTCAAACAACCAACGTGCAAGTGAGCCCTATTCATTCAAACTGCCTGTTTAAGATGACGTTGCAGTGAAGATTCCTACCGGTATCTCTCCAAACCTTAGAGGGAAAACTATAGATATGTCAGGATGACATTAAGCCCAAGTTTCCTGTTTTTTGTTTTTTTTTTTAACGTTTTATTTTTGAGACAGAGAGAGAGACAGAGCATGAACGGGGGAGGGTCAGAGAGAGGGAGACACAGAATCTGAAACAGGCTCCAGGCTCTGAGCTGTCAGCACAGAGCCCGGTGCGGGGCTCGAACTCACGGACCTCGAGATCATGACCTGAGCCGAAGTCGGCCGCTTAACCGACTGAGCCACCCAGGCGCCCCTCCTGTTTCATTTTTTACTGGACTTATATAAATCAATCGTTAGTGCTATTTCCTATGCCAGAAGTTATTAGGCATTTCCATGTTTGAGGTACATTTTGTGAAATCCTCTCCAATGCAAAACCACACAGTATCTGGGTCATCTGTTCTGTGCTTGCTTCCAGCCTTCACCATTTTGAAACTATTTTAGGTACTGGTGCTTATTTTCCACTTCTTTTTTTAATGGGTGGCATTTTCATTCCTCACATGCAACTTCTCCTTGTATTCTTTTAGGGTCATCTTTGAAATGTCAGCCTTGGTCCTCTGACATGAAAATTTTAAAACGGAAATTTGTTGTAATTTCTTTCAAGTTGTAAATAGATGTTATTTATAAAAAGTACTAACTTTTTTACAAAAAAAAAAAATGACCTTTGTCCTCCAATCTAAAAATACTAATCAGAAAAAAAAACCTCATCAGTCCTTCTGAAAATGTCTTTCTTAACTAAAATATAACATTAGAATAGTAATGCAGCAGCTGTCAAACATGAGCACACATCAAGATCACCTAGAAGGCTTGTAAAAATGAAAATTGCTGGGCCCCGTCCATAGAGTTTGTGGGGCCTGAGGTGGGGCATTTCTGACAAATCACCAAACGAAGTTAATCCTGCTGGTTGAGGGACCACAGTTTGAGACCACTGGTTTAATATTAGAGTCCAAAAAAGTCTTGAGGATCCTTTATGCCTTATTTAAAACTCTAGTGGTTGTAATTTACAAAATCCCACTCAGGCTGGCCTGAGTGCAGAAGAGAGTTTGTTGGAGCAGCTGGGATATCTCCCAGACTCCAAGATAAATTTGAACAATCAGGTCAAAGAGCAGGCAGATTGAGGTGCACAGCTGGAGGGACAGGGTCTCCTCTGTCTCTGTCTCTTCACTCCCCAATCTAAGCTCAAATTTGCTCTATTCAAGTAATCAAAGGAGAGATCTGACTGGCCACTGGCCAGCTGATGAATGGACTCCCCCAGGGTCAGCGTCGATCCCTGATTAAATCACCCCAATCCAAATATGGTACCACAAGAAAGGTGTGGTTATCAAAGAGTGGCTTGGCAGAAACTCTAAACAGCATGTACTGTATCATCTTCTGAACTCTTACTGTCACAAGAGACAACTGTGGTTTGGGGAAAGTTAAGTGCTTGCCAAAGAGCATGCGCCTAATGAATGGCAAAGCTGAAGCCAGTCTTGTTTTTGGCGGGGGGAAGTGGAGCCTGGTGCGTGGATCCAAAGCCGATCTGGAAGTGCCAAACAGAAATTTGTTTCTTATCCAATGGTGGGCCAGAGCTGCTGATAGCAGTGCCAGAGACCTGGGTGTTAAATATTCAGGAATTGTGCAAGCACACAAACCATTGGTAGCTGGAAACTTGCCATAGTTGGAGTATTTACACCATGAAAATTGGGTAACATTACAAACTGGCCCTGCTCCTTATTTTTTAGTTCCAAAGAGCCAGTTTAGCAGCACACCATTGCCTAGCTCCATGTGGGCAGAATTTACAAGCAGCACAGACACCATATTTCATACAAGATAAGGCAGCCTGAATTTGCAGTTTCTCCAGTAGCTGCCGCCTAAACCCTATAAGTAGCCTATTGCCCTGGGGTTGGCAGCTAGAACTCACGTTGTATATCCAGTCCCTCAAACTTGTCTCCTGACAAGTTTCTCACTGACACGTGTGCACAAAATAAGCCTGCTGTCTCATTGACCTTGAGCTGCTCTTGTTCCCAGATTCAAAGCTGGCTCTGTCCTAACTGCCAAATGGCAGAATTTCAGTATTACCAAAGTAAGACAAGCCTGAGCAAGTGTATATAAAACCAACAGAAGTGTCTTTAAGAGATTTGTGTTAAAAAAAAAAAAAAAAAAAAAAAAGGTAATAAGGCAGCCAATAAACAAATGCCCTCAGGGATATTGACTTACTGTGTGGTTATTTAAAGAAGGAAACTCTTGTGTAAATTGCCCAAGACGTCTTTCTCCAGGCTCCCGTTATGTGGCTTGGCTGCCGGCTGCCTCATTCCCATCAGTGCACAAAGCCTGGGAGAGAAAGAAACCTCCGTGACTGTAAGTGATTCCCCAGTCCCCTGGCCTCTGCCACCTGTCACGGAGCCTGCTGACGCACCTCCACTGTCCCTTGGCAGCACTCCACACAGCCCCCTGTCCCACATTTCTTAAGAGGCACTAACTGCATGCGCCTCACTGACCACAAGACAGCACTGGGAGCTGGGTGGAGTGGGGGTGGGGGTGGGGGTGGGGTTAGTGTTTCCATCCAATAATGCTTCCTGGGCCAGAGAGCCTAAAACAACACAAAGCAAACTCCATCTTTCCATAAGGAATTTCGGCATGGAGCTGTTCGCTGCTGTTGCGACTACAGCATGATTTCCTGGAACATGATGTCGTCATGAGATTTCCCATGCGTCTTCTCCCACGGCAGACCTAGAGTTCCTAGTGCACTCATTTAAAATTCTAAAAAAAACATATGAGGATGCCAAGATAAATTAAGTGCTGGCACTGATATCTATGGAGAGAGAAGCATTTTACAAATTTTAACGCTCTATCTCCTCTTTTCCTTTGCCTTTCTCCTTCCTCCTCCTGCTTCCTCGTCCTTCTTTGCCTTAGCCAAAATCGGTCCCCCACCCCATTTTATAGTCATTGAACTTGCACTGTGAATTTCCACTGACACACTAAACTAGGTACTGTGAAAAACACAAAAATGTGTGTTGAGGTGAAAAGCATTTGGCACATGGATCCAGCCACTTCCTTCCCTAAGACCAACCTGCTTCATCTTATTCATTGTTTCCTCAACAATCTTGAGCACACTGTTCTTAGCAATGGTGAGTAAAGCCTGCTCCTTTGCCCTGCAGTCTCCTGGGGGAGGAAGATACTTGGAAAACTAATGAGAGCCTGGAAAAATACTTGCTACAAAGTGGTCTATACAACATGCTGAGATCATTGCCTCTAGTTTTTTGAATCACAAAGCACTTTCACTGGGTTAGTGCATAGTGTAATGTAATTTTCACAGTGGCCCTGTAAAGGAGGCATGGGAAAAATGTCAGTGTTTTGATCTATTTGTCCCTCCTGGGCTGGGAGCTCCTTGAGGGAGGGTCCTTGTTATAGTCAGAGAATGTCATAGTTGAAGGAACTATGGAAGAAGAACATCCAGCCTGGCACTTTCCTTATACCACGGAGGAGACTGAGGTAGGAAGGCATCATGAGATGGTAACAAAAGCAGGAAATTCTACTTGGCCCCCTGGTTCCTGTCCCAGCTCTCAGCCATATGCTACACACATTATTTCACATATGACCTCCTTATGCTTTGATGTTCTCTTCTGTGAAATAAAATCAACACTATTTTCTCTGCCCATGTTATTGTGCTTTATAAATATTAAATGAGGTTAAGGATGTGAAAACACTTTGTGAAACATTAAACACTATTACAAATATGATAGCTCTTTGTTTCTAACTCCCTTAAAGCCTGTCTAATCCTGTCATACTTCATTGAAAATGTGCTTGTGTGTAAGCCCTTTGGAGGCAGGAGACAAGTTGTATTGATATTTGTATCACCAGCACTGAGTACAGTGGCTGCTAGAATGTTGTTTTAAACATATTTTTTAGATAACAGTAAACACCGCTTGCCCAAAGGTAGTTCTGAATGTCTCCAGAGCTCTTTCAGGGATAACTCAGGAAGATGCCCTCTGAGGAATTTCTCTCCTACCTCCATTTCACTTCCTATGATCTGACTACATCAGGGCAAGATAGTCATGGTGTCTCCACTATAGCAGAAAGATCACCCGTATTTCTCACTGTACCCTTAAGGCAGTTGAGAACGATGGCTTGCTGCTTAGACCTCACTCTCAAGAGGGCATGTCTCATTTTCCTTTCATAAACTCCATTCCAGTTATTCTGAGGGTTGGCCAAAGACCTTAGGCTGATGCCTTGTAGACAGTGCTGCTGGGATAGATGGACAGTCATGGGAGTGGGGCTCTGGGGTCTTCAAGATGCAACGGAGCCATGGGATGTCTCGGCCACAGGTTACAGTTCCACTGTTGGGCACACATCCTGACACAGATTCTGCTTGCAATTCCAGCTGCTCATATGAACCACTCCCTGGAAATGATGTTCTCACCCTTATCAGCTATTTGATTAATTCAGGGCTGTTTGTCTATGAAACACCTGGTCTATCTTGTGCTTTAAATACTGACATGTGAGTTGTTTTCAGAGGTGGGGGTTGAAGCCAGGAGAATGAATGCCTTCAGGGAAGGTGTGTGTGACTAGGCTGGAGTGTTAGAGGAAACTCACTGTTGGTAAGTGAGGCAAGGAAGAGGAACCAGAAAAGGGAGAGAGAGAATGTGAGAGAAGGAGAGTGAAGGAGTGACATTGGGAAAGTGACGTGTCATAGAAGCAGAGAGAGAGAGAGGGAGAGAGAGAGAGAGAGGTGAAGTAATAGTGTCATATCCAGTAGAATCATCAAAAGGAACTCTGATGAAAGACCACTAGATGTGGCAATAAAGAGCTCATTAGTAAAATGTAGGAGAAAATGTTCAGCTGTGTGGTGAGTCAAAAGGAGCAAGAGAGGGAGGATGTCACTGCCCAGGAAAGTGACGCCGTGGTGGCAGTTCACATATTCAAGGATTTGGATAGGAAAGAATTGTTAACCTGTAGTGAGAAGAGATATCAGGATCAAATGAAGATCTTGTCAATTTGGGCAAATCTCAGCACACCTGGTATTAAGGATGGAGTCAGAAAAAAGGGTGAAATAATAAATATACATATCTACCCCCAATTCCTGGTATGGAGCTCCTAAAATCCTTGTGATTTCCTATGTGATAAGAACATGAGGAGCAGCTTTTGTTCTAACATTTCGTCTTTGCCTGGTTTCTGACACAGAGCTCCTAAATCCCTTGGAATTTTCCAAAATCCCTTGGAATGTCTTTTGTTCTAATGAAGTGACTCTGGGTAGTCTCCTAAATAGCTTCAGGATGACGGCTGGTCACCAGAAACACAAAGCCATGTTAGAAGCTTGGACCTTTCTACCTTACCTCCCATCCTGCAAGATGGGGAAAGGGGCTGGAGACTGAGTTAATGATCAATCAGCCTATATCATGAATACTCATAAATATCCCAAAAGTACTAGATTTGGAAACTTCTGACTTGGTGAACACATGCAGGTACTGGGAGGGTGGGGTGCCTGGAAAGGGCATGGAAGCTTTGTGCCCTTTCCTACATACCTTGCCCTCATCTGGATTTCCCCCATCAGAATTCCCTGAATTCTGTGATCCATATAGAAAATTAACTAGTGAACCCATGTAGGGGGCTGTGGGAATCCCAATTTACAGAAGTACAGGTAACAGCCTAGAATTTGTGATTGGCATATAAAGTGGGGGCAGTCTTGTGGGATTAAGCCCTCAATTTATGGGATCTGAGGCTAACTCCAGCTGGATAATGCCAGAACTGAATTGTAGGGTACCCAGCTGGTGTTGCAGAGAATTACTTGATGTGTGGAAAACCCATACATCTTGTGTTGGAAATATTGGTGTGTGGGTAAAGGAATCAGAGAAGTGGCTTCCCTAGACACAGGGGAAGGTTTCAAAGGAGAAGATGACTGGAGGTCATTATTTACAGGAGAGGATGGGCTTCATATGATGGAGGTCAGAAAACTTTTCCTCCTAGCCTAAAGCTGTAAAATGAGGGTGCAGATAAAGACCAGTGAAGTTACATTATCAAAAGCCAACTCCTTCAAAAGACCACAGAAAAACCTGCTATTCAAGCAAAAATAAGGGAAGGATATTTATAGGGTTTGTGGGTCTGGGTTCAAGTGATTCAATGTGGGTCTTTTAAAGAGAGATCTGACTGGGACTGAGCAAAATTCATGACACGATAGTTAATACTGGTGAACCCAGCAAGGTGAAGGTCAAGTCTTGAATAAACAAACAGTTGTTTGGTAAGTGAACCATTTGCCAAGGTAAACAATCTATTGTCCTGAGAAGAGAGCTGTTTGCCCAGATGAGCAAACTATTTGCCCAGACAAAAGCAAGCAGGGTTATTTATCGTTTTATAGCTTTCACTTCCTAGACAAGAAATTCCTAGGGAGACTAATTGTCATGTTGGCATGACATGAAGTGTGAGCGTAAACCAGAAACACTGTGGCAGTGGTTTCAAACTTGGCTGAACGTTGAAATCATCTGAAGATCTTCAAGAAAGTACTGATGTCTGATTCCCACCCCCAAAATTCTGATTTAGTTGGTATGGGGTGGAACCTGAGCATGAAGCCTTTTAAATGTCCTCACCCCCAGGTGATCCAAAATCAAGATTTGGGAACTACTTTGCTAGAATTACAGGAGAAAGTAGGGATGAAATCACCACTTGGGTGATGCTTTGGGGATATAAAAAGAGAATATTGGTAAGCTACAGCATATGGCAGGTTGAAATCAGAAAGCAGTATTCTAGAATAGGCCTGGTCTGTAGTTTCTACCATAGAAGGCAACAGCAGCCCCAGTGTGGCAGCCTCCATGGGAGGCCAGACAGAGGACACTGAGGCACTAAGCAAGTTCTCTGTGGTGATCAGAGTGGGGAGTGTGAACTTGAGTGAGGGGAGAAGAGCAGACAGCTGAGAGACGTTATCAGAGAGAGAGAAGCCTGCTATGGACTTTTCAGAAGTCGGGGATCTCTCAAGGGGTTTTGGAAGGAGGAGGCCCAGAACATGAGGGTGCTGCTTCTCCATTATGTGAAATGAAGGTGGGGGTCTGAGGCCTCATGGGAGAGAAGGAGAAAGACATGTAGTGATGGATGATGATGGGGTGGCCTGCATGGGGAAAAGAAAGAACACTGAAGATGTGGCAGTGCCTGTGAGCAGACAGGAGGCCACAACATCATTGATTAGAAGAGGACAATGTAGACAGAAGACATGGAGTTCAAAAGATGAAATAGCAAGGAAGATAGTTGTGTTTTGACAGCCTAGAAATGGCTGTGGGAAGTAAGGGAATCCTGCCCAAGCCCCTTCACCACTGAGAACGGGTCTGGGAGGAGGTGAGGACTACCCAGGAAAGGGCACCAGGAGACTGAGAGACAGGTTAACCACTGGGCCAGGAGAGGCCAAGAGGGAGGGAAGGGACGAGCCGTCAGTGAGAATTAAGGTGGGCTTGTCTCTACAGAACAGGAGTTTCACAGAGCACAAGACACATGGGAGGTGGTGGGAAGGACAGGGTGGTGGGGAGGCATTCTTGAAGTCAGGAGGGGAACCATAGGAGACAGTGAGGTGGAAGCAGAGAATCAGGATGCCAGGTGAGGAGGGGAAGGAGCAGGCACAGGACAGCACTGGGCTGACTGACAACTGCCTTTACTTCAGGCCAGGAGGTCAATGAATTCAGAAAAGACGGAGGCATCCACCAGGATATTTTTTCTGGATGTTTTTTCATCTCTTAAAAAGTTATTTAATTTTTGAATGGTTTTAATACCAAGAAAGGTATTAAAAGGCATACCTTTTAGTCCAGCCCCTACCTTTCTAATAGTTACCTTTCCAACAAATAACCAATATTTTTAGTTCCTTATGCAGCCTTCACAGAATAAAGGTTGTGTATACATACATAAGCATACATGAGTACACATTCCCCCTTCTATTTACACACGAATGGCATATTATTGGGGCACCTACTCTTGCACAACTCTAGGGGGGTGCCACTTACATAGAATTCAGTGTGAATAGTGTTTCAGAGTTGTCCAACATGGAGGAATCCCACAATATATAGAGTTCTTTTACTTAACAGTGTGCCTTGGATATATTTCCACATCAGTACATAAAACATTTATCCTATACACACACACACACACACACACACACACACATATATATATCACCACTACTATGTCTTGGTGTGGATGTATCATAATTTCCTAAAAATCCTACAATGGTCATTTTGGCCATTCCCAATTATATGGTTTATAAATAGTGCTGAGCATTTCATTTTACACACTTTTAAGTGCATAAAATGAATTGCTCCAAGTGTAGTTATTGGTCAAAGGCTTTCTGCTAGGAGTACATAGGCAAATGTTTTCTGTAAAGAGCCAGATAGTAAATATTTTAGGTTTTGCAGGCCATATGGTCTCTATCTCAATCTCAATTCTGCAGTTGTAGTGCGAAAGTAGCTATAGACAATATATAAATAAATGAGCATGGCTGTGTTCCAATAAAACTTTATTTATGGACACTGAAATTTGAATTTCACATCATGTTCATGTGTTACGAAATTTATTCTTATGTTGATTCTTGTTTCACCATTTAAAAATGTAAAAATCAGGAGTGCCTTGGTGGCTCAGTTGGTTGAGCGTCTGACTTCTGCTCAGGTTGTGATCTCACAGTTTATGAGTTCGAGCCCAGCAACAGGCTCTGTGCTGCTGGCTCAGAGCCTGGAGCCTGCACTGGATCCTGTTTCTCCCTCTCTCTGCCCCACCCCCGCTTGCGCTCTGTCTCTCTCTGCCTCTCAAAAATGAATAAACGTTAAAAAAATTTTCTTAAATGAAAAATCATTTTTATCTTGTGGACTATCGAAAGACAGACAGCAGCACATGTGGTAACAGCTTTCCAACCTTGTTTACGCAAGAGAAATGTTGATAAGTATTACCAAATTGACCTTCATATACGTTATCACTTCATTCTTCTGCTAACAATGTGTAAGTTGCTATTTTCCCTTAAACCTTGCCAACAGAGTGTATTAGTGAGCTTTTGAATTTTTTGTCAAACAAATGGGTGAAAGCAGTATCTCAGAAAAGTTTTAATTTGTGTTTCTCTGAGAATAGAAATATTTTCATGTGTTTCAAAGCCATGTGCTCTTCTGTTAATCATCAGTTTATATCTTTTATTGCAAATAAAATTTCAAATATCAAGTTCCTTGTGAGTAAATACTTTTTTCTTCTTTTAAAAGTAGAAATGGTTTTATTATGTTTTCTAATTATAAAAGTTATTATGATTATGATTACATTTTCCTGGTATAAAAATTAAAGAAAATGTAAAGAAAAGATAAAGTATTCCTCATAATCTCCTCAGAAATACCTATGTTTTTTACTTTTTTTAGGACATTTTTCAGACATTTGTATATAGGCATGTTTTTAGAAAAGGTGACTCATTCAACAAATATTTATGTGTTATGACTATTACAAGGGTCATGCTACATATACCATTTTGTAACTTGCTTTTTTTAGTTAACAATGGATCACGGAAATTTTATTCTTGGCCTGTCAGTGCAGACAGTTGAGTCAACAAAGTACAAAATATGTTTCAACAAGCAATAATTCCATTTATCTCATCCTCTCTGGACCATTGTGTCTGCCTGTTCTGATAGAGATGCCAATTGAACCAATGACATGGATTGACAGAGTAGGGTTACAAAAAGAGAAAGAACCATTCATTCATCAAGTATTTATTGAGTACCTACTGTGTACCACACTAAATGTTGGGAATATAACAGGCAACAGATTGGGAAAGTTTCACAGTTCAGTGAAGGAGATAGATATTGTAGGCAAGAGGTCCCCATAGTGGGATATGTGTTGTGAAGAAATAAAACCAAGTGATGTAACAGAGATCAATGAGGGAACTGCTTTCAATTGTGTAAACAGAGAATGCCCACTAAGGAGGAGACAAATGAATTGAGGTCTGATGGACAGGAGGAGCCACCCAGGTATAGATCTGAGAAAGAGAATTCCAGGCCAAGGAATGGTACATCTAATGAACTTGATTGGGTCTAGGAACAGAAAGAGGCTACTGAGATGAGCAGAGTCAGAGAATGGTACAACTAGGCTGAAGTGATAGACAATGTCAGTCCATGAAAGCCTTGGCAGGCCATGGCAGGGAGTTTGACCTTTATTTAGAAAGCAATGGGAAGTCATTGGGAGATTGATGTGATTTTATATACATTTTTTAATGTTTATTTTTGAGAGAGAGAGAGAGAGAGAATGAGCAGGGGAGGGGCAGAGAGAGAATGGGACAGAGGATCCAAAGTGGGCTCTGCACTGACAGCAGCGAGCCCAACATGGAGCTCACCAACTGTGAGGTCATGACCTGAGCCAAAGTCAGACGCTCAACTGACTGAGCCACCCAGGCACTCCAGATCTACATTTTAGAGTTTGGGGCTGCTGGGGAAAAAATACAGGATACTCAGTTAAATTTGAATTTCAGATAAACAGCAAATAATTTTTTAGTATGAAAAGTAATATTTAATAATATTTTATATAGCTAAAAAATTACTGTTGATCTGAAATTCAAATTTAACTGGGTGTCCTGCATTTTTGTTAATTCTAGCAACCCTATTCTGGCTGTTGTGGAGACTTTTGTGGGAGGTTGGGGGGTAGAGGCAGAGCAATCCTTAAGAGGCTTTTTGAGAAGTCCAAGGGGGCAGGGGTCTAGAATTGGAGGAAAGTGGATGGATACAGAATCTATTTTGGAAGTAGAGCCCAAAGGACTTACAGATTGCTGCCAGGTAGGAAGGAAGGAGAGAGATCAAGGATGACTCCCATGTTTTCAGTACCTGGGTGGATAATTGCAAAGTGATTGTGATCTTCTCATTTGTTTGTTTGTTCCACAAAGTCTGCAGATGTGTGACTATTTAATAAATAATAGTAAAACAAAATAAGAAGCAAAGTGGTTTAAGACAAGAGTAAAAAAGCTCTTTGCTATAGAGAACCAACAGGCCTCCAATCCCACCTCCTAGAATCAACTGAGATTAGTATACTTAAAGCCAGTTTATTTATTCTCTTTGTTTCTTTGAAAGACAAATTTAACATTTTTACTTGGATTAAGGAAAAACAAGGGAATATAAAATGTTATTAAATAATTAGAATAAGCACTAATTATATTTTGGTTCTTTCCTGTGGACAGTTTCCCATTATACAGCAAGGAGTAAATGATACTGGAGAGAAAGTGGGGGAGGGTGGAAGTTGAAAGAACCAAGACAGGGTAGGAGAGATGCTAAAAGGAACAAGAAGACAGAGAAAAGGTGAGAAATTTGATGGGTTTGGCTTCTACACTGCCTACTGGAATATTTTCTTTTTCAGTTGGTTAATTCTGAGGTATCTAAGGCACTGGTTTATATTGTAAACAATCACAGTTTACTAGTCTGAGGAATGGGGTGAGAAGAGATATTTATGGAGCCCTTAACTAGATAACAAGTCCTTTACATATGTTTTCCTGATTTTCATGACAACCTGTGTTGTAGATATGTTTATCTCTGTTTTACAAAATTTCATAACTTACCCAAGGACACAGAGTAAATGGTTATCAGACTTGGGTTTGAACACAGGTATGTCATCTGCCTGAATTCCAGGCAGGTAGTTTTTCCTTTATATCATCTTCCTTCAGATGATTTAAAGAGTTTGAATACTATTTATAATAAATTTCTTTGTTGGCTCTTTTCTCCTTCACAGATTCTCTGAGTTCCAGAGATAGTCATTCTTTTTTATATATTCTGCTCTACTAAATATAAATAAAGATGTTGGAAGCAGCAGAGAAATAGATGTTTTAGAATGGCTTTTGTTTTAGGAACAAAAATCTGCCTATAGATTGTGGCTGTTGCTAAGTGGGAGTCGCTGGTTCATTTTTAGAGAGAAATACCTCTTTTTTTAAAGTAAGGCTTTAAAGGAATTTTTGGTTGTCTAAGATAAGGCCCAGACTAATTTGAGAAATGGGGAAAGTGGTTAGAAAAGGAGGTGAACTTCCTCTTAATAAAGAAAAAAGGAGTCTCCCTTAACGGAGAGTTGTGGGGGTAGGTTTCTGGAGAAGAGAAGTGTTTATTTTTATAAGTTTGCCTTAATTAGATTTTCATTTTCCTCTGCAGAGTCTGGGACCTGGGGATTTGGATATGAGTGAAACAATGGGTTCCAGCAATCAGCCAGAATCCAAGGAAGAAAGGGAGAGAAAGGACTCACTGTGAAACAGAATCACTGAAGGGGACCATGATATCCAAGAACTTTCTGTTGTCCTTTGTGCTTCATAATTCACTTTGCTATCTTCATCTTTCGGAAACTGATTGACCACCACAAAGGAGGAACCGAATACTTGGAGTAAAGCCAGGAGAGAGAAGCAGAAGCCTTCAGAAGCTGTTACTAGGTAGTAAGAAATCACTCTCTGGAGTCCCAGAGAGCAGATATTCTGGAAAAGAATGGATTTCCTGCTATTGTGCAGGATGAAGACTTGAGTAATTTTGTCTGGTTATTAAAGGAAGCCTGGAAGATGGGGGGTCAGATTATCGTATGTCCGGGAAAATTCTCATGGCACTGTGTGTCTAAGGCAGGAAATTAGATACAAGATGAAATCCAAGAAGGTACTGTGGTTGGGTTTCTCCCACAGAAAGAGGAGAAAAATCCCTGTATCCCTACTTATGCAAACAATATGCAAATTGGGGTGATTACATATTTGCTTAGAAAATTTCCGTTACCTCATTTTGGCTTTAAGGGGAGTGGGGACACCAAAAGGGAATGTTTGTCAACAGTCCAGAGTTGTTAGATTTCTTGCAGGGGAAACAAAGGGTAAATTTCATATCAAACAAATGTCAGGGTTTTAAGCAAGTTTTCCAAATGCCTCAATGTCTCCCCAAAACATACCAAAGAATAATTATGAAATATGATCCATTGACAAAATGAGGCACAAGTGGAAAATTCTTTTCTCCCCTATTCATTTTACTGTAAGGGACTTTTTCTCCTTTTTCTTGGCTCAACAATGTGAAGGAAAGGCTTGGATTTTTTCCTCCAGATGAGTTCTGCAATCATTTCTAGCTGTTTCTCTAAAGCTGGATTTGAATCTGTTGCTTCGGAGTGATGTAGAACGCCTGTCTCATGTGGCGACATATGAGGCTGTGAGCATCCAACAAATGGACCAGCTGCATATGTGTGACACCTCCAATGGTGTCCAGGCAGCACAGCTGAGACCACCTGGGATGGCTGTCAGCAACAAAAGGTGGGTGTCACTGCCCTAGGGGGCTGGTTGGGAGCCAGAGAACCACTGTCTCTCCAAGGACAATCTAAAATTGGGCCAAATCTGAGTTGGGCCGAATTAAAAATCTTTTCTGAACATTAGCTGACCTGATTAGGAGTTAGGCGTCTCTCCTTCTTTTAGCCAAAGATGGTAGAATAAGTATCCTAACAACAGGGATATTTTACCTTCTACATTATGACTGTCTCATTCTGCTGCCCACAGTTCTCCCAATAACTACCAGAAAAGGGTCAGAGTCAGAACAAACTTAGCCATTGGCCTTCGGTTTCAGTGCATGATGGTAATGAGGTGACAATCCCAAGACCTAGATTAACTAAAGCGAGTTGACCAGATTTTTCTGAGTGTTTCCCTATTTCTGTTAAAGGTGTTAACATTGCACTAGCAGCTGGCTTCAAGACCCTGTGTTTTCCTTCTCTCTCCTCTTTTCCATCTCTCACCCTCTCTCCCTCCCTCTCTCTCTCTCTCTCTCTCTCTCTCTCTCTCTCTCTCTCAGACCCTGGCCCCGGCTCTGGCTCTGGCTTTCTCTGTTTCTTCTCTTTCTCTCTTCCTCTCGTCTCTCTGTTCTCCCTAATCTCTCACTCATTTCCTTCCTTACTTCGCTGATTGCTATTTCCTTTTCAACATCTATCAACCTTTCTTCCCTGCTTCACTCCTAGCCCTGCAGCCACCCCAGGCAAAGAGCTGTGAGTTGTACTCCTGAAGACTGTCAAATCTTCCCTCTACTTCCACCCCACAGCCCATGTTCTAGGTCCGAGGAATCCCTTACTCTTCCTGTGGACAACGTTGGTCTTGGCTTCCGGTCTTTTCTCAAAATATTTTATTTTACACGCTGCTACCAAATTATTTTCCCTATAACAAAATTGTAATATTGCCCTGCTCCAAAACTTTCAAAGATTCCCCTTTTCCTATGAAGCAAAGACCAAAGTTCTAAGCCTGCTATATTGCACATCTAACATAGTCTGGTTCTGCCCATTTTTTGCAGCCCTACCTCTCTCTGTCTTCTTTCAGGCATACACTGCTTCTGCCAAAACGTGTGGCCTGGGACCTGTCCTGAAGCTGTTTCTTCTGTCTGAAGTTCTGCGCACGCGCGCACACACACCCCTCCCGGAGCCCCGCCCAATTCCTCTATCTTTATACATCCTAAACCAGCAGGTCCACCTCAAGCCTGACCAGGCCTTCCCCGATATCCCTAGCTAATCTTCTGAGCCCATATACAACTTATTCACATAATGAGGTCACTCTAACAGTAATAAACCAGCGGCTGCTGGTTCTGTCCCACATGCTTACTTACATGGACCTCAGCTTCCTTTTTAAGTTCTATCCTACCAAGGTTTCCTGAAGTTCCCAGAGTGCCTCATACAGACCCAGTGAACAAGGACACTTCTTCCAGTCTGTCCCATTGCTCTGCCATCTTCCCCTAAGCACCTTCTGGTTATTGCTGCTCCTGCCACAGCGAAGCTGCTGGAGCCCTTACTATGTCAAAGTCATACAGTGTTCTGTGGCAAGTTGTAGAAAGAACATGTAACTTTTCCTTATTGAGCGGTTGGAATCCACTCAATTAGTGAAGTCCCTAAGGAATTCTGTTGATGCCCTGTCTTCGAGGTACTGTGAAACAGTTCTGCTTTTAAAAAATTCTTGATTTCACCATTCTCTCATCATTATATCTAATGTAACACTGAGTTATAATTATTCTACTGTTAGGATATCTTTCAAATCTACCCATGTTTCTCCATCTGCACTACCACTCCCTTGTGCAAGCCGCCTCTCAACCAAGCCACTGCATCCATTCGTATTCAATTCCAATCCTTTCTCCGTATAGCATAGACATAGTCTTATAATGTCAATCAAATCATTTTACTCCCCAGCTCGAAGCCCTTCAACAGAGGTCATTCGTCTGTGGGTAAACATGTAAGATTAGTAACAAGATTTAGAGGGCCTGTAATGGCCTGGCCTCCTCATGTTTCTCCAGCCTCATCTTTTACCCCAGTCTCCTTCCCTCCAGTATGCACTCATATCAAGCTCTTTTCATTTTCTCATGGCTACCAGGCCCTTTTTCTCTTGGGGTGTGTTGTCCAGGCTATTCCTGTGGACTGAAATGTTCTTCTCCCAGCTTCTCCTGGGGAAATACCATTCTTTACGTCTCAAGTCAAAGGTCACTTTGTCCAAGAGGCCTATCCTCGTCTGCCTCTTTGAAATTTAGTAACTTGTATTTTTTCTCCAAAGAATTTATCACAATCTGTACCCATGTATTTATGTGATTATTTGTTTAAGTCTATCTCCCTACTCCACTGGGGGAGGAATGTGTATGTTATTCTATACAATATCCTCAGTACCTAGCACAGTGGCTGAGACTCAAAAAACACTAACTGAATGAGTGACTGGAAGAAAAGAGGGAAGAAGGAAGGAGTAAACTATTACAATTTTATAAGAAAATTAAATTTTACTGTGAGTCTGAAATACTCTAGCCTCAACCCTATTTTCCCCATTGAAATAGTTGTACACCAAACACAGCTCTTGCTGTGTGGACATCCAGTCTCTTCCTTCTGATCTCTGTGTCCAGCACAGTTTGCCTTCCTTTTTTCTAGCAATGGATACTCAGATTGCCTCCAAATTTTCCATCAAAATGAACAATCGCCAGTGTTTAAAATGCTACTTTTAAAATCCCTCAGTATGTTTTTAATAAACTTGAATTAGAGTGAGTCATAAACTACCAGAGAGCTTTGAAGGATATCTTTCATAATGACTTAAGTACCTAAATTCAGTATTTCCTGCAATCCTCCAAACATATTTTCAGGCCTTTAAGAAAAATACAAGCATTAAAAAAAAAAAAAAAAAAAAGATATATTATCTCCAATAGTGGGTGACAAAAGAAATCAATTACGTATGCATGCAAAGTTAGAATATTGACCAACTGAAGAAAAAGCATAACCAAGATGGCCCCTTGTCATTGGATAACCTTCTCTCAAAGAGAAATAAAAGAGACAGTGCAGGCAGTCACACAAACATTTACCTAATTTCTAAAGCCAGAAACCTAGGGCTTATCCTTGATTCATGCATAATATTATTCTTTCATCATCTGGGGCAAAACCTAGTCATTTAACATTTCTGTCTTGACGTTATTACTACTTTATTCATATAACCTCTGAACTATGACGACTGGCAGGCTCAAAGTGAAAACAACCATAAAATTATCGGAGAATTTTGGCTTTCTGCCAATTCTACAGATATGCGAACATTTCACAAGAGCTGTTTCCAGATTTCACTCAATGCACCCCTCACTTTGCCCATATCCTCTCTCAATCCCTTCTAGCTCATTCCCACACAGGAGCTGGCATAATCATTTTAAAACTTGAATTTTGTTCTGTTGCATTACTGCTTAAGAAGCTCTTGATGGCCCCTTGCCTGAAATCTGTAACCTGCTCACAAGGGCTGGCCCAGCCTGCTGTCCCATCTGCCTTCTACTCTGCTCCTCCATTCATCTCTGCTCTCCCATGGCACACCAGATTCCCAGTTCCTCAAAAGCACCAGAGCCCACGTACTCCCTGCTCCCTCTGCCCGGAAGGTTCTTCTCAATTTCTCATCCCTAACACCCCCACTCCCAGCCTTCTGATCTCAGAGCAAGCATCAGTTCCCCAGGAAAAGACTTCCCTGACCTCCTATTTACTGTGTGCATAGACCCTCATTCATCTCCTTTTGGAGCACATAAAATAATTGTAAATTATAGACAGCTCTGCAAGGCTCTTCAGTCTTTGGTCATCCTTGCTAGACTAGAGGATCCAAGTTCAAGGGGCATGGCTAATGTTGCTCACCACTGTGCTCATGGCCCCCAGTAGAAACCAGCACAGAATCAGTACTCAGAAAGCATTTTAAATAGATAAATAAATGAATAATTAGACAACTCTTTTTTTAAATTAAAATGTTCTATTTACTGTGACCAAAGCCCAATTCCTGCTGAAAAAAAATTGATGAATTATTTGTAATTATCCTCTGAGCTTTATGTTTTTTATTGGTTGGGTTCTCTTCTTCTTTACACACAGGTATGGATTTGTATTATTGTTACTGGATGTGTAGTGTGGAGTGAAGCTAGTCAGGGATTGTTGATAACAACCAAGCTGGAGGACCAGGCAAGAGACTATTTTCTTGGTGATACCCATTGAAGAACAGTAGGTATTAGAGGGAAAATGAGAATTTCAGTCACTGCTAAGGTTCATCTGAGTAAGTCTATCATCCAAAAGGCAGAAAACTAGGATTGGACTGAGATTTCAGTGTACAACCATGTGGGTTGCTGTCTAGTTTATGAACACTGGGAACAACCCAACAGACATAGGCGGATCTGAAGTGGTCTCGCCTGCCTAACACAACTCTGCACCTCTATCCAGATTTGATTGATCCACCATTAGGTCTGAGATGGTCAAATTCTCTCTTCCAAAAATTTGAAACCAGGAATAGAAAAGCAAGGAGATTGGGAATTAGTGATTTTAACTTCACATATTAGCAGTGGACTCGAACCATATCTGTTCATGATTGTTCAACCCTTGATTCTAGGAGATGTCTCTAACCTTCTGATAAATTTCCCCTTCTTTTTTGCATCCAGTAAAAGCTGGTTTTTGTTATTAGCAACTCAAAGAGCCCCATAACTACAAATATAGAGAAGATACCTCTGTGCAGGTGGTAGGTGAAACTACAAGTATGGCGAGATCATTTTACAAATTGTAGGAGAGAGAATAAGAGGGAGAGAGAGACAGTGAGTGTGAGAGAAATAGGGAGAAAATGTGAGTAAGAAAGAGAGGAGGTACAAGGGCAACACGAGAGTGAAAGCCAAATGCAGAAAGTGTGAAAAGCCAGTGAGAGAGAGAGAGAGAGAGAGAGAGAGAGAGAGAGAGAGAGAGACATGGGTGGGGGAAGGAGACTAGATTAGAATAAGAGAAAAGTACTGGCATTTGGGGATGTGTAGCAAGGGTGTGGACTGAAAAGTGAAGTTCTGCTGGGACTAAAGTCACATAAAGGTCAAAATTTGAGAAATGTCAGGCTAAATCAATCAATTAATCAAACAAAAAAAATCAGTTTAAAAATGGAGGGAAAAATCAGCCTGCAATTATTCTGACAGCTATCAGTCATATTCAAAGAACTATGAATAGGGAAATATCAGATGTGCTTCCTGAGGGGGTTGGGATTTATTTTTTTCTTTGAATATTTATTCATTTTGGGGGAGAGCACAAGCAGGGGAAAGGCAGACAGAAAAAAACAGAGGATTTGAAGCTGGCTCTGTGCTGACAGGCTGACATTAGCGAGCCTGATATGGGGCTCAAACTCATGAACTGCAAGATCATGACCTGAGCTGAAGTTGGACGCTCAATGACTGAGCCACCCAGGCACCCCAGGACTTATTTTTTTCTGGTGGGATTTAATTCTTTCCCCCACTTTGGCTCAACCTAGCTTATCATACAACTTGCCCAGAAATAGGGAGGAGAAAAAGACACATGTGAGGAGGAATCACCTTTAACACCACAGATCAGAGTACATTTGTTTGAAGATGAGGATGACAGAGGGAAGCTTCATAAAGCCTAAGAAGCCCAGTGTAGGCACATAAGTGCATGTTTGCTTGTTTTCAGAGAGAGATGACGTCGAATGCAGCAATTTCTTCACTGAAAAAAACTACTGGATTTACAGAAAGAGATAGCTTTGGACACATTTATAATATAGATTTACTGGGACACTTCTGCCCTTCCAAACCAAATTAAATATTTGTAGCAGTTCTAAGCAGAGAAAAAGGTTTTTTTTGTTTTCTTAATCATCATATAGAATTTCATGGGAAGTGCCTAAAACAACCTCTTGCTCACTTAGGCTGCATAGATCAGCAACCTCTGACCGGTTTGCTACACCGACAGAAATGAGCAGCGCAGAGTTGAGTGCCACAGAGCTTACAGAATGACAGAAGGGGACAGAGTGACAGAGGGGTCTTCTTTCTGCAGGATGCTGCTCACCTGTCTGGCCTCTTCTCAAACCTGCTCTCATCACACGGAGTTCCTGCCACACTGGGGCTCTTCCATCTCCTAGAGCCCTTAGGAAACGTGTCACCTGTTCTCCCTCCTGGAATGTTCTCCCGCCTGGAGTGCTGTGTTTCAGATCTCCCTCCGCTTCTTCCTCAGCTTCCCTTATTACATGTTTTCATAGCAGGGGGGTTCTTTTCCTTCAGAGCATTCCCCTCAGGTTATAATACACATTCACTGGTATGATTGATTTGATTGAGGCTGTCTATATCTAAAGCACCTAGACTAAAAAGACTCTGTGAGGACAAGGCCTATGTCCTTTTTCACTATTGTATCCCCAGGATCTAACACAGACTGGAACATAGTAGGTGTTCAGTAAATATTTGTGAGTGAATAGATAAAGCTAAATAATAAATGCTGCCACTTTTTAACCTCAATATGCTATTTCTAAAGAGACCAGACAAATATTTCTTTCTTCACGCCTACAAAACATACTCAGGAAGGTGGAATCTTTAACATCGTCACCAACTCTTTCCCTTTCTTCCCGCTACATCTGCTCAGGATCCAAGGGCTGTCAATGTTGCTTCTGTATTATTCCTCAGATCTGCCCCTTCTCCCCCTCTCAGGGTCACTGTCCCAGTAACACCATCACGTGGATGACTGCAAATCCTATTCACTACTTGTCTTGGTTTCCACTTGACTCTCACCTCCACGGGTTGGTCTGCTCAGGTTCAGCCTGAGTTTCCAGTTTGAAATGATGCCCCAATAGTCCCTCCTTCAGGTCCTTCCAACTGCTGACGAAAACAGTGGCTCTCCACCTTGTATGCACTAGAACCACCCATGGAGCTCTGTAGATATACTAGTTCTAATCCAGACACAGATAAAGAATGGCCTACCCAGTTTTTACCCCAACTCATCTCTCTGAAGAAGGACAGGAAGGAACTTCAACTCTGTCCCTCCTGATAGGCCACTGATTCAGAGTCAGCCATAGGCCCACTGGAAAGCACATCTGTGATTCCCTCTCCCACTGGTCTTGCTCTCTGGGTGGCTACTGTTTCCAGTTCATGTCATCATCTGGCAGACATGGAAAACCCCAGAAAACAACAGTGCCAGAAGTAAAGCAGGAGGTATATCTTGGTGTTAGTGAACAGCTTCCTGAGATAAGAGGTCCCCATAAGGAAAGCACTGTGGGTGGAAAGTGGAGAAAAAGTGTGTAAGAGCGTTGCTGGACAATGTTTTTAAAAGTACATTGTGCCCATGTCTTCTGCCCATTTTTAAATTGGATTTTTTTGAGTTTTGGGTGTTGAGTTGTATAGGTTCTTTATATATTTTTTGATACCAACCCTGTGTTGGATATGTCATTTGCAAACATCTTCCCTCATTCAGTAAGTTGCCTTTTAATTTTATTGATTGTTTCCTTCACCGTGTAGAAGTTTTTTATTTGAATATAGTCCCGATAGTTTATTTTGCATCTAGTTCCCTTCTAGAAAAATTTTGCTACAGCTTATGTTAAGGACTTTACTGCCTGTGCTGTCTTCTAGTATTTTTATGGTTTTGAGTCTCACATTTAGGTCTTCAATCGTTTTGAGTTTATTTTTGTGTATAGTCAGTCAGAAAAAGACAAATGCCAAATGATCTCACTCATATGTGGAATCTAAGAAATGAAACAAATAAGCAAAGGGAAAAAAGAGAGACAAACCAAGAAACAGACTCTTAACTACAGAGAGCAAACTGATGGTTACCAGGGGGAGATGTATGGGAAGATGGGGATTAAGCAGTACACTTGTTGTGATGAGCAGCAGGCATTGTGTGGAATTGTTGAATTACTATATTGTACATCTCAAACTAATATGACACTGTATGTTAACTATACTGGAATTAAAATTTTAAACAGTACTTTGTGCCCAATCACAGTATGAGAGTGCCAGGCAAAGAGAGGTAAAAGATGTTTCCTTGTATAGCAAAACAATGCACAGAGAAAGCCTCTGCAATTAGATTTGGAGATGAGAATGCGTAAAAGTACTATAGAAGGGGATTTATGAAAAGTAATCATCTATCATCCACATTGCCTGAGAGTGGGGCCAATATGATTGGTTTTGCCTTATTTGAGATAAGAGAAAAAAAGAAAGAATGCACCACCAGAAAAATAAAAATTGGGGTCTGACCAAAAACAAAACAAAACAAAACAAAACAAAACAAAACAAAACAAAACAAACAAAAACACACACAAAAAAAACACACAGAAAAAAACAAAACAAAACAAAACAAAAAAAAGCAACTCTGGGAAAAAGGGATAGGGAGCATCATTCTGGACATATAAAAGAAAAACAAGCTTTCAAAAATGATCTCCTGAGGGGCGCCTGGGTGGCTCAGTTGGCTGAGCGTCCGACTTCGGCTCAGGTCATGATCTCGCGGTTTGTGAGTTCCAGTCCCGCGTCAGGCTCTGTGCTGACAGCTCAGAGCCTGGAGCCTGCTTGGGATTCTGTGTCTACCCTCTGCTCTCTGCCCCTTCCCCATTCACTCTCTGTCTCTCTCTTAAAAATGAATAAATGTTAAAAAAAAAAAATCGCCTGAAAAATATAAAAGAAAACTTCAGAAAATGATTTTGTAAGATGTAAAATGACTCACATCCATAGCAAAAGAGGGGAAAGCTGTAAGAAAGCTGTTAACTGGCGTAAAGAGACTACAGAATCAGATTAAAAGGGAGATTACAAGTAAGAAAGGATTACAAAAACTGTAAGAATGTGAAAGCAAAATTCAAATCCACATTGATGGCAATAAAGCACAAAATCAACACTGTTGGAAAGTGACAGTGTGGTTGGCAAATTTGAGAATTTCTCACACAAGGCAGAAGAAGTGTGCCAATATCCACGCTTCCTCCCAGAAATTCAGGTTTAATTGACTTAGAATGGGGCCCAAGCATATTTCTTATTGTTATTTTTTTTATTTTGTTTTTAATCCTGATGTTCAGGCCACATCTCAGACCAATTACATCAGAATTTCTGGGGGTGGGACCCAGCCGTCAGTATTTTTCAAGCTTCTCGGGAGATGACAATATGCCGTCAAAGTTGAGAACCACTGATCTAGAGGTTTTGGGGAAAAAAAATTGTAGCCTGAGGATTTCAAGGTAATTTCTCATTCATGAAGACAATAAGAGACATGGTCAGGCATGCAAGTACTTATAAAATACCAATATAACTTCTAGAAGAAATAACTTGAAGGCATCCTTCAACTGACCAAAACATGAAGCCAAAAAAAGGAACTATAAACTAGTTAGTCATGTTATAAAAGATGTGGATCTAGTTTAAAATGTCAGTATTGTTCTTGAAAAGGAATAATATAATTTAAAAGCATAATTAAATACAAAAATAAATCCCCATCTATTAATAATGACTGAAAAGTGGGGTTAGAGTAAAAATGTACATATTATATACATTTATATATACATACATATGTATGTATGTATTTGTGTATATGTATATGAAAAAGATAATATGAGCAAAAACTTATAAAGGCATTCATACCACTTCATATTCAGAATCCTATAGCACCAGTCAATTTTGATTATTGCTAGTTACAGTTATTGCTGCAAGCTTACATAGTCCATTCAAAAGCTACCATTCATTCTGGCAGCTTTCTTCCTCACATCAAATTTGGCCGTATCTCCAAGGCTATGCCATTTAATTGCTCAGGGCCTCTGCAATTAACAGCCCAAGTCTGGACCGCCAATGTAACCTTCCACATCGTGGAATCCAAGTACTAGAAGCAGGCTATGGCCCTCTTCAATTCTTGAAGTTGTAAGCATATTGGTGAGCCTTTTCCCATAAAACATAAGGATCAGGGGACTCCTCTTCCTAAGTAAAACGTGGTAGGTCATGGCAGCTTAGAATTCCCATTGGAACAACAAGAAAGAGCCAGACAGACTACAAAAGTTACATTTGTAAGGGTCCCAGAAAATGAGGAAGCAATAAGGGCTACATAAATTACCAGTTGTTTTCTTCTTTGGGGATATTTGACAATTCTGGGCATGGACTGAGAATTAGATTTGGCTGGTAAAGAAGAATTTCTTGAGGAAAGAGAAACCAGAGAGGTTTTTGGCAGTCACATGGGCTGGTGAGAGAAACTAAACTTGAGAAGTACTAAACACATAGCTGGTTTTCCCCATGGGACAGCTTCTGAGTTCAAAAGCTATGCAAAGGAAGCTGGGAAGTTGGGCTGAAGGCTTCCAAAGAGCATAATACAATCTTCTCTAGTTTTGTGGTGCTAAGGATAAAAAGTATAACTAGAGAAAAAGGTCTTGTCATTCAAACACATAGCCAGGCTCCCCTTAGGACATCTTCCAGATTTTGAGGTTCTGATGGAGCAAAGAGTAGGAGGATAAAGAGCTAAATTCAAAACCTCCAAAATACAGCACTAAATTTCCCAGTCTTTCAGGACTGAAAAGATAGAGATCCTACAGGCTTTAATCAAAAGCCCAGAAGAGCTATGTTTGAGGAATGGGATAAAGACAGAAGTGGACTAAGCCTCACTAAAGATACAACTTAAACCCTACCCATCTCAAAGATAAGCACCCCCAACTATCTGCCTAATGAGGAAAGTGGAAACTCTCCCTAGGGTGAAGCATTATCTGTAGTCTCTGCAGTGTTCTTGTATACCATGCCTGACAAACAAACAAACAAAAATACTACACATTCAGAGAAGCAAGAAAATGTGACTTATAATGATTATCAAGAGAAAAGATAAATAATAGAAGCAGACCTACAGACAATCCATATATTGAAGCTAGCAGACAAGGATTTTAACTGATTGATATATTCTAGGAAATAGAAGAAAAAAGGGGGAAATTAATGAAAAGATAAGTAATATCAACAGAGAATTGAAATCTATGTAAAAGGGTCAAATGGGTATCCTCTATCTGAAACATACAATATCTGAGGCCAAGAAAATATTGGCTGCATTTAACCAGACTCAACAGCAGAGAGGAAGACAAGATTACCAGACTCTAAGGATGGTAAAAAGTATACAAATTCAACCACAGATAGAATCTATAAAAACAAAACCGAGCAGTAAAGACATACGGAGCAAAGTTAAAAGGTCTACCATATTTCACTGGAATACCAAAAGAAGAGAAATAAATTGAAGCAGAAACAATATTTGAAGAAATCATGGCCAAAACTTATCCTAAGTTGGTGAGAGATGTTCCACAGATTCAAGAAGCTCAGCAACTTCTAAGCAGGATAAACAAAAAGAAAGACACACGTAGACATATTTTTGTTAAACTTCTAATAATCAAGGATTGAGAGAAAATCTTAAGAGCAGCCAGAGAAAAAACATTAACTTCAAAGAAGCAACAATAAAACTAAAGACTGATTTTTCAACATATATAATGGAAGCCAATGGAGATAATGGAATAACGTCTTCAAAGTGCTAAAATAAAAGAGTGCCATTCTAGAACTCTATACTCATTTAAATATCATTCAAAGGTGAAGGCAAAATAAATAAACTTTTAGAAAAATAAAAATGAGACAAGTTTTCACCAGCAGACCCACACTACTAAACCAATGACAGGAAATAATCATATGAAAGCACGGAACTGAAAGAAGGAATGAAGAGCAGCAGAAAGTATAAATATAAACATAAAATGTTATTGAGTATTTCGTGTAACAGTAATAATGTCTTGTGGGATTTATAACACATTTAAACAAAATTATATGATAATAGCACAAAGATTAGGATGGACTGTATTAAATCTCTAGAGAAATCCTAAAATAAAAATACAATAATTTATAACTAACCATCTAATAATGGAGTCAAGAAACAAAGCTTAAAAATATGCCTGATTAACCCCAAAGGAGGAGTAAATGAACAAAGAACATAGGAACAAATAAAAAATAAGTAAGATGGTGGACTTAACTCCAACTATACCCGTTACTCCATTTAATAACAATGAGCCAGGGGCGCCTGGGTGGCTCAGTCGGTTAAGCGTCGGACTTGGGCTCAAGTCATGATCTCGCGGTCCGTGAGTTCGAGCCCTGCGTTGGGCTCTGTGCTGACCGCTCGGAGCCTGGAGCCTGTTTCAGATTCTGCGTCTCCCTCTCTCTCTGACCCTCCCCCGTTCATGCTCTGTCTCTCTCTGTCTCAAAAATAAATAAACGTTAAAAAAAAAAATAAATTAAAATAATAACAATGAGCCAAATAGCCAAATTTTAAAAAAATGATGCTAGATTGAATAAAAACCCAAACCCAAACTAAATGCTGTTGACGATAGAATCACTTTAAATATAGAGATATAGAAGTAATAGTAAAAGGATAGTAAAAAATGTATTGTGCAGACACTAACCAGAAGAGAGCCAATGTCAGTATGTTAATAGTAGACATTAACAAAATACACTCTATGCTGGCCTTAAGGGAAGTGTTACATTTTTTCGAAGAATAGAAATACGGAATATATTCTCTGACTACAATGGAATTAGAAAATTCCCCAAATACTTGGAAATTATGTAATATGCTTCTAAATAACTCAAGGATAAAAGAATCAAATAAAATTAGAAAACATTATGAACTGAATGATAATACAAGTGACATATTAAACAGTGATGCCAAGAAGGAAACCTATAGTTCCAAATGCATAGTGCATTTTGTGGGTGGGGTTGGGGGGTCAAGAAAGATTGAAAAAAATAAATAAACCTAATTCCCATTTCAGACCAATGAAATGCAAAGAAAATAGAAGAAAGGAGATATTAGTGAGCAGAAATCAATGAAATAGATAAGAAACACAGAATAGAGAATATAAAGCCAAAATTTGGTTCTTTGAAAATATTAATACAATTGATAAACCCTTAGTAAAATTGATCAAGAAAAAAGGATGGGGTAAACATAAATGACCAAGATCAGGAAGACAAAGGAGATCATCACTGTAGACATTTAATATATAAGGGAATACGATGAGCAACCTTATGTTACTTTATTTTAAAAACTTTGATGAAATGGGTAAAAATTTTTTTTAATTAACAAAATAGACACAAGAAGAAATTTATTTTGTTGAGTCTGATTAAAGTCAGCTTCACTTAATAACAAGAACCTCTTTTCTTTTTCGTTTTTTTCCAGCACTGGCCAGTAAAACTTTCTGCAAGGGTGGAAATGTGTTACATCTGCACTGTCCAGTAAAGCCCCCAGGATGGATACAATGGTTTAGGGAGAGAATTTGGACAGAGAGAAGAGGTTAAGGATAGGCGCTGGTGGAGGAGGAAGAGCTGGCTGTTGAGGAACAGCCAGTAGAGGAGGAAGAGTTCAGATATATGTATAACACAGAAGCCTGGAGAAGAACATGTCTCAAGAAGGAGGAACTGGTCAACCTTACCAAGTTCGGCTGAGAAACCAAGTAAGATGCAGATGGAGAACAGCTGAGCCTGATAAGAGCTTGCTGGGTGGTGTAGTGGAGGTGAAAGCCCATTGAAGTGGGCTAAGGAGAGAGTAAGAGATAAAGAAGCACAGACCATGATGTCAGCCAACTCTTTCAAAGAAATTCTCAGTAAAGGGAAACAGGGAACAGAGCAGTCACTACAGGGTTGATGGGATCATTTTTTTTTAAGATGGGTTATTTTTTAAAGTTATTTTTATGTGCTGGTGAGAAAGATTCAGTAGAGAGGGAGAAGTCAATGATGCATAAAAGGAAAGAGAAATATGTGGGGTTGACATCCTTGAGGTGAGAAGGGACAGACTCCGGAACATATATGCACATCTCTGCAAGTAAGGCTCTTCGTATTAACACAGAACTGGCTCAGTAACTAAACTGCAATTTGCAAAGATGTGAACACAAAGTAACACTGTTCTTCCCCCCACCATCCAGTGATTCTATAGTAGTTCTCTCAGGTTGTACTTCCCTCTTTCTGGATAAAGCCTCCAAAACATCTCATGGCTTTACCAGTTACTCTCAGATAATAACAAAATCCATCCATTGTGTTTAGCACCCAGTATATTACCAATACTCCCCAATTTACTGAATTTTAAGTTTCTCCCATCCACTAGCTCTGGTCTACCCCACACACCAGGAAATTATAAGTGACAGAGGGAGGAGAGGATGTTTCTCCCTTCTTGCCTGCTCACCTCATCTGCCAGTCTGGCCTGCTGGGTTTTCATTCTTCCAAGGTTGGAGCCAGGTAGGAAAAACAGTTAAGAGGAAAAAAGGCCTTATCTGATTGGTGAGTTATAATTTGGCACCAATGCTCTTTTTAGGGTACAGAATTTAAACACCAACACTCTTCTGAAGCACTTTTATGGATTCTTCAAAGACTTCCCATAGGTGAGAATTTCCTCAAGATAGCAGCTGGACCCCTGCCCTGTGGTTTCTGGCAAGTTACCCCCATCTGTTGGGGGCACCTCCAGGCAGTTCTCTTGGGTAGAGTCCATTACAGAATGACCCAGTTTGGTTCCTTCCATGGGGTCATCTGACCAAGGGGAACATCCTTGAGTCACCAAATTCTAGAAGTACAGCTCATGACAACAAAACTCTCTACTCCATGGCTCTACAGCAACAAGCTAGAGACAGTCTCTCCTCTGCATATTTTTTAGATGTTCTCTTACATTCCAGGGGACATAATAACAACTTCTCTGTGAGTGTCTCTTACAGATCCCCTTCCTTAGTTGCTTGGAAATGGTAGAAACACTCCCCTTCCCAGCCCTACCTCCCCACTGACAACTCTCTCCAAAAATACCCTCAATCCTAGAATCTCATATCACTTATTCTCACTTGGAGGTAGGCCAAAGACTAATGCCAGCAGAACAGAAGTCACAGTCTCAGTAGACCCTGCATAGGTGGTCCAATACTCTCTTTGGAATGCTGGAATATCTGGTTCTCAGAGGTGAGGCCTCTGCAAAAACTCTGAGAGCAAGAGTCCCATTTTAACAGTTGATAGGGGATACATAAAAAGAAGGAAGAATACATAAAGAGTGAAGTTGTTGTGGCTGGAATTGGCCCAATTTGCATTTCTTTAATATTTCAAAGTTATTTCTTCCAGCACCTCACACACTCTTCTTCCTAACAGTGTTTTTTTATTTTATTTTTTTATGTTTTAATGTTTACTTGTTTGAGAGAGAGAGAGAGAGAGAGAGAGAGAGAGAGAGAGAGAGAGAGAAAGCATGAGTGAGGGAGGGGCAGAGACAGACAGAGACACAGAAACTGAAGCAGGCTCCAGGCTCCAAGCTGTCAGCACAGAGCCCCACACAGGGCTCAAACCCACAAGCCATGAGATCATGACCTGAGGGGAAGTCAGATACTTAACTGCTTAACTGCTTAACTGACTGAGGCACCCAGGCGCCCCTAGGTATTCATTTTTCTTATACTTGAGAGCAGGAGAAGTAGGTGAAAACAGATTGGGCACATACCATTGCCAAGGCTGCTCACTGCACAAGGGAACCTGGATGAGGGGGCAAGGGGTAAGTGAAACAGAACCCACCATGGCCACCAGCTTGGTTGGGGCTGCATTATCCTTGAGAGGCATTTGTTTTATTTAATCCACAGAAAGGTGCCTCATGGGTTAACAGAGGCTTTTTGAAAGAAGGTACAAAAGCATAGGAGTAATCACAGGTACAAACAGAATTATAATGACTCTGGGATAGAAGAGAGTGTGTTACAATAGTAGTGTGAATTTTACTTTTATTCAACATGATGATGTGACCTAATAGAGAAAATCCAGGGGAAAAAAAAAGAAACATTGATTGGGGAAGGTGAGAAGGAGTGAGCAAAGGCAGGGTCAAATAAGAAGGAATGAGTAGTATTTGAACTGAGTTAAAAAGTTAATTAGTTGTAGTCAATTTAATGCAATTGGAGGAGATAAGCCCTCTAAAACTATTTTCTCTCATTCTGAAATATTGTCTTCCCTTGGTCTGTTTTTTAAACATTTAAATATGCTACCGAAATGCTTTCAAGCCCCTTTACACTCACAGGATTCCAGACCCTACCCAGGGGATTAGCAATGCAATCTGAATGTACCTCCCTCCGTCTCCTTTCCTATAATGTTTGACCTGCTGGGGTCAGCCAAAAGACTTGACTCAGGAGATGGTTCAGTAATGACTTCTATCTGTGCGTACATGAGTGGTAGATCATAGTTGTTTGCATCTCCCTTAGGTTAATACTCAGGAACATAAATCTTAGGAAGGGGGCTTCTGATGTAGCAATGGTAAACTACCATGGTTAGGTGTTTTCTAAGTGTTCTTAGATTGGTAAAAGAGAAGGAGGGAGTGAGAAAAGGAAGGAGGAAGAGAAAAAGAAAGGGAAGGGAAAAAAAGAGAAAAGAGAAGAGAGAGATATTATGGCATTTAGTCTCCTGAAAATTCTTAGCTACAGGGTTGTCTTCTCTTGGATATAACACAGAACAAATTATTATCCCAAGTGAACATAGAATTTTTTTGATTTTCATTGTATATTTTAAAAATTGAGATATAACTGGTATATAACAGTGTGTATGTTAAAGGCATACAATGTGTTGATGTGATACACTTATAGATTATGATTACCACTGTAGGGTTAGCTAACACTTCTATGAGGAACACCGAATTTTAAAAATTCTAATCCATAAGAGAGCAAAAGAAAAACACTAAGGTTAATTCCCTTATTTATTAGAGAGTAAAAGTAGCCCAGAAGATAGGTACATTGTCCCCCAAGGTCTCACGGCATTTAGTGTTCCATATGTCCCATTATTTACAAAGTTATCTAGTGGCATCCCCACATTAACCACACCTCTCAGACATGAAAACATTGCTTTCTCGCTGCCTCAACTCTAGCATACCAGGGACATGCTTTTCTACAATAACTTTCATCCTACCCCATATGTACATGGGATCCTGACAGCTGAGGACAAAACCAGACAGCCTCTAAGCAGATTCATTCCTGATGGGCTCATCCTTAAAAATCTATTCCAGTTGTGGAGACCCAAATCGACTATGAAGAAAGGAGGGATCTGCCCTGCATCTAGAAAAGTAGATGTTACTTTCAGTCCTAAACAGATTCTCAGCACTGCAGGGACAAGAAATGTGAAGGGCTCAAGCTCCTTGCCTGATGCAAGAACTCCTCTGCAACATACCTGTCAAGTTCTTATCTGTTCATAGAAGGAGAATTGCTTGATAGAAGGGAAGGCACATTATAATTATTTTTTTAAATAAAAATATTGTGGTTTTTTTAAGTTTATCTATTTTGAGAGAGAGAGAGTGAGAACATGCATGTGTGTGCACATGCGAGCGGGGTGGGGGGGGGCAGAGAGAGAGAGAGAGAGAGAGAGAGAGAGAGAGAGAATCCCAAGAAGGTTCCACACTGTCAGTGCTGAGCCTAATGCTGGGTTCAATCTCACAACCGTGAGATCACGAGTTAAATGGAAACCAAGAGTCAGACACTTAACCGACTGAGCCACCCAGGCTTCCCTAAAAAAAATTGTTTTAAGTAAGCTCTACACCTGAATTGGGGCTTTAACTCACAATTCCAAGATCAACAATCGCGAGCTCCACTGACTGAGCCAGCCAGGCACCTCTAAAGGGAAAGCACACTACTATCGTGGAGAGATATTCTCAAATTTCCTCTTAAAAGGTTATGAGAAATACCACTCACTTTCTCTGACTCTCACCAACATTAGACATCAGACATTAGACATTATTGGATTATTTAATTTTGTCAAATGTGACTTGCAAAATCAAGTATATGTGAGTATTTGTATATCTACATCTATACAGATAAAGTTGGTGTTTTTAATTTACATTATATTAGCAGGTTTACTGCTTATTAGTATTTCTTTTTGATTTTTTTCTCTTTATTTTTTATACATTAGATATATAAACCCTTTAATCTGCTATATATATTTTGCATATTTTTATATTTGTCTTTTAATTTTTTTCAGGACCTGTTTTGCCATGTAGACATTTTAAGTTTTCATGTGGTCAAATCTGTAGCTCTCTTCTTATAGGGCTTGTTGGTTTTATGCTATGTTTAGAAAGGTCCTTTCCTAGCTCCCCGTGGTAAAAATACTCATCCTTCTGAGTTGTTATTGACGTTGTGTAAATCTTTCATTCATCGAAAATTTACTTACCACAGTAAAGGGTGAATATAGGGATCAACCTTTTTTCTTTTCAAATATTCAAAAAGAGCTCTTAAATACCCCTTCTTCAATCTAAATGACTGAATGAATAAGTGAGAAATAGTATTAGCAATTTGTCAGATGGTCTCATTTTTTACCTTTGCTCTGGATCCAGGGCACAGAAGAGATTGAGAGGTTACACCCCTCCCTTATTTTTGTTGTATCTTCCCTGAATCCAAATAATAATTAGCTAGCAAAACAGCCTAATGGGAAAAATAGCCTCTCTTTAGAGACCTGTAATACTTTCTCAAGTATGTGCTAACAAAGGTCTTATCCTAATTTTCTTAAGGAGAAGCTCTTCCCATTCTGAATTCCAAACCAATGATGTGATCTTTGGCAGTCTGCTCTGGAAGAAATAAAGTAGCATTCCATTCCTGTCTGTGTTTAGTAGAGGGTCTATGGGGTGTGGGTGGATGAGGGCAATACAAAAGAAGGCACAGATAATAATTATATTTTCTTTTCCATTCCTGCAGATTTCAGGTGCTCTTCTAAGATAGCTGAAAATTCACAGAAACCTTTTGTCCACATGTCCCAAAATACTCAATCTTACTGTAGCCACTCTTGCGTTTACACATACTAAAATGCTTGTAAACAGCGTGGATTAATTCAAATTCCAGGGAAAACAGTGAAGCTAATTTGTGACAAGAAAAAAGATATTGAAAGAAAAAAAGAGATATTTGAACTAAAAGCATAGTCAATGGTAATTTACAAACTAAAGATAATTTATGTCAATACTCAATTTGGGAAAAGCAACTCTCATAGGAATTTCCCTTCTCTCCCCCAATATACAAATAGCCAGACTGTTCGTATGGACTCCACTCTTTACTGTAAATGGAAGACCTTACACTTTACATCTTAAAATAGATAAGATGCTCTGTAAAAGGAAATCTATCTCATACCAAAGAGTCCCTTTTACTTATGAAAACAAGTATTTATATTTTATACTTAACTATATGGAACCTAAGTATTTATGAGGTTAAAAAAAATGTATGCCACTCAGCTTTGTTGGAATTGATCTGCCGTTGATTTTTGACCTCAGACTCAAAGTTCCAAAATTCTAATCCACTTGAAAAAATGTTAAAACATCAATGCAGCTTTTACTTTTGTAGGCAAATTACTTTGTCTTCTGTTGCATTGAAAAACTGAAGCCCTTGTGTTCCTTCATACACAGAAAAAAAAAATGACTACCTCAAAAAATGATGGTGAATACGTACACTTTGACAGATTTTATTAGGCATGGGTCTTTTAGCCATGATTATATATCTCTAAAATGGCCACTCCTATTTGATCTAAGTAGTTAAATTCTTAACAAGTTTGGGCCCCAAAATTTGCAAAAAAGAAAAATACCAGAAGACATCTGATAATGGGAGTAGGAGAGAAGTAAGTTAAGGCTTAGATATTGGAAAGAGCAGTTTTGGTAAAACAGGCAGAAACAAACAAACAAAAAATGTTTAAAGTTAGCAAGCATCTAGTTAACCACAACTAGGGAGCATGAGGTGCTGAATGAAAAGAATGGTTTGGGAGGTGCCTGGCTGGCTGGCTCAGTCAGTTAAATGTCTGGCTCTTGATTTTGGGTCAGGTCATAATCCCAGTTTGTGGGATTGAGCCTGGGTCAGGCTCTGAGATGACAGTGTGGAGCATGCTTGGGATTCTTTCTCCCCCTCCTTCTCTGTCCCTCCCCTACTTGTTCTCTCTCTCTCTCAAAACAAATAAACTTAAAAAAAAAAAAAAAGAGAAAATAAGAGAAAAGAAAAGAAAAGGGAAGGAAAGGAAAGGAAAGGAAAGGAAAGGAAAGGAAAGGAAAGGAAAGGAAAGGAAAGGAAAGGAAAGGAAAGGAAAAAAGAACAGAACTGTTTGGTCTGTAACTAAAAGTCAGCTAGACTTGCCACCATCTGAAAATAGATTCCAAGGGAAAGAATGAATACCCTTTTTTTCAGGAGTTACTGTGTATTCCAAATATTACTTGTGGTAGGCATAATAATTGCCCTCCAAAGATGTCCAAGTCCTACTCCCTGGGACTTGTGAATATGTTACTTTCCATGGCAAAAGAAACTTCGAGAATGTGATTAAATTGAGGATCTTGAGATGTTGAGATTATCCTGGATTAACTGGGTGCACCCAACATAATCTCAAGTGTCCTTACAAAAAGGACGCTGGACTATCCAAGTGAAGGCAGAAAATGTGATGAGGGAAGCAGAGAGAGCCAGAGATCTGAAGATGTGACACCGATAGCTACGAAGAAGGAGGAAGGGGCTGCAGAGCCAAGGAATGCAGGCAGAAATTGGAAAAGGCAATGAAATGGATTCTCCCTCACCTTTGAACCTCCAGAGGACATACAATCCTGCCAATATCTTGATTTTAGCTCAGTGAAACTGATTTTGGACTTCTGACCTCCAGAACTGAGAGAATGAATTTATGCTGTTTTAAGCCACAAATTTGGGACCATTTGTAAAAGCAGCAGTAGGACACTAATACATTTGTTTAGCCCAAACCAAGTGTAAAATGCATAAATTTTCATTCATTTATAAAGGAGATGTCCATATATATGTGCCTCTTCTCTCTCTGTGTAAGTTTTGCTAACAACATTCTGGACAGGTGAATGCTCAGGGCTTGCAGCGTGGAGTAAGTGAGGGGTTGGGGGAAAAACGGATGGGCATGAGGGATATATTTGCAGCATCAGAGATCCAAGGTAAAGGGGTCAGGGTTACCATGGTGTATCACTCCCCCAGCAGTGAAGATTTCAAAGCGAAGGAGACCATATCCAGCCGACAGCTTGGTGAAAACTCTAATCCCTGGCACTCGTTGTTACATTTTTTCTTTCCTGACCAAACAACAGCAAAAGATTTAAACAGATTTGCTCTACTTACAAATGTCTCTAGAAATATATATGGCATGATTGTAAAATGTGCCTGGGGGTGGTTTTTTGAGCTGCAAAACCATCACAATTAGTCTTGCTCCCATTTCCTAGTGAGATGGCCTGCTAGGGATCCCCCAGGGAGGCCTGGCAGACAGCAGAGTGTGAACACTCAGTGACGGCCAGTACCTCCCCCTACACCCCAATCCTCCACCCTCAACTCCCCATCCTCCCATCCCTTCAATCCATCAAGCCCAGTTCAGCTCCAGGGCCTCTGGAGGAAAGCAGGACGGTAGCTGCCTGGGGCTCTGGGAAAGGAGATGGCTTACCCATCCATGTCCCGGGCAGACTGCCCCAGAGTGCAGGCATCAAGGGTCACCTGAGCTCTCACTGCTCCTTCCTCCACATGCTAATCCTTCCTGCCCACTGAAGTCACACAGGCCTCTGGGTGGCCAGCTCCTGGCATCCCCATCTCAGCTGTGTGGAATCCGCAGAAGCTGTTGCTCTACTAAGGTGCATGCGTGCCCCAGGGCAGCGTCGTTTCCCCTGTGCCTGGTGCTTCCCTTCTCTTCTTGGCCACACAGAATGCTCCGAGACTTGCTTTAGTGGACTTTTATATTTTATACAGCTATGGTGACTTCAGAAGCACAAAGGCCGACTGTTTTCAAAGGGGGTCCTGGGGCCAGGCTGCTTAGCCTCAACTTTTGCTATGTAGCCTTGAGCAAATTTCTAATCATCTGAGGGTCTCACCTTCTTCATTAGTAAAAAGAGGACCAACGGCTACTACTATTCGAATCTAATTCATTCTAACTCATGTGATTGCTGTGAGGTTCTTAGCCTGGAATACTTCAAGGGCTCAATTAATGTTAGCTGCTACCATTATCATCATTGCTATTGTTGTTACAGCTTTCCTGAGATTTAATTTATACATTCAGTAGTAATGTATTCAATTCTCACTTATGCATGGACAATGGGGACATGTACAGGAATAAGTTCCCTTTGCAGCCCAAGAAGAACTCACGTCTAGAGAGAGAAACATACATAAATACATGATGACAGGTTGGCCATACCACCATCATAGAAATACGGTTAAGGAAGACTAGTTAACCTACAAATGACTTGCAGTTCTTTGATCCAAATGTTGAGGTCACAATTGCATATTGGGGCCCCAGTGGGGTCCACATATTATGTATGCTCTACTCAGCAGCTTTAAAAGATTACTTATTGAAAAAGATTGCAAACACACAGAAAAATACCAGTAATAGTTCAATAAGCACACATATACCCAGGATTTAGATTAAATCACTGTTAGCATGTGTGTGTGTGTGTGTGTGTGTGTGCGTGCGTGTGTGTGTGTGTGTAGAGAGAGAGAGAGAAAGGAATTTTAATTACAGACATTCCTACCTAAGTATCTCAGCACACATCTCTAAAAAAATTTAAGAACTTCCCTATATATTCACACCACCATTATCACACCCAAGTAAGTTAACTAGAAATTCTTAGTATCATCTAATACACAGTCCATACCCAAATTTCCACAACTGTCCCCAAGATGTCTATTATAATTTTTATGTTTATTACTGATTTTTCAAACCAGGCTCCGAAAACACTCATTGCACTTGATCGTCAGATTTGCCAAGTGTCTTCTAATCTTTCTCGTCTACAACCTTCCCGCAGCCCTGGTCTTTTTTTTTTTTTTTTTTTTTTTAATGACTTTGATGTATTGAAGAAACAGGATGGTGTATCTTATAGAATGACTCCTATTCTGGATATGTTTAATGGCTTCCTTGTAGCACGCTCAATGTTTTTAAAAAATATGTTTTTGAATTAGTAGCCTACATTTAGAATTCAGGCAATTTTGAGTAAAATACTGGCTTTCTGGCTTCTTTTGAAAAACATCAAAAGATATGACAGCGCTAGGCCAGTGTTGTTGGCCGGTTACAATTTGCGGCACTGTGTATGAGTGGCTGCCTTTGCAAAAGCACCCATGTTGTCTTCAAATTAATGCCCAGCACACGTCTTCCATCGGTGCAGCACCTAAAGTCACTTTAGTTTATGACTGCATCAGTTAAGGTTCTCCAGAGAAACAGAACCAATAGGATACATAAAAGGAGATTTATTTTAAGGAATTGGCTGGCTCATGGCATTGTAGAGGCTGGCAAGTCTGAAATCCGTAACTTAGGCAGGATTTCAATGCTACAGTCTTGCCAAATTCCTTCTTCTCTGGGAAACCTCAGTTTTTGCTTTTAAAGCTTTCAATTGACTGGATGAAGCCACTCATATTATGGAGAGTAGTCTCCTTTACCTAAAGTCAATTGATTATAAATGTCAATTGCAGCTACAACATACCTTCACAATAATATCTAGGCTTTGACCAAACAACTAACTGGGCACCATAGTCTAGTCAAGTTGAAACCTATAATTAACTATCTTAATAACTGATCTAAAACCAAACATAGGAATGTTGGTTTTTACTTAGCTATCTTGTCTCAAAGGCCTTCTCAACTCCTTCATATTAGTTTTCCATTGCTATGTGGAATGGAAAGTTTAAGCTCCAAACCTAGTGGCAATAAACAACAAACCTAAAACAATAAAATTTATTATCCCACAATTTCCGCAGGTCAGAAGTCTTCCGCAGGTCTAGCCAGGGTGTGGGTAGATTCTCTTCTCAAGGTCTCACCTTGCTGAAATCAAGGTGTGGGGTGAAACTGCATTTTTACCCAGAGCTTTGGGTTCTTTCCTAAGCTCTCTGTGTTTTGGCAGAATTCATTCCTTATGGTTGTAGGCTGAGATCTGTCAGCTGGGAACCACATTCAGCTCTTAGAAGTCACCCACATTCTTTACCACATGGCCCCCTCCATTCTCAGATCAGCCAAAACTCATCAAATCTGAATCCTGCTTCAAATTTCTCGTTTCTTCTTCTGCAACCAGCTGGGGAAAACAAACAAACTGCTTTTAAAAGGTTCACATAGGGGTGCCTCGGTGGCTCAGTCAATTAAGCATGACTTCGGCCTAGGTCATATCTCACCGTTCCCAAGTTCGAGCCCTGCGTCAGGCTCCGTGCTGACATCAGGGCCTGGAGCCAGTTTCAGATTCTATGTCTCCCTCTTTCTCTGCCCCTCCCCCCCAAAAAATAAACATTAAAAAAATTTAAAACAAATAAATTAAAGGTTTATGTAATTATGTCAGGCCCACCAAATAATTTCCCTTAAAGCCAGCTGTGCCATATAATATACTCTAACACAGGAGTAAACCCACCATAGTTATAGTCCCACATATTTGTTACACAGGAAATCTACATGGAAGGGAAAGATGCAGAGTCTTGGGACCCATGTTAGAAACTGCCTACCCCATGCTTCTTCAAGTTATTTGCAAAATTTCTTATTCTCTATAGTCACAGAAAGAACAGAATTACGGTGAGATGCTCAAAAATCAACTGGTGAGCAAAAACAATTTCCTAATTAGTACAAGAAGATAGCTAGTAGTTGAGCCATGCCTTTCTATACAGGATCAGGAGTACTTTTAAATAGAGCCTTGCTAAATTATGCATTCTCATAAAGCGTCAAGGGGATCTCCCTTTGTTTCTTTCCACAAACTCTGTCTTCAGAGTAAGAGTTTACTCATCTCTTCCCATTCTGAGCTTTATTGGTAGCTTCTTGTAAAACCAGTCTCAGCTGCACCCAGCCAAGCAAGCATGAAAGGCCTATGAAAGCAAAACCAGAAACCAAACAAAGAGCTACAGAGACGCTTTGGCATCACGCTTTTAAAATTATCACACAAGGGGGAAGAGGGAAAAGATCCCAAAGGGGGGTCCACCAATGCATGCATTGATCTCAGAGGGGCTTCTGGGGGGGGATTCCAGTTTCTTACACTCAGATGCTATTTGGTGTATAGGAAAAGCAGAAGGAAAAGGGAAAGAGGCAACCTTGAAGAATGGATGCAAAACCCAAATTCCAGAGAACTGATGACTGGGCCACAAAATATGTGGTCACACTTACAGGCTTTATCTTTTCATAACTCTTTCCTGTGTGTTTTCCAGATCATTTTATAAAGAGAAGTCATCCATGTGTCTGCCAAAACAAACAAACAAACAAACAAACAAACCAAAACACAACAGCAGCAGCAGCAGCATTAACACACATTGGTCAAATTTCTATTATGCATTGAGCTCTGCAATAGTTACACTGACAGCCCTTGCCCCAGAATATTTCCCCAGAAACCTTTACAGGAAAGTCTTAAAAAGAAAAAGAGGATGCTTCCATACTCTTATTTGAATTTTCTTTTATTGGAAAATCTGGAACAACAACAATAACAACAACGACAACAACTCAGGCATGACTGGGTGGGAAGCACCCATTTTTCCATGGATCCAATGTATAATCCTATGCAACAGAGAGGAACCCAAAGCATAAAAAATATTTCATGAGTGTTGCTAACACATCTTTTGAGCCTGTTTTACAAAACATTGCACTTGAGCATAGACTCAGTGGTCTCCCGAAATGAACTGCTGGAAGTCCCCTTGGGAGAGCTTTTCCTCAGTGAGGAGCCATAAATGACACCTCACTTGAAGTGACTGTGATCAGAAGAGTTTATAAGGAACTGAAATATTCTCATGAATTTTAATGTTTAACTTAAGCATTTCTTCTCCAAACGAAATCTAAACAGAAACCCTTGCCAGATACCTCTGGTAGCCAGGAGAACGAATAACACAACCTCCTGCCAAGTGTTTGAGATAAAAAGAGATTGAGAACAATGATGTAGCTCTCAAGAGAGTTTTTAGGTCATAGATTCCCCCATCCCAACTTTCTGGGGAGCTTTCTATTTTATATATCTAGGATGTTTCTTATTATATTTATTTAATGATAGAGGGTGGGGGACGAGGGTGACAAAGCAACCTAAAAAGAAAGACGAGCATAACATGATGAGGGAGAACACTGGGAATACAGCCAAGGCAGAGGCTGGGGGGAGTCACCAAAAGCAGTAGTCATTCATCATTCCTAACCTCAGAAATCCCTAAGTAAGGGTCTAGAAAGAGAGGCTGTGACTTGTTTGGATGTCACAGTTCAGAGTCACTGGATGGAAACAACTTCCTTGCCTCATCTGTAAATTAAAGCTCCTTTCATAATCCAGACTTTATTTCAAGGAAAGGTAAGAATGATCATATTATAAAACACAACTCTTTTTGACAACATAAATTGCAGTTCCCAGAAGTTTCCTTCATGTGTTCCAATATTATAATTCCCACTATTTACCACAATCACATGTAGTCCCCCAGAGATGTCTAGAAGATGGGCTATTTCAATCAACACCTCCTACAGAGTAAATAACTTCTTAGCTCACAGCTTTCATCCATCCAGCATTTCCTTCTTTCCAGTACTCTCTCCTCTCCCTCTTGACTAAGGAAAACTAGATTATTTTCTCTGACTTAGCATTAGTTTTGCATAGGTGCTCACTTCTTTCTTCCTCCATGACAGCTCCATACTCAATAGGATGCCTTTTATGAGGGCATTTGTCTTTGACTGAAAGATGAAAGTGTGTCTATGGTGTTGGATTAGAGATTAATAAGGTAAAGTTTTGGAATCCCACCTGACGTTTTGAACAAAGTAATCCATTTTGGGGAGGAGGGGTGTTGTCTTTTGCATTGTAAAATGTTTAGCAGCATCCCTGGCCTCTATGTTAGTTGCCAGTAGGACACCCCTCCCCCGCTTGATAACCAAAACTATCTCCAATTGTTAAATGTCTCCTGAGGAGCAAAATTGTCCCTGCTTGAGAAGCACTAGACTAGGGGAATTAGAATAGAAATGTAAAACAGAGTCCCTTTGCTTTGGTAGTTCAAAATCTTAGAGAGACATAGCGTGCTAGGTATAGAAGCATCCCTAGAAATGATCTTGATCATCTCTTCTTTTTGTGTGTATGAATAAACTATGTGAGGCGCAGAGACACTAAATGACTTGCTCAGTCAGTTGTACAACAGGAACATTCCAGAAAAAAAAGCAGCATATAGTCAAGCCTAAATTGTATTTGTGTAGACTGAACACATTATGAAAACCTGAAGAAGGGCGAGAGAATAATGTTGATTGGCAGTGGCGTGGAGAAGGTAGTACTGAGCCTCAAACAAGGAGCCCTTGAAAAGTGAAGCAGGCAGGAAGAAGAGGGAAGGGCATGCTAGGTATGCCTGTGCATGACCATAGCATGAGCAATGACTCCAAGCTAAGAGTAGAGCATGGAATATTAGAGGAACAAGACAGAGAGCATCCTAGAATGGTGAGATGAGGTTGGAGAGGTTGAGTGGGTCCAAATTCTGGAGGCTTCTGATTTCCTGGCTTAAGTCCCAGGTCTGGCCCAGAGCCCTCAAAAAAAAAAAAAAAAAAAAAAAAAAAAAAAGACTTCTGACGTCCTCTGGGGGAAGGCAGAAAAATGGAAATACAGAAAATGGGAGTCAAGAGATCTGGGTTCTAGTCTTGGCAATTCACTACCAGCCCAATGACTTGGACAAGTCCCTTTACTTCCCTAGATCTGTATCTGTAAAATGAGGGGTAGAACTGGATAATTCCAGAGGCCATTTCCAGCTCTCACATTGTATGATTCAGTGAACACTCACCCCAAAAAATCCCCCCATAAGATGAGATACACCTGCTCTCACAC
Organism: Panthera tigris; assembly: GCF_018350195.1. NCBI lineage: Eukaryota > Metazoa > Chordata > Mammalia > Carnivora > Felidae > Panthera > Panthera tigris. Next base: position 113,800,522 of record NC_056661.1, read on the forward strand.
TACTGGCTAAAGAGCTGTTTGTCACTTGCCCTCACATGTCTCAGCAGGTCCCCTAGGAGAGCCATGAGGTGAGAGGGATGTAACTTCTGGACCAACTGTATGTCACATCCACATATGAATAACTTGACTGTAAGGAAATATGCTGAAGTCCCAAATGCTCCTGATTAGTTGCAGTTTTTCTGTTCTAGAATAAGGCCTGCCATTTCCAGCTCTGATTTTTGCTAAACACATGATTTCACAGTTGACTGGGTCCAGAAAAAAAAAATGTACAACAGCTGACGAACAAGTGAACAGAGAACAAGTCCTCTAACATGACATTATCATATCACGTAGTGGACTACAATAGAGCCAGTAGAAGGGGTTAGTATTTTTTGGCATGGACAAGGACAAACAAGGACAGAATGTAACAAGTTTAAAACTTCTTTTCAATGAGGGACACCATGGACAAGGTTAAAGGACAGCTAAAAAAAGTGGAGAAAGATATTTGCAATGTCTAAAACCAATGAGGGATTAATAAGTAGAATATATAGGAAATTTCTGAAGGTCAGTAAGCAATCCCAATAGAAAAATCAACAAAAGCTATGTACGGGCAATTTCGAAAAGATAAAAGCCCAAAAGCTAATAAGCATGAGATGTTCAAAATAAGGGATAATCCGGGAAATGGAAAATTGAAGGAACGATGAGATGCTACTTTTCGCCTATGAGGCTAGTTAAAATAAAAAAGCTGGACAATGTCATATGTTGGCAGAAACGTAGGAACTTCTATGTACTGCTGTTGAAAGTGTAAACTGCTACAGGTAGTATGGAGAGCAATCTGGCAGATGATCAAAGTACATCAACACCTATGACCTTCTCTGGGTAAACATCTGTCTTAGTTTCTTAGGGCTGCCTTTGCAACGTACCTTAAACTTGAGGCTTAAAGCAACAGAAATGTATTCTCTCACAGTTCTGGAGTTCAGGAGTGTGACATCAAAACATCAGCAGTGCCTCACTCCTTCAGACACTAAAGGGAAAACCCTTCCTTGTCCCTTTCAGAGTCAGGCAGCTCCACGTGTTCCTCGGCTGCATAATTCCAATCTCTGCTTCTGTCTTTATGTGGGTTTCTCCTTTTTTTCTGTGTCTTTCCTTCTTCTGTCTCTTCTAAAGATACCAGTCATTAGATGTAAAGCTCACCCTGATCCAGTATGACCTCATCTTAACTTGATCACATTTGCAAAGACTCTATTTCCAAATACAGTCACATTCACAGGTTCCAGGTGGATATGACTTTGGAGGGGGGACATTATTCAACCCAGTACAGTTCACTCTCTGGGCCCCCCAAATATATGTCCTTCCCACATACAAAGTATATTCAACATCCCAATCCCAACATCCCTCCAGATTTTAACCAATTCCAGTGTCAACTCTAAGTTCAAAATCTCATCTAAGTATCATTGACTCAAAAAGTTCCAAATCTCATCATCTAAATCATCTGAATCAGATATGAGTAAAACTGGAAGTATGGTCCATCATGGGGCAAAATTCCTCTCCATCTGTGGATCTGTGAAACTAGAAAACAGGTTATCTGCTTCTAAAATACAATGTTGGACAGTTATAGGATAGACATTCCCACTCCAAAAGGGGAAAAAATGAAAGGAATAAAGGGGCCACTGGTCCCAAGAAAGTCAAAACAGGGAAAATTTCATTTTCAATTTCAAGGCCTGAGAATAGTCGTCCATGACTCAATGCACCCTCTGGGCCTATGGCAGCCCTGTCCACTGGGCCTATAATAGTCCCCCCAAACCCTCAGGTCCATGGTGGCCTGTCCTTTGGGCCTACAACGGCACCTTGGAGTCATCCTTTTTCTTGAAGAGTTGCAAATGTTTGTAGTCAGGTAGTTCTATCAGCCAATTTCCTATATGTCTTATGGAATTATGGAAGTCTGATAGCCTTTCTCTCATTTCATCCTGTCTCTGTTCTTTTCAGTCCAAGCTGGTTGTGTTTCTCTGATATAACATCCTCCAAAGCTTTATGGGTCTCCTGTGCGTGTCACATGGGTCCATGCCATTAGACAAGAGGGTTCTTGTCTGTCAAGAAAGACAGATCTTTCCTGCATTATGCTATCCCGATCCCTAGCTTCTGTAGAGATAGCTGAGAGATCCATGGGCCACGTGGCTAATTTGTTGGGCGAAGTTGTGCAGCCACACCTTCAGCCTTCTTTCAAGAGCACACTTTCCAACAGTGAATTTTCTTTTTTTTTTTCAATATATGAAATTTATTGTCGAAATGGTTTCCATACCACACCCAGTGCTCATCCCAAAAGGTGCCCTCCTCAATACCCATCACCCACCCTCCCCTCCCTCCCACCCCCCATCAACCCTCAGTTTGTTCTCAGTTTTTAAGAGTCTCTCATGCTTTGGCTCTCTCCCACTCTAACCTCTTTTTTTTTTCCTTCCCCTCCCCCATGGGTTTCTGTTAAGTTTCTCAGAATCCACATAAGAGTGAAAACATATGGTATCTGTCTTTCTCTGTATGGCTTATTTCACTTAGCATCACACTCTCCAGTTCCATCCACGTTGCTACAAAGGGCCATATTTCGTTCTTTCTCATTGCCATGTAGTACTCCATTGTGTATATAAACCACAATTTCTTTATCCATTCATCAGTTGACAGACATTTAGACTCTTTCCATAATTTGGCTATTGTTGAGAGTGCTGCTATAAACATTGGGGTACAAGTGCCCCTATGCATCAGTACTCCTGTATCCCTTGGGTAAATTCCTAGCAGTGCTATTGCCGGGTCATAGGGTAGATCTATTTTTAATTTTCTGAGGAACCTCCACACTGCTTTCCAGAGCGGCTGCACCAATTTGCATTCCCACCAACAGTGCAAGAGGGTTCCCGTTTCTCCACATCCTCTCCAGCATCTATAGTCTCCTGATTTGTTCATTTTGGCCACCAACAGTGAATTTTCTAATTTTAGCTTCCTTTGTAGACCAGGTAGACTGAATCTCCCCAACAAGGTGCTGGTTCCTTTTTAATAGTCCCTTCCTCAGTTCATCTTTCTTCTCACATTTTACCGTAAGCAGCAAGGAGAAACCAGGCTGTACCTTCAACACTTTGCTTACAAATCTCCCCAGTTAGGGGCGCTTGGGTGGCTCAGTCAGTTAAGTGGCTGGTTTTGGCTCAGGTCATGATCTTGCTGTTCATGAGTTTGAGCCCCACGTTGGGATCTGTGCTGACAGCTCAGAGCCTGGAGCCTGTTTCAGGCTGTGTCTGTGTCTCCCTGTGTCTCCCTCTCTCTCTGCTCCTCCCTGACTCATGTTCTGTTTCTCTCTCAAAAATAAATAAATATTAAATTTTTTTCTTTAAATAAAAAGAAATATCCTCAGTTAAATATTCAAGCTCATAGCATATGAATTCTGCCTTCTTTTCCTCTTTTTTTTTTTTCCAGCTCTGTCCTTTATATTTCCTTGGTATTCACTAATGAAAATACGTGAAGGTTAAACCATAGCAGCAACCTTCATTACCCATCTTCACATTCCTCAGAGATGTCTTCACTTAGCCCCTCACTGTTCTCTCCTTCACTCTCACTGCTACTGTCTTCTTCACTACCTTTATCATCTTTCTCAAGATTTTGAGATTCCTCCATCAGCAACATTTCTTCAATAAATGAGAAAAACTCCTTGGCTTCAGGATTTTCTCATTCATAGATTAGAGTCATCTGACATCATTTTTGCCAAATGGTAGTGTTGGCTCATTTCTGCTCTCAGAAATTCTGCCATTAACTCTAATGGGGCATGAGTATCTTTATTAGGGTTTACTGTCTTCATCATTATCTTCATTGTTGGTATCATCTTCACCATCATCATCTGTCGATTCAGGCAACTTATCATCAATATCCTGAAGGCAATGTTCATTATTTTTCTCCTGCTCTGAAAGGACTGCATTTTTGCCCACTTGACCTGTGCCTTCTTATAAGAAGAAAGATGACCGTAGCTTACTTAGACTGTAGATTTGTGTCTGTATTTTATTTTCAACAGTCTTTGAAGATACTCTATTTTCAGTATTCTTTAAAGAGGCTGTATTTTCAATAATTTTGGAAGAGACTTCCTTCTTTTCTGAGAATCTCCTAGCTACATTTAGGGAGACTTGTGTTAGTGAGGTACAAAGTTTGCTTGCCAATCTTGGTCTGCGTCCAAGGAGGCATTTATCTGACATTGCTTCATTTGGTTCAAGCAACACTTTTTCCTTTGGATCAAACACTAGCAATCTGCCATTCTGTCTATATTTTGGTACCTTTCTGCGTGCCACCTCAGCAGCTATGGAGCCCTAGAGCCTGAACCTGCTCATGGTTCTTTCACACTGCCCGTCCACAGAGCAGACACAGAAGGCCAGCCCAGCTCACATTTGGTGCCAAGTTTAGAGCGGGGAGCTGAGACACAGCATTACCATGGACACCTTTTTTTTTTTTCTTTAATATTTATTTAGTTTTGAGAGAGTGCAAACAGGAGAGGGGCAGAGAGAGGGGGACAGAGGATCTGAACAGGGATCTGCACTGACAGGCTGACAGCTGCAAGCCCAATGTGGGGCTTGAACTCATGAACCGCAAGGTCATAGAGAAAGAATGAGCAGGGGAGGGGCAGAGAGTGAGAGAGAAAGAGAATCCCAAGCAAGCTCCATGCTCAGTACAGAGCCCGACAGAGGGCTCAGTCTCACAAACTGTGAGATCATGAGTTGGACACTCAACCAACTGAACCACCCAGGTGCCCCCAAATTCTGCTTTCCACACAGCAAAGAAAACACAATTCGGCCAAGTTTTCTACCACTATATAACAGGGATAACCTTTGCTCCCATTTCCAATACATGTTCCTCATTTCCTTCTGAGCTCTTGCCAGAAGTACTTTTAATGTCCATTTTCCTATATGTATTCACTAAGACCACAGGCGCTTTCTCCTCTGTGTTGTTCCCATCTTTGTGAGTTTCTCATCAGAATCTAGACTTTGATTATAATGTGCCTCAAAATTCTTTTAGCCTCTGCCCATTACCCAATCCCACAGCCATTCCCACAATTTTAGGTATTTGTTACAGTAGCATCCTAATTCCAGGTAGCAAATTCTGTGCTAGTTTCTGAGGGACACCTTAAAAAGTAACACTAAATTGCTGACTTAGAACAAGGAAATTTATTCTCCTATAGTTTTGAAGGCCAGAAGTCTGAAATCAAGACTGTGCTCCTCCTCTGAAGGAGGGGGAGAATATTTCCCTGTCTCTTCTAGGTTCTGGTAGCTCCAGGTGTTCCTTGGCTGTGGACGCATAACTCCAAGATCTGCCTCTGTCTTTTCATTGCCTTCTCCTCTTTGTCAGTATCTTCCCTTCTATCTCTTTTAAGGACAATTTTCATTGGATTTAGGGCATGCCCACCTGTATAATGCAAGATGATCTTATCTTGAGGTCTTTAATAATTATATTTACAAAGACCATTTTTCCAAATAATTTCATATTCACAGGTTCTGAGGGCTAGCATATGGATGTACCTTTTGGGGGGCCACCATTCAACTGACTACAACATCCCAGAAATATTCTCACCTAGATTCATGTGGGTCTAAACCAGAGATATTCACTGCAGCATTGTTTGTGGTGGTCGGGAGATGGATGCCCACCACTAGGACAGCATGTAGGTATAATATGGTGGACGCTCACTGACTGCCCATGTGCACCCTACATTTCCCAGACTCAACAAAGTTGGTTAGGGCCATATAATGGTTTTGGTCAATGTGTTGTGAGTGGCAGTGACATGTGTTACTTCTAATCTGAGGAACATAATAGTGGGTATGAATTTTCCGTGCTCTCTCCTTCCCTGACTCAACAACCCTGTAAGAAATGTTGCCAGTGCCATAGCTATGAAATACAAGTGGTGCAGATCCCTGAATCACAGCTTGAAAAGGCTGCCTGGAAGAACGGCCAGACCTACAGAGGATTCTGCATGAATGAAAAAATACACTTTTATGTGTTAAGCTACTGTGATTGATTTGGGGGTTGTTACATGAGCATAGCACCACCTACTTTGAATAATGTATAAGCCATGAAATACTACCATTTGTTAGGAGCAACAGATCAGAAATACATAGCCTCACAGATAGATCTTAAAAACACAATGCTTAATGAGAAATCAAAAAAGAGAATGAGATATAGAACATAATATCATTTACAAATTTTAAAATAAAGACAAACAAATAAAATACCCATTTCACAAGAACACATCTAAATTTTTAAAAATACAATTAAAATGGAGGTGGGGGAGAGGAATGAGAATGGGGTAAAAAGGAAATCAATCCTTCTATCAAATAAGGGACTTGCCAGTTCTAATTACAATAATATTCCAAGATCTGAGGAAGATGATTAACCAGACAGAGAGTCTCCTCCTCAGGGCTAAGACAGAGGCTGGGGTGTTCTGGCCTAAGGTGATGCCCCAGAAAAAAGACAGAAGAGTAGCTTGGGATCCGCTGAGAGTTTAAGCGGTGAGGATGAAAAAGAAAAGAGCCAGCAAAGGAGCCTGGGGAAGAGGAAGACTTAGAAAAGTTGAGAAGGTAAAGAGCCTAGATGAAGTGTAACAGGATCCTAACAAAGAATGTGGCCAAGGGAGTGAAAATGAAGGTGTGGATAAAGGTATTGGACTAAATAAAACACAATTAAATCCAACACCTCTACCAAGTCCTACAACTCCACCATGACATGGCTCTCTTCATCTCTCCTTGACCCACTACTCTCCATACAGTGGTCTCTCACTTTTACAAAGTCTCAGGGGCCAGACACTTGCAGTTCCCTTTATCTCAAACAATTACCTCGCTGTCCCCTTCCCCATCTTTCCATGGCTTTTCATTCAAGTAGGTGCTCTGAGAGGTTCTTTCTGACCACACTTCCTAAACTGGCCTTCCCATCACTCTCTTTCCCATTCATTTAGTTTCTTCATAGCCTGCTTATTGTCTGAAAGTAGAATGATCTCTTCACTATCATCTCTCTCCACACAAAACCTCAAACTCCATAAAAGCAGGACCCTGTCTGGCTTAATCCTTACTGTATGCAGAGTGGTTGGAACATTGGATGGAACATGGTAGGTGACTCTGATAAGTTCAGCCCAATTGATGGGGTGCACAGAGCTGCTAATAACAAGTGAGACAGGAATAGTGAGAAAAGGAGGATGTTTTGAGAAATAGACAATGAGTTCAGTTTTGTCAATGTTGAATTTTGAGGGAGCCTGTGACATATCCAGGTGTAGCTTTCCAATAGGTCATGAGTCAAAAACTAGGAGAGACCAATAGATTTGAGAGCTGTTGGCAGTCAGTTGAAATTGTAGGGGAAGAAAAAAACTTTTTACTCTACCCTCTTAGGTTCATTGACTAGAGTCCTGAGAATCAGACTGACAAAAGACAGATGAAAGGAGAAGAGACATACAAATTTCATTTGATGTTAATTTTTATGTAACATGAGGGCCTTCTTAGAAAAGATGTGAAGAACCAAAGAAGTGGATAGGCCTGAGAGCTTATACATCAATTTTAACAAAGAATGATGAATTATAGAGATGTAACAAGACAAAGGAAAAGGTTTTGGGGGCTTCTGGGGATTGCAAAGAATGGGGAAGTAAATATATAAAGGAAAGTAATGGAAGACAAAGGTTATCTTAGTAAGGTTTTTTTGTGCTGATTTTTCATCTTCTTCATGGCCATAAAACTTCCCCAGGAGAGGGGATTTATGGCAGTCCTTATTTCTCAGGCGTTTCTGCTTTTAGACAGATAAAAGAAGCTTTAGAAAGATTTCTTTATCTGTTGAATCTCAAATGTCTTTAGCTCAAAATAATTTTTATGCCAAATCGGCATATTTTCGGGTGGTATATTCTGATTCCCTTCAAAACCATGAGGAGAGATTAGGTAGTAGAAAAAGAGAGAACACCACAATTGAATGAGGTCATAGTATACAATGCTTGAAAGCCACTGTGGAACCTAATCTCAGATTCCAAGAGATCTGCCTCTGATTCTAAGCTAAAAATATAGCATCAAGATTTCAGTGCATTTGCCCATTGTCTGGCACAGTGGGACAGAGGCAATTCCTGCCATCCAGGGAGTTTATGCTTAGCTAAAACATTCCATGCACGCTGAAATTAGGGTAGGCACAGCTGGGTCCCTGGAACACCAACTTGAAGCCCCTCCTGCCTAAAAACCATTGTTCTATCTTGGAGTCTCCCCAACAGAGCCCTTTGGTCACCTGAGGCTGCAGAGATTGAAACATTGCAGGAGCCTGGGAATGCATCACTTCTGAACAGAAAGCTAATAGTTCTGTTCAGATCAAGGTGGCCTTTAAATAATCTACATCAACCACAGTCTTCTTACCCAAAAGTTCTAGACTCAGAGCAAGTTGCCAACAGACACACTTAAAAAAGAAGGAAAATGCTGAGCCTGGGGACTAAATCAATTCTTATTCCTCATTGCATATTAGAATCATCAGGGGAACTTTAAAAACAGACACACCACCTAAGTCTCTCCTCACACCAATTATTATTTTTTTATTAAAAATTTTTTTTTAATATTTACTTATTTTTGAGAGAGAGAGAAAAAAAAATGAATGAGCAGGAGAGGGGCAGAGAGAGACACAGAGACACAGAATTTAAAGCAGGCTCCAGGCTCTAAGCTGTCAGCACAGAGCCTGATGCCAGGCTTGAATTCACAGATTGCAAGATCATGACCTAAGTAGAACTTGGATGTCCGACTGACTGAGCCACCCAGGCCACCCTCTCCTCACACCAATTAAATGAGAACCTTTGGGAGACAGGGATATGCTTAAAACACTACAGGTGATTCTAATCAGTCATGGATGAGAAAAAATGGCTTTGAACTATAAAAACGTGTCGCTGGAAAATTTTCCTTTCTCCCTTCCCTCCTTTCTTTCCTGGAAATAGAAGACATAAAAGAAATCTCAGCATGTATGCCTCACCCAGGCCAGACTTGGGTGATCAGCACCCCTTGGATCTCTGCCTATGATTGGTGGTTGAATGAATCAGTCATCTCCTGTTCCCAAGGAGCGACTGGGGAAAAAAGGTCCACTGAGAAATCAGAGGGAAGGAGGGAGAGTAGATCAAGTCCCACAGACAGCAGGATAACTTTGGTGGGTGCTGACTTGTTCAATTGGTATTTCCCCCCCGCCCACCCAACCTTCCCACCTTCCCCTTTGTCATAAGGGATGATCTTAAGAACTTTAGACACCACCAGTAAGAAGTCAAGTCCAGAATTAATTTTTGGACTTCTTTAAAACAATGAGTCGCTTAAAATCCCAGGAATGGGAATCATGCTGGCCTTAAATGCTGTGTTGGATGATAATTGAAAGCATTTGGCACAATCCACCACTGCATCCTTCTTGAAGCCACCTTCTTAGTGACAGGATACATTCCACCTTGTTCTCCTGAGTTTCTAAATAATGGCTCCCTCTCCATTGCCTTTACTGCTCCTCTTCCTTTCCACACTGGCCTCACACTTTTCTTGGGGGATACCCAAGGCATCTCTGTAGAGCTATAAAATTCCTCAGGACAGCTTAAAGCATAATTCAGCCCTATCCCCTCATTTTATAGGACTGAAAACCAAAGCCCAAAGAAGGTAAGTGATCTGCCCAAAGTCATAATTAGTGATAGGGTCAAGATAGAATTCATGTTTCCAGAACTCCATCTGCTTTCACTGCTTAATTCGCCTTACCACTGACTTGACACAGGAGGAAAAACACCAGCAAGTGTTGATTTGTATGAAGTTCCTTCTTTCCGGTCTCCTAAATTCTTGTTCTTCAAACTACAGTCCACTGGGGCGCCTGGGTGACTCAGTTGGTTGAGCATCCCACTTTGGTTCAGGTCATGATCTCGCGGTTTATGAGTTCGAGCCTGACGTCAGGATCTGTGCTGACAGCTCAGAGCCTGGCGCGGCTTCGGATTCTGTGTCTCCCTCTCTCTCTGCCTCTCTCCCACTCACAGTCTGTGTGTCTCTCTCTCAAAAATAAATAAACATTAAAAAAAATTTAACAAAATACTGTCCATAGACCAGTAGTGTAAGCCTCACCCAGACGTACTAAATGAATCAGAATCTGCATTTTAACCATATCACTAGGTGATTCTAAGGCACATTTAAATTTGAGAAGTACTTTTCTAAATTAGCATTTGGATATTCAATCATGCAGAGATTCAAGTACTTATTTAACACACGCTGTATAAAGCAGGATGATAGCCATTGAGAAGGTGATAGCACCAAAAACAAACAAACAAACAAACAAAAACAACAAAACACCACAAATAGAATTTAATTATCTTAAAAATTTCAGAAATAATGACAAATTGAGGTATTTAGTTGGAAACCAATGATACAGGCAGATCTGATAGCCTGGTTTCTATATCAAATAATTCTGGACTTAAATATTGTAATAATTAAAAAAATAAAAATTTAAACACCCATCATCCTGGTATTAAGTGCATATGTCGAATTCCAATGCTCCCAAACCACTCTTCATTGCAATCCAAAGCCGTTGCTTGAATCAAAACCACATGATGTAGGACTGACTCTGTGTTCTGGTCAAGGACTAAGCACCAGTTCCATTCTGGCTATTGTAAAACTCCTGGCACAGAATAATTGCTGCACTATTTCCAATTTCCTTGATCTTCCTGTTGTCAAAAACTCATTTCTGGTATGGATTCAAGCAGGCCCAAGTCACACCTGATGTCTGCCAACTTTCCTTCCCTCTTTTCTTATTAACTGAGTTTTGCATCAAGAGTGTTGGCCTTTCCTCGTCTCTTGGCAACAGAGTTTCCAGAGGAAGTGCAAGAGCAAGGGCATACACAAAGACTGTAACCCAACAAAGGCAGAGAGGATAAAGGTATCCAGAGTGAAACACAAAACTTGTGAATGGGGCCCCTTTGGTAAAATGAGAGTATTTATCAAATCCCAGGCATTACAGCTCCTGTGCTCTCTACTCTAGCACTATTTTTGTGTGCTCAAATAATGGCACTTGTAACAATCTAGGTGACTCTAATTGACTGCTGATTATAAATAAGACCAAGGGCTAACTCATGGAAACAAAAGACCTTGTAATAAATATACTAAGATCAAGGGCTAACTCATGGAAACAAAAGTCCTTAGAATAAATATACTTGGAAGGAAGAACAACACGTGTACAAAACAGTAATGTCAATTCAAGCCAGGATGTGACAGTAACCAAGTGAGGGACGAAGATGAAATGTGTGACAGATGCTGAAGGGAAAGGCCCAGACTCAAGCAAGGAGAGGATTGTATTTTTCTCTCTGCAGACTGGCCTCTTTTTTTGCTTATCTATAGTTATGGTGGGCAGAAGATGGGCACCCCACAGCTTCCCAGTTTACACATTATCTGTGGAACTATAGAGAATGCCCGTGTCTCATGGTCATGACCACAAATACCCAACAGAGGAAATGACTGGTCTGATTTGTATCAAGGGCCCACCCCTGTGCCAATCAATCAGCCGAGGCCAGGATCTGTCGTCAGCAATCCCTGACTGTCTGGGGACCATATGAGGAAAAAGGATCAATTCCTAGAACAGGGCATTTACCATATTGGCTTATGAGCTGAAAAGATACCCCAGAAGGTATGCATCTGTTAGACAGAGATATATAGTGACAAATCCAAGTGTCAGTACCAAGGCCAGGAGTGGCTGCCTGAGCTGGATGGAACCTCACTGTCAGAATTGCCTACCAGCAAAGTGGCAACATTTAATAGATACTCAGGGGGAACAGTCACCGGAGGTTAAAATGCTGGAGTTCTCTCAAACCCTTCCCTTTATCTCTCAAGTCTGCTTACTAATCTGTATCTGGACATTTCCTGTCACTTCAGTGTCTTCTGAAACTTACTGTGTCCCACAGTCCCTACTCATAGAACAGGCACCTGTCTTCTGGTGCAAGTACATCTAGACCAGTGTCAGGAAAAGAAGCTGTCTAGCCCCTGGTCAGCCTTCTGTTTCCTCATTCCAGTCCCTTTCTGGGGTTTATTCTCTAAAGGATGAGAACAAATGGGATTATTCGAAGACTGAATGTAAAAATGCAAGTTTCCCTGTGGTTCCAAGCAGGTAAGGCCTGCAGTGAATCTGGGTCATGTTCTGAATCAGTTTTGATATTTTGATAAAGACACTATCCAATAAACCTGCTAACTAATGTCAATTATGTGCTGATTATAGGTAATAAATTAATCCATGAGCTCAGGGATTTGAATTCCCAGCCCAAGCATCAAAAAATGACCTAGAAGCTTGTATGTGTGCCATGAAGGAAACTCTATTTTCTGTAGTTGCAGGGCTGATACTGTTTAAAATCAAATGTAGAACTTCCTCCTGTGATGGGTTGAATTATAACACAATTTTAACCCTCAGACTCTCAGGTAGTCTACTATTAAAGTGAGGGCATTGACTGGGGAAGAATGGGATCCTGTAAATTGGGATGGGGACAAGTAGGAAGACTCTGATGAAGTGAGGGACATTAGGTTCCTAAATTCTGACAAGTCTTCTTTGCCAGTGGAATAGGCCTCCCTACCCTCAGTGAAATTGGCCTCTCCACCCTTAGTGGGATAGGCTTTTCCACTTCTGAGGGGATTAACTCTGCACTGTCCCCACTTCTGAGGGGATTAACTCTGCATTGCCCAGGGAAACTGTAATGCCCCCTCCCTTGAGGCAGCTGCCATGCAAGGCAATGCTAATTCTCCTCAGTACCCACCTCCACCACTCTTCTTTCCTTCTTCATGGGGATGTGCAGAAGCGCACTATATTACAGAAGAGCAGAGTTTTCTAATTTATACAGATAGAAATGAGGGGGACATTGAGTAGGAATGGATGCTAAGGATATGGAATAATGGTGGAAGGAGCATAAATTTATGGATATGGGCTCATTAGGCCAAGATTCTACATTTAATGTTGCAGCTTGGGGAAAGAGAAAGGGCTCTAAAAGTTTGTTTGGTTGGTTGGTTGGCTGAAACATGGATTAAAAGGTGGCCCATGGTGAGTGAATTAGAAATGCCTGATCTAGGAGCACCTGGGTGGCTCAGTCGGTTAAGCCTCTTGATTTCAGCTCAGGTCATGATCTGACAGTTGATGAGTTTGAACCCCACATTGGACTCTGCATTGACAACACAGAGTCTGCTTAGGATTCTTTCTCTGCCTCTCTTTCTGCCCCTCCCCTGCTTATGCTCTCTCAAAATAAATCCTCAAAATAAATAAGTAAACATTAAAATAAATAAGTAAACATTTAAAAAGTTTTTTTAAAAGAAAGAAATGCCTGACCTACTTAATTTAATGTAGAAGAAGAGATTTAAAGGCAGAAAGATTGCAACATTATAGTGGATTTGTAATTTAGGACCTACTCACGCACTGGGAGGGTCCAGAAGACATACATTTCACCGTGACTGTGAGAAATAAGTTTGTGAGGGGAGCCCTCTTCTCTGTAGGCCAGACTTTACAGTGGAAACTATCGTGCTCGCTTCGGCAGCACATATACAGTGGAAACTATAGCCACTCAAAGGGGAAACCTAAATTCAATGGGAGTAATTGGACCCTGAAGTGTCAGGATTTAAGTGACAGCACTCAACAGTCAAAGGCAAAGGGGGCATGATTACCATAATGGACAGCAGAATCAAAGCAGAAATCAGAATTGTCTGACTCATGAAGATCTCATGGCATTGGCTACCTGATCTTAGTGTTTCTAGAAGTGAAATAGACAGGAAGCTTACTAAATTCTTACTTGATCTGCACACACAGAAAATTTCTAAGTCAAGTGAATAAAAGTCTAACCTGAATCATAAAAACAGAGGGTCATGGTCTCTCAGTTAATCCCAGATTTGTTTATAGACCTAGAACCCCTTGAACGAAGGAAAGGCTTCATTCCCCTTAAGGAAAGACCATGGTATACTAACAAAAATTTATACTGCTGGGGCACTGGGTAGCGCAGTCAGTTAAACATCGGCCTCTTGATCTCAGCTCAGGTCATGATCTCACAGTTTGTGAGTTCGAGCCCACATGGGACTATGCGCAGATGGTGTGGAGCCTGCTTGGGATTCTGTTTCTCCTTCTCTCTGCCCTTCCCCAACTTGTGCTTGCGTGCTCTCTTTCTCTCTCTCTCTCAAAATAAATAAATAAATAAAATTAAAAAAAATTATAGTTTTAATCTTTCTCCCAGCTTTCCCCAGAGGGACCTACAATCTTTTTTCAGGGTATACTTGCATTAGAGAAAAGAAAATCATCAGACCTTTCAGGAACACTCTCCAAATAGACACTAATCCAAGAGACTCAAACAAACATCAGTGTGGCCCACCAGTCAGAGTGGGGGCTTATAAAGGCCAGGTGATCAGTGGAGTTTTAGCACAGGTCCCTCTCACAGTGGGTCCCTGAACCAATCCTGTGATTATTTCTCCCGTTCCAAAATCCATAATTGGATATGGCAGAATCCCCACATTGGTTCCCTGACCTGTGGAGTGAGGGCCACTATGGTGGGAAAAGCCATGTGGAAGCCACTAGAACTGACTCTACCTAAGAAAAATAGAAAAATAGTAAATCAAAAGCAATACTGCATTCCTAAAGGGATTGTAAAAACTAGTGCCACCATCAAGGACTCAAAGGATGCAGGGGTGGTGATTTCCACCACATCCCCATTCAGATGGATCCTGGAGAATGACAGTGGATTAATGTGAGCTTAACCAGGTGGTGACTCAAATTTCAGTTGTTGTACCAGATGTGGTTTCATTGCTTGAGCAAATTTAACAAATCCCCTGGTACTTGGCATATAGCTATTGATCTGGCAAATGCCTTTTTTCTCTATCCCTGTCCATTATGCCCATGAGGAGCAGATTGATTTCAGCTGGAAAGGCCAGAATTATACCTTCAATGTCCTACCTCAGAGGTATATCCAGCCCTATGTCATAATTTAGTTCACAGGAATCCTGATCACCTTTCCCTTCTGCAAGATATCACACTGTTTTATTATATTGATGACATTGTGCTGATTGGACCTAGTGAGCAAGAAGTAGCAACTACTCTAAACCTACTGGTAAGATATTTGCATACCAGAGGTGGGAAATAAATCTAATATTCAGGGGCCTTCTACCTCAGTGAAATGTGTAAGGGTCCAATGGTATGGGACATGTTGAAATATTCCTTCTAATGTGAAGGGTAAGTTGTTACACCCGGCCCTTCCTACAGTGAAGAAAGAGACAATGTTTTGTGGGTTTCTTTGGGTTTTGGAGGCAACACATTCCTCATGTAGGCGTGTCACCCTGACCTACTTACTGAGTGACCTTAAAAGCTTCCAGTTTTGAGAGGGCCCCAGAACAAGAGATGGCTCTGCAGCAGGTCCAGGCTGCTGTGCAGGCTGCTCTACCACTTGGGCCATATGACCCAGCAGCTCCCATGGTGCTTGAAGAGTGCTTAGCAGGTCGAGATGCTGTTTTGAGCTGTTGGCAGGCCTCTATACATGAATTGCACCATAGACTCTTAGGACTTTGGAGCAAATTTCTACCACCCTCCACAGATAAACACTCTTCTTTTTAGAAATGGCTCTTGGCTAGGCTACCGAGCCTTAGTAGAAACAGAATGCTTAACCATGGACCACCAAGTTACCATGCAATCTGAGCTGCCTTCATGAACCAGGTGTTGTGGGTGTTATCTGACTGAGCAAGTCATGAAGTTTGGTGTGCCCAGCAGCGCTCCATTATCAAGTAGAAGTAGTGTATATGCAGTCGGGCCCAAGCAGGCCCTGAAGGCACAAGTAATTTACATGAAGAAGTGGCCCAAATGTCCAGCATCCCCATTCATGCCATATTACCTTCTCTCTCCCAACCTGCATGGCCTCATGGGGAGTTCGCTATGACCAGTTGACAGAAGACGTAAAATTCAGGCCTGGTTTATACAGATGCTTCTACATGGTATGTTGGCACCACTTGAAAGTGGACAATTGCAGCACTACAACCTTTTTCTGGGACATCCCTAAAGGACAGTGGTGAAGGGCAATCCTCCAAGGGGCAAATCTCTGGGCAGTGCACCTGGTTCACTTTGCTTGAAAAGAGAAATGACCAGATATGTGACTATATATTGATTCATGGGTCGTGGTCAATGTTTGGTTGGGTGGTCAGGGACTTGGAACATGATTACATAATTGGTGACAAAGAAATTTGGGGAAGAAGTACATGGGTAGACCTCTCTGAATAGGCAAAACAAAGGAAGATATTTGTTCCCCATGTAAATACTCACCAAAGGTTTACCTCAGCAGAGGAAGATTTTAATAACTGAATGGACAGAATTAACCACACTGTGAATACCATAAGTCTCTGTCCCCAGTCATCACTGTCATTGCCCAATGGGTTCATGAACAAAGTGGCCATAGTGGCAGGGATAGACGTTCTGCATGGGCTCAACAACGCGGGGTTCCACTCACCACAGCCGACTTGGCTAAGTCCACCACTAAGTGCTCAATCTGTTAGCAGCAGACACCAACACTGAGTCCCCTATATAGCACCATTCCCTGAGGCGATCAGCCAGCTACCCTGTGGCAGGTTGATTATATCATGGAAGGGACAGTGTTACTGGAATAGACACTCTGGATAGAGATTTGCCTTCCCTGCATACAATGCTTCTCCCCCAAGCAACCATCCATGGACTTTCAGAATGCTTTATCAATCATCATGGTATTCTACATAGCATGGCTTCTGATCAAGAAAATCATTTCACAACAAAAGGAATATGGCAATGGGTCCATGCTCATGGAATTCACTGATCCTACCATGTTCCTCACCCCCTAAAGCAGCTGGCTTAATAGAATGTTAGAATTGCCTTTTGAAGACTCAGTTACAGTGCCAGCTTGGTGGCAATACCTTGCAGAGCTGAGGCAAAGTTCCCCAGAAGGCTAATATATGGTGCTGTTTCTCATATAACCAGGATTCATGGGTCCAGAATCAAGGTGTGGAAATGAGAGTAGCACTGTTTTCTATTACCCCTAGGAACCCACCAGCAAAATGTTTGCTTTCTGTTCCCACAACTTTATTCCCTACCAGCCTAGAGATCTTAGTTCCAAAGAGAGGGACACTACCAGCAAGAAACACAGCAATGATTTCATTGAACTAGAAATGCCATCTGGCCAATTTGGACTCCCCATGCCTTGAAATCAACAGGAAAATAAGGGAATTACTATATTGGCTGGGGAAACTGGACTGCTATTCCACCATAGAAATAAGGAAGGGTATATCTGGAATACAAGAGATTCCTTAGGGCATTTCTTAGTATTACCTTGTCCTATGATTAAGGTCAATGAAAAACTACAAGGACTCTAATTATCACGAGTATTTCCTCCATTATGTCATGAATACATTTGAGTGTGTGTGTACCTTTGTTTTCTTTCTTCTCATGTTCTCTTATGTAAAATAAGATATACTGACTTTACAACAGTATTTAAGTATTGCTAACTTTACATCATAGTAGTTAAGTTGTAGGATATCACAAAGAGTAAACACTGTTCAATGAGTTTACCTCCTCTTCTGGGGAAGAGGTTAGTGCATTTTCAGTTATATGCAGGATAGTTATATCATGTTGGGTAGAATTATGACCTGGTTATTGTCTTTATTTGCATATTAAGTATAGTTTAAGGAGATGCTTGTGGGTGCCAACTTGATAAAGTGGGGGGACTTGAGATGATTTATTTTTTTGTGCCAACTTGACTGGATTATAGAGTGCCCAGATATTTGGCTAAACATCATTTCTGAGTATGTCTGTAAAGATATTTCTGGGTGAAATTAGTATTTTAATCAGTGGACTTGGGAAAGCAGCATGCCCTCCCCAATGTGGGTGGGTATCAACCAATCCATTGAGGGCCTGAATAAAACAGAACAGTAGAGGAAGAATTTGACCATTTCTTTCTGATTGCTTGACTGGGACATTGATGTTTTCCTGCCTTAAGCATTCCTCATTTTCAGACATTGAAACTTGGACTGGAATCTATATCATTGGTTCCCCTGGTTCTGAGTCTTTGGATTTACACTAAATTATACCACGGGTTTCCCTCGGTTTCCAGCTTATGGATGGCAGCCTATGGGACTTCTCAGCCTCCATAATTGCATGGGCCAATTCCTTATAATAAATCTCTTCTTATATGTATATCTTATTGATCTGTTTCTCTAGCAAATGCTGACTAATACAACCTGTTAGCTGGCTCCCCTCATGATCCCAAGATGGCTGCCTCCCTCATGAGCCTAAGATAGCTACCACAGTCCTAGGAGTCAAGTATTGGCTACATCCCCAGGATATTTCTTCAGGAGAGTTTCTTTTTATCAAGGAAGAAAATATTTCCCAGAAGCCTCCAGCAGACTTCCCCTTATCTCATTAGCCAGAATCATACCATGCACCCATGCTTAAGTCAATCACAGCCAAGAGGAATAGGACTACCATGATTGCCATAGGCCAAATAGAATTCATTCCCAGAACTGAGAAGGGGCCAGTTTCCCCTGAAGTATCTGACTATCTGATACCCAAAACTTTGGAGTTCTATTAGCAAGAGCTAGAGGTACACAATTAATGGTGTCCACCACAGCTCCAACTGTAGAAAGGTGTTTCCAGTCTAAAGAAGATGCCTGTCGTATCAAACAAAAGGAGAGCCAGGATTAGGAAGTTGCTTTCAGTCAGCCACCTGTCCTGTCCAAGCTATGTGAACAGCCCAGTTGTGCTGAACTGTGAGATGATAATAAGAGTAATAATGACAACTTAATAACAATTTCTGAGCACTCTCCATATACCACGCTCTGGACTAAGTGCATTACACACAATTGGGAATGCTGTGCGGGGGG
Organism: Panthera tigris; assembly: GCF_018350195.1. Lineage (NCBI taxonomy): Eukaryota > Metazoa > Chordata > Mammalia > Carnivora > Felidae > Panthera > Panthera tigris. The sequence goes on from NC_056661.1 coordinate 113,819,361, forward strand.
ACAGGACACGGGCAAAGCAAGCAAGGCACTGAATTTAAGGAGACACACTCTCAGGGTGGTGCACATGTGAGTTGGCACTTGAGAGTGAGTGCCTCCTTAACTTTTGTGCTCTAGGGTCCTTATATGTCTCACCCTAGTTTCAGGCCTGATACTATGTTGTGCCACCCAGGCCCAACACTCCATTTAGAATTAAGGCACCCATTCCCCCAGCTGCTGGGACTACAGGTGGCTGAGAGTTCTAAGCCGACATCTCGGTGAGGGAATTGCCCTCAGCTGAAGACAGCTGCCTTGTCCAAATTCTCATCCCTTCCTGGGGGCAGTGCCTACCCAATGACTGTTAAATGCAGAGGTAGGAAGGCCCAGTACTTTTGCATCAAGTCGGGTAAACTCTGCAGGGTCATTCCATATCCAGAGCAGCCCACAGGATCCACTAAGGCCTTTTTTGTAACTGCATTGCAGTTCAGCTTCTCCTTCTGTCCCATCTCATTCCCTTCACTCACAAAAGCACTTCCTAATTACCTTTTAGCATACAAATCTTTATCTCAGAGCCTGTTTCTTAGTGAACTTGTATGGCAACAGTTGGGGTGGAGCAGGAGAGGTCTGGAAAAGCAGACATTAGAATATGCTACTACAAGGACCTCATCCACAGTGGTAAGATGAAGCACTGATAGACCCTGAGATGCATTGATAGGACTTTTAAAACTTTCTCTAGGGTGAAGTAGGGTGGGAAACAGTGGAAGGGTATGTGTTGGCAGGTGTAAGGTGTCAAGCATTTGAGATGTGGGGTAGATAATAATTCAAGGACTATGGAATCGGATGGCTATTGCTGGGAAAAGAGATGCATAGGAGAAAAACCATAAAAGACTAAGTATGATTAATTACTAATTAAAGCTAAATGTTAATACCAGAAGTCTTCTTTGGAAGCATATAAAGAAATTCTCATATCTTGCAGCCGGAGGACAGAGAAATCTGAGTGTCAGATTCAGGACTCAATTATAAGAATAGCAGAGCCCCAGAGGATATTGAATTCTCAACCCAGAACGTATTCCACATAGAATTTGGTCTCTGATTAGGAAGGGGTGAGCCACTGACACTTGGGATGGAAACACCTCCACTGATGCACTAAAAAATCTGAAATCCCCAGATTTCCCTAAACATTTTGGGTCTGCAGAATTGGTTCACCCCTTCTGCCAAAGGCTAGCACTCAACACTTGCCTGAAGACAATGCAAGGGATCTACTTGCATAACAACACATGCTGCTCTCTGGAAGACAGCCCCAAAGATAGCCCCAGTGGTCCCAGTTTCCTGATACAGCCACTCTTCTCTAGCCTCCTTTTGCTCTGAATGGAACTGACTTTTTTAACCAAAAAGTTAGTTTTAACCAAAAAAATTTTTTTTCTTTTTTCTTTTTTTTTTTTTTGGGGGGGGGGGGGTCAGGGGGTCGTCACCCACTCTGGGGAAAGCCAGCTGCTATGCTGTAAGGATACTCAAACAGCATTAAGGATGGGGCACTTCGGTGGCTCAGTCAGTTAAGCATCCAACTATGGCTCAGGTCATGATCTCACAGGTCATGATCTCACGATTCATAGGTTCGAGCCCCATCGTGTCGGGCTTTGTGCTGATAGCTCAGAGCCTGGAGCCTGCTTCGGATTGTGTGTCTTCCTCTCTCTCTGCCCCTTCCCCACTCCCACTCTGTTTCTCTCTCTCTCTCAAAAATAAATAAACATTAAAAAATTTTAATCAACACAAAAAGCATTATGGCAAGATCCACAAGGCAAGGAACTGCAATAAATAGCCAGCAAGCAACTAAGACCTCCTGCCAACAGCCATGTTATGAGCCTTCCTGGAAGCCTTCAAATGAATACAGCTCCAGGCAACATCTTGACTGCAATTCATGAAAGACCCTGAGCCAGAAACACAGAGCTAACCCACACCCAAATTCTTGATCCACAAAAACTGTGAGATAATAAATTTTGTTGTTTTAAGATGCTAGATTTTGAGGTAATTTGTTACACAACAATAAATAACTAATATAGGCTCTCAGGATCTATTCCCACCTCCCATCTAGGTCATCAGATCAATAACTGGGGTTAAATCACAACATAACCTAATTGGTAAGTTCTGAGTCTTTTAAGAAACACACACACACACACACACACACACACACACACACACACACACACACCCTTCCCAAATAAACTATAGGATCTAGCTAGCACATGCCAGCAGAAACTATGATACTATGTTTGTGACAGAGGATTTAATATCTCAGGAGACAATGCTAAAACATATCAAGGATGGATTTTGGGTATTTGGCAAAAGCAGTGAAGTGGAAATGCCAGAACCACCATGGCAAACAGTGGAAAAAGAGATCAAAGGGCTCAGAGAAGTAGGCATGCTGAAGTGGATACACTAAATAAGACGAGAAAATGCATCAGAAAACTTTGTTCCATGGGATCCCCAAGAAGACACTCTGTTTACCAAAGTGACAAGAAATGTCCTAGTAGAGGGGCACCAACATCCCTGAGAAGTTTCAATGGTGGACATCTTCTGTAGGCCAGACTGATGCTGGTGGATGTTACTATAGAATCGGACTCATTGATTATAATGGGAATAGCAGCATCCTGAAAAGAGGCCAGGTAGCCACCCTTAACCACCAGAAGCAAGAAGTCACAAATGCTATAATTCATGGAGATGGTTAATAGAATACAGAATTTCTAGGGCAAGCCAAAAGGGTAATATTCAATCTATACAAACAAAAGAAATCAAGGACGGGTGATCAAGAGACTAGGGACAATATAATGAAAAGTCATGATCTCTAGTCCAATTTCTGGATCTGAGCCAGTGTTTAACATGGAACATACTGACTGAGAGAAAAGTCCCCCAAGGAAGGAGAACCCTATAACATCATGGTAAGTATATATAGTAATGATCACTTGAATCCCTCCCTAAAGGGATCAGTGGTCATTTATTCAGAAAGTTGTAAACTTGGAAAAGGGGAAATTGTAAACAATTTGAGGACTGTTGGACAAAGGACACAGGTTGACATTGAAAATCTGGGCTCAGATTTATCACCCCCTTCAGGGCTTAGCATTCAGTGCCTTCACCTGCTGGAGTGTTGGCAGCTAACAGCTATCAGCTAATCCCTCTTGAGGCATTGCTGTCTGCTGAAGAGTTTCTTTGTCCAAGATCACACTCCCTTCCTGGGGACAGCTTACATCCAGAGACTGGACAATGTGGGAATGTAAGACCGACCCCCTTTGTCTCAGTTTAGGATAACGCTGAAGGGCCATTGTGGCTGCACAGCCACTCATGGGATTAGTGAAGCTTTGCATACAATTGCATCACAGTTCACCTTCTCCCTCTCCCTGGTAATGCCATCTTCACTTCCCCAAAGTACTGATCCCTAGAGGACACCCCAATCCCTGATCTGCATGCAAATCCCCATCTTACACTCTGTGGAACAAGGAGCCCCAATTGCAGCACATGCATTATCTCATTTGCTTCTCACTACAGTTTTACTATTATCTTTCTCTTAAAAAGGAAACTCAAGTCCTAAGATCTTCAGTGTGAACTTGTATGCTCCCCAGTTCTAGAGCCTACACTCTTCATCAAAGTGGATAAGCAAACTCTAATCCCTGTGCTCTAATTAGGCAGATACCCTCCTGGAAGAGACTCTGGGTACAGCCAGTCAGGCACTGACTCCCAAGAGTTTGTAATTCTCTCTTGTGCTTGTGATGCTGTTTTCCTGACCTGACCAACTGACAACCCAGCCCTGTAGATCCCAGATCTCAAAACCTGAATGCACACAGCCTTTGTCCTATGTATTCAGCGGTTTAATAAGTGATTTGTGGCTAGAAAGTTACATAACTATAGAGATCATTCAGGTCTGCATCATGTCTTTCTTCCTCCCCACCCCCAAGTTGTCAGTTCCTCCTTTGAGTAAGGCTCTGTCTCCCAGTCTCCCCCAAGTTCTAAGGTGTCAGATATAGGAAATGCTTGCTGGGAATGTGGCTAAAACTGCATCCACTTGGCAGAGAAACAGACTGTCATCAACAGCTGCAAGGAACCTAGAGGCCCTTTGTGTTTTAGAACAACTTTATTCTCATTTTACTCTGAGAAATCTCTTAGACAATGTCTGGACTCCCATCAACTTCTACACATACACAACGTTTATAAGTAACCAGGCAGGGCAATGAAGCATGTTTAGTCATTTTGCATAAGAACTTCCCTTGCACAACTTCTATATATAACTCACTTGGCAACCCCCTTTTCTACCCATTGAGGCACCAGTGCAGAACATGTTCTTAGGAGTGCTCATGGCAATTTCTGTTGTGAACCAGGAGTGCCAGGCTCCTTGAGGCAATGGAAAGAAAATTCCAGGTGTTATGTTTCCCTTACCCCTTATATTCACATCACCAATATCTCCTAGACTTGCCTCGTTATTCTCAGTCATGGTTCTTCTGCCTGGGAAGATCTGTCTCCTTCCCCTGATCCACATGTTCAGCTCATTCCTGCCCTTGTTCTCCTTTCATGTAATTTTCCACCTTTCTCCCCACAGCAGGAGATCCTTTGATTCCTTCAGTCATCCATGTGCACTGCACCCTCTCCCAAGAAAGCATCCCTGAGGAACCCCATTCCACCATGATCATTCATGAAGTCTTATCAGCACGTACTTATACAGATATTGGAGTATAATTGCCAATTTTCAATGAAATATGATAGAGTTTTAGAGTCAGAATATGATTTGTAAGATCACACTCTGTCTTTTACTGGAATGTGATCCTGGGGAAGTCCCTCCTACTTCAAGCTTCACTGTCCTCATTTGTAAAATGGAGATAGTAAAGCCTACACAATGTATTTGTGGAGAAAACTAATGAGGTAAAGTAATGGGAAGTGACTTTTACATTTTCAAGTGTTATAAAAATGTTAATTATCATTATTGTGTTGTTTCTCCCCCATGGGCCCTCTGAGACCACATCTTCTACTTCCTTTCTAACTCTCCCCTGGGTCACATACAGTGCCAGTAACACTGTAAGCTAATATTAGATGCAGTGTTAAGAATAAAAGGAAACCACTTACCTAATAGAAATAAGGCAAAATCGTAACCATATTGAACACATTATAGACATTTTTCCACAGAGTGAATCTAGGATGTTCTTCACAGGGAAACATCCTGAAAAGGGATGAAATTTATTTGCAGCCCACTCTTGCTGATCTATACTGAATGGAAGAGGGATAGCGTTGAGACACATCCATTCCTCATTCTAACATGAGGCCAACGTTGCTAACAAGGGATAATTGGCCTCTGGAACCCTTGTTAGTTTTCCCCCCAAAAGGCTGCTACCTTGAAATAACCAGATTTTTGAAATACTCCTTAAAGAGATCATTTTTATCTCCACGGTATGATCAGTTCCTCTTCAACATCTGATGCAACGCTTAGTGTTTTCCATTGCTTTCTAGCTGTGTCAGATTTCCCTAGAAGACAGAAATGAAAGTGATGACTAAGAAGATTGCACTTAAAATTCAAATTTCTGACCTACACACTGATTCCCCCACCCACCCCTCCCATTCCTGTCTCCTAGACTTCCAAAGGGGGAAATCACCATTTTTACACAGTGTAAAGCCTTCAGCTTACACCATTCCATGTAGACTTGCAATCTCTAAGCACGAATTTAGTTCATCTGGTTGAAACTACATAAAGCAGAACCAATTCAGAGAGTTCAGACTTTTTTTTCTATTTTCCTGACAATCTTCTGAATAGACAGAAAGGGTTACAAGCCAAAAGTGTAACAGTTAGGTCTATTTCCCCTCTGCCACAATTAGGTATTTACTTATCTCTGCCACCCCCAACATTGGTTCATATTCTATATTCTAGTCTTGCCCCCAAGTCCAATTATTTAAAGCACCATGTCTGTAATGGAGAAAGACATTGGAGGCAAAAGAAAAAGAGAGTGAGTGGGGGGAAACATAACAATAATATGGAGACTTCAGACTACCTCAACATGCTGTCATAAAACATTTCCCTCACAGAAACAGAATGAAATTTCTCAATTGTTTTTACTTTTCTTTAATGACCCAGACTTGAGTAATACAGCCAGTACTTTGATGGCTATCTAAGATAATTAAATGATTATGCTGACGTGTTAATGGAGCTCATTTTCCAGTGCAGTCTGTTCTAGATATGCTCACTGAAATCAAAATCATCTAGAATTTAGCGGCATTTTAGCCCTGCTCTCTACCAAAAGGCAGATTTCCTAGTCTGCCAAGCTATCAAAAAGTAGATGATTAGATGGCACAAACTTTATTAAGGGATCTTTTGCAAGGAGGGCTGGTACCTCAGGTGTAGTACCGAACACCCTGCAGGAACTCTACACTTCCTCTATATATTTATAGAAAGCCATGCACTGGAACTACAACACTGATCAGAACTACTCCTGAACAGAAGTTCCTGGTTGGTCTTAGATTGACCCATTAGCAGATAATTGTAACACAAGTCAGGTGATAGCAAATATACAGGGCCAGGGACTGGGGGCAATGTAGGGGTATAGAGGAGGAGTTGCCGGATCATGTCTTAAAGGAGCAGCAGGAACTGGGCAGGAAAAGAGAAGAAAAAAGGCCAACCCAGGCAAAGGGAGCAGCCAGAACAAAGAATCAAGACAATAAGAGAATGTCCTGTGCAGAGAATCAGCAAACATTTTTATCCCATGTGTTTTTTATATGGTGTTTTTTACAGCTACCATTTTGTAAGTCAAGCCTGCCATTTTGTTTCTCTCTTGTTTTGGAGCCCCCTGGAGATGTTGGTCTGTGAAGCACTATCTCTAACTCTCACTGTGAGGTCACCTCCCTCAAGGTTCTACTGCTTTAATGACCCTACATCACCACTCCTAGGAAACTCAGAGGTCCAGTAACCTGGGTGAACTGAGCAAGGAGGTTCTCCCCTTATCGTGGCCTGCTGTGATGGAGGGGTCCTCAAGTAGTGCTCATGTCTTCCATAACATTAAAAGAGAGAGCCTTTGCAGGCTTTACCTCAGCCCACTGGGTTCTCTCCAAAACCAAAGGACTCAGAAATGACTCCATGGGGGTCTGCCATGGGAGTTGAGGAAATTACCAATTCTTCTTCAGAATCTCCCTTTCCCCCCACAAAGCCTAGAAGCTTTGATGTGGGGCCAAGCTCCTTTTCCCTTAGGCACTCATCTCTCCCAGATAGTTCCTCACTCCACCCGCCCTCTGACTTTTGGCTGGCTGCCCAAGCAGTTTACCAGACAGCCCAGATGTGCCTCAATCCTGATAAAGTATACTTCCGAGGCCAGAGCTGGGGTCCCTTCTACCGCATTTCTTTCTACTTTAAGCACAAATGAGAAAGTAAATCTCCAAACATCATTTTTAATATTAGAAACTGTTAACAGCAGATGCCTCTGGAGACGGAATCATCAGCTGGGGAGCAGGGTGGAGGGAGACTGACTTTTTTACACACTTTTTAGTCGTTATATTGTGCTGTGCGTGTGGATTGCCTATTCAAGAACTGTAATTTTTTGTAAAATTACTGTAGAAAGAAAAGTAATTTTTTTGAAACCCACAGTTTTAAGAATATTTTTGAGAATGCAATACTAAGGCCTTTCCTATGTTCTAAGATGGCTCAATAATATTATAGGTAAAAAGTCAGTAGGTTAAAAAAATGTGATTAAGAAGACAGACCTCAGACAATAAACTCACCTTGAGGCTTTAATAATTAAATTTAATCTCTCTGTGCCTTAATTTTGACGCCTGTAAAATGGGGATAATTGTGAGACTTATTGTGAGATTAAATGAACTAATATATATGAAGCATTTAGTGTTTGCCCCATAGTGAATGCTGTATAATTGGTTGCTAACAATCACCCTTAAAAGTTGCTGTTCACCTCTGTCACCTTCTGCTATAGCATGTGGTAAGAAAAGGTCCAGGTGAGTAAAGCACACCTCTGAGAAGTATTAAAAATGAAATCTGAGTGCTTTCAAAGCCCTTGTCACATTTCGCTGTCTCCAGCCTGCGGGAAAAGCACTTTCTTTCACATGAGTCACTTCTACTTCCTCGGCCTCCAATAGCCTCCCATACACAGTATAAGACCTGAGTCAGGGACCCGAGTTCAAGCTCTTGTTCCTCCACTAACCCGACACGTGTCTTGGACAAACCACAAGGCCTCTAGTCTTAATTTCTTCACAGGAGTGTCACAGGGCCAAGCAAGCTACTGCATGTCATAGGGCCAAGCAAGCTACTGCATGTGAAAGGGCTTTGTACTGCCCAAACTCTGCACACAAGATGTAGTTATTTCGAAAATACCCAACTGATGACCTATTAAATGGAATAGTCAAGTTCGATAGAACAAGTGTGCATCTGGGAAGTGGAAGCACCCAGAAACTTCCACACTACCATGAGAAAAGTTTACTTTTTGGTAAAAACTCTGCAATTATTGAATCAGCCACTGAAGGAATAGCCCCCTCCCAGAATGTTCTGGGGGTGGGGTTGCTGGTACCCCCTCTGCCACCACCACCTCAAGGTAGAAGAGTTCTGAAACTCTCAACGGTTCCTTTTCTCTTCCAGACGTTTCTTCTGGGATCCACACTCTGGGTCCTGTCACTTCTCTGGAATAAACTGTCTCCTTTCACATCCAAGACACCAAAACATACTGCAGATTCCTATAGTTCAATCCACAGTGACTTGTAATCAGTTCAAAAAATCTCGGAGAACCAAGTTTACCAGTTCTGTGACTTCAAAGTAAGTCAATTTATCTCTCTAGGCCACAGTTTCCTTGTTAGGAAAATGATATTTCAGATTCTGAGTCAACATGAGGTTGACACAAGTGTAAACTTAGTTTCCACTGTTTCCTATCTCTCCATCCCTTCTGGTTGATTCCATAAACCTCCACCCCCTGGCCCAAGCTGAAATCCATCTAACAGCTCTCTCTGGTTTTGAAGAAGGTGGGTCCTGACATGTTTTTGTTCTCAGGGGTGAAAGGTTGCTCTCCTCCCATCCTGGCCCACCTGGCCAGGGTCCTCACATAGCTGTTGCTTAGTAAATTCTTGCTTAGTGAAGAGACAAAGAAAAGAATGCACGGATAAATGGATTAACTTGTTCATTCCTTCAACAAATGTTTACTGAGTGTCTATTATATACCAGAGAGTGTAGTTCTGTAAGAACGTGATCCACCTATTGGGTGGAAGTGGAGGTGAGGGGGCACCGGAGGCTTCCCCTAAGTAAAATCTGGCTGAGACCTGAACGAAGAGCAGGAGGTAAGGCTATCAGGAGCATTCATGGGACCAGAGGCCCTGGAACTGGAAAGAAGAAAGAAATGAGTGGATGAAAGAATGAACAAGTGAATGAATGAATGAACTAACAGACCAGTGAGTGAATGGGTGGCCTGCCTTACCCTCCATTACTGACATTCTACCTCTTTTTGAATTAGTGCCTCTTTGGTGCCTGACATATGTGGTTATATTTCATCAGTGTGTAAAGCAGGTGTGAGTCCTGGACACCTACTCCTGTGGTTAGAAAAGAATCTTGCAGTATCTGTATCAACACCTCCTCCTTGGCTCCTATTGTATGGAAAACAATCATTATCCAAATGGAGGGCTGAGGAATTTCAGACTTTCACTACTTCAGGGGGTTCACTTCTCTCCTCTCTTCACTAACTCACCCAAGTTTCTCCAAATGACAGCTTCCATTTCAACCCTTGTCCGTTATCAGTGTAACTGAAACACCTCCCCAGATTGGCTGTAGTAATTTAGATTTTTTTTTTAATTTCGCAATAAAATCCAGTAAATCCAGTATAGAATTTAACCGTGTCTTTTCTCTTAAGGTGAAATCCTCAAGGGAGATAAGTTTACCAAGCAGAAAGAAAAAAAAAAAAAAAACTTTTGTCATTCCTGAGAAGAGGGGAGGAAAGGGGGGGAAAAAAACCCTGTAAATGTCACTACTGACTAATCCCATCTATTTTTGGAAGGCCCTGGGGGGTTTTAGGGCTTTCCATGCGGTAAATTAAACAGCGACATTCCTCTGAAAAAGGAATGTGCAGCCTTTGCTCCCTGGCTCACCTGTGTCAGCCATAATCAGGAGCCTGAAGGGTGAGTGGGAATTCCGAGGGCAGAATTGGAAACTGCACCCACATGCCCTCGGGTACTGCAGATCACTGGCATTTTTAAAGCCTATGAATCAAGCGTGACCCTAATCTGATAGCTTTCCCAGGGCCACTATGGACCTGTGAGGGTGCTCTTTTAGCACTGGCGTCCCCTGCTGTGTCTACTACTGTTGACTCCATTTACACCTGACTTGGGACAATAGACGGCAAGGTCAGATGCCCAGATCTGTCTGTTCCCCTGAGCCTGCCCTGAGCTCTAGCAAATCCACGTGAGTCCTACAAACCATGTCTCTTGTTACAAGTTCAGAAAACGTTTCGTCGTTAAAAACGCACTGGTATGCCCTGGAGAAGAAGTAAAGCTGGGCACACAGGTAAATATGTTCTCGCCATGTTTTTAAGTTCTACCATACTTGTAAGTACTTCTCACATCCACCACTTCGAGTCTTTGTACATCAGGTTGATGGCGTTAGATGGAAAATAAATTTTTGCAATGATGGTTCATTACATGAATCTCTCTACTTTTGTGCATGTTTGAGATTTTCCATGTTAAGTGGAAAGAAAAATAAGTAACACTGCACTTCACATGCTGTAGGATTCTTGATGCTTTTACGTGCTCCTCTTCAGCCCAACCAAAGACATGGAAAGTGGGAAACCTCACACAGCAGAGCTCCCCGCTGCTGAGTCTGCCCCGAATCCCAGCTCATTTTGCTCAGTTGCGTAGAAATGGCACTCCATTTTTTATTGCATTTTACATCCCACCAATACTTGCATAAAGAAACTCTGTCTCACCACGATTAAAATTAAAGTTTCATTTCTCCTAAGAAGGGAATTACATATTAACAGGCATTCTGGTGTTATTCTTACCTTTTACTTAAAAGGTAAAGCTTTTAAGGACATTAATAATTGCAATACTATTATTGGAAGTAAATTTTATTCCTGTGTCTAGAAAACATATTAGCAAATGATGATGTCACAGTAGTTGAATTTTGCAATACAACAATTGAGGATTTTACAACTACCCTAAGTCTAGACCACAACACAGGTAAGTAAAACACAGAACATGAATTCTGTAATTGCCATCACCACAAAAAGAAAAATCCATTGCACATTTACAAAGTTAATAATAATGCATAGCGTGCTTGCAGATAATCACGGGGGTGAAAGTACACTGGTTCTTAGGAACTGTTATAAAAACTCCACAACCCACTTACACAACTTTGGGTCACAAGTATTCTACCCCCAGTTGAAAACCATTCCCTTAGCAGATGTTTTTAATACACCCAAAGCCAGGACAAATTGACATTCCCTTTCCTCCTGCCCTGCAGTTGGAGACTATTGGACACATGGAGGAGGGGCAGACAGCTGAGGACTGCATGCCAACTCTGAGTGGAGCGCTATTCCCGCCCCACCCCACAATACCCCAGCTTGGCCCTGACGTCAAACCAGCTTCCTGGGCTCTGGATGAGAACAGAAAACAAATTCCTTATGCTCCAGTAAAGCGTCCACTAGTTATTCGAAAGAAAGCCTTAGAATCTGCTTGATAATATGGATCATTTTGAACTAACAGGATGATGGCCAGTCTGAATTAGTGAAAAACCTCCTTTATGCTTTAATGTGATTTATAGGACCGTCCCAAATAGAGCTTGGTAACCATTGTTTTTTTTTTTTTAGCTTTTTGTTTGTCTGTTTTTAAGCCATATATATATATATATATATATATATATATATATATATATATATATATTTCTATTCCCATTCCAACATAATAGCAATGGCTTTTGCCTAGTTTAATTTGCTGTATCTACTATTTGTACACTCTATCTTAATTACATTATGACCTCTTCTTAGAATATCAGGTGCATGTAAGAAGGAAAAGCTGTACCACCAGGCTTTCTTAAGAATCCCCATTCCAGTGGCGCCTGGGTGGTGCTGTCTGTTAAGCGACCAACTCTTGGCTTTGGCTCAGAGCATGATCTAACAGTTCATGAGGTCGAGCCCCAATACAGGCTCTGCACTGACAGCATGGAGCCTTCTTGGGATTGTCTGTCTCCCTCTCTCTGCCCCTCCCCTGCTCACACTTTCTCTCTGTCTCTCTAAATAAATAAATAAACATTAAAAAGAAAAATCCCTGCTCCAGGACAAAGGGGCAACTAACAATCTGCAAGAGCAAATGCAGAGTGAAACATAAAGCAGAAGCATCAACACAGCCTCCCAGAGGTGCACAAGCAGTGCCAGGGCCCCATGCTGAAGATGAACATGAGCTGTGTGAGTTCAGTAAGCACATCGGTTCCAGCCCCACCACACCCATGGTGCCTGCACACATATAGTATGCATGCCTATTCCTTGCATCAGTCTCCTTTCTCTCACCCAGAGCTATCCTGTAGAAGTTGGTATATTGACCCCTATTCCAGAATCCTGAGGGAGTCTAGCCCCACAAATAAGTACTCTCACTCATATTAAAAGGCAGATTCAGCATCCCAATATGCTCTTCCAGATTAAACAAGGCTCAGCAGAGTAAGGTTCCATGTAAACAACAGTACAAGTTCAGGGAGAAGATATGACTTGGCCAGAGGAGGTAAGAATAAATATACAGGCAGAACTTCTAGTTACACTTAAAGAATTAAAGATTTGTATTTATTCACCCCAAACCCATAAAAATGGCATTACAAAAAAAATGTAAAGGAGGAAAAAACCTAAGCAGCCGAGGGAGTCTGTGTATGAGACTTCAGCCACAGGTGTGGGCAGAGTGAAATACCAACAGAAAACGGGGACATTAAGCGGAAGAGTCACTCTGGATAATGAGACACGCAGGTGCACTGACATCGCCCCTTTTGCTAACCTTCGTGAGGCTGAGCTGTCAGAATACTTGCAAAGCAGGTTTCTGTCCTCCAGTCAAGAAATTGGACAACTCCTTTCTGGGGAAACTGAATACGCCAGAAGAGACCTGCCCCCACATCCTGCATATACTGGCATTTAAGGTCTTCCAACAGAAAAATCAAGAGCTCTCCCAGATCTCTCTTCAGAAAAGCGTACCAACTAATAAGCCCCACCTACATAAAACTTCCCATATATATTTTAGTACCTCGCCCTTGCTTGGTACTTACAAATAAGTAACCAAGACATTTGAAAAAAATCCACATCATTGAAAGAAATAAACCAAACAAACCAACACAAAGAAGAAACTCAGGAGAAATTAAAAAATAAGAATTAGAAAAAACAATGTTTTAAGTCAATATTAATTTCCTTAGAGCTAAAAGAAGATATATTCATGCAATAAGATACTTTTAAAAATTTTTTTATTTATTTTTGAGAGACAGAGAGAGAGAGAGCACTGCAGGAGAGGAGCAAAGAGGTAGGGGGGACAGAGAATGTGAAGCAGGCTCCATGCTAACAGCAGAGAGCCTGATGTAGGACTTGAACTCATAAACTGTGAGATCATGACCTGAGCCAAAGTCGGGCTCGCCCTTAACTGACTGAACCACCTAGGTGCTCTAACAGACACCATTTTTAAAAAGAGAGCTCTTGGGAATTCTAAATATGACAGCAACGATGAAAAGCTCAATATGTTAAATAATAAAGCTGATGATGATGATAATAATAATAAAATAAGCAAAATACTAAAGCTGAGCAAATCTCCCAGAATGAATAGGAAAAACAGAAAGCAATGAAAAAGAGAAAAAAGGTTTGTTTGTTTGTTTGTTTGTTTGTTTTTAATATGACATTAATACAGAAGGGCCAATATCCAGAAAGAAAGAATAGTGAAAACAGAGTAAGAAAGAGAGGGAAAGAGGGTGGGAAACCAGGAAGTGGAAGGAAGAAAGAAAAGTAATCCTCATAAATAATGCAGCTCATATGTAGTTGGGACTGAAGTAACTTGGCATGCCATAGAACATTAAGCCAACAACGGCAAAAATGGGAAACTATCAAAATTTATAGTATAGTCCTCAAAAGACTCAAGAACTGGCAGTCCCAGATACTTCAGAACCTGAGGGCTAACCACCCCATTAGAAAATAGTAGGCTTATTCTTTGAAGACATTCTTTCTGGATTGAAGGTCAACTGGCCCAGCTGTTGGTTTGGGAACAGAACCACAAACTAGGGCATTATAGTGGCCATAAAATGCTGAGACTGCCAGCCCTATTTCCCCAATTGGCTATGAGAACACTGACAGCATAACCTTGTAACTTAACAGGGGATAAGAAAAGTTTTTTTCTGGAGAATATGACCAGCCCAAGAAAAAAGACCAGAAAAAAATAAACCAGGTTTCCTACAATAAACAGTACTTCCAGATCATGCTACAGTGAAGCTCAAAGTCAACAAGCCCCATCTACAAGCTTAGAGGTTCCAGTTAGCTTTTCAGTCCTCTGTTCTAATCCTAAGCAGACATCCAAGGATTATCAGATATCTAAGGAAGGCGTAAAACAAGAAAACTAGATAACAAAACAAATGGATAAAAACAACTTGGAGGAAACAAAATATATAGGGATTAAAACAAATTAAAAATTGTCATTAATACTCTCAGGAAAATAAGAGACAATGTTATACTCTTAAAACAATACTAGGAAACTTGAAAAGCAATACCCAGGTTAAAAAAAGAGAAGTGGTAGAAGGGTGCCTAGGTGGCTCAGTTGGTTGAGTGTCCAACTTTGATTAAGGTTGTGATCTCACAATTGGTGGGTTCAAGTCCCACATCAGGCTTGCTGCTATCAGCGAGGAGCCTGCTTTGGATCCTCTGTCCCCTCTCTCCCTGCCCCTCCCCAGCTTGTGCTTTCTCACTCAAAAAATAACAAACATTAAAAAAAAGAGAGAGAAATATTAGAAATTAATAAACATGGTGGTAATAATGAGAAACAACAACAACAAAAAAATGATTAGAAAATAAAGTTGAGGTATTCTCCTAAAAAGGAGAGTATAACACAGAGGGAACAACAGAAAAGAAAAAGTAAAGACATTAGAGGACCAATCCAGGATTTCCAATATCTAATTAACAAGAGTTTCAGAAAGAGGGAACAGAACACCAAGGGGAGGAAATCATCAATAAAATAATTCAAGCAAATTTCTCAGAAGTGAAAGATGGGAGTTTCCAGATTTCCTGAAAGGGTCACAGAAGGCCCAACATAATAGGTGAAAATAGGCCCATGCCCGGGAACATATATTATGTTTCAGAACTGGAGACAAAGGTAAGATCCTTTTTGTCTTGACTACTAGAGGATGTTCTCCACCAAAACAAAAGAGTAAACCAAGAAAGAGGAAGAGATAAGGAATTCAACTCAGAAGAAAAACAGGGCATTCCAAGGTTGATTAGTGCAACATCCTAAGATGGCAGTGCTGCAACAGCATGGCAAGCCCTCAACCCAGATAGAATAGGGTTAGGGTGGGGGTGGGGAGGCTCTATTTAAGAGAAAGAAAGAGACTGGTAGGTTACCTCATGTTGGTTGATCTGGTGTCTACTAGAAGGTAGGTACAAAGAAAATGAAATAAGTGGCGGGGGTGGGGGGTGGAGAGGCAACAATTAACTTCAGGAAAATCAAGAAGAAACAACCATAGTCCACAATGCTCAACTGTGAATTATATTTGCATGAACAAGTTAGGTAAGCACAGAAGTTGATTAATCAAAAGTGTGTAATCTTGCCAGTATGGGACGCAGGAACAGAGGGAAAGACGGTGTAAGAGTATTGGATGCCTATCTGCCATAACAGCTGTTAGAAAATGTCTAAAAGTCACAATTCAAAGCAGTATAATCTAAGCATATTATTTGGAAGTGCCAAGGTATATACTCCAGGAGAAATGGCCAAGAGAGTCAACGGTGGTTGCCTCTGGGGAGGGGCCCTGTAAGAGTATAGGGAATGGTGCAGTTTTGTTATAAATTTTTTAATACTATTTAACTTTCTAAATGATGTACATGTATATCTTTGATAGAATAATTGAATTTCTTAAAATGTTCTATTTTTTCCTTTTTTAAAAAATTTTTCTAATGTTTATTTATTTTTGAGAGAGGGAGAGAGACTGAGTGCGAGCATGGGAGGGGCAGAGAGAGAGGGAGACGCAGAATCTGAAGCAGGCTCCAGGCTCTGAGCTGTCAGCACAGAGCCTGATGCGGGGCTTGAACTCACAAACTGTGAGATCATGACCTGAGCTGAAGTTGGATGGCACTTAACCGACTGAGCCACCCAGGTGCCCCTCTATTTTTTTCAAAATGAAAAAAGAAAAAAAACAAAAAAAACAATTGTGAAGGACTTTAGTTCTTAATTAATTTAAGGAATCAACATGGTGATGGACTATTAACTCCTCCAGATAAGGGGCTGGTCTTACACTTCTCGTTCCCAGCATCTAACAGAGAGTAGGAACTCAATGGATACTTGTTGTTTGATTGATTGTTCTACTAATAGGTATCTTGGGCTACATCAATGGAATGATAGGGATAAAGTTAACAGATAACACTCATCGAATATATCTGCTATGTGTCAGTCTTTATTCTAAGCACTGGGCATATATCACATCATTTAATATTCATAACCCCATGAGAAAGATGCTGACATTGCCCCACTTTAGAGACAAGGACACTGAAGGACAGACGAGTTCATACAATTGATTCTAAAATGTTTATTTATTTATTTTGAGAGGTGGGGGGGGCACATGCATGAGTCAGGGAGGGGCAGAGAGCCAGGGAGAGAGAGAATCCCAAGCAGGCTCCCCACTGCCAACACAGAGCTGGATGCAGGGCTGTGAGATCATGACCTGAGCAGGAGTCAAGAGTTGGATGCTTAACAGACTGAGATACCAAGGTGATCTGTATAATTCACTCTAAATTACACAGCTAGGAAGTGTCAAAGCTGGATCTACACTCAGAATGGCTGGTTATAGTCTCCACTCTTCGCTAAGCTTCACAGTCAAGGATGAGGTGTCCTATGGTCAGGCCACAGTTGGAATATTCTGTTCTCTTTTGAACATAGAATCTCTCTCTCTCTCTCTCTCTCTCTCTCTCTTTAGTAGGGCAATGTGAGAAGACCAAAACTATGCAAGTAGGTGTGGGAAATAGGAATGGTTTGTCAATAATGATAATCATGTCTAATGTCTAATTGTGTTTCAAGGGGGCTGGTAAAGAATAGTCTTGTTCTTTGTATCCCAAGTAGTAAAACTAGATCAGTGATACAGATTATCTGAAGCTATATTTCAATTTAAGGAAGAACTTATCCACTGTTCAATGGGAAGTCAACTGCTTTGGAAACTAGGTGGTCCCGTTTCTGAAAGCTCATCAAACTCCAGGCTTAGAAGAAAATCTAAAAGATACTTCATCTAACCAGCCTCAGGATGCTTGAATCACCTTTATATCATCCTTCACAATGGTATTCTCAAACATTTCAGAGATAAAGAACATAGCAGGGGAAGCACATTCTTTAAAAAAAATTTTTTAATCAAAATTACACATGCACACAATTTAAGGAGTTGAATAGTTCTACAAGATTTGTTAAGAAAAATTGAAGTTCCTCACTAGACGCATCAACCTTCAGGTTGTTTTTGTTTTGTTTTGTTTTGTTTTTAGGTAATTATTTTAGAAAATTTTACCTATATATCTCCAAATAATCTTCTTATATTGCTACTTCTTGATTTTTCAGGATTAGGCATTCTCTATTAACTTGCCACAATGTTATAATTTTGTTTTCTTTAACTCCCCACCCACAATATACCCTTTCTATCTCTTTACTATTCAAACATAGTTTATGTAATTATTTTGGTTACATCGTTTACATTATTATAACTAAAAACTATTCAGAACTGAATCATGATGCAAACCATGTTTGTTTGTTTTTTTCCTTTCCTAAATATCTTTGCGACTCCTCTGGAATGAATAAAGTCTCCCTTTTTGCCTTTGCTTATTATTTTGTTATGTACTTAGTAATTTAAATACTCCATTTTCTGTTCAATGTATGAATTTCTTCTTGAGACATTCATACACATCAGGTTTTCTAGTCATTTTACATCTTTAACAAAGCCCATCTCAGAGCCTCCTGACTTATTCTAATGTGGACTGGCTACTCTCCACGTCTAGTGCACAGTTGCTATCTGGAAACTTCCTTTACCATCACCTGGAGATTCCCTTCACCTTTCTCCTGTTTCCTGTATCTCTTGTCTCAGTCTTATTTGGTTTTCTCCATTGTTTTAGTGGTACTCATCCCACAGTAGCTTCTTAAGAAAGGTTGTGTGGGAGGTAAAAAAAAAAAAAAAAAAAAAAAAAGTTTAATGCTTCCAAGACTAAATATATCCTTATTCTACTTCACACTTGATTCTAAATTGCGTTTTAGCTTCTAGTGTTGCTCTTAAGAAGCCTAGAGTTATTCTGATAGTTGTTCTTTGTATGTGACCTGTTTTGTCTCCCTTGAAGTTTTTAACATTGTCCCCTTGTCTTGAGTGCCCTGAAATTTCACAATACTGTGCCTTGGGTGTGGGTCTATTTTCTTGCATTGTGCTGGGCAATAGGCAATTTCCGACAGGAAACTCATGTCTTCCAATTCTGGGAAATGTACTTGAATTACTTTGTTGATGACTTCCTCCCCTTAGTTTGTTCTGTTCCCTCTTTTGGACACTTTTATTCAGAAACTGCACTTCCTGGATTGATCCTCTTATTATTTTATCTTTAATTTTCTCCTCTGTTTCTCTCTTGTTTCTTTCTAATTTCTGGGATATTTCCTCAACAGTATCTTCCAACCCTTTTATTGAAATATTCACTTTTGATGTCATTCTGTTAATTTCTAAGAGGATTTTTTTTGTTCTATTAGTTGCTTTTTCTAGCATCTTATTTTCACCTTACAGCTAAAATATTTTTTTTATATCTCTAAATATATTAATAATAGTTTTTTTCCTTGATGTTTTCTTCTCATTGCATCTCTTCCTTTAAATCTCTTTTTCCCCCTTTCAGTTGGCTTTTTCTAGTTGTTTGTTTCATTATTTTGGTCTCTTTCATTTCAGGCTGTTCTTATGGGTCTGGTATTCTGGTTGTCTTCTCATATTAAATAGGGGCTTAAAAACTGGCTGGAAGCCCTGGCCTTTGAATGGGGTTTGGCCAGTTTTGGTTTCACTATAGTGGGACCTAGCTGGATTGTTTGGTAGGGAACCTCCAACATCAGAAACATCAGGTATTTCTTCTTGGATTGGTCAGATACACCAGAGTATACAGTTCTACTCTGTTTGGAAGTTAGAGTCCTGGCTGGCAGAATTCTAAGAGCCTAGATGTGTTTTTGGACAATATCTCTGCCACTGCCCTCAACTATGCTTGAGTTGACAGTCCAAAGGCTCTGTGTTTATCATCTCCAGAGAAAAACTACTCCAGGCTTCTGCTAAGGTTGGAGTGGGGACAGGGCAATGATCTAACATCACAGAATTGTTGGAAGGTCTAGGACTCTACCTCCTTGGCTTTTCTATTTTAGGCTCTCCCCCTTTCTCCAATTCCATAGATACCTGGTGCTACCAATTCCAAACTCTTCGGGAGATTCTGAAGTTTAGATCAGGGAATTCTCCACTTTCCCCACTACCAGTCTAGAATTCACCTTTCCCAGCTCTGCTAACTCACTTACCACTTGTCCATCTCCTTTCCACCTTCAAAATATCTTTGCTTGGCCTCCTTTCTCATTCTCACATACTTGTGGGTTTGTATCTTAAATTAAAAAAAAAAATCTTCTTTTCTTTATTTCAGTTTTAGTGGTTTGTGGAGGAAGAAAGAAGTGGAGATGTTTCAATTTGCCATCTTTGCCCAGAATTCTTCTCATTCTGGGGTGCCTGGGTGGCTCAGTCAGTTAAGTGTCCAACTCTTAGTTTAGGGTCAGATCATGATCTCATGACTTGTGACTTTGAGCCCCACATGGGGTGGGGCTCCAAGCTAACAATATGGAGTCTGCTTGGGATTCTCTCTCTCTCTGCCCCTCCCTTGTTCATGTGAATGCTCTCTCTCTCTCTTGTTCTCTCTCTCTCAAAATAAATAAATAAACTAAGAGTCTAAATATCAGTCAGTAGGAATATGAATAAATAAATTATAGTTTATCCATTTGATGTGAGACCTTCCAGCTATGTAAAAGAACAGGTAGGCCTGTGCAGAAGCAGACAAGTAAGAGTAACTAAGAGCATAAGCTCTGAAGCCAGGATTCATATACAAGGTTTGCCACTGCATGACCTTAGGCAAGTTATTTAGCTCTTCTGTGCAACTGTTACCTCATCTGTAAAGTAGGGTTGGATTAGTTTCCTCGGCTTTATAACATATTACCACAAACTTAGAAGCTTAAAACAATATGCGTTTATTATCTCACAATTTCCATGGAGTCAAGGCATGACTTAGGTGGGCCTTCTGCTCAGGGTCCCATACAATTACAGTGAAGGTATCAACTGGGCTGTGTTCTCATCTGGAAGCTTTCAAGTTTCACTGCTTTCAAGTTCACTCAGTTGTTTGCAGAATTCATTTCCCTATGTCTGTAAGATTACGAACCCCTGATTCTTACTGGTTGTCAGCTGAAGGCCACCCTTCTATCCTAGAGGTTTTCCTCAGCTTCTAGAAGGTGGCTTCTGTTCCATGCAACACAGCTGCTTACTCCATCAAGCCAGCAAAGAGAATGTCCAAAGCTAGTCTTCTAGCAAGATGGAGCCTTATATAATGTTATATAATAATGAGAGTGACATCCATCATCGTTGCAAATTCTATTGGTTAGAAGCAAATTCTACTGGTCACAGGTCTCATTCACACTTAAGGGGAAGCAATTATACAAAGGTGAAAACACCAAGAGGTAGAGATCATGGGGATAGGGGACACTCTGGGGTCAGTCTGACATGGGGGTTGGTAATAGCAGTATCTATCTCAAAGGGCTATTGTGAGGATTAAATGAGTTATAATATATAAAGCAATTAGGTAATGCCTGGTTTATTGTTAGCATTGAATGAATATTAGCAATTAGTTTTTCATTATTACATTTGATGATATAGAAATATATCAGAGAAATATTATAAAGTGAAAAAGCAAGTTGTCGAGCAAGGGACAATATAATATCTTTTGTTTTAAAATGTTAAAACATACAAGGGCTCCTGGGTTGCTCAGATGGTTAAGTCCAACTCTTGATTTCAGCTCTGGTCATGATCTCACTGGTTGTGAAATCAAGCCCTGCAACAGTCTCTGTGCTGACAGTGTGGAGCCTGCTTGGGACTCTCTCTTCCTCTCTCTCTGTCCCTGCCCCCAGAAAATAAATAAACATTAAAAATTTTTTAAACATAAATAAATAAAATAAAATAAAATAAAATAAAATAAAATGGAGAAAAAATTGTAAAAAAAGAGTATCTCCATACATTTTCAAATACATCTAAGGAATCCCTATCCAAAGTTCACAACTACTCTCTCTTTTTAAAAAGGTAGCTGCTTGTTATACAATGGAGGAGGAACAGAATAGAATTTAGGGCAATAAGTACAATATCCAGCACAATATTATCACCCCCATTATAGAGTTGAGAAAACACAGGCTCACAAAGTTTATAACTTGTTCAAAGTTACTCTGTGATCAAAGGCAAGTCACTTAACTTCTCTGATGCTCAGCTACTTTTCTATTATAGGAAACCAATAATTCCATCAGAAAGTTTGCAGACTTTGTGCTTACACAAGCCGAACACACATATGCACATACAGGCAGTGCACTTACACATTAGCCTGCCTCCACTCCAGAAGAGAACAATGAAAATCTTAGAGATGACATCAAATGGCCTCTCCCAAAACTGCCTCCAATATTATGATCTCACATTCTTTCTCAGCTGAAATACTGTGTTTGTGAAAGAGTTCTCACTCTTGTGTGTATGTGTGCATATGTGGGTGGGAAGTAGGCAGAGTAAGCTTTTCCTGACTTAATTTCTGTCTTCAGTGGCCCTGGGGAAAGGACACTTCTCAGTTAATTGGCAACGATAACAGATTAGCCCTTAAGGTTGACAGATGAATTAGAAGTGTTCCTCAGGGGTGGGCTGTCTGAGCACACTTGAAAGGAACAAGACCCAGGCAATCTGGAGCCACCTCTTAGTGTGCCTTCAATTATCTCACCATCTTTTGTTTCTCTCACTCCTGTGCTGCCAACCCTGCCACTACTCAGGCACAACTGTTCTACGTGCCTTCCTAGCAACATTCTACTCATGCATAGAAGCCTCTTCCAAAAACACACCCAGCGCCTGGAAAATCCTTCCCCACCCTCTAAACAGGCTCCTTCACTACAACCCAAGCCCCAGTTCATGAGGTCCAAGCCTCCCCAGTTGTCAAGGCTCCACTGATTAATCAGAAAAAAAAGGTAATTCCCTGGAGTCTCTCCCATTACACATTCACCTAAAAGGACCTTAATCTGTTGTTCAAAAACCCAAGATAAGTATTTCCCAAAGAAGAGCTGTTTATTGCTTGGTCTTTTACCTTTCCAGTCTTCCTCATTCTTTCCACAGATAAGTCTGAAGAGGGCAGAAATAGTGTCCAACTTATTTGCAAAGTATCCAACACAATGCTGGACTATTCATTTATTCACTCATTCATTCATTCATTCATTCAACAAATTATAGCATCACCTCTGCACAGAGCTGAACAAGACTCTGCCCTCTAGGAACTTATAGACGAGCGGGAGATAGAGAACGCAGAAATTACAATACAGGAAGATCCTTGCCCCATGGGACTGCTTTCAAAGTGCACTCAAGTTGTTTGAAGAATTCATTTCCTTGTGTCTATAGCACTGAGGACTCTATGCTTAAGGAATAGGGAGTTAAGGAAGACTTCACAAACGGGATAGCATTGAGGCTGTCCTACCCTTCCCAGATGGATGGTAGAAAGGGGGCCTTTTAAGAAAAGTGAACAGCAGATGTTGGGTTAGAATGTGGGTGCTGCTTGCCTTTCCTGATCCCAGAGGTTGCTCCAAGGACCTAGATGTTAGATAGTGATGTGATGTTAAGAATGCCTGCACGACATGTGTGACTAAACCCTGCTAAGGTCTTTTTATAAACTTTTAAGATTTGTCAAGTGAGTGTTGGGGTCCATTCATCTTGCTGCCACCAAAGACAAGCTTCTTAGGTAAGTTCCTTTTGCTTATGAAAACTGCCACCTACCAACCTGGAGTGACCTGCCTCTTCAGTCTGTCTCTGAGCTCTGAGTACAGGAGCCAGTTTCAAATTACACCAGGGAAACTGTGGAGAGGTTTGTGAACCAACAGCACCACAAAAGCATAGTATACAGTATATTTAGTGAATGATAGTTAAGCATTATTAAAGCTCAAAGTTTGAAGGGAGAGTGGCAAGCTGATAAGTCTGGACAGATTCAAGGCTTACATGCCAAATGAAGAGGTTGAAATGGGAAGTCACTGAAGCATTTTGAATCAGAGAGTGATAGGATCAAATATAGTATCAAAAAGATACTCCTGGCAGCAGGAGCAGAACAAGTGAAGGGAACAGAACAGGAAGGCTTTAAAGAAAGATCTCGTAAGAGATGGTGGGACCTGAACTAGGGCAGTGACAGTGCAAGTGGACAGAAAGGGACAGATCAAGGAGAATTTGGTGAGGGAGAACTCACAAGGGCGAGTATGGGGAAACTCACATCATTAACAAATAGACTGCAGGAGAGTGAGCGGTTTGGAGAAGAGAAGGGCCTGAGTCCAGTTTGGGACCTATTGGCTTGCAGATGGTGGTAGGACACGTATATGGAGGTAGCCAGGAAGGGTAGACTACGGTCAAGGGCTCAGTCCAAGATTGGGTTGGGGTGACTATATGTGAGACTCACACCCATAGGGATGGTGGCAGAGGCCATAGTGGATGATGACAAAATTCCCCAGGGAGAGTATGTAGAGGGAGGGGAAAAGAAGCCCCAAAGTGGATTTCCGGGAACACACAAAAAGTCATCTGGAGACCACACGGAGATTAAGACCAACAATTAATGTGGTTGACTTCTTTGGATCCTGACACTGTATCTTCTTTTTCATATAACACAGGCCTTGGACAAATTGAACCAATAATACCTTGTACATTATTACATTGGAAGGTTTAAAGGAATATGAACAGTCAAAATTACAACAAATTTTGTTTCCTTCTATGCTCAAATCAAGGTATAACATGCTTACCCTACAGCTATGTGGCCCTGTTTGCATAAGAGCATGGCTCCCAAAAAGCATCTTTTGTTCCCAACCAAAGGTATCTTTGCTTGGGCCCAGCTGCATTCCTCTGTGAGTAAAGGTGGAGTTAGAGGAAGAGACACACAGAGGAGTCTTGCTTTTTCTTGGAGTTGTATATGGGGGTGACCCTGAGCATTAAGACATTGAGCTAAATGACACAAGATGTGTAGAGTGATACAGGAGGGTTTCTAGGGACAGACAACTCTGAAAAATAGAAAAAAATTCTATAACATAAAAGAAAAAGGATTTTTCCTCTTTATTATGATAGCTCTGTGTGTGTGTGTGTGCATGCATGTGTGTGTGTGTGTGTGTGTGTGCGCATGTGCATGAAGCTAACGGAACACATTTAAAACTCCAACTCTCACCATGTGATGACCAGTAACAATTTAAATCTTGATTTCTACGAAGCAGAGACTTTTCCATTTATACAAAGCTCAAGAATAGGCAGAACTGATCTTTGCTGATTAGAAGTCATGATAGTAGTTACAACTAGAGGGTGGTTATTAACCTCCCTCTAGCAAGTTGAACAGAATTCTGTAGGGTAATAGAAATGTTCTATATCTTGATCTCGGTGGCAGTTACATAGGTGATCATATATAAAAATTATTTTGGCCATGCATCTAAGGCTTTTCATTTTTACTGCATGTAAATTTTCTATCAGGAAAACTAGATCATCTGAAACACAATAGATATAGCATACATTCCCATATATACACACACACAACAGATAGATACACAATAAGGCCTATGTTTCCAAGGAAAGAAAATGAAATGAAAAGAAGACTGTTCCACTTGAAGTGGAAGGAATTGAAGGACCTGGTGAAATCCAAGAGCTGATGTAATGAAAAAGGGAGTGACAAAGCAGGGAGGTCAGGAGCCAGGATGAGGGTGGGTTGCTGGCTTCTGAGACCTCATGAGTGAAGCAGCCTCACTGGATGACAAAACCCGAAGGGGGGCTGTGTCATGAAAAGCTAAAATGGAAAAGAGGTGAAGATCATTGGAACGAAGGAGATCTCCAAGAGAAGACACACTGGAAGGATCAGCTATGTGGTCACTAATGCTCACCAAAGAAGATGGCTGGAGTAGGAATTCAGGTATCTAAGATCTCCAAACATGTGGGGAAGTAGCCAAGGAGACAAGTAGATGACAGCTTGTGACAAGAGCAAATCATTCAAGTGATTCATGAATGGTTTTTGATTATGACAGTAAAAGGGGAAAAAATTAAGTAACTGGTTTAGGGTAAGGAACTCTTCGAAAAATGAGGTTTTTAAATGAAAATGAAGTTAAAGGTTAGTGTTATATCCCCTGGAGGGAGGGAAGAACGGATGTTAGGTCACCTTCTCTTTGCTTCCACAGCTCTCTGTACAATGTAACCCTAACAAACCACCCCACTCAGAGTTCCTTAAGGACAGTGCCTGTCACAGTGCCTCAGGGGCAATGAGTGTTTAGTGAGAGATAGGGAGAAAGGAAAGAAAGAAGGTAAGAAGTGGGGAGATCCAAACTCTAAAGAAAACTTCAGGTTATAATTTTCTAAAGTGCAATCAACTATAGCATGGTGGGATAAGCAGGGTTTAAATTTTTAAATGCTGTGAATTTCAGAGTTATGATACCAAAAGATTATTGGAAAATAATATTTTTAAATTTGAAAAATATTTTAAAATTTAAAACATTTGCATTTATTTGATGTGTAGGCAACTGGCTAATTAACGAATAGACCAAGGGTCAAATGATCAGGGGTCTAATTAAAACATCTCACCAGGGAATTGTGAAGAGAGGATGATCTAATCAATAAAAGTCATCTCTGTCGGTGAATTTTAGACTTCAAGGCACCTAGACCCAAGAGTTATTTGGGAACCTGGAATTGCACCATCTAGGAACCTATGTGTTAAGAGTTTCTGGACTAATTCTTTAGTATCCAAGTCTCTTGTAAAAAGCTCAGTCACAGTTGTTCTGACCCTTGATAGCTGGGAACTGTGCTAGGACTTGATTTCACAGCCTTCTTTTCTACCAGGTGCATTCCACTTGCCAGCTCCTGTACATTAAAATACACTGTATTTGGAGATTTTTTTTTTTTTAATAAGATACCCTTTGAAATAAATGAAAACACCCTTTCATGAAGCCCCACCAGGTGAAAATCTTTTCCTGTCAGCATCTCCTTGGGCTGCTTTCCAAAAACCATAATAAAATCAGTTCCCATCCATAACCTTAAAAATTGTAAGAGCTTTTATTCAATGTTTGAAACTATGGGACATGAATGGGAAGATAAACTTGACCTAATACTTATGTAAGATCTATTCTCTAATGGGAAACTTGTCCAAAATGGCACAAGTAAGATAAAGGAATTAATTGGGGTGCCTGGGTGACTCAGTCGGTTAAGCATCCAACTTCGGCTCAGGTCATGATCTCCAGGTTCATGAACTCGAGCCCTGCCTTGGGCTCTGTGCTGACAGCTCAGAGCCTGCAGCCTGCTTCCGATTCTGTGTCTCCCTCTCTTTCCACCTCTCCCCCACTCATGCTGTGTCTCTCTCGCTCTCTCAAAAATAAACATTTTTTTTAAAAGATTAAGGAATTAATTAAGATCAAATAGCAACTTTCACACGTACTCAGTCTGTGTCTTTTTAATGCCACTAGAGTAAATGTGTTCTAGATATAAATGCAAAATATTTTCCTTCCTGATCAAACTGAAGAGGTAGCAGCTAATCTTTACAATATAATCCAACAATAACAAATCACTTATCTTAAAAGGCTCCCAAATTTATAGGCTTAAACCACGTGTAAAACAGAGAATTTCAGATATGACATTTGGCTAAAGTGGTAATAGACAAAGAAAAAATAAATTGGAGAAACTCCCCAATTACTTTTGGGTAAAATGAGGGTTCTAGCAAAAGATTTTTTAAAAATCATTCTCAATATGGTAGACACTGTCAGAAACAATCTTATTTAATAAAATATTTGCTTTTCACCCAACTCAGCTGGAACATAGGTTTCTTCTTCCTCTATTTAAACGAACAATAGCCTTGATGATTGATCTTGGAGAACTGAACTGTACAACCTTAGAATAGCTGGCAGGGAGTGCATTGTAACACTAGCTCTGGGCACAATCTCTATATCCCAAATATTGTTATACAATGTCATTGATTGATTGACAAAATAGCCCTATGTATACAGTTAAAAATGTTTCCTAAAGCGGGGGGGGGGGGGGGGGGGGAGGGGGGGAGGATTGTGGATTTCCCTTTCAAAATCACAGATCTCTGGGCCCCAGCCCAGCCCAGCTCCTCTGATTGGTATTTCTGAAAGTAGGGGCCAATTTGTACTGTAAACACTCCCCAGGTGATTCTTGCACACATTAAAAATTGAGAGCTACTGAGTTAAGACTGTATATATTTCTTTTGGATTTCCCAGGGTAGTGGAATTTCCCACTATTCCCATCACTTTATAAAACGCCAGGAAAAACAAGTAGGAGTAGCTCAAATGTCACTGCTGTCATATGGTAGCTGTGTGACTGTGGATTAGTTAACTCATATATTCTCCTGAATTTTGCTTCCTCATCTGAAAATAGGGATAACAATATCTACTTCATAGGGCTGTTAGGAGAATTAAATCATATAATACATGCAGATTAAGTCATGCTGAACACAAGATAGTAAATGGCTCCACCCTTGTTCAACTCCAACCACAAGGGATATGAAATGGTTTTATCATGGACATGACAAAGCCTTCATGACTTTGCTTGGTGAAAAATCTGTTCTTAGTTATGACATCAGACATGGCATAGTTACCTCCAACAAGCAGCCAATATTCCCAATAAAAACTGAAGCCAGACAAGAAATATTCAGAACCACTGCAAAGTTTTAACATGTTAGAAATTTGAGTAGTAAGAGGTAAGAAAAAAATAAGTATAAACTCACAAAAGAGACCATGAAAATATTATTTGAATGATACAATTACTAGTAAAAATCATAGTAGGTAACAACATCTAGTATAAACAGGCCCATTTGGTAAGACAACTGGTTACAAAATACACAAAAAGACGGAACTTTCTCCCATATATGATGCAAACTTTAATAACATCAAATTTCATATGTGATAGAAAATTTTTCTAATCCGAAAGCAAAATAAAAAGACCAAAATATATAGGAATGTGTATTTTGTATGTATTAAACAAAATACATAGGACTTATATATATATATATGTATATATATATATATATATATTTAAAAACAAAGCTTTTATGTGTTTTTACCATGATTTTCTTTTATAAAATCAGCCTTTGTAGTACAAAATAAAATTTTATTGAAATATACAAAACATTTGAAGAATAGATGTAAACTGCCTTACTACATGAGAAAAGTCAGCATTGTAAAGATGTCAATTCATTCCACAATAACTTATACATTTAATTCAAATTTCAATAAAAAAAAAAGATTTTTCGGATGTTAAAAAATTATTCCAAACTTAATAAGATGTGATAGCTAAGAGAGTAAAAGGAGTAATAACAAAGGAGGCACTTTCATTGCCAGAAAGTAAGATATATTTTAAAGCTACAATAATTTGAGTAATGTAGTGCTGCTGATAGGAGGGATAGCCAGCTCCATGAAATGGAATAGGAAGTCCAGAAACTGAAAGTACGTGTAATTATTTACCACACAATAAAGGTGGCATTTCAAGTAAATAGGCAGATGAGAGATTCTTCAATAAATAGTACTGAGATTTTAAAAGCAATAATATTGGTATTTTACCTCACTCTATCTACCAAGATTAATTTTATGTAGGCTAAGTAATTAAAAATTTTTATGTGAAATGAACACATGAGAAAGCAAACAAAACTCTGGATGAATATATGGTGACTGTTTATATAACGCTGGGATAAGAAAGGGGTATGCATTACACCATGGCAGGAGCTATTAAAATAATAATAAATTTTATTTTGTGGCTAAGAAGCAATATATGAAATTAAGAAAATAGGGGAAAACTATGTACAACTTACATACCAAAGGGTCCATATCCTTATTATATTGAGAGTATTTTAAGTATTTATAATTACTCACATCTATTTAGAAATTACCATGTGCCCAAGAGTGTTTTAAATGGTTTGCATATACTAACTTATTTACTTCTCACCACAATACTCTAAGGTAGGCATGATTCTTCATTCTATAGATGAGAAAACTGAGGCACAGAGAAGCTAAGTAACTTACCCAGGGTTACACAGCCAGTAAGAGATAGAGTGGGATTTGAGCCCAGGCAGTCAGTTTCTAGGCTAATAACCACTCTACCATGCTGCCAGTGAGTTAGTGGACTTTATGTGTCAACACAAAGAAATAAGAAAAAGATGACCAAAAACAAAAAAGGACCAGCGACCTAAAGAAGCAAATCACACACAAAAATTTTATCTGATCATGAAACACATGTAAATATATTTAGACTCATAATAAGAGAAATGTCATATAAATACTGAGATACCATTTTATACCTATCAAAATGGAAACGATTTAAAAGTGCCCACTGTTAACCACAGTCTTGAGATATAGGCATTTCCATAAACTGCTGGTATGAGCAAACTGGTACCACCTTTATGAAGGGCAACATGGCAACATTTATCAATATGCTTAAAGTATATATGACATTTTACCCTACAATTTCACTTCTAGGACTTTATTCTGAAGAAAATGTCAAACGAGTGCAAAGTTGTCTGTGTAATCATGTTCCCTACAATAGAAAAATGGAAATGGTTCGTCTATCTCCATAAAACTGAACTAACAAAATCTATTCACAAAAATATTATAAAATCCTCTTTTTATATGAATACTGTGGGAAGATAAATATAACATGTTGTCAAATTTTAAAATGGTGTCACACAGGAAGCATAGTATGATAGTTCTTTTGTAATATAAATTAAAATGCACGTGTGTGTACGTGTATATGTCTGTGTTGTGTGTGTATATCCTAAAATATTAATAGTGATGACTTCTGGGTAGTAGAATTGTGAATAGTTTTTCCCTCGTGCTTTTTGGTGTTTTCCAAATTTTCTCGATTGAGCATGTTCTGTAAGTAGAGGGAACAATACTCATTCTCAATGGGTGAAAAGCAGGAAGTAATTTTTTCAGCCAAAGGGAATGGACAGAACACAGTGTCAGGTCACCAGAAAAAAAGAGAACAGAGAAGAACAAGACTATATATAAAGATAGAAGGACAGCTATTTCTTAGTAATATGTGACAAACAACAGTCTTACCACGTACTCCTTTGATGGGAGGCTAAACCTTAGCCTTGCAGTTGGCAAAAACTCTACAAATAACTTTGAAAGAGCACAAAAACAGAGGATGAGAATAGGATTCTTCATTCAAGAATGTAACTGCCCCACCCTGACTAGCTTAAGCACAGGAGCACAGATGAGAGATCTAAGCCAGAATGGAAGGAAGGCAGTTCTCATAACCATCCTTGGATAAGGGGCTTGATTCACTAATACTTTAGGCAGGAAGAACAGGAAGTTAGTATCAGTGCCCCACTGTAAATCACTGATAATGTACTGAATGTACTGGAGTTAATTGCATAGTAAATTATATCAAGGTCAAATTCCATGGTATATGCTTCTTCATTCTCAAGTGACTTTTTTCTTGTTTGTCTTCAGAAATTAGAGGTGGAGCTTCCTCTATGTCTGGATGAGCCCTACCAGACTTCACACCAAAACTTTGGTGCCTGTGTTGGCAGACCTTCACAGAATGTTATTGTAACAATGGATTGTTCTATCTTGGAGTGTTCCATAACAGCTTCTGGTACTGCCAGCAGTTTTATGTTTTGTTGAATTTATACTGTAAGCCCTAGAAACAGGTGGTTGTTACTGGCAGTGGAGTTGAAGTCGGAGGTTGGATGTTGGAAACACGAAAGAAAAAGGGTGAAGACTTTCAGCAATGACAAAACCAGACCATCACTTTTAATTTCTACCACTAGTTACATTAAAATAATTAAATTCTTGGGGCGCCTGGGTGGCTCAGTCGGTTAAGCGGCCGACTTCAGCTCAGGTCACGATCTCACGCTCCGTGAGTTCGAGCCCCGCGTCGGGCTCTTGGCTGACGGCTCAGAGCCTGGAGCCTGCTTCCGATTCTGTGTCTCCCTCTCTCTCTGCCCCTCCCCCGTTCATGCTCTGTCTCTCTCTGTCTCAAAGTAAATAAATGTTAAAAAAAAATTTTAAAATAATTAAATTCTCAGTCACAAATTTCAACTCTAGAAGAGAACTGTTTCGGTGTCATATGGAGAGATAAGTCAGAAAGGAGCTTTGAAATTATTCAAGGATGTAGGGGGGGAAAATGTATCAAGGAGAATTCTTTTAATTTGAAGAAGCCAGGGTAGAAATGTTATAAGAAGACCGTGGAAGATTATTAGGTTATGAATAGTGGTCCAGTCTCTTTCCATAAAGGATAGAAGAGGAAATGACCCCAACTGAGTAAAGTAGGACCCTTCTGATTTGCAGAAGTGCTTGACATACAGTTTTCTGAAAATAATTATGGCACCTCCATCCTCCAGAGATGTTTAAAGAGAAGGATGCAAAATGGGGTGGCTGAGGAAAAAACTTCCTAGTGATAAAGACATGTACTCTCTGACAGTATGTGGGGCTTTCTGGTCCTCTGTTTCTTTAAACAACGAAGAGATGCTTATTTTTAGATTGTAAGCTATTCTCTCTGTTGACCTGCACCTTACACACCTCCCTCACATACTTCTCCCCACTCTGATACATTTTTCTTCTTTATTTTCGCGCAGGTATTTTACTATTAAATTAGAGGAAAGAGAAGTTATTTAGGTAAGTTAGCGCTAGCTGCTGCACTATCAGAAACAACTCTTTCCTCTGACAGAATAATGAGACTATTAACAACCCACATGTGTCCTTTACTTTAACTCAATAGACCATGCACATTGTCAAGTGTTTGAACCCTATCTTCACAGTAGCTGCTGCTCCTGAAGACAGGCTGCTAGGGAATAAAGGGAAAGAACAGTGTGGAGGAGGTAAACCATTTCATAGTTTATATAATATATAAACAGAGTATGTGGGTATGTAAAAATTCAGACTGGATGAGACTACTTTTATAAGGTTAGGGCTGAAGAATTACAAAAACTTAGAAGGAAGTTAAACAAAGTGGTCAGGAAGGAGGTGGCACAGACTAAAAACTAAAAAGCAATCTTTTTCTTGCCACACAATTACTTGTCCCCTCAAGACAATCTTTTATTAACCTAATAGCTACTATTTTATTACCCTAATTAGCTACTTTTATTACCCTAATTAGCTACTATTTTAACAGGATTGATTGGTTGTTTTTCTTTCTGGGACAAATGTAGCTCTATTTATTTAAATGATGTTTTTATTTTTTATTTTTTTGCCAATTACAAAATGTCACAAAAACAAACATTCTCAATTGTTCCCTTGTTAGACACTTCTGGATTGGTCTTCTTTTAGGAGGACAAACATCTTTTCCATCTACTACAGCCCCTGGAATCCATCAAGAAAGTATCCACTCTTATAAATCATGTAAAAAAAGACAACAACCCAAAATAAAAGTGAGCAAAAGATATGAACAGAGTGAGGACACCGGCCAGTAAAACATACACACAATGTTCAAAATCATGAATAATTACAAAAAAGTGCGGGCTTAAAAAATTGGTAATTTCTATTTTGATCAAAATGTGGAGAAGTTGGTATTATTGGTCAAAGTGTAAACTAGTGTAATTTCTCAGAAGAGAAATTTTATAAGTTAATGACAACTTAAAATGCACATACCTTTTGTCCCAGAAGACTACTTACGGATGTTTATCTTACAAGTAAAATATGGCAAAATCTTCTATGTTCAGAGATATTAGCAAAAAAAAAAAATCTAGAACAATTTTACTATCCACAACAAAGGGGAACTAATTGTAGCAATAATGGTAACTTCATACAGTGGAATATTATACAGTTCCTAAAAGATGAGGTAAATCTAAATGGACTAATAGGAGAAACTGTCCAAAAAAATATATTTTAATTAGATTGTATTTAACAATCATATATGCAGTGATTTAAAACAAAATACACTAATTCTCTATTCCACCCTTCCCCAATCCTCCAATTCTTAGAGACAACCAATCACTTTTCTCTATCTTAGCTTATCTTTGGTGTTTACACATCACTTTATTTCTAAACCAGGGCTGTCCAATAGAAATATAATACAAGCCACATATGTAATTTTAAATTCCCTAGTAGCCACATTTTTTAAAAAGGTAAAAGAAACAAGTGAAATGATAAAATATTATCATTGTAACATGTAATCTATAAAAAATTCTTAATGAGATATTTTATATTCTCCTTTTGGACAAGTCTTCAAAATTCAATGTGTAGCTCACACTAAGAGCATATCTCAATTTGGGCCATTCATATTTTCAGTGCCAAATAGCTAGTGGCTATCATATTGGGTAGCATGACACTAAACAAAGAATACTGCTATCTTGACACATGCAAAAGAATGAAACTAGACTACTCTTACACTATGTACAAAAGTAAACTCAAAATAGATTAAAGACCTAAATGTAAGACTTGAAACTATAAAACTCCTTAAAATGCCTTAGCAACATTTTTCAAGATATGTCTCTTCAAGCAAAGGAAACAAAAGCAAAAATAAACTATTGGGACTACACCAAATGAAAAGCTTTTGCACAGTGAAGAAAACCATCAGCAAAACAAAAAGGCAAATAATACATCATTTACAAATGATATATCTCATGAGGGGTTAATATCCAAAATATATAAAGAACTCATACAACTCAACACACAAATAATAATAATAATAATAATAATAATAATAATAACAACAGCAACAATAATCTGATTATAAGTAAGGAGAGGACCTGAATAGACATTTTTCCAAAGACATACAGATGGCCAACAGACATGTGGAAAGATGCTCAACATCACTATCAGGGAAATGCAAATCAACACACTGAGAGATCACCTTACACCTATCAGGTTGACTAATATCAAAAAGACAAGAAATAACAAGTGTCGACAAAAATGTGGAGAAAAGGGAACCCTCACACACGGTTGCAGAGAATGTAAATTTGTGCAACCACTGTGGAAAATAGTATGGAGTTTCCTCAAAATAAATAAAATAAAATAAAATAAAATAAAATAAAATAAAATAAAATACCAAATAATCCAATAATCCCACTGTTGGGTATTTACCCAAAGAAAATGAAAACACTAATTCAAAACACTAATTCAAAAATATGCACCTCTAGGATTATTGCAGCATCATTTATAATAGCCAATATATGGAAATATCCACCAATAGATGAATGAATGGATAAAGGAGATGTGGTTTACATACACAATAGAATATTACTCACCCATAAAAAAGAATGAAATTTTGCCCTTCGTGACAACATGGATGGGCCTAGAGATATATGCTAGGTGAAATAAGCCAGACAGAGCAAGACAAATACCATATGATTTCACTTACATGTGGAATCTAAAAAACAACATAAATGATGGGGCGCCTGGGTGGCTCAGTCGGTTGAGCGGCCGACTTCGGCTCAGGTCATGATCTCGCGGTCCGTGAGTTCGAGCCCTGCGTCGGGCTCTGTGCTGACAGCTCAGAGCCTGGAGCCTGTTTCAGATTCTGTGTCTCCCTCTTTCTGACCCTCCCCCGTTCATGCTCTGTCTCTCTCTGTCTCAAAAATAAATAAACGTTAAAAAAAAAATTTAAAAACAACATAAATGAACAAACAGATGAAAACAGCAACAGAATCATAAATACAGAGAACTGGAGGTTGCCAGAGGGAAGGGGCAGAAGGATGGGTGAAATAAGTGAAGGGGAGTAAGAGGTACAAACTTCTAGATATAAAATAAGTAAGTCACAGGGGTGCAAAATGCAGCATGGGGAATGTAGTCAATAATGTAAAAACATTGTGTGGTAGCTATACTTACCGTGCATGGTAAATATAGCATAATGTATAGAACTGTCAAGTCACTATTGCCCACCTGAAACTAATATAGCATTGTATGTCAACTGTACTTCAATTAAAAAAAAATTAATTAAGGGGCATCTGGGTGGCTCAGATGGTTAAGTGTCTGACTTTGGCTCAGGGCATCATCGTGAGTTCGAGCCCGACATCGGGCTCTGTGTTGACGGCTCTGTGTTGACAGAGGCTGGAGCGTGCTTCACATTGTGTGTGTGTCTCTCTCTCTTTCTGCTCTTCCCCTGCTCTCAAAAGTGAATAAATGTTAACATTTTTTTAATTAAAAAAATAGAATACTGCTGCCTTTTGGCTCATTATTGACTTCCTTATGGGCAAATGAAGGTCTAGCTTTATCAACACTGCTTTCACTCTCACAACTTTATATACATTATACTTTTTGGTTAACTATTCAATATTTACATTATATGCCCATTCAAATATTGATGACAGCCAAGCACCATAATGTGTTGTAATAGTGTTTCCCTTCTTGTTTTATTTTTCCTTAATTAAATAATCACCTTTTTTATTAGCTTGAATATCCATATACCTATTATACTAACTCTTCTACACTGTCCAATGGCCTTTCAGTAAAGTGTTCCACTGGTCAATCCCATCAGGCAATCTATCAGTTCCCAGAGATGTCCCATCCTCTTTCTTATTTGATATACTCATTTTGATCAAACTCATATTCTAGGAGTTTTAGACAATTTAAAAGAGTGGTACAATGTTCAAACTACCCAAAGAAATCTACAGATTCAATGTGATAATCCTTATCAAATCCCAACAGCATTTTTTGCAGAAATAGAAAAATTCATCCTAAAGTTCATGTGGAATCTCAAGGTACCCCAAATAGCCAAAACAATATTGAAAAAAATTTGGAGGACTCACACTTCCTAATTTCAAAACATACTATAAAGCTACCACAATCAAAAAATATGGTGCGGGCATAAAGACAGAAATATAGATCAGTGGAATAGAATGGACAGCCCCAAAGTAAACTTTCATTAAATAGTTGAATAATCTTCAACAAAGGTGTCAAGACTACTCAGTGAAAATAGGACAATCTCCTTCACAAATGGTGCTTGGAAAACTGGATATCCACATGGAAAACAGTGGTTGAACCCTTATATATATACCATATACATGGGCAAAGGACATAAATAGACATTTTCCAAAGATGATCTACAAATGGACAACAAGCATATGAAAAGAAGTTCAACGTCACCTAATTGTCAGAGCAACACACATCAAAACTACAATGAAATATCACCCCTCACACATTAGAATGGGTACTATTAAAAAACAAAACAGAATGGGGCGCCTGGGTGCTCAGTCGGTTAAGCGTCCGACTTCGGCTCAGGTCACGATCTCGCGGTCCGTGAGTTCGAGCCCCGCGTCGGGCTCTGGGCTGATGGCTCGGAGCCTGGAGCCCGCTTCTGATTCTGTGTCTCCCTCTCTCTCTGCCCCTCCCCAGTTCACGCTCTGTCTCTCTCTGTCCCAAAAATAAATAAACGTTAAAAAAAAAAACAAAACAGAAAATAACAAGTGTTAGCAAAAATGTGGAGAAATTAGAACGCTTGTGCACTGTTGATAAGATTGTAAAATGGTGTGACTACTATGAAAATAGTATAGCAGTTCCTCAAAAAATTAAAAATAGAACTACCATATGATCCAAGAACCCCACTTCTGAGTATATATCCCAAAGAATTGAAGGTAGGGTCTCAAAGAGATTATTTGTATACCCATCCTTAAAGGAACATTATTCGTAACAGTCAAGAAGTGGAAGCAAACCAAACATCCATTAACAGGTAAATGAATAAACCAGATCTAGCACATACGTACAATGGAGTATTATTTGGCCTTTAAAAGGAAGGAAATCCTGCCACATGCTACAACTTGGATGAACCTTGAAGACATTGTGGTAAGTGACCTAAGCCAGTCACAAAACACAAATCCTGGGGGCGCCTGGGTGACTCAGTCAGTTAAGCATCTGAATCTTGATGTTGGTTCAGGTCATGATCTCACAGTTTGTCAGATCAAGCCCCACTTTGGGTTCTGTGCTCACTCTTCTCTCTCTCTCTCTCTCTCAAAATAAATAAACATAAAAAAAAACCCACAGGGGCACCTGGGTGGCCCAGTCGGTTAAGCATCTGACTTTGGCTCAGGTCTTGATCTCACAGTTTGTGAGTTGGAGCCCCACATCAGGCTCTGTGCTGAAAGCTCAGACCCTGGAGCCTGCTTCGGATTCTGTGTCTCCCTCTCTCTCTGTCCCTTCCCCACTCACACTCTGTCTCTGTCTCTCTCTCAAAAATAAATTAACATTAAAAATTTTAAAAATACCACAAATACTGTATGATTACACTTATATGAGGTGTCTAACATAGTTGAATTCAAAGGAACATAAAGTAAAATAATGAGGGAATGGGGGGAGGGGAAGTTGTTATTTAATGGTTATAGAACCTCTCAGTTTTGTAAGATGAAAAAGTTCTGGAGATCTATTTCACAGCAATGTGAAACACTAACACTACTAAACTGTACACTTAAAATGGTCAAGATGGTAAATTTTATGTTTTTATCACAATAGTAATTTAAAAAAAAAAGACAGGGGCACCTGGGTGGCTCAGTCAAACATCCAACTCTTGATTTTGGCTCAGGTCATGACCTCATACTTCATGAGACTGAGCCCCATATGGGGTTCTGCACTGACAGCACAGAGCGTGCTTGGGATTCTCTCTCTCTCTCCCCCTCTCTTTCTGCCCCTCCCCTGTTGAGCGCACATGCTCGCTCTCTCTCTCTCTCTCTCAAAATAAATGAACATTAAAAAAAAAGAAAAAAAGACTTCTACAATAGCGGGAGACTTAGTGATGACAGCTTTCAATCCTCTTCCTGAGTCATGCAGTTCCAATCAGTACTGCTTGCCCTCTACATCTGATGCGCAGTCATTGTCCTGGGATCTCCCTTCACTCTCCAGGAGATTCCCTTCCCTTCTCTGCAGTGTATTCCATGCCTTCCTCTTTCTTGGCTTCTTCATTTATTTATATGGAGTGTATCCTCCAGGTGCTTCCTGAAAAGGAGAACTTTTTGTAAGTTTTACAGAGTTGCCTGTCTGAAAGTATCTTTTGTGCACCTTCTTACTTGACTCATAGTTTGGGTTCCTATAGGCATCCACGTTGGAAATGAATGCCCTTCATATTTTTGGAAGTAATGCCCATGGTCTTCTAGTTTCCAGCACTGCTGTTGAGAAGTTCAAAGCCCTTTTAATTGCTGATCACTTGTACGTGACCTGTTTCTATCTCTGGGAGCTTGTAAATTCTTCCTTATTCGCAAGGTAACAAAATTTCACAATTATGGTGGAAACATCTTTTAATTTAGTGTTCTGGACAAATATTGGGCCTCCTTAATTTCAAAATTCATGTCCTTGCAGTTCTAAAAAAAAATGTTCTCCCATCCACGTTCTCTACACTTCCTTTCTTTCTGAAATTTGTACTGTCAGTTGTTGGGTTTCCTGGACTCATCCTCTAATTTTCTTCTCTTTGTTCTGTTTTCAACTGTTGCTCTACTTTCTAGAGAAAGGTGTTTCTCACCTTTTCATTCAACCTTTCTTTTGAGTTTTTCACATCTGGTATGTTTCTAATATCCAAGGATTATTTGTGTTTCAAACCATTACTTTTTATAGCATCTCATTCTTCTTTCATGGAAGAAATATTTTCCCTGAGGATTTTATTTTCAGGTTTTCTTCTAACTGCACAATCTGTTTCTACTTCTGTTGTGTTTCTGTTTATTTTGGACTCTCTCATGTTAGATGCTATCCTTACACAGTCAGTTGTCTACTCATGTTCTAAAGAAGGTGAAGAAAGGGCTGATTGGAAGTTTTAAGCTTGGGGATGGGGCTTATTGACTTTGAGCTTCACTGTACAGTAATCTAGCTGATACGGTATCGATGCCTTTATGTCATTCTGCTTGCACAGGTCAGATTCCCTATGGTATACCCTTCAAGTTCCTACGTGGAGGATAAAGGCCTGTCATGCCCAGAGAGCCAAAAGGGAAAACATCTTCAGTGTGTGCATTATTATGCATATAATCCCCCCATTTTCGGTATAGAGTCCATGCCTTCACCTATGCCTTGCATTCCCAGCCTAGACACCCTGATCCCCATATCCCTAACTCCCTGCTTCTCATCACCCTAAACTCATGTTCTGGCTGTCATATGCTGAATCTTTGGGCATCCTGACCTAAAGCAGATGGCTCTAAGCTTTCTCCATGGCCAGTTTAGGGTTCAGCTTTCTTGGGTCTATATCAGCTGCCACTCTGCCTTTCTGCTTCCAGAATGCTAACAACTGTTGACTCCTCTTTTTTTTTTTTTTTTTTTTTTTTTTTTCAATTTTACAGAGAGAGAGTGTACAAGCAGGGGAGACGAGCAGAGGGAGAGAGAATCTTAAGCAGTTTCCATGCTCAGTGCAGAGCTTGATCACACAACCCCAGGATCACGACCTAAGCCGAAATCAAGTCAGATGCTCGACTGACTGAGCCACCCAGGTGTCCCAACTCCTCTTTTATTTGTCTCATTTTTATAACTTTTCATCTTAAAAGAAAATCCCTTTCTGCAGTTTCAGTAGTTTTGGAGGCAGAAAAAATTTATGTTCAATCTATCATTATTAACCCAGAAGTTGCCAAACTAAATCTATTTTTAAAAAAATAATTTGGAGCACATTATATGTATACTCCCATTTACATGAGGGGGGGGGGAAAGATGAGACTCTACGGAGGCCGACAGATGCAAAAAAGAATTCTGGATAAGGGTACTCTTCATTTTTTGCCCCTCTAGACTGATGGATTTCTGTTTTAAACCCATGAGCATAAATTATTGCTAAAGAACTTACTTAAGATTACATTTTCAAAACCTAGCTCTATGAAATAAAGTATCTTAATGAAAGAGAGCATGCCATAGGCCAGCATGAACCTCCCTGAACCCATTACCTGCTCTAGCTCGTCAATGTATCAGAGAGAGTTAGAATCAATGATGCAGCTAGAAAGCACACAAGCTCTATGGTGGCTTCGGGAATCTTGCAAAATACATCCCCTGCTTCCAAGTATAGAAACAACCCAGATCTTGATCTCTAATCCAGAAAAAGAAGAGTGTTATGAAACAGACCAGGCCAGACCACCTTAGCTCTTGGAGTATTTCTGGCCAGACTTGCCCCTTCCATTTACCATCTCCTCATCTGTCTACCTCCCTCCACTCCTTCCCCCAATTTGGGCACACACTGTATGTAGTTCCCAGCTGACTGCATCCTTAACATGTCTGTCTGAATGATTCATATATCACATATGCAAAGCTCCTCCAAGTCTATTCCCATGGAGCTTTTATTCTTGAAAAAACAAAATTGTGGTAGATCATAATGATTAACTCATCCAGACTGATTTGGTTCTATTATAGTTTCTACTAGCAAATTACTTCACCTGTCTATGACATAGCTTCCTCACTGACAAAATGAAGATGATAATGACAGCCACCTTCTAGGCTCCTAGGGGGACTAAGTGAATTGATACTTGTAAATGTTTATTGAGCACCTATCTTGTACCAGAGATGGATACACAGGAGTCATCAAAATAGAAATTCTTGCTCCCATGGAGCTTAAGGTCTAGTAGGAAGGGCACAAGTTGGTTAAAAAAAGAAAAAAGACACAAATAACAAATAACAATACCTTGTGCTAAGATTTCTAAAGGAAGAGTAAAAACGTGGTAAAAGTTACAACAGGAGACCAGTTTCTCAATTAATTCTCATAGCTCAGGCAGGAATTCAATGATTACACAACAAAAGGCACTTAGAAAAAGCTTCCTCTTAGCCAACACTTGAAGCATGTTATAGATTTTTCTACTTAGGATTGTCTTTTAAAAGAAAGGTCCCATATTTAAGATATTGGAATGTTTCAATAAACAAGTAGACAAATTCCAATGTGTCTATGCCTTGGAGAACAGGAGAGCTGTGCATGTTATTTTCTCCCCCACTAAAGCAAAAACGTGCCTATTTGTTCCCTATAGCAATAATAAAATTGATGGCGTTACTAAGCACTAAGTGCAAAGGCACTGCATGCCCGGTCTTGGATAGTCCCTAGTTTCACAATGCCATCTTTCTGGTTCTTGGGGACACTCCAGATGCCCCAGGGAAGATCTCAGAGCCTTCCCACCCCATCTCCACCTCAGGCTAATAGTTTGTTTGGCCTGTTAAACACATACTTGGTGATATGCCCTACACCATGGAACCCATCTACCAATCTTAGATCCTGTCTAGGTATTCAGTTATAGTTGAAAGCAATTAGCAATAATGATTTATAATAATATTAAATCCCTGAGATGATCAACCACAAGGTCTCAGAGAGCAACCTAACACTATTGTCACAGGTAAAATAATTCAATGGACTAGGAATAGCTATGGATTTCCATCTTCTTTTCCTGAGTTATCTAGTGTTCATGGCTCTATACAAACCATGTTAGTCTGTGGCCTCCAGCCTAACTCTGTCTCTTGCTTTCATGGTCAAAGGGATTTCCCCAGTAGTTCAGTAAAAGAGAGAGAGGAAGGGTAATTTACTAAGTACTTCCCTTCCCTACAGTCACAAGGCCCATGCTATTTCCTATCTGAGACACTCAGCTTAGAAAGTGTTGATGAAGATGGCTGAGATGGAATGGAGAAGTTACCTTATGATAAAGAGAACATAGAAGACATACATGTATATACATGTATCCAACTAAATGTAAATATATGAAAGATAAGTCTTGGGTGATTGGAGCTAGATGTAGATCAAGGGGGGATTTAAGGAAGAATTGAACACAAGTTTCATTCATCCATTAAATATTTACTAAGGACCTACTATGTGCCAGGTACCATGTTATACACGAGGGGAACAACAGTGAGCAATATCAGTCATGCTACCTGTTCTCATGGAACATATGACAGGGTGGGAAAGACTGAAATAAAGCAAGTATTTTGACAAATGAATGTATGAATTACAGATTGATAAACATCTGTACGGGGGGGGGGGATGGTTCTAAGGGTGCCTGTAACAGGAACTTGACAAACTGGAAGCAGGAAAGGTTTTCTTAGGAAAGTGAAGCCTTCAGCTAATATCTGAAGGATGAGTAGGAGCTGACTGGGCAAAGGAATAAGGGAGAAAAAGAGTGTTGCAGACAAAAGAACAACATGTACAAAGGCCCTATGGCAAGGAGGAGCTGACACAGTCAGGGAGCTGGAAGAAGGAGCACAAAGAGGAAAAAGAATGACACAAGATAAGACTGAACAGCCAGACCTTGCAGGGCACTGGAGGTCACATCATGTTTTGCCTCCAACCTAACAGCCATAGGGTGTCATTAAAAGTTTTTAAAACTGATAGGAGAAAGAGAGAGAGCAGAATCACATTGTGGGAACTTGAGTCTGACAACAGACAGAAAGTTAGAGTCCAGGTGAGATATGATGGAAAATTGGACTGAGGTGGTAGCTGAGAAGACAGACAGAAGCAGATAAATTTGAATGTAATTTACAAGGGAAAATTGATAGGACTTCCAGAAAATTACATGTGGGATGAGAGAGTGCAAGGTATCTGCAATGACTCCTGTGTTTTTCCCTGGAGCTTGAAGAAGAGGGGCATAGCACTGGGAAAACTGGAAGGAAGGAGAGACAAGAAAGGTAGTGCACCTTGGAACTAAATGGGTATGTCAGTCTAGGGTCTGTCTTTCTGTCTTGAGCTGCTTTACATTTGGAGACCACACTGGAGGATTCTTCTCCTGCCCACCCTCCTCCCCCCGACCCCTGGCCCCAAACCCTGGTAGGCCACTATAAAATGCTTGAACCCAGGGGCAGGAAACTCGGGATCAATTTTGGACTTTGCCACTGATTGGTTGCATGGTCTTAGGCAAGTTACCCCACCTCTCCAAGATTTTAGTTCCTTAAAAGGTCCTCGCCCCTTCCTCCCATATCAGAATCTCCTGAAGTATGCATTAAAATGCACATTTATGGACATTTGTATCCAATGTGCATAAACTGAAGAGAGAAAGCATAAACTGAAAAGAGTTCCCTAAGGTCATATAGGTAGTAAGAGCCATAATGAGGGCTCGAATCCAGGTCTGACTCACCCTAAAACTGTAAGATGAGTAATAGAGGAGAGACTGAAGAAGGTCCCAAACAGTGTATCCACAGTATCACTAGTG
Organism: Panthera tigris; assembly: GCF_018350195.1. Classification (NCBI taxonomy): domain Eukaryota; kingdom Metazoa; phylum Chordata; class Mammalia; order Carnivora; family Felidae; genus Panthera; species Panthera tigris. The sequence goes on from NC_056661.1 coordinate 113,862,806, forward strand.
AATGTCATGATGTAATAGGGCCAGTTTTGGGACTGTATCTGCCCTTCCATCTCCTAGTTGAGCAGAGCCACAGTTAAGTTTCATTATCTCATCATTTCCCCTTCGACCCAGGGCAGGCACCACTGCACCCTCAACCAGAGACACACACAAGACTTTGACATTTTACAAAACAATCCTTAAGAGAAGCCTAAAATTTCCCTTTGAAACCAACTGGAAGAACCAAATTGACCTCAACTCTACTCTGAAGCTACTTTTCAACCCAGATACCAATAACATTTTTAAAGAGTTTCAGGATGCTGACTCTATAGAAACCATGACAAACATGTAATTGAACTTTTGAAAAATGAGGTTGACATATCAGCCTGTCATATGTTTTATGAGATGCTTTGAAGAAAGTCATGTGAAATTAAAGAGGGCTCTTTTTCAAAGCATCAAACTTCTGAGAAGAAAGTATCTCATTGGAAAAGATTTTTTTTTTTTCAATTATCCACACAAACCATCTCCAAAGTAGATCTGAGTTTCCAGGGCACTTAGAGCTTTTGAAGCTTCTTCATTGCTTCCCCATGATTTCCGACAGGTTTGCTGTGTTTTTCCAACTAATCTGGAATAAAGTCTAGTACTTCTTTTGCATTCCCTTCATTGTCTGGTACAATGTTAAACATCTAACATAGTACCAGGTACATAATAGTAGTTCTGAGAATAAGCAGTTATCAAATACTAAATACTATACATGTATAACATGATTTGATCTTCACAACAACCCATATAAATGGGGAAACTGAGGTCACACAGTTAACAAATGGCAGAACTAGAATTATCACCCAAGTCTCTATGGTTCCCAATATCCATGAACCTTATACTCAGTTCCACATAACACTGGCACTTGCCAAATGACTCATCTCTTTCCTTCCTATTTCGTCCTCTCTTTCTTCCAAATGTATTCTCATGCTCTCTTTATCACTGGCATAGTTATAAAAGCCATTATCTTAAGGGAAAATGATGACTTTACTATCACAGATGAAACTGAAAAGTGCTAGAACTTTCTTAGATAATCTTAAATTCACATGCCAGTTGGTTCAGCAATTCCATTGCTAGAGATAGAGCCAAAAGATATACTCACACAAATATGCAAGAAAACCAAAACTATATGTAGTAATGTTCATTACAGCAATATTTTTATAGAAAATGACTGGAAATGACCTAAACATCCTTTAGAAGGAGACTGGATAAATAAACTATGCTAGATTTTATGGACGATTATGTAGCTCTTAAAAAAGAAGGTAGATGTGTGTTTTTGTGTGACTATGGAAAGATCTTCAGGAAATATTAAGTTGAAAAAGAAGAAACAGAACATTGTATGTAGCATGACCTCATCTTTGCCTAGTTAAACTAAATAAAAGATACATACATATAACAGGTACCATTTTTTAAGAATTTCCCAAAGTTTGTATATTCCCTTATCAGCTAATTTCTTTCCCTGAATTCTACATTTACTGTTTAGTCTAAGGCGTAGGATTAGAGTTGGCATGGAGAAGAATATGCCATAGGAAAAGTGCCTAGCAGACAGGAAGGAGACAGAAAATAAAAGCTCAACCTTCAGGCTTGGTAGGCTCTAGGAAGAAGAGAGAGAGGAGAGGCAGAGGGTCAGTCATGTGTGTTGTGGAAATCCTGCCTCCCAAGCCAAAATCCCAGATGGTAAGTGTTAGGTTAAGGGGAAAGTTAAAAGCAGAGGGCCTCTTGTTCCTTTTCCACTTGACAGGCTGGGAAGATACTGCCTCATATAGTCCTCTGCACATTGCGTCAGAGATAAAAATCCTCCAAGAGATGTGATAAGGCAAAAAAAAAAAAAAAAAAAGGGACTGAATCTAGTGGCCCAGGGCTGTTTTAGCTCCACATGCTGTGAGAGTGTACACAATTTCCACTGTACCCTGGAAAGGGGCACAGAAGCTACCTGGTAGTGTTGGCTAGCCAGTTTACAAAGGAGGTCTCCAGGGAAGTGGTAAGTGGGCGAGGCTGACAGTGAGGGACTGCTATGCTAAGAACCCCCACATTAACCCCAGTGGAATCCTAGATGGGCCAGGTCTGCAGAAGGGCCAATCTAAGGGAACACAGGCCTCACAGCTGCTAGCTGCAGGCTTCAGAAGCAGATACTAGCAGCTTCACCAGGGGGACAAGGTGTGGCCAACACTCCCACCACAGGACAGTTAATTCCCACACAAATTCCCCACAGTGTCACCTTGGACAGGAGAAGGCAGGAGAGTTGGCCAAAGGGCCAAAGGGCCAAGCCTTTCCTTGAAAGGAGCCATATCAAAGCAACAGGAGACTGTTTAAAGAAGAGACTGAGCTCCCATTACTTGGCAGAATTACTTGACTTCCTTTCTACCCAATGGGGAAGGACTTGCAAGGGAAAAAAGATAACATATTAGAGCAACACAGAAGTGCTGCCTTTTGTAGATCCAAGTTAATCTGTGAACAAATACACAAAAATATTATATATTGCACAAAACTTCCAGAACTCTTGGGAGAAGTTACCTCTGGGGAATGGGACGGGGGGTCAATGGGTATGCAGAGAGGGAAATTTTATTGCTTTTATAACAGGAAATTTTAAAACATTTTAGATAGTTATCACCAGAAGCACCTTTGGTGATAGAAAATTAAATAGTCTACTTTCATTTATACTCTACTTCTGCATTTAAAAAATTAAAATAGTACTTTACTGGAAAATAATGATTTCTTTAATTTTATTGGTCACTGATGAGCTCTCCAGTCCCATATTTAAACCAAAAGGGACTCAAATTCTGTAAGAGTACATCATATTTAAATCCCACTGAAATAGCAGTATCAGATTAACTCTCACAACTTATCAAACTCAACACCCAAAAAACAAACAATCCAGTGAAGAAATGGGCAGAAGACATGAATAGCACTTCTCCAAAGAAGACATCCAGATGGCAAACAGACACATGAAAAGATGCTCAACATTGCTCATCATCAGGGGAATACAAATCAAAGCCACAATGAGATACCACCTCATACCAGTCAGAAAGGCTCAAATTAACAACTCAGGAAACAACAGATGTTGGAGTGGATGTGGAGAAAGGGGAACTCTACTGCACTGTTGGTGGGAACGCAAACTGGCACAGCCATTCTTGAAAACAGTGTGGAGTTCCTCAAATTAAAAGTAGAACTACCGTATGACCCAGCAATTGCACTACTAGGAATTTATCCAAAGGATACAAAAATGCTGATTGATTTGAAGGGGCATATGCACCCCAATGTTTATAGCAGTGCTACCAACATAGCCAAATTATGGAAAGAGCCTAATGTCCATCAAGTGATGAATGGATTAAGATAGTGTGTGTGTGTGTGTGTGTGTGTGTACACACACCTACACACAATGGAATACTACTACTCAGCAATGAAAAAGAATGAAATCTTGCCATTTGCAACAACATGGATGGAAATGAAGGGTATTATGCTAAGCAAAATCAGTCAGAGAAAGACAGGTATCATGATTTCACTCATATGTGCAATCTGAGAAACAACTGATGAACATAGGGGAAGAGAAGGAAAAATAAGATAAAAACAGAGATGGAAGCAAACCATAAGAGACTCTTAAATACAGAGAACAAAGTGAGGGTTGATGAGAGTATGGGGTGGGAGGGTGGGTTAAATTGGTGATGGGCATTAAGGAGGGCACTCTTCAGTATAAGCACTGGGTGTCACATGCAAGAGATGAGTTAGTGGGTTCTACTTCTGAAGCCAAGATTACACTGTATGTTAGCTAACTTCAGAGAAAACAAAAAAAGTTTAGCTCTTACTTAATATGTATCAGAAATAATTCCCCAAATGAGAGGTTTATAGTTATAAAAGATTCATGTGTTCATTTATTCATTCAATAAATTTTTTTAATTTGTTTATGTTTGTTTATTTATTTATTATTTATTTATTTATTTTTTAAATATGAAATTTATTGTCAAATTGGTTTCCATACAACACCCAGTGCTCATCAATAAATATTTTTGAGAGCTTGTCATGTACTGAATACTTTCATAGGTACTGGAATACAGTGATAAATAAAACAAAGCCCCTGCCTTCCAGAAGATTCCATTCTGGTGGAGGAGATGAACAATGAACATGATGCAAAAATACGTAAGTGATGCATCTCAGCTAGTACTGGATGCTATGTTAAATATAAACCAGAGCTGAGCCGTCAACCCACGAAAAGACATAGAGGAAATGTAGTGACATATTACTATGAAAGAAGCCAATCTGAAAAGGCTATATACTATCTGGTTCCAATTATAATGATATTCTGGAAAAGACAAACTGTAGAAACAGTAAAAGGATCAGTGATTGCCAGGGGATGGGAAAAGGAAAGGATGAATAGGTGGAGCACAGATTTGAAGGGCAGTGAAACTTTTCTGTGTACTCTAATGGTGGGTACATGTCATTATACATTTGTCAAAAATCATGGAGTGTAGAGCAAGGGTAAACCCTAATATAAACTATTGATTTGGAATGATAATAATGTATCAGTATGGGTTCACTGATTGTACCAAATGTACCACTCTGGTGGGATATTGGTAAAGGTGGAGGTTGTGCACATGTGAGGGTAGGGGTTATATGGGGAATCTTTGTACCTTCCACTCAATTTTACTGTGAACCAGAAAATACTCTAAACACTGAAGTCTACTGTTTTTTAAGTTAAAAATGTAAATTAATCAAGGTAAGGGAAAACAGTGAACATTAGTGGGAATTATTTTGAACCGAATTTTCCCTGGACTGTTAGTAAATAATTCTCACCTAAAAATACTTCTAGGAGGTAAAATTATACCACTTCCAGAACTTCATCTTTTACTGTTTTTTAAACACAAAATAACAAGATTTTGTGTTATTAAGAAATAACAGATTAAGAAACAGTGAAAATTATGGGACATAAGGAAGGTTAGGTGTGATGGTTAGTTTTGTGTCAACTTGACTGGGCCATGGGGTGCCCAGTCTTAAACATTATTCTGGATAAGTCTGTGCGAGTGTCTATGGATTAATGTATGAATAAAGCATATCGTTCTCCCCAAAGTGGGTAAGCCTCATCCAATCCACTGAAGGCCTGAATACAACAACAATGTTGAGTAAGGCAGAATTCACCCGCTCTGCCTGAATGCTTGAGCTGGAACACTGGTCTTCTTCTATCCACAGATTGAGACTTACGCCAACCTGGTCCACAGGTCTTCAGATTCTGGAACTATATCATTGGCTCTCCTGGGTCTAGCTTGCCAACTGCAGATCTTGGGACTTCTCAGCCTCCATAGCCATGTGAGCCAATTCCTTATTTCATACATATAAACTCCTACTGTACACACATAAGATCTCCTGTTGGTTCTATATTTCTGGAGAACCATGACACAGTAGCATACTTACCTGAGGCTCTGTTAGAACTTGGAGTCAATGGAGCACAAAGTGAGGTGAGTATTTTTATAGTAAATTTTTATAAATAAGTAAAGGGAGGCTCAGAGGTCCAGGAGTGAGGTTAGGATGTGGCAGAGCTAGGCCTCAAACTCAATTTCAAACCCCAATTCTACAGCTCCCTATAGCCACACATATTAAATGAAATGGGGGTTTTATTTAAATTCAAATACATTTAGTGAGGACAGAGGAATATCAGAGCTGATAGTGGCTTAAATGTCCTTCAGTTTGGCTGGGGACTGGCTTTTCTTGCCTTGTTTTAAGTACGTACCTGGGAGATCTTGGGTCACAAAGTGTTGCTGAATTTTTCAACACTGGCTCCCAGAACACAGAGGAGGTCCCTTGGTAGATGCATTCCAAACTTGGTGCACTAAAGAGACTGTTAGGGTTCTTGGGGTGCCTGGATGGCTCAGTCGGTTAAGCATCTGACTTCACCTCAGGTCATGATCTCATGAGTTCAAGACCCAAGTTGGGCTCCGTGCTGAAAGCTCAGAGCCTGGAGCCTGCTTCAGACTCTGTCTCCGTCTCTCAGCCCCTCTCCCTCTCGCAAGCACGCTCTCTCTCTCTCTCAAATATAAATAAATATTTTTTAAAATTACTTAAAAAAAAGAAGAGAGAGAGAGACTGTTAGGGTTCTTGAGTCTGTAAAACTGAATTCATTCCCAATGTGTGAAATGCTCATTGTCCCAAGTCAGACCTTGGGATCTTAACCTCTAGGAACTTTCCAAAAAGCATGAGTTTTGGAATCTGACAGACTTGGATTTGAATCCAGTTTTGCTACCTCCCAGGTGCATAATCATAGGTGAGTTACTTGACCCTTCTGAACTTCAGTGTCTCATCTAAAATGTGTAGATTATTTGATTTGTATGAATGGATTTGGCCAACACAAATTTCTCAGCCATTTCCTATGTGTCATACAAGTGCCAGATGCCAGAGATAGGAAGATGAACAAGGTAAAATCCTCTACTCTCCAGAAGTGTCCACTCTAGTAGAGAAGACACACATAAATTATCATTCTAATGCCACATAATAATTTCAATAGACATAGAGTGGTGGCATCTCACCTTTGCAGAAGCTTCTAGTGCTAATCTCTATCCAATTCTCCTTTCCTTCTAGCCTCATGAGAGGACTATGCTTCTGCCCCCTTGCAGTTAAGCAGGGCAGTATAATAGGATTGGCCAGTGGGCCAGCATGACACTCTCAGTATTCTCTTCTGCCACGTGGACCAGGAGAGCCAAGTGTTCTGGATGATACAGGATAGTGGAGCCTCCATCAGCTCCTCCATGCAGGTCACTGAGGGGAGCTGCCCAAGAGAGTGAGGACCCAGACCTGAAGCAGACTTTGATTGAGCAAACAATAAACGTGTATTAAGCCACTGAAATCTGTGGGTTGTAAGTCACTACAGCATGATCCAGCCTAATTCATAAACCAGCCTACAAGGAGGGAAGGAGCCAGGGACTGAGTGCTAATTGGTGAGTGAGAGAAGAGCCAGGGGAAGAGGTGAAGAAGGACCATGAGAACAGAGAGGAAGGCAAAGCAAAGGCCAAGAGAGTTGCAGTGGCCTGATAAGATGGGTAACAGCAAACAGCTGGGATGTGCAGGAATGAGAAGCAAGGGGGAGAGAGGCACGACTGAGGAGGCAGATGACATCAAACTGTGGAGAGCCATGAGGGCCCTGTTAGTAGCTTGGCCTTTACCCTGGAGGATGGGAACCACACAAGTCTTCCAAGCACAGGGGTGACGTGCTCACATAACCTCTGAGCTACATAGAGGAGGGACCGGGACATGACTAGAGGCAGGAGACCAAGACGAAATCAAGCAACTTACGGAAAGTACCTACTGTAGTACCTGACAGACAGAAGTATATCACTTCCCTTTCCCTTCCCCTGCTCATGTATTAATGTGGTTCTAGAAACTAGCCAACTCTGTAGCTTGGCAATCTTACTTTCATAGCTCTTTAGTAATAAATGCTTCATTACATAAGAATTTATGTACAAGGATGTCTCCTGCAGCCTTGTCTATAGAAATGGAAAAACGAAAATAAACTGAGTGTTCATGGAAAGGAAACTGGTTGAATAAATCATGGAACATGCTATATTACATATTATTAAAAAATAGTAAAAGCTATGTTAACTGACCTGGATAAGATGTTCATGATATAGAGTTAAGTGAGAAAAAAAAAGTTGCAGAGTAATATGCATTATATGATTCATTACTTGAAAAATAAATTAAAAAATAATGCACTCCTGTAGGTGTAATTATGGTACCTGTTTGTATCCATTCTTGTGAGTCTGTGGCAGCATCTGGGAGGTGGTACAGCTGTTAACAGCAGTCATCTCAAGGGGCTGGTAGACTTGCCACAGTTACAATTAGTGTGTGCTACTTTTATAATTTTTTTAAATTAATAGAGAGATATACATAAAACACCAGTAATGCCCTTCCTATGGTGATTATCATCAATTGCAAAAGCATAAAAACCAATCTTCCAGCCAGAAGATTCCTCTTCTGATTGAAGTTTCCTCTTCCCACTGGAATGTTTTTAAATCAGATGCTCTACTTCAAGTTCACTGTGATTACTAAGTCTAATGGATTAGACATAGACTCTCAGGGGATTTAAACGGATCTGGGCCTTTAATGTTAATTATTCCATGAGAGGAAGCCCTGTTCATTTTTAGGAAATGAATGGGCCTTCCCATCAGGATAAGCAAATTACTCTGGGCTGTGGGGAAAAGGCAACCAATCTTCCAAACGAATTTATTGGCATTAAAAGACCAAGGGCATGCAAATCAAGCTGAATCATTGAAAGTTCTTTGAGGGCCACGGCCCTGGTCCTAGCAGGTGCTAATGAATTCACTCAAACTTAATTAAAGCAAAATGCTAACCTCAGCTACAGAATAGCTAAGCTCAAGTCTCCTGGGTTCTCATGTGCCAGCCTTTTCCACTGGGCACTATGAAAAATAACTAGGAGATACTGCCATGCTGAATTTAAAGTGTCTGTAGGAGATCTAAGTGGAAATGTCCACCAAACACTGAATATGTCTAGACTGTCAGTCTAGAATGCATAGGAGTTCTGAGCCATGGACATACACTTGGGAGTCATATGTGTAAAAGTGAAAGGGTAAGTAAACCCACAAAGGGATGACATGACAGAGGTAGTGCCTGGGATGGTTTAGCATGCTCATAAGATATGCAGTTTAGAGGGGAGGTTAGGAGCACAGAGTCTCTGGTTCCAATCTTGGCTCTACCCTACTGGACACTCTTGCACTTGTTACTCAACTTTTCTAACTCTCCATTTTCTCATCTGAAAAATACAATTGATGATCATAGCTCCCTTAGAAAACTGGTGAGGACAAAAGTGAGATAATCTATGCAAAGTACTTAGAGCACTTGGTACACAGGGAGCCCTCCCAAATGTCACCAAGTTCAGGGATCAGCTAAGACAACCAACCAAATTGGTACAACCCCTATCTGTCTATCACAGGTGCTGGTATCCTTTGAATAAGCAACTCATTTCTAGGAAACTATCCCAACTGATACACGCGTACACATGTGTGAGATCACAGACTGAGAATCAATCATAAGAAGGAAGGAGTGAGGACCAGCAGGGAGGCCAAGCAGGAAGGCATGGTCAGGAATTTCAGATTTGATAGTGGAAAAGTGAGACCAGCACTAAAATACTTCCTTTGGATTTGGCAACAAAGTCCCTAGGATGGGGCCAAAACTGTTCAGGACGGAAGCTAGACAGACTGTTTCCAAAGCAAAACAGGCAGCATTACTAGCATTCCATAAGATCCAGTAACCCAGGGACATCTTGAAAGATGGCTAAAGGAGGTAGAAGTACATTTTTTATTTAATCAATATCTTTCTGAGGATCAAAGTAATACATGATCAATGAAGAAAACCTGTAAAACAAAGAAAAGTACAGAGAGGAAAAAGTACTGCCTATACCACTTTCTGGCAAGACCTACATTTTTTCCTGTGTGTGTGCATTTACATCAGGGTGTGCACAGGACTAGTTCATCTTGTTACATGACAAGCATAGTCTGTATTTGCTCAATACTTTGAAAACATATTATTTAAAGACACTCGAGGAAAACTTAGAAGAATATTCTCATGATTTCAGAGTAGACTAAGACTTTTTATGTGTGTCACAAAATCCAGAAGCCATAAATGAAAGGATACAAAGTCTGCTTCATCTAAATCTAAACTTTTTGCGTGGCCAAAAAAAAAAAAAAAAAAAAAAAAAAGCCACTATAAACTAATAGGAACATGAATGATAAATTAAAAATGCACATGAAAAACAAAAGTTTACCTTTCAGAGTATATCAAGAGCTCCTTCAAATCAGTATGAAAAGGATCAATAACCCAATAAAAACTCAGACGAAGGATATAACAGACAGTTGGTGAAAAGTGAAATAAAAATTCTTCTCACAGATCTGACCAGATACTCCAACTTACTTGTAATCAGAGAGAAGCAAATTAAAACTCCAGTGAGATACGTTTTTCCCTTATTAGTCTGGCACAGATCAGGACTGATAATATCATGTGCTGACAAGAGTATGAGGAACGGGTGTTCTCACTCCTCACCAGAGGAAGCATTAAATTGATACAACCTCTGTCTATCACAGTTGCCAGTATCCTTTGAGTAAGCATCTCCATTTCTAGGAAACTATCCCACTGACACACTCACATGTGTGAAATCACAGACAAAATTATTCATTGAAGTTTTATCTGTAATAACAAAAGGTTGGAAACAACCTAAAGTTCCATCAATGGGGGATGGGTTAATAAATGGAATACAAGGGCCAAAAGGAAAGAGGCAGTTCTCTATGTCTCGAAAAGAAACGATTGCTAAAACATATTCAATAAAGGAAGTAAGCTGCAGACCGATGTAATTAGTACACCGCCACTTACGTAGAAGAATAAAACTAAATCATGGGAGATAGGAATGTTTTGCTTATCAATGTATAGAGTATTTCTGGAAGGAATCACAAGACAAAAACCAGTATAATTGCTTGCCCCTGAAGAGATAAACTGGTTGGCTCAGGCAGGGTGGAAATGATTAATTTTTCACTGAGTACCCTTTGGTACCTTGTGAATTTTGCGCCATTGGTACGTGTCGCCTATGCAAAAACTAAAAAGTAAAAATACAATATTTTAAAACAAAATGAATCGATAGGCCATTTTATTTGTCTTTATTTTTTGGTGGCTATTTCTATTTTTTTTTTAGCTGTCTTTCTCCATCATGCTTTGTCTGCCTTGATCCTTTCCTATTTCCCTTCTCATACCCTCTGTCCCTTGCCCCACCTGAATATAACAACTTTTAAAAAATTAGCATCTGCTGGCAATTTTGTACATACTGATAACTATACTTTATGGGTGTGGATATCATTCAATTTTCACAACCACCTCCAGAAGGGAAGTTTTCTTTGCCACAGTTTGCAAATGAGGAAACTCTGGCACAGGGGGTTGAAGCCTTGCCCAAAGCCATACGAGCAGTAAATGATGGGACCAGCATTTAAATCAAGTTTGTCTCTGAAATCCATGCTTCTTTTAGTAAACTGTACTGCCCACAATATGGAATAAAGATACATACGTATGTTTTTTTAAATTATTGAATAAAGTATTACAGTCTTTGTAATTTGAAAATCAAGTGAGCTTAACATTTTATATGACCTATAAAAAGCACACATACAAAGAAAGCTTTATGTATCAAACTATTTTCTATTTCTAAACTCTTGATGATTATTTTCTACAGATCAATTGAAAGGATAGCCCACCTTTCATTCATTCATCAGCCCCAAGTATCCAGCATGTGCTCACAACTGTGCTTGCTGTTCATTGACATTGAAAGCTAGAGCCCTCGGGAAGCTCTCAGTCAATTGTAGAGAAAGCAATATCAATGCTTATTGGGCTCTCCTATGTGCCAGGCAAAGCGCTAAGTATTTTACATAGATTCCAACAACTGTATGATATGAGGTATGATTGCTACCCCTCATTTTATGAAGGAGAAAAATGAAGCTGGGGAGTTCAATAACTTCACAGCTGACCACAGCTTAAAATTACAGAACAGCGATTTGAACCCAGGCAAGTTGGCTCCAGAGTCATCACGACACTGCCTAGAAATGGATTAGTACAGCACATGACGCTGCGGAAGAGCCCAGAGGAGAACCCTCACTATTCCTGGAAATGGGTCAGCGAAGACTTCCGGGAAGACGGAGGCACAGTCTGTCTTGATGGAAGTTCAGAACTGAGAGATGTCATGGCATCCGCAAGATGTCATTCTACCCTGCCCTGAAACTGTTATGAGAAGACTTACATCCTTTGGGGAGGAAAAAAAAAATTAGCATATGTCTCATGTGGTCTGCCTGGGAGCTGTGCCATATAAATTGAACCAACTTTCTGACGGGGAGTTTTACATTTTACTCAATATTCTGAAGTTTGGCTATGACGCAGTCAAGTATCAACCAGGTTCCTGTCATCATGCGGGTGTCCTCAGAAGGAGGCAGGGGTTGGATTTAATAGCACTGTTTGTTTTCTTAGTGCAATGTCCTAGAAATATGCAATAGGACTATAACGGAGATGAATCAAGAGGAGGATGCAGTACAATAAGACACAATGCCAAGAATAACAGCAGGATAAGTGATTCCTTGTGATTTGGGTACAGTTAACAGCTAAACTTATGACCCAAGAAGCAATCCTTTGGGGACCCTAAGAATGCTTCAGGGCTCTCCTCATCCTGTCCACTAAGGGCCCCAAAGCTGGATTCCTGATTCATCAGCCGGGTTGGAATGGGACAGTGACAAAGCAGAAATCACTAAGCCTGTGGGTTGCCACTTTGCCATGTCTAATTCTCTCACTGTGACAAATCTCCTGTCCCTCACTTGGCCATGGCTCAAGAACTGATCTACTGGCATGAGTTGGTATCTGGCTAGGGAAACTCAAGGGCATCTAATTCTGTAGAACAGAAATTCTGCCCTGTGCACATCCTGCCTCCCCCAAATTCAGCTGATAGTCGGTGTCTACATGTTTATAGAAACTGCTTCCTTCATTTTTGGGACATTGCAGCAGCACACTTTGACCAAAACTATTTCTTTCCTTAGAAAAAAAAAAAAAAAAAAAAAAAAAAGCTTTATGGCTAATTGCTTTTGAAGTGTAAGATCAAATAATGCCTTTGATACATGCTTTTCCTACATTCCCTAAATAGTACACATATAATAACCAATCTCTGGATTGCATTGATTTTTGCCTCCAAAATATCCATGTATTCCCTTGGGCCCACTGGTGTGCTGGAAGATGTTTAACAACTAGTTTTGGGGTGGGGGGCGTAGTGTGTAGCATTTGCCAATTTCCATAGTGTAAACACTCCCACCTTGTCTAATATGAAGCTACCAAAGGAAATCACTGGATGCAGAGTTGGGAAGAAGGGAGTACAGTTGGCTCTCTTGAGCTGAACTGGCCAGCCCCAACACACCTCTACTTGAGCTCCATCCCGGTCTTTCTCAACAGCCATTATTTACATCACCCCTACTTGGAGAATTGCCCAGAAAGTAGTATTGAAAAGAAAAGCCGATAACACACTATGCACGGTATTTTTCTATTTCCCATATGTTAACATATATATAGCTACATAGAAAGGTAGCAAGGATGATTGCAACCTAATGATAACAATGACTACCACTCAGTGAGAAGATTATTTTGCAATTTTTTCTCTTTTTGCCTTCCTCTATTTTCTCAATTTTCAACATTGAACATGTATTACATGTGCAATTTTTTAAGTTAAAAATAATTAAAATTTTGAATATTGATCTGTTTCTGCTTGTATGATAACTAATAAGTCTGCTACCTCCTTGCATTGAAAGTCTGGGCCTTCGACATCTTCCAAATTGGTTTATTCTGCCCATGGCCTCCATGATCCTAGGCATGTCAAAATGGGCGGCACCCCAAGCAGCCAATGGTTCTTTTGGATTTCCAAGAACTATTTCCTAATGTAGAGTATCCTGCTTCTATAGTTTCATGAAGAATAGGCTCTGGATTATTAGGTATGGCTAGTGAAGATCTATAGAATCACTGAATGCTGGAGCTAGAAGGAAATTTAGAGAGCATCCCTCTAATGGGTCCCTGAGATGGGAGGGCACTTCATCCCAAATCCTCCCATTATTCATTATCTCAATGCCCATATCTTCCAGCAGTGACACTGAAGAAACACAAGAAACCAAAGATTCAGTAATGCAATGAAAAGACAAGCCTAATTCATGAAAATCTTATATTCAGACAAAAGTTTTTGCTGGCAGCAAAAAACCCCAACCTCCTTCTAAATTCTGCAATCTAAGACAAGTCAAGAAGGCCAGAGTGGTCTTCACAAACTTGGTCAAAAGAGTGGCCACACAGTATCAGCCGGATACTGTGAACCCAGAACCCAAATTTCTTCTCACACCTGACCTGCCCCAGTCTATATTATATACCTGTTGCCTTCGATAGCTTTACTGGGGCCTCAGTCAACAAACTTACCACAGAGAAAGGAGTATATATTACAGCCTCTTTGCCAATCGTCCTGAAGGACAAGAAAAGCTGAGGCAGTTAGTAGCAATTGCTTAGGTTCCAAGGCCCCCCAAAAATCTATGGGAATGCATACTCTCCTTTTAAAAGCTAATCAGCTCCCAAGAAGACAATTTCAAATGCCAGAGTGGAGGAAACCATTTCCATGCATCTTGATCACTTGCCAAGTTGACTAATGCAACAGGCCATGCCTTCCTTCCTGACAATACCTTTCACCTGTAGTAAAATAGCACAAAAGAAACATGGCCTCCAGGATGGGAGACATAGGGCCATCATCCCACAGAGCCCTTGGGGAACACAATACTGCTGCTCAGACCCAGACCACTATGGAGACCCACAGGAGGAGCTACAGGTCCAGCAGACCAAAGTGAAAGACCAAAGTGACAGCAGACTACCAGCCAGCTTTCTGGGAACCCAGGCATCTAAGGCCAGCCCTCACAGTGAGGGAAGCATCCCCTGGAGCCACAGCCATGGTCTTCAGATCAAGGCTTCAGCTATGCCCTGTGTACAACCACACCCATACATAGCTATATAGAACTCAACAACTCAATAGAAATCACCTGTGATTATTTGACCTGCTTACCTGGATCTGAATTCTTCTGTGATAAGTTTAATTAATCCAGGTGGACCCTTCTTCAGAATAATAAACCCCAATGTCTCAGAACTACGGAGTGTTCAATATGTCCAAGGTGTATTCATGGAAATTATTCCACCACGAGAACTAGAGAGACCTTTCCTACCTTCATAGATTCAGCTTGCTAAGTAGAACATACATGAGGCTTAGTTTGGAAATACAAAGACACTTTCTTTTTAGTAAATAAGTAGCCAAAAGGGCAGGGAAAGGAGATGAAAAACGTCATAGCCAGCCCAGCAGAATCCCCTGGTCTTACCATTACATGTGATGCTTTCAAATGGGTTCTTAGTACCTTAATTTTGAGGGAAAGAGTAGAAGAAACCAACCAATGCTTTTGCATGCTGAGTTTCTGCCTATGACACTGAACTCAAGAGAACTGAGACCTTTAGAGAAACCAAAGATGGTTCAAATGACTCGTGAGAATAAATTAACTCTGTGCTCCTTTCTGACATGATGAAGTTTCCTAATTGTAAAGCAGAACCAGCAGCCACCAACACAGAAGACCTACCCCACAGATGGAGAAGAGATGGAACACTGAAACTGAGCCTGAATGACCTCCCCAGCCCTGCAGCACGAGGCCAGTGGGGCTCCTTCAGGATCAGCAAAGCAAGTTCTCATCACCAAACCAGCTTCAGAGCAGCTGGCTTGTTAACATCTGGAGATCCAAGCACTCTCTTCCAGGTTTGAAGACCAAAGGAAAAGGGATGTGATGAGGGGGGCGGTCCCCAAGGCAAGGGGAGTCTACATTGTTGCCCCAAGAGAGTCCACTTCCCTCCTAAAATGCCTGGGATTTTCCACTTTGGTAGGGGAAGGTAACAAGGCAAAACAATGAGGGCCTCCTCATTGACCACCATGTGCAGTTAGGCAGCAGGAACCCAGCAGGCCAATGTGCCTCTTTCTTGGGTTCAGCAGAACTAGACACAACCTCAGCATGCCTTTGCCCTTAGAAAAGCTAAGGCCAGACTAGCAACTCACCAGGAGCTACAACTGGGCATCAGAGTTAAGACAGCAAAGGATAGGACTGAGACTGGGCCACGCTGGGAACTGTCCAGAGCTCTGGTCTCTAGGCCTGGCTGTCCTGCAAGATCAGCCAGCCCTTTCCAAGGAGACATACCACATGTCCCTAATATTCTCTCTCCACATAATATGACTACTTTTCCTAAAACACACATTTCCCAGAGTCCTACAGGCCTGGAGTCTGCTCAGCCGGACTCAATCCCAGAGGAGCTGTTAAATAACTCACTGTTTCAGTTTGCAAACCTTTTACGACTTAGTGACAAGTGAAACTACATTCTGACAGCAACTGCAAGTTCCTAGTACTCAGTGACTTCTCTTTTTTTCTTGGGATACTCCCTCCCGCTAAAATTACAGACCCACCCACCCCCAATACCTGGAATAAAGAAGAGAGCACAATACCACATTTTAACCTATGAGATGTGGAGAACAGCTCTTCTCCTGAGAGCCTAAGACCAAATAGAAGTTACTTTTTCTCCCTCACCTTGAATGCATTGATGAACTCTCTGAACTGAACCCCAACAACATGTAGGAAAGCAGTCATGGGCAGTAATTCTGAGGGGCACAGACAGGACTAGCTTGCCTGGATAAGGTGGAAAAGGATGCAGAGCTACTTGGTTTCTCTTCTACCTGCCTATATGTTCCCATTTGTCCTATCTCTCTTGGTCTCAGCTGGCAGCTACTTTAAATCAGCAGTGGAGCAATGCAGCCACTGAGGTTATTAGTTAATAAATGCTGACAGCATGGCCTTTCCTGGTCATTTGTACATGTTAAAATATGATGCATGAGCTCTCCAAGTGGAAGATCCATTGAGATCCAAAGAAAGGAAGCTATCATGGTGGAGTTACAGATGTTGTGTTAATGTTCTGGAGCAAAAAAGAGCCCATCTCTCCCACAAGCAAATGCCAGCCCATGGCATTGACACTAATATAGATCCTAGAGGCTAACAATATGCAAAGTGGCAGGCAGCATCCTCCAATCTCTCCACACACATGCATTCTCACCTCCGCACAACTTGCTCTTTCCTGGCTGCCAGAAGCACAAGATCTGATCTCCTCACCCTTGCAGGGTCTTCCCACTTTCCAGATTTTGAATAATGATGAGGGCCATGGACAGGGAAGGCTGAGGGCTTCTGTCATAAAAACACTTGGCAGCAAGCCTTGGAAATGGTGTAGGAGAAAAACACAGCTGGGCTCAATATTTAAATTGAGAGATCAGGTTTGGGGATCCTAATGTTCTCAAAAAAGAGGGGAAACCACTTTTTTTTTTCTGCATTTTTCACTTTTGCCATAAGGCGTTTCCAACAAAATACAGAATGTCATTTCTTTGGAGGAAAAATGACTGGGAGACCAGCTGATCACTGGCACAGTAGCCTGGCTCATTCATAGCCTCCCTCACAGGCAGGACAGCGTGGGCTGACAGAACTGGGCTGAAGGAGCTCTCCAACGCAGAGACCCTGAGCCGCAGAATGTTACAAAGAGCACATGTTTTCGGCTTCCTTCCTATGTGCCAGGGATTTTTCACACGTCATCTCCTTCAGTCTTCACAACAGCTGTATGGGAAGAACTGCTATTATCCCAGCTTTATCAGATGGACAAACAAGGGGACAGATCCTTCGGGTAACTTAGCCAAGGTCATACCACAAGTGGCAGAGCTGGGCTTTAAACCCATGCTGTACAACTCAAAAGTCTGTACTCTATGATATAGAGAACTGCCTAGGTGGCATCCACACAATGGGAAATTAAAGTGTGTGGATATTTGCATACAAATGTGTATGCGTGTGCGTGCAGTGTATACGCCAATCCTGTAAATACAGAGGTGAGTCCCTAGGTAGCCAAGAAAACCTCACCCAGGTTAGGGTAACAGGATTTAGGTGAAAATACTGTGGGTCAGAAACTACCTCTAAGGAGAGGAGCTGGAAAGGAAGGAGACTTACTTTTCCCTGTATGCCCTGACGTCCTGTTTGAACATTTTATCATGTATGTGTACTTCCTACTTTAAAAACTTTTAACTGAAAAGAAATACCGTATGTTGTCGTTGAGTCACTAGGTATTTGAAATCTACTGAGTCATATTTTCTAAAAGATAGATATATGAGAAAAAGCAATCCCATGCTAGAGAGGCCTATTGCATGCATCACAGGGTGGGCAGGGGAGGTGGGTTCATTCATTGCAGAAGAGAGGACTCGGCTGGGGGTGTCTGAGTTGCTCAAGACCCAAGAACAGTAAAAGCGAAAACATTCAACCAACCATCCTCTCCCATTTTCATTTTCAGACAACCCCCGCCCCCTACGGCCACAGGACCTGCCTCCATTTAGAAAGTCAGTGAAAGAATGAATGACCTCACTTTCCCCAACCAGGCGGGTCCTAAAGTGTTTTTCACAAAACAAAACTTGAGTAAATCAATTTATGTTTTAAATACTGTAGCAGAGGTCCTTGTTTTAGCAATCCTGATGAGATCTTTGCAAAGAAGCTGATTGTGATAACACCGTGTTTTGTAAATATTTCTTTCTTCTTCTTTTTTTTTTTCTTTTTTTTTTTTTTGGTGCTGTACAAGGGTCCTAGTTTCAACCTGGAGCCAATCTTCAGAGCTGCCTGGGTGTCTGGGAGACTAGCAAGGCAGCCTGGTCTAGAGTTCATTTGCATGAGACCAAGGACCCTCCTGCAAGAGACGTCATTATAAGGGCTGAGGGAACCTGTACAAGCTATACAAGCTCAACCCAGTAAGGTAGCCTGGGGCGCTGGAGGCAAAGCATGATTCAGAGCCTGAGAGCCCAAGTCTGTGTTAGGAGATTTCTTCCCAGCTACCTCTGGACTCAAAACCAGTCCTACGCAGGAGGGAGCGATGAACACAAGCTCTAGAAAATTTCACAAGGTCCTCCTTTGACATGTCAAAGAGGTGAGTAGTATTCTTGCCACTTCTGCTCTGAACCAAGTGGGCATTGCTAACTTGAGGGCTCCAGCAGAGACAATACCCACCTGGTCTCCTCAGGGCTCTCTCCCTGAGGAGCAGGATCACCCTCTGACCAGCAGTGGGGACAGCACTAGCAGCACAAGACAACCCCCTCGGCAGAGGGATCAAAGTGTTCACTGGGAGGGTCCCCAAGGGGCCACTAGGGAGAGAGCAGGGCTGAGGCTGAGCTGGCTGAAGTGGGCTGGAAGAGGTGAGAAAGAAACTGGCAGATGCCACATCGTGGCACAGAGGAGTCATTTATGTGTGCACCTCACACCATGTCTGGAAACCCCTAGAGACAACTGCATGAGATTTGGGGGCAGTCAGGCAGTTCTGCAACAGCTGGTCACAGAGAAAGCCAGCAAAGAGAGGAAAGTCCTGCAGATGGCTCGCTGTTAGTAGCATCTTACTTGTAACCCCAAGCTAGTGGGCTATGATGTGGTCTGAGGAAGCTCAGGTCAAAACGTCTTAGGTTTTTATGACTATGAATTAAATGGAATACTAAATCCTAGCCTGTTAATCTGGTAATGAGAGCACTTCTTAAATCATAGTCAGCCTTAGCTTTTTGCCCCCCCTCCTGTAAAACTTTGTGCATGACTTCAACTTTACTTTCCTTCTTAAGACATGCCAAAATGCTGAGTCACTAAAAAATAAATAAATAAATAAATAAATAAATAAAATTAAAAAAATAAAAACAAAAAACAGAAAAGAAAGTAAAGGAAGAGTGATCCTGCCTCTTAGGCTAGCTTGGTATGACCTAAGCGGCACTTTCCGCCCCCCCCAGTTGTGATTCCTGTGATGCTAAAGGACGTCACATTGCACAATCTTAATAAGGTTTCCAATCAGCCCCACCCGCTCTGGCCCCACCCCCACCCTCCAACAGAGATTTATCAAATGTGGGATTTTCCCATGAGTCTCAATATTAGAGTCTCAAGCCCCAATAAATATAAGACTGGGGATGTCTGAGGCTCATTCTGCCCTCGAGCCCACCAGGAACGAAAGAGAGCTCCATCTGCCCTCCAGGACTCCAGCCATGACCTTCCTCTCCACAAGTAAGTGAAGGAAATCCCTAGCCCTGGAACTGCCTGGCAGCCGGGCCGGCTGAGGGAGGGGTGTGTGTCTGCTGGGAGGGCTGGCAGGCAGCCAACAGCCAGCAGCACAGCTCCCCCAGCTGTGCGGTCTGCTCACTGGCTGTTCTCCCTTCCCTCCGGTACAGGCGCCTTCAGTCCACTCGCCTTCTCCCTGGGGCTGCTCCTGGTGGTGGCTACTGCTTTCCCTACCCCGGGACCCCTGGGAGGAGATGACACCTCAAATAGACTACCACTGACCTCTGCAGACAAAATGGAAGAACTCATTAAGTACATCCTCGGCAAAATCTCTGCACTGAAAAAGGAGGTGGGTAGGCTCAACTGAGGGTGATAAAGGGCCTGTGTGGGCATTTACCTCCTGGGCCCTGGATGTGGACAAGGGCTCCTGCACTGGGAGGTCTTTGCTGGGTTCTGGGGCAGTTTAGATTTCAGGCCAAAGGGGCAGACGTCTTCTGTATTTCTCTTCTGCTGCTGGTCTCAGGGAGTTCCTTTCCCTCCTGGAAAACACACACTGGGGTTGAAATCCATGCCCCTTGGCCCATTCCCAGCTCCATACTTGGCATGGGCTGGGTGTCACTGCCTCTCAGGACTTCCTTTTCCCTAACCAAAAAATAATGTCTACCAATTTTCTTTGTGTCTCTTGCACTTTGGAAGCATTGGCAGAGTGCCACCTGAAATAGATGTTGAGCTTCTCACAAAAATCACAAAACTTTCAGGTTATGGAAGCTCAGTGGTTAGGGATTCCCCAGAGTCATTCCAGCATATAAGATGCATACTTGACAGCCCACCAAAGTGGCAAAATCATAAGTAGGTTAAAGCAGCTCCAAAGCTTTAAAGGTAAGGTAGTTTGGCTCTGTCTGGTAGAAAGGAAAGAGCGCAGGAGGGGGTATTGGGAGCCCTGAACCAAATCTAGTTCTGGTTCTGCTGAACCAGTTTTGTGATCTTTGGCAAATTCCCTACCACCTCTGGGCCCCATTTGTAAAATTTTGGAATTGGACTAGATGATCTCAAAGGTCCTTCTAGCTGGAAAATTGGGGCTCAAATTACAGTCACCCAATTATCATCAAAATTGCTGTCATTTATTGACTACCTACTATGTGCCATGCACTTTATGTAAATAGTATGCCTCATCTTCACAAAAAACTTACAAAGGAGGAGTTTCATTATCCCCAATTTGGAGAGATAAGGACACCAAGACTCAGGATAGGCAACAAGTGTGAAGTCATAGGTGCCCAGAAATGAGCCCAAGTGTGCCCATCTTCACGAGACCTGGCTTGTCTGGATGCTGATGTGGTGTGACTTCATTCTCTTAGAGGACTTCCTGCCTGGGTAAAACATGAATCGGCCCTCTAGTGGTGTTTGTTTTGGGGGCACTTCTTTGACAACAGTTCTGGTATTCCTCCCCAGATGTGTGACAACTATAACAAATGTGAGGACAGCAAGGAGGCACTGGCAGAAAACAACCTAAATCTTCCGAAACTGGCAGAAAAAGATGGATGCTTCCAATCTGGGTTCAATCAGGTATGAACACGTCACATTCACTTTTAACTATTCCTTAGTCAAAAGTTCTCCCTCTGATATGCAGTGTCTGTATGCATATAGACCAGGCAGACAACAAAGGGGATAAATGTAAAGAACATCATGTAAATTTCACAAGGAAACCAACCTGAATCTCTCTGAAGGCAGCTTACTTTTGAATGCAATGGTTAGAGATAGCCCTTCTGTATTGGGATTTCTGCGGCCATCAAATGTTAGAAACCCCAGTAGGTTTAGCTAATCCATCCTGGGTAAAGTTGTCCTTCTCTTCGTTGCCTGCTGTTAGCAGGATCCCAGTCTGCCCTCTATGTAGAGGTCATTCTCTACACCCTCTTCCTTCCAGACAGTGGGATATCCTGCACTGACTTCTGATTATTCCATAAAAGGAGGTTTCAGCCCAATATTGACAAGGACAGGAGTGCAGCCAGAAGGAAGAGTATTAAGGGGAGAATCAGAGAAAGACCCCTTTGGCACATTCCAGCATCTATCAGGTTTTGGGTAAAACTGATTAAGTAGTGTCTCTGTCCAGATATTTAAAATGGGGAAGCTGATGCTGTCTGATGTCTCAAAATATGATGCTAAAGGGTGTTTGAAGTTCCTTGGAGGAGCAGAGGGAGAAGTAGCTGAATTATAGCAATTTTAACTTTTTAAATTGATTATACCTTCCTAGCAATAACCGATTTCCCCATCTTTTCTCTTAGGAGACCTGCCTGACAAGAATCACTACTGGTCTTCAGGAGTTTCAGATATACCTGAAATTCCTCCAGGACAAGTATGAGGGTGATAAGGAAAATGCCAAGTCTGTATACACCAATACTAACGTCCTGCTCCAGATGCTGAAGCGTAAGGTGAGCATTTCCTCATCCCCTCCCTTGGTGTGAGGAAAACAGGCTCAAAGAAAGGAGCCTAGCTACTTGGGAATGCAAAGCCAATTCAAAAGAGATGGCCACATGTAGAGGAAAGGATCTAAGGAAGATTTTCTGATAGTTGAAACTTTTTGTGTTTTCTTTCGGTTCTCTTCTGCAAAAGACATTAATAACTATATTTAAAACTGTTAAATGAGATTTTAACATCAACTTCTACTATAATGGCTTAAGATGTAAGAAAAAAAAATCTGTAGAGGCAGAAGGAAGCACATCCAATCCTGCTCAGTGATCTATAATAACAAAGAACAGAGGGCATAACAATTATTTTAATATTTTAATTATTGCCAACTGATATTCTTGTCACTGTGGTAGTTTCAACTCTTTCCCCTTACTTTTTGCTGGAAGAGTTAATGCGGAAAAATGTTTAAAGGCTAGAAGAGCAGGTACCAAAGGCCTTGGTCACTACCAGCTAGCCATTCAAATGCCACCTAATGGAGGCTTGATGGCACAGCATGTGGATGAGCCAAACAAAGTGCACTAGACAGAGAAGCAGGCACATGGGTGTTGATACTGCCACTGCCTTTTCTAGCTGTTTGCCTTAAACCGGCGCTTCTTCCACTTTAAAACACACACCAAATCCCCAGGAATCTTGTCACAGCACAGGGTCTGATCCAACAGGTCTGGGGGGAGAGCTGAGACTCGCATCTCTAACAAGTTCCAGGGGATGCCCATGCTGCCGTGCTCTAGAACCACACCTGGAGGTGTAAGCCCTCCCACAACTACTCAGCCTCATGTCAGTGGGTCTGTGGAAAGGTGCTTCCCAGTCCCCCTTACACCACAGACCAGTGGACCCTCAATAGATGGCAGATGGATGGGGCTTTGTGCCAGGCACTGTTTAGCATAAGGGAAGACAAGACACCATGGCCGCCCTCGAGATGCTCATGGTCTAATAGACATAGATTAGCAAAGTGGGGAGTAGGATTCAGTCGCCATGAAAGGGCTGCAGGATGGGCTCAGGTGGGCTCAGGGGAGAGCCACCTCCCCCTACCTGGGCGAGCCAGGGCAGGCAGCCCCACCCAGTCTCCTTCACCCCGAATTTGAACGTCTTCCCACAGCACAGAGCATCCCGCCACTGCAAAGGATTTGTTCAATACTTAAATAGTTCTTTTTGCTTTCTTTTCCCTTCAGGGAAAGAATCAGGATGAGGTAACCATCCCTGTCCCAACCGTAGAAGTTGGCCTGCAGGCTAAGCTGCAGTCACAGGAAGAGTGGCTGAGGCACACAACAATTCACCTCACCCTGCGAAGGCTGGAGGACTTCCTTCAGTTCAGCCTCAGGGCTGTTCGGATAATGTAACCTGGGCATCTAAGATTGCTGTAGTTCACGGGCATTCCTTTCTCTGGTCAGAAACCTGTCCACTGGGCATGTAACTGATGTTGTTCTCTGTGAAGAACGAAAAGTATGAGCGTTAGGACACTATTTTAATTATTTTTAATTTATTGATATTTAAATATGTGATGTTGAGTTAATTTATATAAGGAGCAGATATTTATATTTTTTATGAAGTGCCACTTGAAATATTTTATGTATTCATTTTGAAAAAGATAACATAAAATGGCTACACAGCTGGAATATCCTTGACGTTTCAGAGCCAGATCATTGCTTGGAATGTGTAGGTTTACCTCAAATACGTGGCTAACTTATACATATTTTTAAAAGGAATATTTATATTGTATTTATATAATGTTTAAATTGTTTTTATACCAATAAACTGCTTTTTAAAAAAAATCCACAACTGAGCCTCTGTGTGTCCTGTGAAGCTGAATAGAAACAGGTTTCTGTCACCAGCACCACCACCACCCAAAAAGAGCTACAATCACCTGGAGAAAGATATAACAGAGAACCTACTGCATGTCAGGCATGCGCTAAAGGTGTTGCATCTGTGATATTTAATCCTGGCACATGTACACTCTTTTACGGATGTGGGAGAGTAAGTGATTTCTCTAAGTCACCCAGCTGCAAGATAAGAATCAGGCTCAGATTTTAAATCCAGGTCTAATTCTCTCCAGGCCCCTTAGTCTTAACTTCCTAGGCAACAGTTTGAAAGATGTAGAAAATCCCAAGACATGTTAACACAGGAAATACATTTAAAGATACAATCAAAAGCCTTTGAAAGGACATAACCATTGTATAAGATCTAGCAATGTGCACTTCTAAATAATGATTAGAAGCTCTGCCTCCCTCCTCTAGGTTCCTTAAACATTGCACGTACCTGTCTATCATAGCACCTATCACATTGTATGACATCTTAAAACTGATTGAGTTTTCTTTCCAGCCAGCCTTCTTTCCTCAAGAAGGTAGACTCTATTGTATTCATCTTGGCATTCTGAGCCAATGGCCCAGAAACTGAACATAGGAGGCCCCAATAAATATTTGTTAAATGAAGAAACCATACATAAATGATCAAATATAAGATATCTCAATTTGGGGGGACAGATACTGTTGGTCAGTGAGTGGAAAAACTACAAATACTGTCTTTATGTATCTTCATCTTCAAGAAAAATAGCAAGAGCTAGGCGGAAATATTCTAAGAACTTCTAGAGGAGGCAATGAATAATCAGTACATATATATCTATATCCATTTGCTTTCCCACCAACAATATTCTTTGCATGCTCTCTCTCCTCACCCCCTTTGAGAGTGGTGATAAGAGAGGCAATCTGCACATAGCCCCTCTATCCTACCTTAACGCTATGTTGGGAGTTTAGTAAAGATTTCCCCTTTTCAGCCCCAGCAAGATGAAAGGTCTGCCTTCTAATAAAGCTTTTCCCACTCTAACTACCATAGACTTCTTCCTCCAGGGGAAGACTCCTGCTGAATAAGGGGAAGTCCACAGAGCCAAGAACTGAGAGGAGCCAAGCAAGAAAAGAGACACATATTCTGATTTCTAGAAACCAGTGGGTTTCCCAAAATGGGAGCCAAATCAAAGAACAAAGAGAAATGGCAGTTGAATGCATCCATTCTTCAAACAAAAATGTGTTGAGCATCATGTAGAAGTCAGGCAATGTTGTGGATGCTGAGGTGAGCAAGCTAGATGCAGCCCTAGCCTTCATGTGGTTTATACTATGGCATGGAAGACAGATATTGAACAAAGCATGTAACTGTGATGAGGTTTACAAAAGAGAAATGTGAGGTCTGCTGAGAACCTATACAGGGGGCACCAATAGCAGGGGAACCTACGCCTGGGGAGGGCAGTCATGGAGTCTTAACTGAGGGAGAGGTTTTGATGAGATGTAAAAGATATGCAGTAACGAGTTAGTCAGCCCAAGAATGGTGGGAAGTACACTCCTGACAAAGGGAACAGCACGTGCAAAAATCTGAATCAACAAAGACCACACTGTGATTAAGACACTGAGAATTACATTATGTCCAGTACAGAAGGAATAAGGAGGGTGGTTAAAAGGTTGGGAGTTGGCAGGGGTGGTGTAGGCTGGGGCCAGATCACTGACAGCATCAGAAGCCCTATGTGGTGAGAATGTGCTGACAGATTTTAAGTAGTAGGACATATAAGAGTTGTAGTATGGAGAATGGATAGAAAAGGGGCTGAAAGAGGATACTGGAGGAACATTATTAGTCCATGGAAGAGATGACAATACCCTGAATTAGGATGGTGGTAATGGCTGGAAAAGAGAAGGTGATGGCAGCCATTAGCAAAAGATAGCTAGGACCTAGTTCAGTAGGATTTGGCGATTGCTGACTGAGATTCAGGAATCCCAGAGACCACCAAGTCTTTGAGAGAGGAAAGAAGTAGGGATTAAATAGAAGAGTAAAACACAAAGGTTTTGTATTTGAGAGTTTTCACTTATTACTTTATTCAAATGCTCTCTGAGCATTTGCGATGTGCCAGATTCTCTGCTAGGCCCTGGGGATATAATGGTGAATAAAACAGACTAGGTCTTTGTTCTCAAGAAGCTTACGAACTAGAGAAAGCAGTTCAAAGAAATAACTGCTGTATGCTACTGTTGTGTCCCATAAAAAGATATGTTGAGGTCCTAACCCCCAGTACCTGTGAATGTGAGCTTACTTGGAAATAAGATCTTTGCAGATGTAATCAAGATAAGATGAGGTCATTAGGGTGGGCCTTACAAGAAGAGAAGAGACACAGGGGAGAAGTCCATGTAAGGAGGGAAGCAGGTTTGGAGAGGTGAATCGGCAAACCAAGGATTGCCGAAATCAGCAGAAGGCAGGAAAAGACAAGGATCCTCCCCTAGAGCCTTCAGAAAGAGCATGGCCCTGCTCACACCTTGATTTCAGACATCTGGCCTCCAGAACTGTGAAAGAATAAATTCCTGTTGTTTTAAGCCACCCGGTTTGTGGTAATTTGTTATAGGAACCCTATGAAACTAACACAGCTACCAGGGGCAGCACACAGTAGGAGAGCCTCAAGTGTTCAGGAAAGGCATTCCAGAAGAAAATGACATTTAAGCTTATATTAAAAGAATGTACAGGATTCAGCCAGTGGGAGAGGCACAGGAGGTGTTCCAAGTGGTGACCTCAGCATGGGCAAAGGTTTGGAGGCAGGAAAGAGCATGTTGGAGAAACTGAAGGAGTCCTAAATAGCTGAAGTACAAAGAGGGAATTAACAGAAATGAAGCTGAAGCAGCAGGTCTGTTATGAAAGAACAAAGAGGATGAATTAAATAAAATCATTAATACAACATAAAAGTAAAGAGCAACTTTCTTGGAAAGACTTTTTGATTTGGGGGTTTCTTTTGTGTATTTGCTTCTGTTTTTTAAATGTTGAGGGATTTTTCAGTTTCTTCTGGTGTCATGGGGTGAGGAGATTGGGATCTAGAAGTAGCATAGAATAGTCTAGAAAAGATCCAGTTTTCTGTAGCACATTCCAGCAACAGGGAAGACAGTACTATGGAGGTGAGAGGCAAAAAAATAGTAAATAATAAAAAATAAAAATAAGAGAGAGGAGGATAAGGAGCACCTTGTGGCAGATGTGACTTAGGAATTTCAGACACTGTGATGTCTAGTATTGAATTTTCTGTTATCTTCTCCCTCACTAATAAAGGTTCTATGAGTTTTATTTACCAACATAAAGCAAATCTATGGTAGCCTTGTTCTAGCCCATCTCTGAAGAAAGCAAGGATGTTCATGTCCACCTTTGGGGGAGAATGGGCAATGGAAGGTTGAAAATACAAGAAGATTCAAAGAAGTGATAACAGAGAAACCCAAAGTAAGAGTTCAAAGCAAGAAGTGACAGACAACGATCAGGATATGTAAGACCCCACCAAGAGAATCAAGAATAAAAAAAGATTAATAGTAAAAATTTTAAAAGAAAAAGAAGTCAAGAATACTCAGGAAAATTTGGGACAAGTCTACATTTCCTATAGTCAGCTTGGAATGGGGATACTGGCTATTATATTTGGATGCTAAAGGAAAGGATTATCTCCAAATCCTAGGTAGGGGCTAGGGGACACTTAGATTACACTATGAAAATGACCCCAAAATCTGCAACAGAGAAAGGTGACAGAGGACAGCAGTCCAGATTCCACCCCTAATAAAACTTCCAAGTTTCTGGTGGATTAAGAATAGAAAGGAAGAGATAAAACAACCCACATGCTCTAAGAATAGACTAAATTAATAATGGTAATAGTAATATAAGTGTCATTGAGCACTTACCATGTGCCAAGCATGGTTCAATGTATGTATTTTTTCTGAGACACATGTATTAGCCAAAGGAGCAGGGAGTCTAAGCAACTTGTATAAAGTCACAAAGTGTGCAAATTCCATAGGTGACTTCCAGTTATCCTTTCAAATCTATTCTCCACTTCTTCGTGGTAATAGAGTTTGAATTAGACATGTGGCTCCCCATCTAGAGGCTACATTTCCCATTCGACTTTGCAGGTAGGAGTGACTATGCTGAGAAAAAGAACATAGCAGGCCAAAGACTGCTATCTTTAGAAAAGCCTGCTTATAAGCTTTGCCCTTGACTGGCATCTGGGAACTTGACTGGTAAACAGTTCCCTACATCAGTATAAAACTTTCCCCAATGGTAACAGATCCTAAATTATACAAACCATATGGTTTACACCAACCACCTGCTTTCCTTCTGAGAATATGAAATTTTAATATGTGCAAAGCAGAGGATACCCCAATAAAAACTACGGGTGCTGAGTTGCTGATGAACTTCCCTGGTAGACATGTGTTGTCACAACTCATTGCTGGAAGAATTAAGCGCATTCTATGTGACTCTCCTGGAAGAGGACTCTTGGAAGTTTGTGCCTGATTTTCTCCAGAATTCACCCCATGTGTCTTTCCCCTTTGCTGAGTTTGCATTGCCTCCTTCTGCTGTAATAAGTCATAGCCATGAGTATGAGTCCTGTGACTCATATACCCTGAATCCTGTGAGCCCTCCTAGTAAATCACTGAACCCGAGGATGGTGTTGGGAACCCCCAACAGAGTGGCTAAGTTTTCATTAGTGAAACGTGAGTAAAGTTGATGTTGTAATTTTACTTTCACTTGTCAAAAAAGATACTTTTTCCCCTCCATTTCTAGTGTTTCACCTTTCTGCGAATTAAGTTTTTCTTGGGGAAAAAAAGAATTACTAGGAATGAAAGAATACCAGTTTAATATATGAAATATTATCCACAATAATTATATTGGAACTTGTAATATATGATTAATACCTATTGTGTGCATTATAGATTTTAAATTTTGGTTTGGTATTATTTTTACTTTATGAATATTATTTCTATATGTCCTTGTGAGGAAATGGAAGGCTGGCAGCAATGAGAGATTGTTCACTGGCATGGGCTTTGCATGATGAAGATGTGGCCTTGCAAATTTGATTTTGGCTTAAGAACTAGGAGTACCTGATATTGGTATATATATTCTGCTTCCAGGAAGATGGAATAGACATACTTTCCCTTGCTCTTCCCACTAAATATAACAAAAGCCCTGGATGTTATGTAAAAAACAAACATAAGAAAACTCTGTAGAGAGAGGAAGCTGATCAGCTAGGCACCTTAGGACCTGAGGAATGACACGATGGTGAGTTCCTTGGGTTTTCTTTCTGTCTCATATAGTTTAGACTCAATACTGAAGAAAACAGCAACTCAGAATATGCCAGTGGGTGCAGATAAAAAAAGTCGTGAGCAAAATTTGATCTTTTAGCCAAAGGTCTAGGGAAGGCACAGTCTCATAAGACAGAAAACTTTTAGATAATAGCCACTAGACTCCAGTCAAATACCACAGAAATATCCCTTGTCTCAATACACTTTTTCTAGTTGAGAGCAAATGAGTAGCCTAGACACCCTCCCTCATGAGGCTACAATGAGGCACCCCACCACCAGAAAGAAATGACACTTATCATTGCCTATAGGAAGACAACAACAACAACAACAACAACAACAACAACAATTTAAGTAACAAACAGAATTCTTACTAGAAACCACAAAACACTGGAAGGGAGTGACACAACATTTTACAAGTACTAAAAGAAAAGAACTGTCAATCCAGAATTCTATATTTAGTGAAAATATACTTAAGATTTTTAAGGCATCTACTATTTCCAAAGAGATGTGTAAAAAGTAGATCTTTTTTTTTTTTTTTTCAGTTGTAAAAGCCTGATCTTTTGAGTATATGGCAAAAAGTATGCATTACCAAATGGACTGGAGAAAATGCATGATTATATAAAATCCAGTTTTTTCCTATCCTAGAGAAAATACAGACTCCCTTAACTATGGAAGATAGGGAGTCATAAGATGGAAAAACAAGAAAGTTACTTAGTAATAAATATATGTGAGAAGGGCATCTAAATGTTGTGTGTGTGTCTGAAGGTCACAAGTAAGAAAAGCTTAGAGAGGCCTTGGGACAGGACAGTGCAGAGACAAGAGCAAGGCTGTATCTGATGAATGAATACCAATTTATATTCAATACCTTGTGAATAGAGGACAGAGGGCAGATGGCTTGTCCCCACCCGGGTCTTACCCCCTAGGAAGTCTTGGTGCTCCTGGGACTGACTTTCAACTCGGAAGATATAGGCATTAGGGAAAGCAAGAGCCTAAATTAACTGAAGAAACCTTGATTTGGCTGGAGTTAAACTTCTATAAGATGAGGGATTGACATAGAACTTATGTTCAATTAAAAAAAAATACACAGGGTTTATGTACCTGTGTTGAGAGTCCACGACTCATTCATCTACAGAATAATAAAATGATAAAGAAATGTTGGCAAACTACCAGAAATATTCAAATAAGAGAGTTTGTTTTTCTAGTAGAGTTGGTAGACAAAGTACATTTTAACAAATAAATTAATGATAATTAATTTTAACAAATTTTAACTTAATCATTTAAATTTAAATTTAAATCATTTTAACAAATAATTAGTGATAAGCTTTTGTTTAGCATATCCACAAACTTTTCAATTGTTAATGAAACTCTATTCCAGCGCAATGATAATTAACTACAAAGCACCATAAAAACTAAGAGGTAGTTCTGATGTGGCAACAATTCAGGTTTTAGAAATCTCCATCCTCTGAAAAAAAAACACAAAGAAAAATGAAAATTAAGAGTTTTATAATAAGAGTCAAATTCTCTGTTTAGAAAAAAAGCAGTAATAATTGTCAAGGGTACAACACATGATTCACTTTATGCTTGAAGGCATTGATCAAATTTAATTAGGTAGCAGTTGAACCACTGCCACAGATAAAGTGGTTACAGGAATTTTTATCTCTATGAAATGCTATAGACCAAGAAAAGGAACTACAGACATATCTCATTTTACTGCACTTCACAGACATTGCATTTTTTTTTTACAAATTGAAGATTCGTGGCAACCCTGCATTGAGCAGTATGTTTCCAACAGCTCTTGTTCATTTCATGTCTCTGTGTCCTATCAATAAATGTTGTGTGTGTTCTGACTGCTCCACTGACCAGTCGTTCCCTGCCTGTCTGCCTCTCCTTTGGCCTCCCTATTCCCTGAGATACAACAATATTGAAATTAGGCCAATTAATAACCCTATAATGGTCTCTTAACTGTTTAAGTGAAAGGAAATGTCGCATATCTCTCGTGTTAAATCAAAAGTTAAAAATGATTATGCTTAATGAGGAAGACATGTCGAAAGCCGAGATAAGCTGAAAACTAAGCTGCTTCTCGTGTCAAACAGCCAAGCTCTGAAAGCAAAGGAAAAGTTCTTGAAGGAAATTAAAAGTGCTACTCCAGTGAACACACAAACGATAGGAAAGTGAAACAGCCTCATTGACAATATGGAGGAAGTTTTAACGGTTTAGATAGCAGATCAAACCAGACACAACATTCCCTTAAACCAAAGCCTAATCTAGAGCAAGGCTCTAACTGCCTTCAATTTTCCTGTGAGGTAAAGAAGCTGCAGAAGAAAAGTTGGAAGCTAGTAGAGGTTGGTTCATGAGTTTCAAGGAAAGAAGACATCTCCATAACATAAAAGTGCAAGATGAACCAGCAAGTGCTGATGTAGAAGCTGCAGCAAGTTATCTAGAAGATCTAACTGAGATAATCAGTGAAGGTGGCTATCCTAAACATCAGATTTTCAATATAGGTGAAACAGCCTTATGTTGGAAGAAGATGCCATTTAGGACTTTCATAGCTGGAAAGGAGAAGTCAAATCCTAGCCTCAAAGTTTCAAAGGACAGGTTGACCCTCTGGTTAGTGGCTAATGCAGCTGAGCTGATGACTTCAAGGTGAAGCCAATGCTCATTCTAAAAATCCTAAGGCCCTTAAGAATTATGCTAAATACTCTGCCTGTGCTCTAAAAATGGTACAATAAAGTCTGGCTGACAGCACATCTATATACAACATGTTTTACTGAATATTTTAAGCCACTGTTGAGAACTAGTGCTCAGAAAAAAAACATTTCTTTCAAAATATGACTGCTCATTGACAGTGCACCTGGTCACCCAAGAGCTCTGACAGAATGAATGTTGTTTTCATGGCTGCTAACACCACATCCATTCTGCAGTCCATGGATCAAGGAGTAATTTCAACTTTCAAGTCTTCTTATTTAAGAAATACCTTTCATTAGCCTATAGCTGCCATAGATAGTGATTCCTCTGATGGATCTGGGCAGAGTAAATTGAAAACCTGGAAAGGCTGTACCACTCTAGATGAGATTAAGAACCAAAGCTGTAATCACTGAGACAGTACAGTACTGGCACAAAAACAGACACACAGGTCAATGGAACAGAATAAAGAACTCAGAAATGGACCTACAAATGTATGGCCAATGGGAAAAAGACCGTCAGCAAATGGTATTGGGAAAACTGGACAGTGACATGCAGAAGAATGAACCTGGACCACTTTCTCACACCATACACAAAAATAAACTCAAAATGTATGAAAGACTTAAATGTAAGACAAAAAAAACATCAAAATCCTAGAGAAGAAAACAGGCAACAACCCCTTTGACCTTGGCTGCAACAACTTCTTACTAGACATGTCTCCTAGGCAAGGGAAACAAAAGCAAAAATGAACTATTGGGACCTCATCAAGATAAAAAGGTTCTGCACAGCAAAGGAAACAATCAATAAAACTAAAAGGCAACCAATGGAGTGGGAGAAGATATTTGCAAATGACATATTGGAAAAAGGGTTCGTATCCAAAATCTCTAAAGAACTTTTCAAACTCAACACCTCAAAAAAAAAAAAATAATAATCTAGTGAAGAAATGAACAAAAGACATGAACAGACATGTTTCCAAAGAAGACATCCAGATGGCTGACAGACACAAGAAAAGATGCTCAACATCACTCACCACCAGGGAAACACAAATCAAAACCACAATGAGATCCCACCTCACACCTGTCAGAAACGCCAAATTTAACAACTCAGGAAACAACAGATGTTGGTGAAGATGTGGAGAAAAGGGAACCCCTTTGCACTACTGGTGGAAATGCAAACTGGTACAGCCACTCTGGAAAACAGTGTGGAGGCTCCTCAAAAAATTAAAAATAGAGCTACCCTATGACCCAGCAATTGCACTACTAGGAATTTATCCAAAGGATACAAAAATGCTGATTCAAAGGGGCAAATGCACCCCAATGTTTATAGCAGTGCTATCAACAATAGTCAAAGTATGGAAAGAGCCCAAACATCCATCAACTGATGAATGGATTTTTTAAAACGTGGTATATATCTACAATGGAATATTACTCAACAGTCAAAAAGAATGAAATCTTGTCATTTGCAACAATGTGGATGGAACTAGAATGTATTATGCTAAGTGAAAGAAATAAGTCAGAGAAATATCAGTGGAGGAAGTAGTTGCAGATATGGTGGAAACAAGCAAGAGAACAAGAACTAGAACCAGATATGGAGCCTAAAGATATAACTAAATTGCTTCAATCTCATGATAAACCTTGAACAAATGAGAAGTTGCTTCTTATGGATGAGCAAAGAAAGTGGTTTCTTGAGATGGAAACTACTCCCGGTAAAGATGCCGTGAAGATTGTTGAAATGACAACAAAGGATTTAGAATATGACATAAAATTCATTGGTAAAGCAGCAGTAGGGTTTGAGAGGACTGAATCCAATTTTGGAAGAAGTTCTCCTGTGGGTAAAATGCTATCAAACAGCATCACCTACTACAGAGAATTGGTTTGTGAGCAGAGAATTGGTTTGTGAGAGTCCAATGAGGCAGCAAACTTCATTGTTGTCTAATTTTAAGAAATTGACGCAGCCACCCCAGCCTTCGGCAACCACCACCTGAATCAGTTAGCATTCATCAACATCCAGGCAAGACCCTCCACCAGCAAAAAGTCTAGAAAAAAATCGCTGAAGTCTCAGATGATGGTTGGCATTTTTTTTAGCAGTAAGTATTGTTTTCTTAAAGGGTGCAAGTGAACGAGGGGCAGAGAAAAAGGGCAGAGAGAGAGAGAGAGAGAGAGAATCCCACAAGGGGTATAGAAAGAGACAGGGGGGGAAGGAGGGAGAGAGAGAGAAGCAGAGCTCATGCTCACCCAATGCAAGGCTTGAACTCACAAACCATGAGATCATGACCTAAGTTAGATGCTTAACTGACTGAGCCACCCAGGCACCCAGCAATAAGTATTTTTTAATTAAAGCACATACATTGTTGCTGTATATACTGGGAAGCCAAAAAATTCATTCGACTTGCTTTATTAACCTACGTTATTGGGGCAGTCTAGAACCGAATCTGCAGGATCTCTGAGGTGGGCCTGTATATCCACTTTTATATGTGAAATGCCACATTACAGTCATGCACTGACTTTCTTTTTCCTTCTTTTCCCAGCCAGAATTTTCCAGAGTGGGTCCTCATGCGTGGTGCCCAGGAACTCTCACAAGTTCCTAGGGGATTCTGATGATTTGAAAGATAGACAACTCTTTAGAGTACTCTCAACTAAACTAGATCAAGAGCCACAGCCCCTGCTCTCTGAGAATGCTTCCTTCACCTCCCTCTCCTTCTAACATCCTCTCCTAATAGCTTCTATCTTCCCTAAGTCTCTGGGGCCAAAGCAGCCTTCTCAACCTGTAACATTCCAGACAACTTTGACTTCACCTTCCTCGAAAACTACTGTTCTTGTGAAACTTCTGGGTAAAGAAGGTGGAGTAATATATCCTACTTCACTGGCCTTTCTCAAATTTTCCTAAAAATAACAAAAATGAAAAATTGATGGAAAATAAAACAAAACAAAATAAAACAGTACATCAGTGAAGCAGAGAAACAAACAGAGCTGCTGTCTGCAAGTACAGTGCCCCAGGTCTGGGGAGTCTGAATGGAGATACAGGAGGAATGGAGCGCCTGCCAGTACCTATATCCCCGAAAGGAATTACCAGCATGCTGAAGGGCCTATCCAAGGATCTTTAGATCAGAGTAACAAGTCCTGGGAGTGGCAGTGGCCCACAGAGTGAGGTATACAGTCTGTTCAGATATAGTGTGTGTTTCTTTCATGAGAACTAATTCAAACACAACTGGTAACTAGGGAAGTGATATAATATAATGCAAAAATTGTATGGGTTTGTATATGACCTTCCCCGGTTGTTTAGATGCTACCAGGAGCAGGATTCCTCACAATTAAGGAGAAAGCGTTAACAGTTTAAAAAAACCCTAAAAGGGGGAGAGGGGCTCAAATCCTTTACAAGTTTAGTGACTGGTTTAGTGACTTCAAAAGCCTCTACATTTCCTACTACATTAAGTATTTAAGGGAACTGAGAATGCAGATGTCAAACTGCAAAGGTATTTGTCCTGTGTTAAAAAAAAAAAAAAAAATCAGTGAAGAAACACCTGGGTCAGATTTTTATTTGGATACTGTTAGAAGAAAAAGTTCTCAAGGACCTACACTTCAGTTTAAAGCTGCAGAGGATCTAATGAATAATGCTGGATGCAAATGCACATGGCAATTTAACTGTGCTACTGGATTGTTGCTTGTTTGTTTTAATTAGAATTGTTACTGGTTTTATGTTGTGCTAAATACAAAATTATAAATTTTGAGTGGTGTTCTAATTCATCTTTCCCAGAAGCCCTATTTTTAGAGTATGATTTGGCAGAACACAAGGTCTTTCAGTAATGTATAAATGGTGTTATAGCAGAAATGCCTTTAGGCCTATGGAGAGGCCGGCTTCAACTCCAGTGATGGCAGAGAAGAAAGGGCAGAGGAAAAGGAAAAACCATGCCCACTGTTGACTCTCAGCATCCCAGCCAAGGGAACTAGGGGTGAAGGGGGTCTCCAAATAAGGAAGAGTGAATGAGTGTGGTCTGAAAAGCTGAATGCTAAGACGCTTTGGTCTCATCCCCCACTCAGGTTCAGAATACTGGAAGCAAGGCAAGATATTAGAAGAATATTCTCTGGGGAATTTGATAGAAGAGTAAAGATGTAAAATGCTAATATCAGGAACTTTCCAACAAATGGTCCACCCATTATCTTGCAAAGTTTAAGAATAATGAGCCCTGCACACACATGCTCAGAGCTTGCAATCAGCGTTTTAGTTAATTCTCTAATATGAGCAAACAACCAAACAGACATCTAAGGAAACCTCCAATATAGAAGATAGGAACAAAACAAAAACAAAAACAAACAACAATTTGAAGGAAACAGGCAATTGGCAATGAAGAAAACTTCAAAAGTAACATTAATATCCTCAGAGATATAAAAGGAGATATTGCACCCATGAAACAAGAATGGGAATCATCAAAGACCAAAAAGGAGCTACAACTTGAAAAAAATTTAAAAGGTAACCAGCCTACGAGATACAACTTCTAAAACAAACAAACAGAAATTACAGAAAGAAGGACAGAGAAAATGAAAAGATGGGAATCAACAAAATAATTCAAGATAATTTTTCAGGATGAAAAGATACAAGTCCAAATTGGAAGGGTCACAACATAATTTATTTAAAAAAAAATACCAACAGTGGTGCCTACTTTGGGGCACCTGGGTGGCTCAACCGGTTGAGCATCCAACTTCATCTCAGGTCATGATCTCATAGTTTGTGAATTTGAGTCCCACATCGGGCTTACTGCTGTCAGTGCAGAGTCCTCTGTCCTCCTCTCTCTGCCCCTCCTCCACTTGCACTCCCTCTCAAAAAAAAAAAAAATACTATATCAAGGCATATTCTTGTGAAATTTGAGAACTTTGGGTACAAATATAGGTTCTGCATGCTTCAGAGGGGAAAAAACAGGTCACATTCAAAACAACAGGTACCAGATGGCTTTAGACTTTGCAACAGCAATACTAAAAACAAAAAGACTGAAGAATAAGAAGAATTGGAGAAATGTCTTCAGCATTCTACTAAATTCAGCCAAACAATCAAGTATGAAAAAAGAATGAAAACACTTTTAGACACTCCAGGAGTCCAAAAATGTATATACCATGCACTCTTTGGGACACACTACTGAATGTTGAGCTTCACCAAAGCAAGAGAGTAAACCAAGAAAAAGGAAGATATGGAGTAGAGGAAAGAGGACAGAACTGAAGGTAATCTCAAGGTAGAATGATGAAGAAAGATCCCAGGTCAATAACTGTGCACCAGGTTTAGAGGACAGTGGTTGGATTGAAGCAGTGTCACCAAAAGAAGCCATGTTGAGGGCTGTCATCACACAAATACCAGGTGCCTTGTATTACCTTTTTAATCAACCATTGAATACCAAGTGAGCCTGGCTCATATTATTATCTATACTCAGCCTATCTTGACTATATGGTAATTAACTGTGCTCCTTCTTTCCTTTCCATATCCTACAACATAGCTCAACTGATGACATGCAGAGTATATGCTTTTATCCACTACATCTCAGTCTTTACCATGTATCAAAATCTTTGATGGGCTTCTTAAAACACAGATTGTTGGGCCCCAACCCCAGAGATGTCTATTCCATAGGTCTTGGCAGGACCTAGAAATTTTCTAACAAGTTCTCAGATGATCCTGATACTGCTGGCCAAGGAACCATACTTTGAGAACCACTGCTTTTTACCTACCCTTGAGTGCTAGGGTTGATCATGGAGAGTTGGGAAGCAACACAAGAATCCCACTCTCTCTATCCATTTTTTCCTCTGAACACCCTGGGCCCATACGCCTGGCCTGCCAGATGTTCTGACTTTCCTGGAACTCTTTCAAGCCTTTGCCCAAAGACTTCTCCAGAAGGGTTCCCTGTAAAGCATGTCCAAAATACTCAGTTCAGTTTATTTTATCCCAGGAAATTTTTTTTCTTTTCTTTTTTTAAAGCTTATTTTCATTTGAGAGACAGAGAAAGAGAAAAAGAGCAAGTGGGGAAGGGAAAGAGAGAGAGGAAGACAGAATCCCAAGCAGGCTCCTTGCTGCCCCCACAGAGCCCGACGCAGGGCTTGAACTCACAAACCCTGAGATTATGACCTGAACTGAAAACGAGTCGGACTAACTCTTAACCACCTGAGCTAGCCAGGTGCCCCTCCCAGGAGACTTTTCTAAAAACAGCAGGATAGCTCTTTCCCTATTCAGCCAGGTTTGTACTGACTGATTATGTTTTTATGTATGCTTAGGCATATATACATACATAGGTGACTTTAAAAATTGTTTTCAAGTGAGGAAATAATGAACACAAAAGTCAGCAAATGGTTACCACCAGGAAAGAATGGTATGATCAGGGCAGGGCCCACAGAAGGTTTTTAAGACACTGGCATATTCTATTTATACATCAATGTTCCTTTTATTGTTAGCCTTTAAAGACTAATTAAACATATATCTTATTTATTCTTCTGTATGAATTATACAGTTCATAACTTTTTAAAAAGAAGAAATAACACCTTCCTATTGAATAGTCTCTCTCAGTGAAAAGGTCTGGGGGAGAGAAGACAACTAAGGGAAAATGTTCCTCTAAGATGAAGGCAGTAACAAATTTGATGAGACGATGTTTGAGACAATAAACCCAAGTTGGGGTTCAGATTACCACAGTTCACTACTCCACCCACTCCCTTCATCTGGTGGCCAGCCCATTCAAAGATGTACAAGAATCATATGGCAATCAACACAGAACCATACACATAAAAATTGCAAAAACATGAATAAAGGAAAAAAGAAATGTAAGCAAAGAACTGATGACAAACAGATGTCACAAAGGGAACTACCCAAAGGCTACTGTTACTGAATTGACTAAGTACAAATGCTGACACTGATAGAACTTCCTGAAAATCATTGATCAAGTGCCCAGAAATAGGGGCAGTGACCCATTTAACTTCCCCAAGCAAAGAGTGGAACAAAAATTCACCAATGTCTTTAAAGGTAGGAAGAAAAAGAAAGTAGTTCAAAGGTAAAATACCCTATGGTAGGTACCCCATGGGGGGCTGCCATGGTTGTATGAGTTGGGTGCTCAGCTGCATTATCTGGACTCGAAGCTATCCCTGGCCACAGTCGATGGGTCCAAGGGGAAACTCAAATAATGGCTCAAGCCAAGTCTATCCAATTCTCCAGAAATAAACAGAGACTGTGGTTTGCTGAAGCATTGAACATTGATAGCAGAGTTCCACAAACTCCTGCTACTGAACCATCATTCCCTGCTCTTCCCAAGGTCTGCCTGGTCAGCGATTTCTTAGATGGGTGAGATAATTCTGTGCCTGTCCAATGCATTTTCTTTTGGCTTAAGCTAACCGGAGTCTATATTTGTGTCTTACCACCCAAAGACTCTTAATTCATGCAGCCTTGTAACTATTTTCAGGAGAAGCCTCTCAGAGCTTAACTTCCAAATACTTAATTTATTTTATTTTTTTTTTAATATTCTAAGCCAAACACTTGAGATTCCTGGAAGCTGTATGACACATACTGTTCTCTTTATAATGAACTCATTTTCCCCTAAAGAGAAAGTAATTCAGCTGCACAGCAGCCTCATGGGTAATGGGCTGATAACTCAGCCTGGATAACCTCACTAGTGTCTGACCACCTGAATCACTCAGAGGCACACTGGAAATGGCATCCAAACAAGAATCATTATTTATACTGTGAAAAATGTTCCCTGAAACCTGGTGAACCACTCAATCCAGCTTGCTTGTTTTATCAATTTTATCTTTACTATTTAAATTTTCCTTTTAAAAAACCATGTTCATTTATTTTGAAAGAGAGAGAGAGAGAGAGCATGTGAGCGAGCAGGGGAGGGGCAGAGAGAGAGGGAGAGAGAGAATCCCAAGCAAGATCTGTGCTGTCAGCATGGAGCCCGATGTAGGGCTTGATCCCATGAACCTGGAGATCATGACCTGAGCTGAAATCAAGAGCTAGATGCTTAACTCACTATGCCACCCAGGCGCCCAATACTTTCCTTTTATTATAGGAATGGAATGGATTAAGATAGAGTAGTGCTCATAATTAGCTAGTTGAATAAACAATTTTCAGATGTTATAGTGTATTGATATATTCACATAACTCACAAGTAAACCATATGTAAATAAGAAGCAGCAATTTAATAGTTGATAGAGTAGTCCTTAGTAATTCAGAATTTGAGCAGTTTGGATATCTTAGTCTAAGAAACACTCTCTCCAAACACTACAGTCCCCAGTCCACATGGGTCAGGGATTAAGGGATTAGTGTATATTAACCCCCCTCTCTGGCCATCCTGTCTCCCCACATAGACACACGCATGTTTCTCCCTACAAGAATTT
The DNA here is from genome assembly GCF_018350195.1 of Panthera tigris. Taxonomy (NCBI): domain Eukaryota; kingdom Metazoa; phylum Chordata; class Mammalia; order Carnivora; family Felidae; genus Panthera; species Panthera tigris. The sequence continues at coordinate 113,903,039 of NC_056661.1, forward strand.
GAGGGCACGTCAAATGTAGATCGGGTTACAGATCAAACATAACTGGAAAAAAAATATTTCACACAAAAATCCTGTCTCAACTCACTCTTCTAAGTGTTAACACCTCTCAAAACGGGCACCCATGAGAGGAAGCTGAAGACAATATACATTCCAATAATGATAACAGATATGTTCTGAGTGCATATTCTAAAGTCTAGCACCATGCTAAACATTTTTCACACTTACTTTAGTCTTTCCAATACTCTGTGAGGTAAATATTACCACTTATGGTGAGAGGAACTGAAACTTAAATGTCAGTAACTTGCCCAAGGCCACACAGCTTGTCAGTGATAAAACTGGACCTCAAGCCTAGGCCCCATTGCTATTAAGTCTCGGAGCCCGAATTCTGTCTCACTCTGTCCTAGTTCCAAGGACACTTCTTTACCTGCCATAGGATTAACCATTCCCAAGATGACAGAGAATTTCAGTTGCCTTCAGAAAAATGCCACCCCTTTACCTGAAAACCCCATCTAAATTATTTTCTTGTCCTTTAAGTTAAAAATCTTCACTCTTGGGGCGCCTGGGTGACTTGGTCGGTTAAGCATCCGACTTCGGCTCAGGTCATGATCTCATGGTCCGTGAGTTCGAGCCCTGCGTCAGGCTCTGTGCTGACAGCTCAGAGCCTGGAGCCTGTTTCAGATTCTGTGTCTCCCTCTCTCTCTGCCCCTCCCCTGTTCATGCTCTGTCTCTCTCTGTCTCAAAAATAAATAAATGTTAAAAAAAAAAAATCTTCACTCTTGACGTTAGAAAATTATAATTATGTTATTATTCCAAAAAAAGTTAACAAAGCCTACATTCCCTTGTAAAAGATACAAAACTTTCCACCCAGGGAGGCTTCTACCAGCTTTTCCAACTCTTCATGGCCTGTGTGGCCAGTTCAGTAGTGCTGGCCCACTCAGAACTAACTACCCTCTGGGGACTGGCTGATGGATCTGTCACTCAGCACATCCAGAAATCCAGTGAATAAGCCAGATGTGAAGACCAGGTAGAGACACAGCTTTCACCTCATGGATCCATCTCAAAAATAAAATTCCTACAGTTTTCATGTTATTTTATAGAAACATAAAGGTTACAATTTATACATACAGAGAGAGAGGGGGGGGGAGAGATTTATTAAGTGCAGTCTCCCAAAATGAAACTACCTAATCAAGGGCACTTACCATATGATGTTCAATGTCACCTGGGGTCTGGGAGCCTTGGTTCATTCCTGCAGCCCCAGCTAGGAACTGGAGCGTAAGTCAGCATGATTGGGTGAAACCACGTTCCCAGTATCACTCATGTTCCAAAGCTCTGTTACAACTGTTTCAGAAACTTACAAACATAGAAATAAAATATACATGAGCAGTTGGAAGGATGAGGTTGCCATTAAATGATATGGAAAATCTACAGGAGAAACAATTTTCAGGGAAAGATCAGGAGTCCAGTGTTGAACATGATAAATGTGAGATATCCATTAGATATCCACGTGGTGATACTGCAGAGCTGATATGTAAGTCTATAGCTCAGTGCAGAAGACCAGACTAAAGAAATACATATGACCATCGTAAGTCTGACAGATGGTAAGCAAAGCCATGAGGCTGGAAAGGATCACTAAGGGAGAGAGAGAAGCAAAGAAAATCAAGGGCTGGGCTTCAGGGCTCTCCAACACTAAGTATCACCAAGGAGAAAAGAAGGAACCAGCAGAGAGTGAGGTGGACCAGCCAGTGTGGCAGGATGAAAACACAGTGGTGCACAGAAGCCAAGAGAAGAAAATGTTTCAAAAGGGAGGACTGATCAGCTGTGCCAGGAGCTGCTGAAAGGTCTAGCAGGAACCCCTCTGAGAAATGATATTGCACTTAGCAACAGAGACATTTGGGAGCAATCTAAGAAAAATATTCATAACCTGAAAACCTCTATTTCAAAGAAATATTAAAAACAAATATTTGTTTTCTAGGAGCCAGAAAAATAAGTTTTTAAAAATAGGAAAAATTATTTTTCTGAAATCATAAATTAATCAAAAAGGAAAAAGAAAAACCTATAATCCTAGCCTAGATAATACTGAGATGGTTCTGTAAAGATACCAATAAATGAATAAATAAATCTCTGGCAAGACAGAACAAGAAAGAGAAAACACACACACACACACACACACACACACACACACACACACTTAATGTTGAGAAAGTAAACATTAACCCAGTTTCAAAGACTTAAAAATTGTAAGAAAACATGTCATGTACAATTTCAGCCAATTAATGTTTTTATTGATAAAATGGATTCTATTTCAGGAAATTACACATGACCAAAATTAACTTAAGGGGAAAATGGAACAGTTCAACAATCATTAAATAGTTTAAAAAGACTACTAAAGACATGTATCTTGAAAAACATCAAGCCTAAACACCCACACTCTTCCAAAACTCAATCAGGAGGAAATAGAAAGCTTGAACAGACCCATAACCAGCGAAGAAATTGAATCGGTTATCAAAAATCCCCCAACAAATAAGAGTCCAGGACCAGATGGCTTCCCAGGGGAGTTCTACCAGATGTTTAAAGCAGAGAGAATACCTATCCTTCCCAAGCTATTCCAAGAAATAGAAAGGGGAGGAAAACTTCCAGACTCATTCTATGAAGCCAGTATTACTTTGATTCCTAAACCAGACAGAGACCCAGTAAAAAAAGAGAACTACAGGCCAATATCCCTGATGAATAGGGATGCAAAAATTCTCAATAAGATACTAGCAAATTGAATTCAACAGCATATAAAAAGAATTATTCACCATGATCAAGTGGGATTCATTCCTGGGATGCAGGGCTGGTTCAACATTTGCAAATCAATCAACGTGATACATCACATTAATAAAAGAAAAGATAAGAACCATATGATCCTGTCAATCGATGCAGAAAAGGCCTGTGACAAAATCCAGCACCCTTTCTTAATAAAACAAAGTCGGGATAGAAGGAACATACTTAAACATCATAAAAGCCATTTATGAAAAGCCCACAGCTAACATCATCCTCAATGGGGAAAAACTGAGAGCTTTTTCCCTGAGATCAGGAACACGACAGGGATGCCCACTCTCACCGCTGTTGTTTAACATAGTATTGGAAGTTCTAGCATCAGCAATCAGACAACAAAAGGAAATCAAAGGCATAAAAATTGGCAAAGATGAAGTCAAGCTTTCGCTTTTTGCAGATGACATGATATTATACATGGAAAATCCGATAGACTCCACCAAAAGTCTGCTAGAACTAATACATGAATTCAGCAAAGTTGCAGGATACAAAATCAATGTACAGAAATCAGTTGCATTCTTATACACTAACAATGAAGCAACAGAAAGACAAATAAAGAAACTGATCCCATTCACAATTGCACCAAGAAGCATAAAATACCTAGGAATAAATCTAACCAAAGATGTAAAAGATCTGTATGCTGAAAACTATAGAAAGCTTATGAAGGAAATTGAAGAAGATATAAAGAAATGGAAAGACATTCCCTGCTCATGGATTGGAAGAATAAATATTGTCAAAATGTCAATACTACCCAAAGCTATCTACACATTCAATGCAAACCCAATCAAAATTGCACCAGCATTCTTCTCGAAACTAGAACAAGCAATCCTAAAATTCATATGGAACCACAAAAGGCCCCGAATAGCCAAAGTAATTTTGAAGAAGAAGACCAAAGCAGGAGGCATCACAATCCCAGACTTTAGCCTCTACTACAAAGCTGTAATCATCAAGACAGTATGGTATTGGCACAAAAACAGACACATAGACCAATGGAATAGAATAGAAACCCCAGAACTAGACCCACAAACGTATGGCCAACTAATCTTTGACAAAGCAGGAAAGAACATCCAATGGGAAAAAGACAGTCTTTTTAACAAATGGTGCTGGGAGAACTGGACAGCAACATGCAGAAGGCTGAAACTAGACCACTTTCTCACACCATTCACAAAAATAAACTCAAAATGGATAAAGGACCTGAATGTGAGACAGGAAACCATCAAAACCCTAGAGGAGAAAGCAGGAAAAGACCTCTCTGACCTCAGCCGTAGCAATCTCTTACTCGACACATCCCCAAAGGCAAGGGAATTAAAAGCAAAAATGAACTCCTGGGACCTTATGAAGATAAAAAGCTTCTTCACAGCAAAGGAAACAACCAACAAAACTAAAAGGCAACCAATGGAATGGGAAAAGATATTTGCAAATGACATATCAGACAAAGGGCTAGTATCCAAAATCTATAAAGAACTCACCAAACTCCACACCCGAAAAACAAATAACCCAGTGAAGAAATGGGCAGAAAACATGAATAGACACTTTTCTAAAGACATCCGGATGGCCAACAGGCACATGAAAAGATGCTCAATGTCGCTCCTCATCAGGGAAATACAAATCAAAACCACACTCAGATATCACCTCACGCCAGTCAGAGTGGCCAAAATGAACAAATCAGGAGACTATAGATGTTGGAGAGGATGTGGAGAAACAGGAACCCTCTTGCACTGTTGGTGGGAATGCAAATTGGTGCAGCCGCTCTGGAAAACAGTGTGGAGGTTCCTCAGAAAATTAAAAATAGACCTACCCTATGACCCAGCAATAGCACTGCTAGGAATTTACCCAAGGGATACAGGAGTACTGATGCATAGGGGCACTTGTACCCCAATGTTTATAGCAGTACTCTCAACAATAGCCAAATTATGGAAAGAGCCTAAATGTCCATCAACTGATGAATGGATAAAGAAATTGTGGTTTATATACACAATGGAGTACTACATGGTAATGAGAAAGAACGAAATATGGCCCTTTGTAGCAACGTGGATGGAACTGGAGAGTGTGATGCTAAGTGAAATAAGCCATACAGAGAAAGACAGATACCATATGGTTTCACTCTTATGTGGATCCTGAGAAACTTAACAGAAACCCATGGGGGAGGGGAAGGAAAAAAAAAAAAAAAAAGAGGTTAGAGTGGGAGAGAGCCAAAGCATAAGAGACTGTTAAAAACTGAGAACAAACTGAGGGTTGATGGGGGGTGGGAGGGAGGGGAGGGTGGGTGATGGGTATTGAGGAGGGCACCTTTTGGGATGAGCACTGGGTGTTGTATGGAAACCAATTTGACAATAAACTTCACATATTGAAAAAAAATAAAAAAAATAAAGAAGGATTGATGAATTAAAATAAATAAATAAATAAATAAATAAATAAATAAATAAATAAAACGTTAAAAATTAAAAAAAAAAAAAGAAAAAGAAATATCATAGATTCCACAAAAAGATTTTCGATAAAATTTGACATTCATTCCTGGAGAAGACAGACAGAGACAGACAGACAGAAAGAAAGAGAAAGAAAGACCAGTGCTCATATTCATTCTCTCTCTCTAATAAATAAATAAATCTTAAAAAAATAAAATAAATAAAATTGTAGAATAATATGCATTGCATGATGCCGTTTTTGCTTAAAATGTGTTTGCTCCTAAATATAGAGAAAAAACAGTTTAAAAGGCTATATATACCAAGTCATTACCATGATTACCTCTGAGCAATGGGAATGGGGAACATATTTTCTCTATTTTATTCATTTACTCAACAAATATTTATTGAAAGCTTACCTTGGGCCACAGAACAAATGACAGTTCTAAATTACCTGATGTTTTTTGTATGCATTACTTTAGGTCTAGAGGAAAGTGTTTTCTTGTATTCATTGTTTTAAAATATAACAAATGCACATGGTATAAAATTCAAGGCTGAAGAGTGGAAAGGGTGAAGAGTGAAGGAGTTTAGAGTGAAAAGCCTCTCTCACATCAAGCCCCAAGTCATGAATTAACACCATCCAGAGGCATTGGCTGAATGCAAGTTTCTTAAACAGTCTCCCAGAGATACTCCACATATATAGGAGCATGTGTGGGTTGACAAGAGAATTCCCCTTATCTGAGGCAGATTTGTCTTTTTTCTGTATGTCAGTTTGTGAAGACCGGAAAGCTCTTACTAAGGTAAATAGGAAATACCAGGCTTTGGTGGAATCATTCATAAGAAACATACCACATTGTCTCATTAGTCAGTCTCAGCCACACACCATCACTTCTGTGAATTCATTTAAAATGATCCTTCTGCAGACCCGTCCTCTAACCCCTAACCTCCTGGTAGGGTAGGGCAGGCAGATGCCAGCAGCATGGAGTAGGAGATAGAATGCAGCTTTTCAAATAGCTCTCACTCATTCCTCCTCTACAACTCACCCTAAGAGCTGAGGCATCTTGTTGTCGCCAGTTAACACCTAAGTACCTCAGGGATCTTATCAATTTTCTCCAATAACAGCTCAAAGTTTCACTGTTCATGATTACTCATTCAGTTACCACTCATCTACCTGCTTTCCAGCTTCTAAAATACGATTTTTGTTTTGTCTCCCCCAGTTCTTCCTGCCCTTGTGGTCTATGACCATTTTAAAATCCCTTTATGTTAGGTCTGGTGAAGTTCTGGGAGGCACAAAAATTAAATAGATGTATTAAAGCTGCCATCATAACCCCAAAATTCTCATTCCTTTTTTTTACATAAAATAATTTAAAAATAGAATAGTATAAAGAACTTCTATAACTCAACAAAAACCGAGTAATCCAACTCAAAAATGGGCAAAAGACTGGAAGAGCCATTTCTCCAAGATACGCAAATGACCAATAAGCACATGAAAATGTGTCCAACATCACTTGCCATTAGAAAAGTACAAGTCAAAACCACAATGGGACAGCACTTCACACTTACTGAAAGGGCTATTATCAAGAAACAGAAAACAAGGGTTGATGAGGATGTGGAGAAATTGGAATCTTTGTGCATTGCTGGTGGCAATGTAAAATGGTGTAGCCACTATGAAAACACGTTGGCAGCTCCTCTAAAAGTTAAACAAAGAATTGCTATATGATCCAGCAATTCCACTCCTAGGTACATACTCAAAAGAACCAAAAGCAGGGCTTTAATCAGATACTTGCTACACCCATGTTCATTGCAGCATTATTCACAATGGCTGAAAGGCAGAAACAAGCCAAGTGCCCGTCAAAAGATGAATGAATAAACAAAATATATATACACAATGAAATATTATACAGCTTTAACAAGCAATGAAATTCTAATACATGTTATAAAATGGATGAACCTTGAAAACATGCTAAGTATGACATAATATGACATGAAGATGTGAAGGGCAAATATTGTATGATTCCACTTATATCAGGTACCTAGAATAGGCAAATTTGTACAGACAGAAAGTAGAATATGGGGTACCAGGGGTTGGGGTAAGAAAATGGAGAGTTAGTGTTTTTTCTGTTTTATTTTTATTTTTTTAATGTTTATTTTTTAGAGAGAGAGAGAGCACGCACATGAGCAGGAGAGGAGCAGAAAAAGAGGGAGACACAGAACCCAAAGCAGGCTCCAGGCTCTAAGCTGTCAACACAGAGCCTGACACAGGGCTTGAACCCACAAACTGTAAGACCATGACCTGAGCCGAAGTCAGAAGCTTAACCGACTGAGCCACCCAGGTTCCCCAAGAGTTAGTGTTTAATGAGTACAGAGTTTCTGTTAGGAATCATGAAAAAGTTCTCAAAAATAAAGGACTGCCCATTTTGAATATACTTAATGTCCCTATACACTTAAAAGTGGTTAAAGTGGTAAATTTTATATTACATGTATCTGACTACATGCAAAAAACCAATTTTTTTCCGTAGGATTACACACATTCCAAACACCAGAGTAATCACAAGGGTACACTGTTAATTAAATTTTCTAGCAAAGTTAGAGTAGAAAACTTTATTTCACCACTTGTTGAAAATCTTTTTTAAATTTATGATCTCACTTTCCTCCTGATGACCCTAAGTGGCTAAGAACCTTCAGCTGAATAATCTTCAGCTATTGTGTATTGTGAATACACAATAATCTCTGCAAAAGCCAGCAGTAGATGACTGGCTGGTAGCTCAGTCTGCCTGCAGCTGGGTTTCACTGGACTGCACAGTGTGTGAAATATTTTAATTTGCTGCCAACTTTGAAAAAAAAAAATCTAATAAAAACCTAGATCTCCAACTTCTCTTAAAAATCAAAAGATCTAGTGGCCCCAGGCTCATAGTCATGCATGGTCACAGGAACCAAAGGTGAGCCAGCAGCTTCCCTATTTAAATACAGTGCCCTAGGCAATTCATCATAATTTCACCCAACCTACTTCCCTCCTTACATTACCTGCCAGGCCCTATGGGCATTTTAGTTTCAACCTCTTTTATAAGAGGGGGTCAAAAAATAGAAATGATAAAGTTAATCTATAAAGCTTCTGGAAATATAATAATGCTAGGATACCTGTTTTTAACACCCCGTTTTTCATTCATGCACATAAATGATGGGGGTGGAATACATTTAAGATACATTGAGAAAGATGAGTAAGATTTCATTTTTATAAAGTGACAGTGAATTTATTTTCCTAATTGTATTTTAGGATAACAATAAATTTAGAGAACAAAATTGACTCTAGGACTTTTTAAAGGATCACAAATAAAATCCACTCAAATCTATTTAGAAAATGAATCATCAAAAGAGACTATGCATTCTTTCAGAACTGAGTTGTCACAGCAAATAGCTAGCTGGGAAGAAGTAATAACATGTACATATTATTTAGATACTTGGGTATCGTGTAGGTATTTAGGAATTGTAGATGAGAGAGCACATTGGACTGGGGTTCTGAATATCTGAGAGTTTTAAGTCCCTACTGCTGCTTCCTAGGTGTGGGAGATTTGACAGCAGGTGGAAATGAGAAGATAGTGCATGTGACAATCTCTGTAGGCTGTAATGTGGTACTCAAATGGGAGCCATAACATGTGTACAGTGTTCTGTATGTTGATAGTTTCCATCAGGCCAGTACTACTCTAAGTGTGGTCCATGAACTGATGATGGCCCATGAACCCTTTGTTACAGGTCTGCAATATGATAAATACCAAAGTTAATTGAGTAAACCTTTGGAAACATCAATTTGGTATTGCTGCATCATCCAAGCATGTGATCAATGGCTCTTCTGAGCAAGATATAGGCCAGTCAATGTTAGTGAATTAATTCACGACAGGAGGTGCATGTGGCATGAGCTACATACATACAGGTGGTTCAAACTGTTTCATGAATGCATAGCAAAAAAATGCAAAACCATTTGTTTTAAGGTTAGTTTATCAACTGAAACCCCAAAGTATATAAAAACCTGGAAAATGTAAGCATCATTAATAATTTATTTTTACAATTAATTTAAATATTAGTCAAGCCTTTTTTATAAATCTGATGGCTAAATAAGCTCCACTGGACATTTTTGCCCCCAAAATAATATACTTCTTCTAAATGTGGCAATAGTCATTAACCAAATGGTGACAGTAGGAGTGATTCCAAAAAGAGAAAGGTTAAAACAGATTGTACCTATTTTATTTGGAATATGATCCCTCATATACCGGGTTTGTTTGGTTTTGTAGCCATAATTGGTGGTCAAGGGCTAAAATCGCAGTGTGTTATCTGTCGAAACATAGCTAGTAAAGCAATAGAGCCACCTATATGCTATACTTAAGTGGTATTTGCACTAAAAAATTAATTTCAAAACCGAAAAAGTAATCTATGAAAAAACATATTGGATTAAAAAGATGACATAGACAAATGTTTAATATTTCATACATAAACATTTGAGCTTTGAGAACTTCTTATAAAAATAGTACTTCAAGTTGTGAAAACTAACAAACTGTATACAACTGACATTAAGTCAAGGACATTAGTGAAGGACTGAATCAAAGACATTTGCTTCAAACTGTATCATGAATGTACAGCAAAAAAAGGTAGCTCTGGTACCATTTTTTTCTAGGGGGAACATAGAATGATGTTTTCAGAAACTGGCTAATGATACAGAAGACTACCTTAATGAATAAATAAAACTAGCAAAGTATTTTTCGTTGCAAATTGATGAATGCACAAATATAATTAACATGTAAAGTCTTTCTTTTGAAGCTGTATGTATTTAATGTATATGACTTGATGAGTTTGGAGAAAAGTATACACTGTGAAACCATCACCACAAGTAATACCATAAACATCACCTCTAAAAGCTTCCTCTCACCCTTTTTATTTTTTTGTGATAGGCACTTAAATAGCCTTTAAATACATATGCAATTTGAACATGATGGTGATATGAAAGAAGAATTGTCTTCAGCTTCCTTGCCAACAAACACAACTAACTCTTAACTGTATAAAACTATGAAAAAATTACACTGTCTACAAATGTGTCTTGGAGTCTAAATTTCAGAGAGAAGTACATTCTGATGGCACAGCCACAATGACAGGAAAGCATCCAAAGAGTTGCCCAGACGAAGGGGCATGCACAAAAGTCAATTAACTGCATCCTTTACCAAAAAAACCCTATGAAAAGAATGTCAGAACTAAATATGCTTAGTGACCTAATAAAAATTTTGAGTCACTTAAAATCTAATGCATTAAATTCACTATTAATCTCTTTATTATGTAACAATATGAAAGCTGATCATAAGGAAGTATTATTGCTACAAACGTGTAACAGTCACTGAGAGGAAACATGGAGAAAGTCTGAGGTATGAATAAATCCTTAGTGTTCCTGAAATTTAAAAAAAAAAAAAAAAATCAGGGTGCCTGGGTGGTTCAGTTGGTTGAGCATGTGACTCTTCATTTCGGCTCAGGTCATGATCCCAGGGTCATGGGATCAAGCCCTGCATCAGGGTCCGCACTGAGTGTGTAGCCTGCTTGAGATTCTCTCTCCCCCTGGGTTCCTCTCCCCCACTCATGCTCTCACTCTCTCTCTCAAATTAAAAAAAAAAAAATCTATTTGGACAGAACATCTTACAGATTTGAATTGAATAGTCTTGCTTTTGTGTCTGGTATCTTCAATATTCTTAATGATCTTCCTACTTTCATGCAAAGAAAAAAGTCAACATGTTTTTGATGGCACATAGCACTGAAGGGCCAAAAGGGAAATTGAATGCCTTAAAAAAAAAAAACCCAAGCCCCTTGGGTGGCCACCTGGGAGCTACTCCACCCAAACCCCAACTGAGTGGGCACATACTACTGGGCTGAGCCAAGTCATTCTAAATGCTGCATGAGGCAGAATGGGATTAGATTGAAAACAAGACTGGAGAGTCAGATCACATTGGATAACTTCTAAAATTCAGGAAAGAGACTATACTGTAGTAGTTTAGACTAAGGTAGGTAATAGATTGGAGAGTTCTCAGAGGGTAAAACCACAGAGTATGGCTAGTGGATGAAAGGGAAAAGAGCTAAAATGACCCAAGTTTCTGACTTACACAAATGGGAAGGTGGTGGAGACATTTACAGACATTTTGGAGAAATAAGGTTAAGGAAGAAAAATGTTTCATTTTTGACATGTTCTTTTTAAGATGTACTTGTAGGATACCAAAATAAAGACATTCATAGAAAGGATTTTTCTTACTCAAAAGAGAAATAGGAATTTGAGGAATGTTTAGAATTCCAGTATTTCACAGCTGACTTCTAAATTAGTTTTATCTAGTGGAAAAAGCTGGAATTCACATATCCTGTATTTTTGTACCAAATATGTTGCAAACTAGCTGTTTATCTGGAGATATCACCCAACCTTTCTTAGCTTCCAGTTTCTCATGGAGATAGAAATCCAACCTCATTCATAGGGTAGGTCATTCAACAATAAGCATTTTGAAAATGGAAGAGGCAAACCAATGTCTAGAGTTAATACGTCTCTTATGCTTTTGAATAACAAAACAAACAAGCCATTTATTTTCTTTGTTTCTATAAGAATATCATTCCCCAAACTGAATGAAGCAAGAAGAGTTTTTTGACATTTTTAAAAGAATCCTTTAAAAAAAAAAACCAAACTTTTAAGAGTGATTTTATTGCAATTATTTTTAAAGGACTCAGTAACAATTTTAGAAGTCCAACAAGTCACAGACTTTAAATGAAAAGCTTTCCTGAGTTGTTTTATTAAAGCTTTTCACACATTTTAAGAATTAGACTGCTCACCACATATTTTTCTGTTAGTATTTTGCAAGATGTGGGAAACATCAAATATAAAAGATGTCATCATTAATGAAAATAGTTTGTAACCCCAAAAAATGGTTAGTTATCTGCATGTACTTTTAAGTCACAGGGTCTGAGTTCTAATTCCATCTCTTCAGTTAATAGCTACCTGAACTTGGGCCACATTATTTAAATATTCTGAGTCCCAGTTTCCTAATATGTAAAATGTGAATAATATGAGCATCATCCTATAGGAGTGGCTAGGAGGATAATATGAAATATGTAAAGCATTTAGCACTATGTAAAAGGGCTTGAGAGCAATTAGATAAATAAGTAATGAAATCAGAATGAAAAATATTGACCAGCCTCAATAGTAATCAAATTAACAAGAGTTTTTTGTTTCATTTTGTAGTTAATAGCATTCAATGCTGCCTGGCAAGGACAGAAAGGAAAGGATTCTATTATTACTAACATGAGAGTAAATGGATAAAACCTTCCTGAAAACAATTTCATAATATGGGGTCAAAAGCCTTAAAAATATTGATACCTTTTGACTCATCATCCTATCTTTAAAAAAATTTTTTTTAACGTTTATTCATTTTTGAGACAGAGAGAGACAGAGCATGAATGGGGGAAGGTCATAGAGAGAGGGAGAGACAGAATCTGAAACAGGCTGCAGGCTCATCATCCTATCTTTAAGAACTGCTCTTTACAGGCGTGCCTGGGTGGCTCAGTCAGTTAAGCATCTGACTTCTGTTCAGGTCATGATCTCACGGTTCTGGTTTGTGAGTTTGAGCCACACATTGGGCTCTCTGCAGTCGGGCAGAGCCTGCTTCGGATCCTCTCTCCCTCTCTCTCTGCCCCTCCCCCACTGGCACTCTCCCTCTTTTTCACTCAAAAATAAACAGACATTAAAAAAAAAAAAAAGAATTGCTCCTTAGAAAATAATCAAATACAGAGATAAAGAATTATATGTAAAAAATCAGAAACTACCTAAGTGTTCAAGTATAGATGAATAGATTCATAAATTATGGCCCCTCACCTTTCTAAAATGATGCACCGAGAAGGTCACAACATTACTTCTGTGGTATTTTTGCCCAAATGCATAACCTGAATTTAATCATGAGAAAATGTCAGTCAAACACAAACTGAAGGACATTCTACAAAATAAGTCAAAGTAATGAAAGGCAATGAAAGATGGAAGAACTATCCCAAATTAAAGGAGACAAACACTACAACTAAATAAAATGCATGATCCTAGACATTAACAGAACACTCAGTGAAATTGGATAAGGTCTGGAGATTAGTTAATAGTATTATATCATAGCTAATTTTCTTATTTGGACCACTATATATGATTATGTAAGATGTTAACATTTCCAAAAGGTAGGTGAAAAGTATAGTGAAAACCTCTGTACGATTTTTGTAACTTTTGGTAAAACAAGTTATTTCAAGGTGAAAATTTTTTAAATAAAAAATTAAATAATGGCGCTTATGCAATCATTAAAATGTTTATAAATCTTAATAACATTTGAAAATCCTCACCATACAGCATTGTGGGGGAAAAAAACAAAGACAAGAATGTGAATTTGCTTATAAGATACAAATTCAACCAAGTAAATTATACAGTACAGGCACTTAAAACTAAAGGCCAAAGAGAATCCACTAAAATGTTTAAAAAGTAGTATTCTCTAAGTACAGGATTACAGGTGATATTTTCTTTATTCTTTTTGTACTTGTATGTTTCCCAATCTTTTTCTTCAACAAGCATCTATGACTTTTAAAATTAGAGAAATGTATTATTTTTAGAAACACACTATGAACTTTATATCATAAAAATTCATTTAGACACATTTCTTCAGTTTTGTTGTAATAAAAAATTGTTTCAATACTTTGAATTTTTAAAACTATGGTTTTGAAGAGCCAACAATGATCAATCTTGGCTTATGTGTTTCTGAATTTAATATCAGTCACCAAAAAAGCTTAATGGTTTCACCAGCTGTTTGTGAAGATAAAATCTTGGCATTATGCTCTCCTCTCCCCATCCTTAAATCTTGTAGAACTCATAAGTTGAAAGAGTTGCTTCATTTCCACTAACTGGAAGTGGTGGAAAAGTGGTGGTGAAGAGTGCTTCATTTCCACTAACTGGAAGCATTCCCCAGGTCATCAAAGAGGCTCTAACCTATGCCTGAATCCCAATCAAGAATATAATAGAAACCTAATCAGTTCTCCTCAGCCTGCCACAAGTCAAGAGAAAAATGTATTTGTGCCAAAAACTGGAGAAAACAAAAACAAAAACAAAAAACAAAACAGATCTTGCAGAGAGACAATTCAATGTGTCTTGGATGCCTTTGCTTCATATGACAGCCTTCTAAGTAATCAGGATAGTTAGCAATGCACTGTTGAGGGAGTATAAAGAATGGCTCCGTATCCCAAAATACCTCCTCTGTGAGATAATATATATGACAGCTCCTTCCATCCAGTTACTGGGCATTCCATATATACTCCATAACAGTCCCTAAATATATTCCATAAACATTCCCCCATCCTCACCATGGCAAGTTTGAGACTAGACCTCAGTTCATCTCTCCAGACTTCACATTCCCTACCTCACAGCCAACTGTAACCACAGTTCTGAGCTTAGTCCACCTTTGCATCCTTACCCAACTACTCTTAGCTTTCAACAGCAACTGCATCCCTACTACCTCTGTTCCAACCTCATCTCTGCAGACCAAACCTGATCTACAGGCTCCCAGGGCATGCAGTAACTGCTTGGTAATTCAGTCCATGGTTACCCTGGTGGACCCTCTTGGCTTCATCAGCCTGTCTCCTCACCCTTCAGTGCAGCTCTCCTGGCCCATCTCCACCATCTGCTTTCTATACTCTGCCTTGGAGGGGCCCAGTCACCCTACATGTAACATGCTAGGAAAGGACTAATTTATACTGTCTCTTATTTTCTGTTTTTACTTATGATTGGTCTTGTTCTAGAAATGACCTAAGATAAGATATACTCAATTTTTGTAGAACGGATTATTTTGTTTGTTTATTTTTGAAAAAGCACAAGTTGGGGAGGGGCAGAGAGAGGGGGACAGGGGATCCAAAACGGGCTCTGCGCGGACAGCAGCGAGCCTGATGAAGGGCTGGAACTCACGAACCATGACATCATGACCTGAGCCAAAGCTGATCATTCATCCAACTGAACCACCCAGGCGCCCCAATGTCAGATGGATTTTTTTAACTCATGTGGCTTTTCATTGGGCTTCTTACCCCTTCTTAGACAAGCCAACAATAGTGACAGAGGCAATTCTCTCACTCAACGAGAAACAAAAGCAAAGCACTGATCATGAACTACAAGCTAGGAGCCAAGTAAAATACTGAAAAAGCAAAGACAACACTCTAGGGTCTATAGCTCCGTCCTTTTTACCAGGCAAAATGTTGCTCTCCCACTCCCCCTGCTGGACAGCCAGGTCCTGTTGCAACTTATCCAAAGCCCACAGCCCCAGGCTGATCTGACACCTTTATGCCTCTAATTGTATAAACTAAACAATGTTTTTTAAGCCACACTTGCTAATCACATTTCACTAACTTCAATGCCATATAAGAGAAAGGGAGTACCCCACAGTGGAAAAAGACATGAACCACTTGTTAGACAGACTGGCTGTGGCAGGCATCCAATTGTTTTCCTCTCCCATGACCTCTGAATGGCACCCAACTTCTTGGCACCCCAGTGACTTTATCTATGAAATGATGATAATTCCTCCTCAATCTACTGATGAAGGTTGGCTGGGCCAAATGAGAGAACAGATGTGTGTCAAAGAGCTTTGTAAATGATGTGGTGCTATGCTAATAAATCAGTGACAACAACACCTGCCTGACATTTTGCAGAGATGAAATTGATGATGCTAGTTTCCATCTTGTGCAGTTTTATAAATCTGTGGATGAAAGGAGCCTTCACAAGAATAACTATGCTTCAAAGCAGAGACTAACTGACATATTAGTTCCACAGAAAAAGAACAATGGGATCCCAGGGTGGGAAGGACTGGTTTTTGTCTGAGGTAGAGGGTGGGACAAGAATCACAGAAGGCTTTATGATTGTGTTCACAATGGACCAAGTTCTAGAGACAAGTAAGATCTGAGGTAGCAGAAATGAGGAAAGGGCCTCCCAGACTCAGGAAGGAGTGAGTGCAAAGATGCAGAGGAATGGAGAACACTGGGCACACTAAGAACTCTAGTTTGCCTGCAGCACGGGATGAGGGGCCACAGTGGAAAACAATGTTAGAGAGACAGGTTGGAACAATATAGTGTTCTATTGGACTGAACTTAGTAGCAGGCAAGGATGAGCCATTTAGGATTTGTGAGGCAGCGTGTCTGAGGGAGTTTACTGAAGACAATGTGAAGCATGGCTGAGATGGGAAGAATGAAAGGCAAGAATTGTGATGGTCAAAGAAAGATGAGGGCCTGAAATAATTCAGCAAGGGCAGGGGCAAAGAAAGAATTATAAGGAAGGGACAAATATAAATGGCAGACATTACAATCACAGTATTAAAGACAGAGAGCCACATATTCTCACTCAGGTTTTGCATATGCCAAAGAAAAAAATATGAAAGATCTCACGAGCTCAAATTGGTCCTGTTCTTGAGTCATCTACAAAAAAAAGAAGTAGTGAGAAGTAGTGAGATAAACTTATAAAGTGCTTCTCTACAGATTTCTAGAATTAATAGGGCACAAGTACAGAGTGTGGTAGAATTACTTAGCATCTGAGTAGGTGAGTTTCAGAAATAAATCTCAGCAATATGCATGACTTTGATATCTGCTTCTGACTAAAATTTCAATAGTGTCTTACAAATTATGTTATTCTTAAAACAGATTCACATGAGAGGAGCAGCATATCTGCCTGTAGCTCTCACGATCATCCTGCACAATGAGTTTACCTTGCTTTTTCCAAGTAGATTGGAAAATGACCAACGCAAGGCAAACATTCTCACTTCATCAAATATTATTCACCCTACTGACTGAATTGAGAAAACAAAGACAAAAAAAATATGAAATGGCCAATTTATAACAGCAAGGGGCTCTTACTTCTTCAGCACAGTATCTAATATGTGAATAATGATTAACATATTTAAATAAGCCATCATCTCATTAAGCAAATGCCTCAAATTAAGATCGCTGGTTGCTTATTCCATAACAATTCCACAAGAAAACATATTCTTCAATATATTGCAAGTTTTTCTTTAAGTCATATCTGTTTAATGTAGAAACTAAGGAGGAAAAAAACTAACAAGCATCATCCAATATACCATGATCAATATGCATTCATCATTTGGGTATACTTCCTTCTAGTCTTTTTCCTATGTTTTTTAAAGCAGCATGTTAAGATCAAATTTTATATATATACACATATATACATGTAAATATTACATATTCATTTGTATATATTTATGTACACATATGTTTATATACCTGTTTTATATACAAATGTATATATACATTTTAAAATGTATTTTAAAATATTATATACTATACATAAAACGTCTATATAATCCTATTAACATATATTTTTAATATATTTTAAAACATATTTATATACAATATATATTATATACATATATCTTATATATGATATATATTATGTATATTATATGTTCATATATTAAATTATATAATATAACATACATCATATATAAAAAGTCATCCTAAGTGGCTCAGTTGGTTAAGTGTCCAACTCTTTTTTTTTTCTAACGTTTGTTTGTTTTTGAGAGAGAGAGAGACAGAGTGTGAATGGGAGAGGGTCAGAGAGAGAGGGAGACACAGAATCCGAAGCAGGCTCCAGGCTCTGAGCAGTCAGCACAGTGCCTGATGTGGGGCTCAAACTCAGGAACAGCGAAATAAGACCTGCGCCAAAGTCTGACGGCTTAACTGACTGAGCCACCCAGGCACCCCAAGTGTCCAACTCTTGATTGCAGCTCGGGTCATGATCTCACAATTCATTAGATCATGATCCACATCTGGCTCTGCACTGACAGTGTGGAGCCTGCTTGGGATTTCTCTCTCCCTCTCTCCCCCTCCCTCTCTCTTTCTCTCTCAAAATAAATAAATATTTTTTAAAAAGTCACCCTGCTATTTTATTTTGCTTACCATTGTAATAAATATTTTCCCGTTGTTGAAAACCACAAGAGTCCCCTCAGAATCCATATTGCTTTAAGAACATAACTGAGGGGTGCCTGGGTGGCTCAGTTGGTTGAGCCCCACATCAGGCTCTGTGCTGACAGCTCAGAGCCTGGAGCATGCTTTGGATTCTGTGCCTCCCTGTCTCTCTGCCCCTCCCCAACTCATACTCTATCTCTCGCTCTCTCTCAAAAATAAATGAAACATTAAAAAACAAAACAAAACATAACCTAAGAAGCTAAGGTTAAAAATAGTAAATGCAGCCTGCCTCCTAGCCAGATAAACAAACTTAACACTAAAATCCTATTAACCTCAGTTCCTCTTATCCAATATATCATGTCCAACTATCAACAAATAATTACAAGACACACTAAAAAGCAAAACACACATTCTTAAGAGACAAAGCAAGCATCAGAATCAGACTTAGATAGGACAGAGATTTTAGATAATTTTGGAATTATCAGACAGGAAATTTTAAATAACTATGATTAATATACTAAAGGCTCTGATGGAAAAAGTGAACAAGATGCAAGAACAAATGGTCATTAATGTAGGCAGAGAACTGGAAATTCTAGGGCAGAAGCTATAAATCAAAAACACTGTAAGAGAAATGAAGGGTGCCTTTGTTGGGCTTATCAGTGAACTGGACATGGCTGAAGAATCACTGAGCTTGAAGATATGTCACTAGAAACCCCTCATACTGAAAATCAATGAGAAAAAAGGAATGAAACAAAGGGAACAGATTATCTAAAGACTGTGGGACAATTACCAAAGGTGTAACATACATGTAATGGGAATACCAGGAGAAGAAAGAATGTAGAAGAAATATCTGAATTAATAATGGCTGAGATATTTTGCAAACTATATGACAGACACCAAACCCTAGATCCGGGAAGCTCAGAGAACAAAAGGATAAATACAAAAACCCTACATGTAAGTAGATCAGATTCAGTCTGCAGAAAAACAAAGACAAAGAGAAAATCTTGAAAAAAAACAGAGGAAAATAACATCTTACCTGTAGAGAAAAATGAGAATTACATCAGACTTCTCTTCAGAAACTATACAAGCAATAAGACACTAAAGTATTTACATTGTTTAAATAAATGTAACAGGGAAGTGTTTTGGGGGTCCCCAAGACCACCTTCATGTTTCATGACTCAGTACAGGGACTAAGAGAACCTAGAAAAGTTACCATACTAATGGTTATGGCTTATTACAGTGAAAGTAGAGAGATTAAAATCAGCAAAGGAAAAAGGCACATAGGGCAGAGTCCCAGAGAAACCAATACAAACCTCCAGATGTACGCTTCCAGGGGAGTAGGAGAGTGCTTGATTCTCTCAGAAATGATGTAGGACATGTGTGAAGTGTTGCCTATCAGGAAAGCTCACCTAACAGTTGATATCCAGAATTTTTATGGAGTACCCACATAACTGACCTTAGCAATTTCCAATCCCCTCCAGAGGTCAAGCTGATACAGTGTGGCCCAGGGTCCCAGATGAAAAACAAAAAAAACAAAAAAAACAAACAAACAAAAAAAAAAACAGATACCAAATCACATTGTTCATATATAACTATCTGGCCTGGCCAAGACCCCAGATATATAAATACACTCTTTTCAGGTAGGATATTCCAAGGGCTTAGAGATTATCTCTCAGGTAATGGTCAAGAACAAGTCCTAAAGACATTTTGAATGTATGGGATTTGGACAACCCAGGCCTGATGAATTAACCCTTTACTACACAAGAAGCCATCAAGGAAACAGTTGCCTAGATAGGAAGAAGCTCACTGGATAGTATTGCAATTGGGCACAGAACTCCTTGGTTCTGTGTGCCCCATTCCCATTCAGGCAATATGTCTCCAGGAACATACACCAGAATATGGCCAGTCAGGCAGGAAAAGCCTCAGTGTTCCTATCATCCTTGCTGAAGAGTCCATTGGAAAGAGGACTTTATAGAAGCGGCAAAGCCCAGGTAAGGTATTAGGTAGGACATGGGATTACTGCCTCAGGAAGGCAATGTGATATAGAGAAGGGAACTGCAGGCTCAAAATGTGGACTCCTGATCCTACATCATTTTGTCTAACTGGCTTTAGGGTCCTTATCTATCATATTTTCCTACTTAGAGGTAGGAAGCAATATTGTGTACTAAGTAAGAATATGAACCAGAGCAGGCTTAATGGGCAACAACCTATGTAGTCACACAGAGCCCTACACTCAAAAAAGCCCTCAGCTTCATTTCATGCTCTCTGTCCTAAAAATTTTTAAACGAGAGCCCCACATTTTTGTCTTCCACTGGGCCACACAAATTAGGGAGCCTGTCCTGGTACCAGGTCTGAAGTGAGCCTATGGGTTCAGACCCCCCACTTATCACCTTTTAGGAGCATGACCTAAGGCATATTACCTAATTTATTTTAAACCTTGTTTCTTTTATGGAAACTGAGAACCAAAAAAAAAAAAAAAAAAAAGAAAAGAAAAAGAAAAAAACTGGTTGTCATGAGAATTAAAGAAGATAGTGTATGGAAAGAAACAGCATTATACTACACGTGACTAATTAGCCCATGAGTGGTAACTTACTTATTCTCAGTGGGAATGTATTAGCTATTCAATGAGAGTGTATTAGCTACTCTCATTGTACAGAGTTTATAGACTATAACAAAATATATTATTTTATGAGAATATATTAGCTTCTCAATGAGAGTATATATGCTGCTCTCATTTTGTAGAGTTTATAGAAACTCTATAGAAACTCGATATATATATATATATATACATATATATCATATCATATCTTATTATTTTATATTATGAGTGTAACAAAATTCAGTGGCTTGAAACATTTGTCGTCTCACAGTTTCTTTTTTTTTTATTTTTTTATTTTTAAAAAAAATTTTTTTTAACGTTTATTTATTTTTCAGACAGAGAGAGACACAGCATGAACGGGGGAGGGGCAGAGAGAGAGAGGGAAACACAGAATCGGAAGCAGGCTCCAGGCTCTGAGCCATCAGCCCAGAGCCCGACGCGGGGCTCGAACCCGCAGACCGCGAGATCATGACCTGAGCCGAAGTCGGACGCTTAACCGACTGAGCCACCCAGGCGCCCCTCACAGTTTCTATGAGTTAGAAATGTATTGCAGTTTAGCTGGGTCCTCTAGCTCAGTCTCTCACCAAATTGCAGTCAAGGTGTTTGGTAAGGCTACAGTCATCTCAAGGTTCAAATAGGAAAGAATCTGCTTCCAAGCTCACTCATGTGGTTATTGGCAGGATACAGTTCTTTCTGGGTTGTTGTGGACAGAGGGCCTTAATTCCTTGCTGGCTGTTGGCCATAAGACACTCTCTGTTCCTTGCCAAGTGGGCTTCTCCATAGGGCAACTCTCAACTTGGCAGCTTGCTTCAATTAGAACAAGTAAACAAGCAGAGCCAGAGAGAGATTGAGCAAGACAGAAGTAACAGTCTTTTGTAACCTAATAGCAAAAGTGACATATCACTTTTGCCATATTTGATTTATTAGAAACAAGTCACTAGATCCATCCCACACTCCAGGGGAAGGAATTATATACAAGGGCATTGTTATGGACTGAATTGAGTCACCCTAAAATTGGTTTCTAAACCCCATTAGTATGTGACTGTATTAGGAGACAGAACCTTTAGAGAGGTAATAAGGTTAAGTGAGGTCATGTGGGTGGAGTCCTAATCCAATATGACTGGTATCCTCCGTCATAAGAAGAGGAAAAGACACCAGGCACATGTGGGCTAAGGAAAGATCAGACGACAATGAGAAGACAGCCATCTGCAAGGCAAGGAGGAAGGCTATAGAAGAAACCGAACCTGTCAACACCTGGATCTTGGACTTGCAGCCTCCAGAACTGTGAGAAAATACATTTCTGTGTTTAAGTCACCCAGCCAGTGGTATTTTGTTATGACAACCCTAGCAAACTAATATAGGAATGAATACCACAATGCCAGGATCATTGGAAGCCATTTTAGAAGCTTCCAAAGAGGATATTGGACTAGTTTATAGTCAAGGCCCTTTTATGCAATAATCTTTTAGAAGGATCCTCTGTTTTTGCAGAAAAGGACACATTGGCATCCTCCAATATGCAATACTAGCCTGACAGTCATTAAAGCAATCTTAACCTGTACTCAGGAAATTGTAAGGTCTGTGATTTATGCAGTCATCTGCAGAGATGTCATTTGCTAGAATTAACATTCTTGAACATTCAGAACTTAAGTAGTCTCAGAGAGCAGAACATTAAAAACGTGTTTAGATTCATCCCTATGTGTCCTGATTTGTTGTATTTCAAAAAGAAATTTTGAGATTACACCTATTTCGTTTGCCACCATTCTTAGATAGGCATACCCTAGGAATTCTCTAATCTAATCAGAATGCAAAATCAGTCATATGCCTTCAGCCAACTGTGTTTTTTAAAAAGGATTGACGTATGCTGAATTTCCTACAGCTGCAGTCTTTCAGAGAGGAGTTTTGCTTTGTAAGAAAAAGAAATTGAACTAACAGTTCTATGGAAACCTTTTCAATGTAAAATAACTTGTGGGAGTTCTCTTCAAAGCATTTGAAAATTCTTATAATCCAGCTACCCACCCACATCGACACTGTTAATTAGAGCCTCTTTTTACTTGAAAGGAAGTTAACCAAAAAAAAAAAAATCAAAAGAAAAATAAGATTAAGTCAAGCATGTGCACCAACTCCACATCTCACTAACAAGTGTATCAACTGAAAAAATTAAGTTGTCTTGGCCTTTTGGTTCCAGCCATGACAGAATGGCTGCTATCAGACTTAGCCTTCCTGACATAAGCTAGACAAAATTTATAAAATAACTATTTTTTAGGATAGAAAAAAACAGAGCCATGATACTTGAAAGAAAGAAAGAAAGCAAAGTGAGCTTTACGCTCACCCTGCTTGGGAAGTTGATTCCAAGCAGGAAGTTACATCTTCATAGGGCAGAGGAAACAGAGACTGCAGTTTGAGATTACTGCAGTGGCTGGGATTCGGAGGTCAGGTAATGGAAAGGAGGC
The DNA here is from genome assembly GCF_018350195.1 of Panthera tigris. NCBI lineage: Eukaryota > Metazoa > Chordata > Mammalia > Carnivora > Felidae > Panthera > Panthera tigris. Next base: position 113,926,288 of record NC_056661.1, read on the forward strand.
AAGTGAAGAAAACTTCAGAGGAAGAATTCCTAAAATTTTACAGAAATCTCATGTCCTTAACTTCAACCTGTGTGAGCACATTGTAAGACTCTGGAGGCCTAGTAGAGAATAGCTGCTGGGAAATAGGAGAGCTGAGCAAAAATTTCAGAGGCTGCACAGGGCTGGGAAGAGAATGGAGTTCAGATCCAGTCAGGGTAGGGGGATATTGGTTCCTAGACTTTCAGATGAGTGACCAAAAAAGGTCATGTCCTAGAAATATAGATCATGCTCTAGAAGTAAGGGAGAAGGTAAAAACTGAAATACCACCCCCCCCACACACACACACACCGTAAGATTCTAAATCCAATCTTCACCAGAATCTAAGTGAAACTCCAGTAATTTACCTGGATGCTAGAATAGAATTCAATACTTTTTAAAGGAAAAGAACATAATCCAGAATTTCTACAAAGTACCACCCACAATACCTACCACAAAATAAAAATTTACCAGGTAAGAATCGTCAGAGTAAAGTTACTAATAGCCAAGAGCTAGAAACAGGCACAGAGATGATCCAGACATTTTTGTTAGCAGAGAAGATTTAAAAATAACTAATGAATATGTTAAAGAAAACCGAAGTAAAGATTGACAATGAGGATGACAAGACAGGAGTACATCAACTGAGGATTAAAATATGTAAAGAGATTTTGGGGGGGAATGCAAGCTGGTGCAGCCACTCTGGAAAACAGTATGGAGGTTCCTTAAAAAGCTAAAAATAGAACTACCCTACAACCCAGCAACTGCACTACTAGGTATTTATCCACAGGATACAGGTGTGCTGTTTCAAAGGGACACGTGCACCCCCATGTTTATAGCAGCACTATCAACAATAGCCAAAGTATGGAAAGAGCCCAAATGTCCATCGACGGATGAATGGATAAAGAAGATGTGGTATGTATATATATATATATATATATATATATATATATATATACACACACACACACACACACACACACACACACACACACAATGGAGCATTACTTGGCAGTCAAAAAGAATGAAATCTTGCCATTTGCAACTACGTGGATGGAACCGGAGGGTATTATGCTAAGTGACATTAGTCAGAGCAAGACAAAAATCATATGACTTCACTCATATGGGGACTTTAAGAGACAAAACAGGGGCGCCTGGGTGGCTCAGTCGGTTGGGCGTCCGACTTTGGCTCGGGTCATGATCTCACAGTCCGTGGGTTCGAGCCCCGCGTCGTACTCTGTGCTGACAGCTTAGGGCCTGGAGCCTGTTTCGGATTCTGTGTCTCCCTCTTTCTCTGACCCTCCCCCGTTTATGCTCGCTCTCTCTCTCTCTCTCTCAAAAATAAATAAATGTTAAAAAAAAATTAAAAAAAAAAGAGACAAAACAGATGAACATAAGGGAAGGGAAACAAAAATAATATAAAAACAGGGAGGGGGACAAAACAGAAGAGACCCATAAATATAGAGAACAAACGGAGGGTTGCTGGAGGGGTTGTGGGAGGGGGGATGGGCTAAATGGGTAACGGGCACTAAGGAATCTACTCCTGAAATCATTGTTGCACTATATACTAATTTAGATGTAAATTTTAAAAAATAAAAAATAAAATAAAATAAAAGAATACGTGTTCACAGATTCTAGGAAATCAGGACTACTGAACAAAAATTATTGTTCACATCTATAAAGTTCAAATAATCAGAATTCCAAAAGAAAATATTTATCTGAGGGATTTTATTGATCCCAGCATTCCAAATATCTACAAACTCTTGAAGTAAAACATTATGTGGTAATTTTATTAAGTATTTGGGGCTAGCAATGAAGTTGTCCAAGTCTACCTATATCAGAAGTGAAGCATTAAGACAAAGAACAGAGCCTCAGAACTGCCTAGAAGCTTCACAGGAAGAGCTGGGGTCCACCCAGGAGAAATAAGTTTCTATTAAAATACAACAGGGTATTTGGCTGCACTGATCTACTCTCTTTGGAGATACATTCGATGGGAAGTATTAGTGATGGAGCTCTTTTTACTTTAAAAAATGCTGTTCAAAGCTTTTTTCTCCTCAAAGAATTTTGTCTTGCTTTACAGGCAATATCCACAGAGAAATAAAAGTTACTTTCTGTGATATTACATTGCATTTTACATTCAAGGACACTGTAAGGATTTGTGAATTGTATGAAAATTGAAACATTCCTTTTCTTTTAAGGACAGATAAAAGGTTGAACAATGAAAAAAAATTTTTAACGTTTATTCATTTTTGAGAGAAAGGGAGCGAGAGAGACAGGGCATGAGTCGGGGAGGAGCAGAGAGAGAAGGAGACACAGAATCCAAAGCAGGCTCCAGGTTCAAACTCACAGACCAGGGCTTGAACTCACAGACCATGAGATCAGGACCTGAGCTTAAGTCAGATGCTCAACCGACTGAGCCACACAGGCGCCCCAAGAATTACAATATTTTTTAAAGAAATCAAGTACACAGGGCACCTGGGTGGCTCAGTCTGTTAAGCGTCCAACTTCAGCTCAGGCCATGATCTCGTGGTCCCTGAGTTCAAGCCCTCGTAGGGCTCTGCACTGACAGCTCAGAGCCTGGAGCCTGCTTCGTATTCTGTGTCTCCCTCCCTCTCTGCCCCTCCCCTGCTCATGCTGTCTCTTTCTCTCTCAGAAATAAACATTTAAAATTTTTTAAAAAAGAAAGAAATTGAGTAGACATCCAATAATTGCAAAATTCAATATCAGAATTAAGAATTTATCAGATGCATTAGCAGCACAATAGAAAACGCAATTAATGGATGTGAAGACAAGTCAATAAAAATATCCACACTGAAGCAGAGAGAAAAAATAGAAAAAAACAAGTCATCTTAAATCCATTATTGGGGAAATACTCTCTTATTTACCTCTCTTTTTCTTCTCCTTTCTCCCAAACTAGTTACTTTTCTAATAAGAGAAAAAGTAGGGTTAGGAGTGGGATTTAAAATAATACTTACCTGGTAAGAAATATCTAATATAATAATTAAGAATTAGCCTTGGTTCTGCACAGCGAAGAAAACAAAAAACAAAACTAAAAGGGAACCTGCTAAATGGGAGAGGATATTTGCAAATGATATATCCAATAAATAGTATTTAAAATACATAAAGAACTGATACAACACAAATCCAAAACAAATAATTAACTGGATAATTAACAAATAATCCAGTTAAAAAATGGGCAAAGACATTTCTCCAAAGAAGACATACAGATCGCCAAGAGACACATAAAAAGATGCTCAACATCACCCATCATCAGGAAAATGTGAATGAAAACTATGAGACAACACCTCACACCAGTTAGCATGGCTAAAATAAAAAACACAAAAACAAGTGTTGCTGAGGATGTGGGGAAAAAGGAAACTTCTTCCACTGTTAGTGGGAATGCAAACTGGTACAGCCACTGTGGAAAACAGTATGAGGGTACCTCAAAAAACTAAAAACAGAACTACCCTACAATCCAGTAACTGAAGTACTGGGTGTTTACCCAAAAATACAAAAACATGAATTCAAAGGGATACATGAATCCTGTTTACTGCAGCATTATTTACAATAGCCAAACTATGGAAGCAGCCCAGTGTCCATTAATAGATGAATGGATACAGAAGGAGTGGTATATATAATTCAGCCAAATAATATTATTCAGCCATAAAAAAAAATGAAATCTTGCCATTTGCAACAACATGGATAGAACCAGAGAGTATTGTGCTAAGTGAAATCAGTCAGAGAAAGACAAATACCATGTGATCTCACTCATATGTGGAATTTAAGAAGCAAATGAGCAAAGGGGAAAAAAAAGAGACAAACCAGAAACAGACTCTTAACTATAGAGAACAAACTGATGTTTACCAGGGGGGAGGTGGGTGGGAGGATGGGTGAAATAGATGATGGGGATTATAGAATACACTTACTATGATAGGTAGGTAGGTAGGTAGGTAGGTAGGTAGGAAGGAAGGAAGGAAGGAAGGAAGGAAGGAAGGAAGGAAGGAAGGAAGGTAGGTAGGTAGGTAGGTAGGGGTGCCTGGGTGGCTCAGTCAGTTAAGCGTCCAACTTCAGCTCAGGTCATGATCTCACGGTTCGTGGGTTCGAGCCCTTCATAGGACTCCGTGCTGACAGCCCAGAGCCTGGAACCTGCTTCGGATTCTGTGTCTCCCTCTCTCTCTGCCCCTCCCCTTCTCACACTCTGTTTCTGTTTCTCTCTCTCTCTCTCTCTCTCTCTCTCAAATACACATTAAAAAAATTTAAAAGAAGAAAGAAAGAAAAGAAAAAAAAAGAATTAGCCTTGGGCATAGAATTAAGCAGAAAGAATGTCTGGACAATTCAAATTTCCCCCTTTCCATCCTCTCCACATCCAGAAGCCAAACCATTCCCTCATCTTCAACAGGTTCAGGACCTCTACTGGACTGCCTGCTCTCCCAGAATTGGGTCTTAGACCCTCCATTTAAAAAGATGCCCATCCTGTGTCACAATCCTGGAAATATAATGCATAATATAGAGGAGTAAATTACTGAGGTTGGGATTTGATACTCTAAGACATGCCAGTGAAGGATGGCAAAATTTTAATATAGAAACTATTTTAAATAATAATGGTAATGAGGATGAGAATGATAATAAAAGTGATAATACTTCCCCTTTCACTATGCTAATTCTGCATAAGCTCTTGATCCATGTGGCATTGGAACTGATTAATATAAAAAAAAATGCAAATGACATAATCTTAGGTATTTTATTTCCCTTCCTTCAATCTAATACTCAGAAGACCCAAATAATAAAAGAAAAAAATGAATTTTGGAAAATGGTCCTGTTAAAGATATTCAGGATTAATGTCGTATCACAGAAAAAGGAGTTCTACAAAGACAGTAAGTACATACTATTACAGAATTTTTAAACTGAACAAATTATTTCATGAAGTTTTATTCTAGGTCTAACAAAACACACTTGTAGCTCTTCTTTCTAGTTTTTAACAGATAACAGCTCTCCAATGCCTATCAGAAGACATCCAGACTCTTCCCCCCTGCCATTCTAGACTCCCCATTGTCTGCTTCCATCTAATTTACCCGTATCTAACTACAGACCCCCAAATATAGTTCTCCTCACATTAGTGCTGCACCTGTTTATTGCATATACATCTCATTTAAAAAACATATTAAGTGATGAATCTTTATAGAAACTCTTCTCCAATCCTTGGCCCCAAGCTGTTCAAAGAGCACAGGGTGAGACTTCCAAAGGCCCAACACAGAACAGTTGCTGGGACACCAGAGAAGTGAGCTGAGCAAAGATTTCAGGGACTATATAAAAATGGATTTTAAGTAGACAACTATATTCCATGCCATGTCTGCTTCTTTGCTTACCAAAGGAGTAAGATCCCACTATGTGCCATGCACTAGTCTAGGTGTTAGGGGATATAGCAGTAAGCAAATTGACCAGGTGTTTGCCTTTATGGTAAGAAATCCAAGTAAATGGGTAAGATTGGGAGAGGGATAAAGAATAGTGAGGAAGAATTAATTAATGGGAATTTGTTAAGGCCCAAAGGCAAGAGACAGTATGATGCCCACAAGATATAATGATTCTTTTGGAATTTATTACTAACATCTCTTCTCACTTTACTTCGCCCACACCTTCTCTAATATATTCTATCTATACTAAATGATCTATTTGATCTTATTTCCTCCCTGGAACAATAAGTCAAGTAGATAAAGGTCACTAAGAGAAGTTATGGTGAAGTAAAATGAGAAACTGTCTTAGTTACAATTTAGAAATGGAACAAAATATAGGAATGTAAACCAAAATATAGCATAGTTTGGGGGAAATATTTCTTATAATCTCAAGATAGAAAGACTAGAAGTATGATTTAAAACTCTTAAGGGATTTTAAAAAGTCAATAATCTTATTAGTAAAATTTAAAAACTTCTACGTGGCAACAATGGTCACAATTCAAACAACAAATGGGAAAATGGTCTACAACTCCCATTACAGATATAAGTTCCCTAAAATTTCAAGTGCCTATAAATCAATATGGAAAAGATCAGCACTTCAACAGGACAATGGGCTAAAGGAAACACAAATGGCCCTTAAATATATGAAAAGATGGTCTACCCCACTCATAAGAAAAATGCAAATTAAAACTACAAAACACCATATTTCATTTGTTTGGAAAGACTAGTAAAGTTGAGGACACATGAGTCAGCAAAGGTATGAAAAACCAGGGGTTTCTCATTAAAGTCTTCAGAGAACTAGGGACGCCTGCGTGGCTCAGTAGGTTAAGGGTTCAACTTCAGCTTGGGTCATGATCTCACAGTTGGGGAGTTCGAGCCCCGCATCAGGCTCTCTGCAGTCAGCACAGAGCCTGCTTTGGATCCTCTGTCTCCCTCTTTGCTCCTCCTCCCACCACACCCCCAACACACGTACACATACTCTCTCTCAAAAATAAATATTAAAAAAAAAAAATCTTCTGAGACCTAGACTCCTAACAGCAAACCACTCTGCCATTCATAGGGCCTGGTCTTTATTTTCGCAGTCCAGAACAGCTGTAAGCCTGTAATTTCATGTCCATTCCAAGAAACATACTTCCCCAAGGAGACTTCTCAGAAGTACCACACAACACTTCTGCTTACATCTCAAGAATCAAATTTTAGTCACAAAGTCACAACTAACTGCAAAGGAGTCTGACAGCCTTTTAGCTTGATTGCAGTGAGCAGCTAAATGTGACAATTTGAAACATAAAATGGACTTTCGATAGACATTTTCTGACATATCTACTTTGCTGACCAAATATTTATACATACTAATTCTCATATATTAAACACAATAAATCCTCTCCTAAGAATACAACTCTCAAGTCTCATCTAGACATTGCATCCAAAGATTAGGAATTCAGGGAAATGTGAACCTCTCATCTGCTCCAAATGGCTCCCCATGGTCCAGCAATCTAAGAACTTAAAAACAAGTTAACTGCCCCCAACTTACCTAATGTACAGAAAGGTGGCATAGAAGCAAGATAACCACATTTAAATTGTGATTCAGAAAAAGGGAGAAAGGAAAATCCGCCATGACGACTGGTCTGCAGCAATATGAAATTCCGTGAGGCACAGAGACAGCCTTTCCTGGCAGTTTCTGAGGCCTTCAATTCTGCTTTCTAGAAAACTTTCTGGGGCCTCTAATTTTGCTCCCTAGAAGGTTCTTTCCAGTCTCTGGCCTCATTTTCAATAAGCATTAGGGAGCACCAGGGAGCTGCTGACATATCATAGATTATTTCCTCTTAGTGGAACAAGTCTCAGTTTTCTTACGGAAAATAAAAATGTCTTTTTCCTGTTTCCATACCCTTTTCCTTACTTCCTTTTCTGGACTGTCCTTGACACAACAGGAAAGAACTGCAGTACCGTTCTTTTTCATCATCCCAGTTTTGAGTAAAGCTCTATTATTTACCTTTTAGTATCTTTGCTTACAGGAAAGAGAGCATTAATTCAAACTTCCCTACAATTCATCTGTCAGTCTCAAAAAGCCTTTACACATTGTATCAAAACATTTGTTGAGCACCTATCATGTGTGATACACTAGGGATCCCAGGTTCAGAGATCCTGGTCCCCATCTTGGTGTGGTAGTCACAAGGTATATAGAGTTGACAATACTCATCAAAATATATATTTAAGATCTGTTCATTTTATTGTAGGTAAAATGTACCTCAGTATAAATGTAGCCATCCAAGGAGATACAAAGAAATGTTTAAGGTTTCTTATAGCAGACTTAATAATTTCAAATAATTTAGGATGTGAATTTGACTACTCCATGTGCTATTGTGTATAGGGCCCTGGATATTGGGTAAAGATGTGCCCTCTATGGAACTTGAAATGTGAACATTTTGTAGTTGTGATTGTCTATTGTATCATTTCATCAGGTGCAAAAATTATTTTTAAATTTGGCATGCATCAGTACTAAGATCATATGCTTTTAGTTAGCAAATCTGGGTTTAAATCCAAGCTGTCTGTGATTTAGAGGAAATGACCCAAGCCCATTTCTTTTGTGAAATGGAGAGAATCCCCTGCTTCACAGGACTGTTGTGGCAATAGAATAAGTGCTAAGTATAGCAAGTGCTTTCCCATGTTACCACCTCCCAAGATCTTTTGATGTCAAGTCCTTGGCCAGGATTGTATTGACAATTATGACTAACACAGAGAAAAATACTGGCCCTTTACAATGATCCATGTTATGAAAGTTTCCTGTTCACAAAGCACTTTAAACTTAATACATACAATCCCATAATTCATTCATTCATTCTTACTGAACATCTACGTACTAGGGCCTGTACTAGCCTCTAAAAATACAGTCCTGCACTTATGAAACTTACATTCTAGGAGCGAGAGTCAAGATTATTTACATACAAACATACAAAATCAGGCTGGTTAAAAATTCTCTGAAAAAAGTTAAGATGAAGGTAAGGAAAACATGATGGGAAAACAAGACAGGTGTCGAGTCTGCTATTTTACATAAGCAAACTGCATCAAGGTGACATTTGGGCAAAGATTAAAGAGAAGAAGCCAAGTATGTGGATATTTGCAAGAAGAGTTCCAGCAAAGAGAAGAGCAAATCAGACACCGAGGTAAGTATGTACCTGGCCTTACTGAAGAAAGAGGAGAGAGCAAAACATTAAGAGTGCAAGTGAATGTGGAGAGAAGAGTCCTAGGCAATGAAGACATCAAAGGCACATAAGGCCGGATTACAGTCTTGAAGGTCACGGAAAATAAAAATTCAGAATTTTACTGCCAGTGATAGGAAGCCACTGCAAAGTTCTGGTGAGGGTATGACGTGATCTTTTAAAAGGATCACTCTGGACATTATGTAAGAAACAGACTTTAATGTGTGGGGGAGGGAGGAAGGCTACTGCAAGTCTAGGGCAGGAATTCTCTAACCTGAATTGCATCAGTCACCTGGTGGACTTGTTAAAACACACACTGATCACACAAAAAGCTGTACACAAATGTTTGTAGCAGCTTTATTTGTAACAGCTAAAAACTGAGAAACCAGATGTCCTCCATGCATATCCATACCATGGTACACTACTCAGCAATAAAAAGGAATAAGCGATACACACAACCTGTGACTCTACAAATAAATATGCTGAGTGAGAAAAGCCAATCCCAAAGGTTATTTGGGTGATTTCACTTATATACCTCTTTTGAAATAACAAAGTTATATGGACAACAGATTACTAGCTGCCAGGGATTTGGGATGGGAACGGGGTGTGGGTGAGGAGGATTGGCTATAAAAGGGCAAGATGAGGCCTCCTTGGGGTGACAGAAAAATTGACTTATCGACAGCAATACCCTGACACTGCGCTATAATTTTACATGTCGCCATTGAGGAAAACTAGGTAAAGGGTACAGGGAAATTTCTGTAAATTTCTTACACTGCGTGCAACTCCAGGACAATCTCAAAATAAGTTAATAATTCAAAATAATGGTTGAAGTAATTGAATCGCAGAGATTGCAAGACTTCAACGTTTCCAGACCTAAAAATATACGCTTCTAACAAGTTTCCAGGTGATGCCAATTTGCCAAGAACCACCAATTTAGAAAACAGCACCTTGGGGCAAGTATTATTATTCCATTTTGTGGAAGAAACTGAAGCCTAAAGATTAAGTGACTTCACCAAGGGCTAGGAACTAGGTGGAGGGACAGGACTCAAACCAGATCCTATCAGTTCAGTGTTTTTGCCTAAGTCCATCAAGGTCAGGAATCATCTTAAATGTAAGGACTCTCTAGTGTCTAACACAGAAGAGACCACTGCTTGAATTCGATTGCACTGCCCTAACAATTAAAATTTAATAAAATGTAGCTTAATTGTAACCATCTCACAAACTTTAAGACCTACACACATTCCAGTACGTACATAATAGTCTTAGTTCTTACCTGTGCTCTGAACCTGTGCTTAAACTCTGTTCCTTAGCTTCCCCAGATGGGAGATCAAGGAACTAGTCCCTTCCTACTTAACTCTGGATTTCTTACTTTAAAACCTGCTGGGTTTTTACAGCTACAAGTTAACCCTAAATGAACACAAAACCCTAAATTGCTATTCCTATTAGCATTTTATCAAAATGGACACCTGACATAGTTTACTTTCTCAGTTTCTGAAAATCTTGAGCGAGAAAGGGAAGTAAACATGCACCACAATTCTAACTAAACAAAAGTTCATAAACAACATTAAATTGTAGCCAGGCTGGCAGGCACAGTCTTAAACAATTCTATGGGATTTAAAAACTGCTAAGAGGTTTTAGCATTAAGTGCTTAGCTTTCAGATGTTGAAGCAATTCATTAAATGCTTGCCAAAAATGACTTTCTTGCAGTTAGCTCTCAAAAATTCCACTTTAAAATCTCCTTATGCAATAAGCCTCCATAACAGTCTCCTACGTCTCCATGGCAAAGGTAACAAAACTTAAGGAAATAGGCTTAAACAGCTAAGAGGGTTTTACATCGGGAGTAAGAAAGAACTTTCTGGGAATGATAGCTCTAGTCACCTGAGATTACATTTCATCATCATTCTCTACTTAAACACTGGATGCTTAAAACATTGAAGCCAATGGGCTCCTCCCAAATGGTCTATCTTGTTTCAGGCCTACTTTCCTATGTTAATTACAATTCTCAAAACTAAGAAAGTAGAGCTATTTTGTTAGGTTTACGGAAACAGCTAAATAAAAATAGGATTCAAAAACAGGTAAAGGTCCCAGGAAACCACTGAAAGCTAATCCCCATTAACTGCTTTAGTAGAAAGCTACTCTTCTATTTAACTATCCATGGGCTCTTGCCCAGCCAGTTCTAGTTTCCGAACACCAGTGGGGAAAATCTTAAGATTCAAAATTTAACTGACAAATATATCAGACACACAACTCCCAGAGCCAGTCGCATCCCCTACCAACAGAGACACAGAACCCCTATTTCTTTCAATGACAATTTTACCTCAATGAAGTGCAGGAAATAGGGACATTTTGTCACAAAACTGAGAACTGTTTCCACTTTTACTACCTTAGAACACCCCAGAGGGAGTTATTAATTCAATGCAAAAGGAAAGTGGAACCCCCTTGTTAAGTGAATGGCCAGGATTGAACTTGAAAGTTCTATTTATTTGTTTGAGAGAGAAAGTGAAAGAGAGCGAGCAAGCAGGGGAGGGGACAGAGGAAACGAGCAAAAGAATCCCAGGCAGGTTCTACACTGAATGGGGAACCGGATGCAGGGCTTGATCCCACGACCCTGGGATCATGACTTGAGCCAAAATCAAATGTTGGACACTCAACCGACAGAACCATCCAGGTGCCCCGAAAGTTTTATTTTTCAAGGTAGCATCTAGACACATATATAGATTCACTGTTTAGAAAAAGTACAAAAGGCCAAATTTTTACCTAGTGGTCCATTATATTCAATTCAATAAGGACTCAAGACATAACATTGTTAAAAACATTTATTTAGATACAGTCTATGATAAATAAGTCGGTAGAGGTTCCACTGCCACCGATTCATCTGAGAAGAGCCCTGTGCCATTCAACTGGCGAATGTCTGAACGATGTCCCATCTCTCATCCCAGCCAGAGCGCACACCTTCCATGTTGTTCCTGTTCACTGATTGCTTCCAAATCCAGATGACCTTTATCCCCAAAGTAAGCTAAAATGTTTGTGAAGAGGAGAAATAAATTAAACCCCAAAGTACAAAACTTGAACATAGTTTAAGAACTAGAAGATTTTATACATTTATGTTTGTGTTTACTCGTCTATCAAAATCAGAGATACTTTAAGACAAGGATCAATCTCACCGAGCCAAAAAAAAAAAAAAAAAAAAAAAAAATCAAACATAGAGACATATATTTAAAGAAACACAGGTTTGTTACTTTTCAGTGTGGTTACCTATTATAAACAAAGAGGAAAACAAGTTGAGATCAATCAAAAGATAAATGACTCATAATTTTCATTAACATGAAGGACTGATGAACCCACAATACAAAATGGCATCAGTATTAGATACCATCTCAGTAAAGCTGAAAATAACACTTACTGAATGCTTTCTATGGGTCACTACTGTGTGGAAAGTTTCCAACTCCCAATTATGACCTTTATTTTAAATACATGGAAACCAAGGCTTTGAGATGGTTACCTAACTTAAGCAGCAGACTGGGATGTGACCCAGGTGCTCTTAACCTTTGTACCACACAAATCCCAGGGGCAATTATTAGCCTCCATTTCAGCCTCAACTAACTCTTACCTCAATCATTCCAGCCACTAACTTGCCCAAACTTCTAAACTATTTCCTAAGAGGATTCTGGAGGAAGACAAAAGGTGTTTTTTGTTTTGTTTTGTTTTTGTTGAGGTGTTTTATTTCTATGCCTTGCTGATTAAAAATGTGATTTCTAGTAATATGTCACGTTAAATGAAATCACATTACAAAATGATAACTTGAACATTCTATTTTTAAAAAGTATTTCCCTTTGCCTGGGAAAAAAAACCAACATGCATCTATTTCCAATTTTCAAAAGTGTATTAAAATTTTCCATTAAGCCCAAGGATTTTTGCATACACTTAAGATATAAAAATAAACTACTCAAGGGAGCCCTGGGTGGCTCAGTCTGTTAAGCATCCGACTTTGGCTCAGGCCATGATCTTTCAGTTTGTGGGTTTGAGCCCCATGTCAGGCTCTGTGCTGACAGCTCAGAGCCTGGAGCCTGTTTCAGATTCTGTGTCTCCCTCTATCCCTGCCCCTCTCCTGTTCATGCCCCGTCTCTGTCCCTTAAAAATAAATAAAGATTAAAAAAATTAAAAAAACAAAAAACAAAAAACTATTCAACTACTAAGGGCTACTCCTCTATGGTAAGGAGTATCCAAAATAAAGAGAAAAGAAAATCTTCCTTGGCCTTACACAGATAATGGGAACAATGATCCTCTTGATTAAACCTCAGTGTTCATATATTTTGCTTAAGTGTTTTACTTACTACTGCTCTGTGTTTATTAAAGTACTGCATTTTGAATATAGACTCCTATCAACCAACATTTGCTGACCACATATAATGCACCATCTGGGTGAAAGAGGACACTAAAATAAATATGGTCCTAATCCCTAGGAACCCTATAACTTAGCAAGGGAAACAGACCAGTAAATCATGAACTATATATAAGCATCATAACAAATAAATTTCGGGTTCTGTGTTGACAGCTCAGAGCCTGGGGCCTGCTTTGGATTTTGTGTCCCTCTCTCTCTGCCCCTTCCCTGCTCATGCTCCGTCTCTGTCTCAAAAATAAACATTAAAAAATAATAAATTTATATATAAACTTGACATTAATGAACAAATTTTATATTAATAAAACATTTACATTAATAAAAATCCTAGCTAATTCTGTTCCTTTCAGGGTATAGTACAGGCAACACAGGAAGGTCTCTCTGTCGGCCTCCATAGCACAAGCAGCACGGTATATGAAATTCTCTAACTGAATAACCCTTTTCAGGCCCTCAGCCAATTCTTATCTAAATTACAAATATCCCTGGAAGGAAACCAGAAGACGTCCCTAATGACAGAAAAGAATGAGAGAGCAGCAAAGAGAGAGGAGCACTAAGGCAACACATGGTGAAGAAATGAAAGAGCAGGGGCTGATTGCTTCATCCAGACTGTGGTAGCTGTGAAGGGTCAACTCTTGGTGGGACAACTGAAGCCAAAAAGAAGTACAACAGAAGAGCACATTCTATTCCCATCTCTGGATCCTCTATCACCTGACCTGGGGCACATAAAATGCTTTACCCCAGCTTGCAGATCCATTCTAAAAGTCCTACCACAAGAGCAATCCTACATCAATTCTTATCCAAAAAGCCACTAAGAGGTCAGCGTCATTTAATTAATTCGACTCTTGTTGACAACTACTTTAGGTACTTATAGGACAAGACGTACTTTAAATAAGCAACAAGCATAATATAAGGCAGAGAATGATGCACACAAAAGAATATTATGGGAATGCAAAAAAATGGAGAGGTCTCAGCTAGGAGAAGGGGGAAAAGATTTAAGGGATGACATTTGAGACTGGGCTTTTCTAGACATAGGTTTTCATCAAGTAGAAACAAGGGAAAGAGCACTCTAGGCTGAGGGAGCACAAGCACTGGAGCAAAGGCACAAAAATATAGTTTATTCTGGGAAGCATGCAGTAGCTTGTGCTAGACCAAGTTCTCACATGATAAAGAACCGAAGTAAAGAAGATGACACAGAAAAGATTAAAAATTATTAACAGTATATTGCTTACATATTACTTGCCAGGTACTCATACTTCATATACAATATTTTTATTCAATCCTCATGAAAACTTTATGAAGCAGATATTATACACAATTTATATAGAGGAAACATCACCCTAGAAAAGTTAATGGCCTCTTGGGAAAAGGTATTTGATGATAATTTCCAGTACTTGGAAAATGTTCACACAGCGTGAGCAGGCAATCCCATCTCTGATGCTTCCTAAGGTAGTTAGTATTTCCCTGTGAAAATAACTGGTCTGAGTTCAATCAGCTAGTAAATAGCAGATACATTACCTCAAGTCCCCATTTCATAGTTCAAAATGTAGAGGCTAAGAAAAAATCAACTTCGTGGGGACCATTTGAAACCAGTTTTAAGCCAAACCATAAATGGTTAAAGGGAGAGCAAAGTGAAGAAAAACAGCAGTGAAGACCATTTATTGAAGAACTTTATCAGGGAAGAAGAGAGTAACTGCAGAAATGGACAAATTGAGGGCATATACAGTGGAAACTTATAAGAAAAACCCCTTCCGGTGAGAAAGGAGAGGCTGGTAAGGTAGAGGGGATGAAGGAAATTCGTTATCAGATGGCAGTGTGCTAAGAAAAGTGGTAAGATTATCTGGGGGAGCCCACATGGCCCAGTGGAAAGAGTGTAGGCTTTGGAGACTGACACACTCCACCACCTACCGACTGTGACCTGCTCTCAAGTACTGAAGTGACAATTACAGACACTGTAAATAAACCACCTAAAACAGTGGCTAATGCATTGTAGGTGACTGTTAGAGATATTACTATTATTTTCTGACCATTCTAGGGAAAAAAAAAAGGCTTAGAGTAGGAGTTTGAAGGAACAGAAGACCTAGAATAGCCAGTGAAAAGTCTGTTAGAGCAATCCACAAGAAATATCTGTAAGACAGAAAGTCAAAATGAAATCACGCAGCACCCGGACAGACCCTGGTCATCATCATGCCACAAATTATCAGTCCTTTACAGCAAACCTGCCTATTACAGATTCTGCCTTTATATATAAATACACACTTGTATACAGAAGATGTATATATGTATGTTCATGTGTGAACATATACATACGTTTGTGATCAACAAGTTGAAAATATGAGACATCAATTGTAATTTTAGGTGAAGAAAATAAAATCCTATGTATTCTTGTTAAAATGACATAAAAGGCTGAATGAAAACAGAAATATGGCTAATTAAAAAGTTTATTCACCTTTCAAAGTGGTAGGATGATACGTTACTTCTTTTTCTTTTAAATACATTTAATTACGATTATAACACAGCACAGTAAAATCAAATTAGGAAGGGGAAAGAAAGTACTTACCTGATAACACAAGCTAGACTGGTCTACAAACTGCTGCAATTTCCCAACAGCCCAAAACTGTACTGACTAGTACAGCTCCATTTACAATGCCTACCACTACAACTCTTGCTTCCTAGTGATTCAGTGCTAACAGATGAACATTTGCCCTGCAATGTTTATTTGTAAGAGCAGTACCTCAAAACAGTTGGTTCAGGCATTCCAGGATCTGCACCCCTCTTGAATCCTGGAGGGAAAGGGAGAGGAGAGAGAAACAGAATAAATAGCAATTAAAACCGTAGCAGACAAAACATTTGTAATCAAGAATTTTTCTTTTCAAATCAACCTAGGGTAGGCTAGAATGATATCCACATCTACTAGCACCATCTAAAGTTACCTGTGTGCTATAGAAGTCTTGAGTCTTAACTAGGGTATGAGATTATGTCCAGGACTAACCAATAAGGAGGACAAATAACCTTACCCTTATTATATACACAATTAGCACGTAGCCCTTAGAACGCACTTTCATTATTAGTCTTTACTAAAAAAAGGTGCCACGACTACCATCATACTGGGTAAAAGACTACAAAGAACAAAATGAATTTTTTTTAAATTTTTTAATGTTTATTTTTGAGAGAGAGAGAGAGAGAGAGAAAGAAAAAGAGAAAGAGAGCATGTGCGCGCGACAGAGGGGGAGGGGCAGAGAGGGAGACAGAATCTGAAGCAGGCTCCAGACTCTGAGCTGTCAACACAGAACCTGATGCAGGGCTTGAACCCACAAACTGGGAGATCATGATCTGAGCCAAAGTCAGACCCTTAACCAACTGAGCAACCCAGGCTCAGCTTTTTTTTAAAGATTTTTTTTAAACAATATTTAAAAAACTCAACTTTTAAAAAAACAATTGAGGATATCTTATTTTATCCTCTTTTCGATAAACCTCTTTTTATAAAGCAATCAAAGACTGGAAATAAAAAGAGGAGAAAACACCAAGTTATTGTTTAACAATCTAATTAAGTCAACACTCTTGTTACAAGTATGATCAAATAAACCTTTTACCATTTAAAATATATTTATTAACTGGATAACATATATCTAATTTGTTGATTAAAATTAAAGTAAGCATCAAGAACTGTGAGTGGTATGAAATTTTACCCCATTTTCAAGACAACAAACTAGCCTGCCAGTTTCACAGATGCTGGTAGAAGACACAAGATCGTGAGTCAAAAACAAAGGACAGTTCATTACTCCTAGCAATAAGTATAGTCAGAATATCATCATTTTTAGATGAACCCTGAGTTTAGGGAAACACAGTCTTTTGTGATGGGTAGTGAGCATTGCTTCCCCTTTGCTCTAAAAGGAGATACTGTTTTCCAAGGCTGTTCACTCCACAAACATCCTTAAAAATATGGAACAAAAGGTGGTCAGAATCTCTACTCACAAGATTTGTAGAAATTCAAGACACCATGGAGAATTGTCTTCCAATAGGTAATTCATTAAAATCTTCCTACTGGTTAATGTCCAAACAGATTATCATCATGCCACTGTTCTATTTTATGGCACTATATTCCCATGTACTCCCTGAAGCCCTAAAAGTTATGTTTAAACCTAAATTCAATCCACAGTTCTAGGTTTTACTGAGAGCTGAGGGGGAGAAGAAAAAGAAACTGCCTGGGAACTAGGTTGGACATAAAATTAAATTTCTATAGCAGCACTGTCAACAACAGCCAAAATATGAAAAGAGCCCAAATGTCCATCGATGGATGAATGGATAAAGATGTGGTATATATGTACAATAAAGTATTACATGGCAATCAAAAAGAATGAAATCTTGCCATTTGCAACTAGACGGATGGAACTAGAGGGTATTATGCTAAGTGAAATTAGAGAAAGACAAATATCTCATGCCTTCACTCCTATGAGGGCTTTAAGATACAAAACAGATGAACATAAGGGAAGGGAAGCAAAAATAAAAACAGGGGGAGACAAAACATAAGAGACTCTTAAATATGGAGAAAAAACTGGTTACTGGAGGGGTTGTGGGAGGGGGACGGTCTAAATGGGTAAGGGGCATTAAGGAATCTATCCCTGAAATCACTGTTGCACTATAAGCTAACTTGGATGTAAATTTAAAAAATTTAAAAAAATAAAAAGAAAAGAAAAGAAAAAATTAAATTTCTACGCAGTGAAAGGAAAAAGACAATGATTAACAAGGAAGAATTACTAAAAAGATAGCTCTAACATTACCGTCAACTTGAGTTGGAAGCTAAGGTGAAAAATCATCATAATGGTAGTGCTAAGAAAGAGAATACCTCCAGTGGGCACAATAGGAAAAATAAACTCCGGGGGGGCGGGGGGGGAAGGGAGGGGGTGAGTAAGGGAAGCATTCTCTTCGGACCAAAGCCCTTGATACACAGAATGTAGCAACCAGCTACAACTTTCTAGCTATAGAAAAGGAACCACAAAACAAAAAAGGGAGGAGCGAAAGATAGATATAAAGATTTATAGAGCAGCAAAGAAATCAAAGGGTCCAAAGTGCAAGCTAAAAAAAGGACCCCCTACATGCATCAATGGAAAAAGGAGGCACACAGAAGGGGAAGGACCTAAGTCCTCATAACTTTCTTAGCTAAAAGGAGAGCTCGTCCTAGTGTTTGACTAAGTAAACTGGGTCCTTCTACCATTAAATCAAAGTTGGGGGGGGCAGAGAAAGAGGGGGTACACAGCTTATAAGAGCAGGCTATCACAACTATGTGTTCTAATCCTTGACACCTATACAAAGTTGCTAAACTCCAGAATAATGCTTAAAAACAAACAAAAAAGCATTCAAAATAGGTAGGAAAAGATCTTTTTAAGTCTTTATACCAAAGTATCCCCAGATTACTGGTAGGTTTACATTGCATGGGGAAATCGGAGTGACAGCTACCTGGAAAACATCCAGCAAAATTAAGGGCTCTGTCAAGACTAAGAGTGAACGTACTTTATCTTGAACAATGCAGTACACCTAAAACAAACAGGAAGCAGCACCTTGTTAAAATCACAGGGTTTTAAAAGTGTGAAACTGAGTTTTAGAAAATATCAAACTGTATGCTCAACTGATAGAGCTGGAACCTTTCCTTTCCACCACATTGTACACCTGAAAGTAATATAACATTGTGTATCACCTATACTTCAAAAAAACAAAAAAACAAACAAAAAAAAACCCAGAAAAACAAAAAACTATCCAAGACTAGAAATAGGATAAAGTCCCAATGTACAGCCCTAGGTGTCAATATTTGTCTAAGTACTTAAATGTTTGCAGTACAGCACAGTGGTTAAGAGTATGGGCCTTGAAGGGGTGTTTAGGCGGCTTAGCCAGTTAAACCTCAGACTTCAGCTCAGGTCATGATCTTCCAGTTGGTCTATGGGTTCCAGCCTCCCAGTATGCTCTGTACTCGGGGCCTGGAGCCTGCTTCTGATTCTGTGTCTCCCCCTCTCTGTTCTTCTTCCAATCGCACTCTCTCTCAAAAATAAATAAACATTAAAAAAAAAAAAAAAAAGTACGGGCCTTGATACCCCATTACTTGAGTTCATAGTTCCCCACTTAACAGCTGTGTGTCCTTCCGAAAGAAATTTCTCTCTGATTCCATTCCCTCACCTATAAAATGAGATCCTAACAAAAATCATCCAAACTCTTCACTGTGCAACTAAGAAAGCAAAAACTATTGTCATAATCATGCTTCAGGACAGGGGCATATCCACGAGGTCTACAGGCCTCTTTCTATTTAGGACCACCTGTAGAAGTGAGGACAAATGCCAGGAAAACCCACCTAATGACAGAATGAGGGGTCGCTTTCAAATATATCAGGTCGCCTAACTCTCCCAACAATCCTCAAAGGTAGGTCACCTCCATTTTATAGATGTAAAAATAGAATGAGAATTTAAAAAACTTGTTAAAGACCATTAAAAAAACAGTACAGACAAGAACTTGAACTCAGGTTAGACCGACCCCACTGACTAGACAACATCAAAGGACGTGCACGGCGTGGTCCGGTTTCTGTCTCCCGCCCTAGAAAGCCAAAAATGGAGGCAAGGCCTCCGCATACCCTTCCCTCCCGTCTCCTTCCAGGTTCTCCTCCTACTGACCCAGGTAAATCACGAGAGGAATAAAGCCCCAGCGGATGGCAAACTGGCCGCCCTTAAAGAGCTGCTGCAGCCTCTGCTTGGCCTCTTTGCTCAGCTTCACCATGGCGACAGCCGGAGCGGCGAACTGAGAACACTTCAACGCCAGCAGCAGCTTAGGGACCCCGAAAAGGAAAGACGCGCACGCGCCAAACACCGCATTTACGGCAGAAGTCGTGACGCCGCCAGCAGAGGTCGTAATTCATCGCCTGTCCAGACAAGACGCCTATACGCGGCGCTACCTGTGGACGGCGCATGCGTGTCTGGTTCTTCCCCGCCCTCCCCCCCCCCCGCCCCGAGTCCTGATTTTACTTTCCTACGTTTTAGGAATCGCCGGGGTTTGCTGATTACGGGATGCCCGAGGCAGTGCTTCGGGGCTTCCTTCAGCCTGGAACGCACTTTATCCTTACCCGTGTTTTATTGTGCACCTCCAAGTGTTCCTCTCCTGAAAAAGAAGGGATATTAACTAAATTCCAAAGGACTATGTTTTAGTCCCGACTCCCATTCTGACTTGCTGTGCAGTCTTGGGCAAAGTGTTAAATAACCACTTTCAGTATCAGTTTGCTGCTTCTACCCGCAGGTTGAACTGCAAGGGAGGTTATGAACTGGTGGCCAACTGGGCCACTATCCATGTTTTCTTTGATTCCCGCGGGGTTTCGTTGTTTTTCTTCTTTGTTTTAACATTATAAATTACTTGCCAACATTTTTAAATTTGGGTAACTTCACATGGAAATTTGCACTTTTACAAAGAAGCTGGCAAATACTATTGCAACAATCAGCAGGAGTGAGAAATGACACACCTGTTCACCTATCTTGCCCTCATTGGTTTTAGAATTGCAGTGGATCTCACCCCTGGCTGCACATTAGACTCACCTGAAGAAATTTAAAGACATACTCGTGTTGGGGACCTACTCCTGGAAATTCTGATTACTTCAGGATAGGAGCTGGCCCATTGCTTTGCCATCAGTTTCCCGGGTGATTCTAATGTGTAGCCAGCGTTCCCAATTTTTTTTTTCACTAGCTTCCTGACTGACCACTGTTGTTATTTGAACTTTTGATCCTACTCCAGGACTTCTGGATTTCTAAGGCTGTGTCTAAGTCCTTGTCCCTGAAGGCTTTCCTAGATTATCCCCAAGATACATTATGACATTTTCTGTCAAACTCTGAAGGTGCCCAATGACACCTGAAAATTCCCCCTGCCTTTATGGCTTTTCCTGTATTTGGCTCATCTTCATGACAATAACCTGTGACTACTACCCCTGTCACTGTGTTAAGTGTTTCAAATACAATAGTTCGTTTTAATCCTTAAAAGAATTTAAGATTGCATTGCATTAAACCTGTTTTACTAATTCTTGTAAAGAAAAAAATATATATTACAGGCCTCATTTTACAGACAAGGGAACTGTTTCTAATCTTTTTATCCAAATGCCTGATACATATTTCTGCCAGTTGGGCTGAACAAAACCAAAGTCATTTGCCTTCATCAAACATTCATTGAGCCTTACTGTATGCTAGGCGCTAGGTATATAAGATTTTGTTTAAAGGCATTGTCATTAAGAATTTCATGTTTGAGTAGAAAAGACGAGTAAACAGATGATTCCAATGCAATGTGAATGTGCTAAATTCCATAGTAAATTATACACATCTGAGAGGAAAGTGGACAAGTTTTAGGAGGGAGAGCTAGCATTGTGATCTCAGATGATTAGAAAAAAACTTCATAGGGAGCATGGGACTTAGCTGGCCTTGATGAGTATTTATAAGTCCAGAAACTCAACTTTATCTATTGAGGCAGAGATTGCCTCCCTTTCTCCAGCCTTGGCGCCTCAACCCTACCCCCAGTTTTCCCTCCAAACTTAATATCCTGCTGAAAAACTTCGATACTAAATCATTGAAAGATATATAAAAAGCACACAGAAGATATTCTTCTCCTGTTATAATAATAATCACCATATATTTGTTACTGTGTGCATAGAGAAAGAAAAATAGAGAAATATACTCCAAACTCTTTGTAGTAATAATTATTTCAGGGGACAAGGGAAGGAATTATTGGAAATCTTCAGTTTCCATGCATATACCTCTGTAGTGTGTTACTTGTCTTTTCATAATGTGCACATACGACTTTTATCAAAAGAGGAAAACAATAAAGGTAGATTTTAAAACAAAAGCACACCCCCCCCCACAAGGACTCCACATTGCCTTTAGGATAAAAGATTAAAGATCCATTGCACAACCTACAGGGTTCTTGAAAGTATCATATTATCTCTCATCTCTGCTGTTACCTCTGCCAGAAATGCTTTCCCACATCCTGTTCTTTATTTAGGGCCAATCAAGTATCTCCTCCAAACTGTAATCTACTTTGACGTGTTTCTGCCCCTGTCTAGGGCAAGTTGAACACTTTCTCTGTTTCTCTGTGCCACCATTTTCAGGTTGATTTATTATTATTTAGATGCCTATCTCCCCAAGTAGATCACAGGTAGAGACTCTGTCTAATTAATCTTATATTCCCAATGACTGTATTTATAAACACTTGTAAAATTGATGAATGAATTTCATCAGGAAATAACAGCGTTAATAATCATGCTACTTCATGTGTCACAGAGCATGTATCTAAAAGCTCATTTGTAAATTTATAATTAGAGATATCCTTAGCAAAAACTGGCATTCTCCTTCCTAGTGAGCAAAAATCTTCAATCAATTAGAAATAACTAATACTTACCAGGCACTTACTATATGCATGCCCTGTGCTAAGGGCTTATCCACCTGAACTTTGAATCCTCACAGCTCTATGAGGTAGAGGCTATATTTTCATCTTCATTTTACAGATGAGGAAATTGAGGCATAGGGAAGTGAAGTAAATTTCCCCAAGCTTGTTATACCTCGTAAGTGGTACAAGTAGAGTTTAAAATAAGACACTTTTTTTTAATTAAAAATTTTTTAAGTTTTTATATTTATTTATTTTGAGAGAGAGAGAGAGCATGGGAGGGGCAGAGAGAGAGGGAGAGAAAGAGAACCCCGAGCAGGCTCTGCACTGTCAGCGCAGAACCTGATGTGGGGATCAAACTCACAAACCATGAGCTTGTGACCTGAGCTGAGCCACCCAGACACTGCGAAACCCAGATACTCTTAATCCAGAACTTGAATGTTAACCGTAACACTAGACTGCCTTATAGAAGAGACATAAACACAACATTAGAAGAAAAGTCATTGTATATTCGCAAAGAACATTTCTTTCAAGGCAGGATAGATGAAAAAACTGTTTCCATTGTACTGGAGTAATATACGTGATGAGACCATAAGCTGGTCAGTAACCTAAAGGGATGCTTGACTGGCTGAAACAGGTCAGATTCTAAGTGAGATTTGAACTCAAGACACAAAAAAAAATACCAATTTGACTGAAACTGATAAGACAGAGAGAATAAATGACATTAAGTAGTAGAAGACACGAGTACACAGAAGCCATGAAGTACACAATATCGAGTTATAATGTTCACAGCCTTCAGAGGGAGAATAACATGGTTTCTGGTGAGAGGGAAACAAGATAATGCCATCTAGAGTCTGTTGTATGCTAAACAACCTTCCATTCCCAGCTTTGGGAATGGAAGACCTGACACTCCTGGCTATGTCATGCTTCCTGTTCTGTGATGTAGAGAAAGTGGAACTAATCAATTACATTATCACCCCTGTGGTCTCATCTAACTATAAAATAGCACAAGAGAGGTGAAGGCATAAAAGTGAGAAAATAAGGGGGGAAAACTGTCAGGGTTTCACAGCACTATCCAAAGAAAAGATGCTACAGACTCTTAGAAAAAATACCTTTAGCAAAGATTAGATGCAAGGCACCTTGTGGCTCAGTTGGCTCAGGTCATGATCTCACAGTTCGTGAGTTGAAGCCCCGCATCAGGCTCTCCACTGACAGCATGGAGACTGCTTGGGATTCTCTCTCTCTCTCTCTCTCTCTCTCTCTCCCTCTCTCCCCCTCCCCTGCTTGTGCACAGGCTTTCTCTCTCTGGAAGGAAGGAAGGAAGGAAGGAAGGAAGGAAGGAAGGAAGGAAGGAAGGAAGGATTCGGTGGTTGAACTCTTTTTGGTTGTAAGAAGGAAAAAACCCGTGGAAAGAAATACAAGTAGTCAGCATATCCGACAACACAATCAGGCTTCATGGAAGAACAGGACCATTCCTTTGAATATCTATTTCCCCATTGGTAAAATGGGAAAAGTAACTACTTATTATGGACTGAACTGTATTCCCCCCAAACTCAGATGTTGAAGCCCCAAGACCCTGGTAAAAGGGTTTGGAGATAAGGCCTTTAAGGAGGTAATTAAAGTTAAATGAAATGCCAGAATTCTTCACAGAGCTAGAACAAATAATTCTAAAATTTGTGTGCAACCAGAAAAGACCCCAAATAGCCAAAACGATCTTGAAAAAGAAAACCAAAGCAGGAGGCATCACAATCCCAGACCTCAAGCTATACTACAAGGCTATAATCATCAAGACAGTATGGTACTGGCATAAAAACAGACAGTCAAATCAATGGAACAGAATAGAGAACCCAGAATTGGACCCACATATGTATGGCCAACTCATCTTTGACAAAGCAGGAAGGAATATCCAATGGAATAAAGAGTCTCTTCAGCAAGTGGTGCTGGGAAAACTGGATGGCAACATGCAGAAGAATGAACTTGGACCATTTTCTTACACCGTATGCAGAAATAAACTCAAAATGGATGGAAGACCTCAATGTAAGACAGGATGCCATCAAAATCCTTGAGGAGAAAGCAGGCAAAAATCTCTTTGATCTTGATCTTGGCCACAGCAACTTCCTACTCAACACCTCTCCAGAGGCAAGGGAAACAAAAGCAGAAATGAACAACTGGGACCTCATCAAAATAAGTAGCTTCTACACAGAGAAGGAAGCAATCAGCAAAACTAAAAGGCAACCGATGAAATGGGAGAAGATATTTGCAAGTGACATATCAGAAAAAAGGTTAGTATCCAAAATTTAGAAAGAACTTATCAAAGTCAACACCCAAAAAACAAATAACCCAGTGAAGAAATGGGCAAAAGACATGAATAGACACTTCTCCAAAGAAGACATCCAGATGGCCAACCGACACATGAAAAAATGCTCCACATCACTCATGACCAGGGAAATACAAATCAAAACCACAATGAGATATCACCTTACACCTGTCAGAATGGCTAACATTAACAACTCAGGCAACATCAGATGTTGGCAAGGATGCAGAGAAAGAGGATCTCTTTTGTACTGCTGGTGGGAATGCAAGCTGGTGCAGCCACTCTGGAAAACAGTATGGAGGTTCTTCAAAACATTAAACGTAGAACTACCCTACAACCCAGCAATTGGACTACTAGGTATTTATCCAAGGAATACAAGTATGCTGTTTCAAAGGGACACATGCACCCCAATGTTTATAGAAGCACTATCAGCAATAGCCAAAGTATGGAAAGAGCCCAAATGTCCATCGATGGCTGAATGGATAAAGAAGATATGAGATAGATAGACAGATATATACACACACACACAATGGAGTATTACTTGGCAATCAAAAAGAATGAAATCTTGCCATTTGCAACTACGTGGATGGAACTGGAGGGTATTATGCTAAGCGAAATTAGAGAAAGACAAACATCATATAACTTCACTCATATGAGGACTTTAAGACACAAAACAGATGAACATAAGGGAAGGGAAGCAAAAATAACATAAAAACAGGGAGGGGGACAAAATAGAAGGGAGTCTTAAATATGGAGAACAAACAGAGGGTTACTGGAGGGGTTGTGGGAGGGGAGATGGGCTAAATGGGGAAGGGGCATTAAGGAATTTACTCCTGAAATCATTGTTGCACTGTATGCTAACTAATTTGGATGTAAATTTTAAAAATAAAATTAAAATAAAAAAAAAAGTTAAGTGAGGTTGTAAGTGTGGGGCCCTTGTCTGATAGGGCTGGTGTCCTTAAAAAAGATGCCAGAGCTCTCTCTCCACCTGCAAGCAGAGAGGAAAGTCCACGTGAGGACACGGTCATGGTGAGAAGGGAACTACCTGTAAGCCAGGAAGAGAGGCCTCACCTGTCTGCACCTTGATCTGGGATGTGGAGGAGTCTCCAGAACTATGAGAAAATAAATTTCTGTTGTTTAAGCCACCCAGTCTGTGGTGTTCCGTTATGGCAGCCTGAGCTAACACGCTACCTAACAGGCTTGTGTGTGAGAAAGATTAAATCATATAGTATCACTGTATTAACTAAGTACCATGTATCAGATACCTCCCTGTGCCAGGCACTCCACAGACCTCATTTCCAGTCCTCCAAAACTCATGTTCTTTGTACCACTTCACACTGCCTGCTACATAGTTGGTTTAATTTCAAATCTGAGTATCATAGTCTTATTAACATCACATTTATAAGCCACAGTTGTTTTTTATGCATTTTTCCATTCTGGGATATTGAGTTCAGACAATGTCCAGAAACCTGTGCCATAGACAATTATGTGTGAAGAAACAAGAAAATAAGGCACAGCCTTCCACTTGAGGATTTCATGATCTAGTTAAAGTAAGACAAGTATATTGGTAAGTTACTTGTTCGTGTGACTAATCTTTGGGAAAATAATAACAACAAGTCAAAATTAAACATAGGGACCCAGGGGCAAAATCTCTGCACTTGAATCCTGGCTCTATCACTCAGCTGTGTGATCACGGTCATGTCTCCTATCTCATCTGCAAAAGTGGGTAACAATAGTGCCTGCCTTAATCAGTTGCTGTCAAGATAAAGAGACAATATAGCTGAAATACAGAGTCTAGTGAAGATTTCATCAAAGATAAGCTAATACTGTTACTGTTTGTTTGTTGTTTGCTTCCTCATTCTTATGGGTTTCAGATTCAAAGATCTATCTTCTTCATAATTTTTTTTCTCTAATTCCAAGGCCACCTATGAAGAGCCTCCTGACAACTGGCTACACTTACTGCATAGCCATCAAATGGGCAAGGGCCAGACAGATGCAACATGTAATCAAGTGGAAGTTCCTGGAGGAATCTATTTTACACTTCGTCTCCATTAAGTCTTAATACAATGCTTTGCAATGAAAGGAACCCAACAAATATCTGTTACGATGACCGGCTAGAAGTCATGTAGCTCCCTGATCTGACCTGCCAAGACTTGAATCCAATTCTGCCATTTACTGAAAATCAGGATGTCAAGAACCAGTTCATAACATATCAAAAAAGCTAATTAATTCACCATGGTTACTAGGAAAATAGGGCCTGTTTTCCAAAACGCATCCAAATACATGAGCCAAAAGGCAAAAGAAAAAAATGTTATCATGTATCTTGTTTCCCAGGAATGTTATATTTAAAAATATATCAATATTCAAACACCAGGTGCTTTCTTGAATTTTAACTCATACTTTATCCTCTTTTATCTTTTATCTGCTAGGGTGTTTTTGGATGGATACACAATGTCTTATTGCCTCAATACAGCCAGGAATTCTTAAGCACATCAGGCAAGCATATGCATAGAATAAAATCGCTACAAAGAAGAGATTTAGTCAATATCACTGGGCCATCAACCTAGTGTAAGACTCTTCCAGGAAAGGGGAATTTCAGAAAACTCACATACTCAGCCACTACCCACAAGAAGTTGGTAATCTTATTTGGGGACAGAGTATGCATACCCTTGACAAGAGAACATGGGTGAAGGGCCAAATGTGTAGGGCAGACAAGACATTATAGGAATTTGGAAGAGAGAGAAATTCAAGAGGTCTGGACCACTGGGGGACAATGTCCCAGAAGCGAGCTGATTTCTGATGGCTGGGGAGCAGGAAGAGAATAAAGAAAAGTGCATATGAGGAGAGAAAACAAAACACAGTCGGTGAAACAGAAAGCTTCAGGCAGGAAATAATGAGACCGAGTTATAAAAAGAACCTAAATGTCAAGTAAAGAAATTTGGATTTTAGCCAGAGAGTAGCTGAAAAGCCGCTAAATATTTTAAAGGGGGAAAAATTACAAGGTAAAAGCAATTTATTTCAGGGTTTATTTTTTTTCAATTTCCTTTATTTTGTTGCAAAGGAAATAAATTCACATAGTCTAAATTTAAAAGGTACAAATTTAAAGGTACAAAAGGTCTCCCTCCCACTTCTGTCTGCCCATTTTAATCCCTGGAGGCAAACCAATGGTTACTAGTTTCGTACCTATCCTTCCAGAGAAATCTGTGCATATGGAGGCGAAAACACACAGCTCCCCCCCTTCTTTTTTTTTTTTTTTTTTTGTAGATGGGATACGTACACACTTATTTACCTTGTGTTTTTCATTTAAAAATATAACAGAGATTATTTTGTATGAATACATAAAAACTTTCCTCATTCCCTTTTTAAAAATAGATAGATTGGTACAAACGAACACATGGTTCCAATACTCTCTATCCAGAGCTGCTATCCAGTTCTTCCTGGAGGCAACTCAATGTGTCTAGCTTCTTATATATCCTTTAAGAAATCTTATAGGTATATGGAAGCATATAAACACACATGCACCCTTTCCCCTCTCTTTTAAAATAAATAGGATGCATACCATACCCCCACTCTCTCAGATATTTAAAACTTTCTGAGAAACCCAAATGAAGTATTTATATGAATTAATAGTATTGTACCAACGTCAATTTATGGTTATATACAATGCTATTATTGGGGGAGCTGGGTAAAGAGAGAGAGTTCCTGGCAGACAGGAACTCTGTACAAATTTCGAACCTTTTTTAGTCTTAAAATATGTCAAAATAATAAGTATTAAGAATATTTCTGAGCTATGTTCATCAGATTACTCCTTTCTGCCTGTGGATGCTGCTAAGTAATCATCTTTAAATCTCCCCTCAACGACTGTCATGTCTAAGTCAGAATCTCCCAAAGGGCCTGAACAGCTGCAGAAGCTTTTCATCGGAGGTTTGGGCTTTGAACCAACCGATGAGAGTCTGAGGAGCCATTTTGAGTAATGGGGGAACGCTTACAGGCTGTGTGGTAATGAGAGATCCAACACGAAGCGCTCCAGAGACTTTGGGTTTGTCACGTACGCCATTGTGGAAGAGGTGGACGCAGCCATGAATGCAAGGCCACACAAGGTGGATGGAAGAGTTGTAGAACCAGAGAGGGCTGTCTCAAGAGACGAGTCTCAAAGACCTGGTGCCCGCTTAACAGTGAAAACGATTTCTGTCGGTGGCCTTAAAGAAGACCCTGAAGCACACACCCTAGAGATTATTTTGAACAGAATGGGAAAACTGAAGTGACTGAAATCATGGCTGACCGAGGTAGTGGCAAGAAGAGAATTTTGCTTTTGTAACATTTAATGATCATGACTCTGTAGACAAGATTGTCATTCAAAAATACCATACTGTGAATGGCCACGCTGGGAAGTGAGGAGAGCCCTATTTAAGCAGGAGATGGCTGGTGCTTCATCCAGCCAGAGAGGTCAAAGTGGTCCTGGAAACTTTGGTGGTGGTTGTGGTGGGAATGACAACTCTGGTCGTGGGGGAAACTTCAGTGGGCGAGGTGGCTTTGGTGGCAGGCGAGGTGGCTTTGGTGGCAATCGAGGTGGTGGTGGACGTGGTGGCAGTGGGGACGGCTGTAACGGATTTGGTAATGATGGAAGCAATTTTGGAGGTGGCGGAAGCTATAATGATTTTGGCAATTACAACAATCAATCTTCAAATTTTGGACCCCTGCAAGGAGGGAAGTTTGGAGGCAGAAGCTCTGTGCCCTATGGTGGTGGAGGCCAATACTTTGTCAAACCAGAAACCAAGGTGGCTGTGGCAGTTCCAGCAGCAGCAGTAGCTATGGCAGTGGCAGAAGGTTTTAATTACTGTCGGGAAACGAAGCTTAGCAGGAGAGGAGAGCCAGAGAAGTGACAGGGAAGCTACAGGTTACAACAGGTTTGTGAGCTCAGCCAAGCACGGTGGTGGCAGGGCCTAGCTGCCACAAAGGAGCCATGTTTTAGACAATATTCATGTGTATGGGCTAAAACCCGAGGACTATAGTCATGACTAATTATATAACAGTTTATTTTAGTTTCTGTTCTGTGGAAAGTGTAATGCACTCCAACAAAGGGTTTTAATGTAGATTTTTTTGGTTTTTGTACCCATGCTGTTGATTACTAACTGTAATTGTATGATCATGATGCTGAATAAATGTGTCTTTAAGAAAAAAAAAAAAAAGAAGAGCACCTGGGTGACCTGAGTGGCTCAGACGGTTAACTGTCCAACTCTTGATTTTGGCTGAGGTCATGATCTCGTGTGAGATCAAGCCTCATGTCAGGCTCTGTGCTTGGGATTCTCTTTCTCCCTCTCTCTCTTCTGCCCCTACCCCTCACACACATGTTCTTTCTCTCTCTTTCTGTCTCTCTCTCTCTCAAAATAAATAATCTTAAAAAAAGGGAATATTTCTTAGTGGTCATTCCATATCAATACATAAATGCCTTCCCTTTTTATAGATGCATAGTATCACTTTTAATAATTTCACAGGGCACCTGGGTGGTTCAGTTGGCTTAGTGTCTGGCTTCGGCTCAGGTCATGATCTCACAGTTTGTGGGCTTGAGCCCCGCATCGGGCTCTGTGCTGACAGCTTAGAGACTGGAGCCTGCTTCGAATTCTGTGTCTCCCTCTCTCTCTGCCCCTCCCCTGCTCATGCTCCATCTCTCTCCTTCAAAAAAAAAAAAAAAAAAAAAAAAAAAAATTAAAAAAAAATTTTTAAATAAAGAAAAATAATTTATTTCACTTGCCCCTAGGTAGGCAAAATACTTCAGATTTCCTTATAATTAACAAACACTAATAGTATCCATCTGAGTGTGCACAGTCTTTGACTCTGTGGTTACGAGTGGTCTATACACCGGGGCGCCTGGGTGGCTCAGTCGGTTAAGCGTCCGACTTTGGCTCAGGTCATGATCTCCCACTCCGTGAGTTCCAGCCCTGCGTTGGGCTCTGTGCTGACAGCTCAGAGCCTGGAGCCTGCCTCGGATCCTGTGTCTCCCTCTCTCTCTGGCCCTCCCCCCGTGCATGCTCTGTCTCTCTCTGTCTCAAAAATAAATAAATGTTAGAAAAAAAAAAAGAGTGGTCTATACACCAAATGATGTAACCGTCATAAAGATTCCGTAGGCAAGGCCCAGTCAGGCATCAGAAACGCCCGGCCCTCCTCCTAGTCCTGCTGCTCACTAGTGGTGTGACCTTGAGCAGGTCACTTAATCCTCCAGTCATGGTTCTCTTCAAAACAACATTGGGATTACCTGTCCTGATTACCTCCCAAGTTTCTTGAGGGTGAGAGGAGATAATGGGTGGAATACTACTTACATAAAATCCATTGTGCAAATAAAAGGTTTGGCAAGTATGACTATTCCCTAGAGCCTAGATCATAATCCTCTGTCTACAATCACAACCAGAAGTTTTCTTGGGGTGCCTGGGTGGCTCAGTCAGTTGAACATCTGACTTCAGTTCAGGTCATGATCTCAGGGTCTGTGAGTTCGAGCCCCACATTGGGCTCTGTGATGACAGCTCAGAGCCTGGAGCCTGCTTTGGATTCTGTGTCTCCCTCTCTCTCTGCCTCTCCCCTGGCTCACACTCTCTCTCTCTGTCTCTCTCTTTCTTTCTCTCTCTCAAAAATAAATAAACATTAAAAAAGAATTAAAAAAAAAAAGAGGTAGGAGTTCTCTCATGGCAAATTCAACCTCAGCTTGAGTTTCAGAGAGCTGTATCCTAATCCATGTGATTTTTCATTTAAAATAGAATGACTCTCTGGGCCCTTCTGTTCTCTAATCTAGTCCTTAATGGCCATCAGAAGGTGTGCTACACAGGAATAATGAGAAAGGACAAAATGCCAAGACAGGAAATGAGTGGGGAACACTCCTATTAAACCCAGAGGAGAGTTGCAGCAGACCAACAATGGTGAGAAAGGGTATAATGGAGAAAAACCAGTGCTCAAAAGCCATTCAGGGAATAAGAAGCAACCTGGTTGCCTAGCAATACCAGAAGGTACACTGGAGTTAGGATCTTAGAGGTGACACCTGCTAAGAACTGTGCAGGTCTGAAATTTTACCGTACTCACAAGCTCGCAAATTAGTTTTCCATGGATGCTGGCAAAAGGCATGAGACCTTTGGGTCGGAGACCAAAGATTTTATTACATATGGCAAAAGAAGTAGCCAGTGCTTTGTGTTGATTTGCAGGCATTCCCTATGCCCCTAAAGTCCATAATGATGACACAACTGACCCATCCAAGATGCCTGTACATGCAGAACACTGTTAAGGGAGAGGAACACTGAGCTGGGGAATTCACTGTTTTTATAGTGAGCAGAAACAAGCCTGGTCTCTGTCTGGGAGCCTCCCTTATGGCTGCCTGCTGCAAACATAACCCTGAATGATGGCCTGGGTGAAGAACCATCAGGGCCTTGCATTCTTGACACACTCAGAAGGAACGTGCAGGGATGCTCCATGCCTATGCTAGACTGTCTCTCCCAACAGCACTTTGAAAGCAGGAGGGAAACTTTAGTCAAGATCAATTCAAAAATGAGGCTGAACTAGGTCAAAAGGAAGGAGATTCCAAAAGTCCAAAAGTAAGGAGCTGGAGGGACAAGGTGAGTCAAGGGCTGACTCTGGAGCCAAAGAGAGACTGGAGACAGGGATAGGGATTTATCTATGGTAGAAGCAGAAGAAAAGATAAAATCTGTGAGGGAGACAATATGGAGAGATAATGTGGCCAGGAAAGCTATCACATAAAGGGCCCAGTCAAGAGAGTAGGACAAGATGGCAGAGATGGGCAGATGGCCCGGAAAGGATGGGCAGGAGGACCAATGCTGCTTGAAATTAGAAGCAGAGCACGCTCACACTCAGAGGTCCAGGGAAACCTTCCCAGCAACCACAGGCCAGGCGGGGAAGCCTCCTGCACTCTCCCTTAGCTCCCCCTGAGCCTCAGCTGCCATCCCCACTGGACTGTGACTCCTCCTAGAACAGAATGTGTGTGTGCGACTCTCCTCCATACTCAGCATCTGCATAGGCACCTCTCCATGGTTGGGGCTCAGTGTATGCACTTTGAATCAATGAGTGAGTTAGTTGTGAGGTAGTCAGTGTCTGGAAGCATTACGTGGCTCATCGTGTCAGATCCTGCAGATAAATCAGTGTCTGGAAGCATTACGTGGCTCATCGTGTCAGATCCTGCAGATAAATCATGTAGGATGAGAACAAAGCCATTGCTTTGGGAAAAGGTTGAGTCACAGGTCATGATTCTGGAAGGCAAATCTGACAAATTAAAGGTATGCAGACCATATCTCCAGTGACTGGGGGCTGGGAGCAGGAAAAGTCAAGGCAGTATGCTATTATTCTCTGTGTCCCACTCTCCCAGCCTTTGCCTTGTATGTGACTATAGATAGCCAGCTGGAGGCATTCACACTATCTCAGAGAAGCAGGATTGGTATAGCTGAAATGAAAAGATATAGGAACAATTTCATCTTTTAAAACAACTTCTATAAGTGGCCTTATGAATTAAAATTTTAGGGGTGGGGAGGAGGGAGGATCAAGGTACAGAGCTAATACCAAAGCAATGGAGTCTGGAAGAGAGAAGAAGAGGAAGAGACCCCTGCTTCCACGAGACTTGGGGGAGGGCACGGGAGTAAGAAAAGAGGTCAGAGATGGGGGCCAGGACCCCTGATTTGGAGAGAGGAGGGCCTGCTTCAGAGCCCCAGCTTGGGGGAATCATATCCAGAGATCACCATGCTCTCACCTCCCTACCTCAGGGCCTTTGCCTTTACACCCCTCTGTCCGGTTTCCCATGGCTCAGTCCCGCACTGCCTTCAGATCTCCTCAGGAAGATCAGCTGCTCATAGCTGACCATCCTGTCTAAAATAAGAAGTCCCTTCTCCCATCTATCTCTGTTCCATTTCCCTGATTTTACTTACCTTCCTAACGCATACAGAACACATCAGGGGATCCGTGACCACCAGAGTTCCTACGATCTTATTTTCTATTCCTAACAAAAAAGATATGAGAAAGCAACAAAAATATGACAGGTTCTATAATATCACTTACACATTTTTCTCTCTTCTGAGGAATTTTGCAAGCTTGCTACAGGGTAATGTTTCTACAGGAAGGCAGAATTTCCCCTTTCAGGACCCCAAATGAAGAAAGAAAAGTTGAAATTAGATGTCATTGCAGACGGGAACTTTGGTTTTTAAAGAGAAGGTAGGGTCACCTCGTCCTTTTGGAAACAGTGGCCAGGTCACATCCACAGAGCTCCCCATGGAAGACCTTCCGTTTGCTTCTTGACAAGAGTCTGATGGAGAACAGGGATTCTCCACCGTACAGGCTTTAAAAAAAAAAAACAACAAAAAACAACTCAGCAGAGGGCAAAGCACCAGTGTTGTTAACATCTTCTAAATAACCATTATTCTAATTTCTAATAGAAATATTTCACAGTAGCAGGGATGCATAGTCCCTCAGGAAAAAAAAAAACACATTTTTTTATTTTTAATATTTATTTTATTTTTATTTTTTAACAACTATTTTTTAAATGTTTGTTTATTTTTGAGAGAGAAGAGACAGAGTCCAAGCAGGGGAGGGGCAGAGAGAGAGGGAGACACAGAATCTGAAGCAGGCTCCAGGCTCTAAGCTGTCAGCACAGAGCCCGACGCGGGGCTCGAACTCAGAAACTGCAAGATCATGACCTGACCCCAAGTTGGACACTTAACTGACTGAGCCACCCAGGTGCCCCAATAACCATTTTTCTTTGATTGCAGAAAATTTTATACATCTTTCTCCCAGAGAGAATCCATCTCTGTCTTTTAAAAAGAAACAAGTAATTAATAGTATAAAACTCTGGTAATGAGAAGAGGGGCTCTCTCCATCTCTGGCTACATGAACCTAAACACTAAGCCAACATCTAAAGACCAGCCTGTGCCCATGGACGGAAAAGTCGATTTAATCATTTCTGTCTTTGCTGTGGGGTGAGAACCTTCTGTCAACAGGGGCTGGCAGGATGCCTGTGGTTTTTCCAGCAGAAGAAAACCTCTTATACCTCAATACTTTGCTGATCCGTACCTAACTTCCACATGGGAACTCAACTTTGGTGCCCCAGGACACCCCCGAACAGAATCAGGACCCTTAACGCCCAAAGCGATGGAGCCCTAACACTTCATTTAGGTGGGACCACACAGTGGTCAAACCCTCCCTTGCTACATGTGGGGGCCACTTCCGTGTCCCGTGGGCTGGTTACAAACTCCTACTATAAAAATTACATCAAGGTGGGGCACCTGGGGGGCTCGGTCAGTTAAGCGTCTGACTCTTGATTTCGGCTCAGGTCAGGTCACGATCTCACAGTTCGGGTTTGTGCTGCACTGACAGCACAGAGCCTGCCTAGGGTTCTCTCTCTCCCTCTCTCTCTGTCCCTAAAAAAAAAAAAAAAACAAAAAAAAAAAACAAAAAAAAAAAAAACCCTGCTCGCTCTCTTTCTCAAAATAAATAAACATTAAAAAAATTACATCCATGCAATTTTAAACATTTTTCTAAATGTTTTAACTTATTTTTGAGAGAGCCCAATGCGGGGAGGGTAGGGAGAGAGGAACAGAGGATCCAAAGCTGGCTCTGCACTGACAGCAGAGAGCCTGATGTGGGACGTGAACTCACAGACTGTGAGATCATGACCTAAGCCAAAGGGGGATGTTCAGCTGACTGAGCCACCCAGGTGCCCCCATCCAAGGAATCCTGCAGAGGGCTGTGCCACGTCCCATGGAGGCAAAGAGAGGAAAGCCAGCAGAAAGAGGACAAAGGATTCATCACAATTCAAATTTGGTTCAACTTCAATGTGATTGCTTGGGGTTCTAAGCCCCTCAACAAAAAGGAAGTTCATTTGCCTAAGCAGCAACTCCTACCACTAATGGGGTGACCTGGGGCATATCTGGAACAAGAGTACTAGCTAGGAAGTCCAGAAGGCACAGTGGCTAGTGCCACAGAGCCCTGGGGAGAGCTAGCTCCACCAGGACCAAATCTCTCTGCAGCCCAGACAGGTAAGGCCAGAAACCAGGAAGAGACCATCTGTAGAAGGAGGAAAGGAGGCATGGCTGGGAAGATGGCTGCTGATAAGCTGTGAGAGCTGCTCATTGTCATCTGCCTTCCCTCACTCATACACACACAGACACAGATGCACACAAAAAAACAGGACACTTGAAGCACCCCCTCCCACTCCCCTCGGAGTGGGAGAGAACAGTGTTCATGTCAGTGTGAGGAAGCAGCCAAACTCAGTGAGGAAAGAGTAGGACTCCCGAGTACCAAGGGGTAGGACTTCCCCCAGGACCAGGCTGCCCAGCGAGCTCGGAAGCCCTGGGATGGGTAGTTTGGGGATAGAAGAATTCATTAATGACTAAAATCTAGTTCTCGCCTTCCTAGAGGCTAGGAGAACACTAAACAGGAGGAAATCATCTTGAGCGCGACATAAATCTTACCAGACGGAGTGTGAAAGGGTGATAATATTTTTTGGAATATGTTGTGTTCTTTTCATTTCGTGATCCATTCATTTATTCATTCATCTGACAAATGGTAACTGAGGGCCTCCCCGTTACGTAAGGATGAGGAGATATAACAATAAAAGAGGCAGGCAAAGCTTCTGCCTTTGTGGACTTCGCATTCTAGCAGGAAAGACAGTTGGTAATTAATAGTGGCAAATACTTCCGTGGAGCCTTCCGTGTGTCAGGCCCTCTGCTAAACCCTTTCCAGGTAGGAGCTCATATGTTTACTGCAACCTATGCGGTAGCTACTGTTATCCTCATTTTACAAATAAGGAGCGTGAGGCATAGGTGGGCTGAGTAACTTGCCAGATGTGTACAGCTAACAGTAACAGAACAAGGATTTGACCCCAGGAAGGTGAAATTTAGAGTCCGTATTCTTTTATTTTTTTTAAGTTTATTTATTTATTTTTGAGAGATGGGGGAGTGTGTGTGAGCAGGGGTGGAGAAGAGAGAGAGGGAGAGAGAGAATCCCAAGCAGGCTCCACACTGTCACCATGGAGCCCATACAGGGCTTGAATCCATGAACTGTGAGATCGCCACCTGAGCCATGAGTCGGACGCTTAACCGACTGAGCCTCCCAGGTGACCCTTAGAGTCCATGTTCTTAATTGATATAGATTAGCGTGCATATGGGCACAGGCATGGAGACGGGCATAGAGACGCAGACAGTAATAGAGAAGGATGTAACTGTTCACATTTCCAAGGGACAGAAGTAAAGTATCCTGAAAGGGACTTAAAGTTTTAGTAGAGAAAGCCAGTCGACACCGGTAGATGGATGCATAAATAAGTGCTATAAGGAAAGCAATGGGGTGGGGGTGGATAGGGTGGCCAGGGCAGATGACACTGCAGTTGTCCAGAGCAGGTTCCTGAGGCCTGCCCAACTCAAGAGCAGATGTGACTATGAGTCGCCAGGCCCCAGGTTTCAGTCACAAACCCCAAAGAGCCAGGACTGGGAACAGTCACATCTCAGTGGTCACTATCCGAGGACAGCCCCCACTGCAGCAGAGACCAGCTGGAATGCAGACTATTAGTGTCATGCCCTAAGTACCCCCCATGTACACACACCAGATGTCATGGAGCAGGGAAGGGGAGCAGAAACCTGAAAGGCTGGGCCTTTTACAAAAACAGACTACATGTTTACCTCAAAGGCTCGTGTACATTACCGAACCTGAATAAATTGTCTTGACTCACTAAACACAAAGCCCTCTAGGCACCTCACTCCCTGTCTAGCAGAACACGGGGTCTTGAGATACAACATTTGTGATGCCACTGCCCCACCATGAAGGCTACATTTGGCGAGCAGAGAAGAAAGGACACAGGGTGATCGCAAGAGAAGTGAAACAGTTCCTGTCTTTTCCCTTCCAGGCGGAACAGTTACAGTGGCACAGATGGTCAGTCACATCAAGGGTGAGGAATGAAACACACGTACTATGTGCATCTCTGGAGAGAACAAAAGGATTATTCATTGTTTCATTATAGTTTTTTAAAAGCTCAAAGCATGATTTAGGAGAAGTCATTTGTGACATTGCTGCATTCAATTACCCAGAACAAATTTGGACGAGCCTCGCAGCTATTTCTGGGCTTCCAAATGTGGGTCACAAAGACACGTTAATCAAAAAGGACAATGCAATCAGGCAGCTTCACATATTTATCATCATTTCTATGACAAGCACTTACTAGCAACTGCCTGCTCAAGGTGCAGGCAGCCTGGGTTTTATATAGAGAAATTAAGCAGTCACAATCCCTACCCTCTTGAAATTTCAGCTTGGCAATGTTGATTTGAACAATCACGTAAATAGACAACTGAACAAAACTCATCTGCAATTATTCTCTGTCCCACATGTTCATGCTCTGTGGCAGTCCGTGCTCTCACCGTCCATTCAGGAGTTCTGTATGTGCTGTTCTCACTACAGAAAACTCCGTCCAGATTAAAGTAGAAACACGGAACATGGTGTTTGGGGCTACATTCTTTCAGGATTGAAAATTGAGGAAATTGGTTTTCTTGTGCAAAAAAAGAGGCTCACACTGTTGGATACATACACAATTTCCATTACTCTGTCACTTCTTTTCTACAAAAGCACCCCACTTTTCTTCAGGGTGGTAATATGCCCAGCTTTTTTTTTTAATGTATTTCCTAGTAGCATTTGCAGCTAGAGGAGGACATGTGATATATTTCTAGCCAATGAGATATAAGTGGAAGTCACCAAATAAGGCTTCTGGGAAAGTGCTTTTTAAAAGAACTACCTCTGTTGGCATTTGCCTTTGCCCTTTACCCTTCCCAGTCATTTGTTTGTTTGTTTGTTTGGTTGGCTGGTTGATTGTTTGGCCCTTCCCAGTCATCTTGCCTGGGATGTGGATGAGATGCTGGATATGCAGCAGCCATCTTGTGACTGAAGAGCCAAAGTTATATCCTACAGATGGCTAAACAAAAAGACAGAAAGAAACAGGGTCCCTTTGCACCAGTTCTGAATTGTTATGTGAGGAAAATAACATTGCCATTTAGTTGAGCCCTAGTATATTTATTTAGCATATGCAGCCATATACAATCCCTGATTGATTCTAAGAATTACACAGGTGAGGCTGTATAAGTTAGGGGTCCATTGTGATTAAAGGCCACTTTTTGATAGGATTTTCTTCCCTCTGAGCACTGGTAGTTGTCCAAGGAAACTGGAGCAATTTCAGCATACGGAGGATTTTGTCCCAGTTCAACCTGGAGCATTTAACAACCATTTAGTGAGACTCTAAGATGTGCCACACAAAGTACTGGGTGCTGGTGGGCACAAGTCTCTGCATTCACAGCACTGATACTCTATTCAGGAGAGAGGAACAATAAACAAACAAGAAAAGGAGGTTAAAGCCCTGCAAAGAAAAAACAGGGTCAGGGGGATAGGCCTGCTGGGTGATAGGAGGGATACTGGCACTTTCCACAGGGTGGTCAGAACACGCCTCACTTCTAGGGGGGATGTGTTAATTGGCTTGGGCCGCCATAATCAAATACCACAGACTGGGGGACTTAAACAGACATTCATTTTCTCACAGTGCCGGAGGCTAGAAGTCCAAGATCAAAGTGTCGTCAGAGTTAATTTCCAGTAAGGCCTCTCTTCCTGACTTATAGACAGCATCTTCTTGCTGTGTCCTCACATGGCCTTGCCTCTGTTGATGTGGACACACAGAGAGAGAGAGAGAGAGAGAGAGAGAGAGAGTGAGAGAGACAGATCTGGTGACTTTCTCTTTTCTTATAAGGACACTAGTCTTGCTGGATTACGGCGTCATCCTCATGACCTCCCTTAACTTAAGTATCTCCCTAAAGGCCCTATCTGCAAATATAATCACAATGGGGGATTTGGGCTTCAACATGAATTTTAGGGGAACACAATTCAGCTATAACAAGGGGCTTATGAACAGAAACCTAAAGGAAGAGACAGTGAAGGCCAAAAGGAAACCTGGGGGAAGAGCATTTCAGGCAGAGGAACAGCAAGTGCTAAGCCCTGTGGCAGACTACGTTTGGCATGTTGGAGGGGCAGTGAGGAAGCCAGCGCAGCTGCAGGGGGAGACTGTCAGGGGGGAAGACAGAAAAGAAATGGAGGCTACATCCTGTATAGCCTTGTAGACTATTGAAAAACTTTCCTTTTACACTGAAAGAAAGGAGGGGCCAGCCACTCAAGAGGTCTGTGCAAACGAGTAACATGATCTTCCTAATGTTTTAAAGAGTTCCCTCTGGTCATTGTGTGGATAACGGACTATAAGTGCAAAGACGGAAGCAAAACATCAGCTAGAAGCCTGTTAAAACAACCAGGAGAGAGATAATGGAGCTTGGACTAGGATGGTTGAGAAGTGGTCAGATTTGAGGCAGAGATGATGGGATTTGCTGTGGATCGATGTGTGTAAATGCGCAAGAGAAGAGAGGAGTTTGGGACACCTCCAAGATTTTTGCCATAAGCACTAGAAGAATAAAACTGCTATATACACCAGTGGATTAATGGTGGCATGATCAGTTGTAAGTGATGAAATATCAAGAGTTGAGTTTCAGGCACATTCATTTCAAGATGCCTTTTAGAAACCCAAGTGCAAACCTTCAGTGTGCAATTGGACATATAAGACTGTAAGTCAGGGAATGGTCTAAGCCTGTGACAGAAATTTGAGTCACAAAACATATGAGGACTTTAAGATACAAAACAGAGGAACATAAGGGAAGGGAAGCAGAAATAATACAAAAACAGGGAGGGGGGACAAAACAGAAGAGACTCTTAAATATAGAGAACAAACAGAGGGTTGCTGGAGGGGTTGTGGGAGGGGGGATGGGCTAAATGGGTAAGGGGCATTAAGGAATCTACTTCTGAAATCATTGTTGCACTATATGCTAACTAACTTGGATGTAAATTTAAAAATAAAGAAATTATTTTTTAAAAAAAGAATAAAAAGGAGCTGTATAGTTTATATGACAAGAAATCTGTCACAGGAAGTGAGTATGGAGAGGTCGGTAGGGGTAACTCATTTAGGTAGTTGTAGAATATAGTAATTGAAAAAAGGAAAACAGGAATACATGGTCCTAGAACAATGCCTTGCTTGAATGGAGGGTCACTAGGTAGAGTACCTCAGTTATGTGCCCTGCATACAGTCACTTTTTCAAGCCTATCACCAAGGATTGGTGGGCTTTCGAGGTGGTCACCATAACTTGAAGTCATGTGACTCTTCATTTCTTATCTCCACCTTTTTCAAATTAGTTACCATGTCCTGTCAATTCTACCACACAGTATGGAAAAGTTTGAGAGAAAAGTGAAATTTTGAGTCCAAAAACCACTTCCAGTAACCTTCAAGCATGAGAGAAAAGGGACAAAAAGAGCACTGCTTTGTGTTGTGGGTGTAAGAAGTTACACTGACGTTCTAACCCCAGCACCTATGATGGGGATTTATTTGGAAATAGGATTTTTAAAAATGTAACAAAGTTAAGATTAGGTAATACTGGATTAGGGCACCCTACATCCTATGACTATTGTTCTTATAAGAAGGTCAGAAGAAGACACAGTTACACAGAGACACACAGAAGAATGCCATGTGATGACAAATGCAGAGTCTGGGGCAATAACGCAGCTGAAGGCCAAGGATCGATCATTACCACCAGAAACTTGGAAGAAACAAAGATGCTCCCTCAGAGCCTCTGGAAGGAACCAACCTTTCTGACACCTTCATGTTGGACTTCTGGCCTTCAGAACTGTGAGAATACAAAATTCTATTGTTTAAGAAAAAAAGAAGAGAAATTTGAGTCACAAAGCAAAGTCAAAACAGTATTTAAAACTGTACATCTAGATGACATCATTACCTAGATAGGAGTAGATCAAGGAGAGTTGAGATCTGAGGACTAAGCCCTGGAGAACTCCGCACAGTAAAGGTGGGCAAATAGAAAGGATCCAGTAACAGGGACTGAAAAGAAGCAGCCATGAGGTTGGGAAAAACAAACAAAAACAAAGTATGGTGACCTGGAAGACAAAAGAGAAATGTTTCAAGAAGAGAATGATCACACTTGACTGAAAAGACAACTAAGGTCAAGACTAAAAGCACCTTGGCCCTTGAAAAGAGTTGTTTCCATGGAGTCATGGATTGATGCATCAGTTATCCAGTGCCACATAACAAATTACAACAAACTTTAGCTGTTTAAAGCAATAAGCACATGTTATCAAACAGCATCAGTGGGTCATGAATCTGGGTGTGGCTTCCTGGTTGCCTCTGGCCCAGGGTCTCCCACAAGGCTGCAGTCAAGACATTGGCTAGGACTGGAGTCTTCTCAAGGTCTGATGTGACAGGATTCACTACCAAGCTTGCTCACGTGGCTACTGGCAGGCCTCAGAT
This sequence comes from Panthera tigris, assembly GCF_018350195.1. Classification (NCBI taxonomy): domain Eukaryota; kingdom Metazoa; phylum Chordata; class Mammalia; order Carnivora; family Felidae; genus Panthera; species Panthera tigris. The sequence goes on from NC_056661.1 coordinate 113,968,409, forward strand.
CCTTGTTGGCTATTAGCCTAAGACATCTATTCCTTGCCAATTAGTTTTCTCCATAAAGCAGCTCCCAACATGGCAGCCTGCTTCCCCTAGAGCAAAGACTCTAAGAGAGAAAAGGTAAGAGACAGCAGCCCAAGATGGTAGCTCCAGTCTTTTGTAACACAATCTCTGAAGTGACATCCCATCAGTTTTTAAAAAAGACTTTATTTTTCAGAGCAGTTTTAGATTCACAGAAAAATTGAGCAGAAACTAGAGAGATTTCCCACTACACTACCAACATTCCCCACCAGTGCAAAACAGTTTTTACAGTTGATGAACCAACACTGACACATCATTATCAACCTAAGTCCATTACATTAGGATTCACTGTGTCGTACATTCTATGGGCTCTGACAAATACATAATAACACGTATCAACCTTTATAATATCCTATAGAACAGTTTCACTGCCCTAAGAATCCACTGTACTCCAGCTAGTTATCCTCCCTCCCCCAAACCTCTGGCACCCATTGATCTGTTCATAGATTCCATAGTTCTGTCTTTTCCAAAATGCCATATAGTTGGGATTATATAGTAGATAAACTTTTCAGATTTGCATTTAAGTTTCTTCCATGTATTTTCATGGCTTGATAGTTCATTTCTTTTTAGTGCAGAATGATATTCCATTGTCTGTATGTACCACATTCCATTCACCTGTTGAAAGACATCTTGGTTGCTTCCAAGCTTTGGCAATTATGAATAAAGTTATGATAAACATCCATGTACAGGTTATTTTGCAGATACAAGTTTTTTCAGCTCCTTTTGGGAAATGCCAATGAGTATGATTGCTGGATCATATGGTAAGAGTATGTTTAGCTTTGTAAGGACTGCCAAACTGTCCTTCAAAATTGCTATGTCTTTTTGCATTTCCACCAGTAGTGAGAGTTATTGATGTTCTACATCCTCACCAACATTTGATATTGTCACCGTTTGGAATTTAGCCATTCCAGTAGATACATAATGATATCTCATTGTTTTAATTTGCAATTCCCTAATGACATATGGTGTGGGGCATCTCTCCACATGCCGACCTATAACTTATGTTCAATTCTATTCAATGGAAGAAATTCACTAGGTCCAGACCACGCTGAAGGGGAGGGGACTATACAAGGGCATGAATAACAGGAGATGAGGCAATTGGAGACCATCTCAGAGGCTGACCAATATAATTAGATTGAGAAATGAAAGGAGGAGACAAATTAAAGACCAATATAGACAACACTTTTGAGGAGCTGCACTATAAAAAGAAACAAAGACCTATAGAAGTATGTGGAGTTAAAGTAAAGAATGTTTTTATTTTCTTTGCTTTACAACAAACCAGATCATTCTTAGCAATAAAGGTAATACATTGGATATGTTGAAATGTAAACAAGTAGAACTCTATTTTATACATTTATTCATGTACTTCTTAGAAGTATTGTGAACAATGCCAAAGTTTGTAAGTAACACACCTGAAAGGGGATTTTGTTTTCCTTCCAAGATTTTATTTAAATTCAAGTTCGTTAGCATGTAATATAGTATTGGTTTTGGGAGTACAATTCAGTGATTCATCACTTACATATAACACCTAGGGCTCATCCCAACAAGTGCCCTCCTTACTGCCCATCACCCATTTAGCCCATCCCCCCACGTATCTCCCCTCCAGCAGCCCCCAGTTTGTTCTCTATTGCTAAGACTCTCTTATGGCTTGCCTCCCTCTCTGTTGTTATCTTATTTTTCTGTCCCTTCCCCTATATTCATCCACCTATTAGTGGATTAGAACTATTAAATTCTACCTATTAGTGAGATCATATATTTGCCTTTCTCTGACTGATTTATTTTGCTTAGCATAATACATTCTAGTTTTAACCATGCTGTTGCAAACGGCAAGATTTCATTTTTTGATGGCTGAGTAATATTCCATTGCGTGTGTGTGTGTGTGTGTGTGTGTGTGTGTGTGTATCACAAGATATATCTTCTTTATCCATTTATCAGTTGATAGACATTTGGGTTCTTTCCATGATTTGGCTATTGTCGATAGTGCTGCTATAGACATCAGGGTGCATGTGCCCCCTTTGAATCAGTATTTTTTTATCCTTTGGTTAAATACCCAGTAGTGCAATTGTTGGGTCCCAGGGTGGTTCTATTTTTAATCCATACTGTTTTCCGCAGTGCCTGCACCAGTTTGCATTCCTACCAACAGTGTAAGAGGGTTCCCCTTTCTCTACATCCTTGCCAACCAACATCTGTTGTTTCCTGAGTGGTTAATTTTAGCCATTCCGACAGGTGTAAGGTGGTATCTCATTGTGGTTTTGATTTGTATTTCCCTGATGAGGAGTGATGTTGAGCATCTTTTCACGTGTCTGTTAGCCATATGGATGTCTTCTTTGGAGAAATGTCTGTTCATGTCTTCTGCCCATTTCTTAACTGGATTATTTATTTTTGGGGTGTTGAGTTTGAAAAGTTCTTTATAGACTTTGGATATTAGCCCTTTATCAGATATGTCATTTGTAAATATCTTCTCCCATTCTGTAGATTGCCTTTTAGTTTTAATTGCTTCCTTCACTGTGCAGAAGTTTTGTTTTATTTTGATGAAGCCCCAATGGTTCATTTTTGCTTTTGTTTCCCTTGCCTCTGGAGATGTGTCTAGTAAGAAGTGCTATGGCCAACGTCAAAGAAGTTGCTGCCTGTGTTCTTTTCTAGGATTTTGATGGTTTCCTGTCTCACACATATGTCTTTCATCCATTTTGAATTTATTTTTGTGTATGGTGTAAGAAAGTGGTCCAGTTTTATTCTTCTGCATGGCGCCATCCAGCATAAAAGGGTTGTTTTTTTTTTTTAATAGTCTGTTTTGTACCCATGTGGGGAAAGAAACAAGTGCATCTATATCTCAGTGCTTCCAGGACATGTACAAGTACACCTTTTAATTGCCAAAATCAGCCACACAAGTTTATTTAGGCAGATGAAACCAATAAACTTCAGTGGGGGCAGACATTCTCTCTTGGCTTGAAAACAAGCCTACAGCTGCTTGGAAAAGGTAGGCTGATAGGCAGAGACCTGCATGTGGCAACTGGCCCAATGATGCCAATTAAAATGTTACCCAACTAGAGTAATCATTCAAATCATAAATAATGTCTGCAATTGCTTTATCTCCTGACTCTCCAACACAATAAAATGTGCATTCAGCACAAAGATGAAAGTAAATGAATGGGCCAATTAATTTGTGAAAGCAAATGCCCTAGATCTGTGTCTGATGTCAGTTCATTGCGAGCAAGTAAGACTTGGGATCTCCTGGGGATAGGATCAGGCAATTGCAGGGTTTGAAGAGGGTGATAAATAAGTTGCTTTCTGCCCCTTCTGCATCCAGAACCAACACAGAATAAAACATAGAATGGAAATTGAAGTGTTGGCTTTACTACTAATATTTACTAGTGTTAGTTCTTCAGAGTTTAGTCTGTTCTTCTCAGGGTCCCAGTCTAGACCTTGAGTCACCATTCCCTTACACCGATCCTGGGCAGTGAGGGAAGAAAAAACACGAATCTTCAGTTTATAGCCTTCTAATGGATTTGCTCTTCCTTGAAGAGAATGAGCCACTGGATGTTATCTGCCATGACATACTTGGGAGCCAAAAATTTTAAATGTGTAAAATGCAGGATCATTACTGCATGGTTACGAGAAATACTACCTTTCATTTAGTTAGGACTATAAAGAAAGCACAGAGGTAAAGGTAATGACACTTACAATGTACCCAATTGACTGTATACTGAACCAAGAAAACCCTCAATGGCTTCCAATGGTCACTTCTTACGCCCTGTTTCCCCTCCCATCAGAGAAGAATCTTAGACTCTTCCATTGAGAACAGAGGACAGGTAGAGAATGAAAGTTAACAAGCCTACCCTAATTTGCATGCTCTCAAAATTCATATTAACACTGGATTTTATTGAAATTCCTTCTTGTTCTGAAAAGGAATGAGAAAAGGATAGGTAGAGGTTTGCGGCATTATCCAGCAGAAGTTTCTCCACAGAGAATCATGGCGGTGGTGGGGATAAGGTTCCCCTCTAGCAGCAGCAAAACTAGCCAGAGAAATGCCCAACACCTCCGGAGGCCCCAGGATACCTTCTCTATAAGTGTGTTTGAACGACAGGCCAAATACATGCCAGGAAAGGAAATTCAGCATGTTTTATCAAGCCCTTACAGCACACCAAGCCCTTGGCCATGTACTGGAAATGCAGAGATAAATTCACATTCAAGGTGACCCAGGAAAGTTAAAGCCTAGGATAAGACCCCATCACTACCACCGTTATGAGCCTTCAAGAGTTTGATAGCATGAATACTCAACTATTTGGGGGGATAAATGGCGAATGTCTTTTCCTGGAGTAATTTCCTCCTGACCCAAGTATATTCCAGGCACTGTGCTCAGTTCTGGGGAGCCAGCAGAGAAGGAAACGGAGTCCTTATGGAGCTTACATTCCACCATCATGACAACTCTGCTTCTGGAGATCACCCTAAGGCTGGCTCTACTCCACTAGAGAAAACTCTAGCTGACTTATTAGGTCCCTTCTACTCTATACGTCCTCTTTAATTCTCTTGGCCTCTTTGATTTTTACCAAATATTCTTCAATATTCGAGGTGCAGTCAGATTCCTGCTGGTAATGCTAGACGCACCATCAGTACCCCTCCTCCAAGGTGCCCTCCCTGACCCCTTAGCAGGCTGGGCTCAGTGGTCTGTGCTGTGCCATGGGCACAGTGGGTGGGCTTCTATCAACAACTGAACGTCACTCTATGTTTTCTGAGGGCAGGTGCAGTTTCTCATTCCACTTTACACCCCCCAGCACCAATCACATTGCCTGGCACAGTAAACACTCAAAACATACCTGTCATACTAAACAGTCCCTCCAACCAAAATAATCTCAAGTGCCCCAGTTTAGGAAGCCTCAAATCTCAAAATTCGAAAAACAAATTAAGGATAAAACTCAACGTAAGCACAAGGCTGGAGACTGCGGGTCCTGTCCGGCAGTGCCTTCTTGACTTGCAGACCACCCTGGGGGAAGGCATGGAATTCGGGGCGGGGCGGGCGGTTACATACCTAACATTATTTGATTTGATGCCAGGAGCTTCATCAAACCTGCAGCGTGGTATAAATGAACACCCACACAGAGAGGTGTTCAGGCAAGCGTGCTGAGTCCCCCGGCTCCGAAGCCAGGGCTGGGGAACGTGAGTCGCCGGCAGGGGGCGCGCGCGAGCCTATGGGCAGCGCAGGCGGGGCGGTTACTAGGCCGGGAGGGGCGCTGGGGGTAATTTTTGGTTGGTTGTCTCAGGGTGCCGACCGCCCAAGCCCCTTTTAAACTTCGTCTCTCCAGCGCCCTCCCTTTTCCGACGCGGTGTGCGACTCGGTAAGTGTCTTCGGACCGGCCCGACGCCGGAACCGGCCACGTGGTCTGGGGTCTCTCTCTGGGTCCCTGTGCCCGCCTCGCCCGGGCGTCCATGACGCGGGTTCGGCCTCAGCTTGGCGCCCCCTCGGGAGAGGCCCCCGATCCCGGGGAAGGTGCCCCCGTGAGGGCTCCTCTGGGGTGAGGACGTCCTCGTGGAGTCGGGGACCCTTACTTCCTGGGAAGCACCCTTGTGGCGCCTTCCCCCGGCCGCCAGCCTACCGCGCCCCCGGTCCCCTCATCCCTGGTGCCTGTGGCCTCGATGCTCCAGGGTTCCAAGCCACCGGGAGTTTCAAGTGCCCTTTTCAAAGAAAAAATAACATTTGGAGAATGCAGCTGCGGGGCGGAAGGCGCCCAACCGGGTCGGAGTGGGCGCTCTTGGCTCGCTCCGGGCTCCCGCCTGCCTGGTGTTACCATGACCCCGACGTAACCAGTTTGGAAAATGAGCCAGATCGTGGATCTGAGCGCTTTAACTTTGCGTGCGGAGCAGCTTAATTAGTGTGCTAGCAACAAACGGCGGCAATTGCGCTCTGACAGCCACTCCCCACAAATGCCTTTCAGTTGCCACTTTGCAGGGTGGTTTGGCTTTTTGAAAGGTCTGGGGTTCGTCTTGCGGGGGCTGATAACTGCTGTGAGTCCTGCCTGCAGTTTTCTGCCCCAGATTCACCTTTTCTGGAGCGACCAGTACCGTATGCAGCGCAGGACCCTCTTCCAACATTTTCAGGGTGCGAAGCCCGTCATGGTTTTCTGTCCCGGGAAAAAATGAACCATTGGGATTCTGATTTGTGTCCACCAAGACGCTGGCACCCATGCTATAGAAACGGTTGTTCTCCGGATTTAGTAAACTTTGTAAAGATCTAAATTTAGAGTAGAGTGAATGAAGGAATCTTTGTAGATATCCTAAGTATCACTTAGCAATCTCTTGAAATGTGAGGCTTCTGGGGGTTACATGTTTGCCCGTAGAGTTATGAAAGACCTTTTTACCTCTTAGGAAATAACTGATATTACTGACCAGGAAACTGAATGGGACATCCATTTTACCGTGCTTTTAAAGGGGCGGGGGGAGCAAGCTGTGCTGTAGGCATCCCTTTTCCAGCCATATCTATTACCCCAGAGCACAGGGACAGATTTCCCTGTCCTGAGTCCCTCAGTCTGGTGACTAGCACTGCAACACGGGGAAATGTAATGGTCAGGCTTTGGTTTACAATTGCTTTATTGGGGGGGGGGGGGGGGGTCCTCTTGAGCCAAACTGTTTCAACAGTTCCATGTGAGAGAGAAACACGGGCTGAGGGAGCCAGGCACCATGACGAGGAAACAGCAGCTTGAGCCAGTGTCTATTTAAGGGTAGTGGAAACTCAGCAAGTGCCGAGAACTGTTCTCAACTTGCTGGGCTCTGTCTGCTTCTGCTTGGTCAACAAGTTTCAGGCTTCCTTTGGTTTTTAAATCTGTTGAGAGCTTGTTTTAGTGTTTCCTAGGTACAAACTTGCCAGTAACATTTCAGGTTTGGTTTTGTTTTTTTTCTAAAATTGATACTGTTCCATGCTAATGTAAAGGTCAAGTTGGACAGGTCGTGGGTGCTGACATTATATTACATAGAATTCCAGATGATAGGAACTTAATTCACTGTTCTATTTTACTCCTGGCTGGAAATTACCAAGGAGATTTCCCAAGTGTGAGGAAATTTGGAGAAAGCCTTTATATGGGAATTCTATTCAAAGGTAGCTTTTTAGTCTTTGAGGTAACTAGTAGGTAACCACAATAAAAGATGCTCTTTACATAACAAACGAACAAAAAAACCCCAAATCATAAAGAGTTCATTGATATTCTTAACGTTGTTCTTCTCACTTTTCTATCAGGCACAGTCCAGTTTAAGATGCTGATGAGCTTCAGGTATGGACCAAATGGAGATAATTTGTTATTAAATAGCTGAATTGAATTCTTGGCCAAGGATGAGAACTCTTAATCTGATCGGATATGCTTCTCTGATGGGTTAAAGGATTTACCTGAGGCCAACTTCATAGGAATTGGTTACCTGCAGTCACATCCCTCCTCCCTTTAGAAAGTATGTTTTAGATATGAAGGGGGCAAAGCCTGTAATAAATAGGCAATACTTTATTATGCCAAGAAAAGGTTATTTTTAATGGATTTTTAAGTAATTGGCATTTAATCTTTCAAAGTATCTTTCCCTATGGTGACCATTTTGAGCTTTTAGTAAGATAGGGTTTGAGTTAAAAATTGACTTTTATATGAGAACATTACTAAGTCTGAGTTGAAAATGCGTAGTATGTTGGGGAATTCTATTAACTTACCTGCTGCACAGCTTTTGTAAACATGGTCTAGAAACCACTTTATTTTCTTAATAGCACGTCTTATTTCATAATTGCCGATCTAACTACCTGTTGTGATACTTCTTTTACAGGTCTGGTGCTCGAAAGACAATCGTGGTGTTTGAAAGAAGCTTTTCAAGTAGATACAGTGTATTTGAACATATGGCGATTGAATAGAGGCTTTTGCTCTCTTTGTCCCTTTCATGGTAGTAGCAGGGGTGAATTTTGAGAAGGTGCCAAATATCTGTAAGAACATATATCTACCAGCACCATAGAGAATTTTGTAGAATTCTGTTCTATTATTTAGCCTTTCTGCCAACCAGCCCTAGCCTGAAGCTTGACATAGTAACTAGACTATTCTACCACTGTCTTAACAACACTGTCACTTGTGCCTTAATTTGCAAAGATTATTTTTAAATCCTATTCCTTTGACTGCCCTAAAGATACATTTCAAAGCATCCTTTTAAAAATACAGTTTTAGGGGTGCCTAGGTGGCTCTTTCAGTTAAACATCCAACTTCAGCTCAGGTCATGATCTCATAGTTCATGGGTTCGAGCCCCACGTTGGGTTCTGTGCTGACAGCTCAGAGCCTGGAGCCTGCTTCAGATTCTGTCTCTCCCTCTCTGTCTGCACCTCCCCCACTCATACTGTCTCAAAAATAAATAAATGTTTAAAAAAGTTTTTTTAATAAAAATAATTTTATATGCATACAAATTTTTCCATAATACATTATTTCAACAATTAAATTTGATCCTTTTGACAGAAAACAGATAAATGGCTTAGTAACGATTGGCAAGGGTAGGTTGCAAAGGGGCATGAGTGAGTTTTGAAGAAGTGTTTTATATCTTTTTTTTAAATATTTATTTTTGAGAGAGAGAGACAGAGTGTGAGCGGGGGAGGGGCACAGAGTGAGAGAGACAGAATCCCAAGCAGGCTCCATGCTCTGAGCTGTCAGCACAGAGCCCAATGCAGGGCTCGAACCCACAAACGTTGAGATCATGATCTCACCTGAAGTCGGACACTTAACCAACTGAGCCACCCAGGAGCCCCGGAAGTGTTTTATATCTTGATTATGGTGGCACTCGCGTTTGTCAAATTTCAGGGGTGTGTTTTACTAAATGTAAACTACACTTCAATAAATGTGATTTTTAAAACTTAACTTTTCTGGCATCTTAATGACATTTCCAGTGAAATCTATGAAAAGATGGTCTTGGGTCAGCACTTGAATGATTTAGGGAGGTGTTAAAAGTGGCAAAAACATCAAAACATTTTGGAGTGTAAGTCACAGAAGTGACTTGTGCACACAATATAATACGTGAGAAAATCAAAAGGTATATGTTGGTTCACCTGTCAAGGATATAGAATTGCTCCTTATGGGTATTCCAGACAACACATTCCTTGTCTTAACAGCTGCATTTTCAGTCTCATTGGGTCTGTCATGGCACTTTGCCTTCAGTCTCTGGACTGTCCATTCTTAGTGGCCCACATGGAGTGTGGAAATTGCTACCCTGTATTTGCCCTGTAACCTGCTCGGCACCATTTCAGGTTCCTGATAGCCTTGCTTTCCACGCTGGCAACTTCCCATTCCAAGAAAATTTAGAATGGCCTTGACTGATAAATGACTAGCCAAGGGATTTGGGAAATGAAGTGAGGTTCTAGCGGCCAAGTTATTGGGCTTGGGTTGATCTCAAAGCTTAATACCTAAGTCATGCGGTTTACTCCTGGAAAAAACCAGTCTGCACTCTCCCTTTTTCTCTGCGAATGTTCAAGGACGCTTTTGAAAGGAAGGATGGGCCGGGTATTGGTTGTGAGTCATTGTTCTTTACTGTAGGTAACAATCTCAGAGCCTGTTGCGCCCTGCCCTGAGACCACGTGTACTTCTGACAGCTGTTGCTGTGCTGTGTTGCCTGCAGGAAGAGCCAGCAATGCTCTTCAGATGGCCAGGCTTGAGAACATTCCCTGCTCTGTCTCCCCCAAACCCCCTCCATGATGACAACACAGTTGCCCAATACCTTGGCTAAATAAGTCTAGTAAACCACAAAGAAGGGCTGAGGAGCTGAAGCCTACCCCACAGTCCTGCAGAGTCACCTTGCCCTCCTTGGCACAGCACACACCTGCGTGTTGAGCACAGCTAAGACGAGCCGAGGCCAATAGGACCATTCTTCCAGCCAGTTTGTGCTCAAGTGCTCTGAGAAGTGAAGCAAGTCTGGAGTTGAATGAAATGTTTTCAAAGAGGGCTTATTAACTCCAAGGGAGGAGGCTGGGCTTGAAGAGAATCTTTCCTTATGACTACAAAAGAAGATGGGATTGAAATATAACTTTATGCCAATCGTTATGCTTTCACTGAAAATGCAGTATCTTAAGAACTCCAGTCGCTATCCTCAGATATTACTTGCCCAATATCACAGTTACTTTGTTGTTCTTGTTGGTTCAGGTAGGTAGGGCCCCATAATTTGATTTCAAGAATGGGCATATCCCATTTTTGACCTAGACACTCTATAGTGTTACTTACTACCAGTAATTTTGGGTTCTTAAAAGAAAAACCAACTGTTTGTAGTTCAAGTGAGTGTTCCAAACTCAAGTACTTTTGAGGTTTCTGAAACCTAAAATATTTTCACAATTCGGCAAATATTTATTGTGTTTCTCTTGTGTGTTGGTTAAGCCCTGTGATAGATGATTCCTGTTTTATGGTGCTTTCATGGTATGACTTAGCCACATCACTATGTCAGTTGAAGCCAGTTAGAATGTGCCCCCGTTAACTTCTGTTAGAAGGAAAATTTTCACTTAGTATCTGAGTCAATAGCTGAAAGATTCAGTTGTTGGGACAAGCTATGAAGAGATGATTATATCTATTTTTACCCGCCCCCCCCCCCATCACTACCACATTCCCTGAATGTTAGGGTGGTTTCTAAATAAACAGCAAACAATACAATAATTAGAAAAGGGGATAAAAGCTCAGCAGGAAGAGCAGGATTATAAAGCCAAGCCATTAGACCTCCTGCATTAGTCTCCTGCCAGCTTGGCTCTGAGCCTCCTAGGAGCTGGAGAAAAGAGCCAGTTGGCAAATTTGTTATTTGGCACTTAAATATAAATTTAAAATGGAAAAGGAGGAGGGAGTGGGGTCATTTGCATTCTAGGCTCCCTGGAACCTGGAACCTAAACCTAAAAAACCTAATGCTTTTTTCCCCTCATGATCTCAAGTACCTTGAACAAAGTAGAACAGAAAAGGTGTATGCATGACTAAACAAGGATACAGAGATGGTAGAGACTGATGGATCTGAGTTGTGAGGTCAGTCGGCCAGTGACCCCAGCTCCTTGCCAAGCCAAAGGGATAACACCTCTTTGGAGAAAAGCCATGTTGAGATTGTGTAAACAGCCAGATATGTATTTGAAAGGCTTATTTTTATTTTGCACTCATAAAGTTTCCCTTTCCAAAATTTACTGCGTATTCATGAACTGAAAAGTCCTGATTTAGATATATTGTTATAAAATTGTGATTTATCCCAATCCGGGACTATGCAACCATTGACTAGAGGGCCCCCTAGTGGAGTTTATCTGTATTGTGAGGGGCTAATTTCTTGAGGTACTCCCCACCATCGCCATCTGCATTTCCAGAAGGACAGCTCCACATCAATCTGTTTCAGAGATAGAGGCTAAATCCAGTCAAATCAGGCTGATGGACGTCACAATGATTTGTTTCTGGGAGCAGAGCAGAATGGTGCAGTTAATGGATCGGAGCCTCATACCATTGGTTTCCCAGTTGAACAAATGCCCTGGCATGTTACCCCCACTCTTTAAGGCAGAGTAAAGCACACTGTATCATTTATAGACCTTCTGTGCAGGAGAAATATGTGGAACTTTGGGAATCATCATAGAGTCCAAACTGCAGTCTAATACAGTAGGCACTGGCCACATGTCACTACCGAGTACTTGAAACATGACTACTCCAAACTCACATGCACTGAGGTCTAAAAAACATCAGCTTTGGGAGAATTCACATTAAAAAAAGAATGTAAAATATCTCAATTTTATATTGACTATAAATGATATTTTGGATGCTGGGTTAAAGGAACTGTATTATGAAAATTATATAAATGCTATTTGCATTATATTTCTGTTTCTTAAACATGAATCAAAACATTCATGGGAACCACAGGGATAGTGGTTCCACAATCCAAAAGAGAGAAGGATGTTGCCATCCTATTACAGGACCTGGCGGAAAAGCAAGAGCAAAATTACCACTTACAACACAGAACTGACAATAGGTAGGCAGCTATTCTTTCCAGGGTGCAGGAGGAGGGAGCCAGTGCCACTTACAAGACTTGACATCAATTCTACCCTCAGGCTGCTAGCACTTCTGGGGACTGTAAATAAAAGGCTTCAGGATGTATTTATTAAATACTTTTGTTCTAAGACTATGGGCAAGTACTTGTGTGTTCATTAGAATCATCCAGGGACTTGGTGTGCTACAGGTCCACAAAATAAAACTTCCTTAATGAAGAATCCATATGAAGGACATATGGATTTCTAGGTCTGTATGTTTCTGGTTTCTTGACCTACTTAGTTTGGGGCTTGTGTGTGTGTGTGTGTGTGTGTGTGTGTGTGTGCGCGTGCACGTGCTTGTATCTATAGTAATCTTTCACTTTTAATGGAAGAGTCAAGACTGGGCGGGGGAGGTGACATCATAACTATTACCAGAACTTTACATAAAGTACAGTTTTTAAAAACTACCTTAGGTTAAGCAAAATGTTCCACAAAATTCTCCCCTTCCCTCATTTCACTTAGGTCTAAAAAGCAGATCTGTGTGTAAAATCCCCTTTCGTAGTTTCCTTACTGGTAACAATGACTTTTTATCATTTGTCTCTTAACAATAAGTGGATTCTTCCCTTGAGACATTACTCTTAAGCAGTGATTCTGCTGTCAAGCACTGAGCCCGCTTTGGATCCTCTGTCTCCCCCTCTCTCTCTGCCCCTTCCCCGCTGGTTCTCCATCTCTATCTCAAAATAAACAAATAAGCTTAAAAAGGGGTGGGGGGGGGCGCCTGGGTGGCTCAGTCAGTTATCCGACTTTAGCTCGGGTCATGATCTCACAGTTTGTGAGCTCGAGCCCCACATCAGGCATTGTGCTGACAGCTAAGAGCCTGGAGTCCGCTTGGGATTCTGTGTCTCCCTCTTTCTCTGCCCCTCCCCCACTCACACTCTGTCTCTCTCCCTCAAAAATAAATAAACATTACAAAAAATTTTAAAAAAAGGAGTGATTCTTTAGAGGAGATGGGATGGGGAAAGACATTTTCACCCTCCTTTGTATTGGGATGGAGACCTTTGTATTGTCTGAAGACACTTTTGACTCTCACAATTGTGTGGGTGAGGGGTGCTCCTTGTGAGCAGAGGCCAGAGATGCTGCAAAATATCCTATAATGTGCAGGACAGACCCCAAAGGACTGTCTGCACCAGAATGTCAATAGTGCAGAGGCCAAGAAACCCTGTCTTAGAAAATGTCATTCCCAGGGTGGCTCAGTCGGTTGAGCATCTGACTCTTGATTTCAGCTCAGGTCATGATCTCAGAGTTGGTGAGTTCAAACCACGCATCAGGCTCTGTGCTGACAGTGCAGAGCCTGCTTGGGATTCTCTCCCCCTTCTCTCACTGTGCCCCTCCCTGCTCCCGTCCCCCTCCCCCCTATCTCTCAAAATAAACTTTAAAAAAAAGAAAAGAACATGTCATTCCCAACAATACCGGCCCGCTCAGGTGCTACTGAGTGTGCTACAGGCCAGACCCCACACGCACAAAGCTTCTCAGATAGACATACAGGCCTGTAGAGGCTTATTTGCCAGCTTCCTTGTTTTCACTTCTAGGTGAACTTGTATGGTACAACACTTACAAAACAGCAATTCAGTGTTATTTTAAGTATATATATATATTTTTTTTTCTTTTAAGCCTCTCAAAAGCTAGTTTTACTGTTGATTGTAAGCAGCCAGAAATTCAAAATTTGCTCATCACAAATTTGTGCTTTTCTTAGCCAGAGTTGGCCGAACCGGAAGTCTTAGCTTGCTCACTGAGGCCGAACCTGCCCAAGTCTGCTGGGGTACCATCAGATCCCTAGTTTGTATCCCTAGTTAGATTGTTACAATGATCTACTTCTTCAATAAATAGCTTCAGGCCTCATGAGGAGCCCCTACCACATCAAAGAACATTCTCAATCCACCTGTAAAACAAAAAACTCGTATTAGGGGCACCTGGGTAGCTCACTCAGTTAAGTGTCTGACTTCAGCTCAGGTCATGATCTCACAGTTCATGGGTTCAAGCCCTGCATCTGGCTCTGTGCAGACAGCTCGGAGCCTGGAGCATGCTTCAGATTCTGTCTCCCTGTCTCTGCTCCTCCCCCATTCATGCTCTGTCTCTGTCTCAAAAATAAACAAACATTTAAAAAAATTTTTTAAATAAAACCCCATATCCAAGGAATTGAGACCAAACATTCTCCACTCTCTCTAGTTTTAGGATTGTCCAAAAGACTTTGACTAATTTTAGAACCCAAAGAACAATAAAAACCTGGGAACACTGAGTTACTCTGTTGGCAAAAGTAAAACAAGCCCCTCCCAGCTGTCTGGAGTGGAATCTCGGTTCAGTTAACAGGCATGTGGTGAGTCAGACCCATTTCCAACTCCCCATCGCTGCAAAGGTGCATTTGATGCGGGTGCTCTCTGATGGGGCAGTAGAACAAGGCAGGTCCCCGGCAGCAAGGCGGGGACATCACTGCAAACGCTCAGAATGAGACGGGGCCAGGGTTACCGGAGCTCTGAGCACTCAGAGGTGCTGCCTACCTGTCAGACTGAAGTGCCCTTCTTCGCTGTCTTCTGAGAATAGCCATTTGTAACATTATACTTCCTCGCATAAAAAAAAAAGTACAGCACGTGCCCCATGGTTACAAATAGCAACCCCAGTGCGCCAAACTGCTGAGGCCGTGGGACCAATACGACAGGGACAAAGTGAATGGGGTCCGTGAGGTAGTTCAGGGAGCACTGCCCACCATTCACAGCCCCTCGCTCTGCTTCTGGAATGTTCTCCTGCAGAAGCTGGGTCACAGTGAGGTCAAAGGACCAGAGACCCACAGGGACGCAGTGTTGGGGGAGAGTAAGTGTAAACAGGTATCAGAGACCGCGGAGAGAATTTCAGCTCTGACACTGAATGGTATTGTCTTGTGGATAAATGAAGCTTTCTGTGGCTCTATTTCCTCATCTGTGAAATGGGAACATTTAGAGCACTATCTCACTGGAGGATTATATGAAACGGTGTTGTGAAGTGTGTAGCATCATGCCTGGCCATTTCTGCATGTTACTGTCATAATTTGTGGTGTTGTAAGTATTTTTTTAAATCACCATCACCACGTCATCACTACCTCGCAATATAATTTCATGTGGGGTGTATATACTGATGCCTCCATTCCAAAAATGGTTAGGACAGAGAGCAACGTCTTCACCTTCCAACCTAGTTCCAATTCCAGACTTTCCCTCATTGCTCCTGGTTTAGCACAGCAAGGATTAGCCTCCACTCTCCTTGTACCCCCACTTTCAACCACACTTTTAACCACTGCTGTCTGTGAGTGACGACGCTAGGGGTTCTCACCCCTGCCTGCACGGGCACTGTCACAGCTGCTGTCTGTCTGGTAGGTCTTCCAGTCAGCTGGCCTTCTAGATTCTCCCAGAGATCCAGCCTTGACTCTATAGAGGCCTCCTGGTTGCCCTGCCCTGATTCCTGGACTTAGCTCTGAACTCAAGAATTATTTGGATTGAATATGCTTGTGTCCTTCAGTACCTGCCTTTGCAAAGCCCTGGCCAGACCTTCTGTCCTCCTGCACTGCCCTTGCCATCCTGCTGTGGCCCCCACCTGGCTGTGGCCAGCCCCCCAGCCTCAGGGATACACTGACCACCCAGCATGGCCTCTCAGTCTCTGGGGGTGTGGACCGCCAAAGGCCTTGCCCTGCCCTAGACTCTGACCTAGAACTTACCAGTCAAATCCCCAGCCCCAGCCCTTAGCAAGCAGTGCTTACATAGGTAGAAAGCATTTGTAAAATGCCCCGGTGGTACAATGGGAAGCGCCCACAGAAGTGAGAGCTAATTATGCACTGACAGAATTATTTCTACAGTGAAGGCATAAAGAGTTACAGTTCCTAGATTTTAAAAAGCAAAGTGACTTTTGGGCAATGTGCCCAGTCTTCTTGTAGCCAGAGTTCTGTAACTTAGTTTCCATCAGAATGGAAACAAGTATTTACTGAACAAATGCCTCGGATGAACCTGGCCTGGGGATACCCAGTCGAATGCCAAGGCAGGCCACAGGCCACCCGTCCTGGTGAGAACCAGTCACCACAGAGACCTGACCATTCTGACCATGCCAACCCACACACAAGCAAGATATACTTTTGGGCACTGGTGCTTTTCACGTGTGCAGTTTCAACAGCACACAACCCCAAGGTCATTTGTGATTCTGCTAGGGATAAATGTCAAGGGCACCTGTGTGGGCAGTGAGTGTGCAGGAACCACACAGCATCCATTTCACTCAGCATCGTGGTTCCGTCTCACAGCCCAGACCACACCCACCCTTACACAGCAACGCTTGTGAAAGCACCAGAATTACAGCCAAAATAGAGTAATGATGACGACTGAAGATGAGACCTCATACTCATTCTAATAAGTAGCTCCTCTGCTTGTCACTTCCCTGACAGGTAGGCACTCTCATTACCACCCCGTCTGACGGAGAAGGAAATGGTGACACAGGGAACGTAGGCGACTTCCAACATCATCAGGCAGGCTGGCTTCAAGTCCTGAGCTGTCTCCTTCATGAGTGTCAAGAGCGTTCTGTGCCTCTGGAATCCTCATCAAGGGCTAGCAAAGAAGAACTGCTATTGTGAGGGTGCCTGGGTGGCTCTGTTGGTTGGGTATCTGACTTCAGATCAAGTCACGATCTCACGGTTCGTGAGTTCAAGCCCCGCGTTGGCCTCTTTGCTGACAGCTCAGAGCCTGGAGCCTGCTTCAGATTCTGTGTGTGTGTGTCTCTCTCTCTCTGCTCCTCCCCCACTCACACTCTGTCTCTCTCTCTCGAAAATAAACATTAAAAAATTTAAAAAAAAAGAACCACTATTGCAGTAGAGAAAAGCCGGAAGCTTCTGTCATGCTGCCTCTCTAGATTACAGGCATTTCTGATTATATTTCACATTCTCCAAATGTGATCATTTCCTTTGATTCAGGAAGAGTCAAGTGGACTTCACTCCACCCCCCCCCCTCGAACTAGTTTATTTTCACAATGTGAATTGCCTAAATTTTAAATGGCCAATCTGCTTTCAGTAGTTCATGCAATTAAAGGCTAAAAGTGCAAGCCAAATGCCCTACTAAAAAAAAATAATCTACTTGTCAGGTACTTCACTTAAAATATCTTTTTAAAAAAAAATTTTAATGTTTATTTTTGAGACAGAGAGAGACAGTGTGAGGAGGGGAGGGGCAGAGAGAGAGGGAGACACAGAATCTGAAGCAGGCTCCAGGCTCTGAGCTATCAGCACAGAGCCTAACATGGGCTTGAACCCACGAACCGTGAGATCATGACCTGAGCCAAAGTCAGACAGTTAACTTGACTGAGCTGCTCAGGCACTGTCCCCTTTAAAATATTTTAGAGGTTAGGTAAACTCCAGATGAATGAACAGGTTTCTAATCAGTCATTTAGAATTAGGAACACAATTTCTTTCTCACACACATATTTTACATCAGAGGAATGAGGTTTCCAGGCTAGCCCATGGTTCTATAGTCTCTTGAATCTGATCTACAAAAACCTCATTTCCCCTCTCCCAATGCTCCAAAGCTTCTGTGGACCAAGGGTTTCTGGGTCTCCCTGGCAAAAATAATGAAAATATCCCCCAGCCCCATGCTCTCACTCCACTATGGCTCCAGAGGTGAGAAGGTAAAGCTCTGAGTCCCTAGAGGTCAGGGACCTTCCCGAAACCTAGGACCTAGAGTTAGCAGATGAGGTTTGTTGAATGAATGAAGATAGATTTGGTTTTCGATCCACACCTTCCACCACCCACTACCACACGTTCCACTCCTTGCATTTCTGACCTGCTTGAGGAATCCACTGTTTCTGGGCTGCAACCTCAGGGAGGGGCTTTGAAGGTGATGACTATGGATTTGGGGGATAGAACAAGGTTTGGGTGGAAACAGGGATCCCATGTCTAAGAGCAAGGCCCAGATTCTGCCCAGGCTGGGAATCTGCAGGTCTAATCGATGGGTCTAAACACCTTATGCTGTTAAGCTGTTTCCATTGCCATCACTGCTGATCCCAACGTGTCACTGATGGAGTCACCATGCATCAACAGATCAAACTTTAATAAAAATTTAGGGGCGCCTGGGAGGCTTAGTCGGTTGAGTGCCCAACTTTGGCTCAGGTCACGATCTCGCAGTTCATGAGTTAGAGCTCCACATCGGGCTCTGTGCTGACAGCTCAGACCCTGGACCCTGCTTTGAATTCTGTGTCTCCCTCTCTGCCTCTTCCCCACTCATGGTCTGTCTCTCTCTGTCTCTCAAAAATGAATAAACATTAAAAAAAAATTTTTTTTTAATCTAAACACCCTTACCAAATTAGGTAAGTTCTCACTGCCACATATGAACAGCATGTGGTTGGTGGCAAAGTTCCAAGACCAGCTTCTTAGAGCAGGCAAGCTTGTAGAGCCTCAAAGTTAGGCACCTTGTCCTGGGAAAGGATTCCCCTCCATTCCCCTAGGCAGCTAAGGAAGGTTTGAACTCCACCAAGCTGCCCTCTTTCCTGTCCCTCCACCCCAGCTCCATGGAGAAGGATCCAGATCAAAATCCTCCTTTCATGTAGATGCCATCTGGAGCATTTATGTGCTTGACAGCTAGGAAATAGCTACTTTCACTTCCCCAAATTTCCATGTCTTCACATTTCAAAAAGCCTTTGTACAACTGTACAACTGCCTGTCTGGTCTAGAGCACTCTTTCTTCTCCATGTCACCTGTCCAGCTTGTTCTTCAGGGATCTCTCAATTGTGCCTCCCTCTAGGAAGGCTTCTCTAATTCCAAAGACCAGGTTTGGTGTCCCTCCCACATGTCCTCAATCTTCTGCCCTCCCCCCAACATAGCTCCGATCACTTCATATTGTTGACTGTAGTTAACTATTTACTCAATGGCCTCCCATCCAGAGTGTATGCTCCATGGAGCTAAGACTTTGTCTGATGAAACCACGCTAGTATCTCCAGTGTCTAGGACAGCTCTTTCCATGTAACATGTTCTAGGTGCATGAATGATAAAGACTTACAGTGCACAGTGGTGAAACCATCAAATGCCTCTAAGATTCCTCAACATCATCACAGTCTGCAGAATCCCATGTCACACATGACCCATACTCACCGATTCTTGCCAGGATCATACCCTAGAGTAACGACATGGTGGAGATGTAAGACTCGGAGCTCCAGGTCCTGCCTGCCTTCAAACAGAAATGTGATTTGGTTCAACGGATGGAGGAGCAGTCCAGAAGGATAGGCTGGTTCATGTTTCTTCCAAAGAAATAAACATGTACCTCATCCTCTTTTAGCAACTCGTGGTTGGAAGAAGAATTCTGGCTTAGTGCAAGTGAGAAAACAGATCTAAAGGACTTCCGGTAGCAAAGACAAAGAAGACGCAGTGTCAGACAGCCTACCTGGGGCCAGCTGGATGTGATTCCTGTGCTGATCAAGCCATAGGGCCCCTGAACCTGCTGAAGAGCATTGTGCCCGGCAGGCCGGATAAAGCTGAAAGGGCCCTGAGGATGCTAAGCAGGGAGTCTCCAATCCCTTGGGTGTAGACATAGCCAGTGGTGACGCAGTTGAATCCCAGCACCGTCATGTGGAGGAAGTCCAAGCCCAAGCCAGCCAAGAAGACAGTCCGCCTGCAGTATGCGTCCCATCCCTCCTGGCACATGCACAGCAGTTTTGGAGGCAGAGAGGAAAGCCGGTAGTTGAGGCCTGTTGTCCTGCAGGGGTAGACTCGTGGTCCTTCAGTGTTCCCAAAGTTTTGGGCTTGTTGATGAATCCATCAGTGATTTCCCAAGAGTCTTTTTTACCCAAAATAAAATCCAATAAGCTTTACATCGGTGCCCTGCCCAAATGCCCTCGGCCCATCCGAGGAACCACATCCACTTCCTTGTTGGGCAGTTCCTATGTGCAACAATGGCTTCCTATCCCAAGCACTCATGTCTTTCTAGTGGAGAGTCTCTCTCCAGCCTCAGGAACACAAGGGCAGGCTGTAGGTGCCCAGACATCATACCTCTGGGAACAACCCTCCACTAATAAATGACACCACTTGGAGAAACACACCAGTTTCCCTGGCCCTTGGTGGGACAATCCTGAGGTAAATCCTACACAGTGTGTCCCAGGACCCAAACAAGACTGAGGCCCAGTGGTAGTAACCTGCCCATCAACACATTCTTTATCAGCTCTCTTCCCTTCCCTGTCTCATTTCCCATCCCCCCTCCATGCTTCCTAGGGTCACCTTCCAAAAAGATTACTTTCCACCCCGAGTTCCTCCTCTCAATAATTGCTTTTGAAAGAACCCAAATCAAGACACACAGTGAAGTCAGGAAGGTAGCCACTGACAGGAGAGAAATTATAGCAAAGCATGAAAGATACATTTTCACATGCTTGAAACATGGTAATAAACTCTTAAAAACAGCGATGGATATTTTCTTTGGTTATTTTTCTGAAGAAACAAATACTTAGAAAAAGCAAATGATAACAGCTTTCAGTCTTCCAGGATGGAACAGGCAATGACTATAAGCAGATTGAAAAGACATTATCCTGAGAGGTGTTTAGCACAAATTAAGACAAGCTCTGAAAAAAAAAAAAAAGAAAGAAAGAAAGAAAAGAAAAGAAAAGGAAAGGAAAGAAAAGAAAAGGAAAGGAAAGAAAAGGAAAGAAACACAACAGAAGTCAAATAGGTCTGTGAAGGAAGGAGAGAGGGTCAGGCCAATCCATTCTAGCCCAAGAACTATGGGGAGGGGGAAGCTCTTGGTTATAGAAAAGAAATTATTGCCAGAGCAGCTTTGAAAAAAAAAAAAACTAATAATAATAATAACAATGATGAAAAACAGCTATCAACTTGTTTTACTAGATGCTAGGGAGCAAAACGGGGCTTTGCATAGGCAATCTTTCTGTCACAGCATTCCTGCAATCAGTTCTGCTATTGTTATCCTTACTGTACAGATAGTGAGACAGGGAGTCTGAGTAGAATGACTCTGCATGGTTACACAGCTAAAAGTGACAGATGGAAAGATGCCGTACTATTTATCTATTTGTGTATATCTATCTATTTGTGTATATACCTCTATAAATACATATATTTTATTCAGACAGTGAGATCTGGTGGGCTTCAATTGCAAAACAACTTGAGAGAAAAGGTGCAGAAAAAGAAACTGATGTCAGAAGTAAGGCCTGGTGTTATGACAGGCAAATGGGTAACACTGTCAGCAGGCAGGAGAGTTCTTATCTTGAGGTCATATTTATTGGCAGGTCTCCTTCCTCGCATCCTCACCCTAATGTTAGGGAACCTCTGATTGAAAAAACACTGCTGATAGCAGAGGTGGTTGATTCATTATATTCTTTTGACCCAAAGACCAGTCCATACTCACTGAGATGGTTGTCTTTCAAACTTAGCATCTTTAAGGAAGATTATGAGTGAGAAAGGGAGAAGTAATTTGCCCCCAGGATCATGAAACAGGTTGTGCAGGTTGAATACCCCACAGTCCCATGGGAGTGCTACTCACATTGGAGTCTCTCTAAAAACAGCTCCTGGAATTGGGCAGTGTAAAACCTGTGTAACTGCACCTGACAGCCCCACCTGCCCCACCAATGAAATCAGCCATATGAACTATATGACCAATGGCACAGTTGGAACCTTCTCATTTTTTCACTGTTTCTAGACACATTTGCAGACAGAATGTGGAGATTATAATCAGACATAAGTTCTGGAAAGAAGAAATGAAACACTGACATAAAGGAGAAAAAAAGAACGAGAGCTGTCTCTGAGTTTATATTACCTTGAATATTCACAGCTTCCTGTTGCCTTTTTTGGAAGCGCCCCTCTGCTTGTTGCTGGGTTTTTACAACCAAATGGGGAACTAGGTGATAAATCCTGGACCGAAATAGAAACTCCACAAGAAGTGAAAGCAAGTTCCATCCAAGAATGAAACCTCAATTGATCACATGAGATGCCCATGTCATCACCTGGCCCACGGACAGGAGAACAAATATATTGATGATCTGGTCCAGCCACCAGACCACTGCATTCATCCCTGTAAGTGAGGGGAAAGGAACATTGTGACTCAGTGGCAGAGTCCTTCCTCCTGGTGAACGTAACGTCGTGCATTTGCTAGATATGTCAGCCTTGCCCTGGGTGAACTGCGGTCAAAACAGAAAAGATCCCTTTCAGTCTAACAATGAATTCACCATGGGATTTTCTTTTTTTTTTTTTTTTTAATCATAGGATTTTCAACCTGAAAAAAAAAAAAAAAAACCTTCAAGATCAGTCCTATTGAATTTGAACAGTTAATAGATGAATAAGCTGAGGACAAGGTTACTCAGAGCTAATTATTCCAACTCCTGTCTCCTGTCCTCTTTTCTATCACATCCTGCCATCTTAACCCCAACAATATTAACTAGTCGTAATGTTATTACGACAACATGCTAACGAGGAGAGGAGGATGAAGGACAGAATGACTAAAGCTTCTCAGTGCCAGGTGCCTAGTTCTAAGCCTTCTCCAGACATCCGGCTCGCGTAACCCTCACAACAACCCTAAGAGGTCGACAATAGCTGCCGTCCACAAATTAGGAAGTAGGGGTGCAAAGACGTGAGCTTATTTGCTCAGGGTCACAGAGAAGGTGAGTGGGGGAGCTCAGAGTCAAACCCAGGCAGTCTGACTCCAAAACTTACTCTCTTAACTCTTCCACCACCACTGAAGAACATATTCGCGGGATTGCTTAAAAAATCATAGTGAACCTTGAGCCGCAATCTGCGTTTTACTTTAGATTTCTTTGAAATTAATTAACAGAGGCTAGGAAGATTTTCTCTTCCCCAGAGACAGAGGGCAATTTCAACACCATGTCACCTGGCTTTTATCCACATAGCCGTTGTGTTTTGGGTGGTGTTATTGAAGCCGCAGTACATCCACGAAGACATGATTTAAGGGGCTTCTACTCTTTGTAAGGAGTATATTTTAATAGACTTCTCCATGAGAGCTTCCTTTATCTTGGCTACCAACTCCAAACGTTTTTTAGCAGAGCGTACCAATCACACAAATAGAGGGTTGGACAAGATCTCCAGCTTTAAGTTGGCAATTTGAATATATCACAATGTGAATGATCCAAGTTTTATAAACGGAAGAAAAAACAAAGATGATGCCAGATTCTTCCATTTAGCTCCATTGTTGAAAAAAATTCTACCTCTCACTGTCAGTGATAAGTGATAATCAACAGTCAGATTTGGGGATGAATTTTTCTGGGGGCGGGAGTAGAAGCTTATCACTGGCCAGAATTAAGAAAAATTTTAATTCACTTATTTTCCATGTCTAAAATTGCCATGGAACTTCTGTTATGTATTCTGAGGGGCTTCTCTCCTTCCTGAAAGTACAGTTTATATATCTTTTTAGTAACAACAATGTTACCATTTCTTCCGGTGCGCAGATATACTACTAAGTGCCTTACAAATCCTTTATCTCACAGAATTCTTCTTCAAACCGAGCAGGCAGGGGATGTGGGCATCAGGTCTATTTCTCCCATTCTACACATGAGGAAAGTAGAGTCTGGAGAAGCTAAGTAAATGCAGCTGGTAAGAGTCATAGTTGGTTTTACCTGGACTCAAATCTAGGTCTGTTTGTCTCTAGATACATTTCTGTTAAGGGCTACTTACTGCCCCTCTCAGAGCCCTAACTGACTCATCAATTCTGTTCACTAAGCCAGGTCTATTTCTCAACTGATTAGAGGACCGTGATGCCCAGGGTGACCCAGCTCACCAGCCAGGTGGCCTCTGTTGTCACCTGTGAGGCTCACAATCCAGGCCCTCTGAATGGTGATGGTCAGTGCTGTCCTGGCCAGGTGGCCAAGGCCACCATGGGTATCACAGCCACATAGCAGGCCACCTACAGAAGGGTGGTAAAGGGAGTTTGGAATCAGCCCATTGTGATACACTCCACAGTTATTTATCTGACAGCTCAAGTACATCTACAATGAACATAAAGATCTTTGGGAGGGGGGCGCCTGGGTGGCTCTGTCGGTTAAGCGTCCGACTTCGGCTCAGGTCATGATCTCGCCGTCTGTGAGTTCGAGCCCTGCGTCGGGCTCTGTGCTGACAGCTCAGAGCCTGGAGCCTGTTTCGGATTCTGTATCTCCCTCTCTCTGACCCTCCCCTGTTCATGCTCTGTCTTTCCCTGTCTCAAAAATAAATAAAAAACGTTAAAAAAATTAAAAAAAAAAAGATCTTTGGGAGAAAGTTCAATGTAGGTTTGAAGCCAAGTGTTATGTGTTGTTTCTACTCATTTTCTTCTTCCCATCTCCATTAGCACCAGATCTGATGCTAATTTGTACCCTGCAGACAAAGACTCTGCTGTTCTATTGCCTTCATGTCTGTGGGATTTAGGCTCTGACTCACAAATTAGGGGTAAGAAGAACACTGACTAAAGATTAGCCAGATCCAAAACCAGTCAGCGGGACCATACGGAGACGACTCACTGAAGGGTATTCAGGGCTCGTCTCTGACACTCACTCTTACTGCACAGCATGCACAGTGAGCTGGCCAGGCCAGACTTGCTCCTTCTCCCTTCTGTAGGAGAGCACAAACATCAGGACGACACAGCAGGCCATAAAAGAGGCATTCTGAGTGAAGAGCAAGGTGTGAGCAACTTGGTTTTAAGAGACAGGTCGGGGCTACCTCATCATTTAATGCAGAGTAACTACATTTGGCCAAATCTCTGGGCCAACCAGAGTTATTGTTTTCATCAGTAATCAAGGGTTTGAGTAGGAGGCAAAGAGCAGGCTGATATGCTCACTAAAGGCAAAGCCTTTGCAACCAAAGGAAAACAAAACAAAACAAAAAACAAAACAAAACAAAAACTGAGCTTTATAAGTAAATGAAAACATACTTTGAGAGAAGAATTACATGAAAAGCAAGATACTAGATACATCAAAGAACATTTAAAAAAAAGAACATAAAGTTTTTCTATTGATACATCATACTTTAATTTGTGACTGAAGTTATCAAAATGGCCAAAGGACCAACTTGAAATAAATTAACTTTTCCAACAGCATGGCTTCAGAGAATGCCTTTCCAAGCCTCCTAGCCAGAATGGAAATACTCATGTCCACTAGTAATCAAAAGAATAGGAAAAACTTTAAAAATCCTACATTCTTCCTTGGTAAAGGAGGGTTAAAGAGCTATTAGGGCCCAAAATTAAAAGTAAATCTACATTTGAATGACTAAGTCTCCAGATATTAAGTCCTAATTTAGACAGATTACTAGGTATGAAAGATACTTTTTACACATGGACACTGACTTTAATAAAAAAAAAAAATAGTAACACAAGTATATTATACATAGGTAGTACCAGAGTGTTAAAAAGAAAGCTTGTTTTCCAGGAGTTTGATATTAAAAATCTGTGATGGGCAAGAATCTAAGAACTCCAATAAAATATTTTAAACATAATATCAGAGACTATACAAACATGTATAACTCTTCTTCTAGTTTTTAAAAGTTATGCTCTCTTTCTCTTAAGTTGATATCTGTATTTTATTTCACTAAATAAACCAAAAAAGCTGGTGAGATCATAACTTACCTCATCATTATACATCATAGTTGAAAGTATTACCTTTGTTTCTTGGTTTCCTGTTGATCTAATCACCAATTAAGACCCCAAATATTAATAGAGAGCTAGCCACCACTAAGTCAAACAATACTAGTAGAAGAAGATTATGTCCATATAATTCTATCAGGAACACAGAAATGGCAAAGTGCCACATTTGGTCTCCTTGCAAGGCAATGAAGCAAATCATGTCTTAATTATTGAACCTAAAAGATGGAACAAACTTAAAATCCAGAAAGATGCATTTCTCCTAAAGGACATGTAACATGCAGGATATAAAATCAGAATATCAAAATTATACTTTTATGCAGTACAGCTATAATGTACTTTTAGAATGCAATGTAGTTATACCTTAAAAAGCTGGACAGATTATTTTTAAAACCTTAAAAAGAGCCAAGAACCCCATGAGAAAATATCAGATAAACTCTTCTGAGAAGATGAGAGCCCCAAGAAGGAAGCCCAGGTCACCCTAAGGTATCTGCTTATTCAAAAGAATGCTATAAAATGCAAGTGCAGTTTGGGTGATATCAGAAGGTCAGGTTATAGAAACCCATGCCCACCAAAGATGAGACAAAGACAAAATAATTTCTGCTTTAAACTGAGATCCCATATAACTCTACCCTAAAGGTAAGAAAGGGTAAACTACAAGTAAACCAGCTCATTCCTGGACTTGTAGTGCAGGCCTTACCTTATCTGGATGGTCCAGGAAATCACAAGCCTTGAACTTGGGTTAAACTGGCCCAAATGGCTAGTGCCCACCATGTATCAGGTAAAAGCCAATTAAAATACTCTCTAAAGAAAGATACTATCACCTTAGGCTTCAAAATACTCCTACGATAATTTTTAAATACAATGCCCAGTGCATAATCAAATATAACCAGTCATACAAGGAAATGAAGCACCATGAGCAAGATCTACATAAATAGAATAGACAGACCATAGAAACAGACCTATTGAGACTTCAGACATTTAACTTATCAGACATAGGCTGTAAAAAAAATAATGATTATTATATTTAAAGAAATAAATCCCAGGTCTGAAAATCTGAACAGGGAATTGGAAACTATAAAAAGTGACATAGCCAGTTTGAAAAAGAACTACATAGAAATTCTAGAACCAGAAAAATGTAACAATAGAAATTAAAAATGCAATTGATAGGTTCTATATAGCACATTATAACTAAAGAAAAATCAGTTGACTATAGATATCTGTGAAGAGAAATCCACAATACAACACAGAAAGACCAATTGAGGGAAAAAGTGGTAAAAACAGGGGACTCCTGGGTGGTTCAGTTGATCAAGGATCCAAGTCTTGATTTCGGATCAGGTCACGATCTCACAGTAGTGGGATCAAGCCTGGTGTCAGGCTCTGCACCGACAGCATGGAACCTGCCAGGAATTCATTCATTCTGTCTCTCTCTCTCCCTCTCTCTGCCCCTCCCCTGCTCACGTGCACATGCATGAGTGTGCTCTATCTAAAAATAAACACTTTTTTAATGGTAAGAACAGAAGATGAAAAAGAAGAGAAAGCCATAATGAGCCAGACAAATAGAAAACACAAAACATCATGGTTTGTTTAACCTAAATATAAAATTAGTTATCATTAAATGTAAATGAATTAAATATTCCAGTTAAAGGATAAAGATTAAAAGGGTGTTTGGGTGGCTCAGTTGGTTAAGTGTCCAACTTCAGCTCAGATCACGAGTTTGTGAGTTCGAGCTCCCTGTCGGGCTCTGTGCTGAGAGCTCAGAGCCTGGCGCCTGCTTTGGATTCTGTGTCTCCCTCTCTCTCTGCCCCTCCCCCGCTCACTTAATGCAGTACAGCTATAATATTTTTAAAATGCATTGTAGTTATACCTTAAAAGCTGGACAGAATATATTTTAAAACCTTAAAAAGAGTTTTGTCTCTCTCAAAAAAAATAAAAAATAAACATTAAAAAAATGTTTTAAAAGGATGGATAAGGATATACTATGCCAACACTAACCAAAAAGAATTCCTGTCACTAAACTACTATCAGACAAAATAGAGTTTAAAGAAAAACAAAAGAGCATTACTTAAAGTAAAACAGGACCTATTTCATAAGGACAAAGGGTCAATCCATGAGATAGATCAATCGATACATAGATAGTATGTGTGTACATGTATTCTACCTAAAGATTACATAAAAGACACTGTACCCATCAATATCAAAATACACATACTTTTTTAAGCACATGAAACATTTGTAGGAACTGGCTAGGTAAAGGATCATATGGCAAATCTTACTTTCAAAGTATTGAACCGCACAGAGGATATTCTCTGACCTCAAGGCAATTAAGCTAAAACTCAACAAGAAAAAAATCAGAAATTCCTTATATGTTTGTAAATTTTAAAATATGTTTATAAATAATCTACTGGTCAAACCAGCAATCTCAAAAGACATTATGAAATATTTTTAAACAAAGCATACCATAATTTGTTAGATGCAGCTAAAATACTGCTTAAAGAGAAATTTATACTCTTAAATACAGATATTAGAAAAGAAAGGCTGAGTTTAATGAGCTAAGTTATCTATATTAAGAAGTTAGGAAAGGAACAGCAAATTAAACCCAAAGAAAATAGATGAAAAGTAATACTAAAGGTAAGAACAGTAATTAATGAGCTAGAAAAATGAAAATACAGTCAAAAGGCTTCATAAAGCCAAAATTTGGCTGTTTGGAGAAATAACTTGTGGTTTATTATACAGTGAAATACCAAACAGCAATGAAAGTCACCAACCCCAGGGCTAATTGAACAACATGGTTATTACAAAAATAATGCTGAACTGAAGACACAATAGAGTATATATGGTAGGATTGCATTTCTCCAACATTCAAATTCAATTTGAACTAAACTCAACCATATCATTTAGGGATGCCTACACCAGTGGTAGAACCACACAGAAAAGCAAGGAAAAGTGAGGGTCCTGGCTCCTTCTCATTGGGGAGGAGGGAGTGTGATTGGGAAGGGCTCCCTGAGGGACTTCTTAGGTGCTGGCTACTTCTTATGGTTTTCTCTTCTTTATATGACGGGGTGGTTTCATGGATTCGCTTTATAATTATTTATTATAAGCATTCCTTATACATAAGTGTTTTATGCACTTTCCTCTCTATGTACTATAGCTGGTAATTCAAAACACTTTTTAACAAAATCTACAGGGACTTTATATCAGATATTTTGAGACATTCTAATTGTCTATTACAGTTCTCTTAACCATTCAAAACACATCAGTTTCAATTTGAGTGATCTTACTCATATCGATAAGGCACAGCTTACATAAATCAAAAATCTTAGACTCAAGAGGTAGATCAAAGTTGCTCCTAAAACACATGTATCCAAGTGATAAATGTTATTAAGTAGTAAAATATATGTGTATATATTTCTTTAAAGAAAATATGGCAGTTAACTCAGAGCGAGTAAAATCCTGCTTGATGTGAATTTGCTAACTAAAAATACAGGCAACAGAGAAGCACGTGGTTTTATTAAACACGTTAGGGGATTCTCAGGGCTTCTATCTTGTTTTTGTTTTGTTTTGTTTTGTTTTTAATTATTTTATTTTTCATTATGGTAAGTGCATACTTTAATCCCCATCCCTTACCCCCCTCCCCCATCCCTCCACCTTCCTCCCCTCTGGGAACCATCAGTATGCTTTTTATAGTTTACAGTCTGTTTCTTTTTTTTTTTATTATTCAAGTTAGTTAACATACAGTGTAGTCTTGGCTTCAGGAGTGGAACCCTGTGATTTACCTGTTACATATGACACCTAGTGCTCATATGAAAAGTGTCCTACTTAATGCCCATCACCCATTTAACCCATCTCCCCACCCACCTCTCCTCCAGCAATCTGTTTGTTCACTGTATTTAAGAGTCTCTTACAGTTTGCCTCCCTCTCTGTTTTTCTTTGATTCAAAGCAGTCTTCATTCCCCTGAGTGACCACTAGGGAAATGTTCAACCATATCCCATTTCTCTAGTCCAGCGATAGAGGCAGAGAAAGGAGCAAGGGGTTACACTGCAATCCATGATTTAAAGGAAGTAAACTGGAGTGTAATGGAGTAATATGGAAACAACAGCAACTCAAGCTGGGAAGCCAGAACAGCAGCATACAGTGGATGTCACCCTTGAGCAAAATCTGAGTACCAAGAGGGAGTTGAACTCATAAGGAGGTTCAAGGGTAGAGATAGCTTTCTAAGTTGGGAGAATCATGGGCACAAAAGCCAGGAGGAAAGAGAAAACATAGCTGCAAATAAGAAAATGCAGAGGTTGCAAAGTGCAAAAGTTAGAGTGGGAAGTAGGGAGGCTGAAGCAAGTCCAAAGGGAGGTTCCCTCTTTCCCAGAAGGAACAGGGAGGGGAGGTGGGTCATCAGCTGTGTCCCTCTGTGGATTCCCAGCAGCAGGGACCCTATCCCTGCAGAGCTGTGAGCCAGAGCCTGCCTCAGCTGTTAACACAGGAATCCTCTCCTCTTCTTTCCTGACCACCCTTCCTCATTCTTGCCCTTCTGACATTCTCACTAAATTGGCACCTCATCCCCATCTATGGCAGCCACGGACAGCCCAGGCTTCCTGGTCTCCTCCTGCAACCCCCAGTGTGTCTTCTTTGTTTTAGCAGCTCTGTTGAAAGCCCTGTTCATCTGCTCCCACTACTCTCTCCCTGCTTGCATTGCTATATTTTCTTTCTTTCTTTTTTAATGTTTATTTTTGAGAGACAGACAGACAGAGCCAGCAGGGAAGGAGCAGAGAGACAGGGGGACACAGAATCTGAAGCAGACTCCAGGTTCTGAACTGTCAGCACAGAGCCCAATGTGGAACTTGAACTCTGAATGGTGAGATCATGACCTGAGGTGAAGTCCGAAGCTTAACTGAGCCACTCAGGTGCCCCGCGTTGCATTATTTTCTATAGATGCTAACACGAGTTCAGATCCATCTTTGCCACCCTCCCCCAGAATATCCCTGGTATAGCAGCAGGGATTCCATGTCTAATCCTGCCTGCCTGCTTGCCTACCCACCCTCTTTTATGTATTCATGCATTCAAAATTTAATGAGCATCTACTATCTTTCAGGTGTTTTGCCAGGCACTGGGGATAAAGTGGTCAAAAGTTAGACGAGTTCTTAACTCTTCTGTTATTTAGGGCTAACAGACTTTAGACAATGAGTTATAACCCACTATGATGAGTTTCATGTGAGATGGGGCTGGGTGCTATACAGTCACCCCATAAGCCAATCTTGGAGGAATTACGGAAGGTCACTTAAGAGGTCCTCTGGAACCCAACGGCAGCATAAGGCACTGAGGAAGGACGTTAAAGTTGAACACACCATCTCCTGACACAGAATCACTACCCAGCAACCCACCCTAAAGCTGGAAGACTACTACCTTGGTCCTTCGCATCTTAGAGACCACTAGCCCTGTGGCCTGTTCCCAGGCCAGCCCCACTGGCCCCTAGCTGGTAGCAAGAACTTCTTAGAAGCTGACCTCTCACATTAGGAATTCTCTGGAATGTTTCCAGGTCTTCCATTTGGCCCATTCCGGGAGACAGCGTCTGGGCAGTGGTAGATTACCTCTGCCTGGCTGATCTCACTTTGAATTCAAATCACTAACCATAAGTGCTCCTCCAGCTGCCCCACCCTCATATGGCATTTCTCTTGTGCATTTACTTTCCCACTCTCCCGACTTCTCCTTTTTCCTGAAATCTTTCCCACCCTTACTGTGCTGGTGACCTTGTTTCCTATGCCATTAGATACAAAAGCAGGGGCTCCTGGGTGGCTCAGTCGGTTAAGCGTCTGGCTTCAGCTCAGGTCATGATCTAGCAGTTCGTGGGTTTGAGCCCTGTGTTGGGCTCTGTGCTGACGGCTTGGAGCCAGGAGCCTGCTTTGGATTCTGTCTCCTTCTCAATCTGCCCCTCCTCTGCTCATGCTCGCTTGCTCTCTCTCTCTCTCTCTCTCTCAAAAATGAATAAACATCTTTTAAAAAAAATACAAAAGCAATGGAAGAGGACTTCCTTATTCCCATCACCACACCTGCCCACACCTGTGATCTACCTTCCTTCCTGTTCCTATGGGCTCCTGTCTGCTCCTAGAAAAGTCAACTCCTCACCACAACTCTCTACCCTCTCTAGGACATATACCCCCTTTTTAAAAAGTGATGTCTCCTTATTATATTAAGGTTAAATTAAAAGGAAATATTTCATATAAAAGATAGGGTAAAATCACTTGAAATATTTATCCTAAGGGTTAAATCTAAGTTTGGAGGTAGAGGAGTCACATGGTTTCCATCAGGGACGGGACAGCTCCAAGGGGCCACTGAAGGGAGACAGACACGTCATAGGCTACAGGTGCAGATCCAACAGGACACTTGAGTCAGGAAGCCTGGTAGGCCCTGCAGCAGAACCCCCATGTAGTGGTCAATGTCACAGTCACACGCCAGAGGTTACCCAGAAACAGGGGAGAGCCAGCTATGGTATACTTGAGCACAATGCCAGCCATTAGTATCAAATGCTAAATTGTCAAACAAGCCATTATAGTGGTGAGGGACTCCTGGACACTAAAAGACCTTCCGAGCCCAGGCCATACAATTCTGTGCCTTCCAAGGACACATGGCAATTGATCCCAGTCACGGCTAGGTGGCTATCGTTGGTCTGGGAATTCATTCCCACACATCTACCATGAGTGTGCCCATTCCTTCTAAAAAGAGAGCTTACTTTTGTACGAAGGGATGGGGGAGGGGACAGGAGGGAACTCTAGTTAGGACTATTACTTGCTATGGTCAATAAATAGGCTTCCAATTGAAGAGTCCAGAGGTCAAGAGTATCCTATCATATCGGCCTCATGCAGGTTGAGGAGAAAGTAGAAACTAGAGCAGTTACTGAAAGCTTTCAGTTTTCTCTTTCCTGATTAAGCCTGATAACTCAGACTGAATTGGGGCTTTTCATAACAGGCAGACACATCTTTCCTGCACGAACAAGAGAACATGTGGCCCACCTACTATAGGGCCTTGCATATAGAGGACACTGGATCAACTCCAGCTTGTGATATAATAAGACAGTATGTATTCTATTCTGCTGTATAATGTCCTTCACAAGGAGAACAACCTTTAAAAGTAGACTGTACATTGAAATTTATTACCAAACTTGAAAGTGAAACAAAAGATAGTTTTCATGTATGGTTAAAACGTTTCTATTGCACTGGGCTGAAAAGACCGTGAGCAGAAAGACAAGAAACCTAAAGTCTTTTTTTAGATACCATTCATCTTTCTCTTAAACAGCAACATGATGAAGAGTGAGTTTTAGTTTTACTTTCATCTAAAATCATTTCTGTTCCCTAGAAAAAAGAGCCATTTCCCCTCTAGAGAAAAGGGGCATCTGTTCAACAAATGGAAAGTAGCTGCCATTTTCCCTTTTTCTTGTTAGGAGAACATCAACTTTGTTCAGGGAGACAGCGCATCCATAGCCAAGGGGATGAATCACAACGGACCGTGTTATTCACTGTGATGCTATTTCCTAGACTCCCTGTAGCTAGGATTGGTCTCTGACTGTTCTAGCTACTGAAGTGTAAGCAGAAGTTTTGGGGGGTGGAGGGTGCAGGGGGGGCTTCTGGGAGAGATTCTGTGTTCTGATAAAAGAGGCAAATGCAAGAGGCCTTAGACTGTGGCTATGATGCTTAGAGCTGCAGCAGCTGCCTTGCAGTCATGCACTGACAGTCTCAGAAACCAATCGGCTGACAGTGACAAGGCAGCCTGGCAGCTGGGATCTTGCTGGCATCACTGAGTTGCTCGGCCACCCCTGAAGGGAAGACTTCAGGACTTCTTATGTAGTAAGTAATTAAATGTTCTTGAAGTCTCTGTCAGTTGCGTTTTCTTTTACTTGCAGCCAGAAACATTTCCAAATGATACACAGACCTTCAATTGCAGGTTCCATGACTGCCCACATACCTGGTATCAAAATTTAACTATTACTAATATTTACCACATTTGTTTTATCTCTGTGTGTATGTGTATCTTCAATATATGCTGAAAATAAGTTGTCATAGATCATAACACTTTAACACTTCAGTACACGTCTCCTGAAAATAACCACATTTTCCTTCATGGCCACAATGCTATGTCTCCTAAAAATAATACCAATGCTCTGAGAGCTAATTCATATTCGGTTTCCCCCATTTCCCCCCAAACATCTTCTTGTAGTTGGAGAAAACTTCCATTTAAATGGTACAAGTGCAACCTGAGATTTTGTTTTACTTTTTCTTCTTCTTTGAATAAAAAAGATTTACCACTCCCTTCCCCTTGTAAAAACTAAGTTTCACTCTCCAGCCCATTATGGCTTCCAAGACCAGGAGAGTCCCTGAGAAGATGTGAATAAAGCTTTGGAGACTATAACCAATCACCTAAAAGCCTCAGCCAAAGGTGCATTAAGAATTCCCATTTGGAAGCTTATTTCAGATTGAGTTCCTGGTGAACTAATGTTCTTGTCAATTGGTGAGGCAAAAGACTCGGACATTTAGTGTGGAGTAAAACGTCCTCTTTCTGAGGCAAAGCTGCTCTAGTTTGGGGACCTAACTTTAGGCCCTCCTACCCCCCCTCCCCCTGATGGCCCTACACATCCACTCCACAACTCACATGTAACTAAAAAAATGGACAGGAGATGACATTTTTTACCCACAACGGTGGTAATAACAACATTAATTGTGTAGTTGAACTACCAACACTCTAAAAACATAATTAGATAAAATTAAGATTCACCCACACTCTGGAAGAGACAGATGAGAAAACAAAGCTAATTGTTTTGTGACATTTAAATTAGTGAAATCAATTGAGATTTTTGTAGAACACTGTTATGTAAAAGGACAAATGTTGCTTGATTATCTTTGCTGATTTTCTTAACCTCCCATTTTAATTGAAACCACTCTGCTCAGAAGAAGTATGCAATTTCAGATTGATGATGTGAATGCAACAGTGTCCCCCGACCCCCACAGAGGCGATGTGACCCCTTTCTCAAGCAGAGCTAAGGGGATGTCTAACCAGAGACTTACCCAAATGACTCTCCTCTCTTTTCATTCCTCAGGGGCTTGCATATTTAGTCAGCTTCCTCTCATCTCTAGAGCTTTCAGTGTCGTTTAATTCTCCATTACTATGTACTGCAAGAAAAAGATTTCAAATATTGAAAAATACATTTAAACTACTGTACTATGGTCATAAACTGGAAGAAGTTAATGTGCTTTAACTTACTTCCAATTGGATTCCTCTAAAACCATTAATATTTCATTTATTTCAATGGCAGAGAGTTAATTGTGTAATCTATTAGGGCTTTATTGCATACGAAAAAAGTCATAGCAACTGCTCTTGACAGAAGCTTATTATTAATGTTCAAAACCAATTATTTGGGGGGAAACATTCAGCCAACTATAATCAGAGACTCAAACTTATCACACACACACACGGTTAAAGCTATGTTTAACTAAATTATCTGTGTTGCCATTCAACTCAAGAACAATGGTGTAAATAATTTGTGCTCCTTTAACATGTTAGTTTTCCAACTTTAATTTTTCAAAAGGGCAAATTTATTAAGCTTGGTATTACTAATGCAAATCATTAATAAATGCTTTGATACATTTTCACGATCATATATCCCCAAGAGCAAACGCTTGCTTCTGAAAATGACTATTTTACTTCTAACGAGAGTTTTAAAAAGAAAGGAATTTCTAAAACTTCAACATTTTGCTTACCGAACAGAGACAGCAGGAAGGTTTGGATCTTTCAGTGGACTCCCCACGGCGTTATAAAAAGGTGAATTACAAAGCACTGTGGGAAGAGCTTCTGATTCCACATGGGCATAGCTACTGTGGACCACTTTGAGCACGAACGTGCTGGAGGTGCAAACGTTCCCTGCGGGCTGTTGAAAGGGAGGCCGGAAGTTTCTGCCACCTGTGACCTTGCAGCACGATATGCTCTGGCAGGGGCCCTTCTGGGTCCCCTCATTGGGAGAAGCAGACACACCACGTCTCTTGCCTCAGCTTGGACAAGGACAAGAGATGCCCAAAACATTCCCGTGGACACATGCAGGAACCTGGGATAAGATGCACTAACACCCATTAAGATTCTTAAAGAACAAAGTTTTGTATTGCACTTTAAAATAGGTCATAAATCGCTTAGAGGCAAACAAGAGCTGGCCCTCTGCAGAGTTCAGTGGCAACAGGTCTGCAGATTGCCTCCATGCTAGAGAATGCCCCTCAGGGCTCTGGCCCCCCACACCTTTCTCCCTCCAGGCTTTGAAGCATTGATGCCCATCTGTGGTGCCTCTTTCCCTCAGCAAACTGCTGGCCAGGCCCTGCACAGATCAATCCAATAAAGGTTAATGCCAAGCATAAGTTTGGGGCTGGTCCTCCTAGGTTGACTCACCCTCTTTCCAACAGCAATGCCAACCTAACCAAAAGGATTCCATTTTTTAATGAGCATTTCAGGAATCAGGCTTTTCTTTTGGGTGGAGAAGGGTAGGATTGGGGAGGTTTCTGATTCTTTGGTTTATAATGTAATGAGTAACATTCAGTTGCAGCTGTGGCCCAACAAAATCTTTTTGTGTGTTTTTTTCAGTCCCAAGACCTTAGAGCACTGGGTAGACTTGAAGTTCTGATTTACTTCGGTAACGAGCTAAAATACTTCTCTCAGATAGGCTCAGATTCTCGAGCCCGCCTCCATGTTTAGTCCATACATCTTGTTTGCAGTTAATGGCAGACAGTTGGTTGAGAAATCCAAGATAACAAAGCTTTTACTTTATAAAGCTTCTACCAGAGGATGCCAAAAAGATATCTTAAAACATTCAATCTGACAAATTCCAGATAAATTATTTAAATTTTGCTGCAAATGCTTCAGCCTAAAATAAATGGCTTTGCTTGTAGAAATGTGTATGGTACCACACATTTGTCAGAGCTCTGCAGCCGTCTGAAAGTGCTGTAGTCCTGGCCACTGGAAAGCTCGGCTAGCTGAAAGTCCTGCAGCCTGGCAGGGTGTGACCTAAACCCCATGAGGGCAGGGCTCACACCCACTGAACTCCCCACCCTTTCTCAGGTCCCAGGCTCAGGGCCAGGCACAGAGCAGGCACTCAAGAAACGAGCTCAGGGGCGCCTGGGTGGCCAGGTCAGTTAAGCGTCTGACTTCAGCTCAGGTCATGATTTCACAGTTCATGAGTTTGATTCTCACATCGGGCTCTCTGCTGTTAGTGCGAAGCCTGCTTCAGATCTTCTCTCCTCCTCTCTCTGCCCCTGCTCTCTCTCTTTCAAAAATAAACATTTTTTAAAAAATGAGCCCATGGGGCGCCTGGGTGGCTTGTCAGTTAAGCGTCAGACTTCGGCTCAGGTCATGATCTCACAGTTTGTGGGTTCGAGCCCCGCATCGGGCTCTGTGCTGACAGGTCAGAGCCTGGAGCCTGCTTCGGATTCTGTGTCTCCCTCGCTCTCTGCCCCTCCCCCACTCACCCTCTGTCTCTCCCTCTCAAAAAATAAATAAAACATTAAAAAAATTTAAAAAAAAAGCCCATTTGCCGTATTCACAAGTGTAATACAATAGCAATATACATACATAGCATGCACATAAGTGTATTCATGTGTATTTAAACAAAGATTCCTGTGATTTACCTCAAATTGTCTATGATGAATTAGAAATGCTTTGGTCACAAATAGAGAAATAATGAAATAATTCCCAACGTTTGGACAAGAGTGGGGGCGGGGAGAAAACGGTTCCTTATTTGGCATAAGACGACCAGCTACCTGAAGAGTACCTTTCTCTACATAAACTATAAAAATCACTTCAAAACTTACCACTTGATGGCTTTTCATACCTTTAAGGAACAAAACTGATATAAATAGAGTCAATATTTAAAAAAAAAAAAAAAGGAAAGCAGTTATTCACTGACCCCTCCCTGTCCCCCCGCCCCAGGAAATTAGCCCTTCTCTCTTTTCAAAGCTGTTTTTTTGTTGCTGCTGTTTTAGGTAAGAGGAGTTGGCAATGGAGAAATTGTGAGGCTTGTATATGATAGTAGATGACATTTTACTCTCCAAAGGAGACTATTTTTCCCCTCATTATGCATTGCCTGATAGAATTATTCACTTGATGTAGTAACACAGCGCCAATTGAAACCTTAAATTAAAAGGCTCAAAGGAGCACAAGGAGGAAGCAGTGGAAAATCAGACTACACAGAAGGTCTCTCCAAAGGCAGGCACATTCTAATTCAGACCAAGTAAATTTTCCAACCTGGAGGCACTCCTCCCACAAGATGCTGGCGGTGGGCGTTTCTCCAAGCACAAGAAGGCTAACACCTGTGCCTGAGCACGGACTCAAGTCAAACTGTCTGGGTTCTGGCCCAGCCTCCTCCACTCACCAGCCAGGTGTCTGCAGTCAGGTTCCCTGATCTCTTCAAGCCTCAGTTTCTCACCTCTAAAATGGGGATAACAATAGTACTTACCTCAGAGTGATGTTAATAAAGATTTAAAAAGAATGATAATGCCTGAAGGTGCATAGCTTCCAGGATAGAGTTAGTGTTCATAAGAGCATAGCTATTGTCACTTATTATTATAAGTACTTGCATATTCAATTACCATCATCATCATCATTATTATATTCAAGGAGTTTGGCTAAACCTGAGGTAAAGGTGTGAAAGGGCAACCATCATGAGGAGGAAAGTAACGTGTAGTTCTGAGGAAAATAAAATTCACACTCTCTCACTTCCCCCCATATCAGACCATCAGCCCTAAAACTTTGGGATTAATCAGGGTGCCTGGGTGGCTCAATGGGTTAAGCGTCCAACTTTGGCTCAGGTCGGGATCTCACGGTTCGTGGGTTTGAGCCCCGCGGCGGGCTCTGTGCTGACAGCCCACAGCCTGGAGCCCGCCTCGGATTCTGTGTCGCCCTGTCCCTCTGCTCCTCGCCCCCCCCCCCCGCCCCCCCCCCCCGCTCATGCTCTGTCTCTCTCAAAAATGAAAAAAATAAACATTAAAAAAATTTTAAAAACTTTGGGATTAATCTAGGCCTTCCACCGGGATAAAGGTTAACAGAGTGAGTCCCTCTGAGCATGATCCATGGTGGTAGAAACAAAGCCATCAGGGTGACATGGGGTATAGCAAAACAATGCAGCTTTACTCTTTGGAATTAATTCTTAAATAATTACTCCCTAAATAGTCACTCCTCAGAAAAATTCAAACAATACAGATAAGGAAAGACAAACTTTCCTTTGACCGCTATCCCCTACTTCTAGAGTTCTCCCCTGAGGTAATTATTGTTATCAGAATGGAATGCATCCTTCAGATTTTGTCCACAGAAAATACACTACTCGTTTTGGTTCACTTAAATGGACTCCTACTCTATGTAACATTTGGCAACTGCTGTTTTCATTCAATAATGTCTAGAGGTGTTTCCATGTTAGCATGTATAAATAGTTCTACCGTTTTCATTCTTCTCAGCGTGTATCTATCCCTAATAACTGAATGGATTGCTTTAACAGGTTTGATGACAGCCCATCTCTTGCCCCCTTCTGTCTGTTCTTTGTGGGAGACATGACCCTAGCTCGAGAGTCTGGAGATTTGTTCTTTGATTCTAGTACTTTCTTAAGAGTTTATTTTTTTAAATGTTTATGTATTTTTGAGAGAGAAGGAGAGACTCAGAATCTGAAGAGGCTCCAGGCTCTGCATTGTCAGCACAGAGCCCAATGTGGGGCTCGAACTCATGAATGGTGAGATCACTACCTGAGCCGAAGTCAGATGCTTAACCAACTGAGCCACCCACGTGCCCTGGTTCTAGTACTTCTAACTAGAAGTAAGACCTTGAGATAATCATTAAAGCACTCTGAATTTCAGGTCCCTTATCTACCAAATGAGAAAATTGAAATACATGAGTTCTATTTTCCAACACAGCTACAATAATCAGTGTTTTGGGTACTGAGACAGAAAAGCTGTCTCTCCACAGCTGTGGAGAATGTGTCAGAATAAGGAAAGTTGTGGGGGTGGGCAAAAGCTGATGATTTCTGAAGAGTTTCTTCCTGCAAATAAGTATATGCTTTCCACAGAATTAGGTCCATTCTTAAACTAAAGTCTGGTTTCCCTCATTCTTTTAATGTATGCATAATATTTGATTATTTATGGGCTTTGTTTGATATTACAAGAGTTGAGATATTTTTGAGTAGTCATGGATACATAAGTTAGTCTGGTAGAATTTTGTTGAAAATATGTGCATCTAGGCTGGTTATTGGGGATGGAATTAGGATGTGAGAGGGAAGGTTTGGTGAAGTGAGTACTAAAAGGGAGAGATCTGAGTGCCCTAAAAAGGTTTGTGCATTTAGTCAACATTTAATGAACACCAACTATGTCCAGTGGTGAGGAGATTAAAAACAAAGAACGAAGATGGTTAGCCTTTGGCTTCTAGAGTCTTAGCCCATGCCTGTTCCCCACCTGAAGGGTGTCTGCCTTATGGAGTACTTTCCTGGCTTTCCAGTCCTTCACCAAGGTACTTTGCTGCTGGATTGTTCAGATGAGACCTTAACTGCTGCTTGTCAGCATGTCTTTTTAATGAGGTTCCCTTCAACCCCACCATTGATGTTTAAATCAGTAGAGAGGGATGGTTAACAATAACCATTTTATTACTATGAGTGTTACGGGGATATATAAAGAAATGATCATGATTGACACCAAAAAGAAAGATGATTTCACTAGGAAACACAAAACCAGAACCTGTTATGGCATGGATGGGCAGTGATAGAATTTGGAGTGCATGAGAAGGTTGAATATGAAGACTGTGTTAGAGGAGCTGGAGAGGAAGACTCAGCAAACCATCACCTACCTTTTCCCTTTATCCTCTGAACTGCTGTGGGTTGTAAAGACTTGGGGTGTCCTTAGCATGACCCGTGCCACAATGCCTGGTGCTGAGCCCTCAGGGAAGCTAAGTTCTGCTCCTTTGCCCCCCCAACCCCTCTGATATTCTGTTGGACCAGCTCACATCCCCAACCACGTCCCCACTCCCTAGCTGTAGTCCCAGAACTCCAAGACTGGGGTCTGTGGAACTTACTTCTTACTTTATTCCCAGGATCAGCCTTGTCTATGGAGTTAGAGATACAAAGCACAGAACCTGTCAACCCCATCTTGTTCTCTAGTTGACTAAGGAATTCATTGCTTAGCCTCCACCCCTTAGACTCCTTACATCAAGCAGTTACAGTTAAGTGGGCATTGGAATAAGCCCTCATTTTTTTTTCCCCACATAATGCTAAACATCAATTCATGAAAACCTAAGCAAACCTTCCCTTCCTCCAACTCCCACCACCGTCCCCCCAGCCTCCTCACACTATTCACAACAGTTTAGAGGCTGCAGAGATCAAGGCTAGTCTGGAGTAAAACTATAAGGTAGCCCCGTGCCTGGATGGATTTGGAGCCCCCTTTCCCTTGCAGTGACTTGCCTCTGCTGTCCCACTGCAGAAGATCCCTGAGCCTCACCAGTCATCACAGGCCCTTCCCAGAGTCCTTGGTCATGTCTGGACCACCAAGAAAGGATGGCCCAAACATGTATTCTCATCTCCCAGCCTTGGGAATGGAGGCCTGCCCTATACCCCCAAGGGAGTGCCACTGTAGAAGAGGGTCCTTGGAGGCCAACAATGTTTTTAAAAATTTTGTCTTTAATTGTATATTTCAAACACTATGGGGTGAAAAGGGGTTGAAGTTTTTTTAGGTGGTGGAACATTTCAAATCTCCCCATGTTACCCTGCTAATAATGGAAATTCATTATTCTATAAATTTCCCTGCTATCTCTTTTTGTCCTTAGAATTTGAGGGCTAAAATCAGGGAGTGAAATTGCTCTATGCCTATAGTTCAGCAAGATAGAATAGACTGCAAGCTATAAACGATCTTTTATGTAAACTGAAAAGCTTAATTGTGAGCAAGTTAAAACTGGATTATAGGGACGCTTTGGCAAAAATACTCAGGATTTTAAAAAGTAGTCATTAAAACTACTGTGTCTGTGTTAGGCTGAAATTCTCAAAAATATTCCATACAGATTGCTTATGTACAATGCACTCCTGATAAATCATTCCTTTCATGATTTATCATGAAAAAGCTTTTACTGGCTTAATCTTGATATTTCCTTTATAAGTGAAAATGCTTGAATTATTGAAAACAAATTTCATTTTGGATAGTTAAGCATGCTGTTTATATTGCATGGGTGTGCATGTGTATTTAATAATCTCTTTAGAATTGCAGTTCATTTCCTCTGTGACTAAGTAGAGCATTCTAAGTATGGTGGGAAGATGGGCATGTGAAACTGAATAAATGTCTAATGTGATTTCTTCCTCATTTTTATTCACTTGCAACCCTTTCTACAGTACCGCTCTCTGTTAAAATTTAGTTCTATTTGAGGCATTTATATGGAAATGATATCTTGCCAAGACATCTTCAGAGGTGCTGGAGGGAAATTGCAGAAACATAAAAGCTCTGCCAATAGTCCAACAAGTGCTGAAGCCCACCACGTCATCCTTCTGGAAGCCCAGACCCCTGAATCCCACAGGTGTGTGGGCCACCTCAAGTCAAAGGCTTTCCTTATGCCTTTAACCCTCCCTGTGAACTGCTTTGCATTTTTGTCTTAAACCCTATGTGACATTCAGGCATTCTTACCACTTTTTTTTCCCTCACATAAACTTTTTTTTGCCCCTAACAGTGAGGCAAACAACCCTGAAAAGTTTTGGAAGCATCATTTCCATATTGCAAGTCCTCACATTGCATCGGATAAAATCCAGTCCTTGCTTCTTAGCTAGTCATTGTGATTTAGATCTTTCGTGCACACTGCTATTCTTCTAAACAGTAACATGCGGGAGACGGTGTAGGGCAAAGATATCACCAAACACCAGCAAGGTAGAGAGGCTGTTTTTATTGTTTTGATTTCCTTTAGGTTGTGCACTCTGTGATATCCAGCTAGAGGAGCTCTGTGGTTAATATTATATTTGAAATGAAAAAGATTCCAAGTTCTTCAAAATTTGCATTTGCAGAGGCTGTCTTCTTTAATTTTTATATTTTAAAGGCAATCTTCTGACAACTAAGATCATGCTTAAATCGGCTTTGCAAATTCCAGCAAGAAACTGGGTCCACATCACTTGAGACTCTATTCTGTCGGCTTCCCTTGCTTCCCCCTGGTGAAAAAAATAAACCATTCTATTTATTTATTTATTTTAATTTTCTGTATTTATTTTGAGAGAGAGGGAGGGAGAGAGAGCTCAAGCAGGAGAGGGGCAGAGAAAGAGGGAGAGAGAGAGACTCCTGAGCCAGCGCAGAGCCCGACACAGGTTTCAAACCCACAAACTGTGAGAT
Source organism: Panthera tigris (assembly GCF_018350195.1). Lineage (NCBI taxonomy): Eukaryota > Metazoa > Chordata > Mammalia > Carnivora > Felidae > Panthera > Panthera tigris. Next base: position 114,011,390 of record NC_056661.1, read on the forward strand.
CACGACCTGAGCTGAAACCAAGAGTCAGACACTTAACTGACTAAGCCCACCCAGGCATCCCAAGATAAACCGTTTTAATATTTTATATAATTAAAAAAAATTAAGTATTCAATATAGAGCTAGCTAGGCTCCCTAGGGATTATGGTATGGAAGGAAAAAGGGACAAAAACATACAATGCCAAGAACTGAAAGGGGAAAATTCATAAATTGAATATAACTCTAAAGCAATAGAACAAAGCAAAGATAAATGGGCAGACTGCAATTCTGGTTTTGTTATTTTTTAACTAAGCCTGAATTAATTTGTTCAAAATGACCCCTACAGAGCTATTTTAAGGGCACACAGCTCCCAGTTGCAATAACTCCTTTAATATAACAATTAAGGACCAAGGCTGAAGCATACAGCTATCTAACAAAGTGCACAGCCCAGAAAGAGAAATGGGCTTTAGTTCTAGTTTATCTGCAGACTCCTGACTTGAAGTCTGTGAAAGTGTCTTCACTTTAGTTTTGCCTTTTGTACAAGTCTCTCTTGTTGAATGGACTCAATTAATCAATCAATCAATAAATAAATAAGGAGTTCCTCTGGACATCCCTTGGAGAGAGGAGAAGAAAGGCCTTGTTCTGTTCCTATCTCCCATCCTAAGCTTCTCTGCCATCTGTAGTTTTTTTTCTTCCTGAAGAAGAGTCTTCTCTGACATTCTTGGGAGTTCACAGGGCAAATCTACCCCTTATTGGCTCCGAATATGTGGCAATAAACTTGACTTCTCTAAGCCACATGTATTCAACAAATATTGAGTTACTATATGCCAAGCAATTTTCTAAAGGGTGAGCAAGACAAAACCCCCACCTACCAAATTCCCATTCTTATGAAAGGAGGAACAATGAGCAGATGGATAAAGAAGCAGTCTTTATAACGTCAAGTGACACCAAAAGCTGTGAAGAAAAGTAAAACAGGATGATGGGAAGAGAGTGAAGAAGGGAGGCAATTTTAGAGGAAGCCTTCAGGAAAGGGCTCTCTCAGGTGTCAGGTTGGGTCAAAGGCTAAATACATGAAAGGACTGTGTCCTATCTTGGGGAAAGAACATCAGACAGGAACAAGCTTTGAAGTAGGGCAAGGAGCTGTTGTGGCTGCAGAGAGGTCCATGTGAATCAGAGGATGAAGACAGGGAGGGGTGTGGGGCAGCGTATGTGTGCCCCATGGGCCATGGTGGAACTTCAGATTTCATCCAGTGACAGGAAGTAATTGGAGAGTCTTAACAAAGGAGTATTATGATCTGATTTCATGTCATAAAAATGGCTCAGATTGATTTTGTGGAGAATGGACTACATGGGAGTAACCATGGAAGTAGAAAGACCAGAAAGGAAGTTATAGTAATGGCTACAGCAAGGGATGATGGTAGCTCACTCTTCTATAACATGAGGACAATTGTAGCAACAACCACATGGTGCCATTGGGAGACTGAAATCAGATAATATATGTAAGTGGCTTACCACAGCACCTATTACATAGCAATAACTCGATGTTAGCATTATTGTTGTTATCATCATGATTATTTTGGGGGTGATTCTTCTAACCCAGTTGGTAGCTTCATTTCTAAACTTTGGCACTCCTTTTGCTTAAAGGATTTCAAATACTCCTTTATTCCCTCTAATCATGTCCTCCTGTGTCCTAGAGCAGTCTTGCAAACAAGAGGGTATATGTGTTGGGTCAAAGATGTTCAAAATGCTTTATCAAGGCTGTTTTTATTCATTGTGGTTGTCAGTCCTGCCATTTATGATGACAGAGAAGCAGCCTGGGGGAGAGCTCTGGAACAGTGTTGCTTCCCAGGGGGCATCAGCAACGTGGAGGCCATATCTGGATGTCATAATGACAGGGGGGACAGTGCTGGCACTTAGTGGGTGAGGTCCAACAAAGCTAAGTAACAGAACCCTACACAATAAATGATTTCCTACCCAAATGGCCCATGCAGTCCCTCTAGGAAACACCAAGGTGGCAGGAGAGTATCCATCCAAACTGTATGCAGCCCAGCTCCAGGAAGATTGTGCAAAGGCAGGGGAGAGGGGCCTGAGGATGCTGGGGTAGAGGACAGAGTATTGCGTTGAAGAGCCAATTCCGGTTTCAACCTGAACAATTCAAGTCATGTGAATTGAAATTTTTCATTCATTGTTGGACCTCAGCTTCCTTATCCATAAAGTTGGAGAATTCCTTGGAACGTTAAGGAAATTCAATAAGATTACGCCTGTGTAAGCATTTATTAAATTGTAAACCATCATGAGGCTCAACAACCTGTCTCTCTGCACGCATAAGTTGTTAATGAGATAGAAAATACAGTCTCTGCGCTAGATAATTTATAATTCAATCATCATTGATGAAGAGCTGTAAGCTTCCATTAGAGAAGAAAGTAGGAAATGTGTTTTCAAAATCACAGGCCTGGTTTTCACAAGCGAAACATTTTATATTTAATTAAACTTTACAAATGCCAATGCTTTTGTCCCCCCATTTAAGCTTATTTACTTATTTAAGCTTATTTACTGTTACTTACAAGTAACACTGTTTATAACACCTACCTTCTTTTAAAAATGGGAAAGGAAACCACCCACTGGCACAAATTAAGCTTTTTTCCTGCTTTGTTTTTGTTTTAACTATGACTGTCTCCTATATAACAAAATAATCTCATTGGAAGAAATTCTGATCCACTAGGATAAATTTGATCTTTTATCAAAATTTATTTTTATAGTCAGAAAATAGCTGTTTATATGCATCCATTCATCGTTCACTCACTCATTAATAGATTATAATTATTGTCTGCCATAGGCCAGTTTTGTGCACACTTTGTTCCAAAAAAAAATTTTTTTTAATGTTTATTTATTTTTGAGAGAGATACAGACAGAATGCGAGTGGGGAAGGAGCAGAGAGAGAGGGAGACACAGAATCCGAAGCAGGCTCCAGGCTCCAAGATGTCAGCACAGAGCCCAACGTGGGCTCGGGCTCGAACTCAGGAGTTGTGAGATCATGATCTGAGCCGAAGTCAGACGCTCAACCGACTGAGCCACCCAGGCGCCCCTGGGCACACTTTGTTCTAAATGTCACTCCTAACCCAAACAAACAACACTGGGAACAGGAAGTATAGTGCCAACAAATACTAAAAGCTAGAGTTTGTATAGTACTTTGAAGAGGATAGCTTTCCTTAGTAAAACAATTATTAATAACAAAAATTAACAAAAAAAGAATTGTGTTAAAATGTACTGAGATTAAACATTTGGCAAATCAGGTATATTATATAAGATTAATCACTGTGCCAGGTGCTGACTCTTGTTTATCCTATATTCACTCCCCTTCGTTCCTGCTAGAAAACACCAGTTTATTCAGGTAGCAGGTAGAGACCCCTCAATTTCAGTGTAGATGGATTGCCCTTCAGAATATGAATTTTAATTTGTCTAATCTAGTCACTACCCGTGGACAATGATTGCTTATAAATGGGCAGAGATGAAAACCAGTTTTAGTCAATGAGATATAAATAGACATCTGAGGTGGGTTTCCAGGATAGCTTTTGATCCACTGTATTAAAACAAACTCTGATTAGGGATGTATATTTTAATTCCAAGAGCAACGACTAAAAATAGTAATAACATAAAGGAGTACAGCCTAAATGCAAGCAGATAAATTAAAATGGAATACTAAGAAAAATTTTTAAAAAGCAAAAATCTGAGAACAGAAGAACAAAAAAACAGGCTACAAATGATGAGATGACAAAATGATAGATCTAACTCTAACCATGTCAATAATTACATCAGGTTTATGATCTAAACACATCATATAAAAGGTAAAGATTGGCAGAGTGAATAAAAAAGCAAGACTCAACTATATGCTCCCTACAAAAGGCACACTTTAAACAAAAAGCTATAAAGAGGTTTAAAAGAAAATAGAATTTTTAGGGGCACTTGGGTGGCTCAGTTGGTTAAGCATCCGACTTCGGCTCAGGTCATGATCTCACAGTTCGTGAGTTCAAGCCCCGCATCGGGCTCTGTGCTGACAGCTCAGAGCCTGGAGCCTGCTTCGGATTCTGTGTCTCCCTCTCTCTCTGCCCCTCCCCTGGTAATGCTCTGTCTCTCTCTGTCTCGAAAATAAATAAAAACATTAAAAAAAAAAAAAAGAAAATAGAATTTTTTAAAAATGTGAATGAATTCTAAAATAATGTTTAAGCAACCCAGGCTAAGTAAAAAAAATAAATATAAATAAAAACAGAAGAAACTGATAGAAAACAAATAGAATGGCAGACTTAAGCCACAACATATCAATAATTACAGTAAATGTAAATGGTGTAACACATACCAATTAGAAGACAAAGATTGGGGGGCAACTGGGTGGCTCAGTCAGTTAAGTGTCCAACTTTGCATCAGGTCATGATCTCATGGTTTGTGGGTTCAAGCTCCACGTTGGGCTCTGTGCTGACAGCTCAGAGCCTGGAGCATGCTTTGGATTCTGTGTCTCCCTTGCTCTCTGCCCTTCCCCTGCTCATGCTCTGTCTTTCTCTCCCTCCCTCCCTCCCTCCCTCTTTCTCTCTCTCTCTCTCTAAGATAAATAAACATTAAAAGAAGAAGAAGAAGAAGAAGAAGAAGAAGAAGATTGGCAGAGTGAATTAAAAAACATGATCCATCTATATGCTGTCTACAGTGGGTGCAGAGCATTGGATAAAGGCCAGAAATTCTGTTAAACACCCTACAATGTACAGGATAGCTCTTGCCTCTCCCACAAAGAATTATTGGAGCCAAAATTCAATAGAGCTAAGGTTGAGAAGCTCTGAGCTACAGTAATCAAGACAGTTTGTTATTGGCAAAGATGTAGTCATATAGACCAATGCAACAGAATACAGTCCATAAAGAGAATAATACATATATGGTCAGCTGTTTTTTTGAGTGCCAAAGTAAGTAAATGGGAAAAGGAAAATCTTGGGATTCCTGGGTGGCTCCTTTGGGTGAGTGTCCGAGTCTTGATTTCAGCTCAGGTCATGATCACAGGGTCATGGGATCAAGACCCACATCCAGCTCCACACTCAGCGTGGAGCCCGCTTAAGATTTTCTGTCTCTCTCTTCCTCTGCTCCTCTTCCCCACTTGCACTCTCTCTCTCATTCAAATTAAAAAAAAAAAAAAAAAAAAAAAAAAAAAGGAAAGGAAAGGAAAGGAAAGAAAAATCTTTTCAACAAATGGTGCTGGAATAGTTGTGTATCTATATGGGGAGAAATAAACATGGACCCTTTCTTCAAATCACACACAAAATCAAGTCAAACTTAAATGTGAAACCTAAATCTAAAAAACTTCTGGAAGGAAACAAAGGAGTAAATCTTTTTTACCTAAGGATAAACAGTGTTTCTTAGATAGGAATACTAAAACATGGATCATAAAGGGAAAAGTAATAAATTGTACTTCAACAACCAAAGAAGATGTATCAATGGCCATTAAGTACATAAAAAGATCCTCAATATCATTAGTCATTAGGGAAATGCAAATCAAAACCATAGTAAGATACCACTTCATATATACTAGCATGGCTAGAATTTTAAAAAAACAGACAATAACAAGTGTTGTTAAGAAGGTGAAGTAATTGCAACTCTTCTAACTACTGGAGGGTGTGTAAAATGGTGCATTCATTGTAGAAGAGCTTGTTGATTTCTCAAAAGGTTAATCATAAAGTTACCATACAACCCAGCAACAGCACTCAGCTATGGCCTAAATGTTTGTGTATCACCCCCCCCCCACCCCCAATTCATATGTTGAAATCTTAATGCCTGATGTGATGGTATTAGGAGGTGGGACCTTTGGAAGGTGGTTAGGTCATAAAGGTGAAGCCCTCAGGAATAGTATTAGTGTTCTTATAAAAGAAATGCCACAGAATTCCCCATCCCCTTCCACCATGGGAAGACACAATGAGAAGTCTGCAACCCTGAAGAAGTCCCTCGCCTAACATGCTGGCATCCTGATCTCAGACGTCCAGCCACCAGGACTATGAGAAAAAAATTTCTATTGTTTATCTCAATCAGTGGTATTTTCTTATAGCAGCCCCAACAGACTAAGACACATTCCTAGGCATATACCCAAGAGAAATGAAAACATATATCCACATAATAGCTTGTATACAAATATCCATATCAGCTTTATGTGTAATATTCAAAAACTAGAAACAACCCAAATGTCCACTGACAGCTGAATGGATAAAAAAATTGTGATATATCCATACACTGGAATACAATTTAGCTATCTTACCTACAAAAAGGATAAACTATGATTCCCACCATAAAATAGATGAATCCCAAAACAATTATGCTGAATTAAAGATGCCAGGAAAAGTATGCATTTTATGATTCCATTTATATAATTCTAGAAAATAGAAACTTATCTTTAGTGACAGAAAGTAGATCAGTGATTGATTCTTGATGCAATTGGACAAAGGAATATATTTTTTTAAGATTTTTTTTTTTAATTTTTAAGTAATCTCTACATCCAACATGGAGTTTGAATTTACAACCCCAAGATTAAGAGTCACATGCTCTACTGACTGAGCCAGCCAGACACCCCAGAAGGAATACATTTTAAAAAGGCACAAGAAAACTCATCTAGTTTTCCTTTGAGGAAAAAAAAAAGTGTAGCAGCAATATTTAAGCTTTTGTAGAAATTAAATAATCTGAATGCAAAGGAATTGATTAAAATAAAATGTGGTTTGGCTAAGGTTCCTTTTTAAAAAAAATTTTAAGTTTATTTATTTATTTTGAGAGAGAAAGAAAGCAAACTAGGGAAGGACAGAGAGAGAGAGGGAGAGAGAGAATCCCAAGCAGGTTTTGCACTGTGAGCGCAGAACCCGATGTGGGTTTCAAATTCATGAACCATGAGATCATGATCCGAGCCGAAATCAAAAGTTGAACACTTAACCAACTGAGCCACCCAGGCGCACCTGGCTAAGCTTCCTTTTAAAAAAGATAAATATTTCACACCCCTATGTTTACTGCAGCATTATTTACAATAGCCAAGATGAAACAACCTATGGGTCCATCAATAGATAAATGGATAAAGAAGATGTAATGTATATAAACAGTGGAATATTACTCAGCCATAAAAAGGCTAAGATCTGGCCATTTGGAACATGGATGGACCTAGAGACTATTATGCTAAGTGAAATAAACCAGACAGAGAAAGGTAAATACCATATGATTTCATTATATGCAGAAGCTAAAAAAACAAAAACAGCAGAAACAGACCTGTAAATACAGAAAACAAACTGATGGTTGCCAGAGGGGAGGAGGAGGAAGGATGGGCAAAATGGGTGAAGGAGAGTGTGAGATACAGGCTTCCAGTAATGGAATAAGTCAGAGGGATAAACGGTACAATGTAGGGAATATAGTCAACGGTATTGTAATAGCATTGTATGGCAACAGATGGTAGCTACACTTGTGATGAACATAGCATAATGTATAGACTTGTTGGTTCACTATGTTAAACACCTGTAACTAATGTGACCTTGTGTATCAACTTCATGTGTGTCATACTTCCGTGAAAAAAAAGATAAATATCTAGATTCAAAAGAAATCCAATAAATCTGATGCTTTCAAAGGGCATCTTAAAAACCAAAATACATACAGGAAGTAAAAACTAGGATGATCTAAATTGAAGATGAAGAAAATTGAATTTTTTTGATACAAGAAAAGTAGGGATTACTATCATGATAGTGAATAGGGTAGATTTCTTACCAAAAGAATTATGAAGTAAACAAGCTCCTTATATAATTATATAAGGTATATTAAAAAGAGTTGAGGGAGGGAGGCAGAAAATAGAGGCAAACCAAGAAACAGACTCTTAATTATAGAGAACAAACTGATGGTCGCTGGAGGGGAGGTGGAGGGGGGTGGGTCAAATAGGTGATAGGGATTAAGGAGGGCACTTGTGATGGGCACTTGTGAGGGTATTGTATGGAAGTGATGAGTCACTAAATTCCACACCTGAAACTAATATTACACTATATGTTAACTAACTAGAATTTAAATAAAAACTGGAAAAAATAAAATAAAAAGAGAAAACCTAACAATACTGATATTACATATCTCAAACAGTATAGTAACAAAATACATAAACTAGAAAGTGCCTGAAGTGCAAAAAGAAATAGGAATAAAAATATACTTAAAAGACTCAATACTCCATTATGAGAAAAAATATGACAAGACAAAACACATAGACAAATGTTTTCTTAAAAACAGAAAGTTGAATAAAATAATACATTAGGTAGTAATAGTCCAATTCACTTTAAAAAACCTTAATGATAAGGCAAGAAAACATATTTTTTCCAAGCTATTGTAGGCTTTTCCACAAAAAGTAACCATATTTGGGAAACAATGATATAACTAGGAAATGCACAAAGGCAGAAATCTGCAAACCACATACTCAAATCACAACAAAATGATACACAACAACAGTAGAAGTTAAAAGTGTTCAAATAGAAGGGGTGCCTGGCTGGCTCAGTTGGTGGAGCATGTGACTCTTGATCTTGGGGTTGTGAGTTCAAGCCCCATACTGGGTATGGAGATTACTTAAAAATAAAATCTTCTTAAAAAGTGTCCAAATAGAAGTATATTTCTATACGCTTTCCTAACGTTTAGCTAAATTACAGAATAACAGGATATACAAATGCATTATGTCAAAATTTATGGACTATTGCAAAAGCAGAACATTATGGAAAATTGTATTGCTCTAGAGGTTTCCAGAACTAAGAAACAAAAAGAAACATCAACTGGGTTTCTACTTTAGTTTGAAAACAAAACAAAACTAAACTAAACTAAATAGCAAGCCAAGAGAAAGTAGGAAATGGGAAATAATAAAACTAAGAATAAACATATTTTGAGGAGAGATAAAATTAATAACACCAATAGCTGATTCTGCCAAAAATTTTAATAAAAACCCTATTAACTCAAATAATGAAAAAAGAAAAAGAGAATCGAATCAATGAAACTAACTTCTGCATTATTAAATATTTGTTGAAGAACAAATTAATGAGAGAAAACAGCAAATACAAAAGAGAGTTAAAATAGGAGAAATATAATTTAAATGGGCAATATACATAAAGTGAACATAAATAATAATCGTTGATTCTAGGAATCAACATTTCTGAATCAATCAACTTCTTCTCATAAGAATTTAATAATATCATTAAAGAAAATTTGCCAAAAAGGAAAAATTACTGTAATCTCCTAAGTCTTTGTATAATTCTTTCTAACCTTTTCCAAAATGCAGATATATTTTTTACACAGCATTATGTATTCTGGCTTTTCACATAGGATACCAAATATGTTTAATTTCTACATGTTATTTGATAAAAATGAAATACATAAGTTATGAAAGTCTTCTTTAACCTGATTATTTCACCATCTAATAGAAGGGACTTACTTACAAGAAAACGCAAAACTCTAATAGAGGGAGGGCAGATAAATTTATGAAGACGTATGACTTTTTCCTATCTAAGAAGTCTAAGTAGAATATTAACATGTTAGATTAAATTTAAGTTAGATTAAATTAAATACCAGTTACAGTCTCCAGCCCATTCTCTTGACAAATTAATAGTGAAATTTATCTAGAAAGAATAGTGAACAAGACTATCATATGGTGCCATTATTTGATGATGATGATGATTAATAATCATAGTAGTAGTGGTAATAGCAATATTATCATCATAATCTTAAGGCTGGCATCCTTTTTTTCCAGAAAGACATTGGTACTCACTGACTCAGATCAGTTAATGTTTCCATCTCCACAGTCTCCTTAGTAAAGAAGAGAAAATTCGCATACCACTGAAAACAAAGAGGAAGTGTAGGGCAGAAATAATTCAAGAAGAGGGATAAGAAATTTTTTAATACATCAAAATTTGATGTACTAACTCTGAAAATAATTCCAAGTAGTCTAGCATTAAACATTGAACATTATTTTTAAATCTAGAAGGGAAAATGGACTGATGTATTTATTTACGCTATGGAAGAACATGACAAAATGGGAGTCCATTTTCAGATATACCTAAAATATATAACTTTTGTAAAAATATAGAATATTAAAAGAAAGTCAGTCAAAGAGAGAAACGTGTAATACAATATTGATAAAGGTTTACTATCCAAATTATTGAGCAAAAATCTCAAATGTATAAGATCAGTACGTTACTCTACCTGATTTACAGTCAACATGGACAAACCATTTACACATGCAGACTTGCAGACATCAGCTTACCAAAATGAAAAATGCAGTCTTGCTGGGTTTCTTTAATAAGGAAATGGACATTTGAGGGCACAATTACATATCTATTAAATATTAAAAGTAAATTAAAGCTTAAGATTGGAAGCACTTGTTGGTAAAAGGGGGGTTGGAGGGCAGAGGAGGAATGCATAGTTGCTAACACACAGATGTAATGGATAATTTGCAGCAATGCAATTTTTTTAGTTTTCATAAAATCTACCCTAGCAATAAACCATAAAAGAGCTAATATCCTTAAGCTGGTAATTCCATTTAGGGGACTATGCAGGTAATCATTTGAACTAGTGTATTCACAAAGTATTGATATAACCCTGGACAAGTCATTTAACTCTCAGTGTTCACTATACATGATGTGTTGGTCTAAAGCGATGTTTCTCAACATTTAGTCTGCAAGTCAATTACCTGGCCAAGGCTGGTCCAAGCTCCCACCAAAGAACAAGGGTGTCTAAGAGAAGTGAGGAAAATTCCCTCATCTCCTTACTCGCTTTAGTAGGTAAGACATGCCTGGGTTTGTAAAAAATAAACTCTTATTATGATGAAATAAAGGTAAAACGTAACAAGAGTATCACCACCTGGTGACATCTAGGCAGAGACTGAGGCTAGTTCATTACCTTAGTCTCTCCAGGTGACCTCAATACAGAAACCCTCCACCCTTCTGTCTAAATCCTTGAATCTAGATCTGTTAGGAGAGTTAACTGAAAACACTTACTGAGGGCTTTCTAGGTGTCAGATACTCCATTGAAACAAATACTTTCCTGAGGCTTGTCTAAACAAATCATCATGAGGAAGTAATTGTGTGCATAAAATATTTTGAAGGAGACATAGGTAGAATGAGAGTGGCATGCTTATGAAAATGGAGATTGCTGTGTTCCATCCCCAACCCCTCTCACCTGCTGAACCAGAATCTCTGTGGATGAAGCTGGGAAATCTGCCCAGAAGATTCTTACACAGGAAGTTCGAGGGCCAGCTTTAAAATAAAAATTGGACTTAAAGGAGCTTTAAGACCTTTCTTGCTCCCAAATTTTCTGAGTCTAAAATTTTGTTTTTAACAATTTATAACTTAGAAATAGCTTAAGATGAGGGGTGCCCAGGTGGCACAGTTGGTTGAGCTTCCAACTCTTGATTTCAGCTCAGGTCATGATCCCAGGGTTGTGGGATCAAGTCCTACATAATGCTCCATGGTGAGCATGGAGACTGCTTAAGATTCTCTTTCACTCTCTCTCTTTCTCTCTCCCTCTGCCCCTCTCCCCTGCTTACACTCAATCTCAAATAAAAAAATAAGGGGCACCTGGGTGGCTCAGTCAGTTAAGTGTCCGACTCTTGATCTCAGCTCAGGTCATAATCTCACATTTCATGAGTTTGAGCCCCACATCAAGCTCTGTGCTGACAGTGCGGGTCCTGCTTGGGATTTTCTCTTTCCCTCTCTCTCTGTTCCTCCCCTGCTTGTACTCTCGCTCTCAAAATAAATAAATAAACTTTAAAAAATTAAATAAATAAATAAAATAAATAGCTTAAGATGAAAAATGAGGAAATGAGTAAGACGTATTTCTGTACAAGGGAGTAGCACAAAGATCCATTTGACACATTTTTTTTGGAGGATTCGGTGCTTTTCATTTTATCACATAACAAAAGCTTTGATGCCCATTGCTGTAGCTCTTTGATGTTTATTTCTGAGAGAGAGAGAAAGAGAGAACGTGAGCAGGGGAGAGGCAGGGAGAGAGGGGAACACAGAATCCAGGGCAGGCACCAGGCTCTGAGCTGTCAGTACTGAGCCTGACACAGGGCTCGAACCCATGAACCACGAGATCATGACCTGAGCCAAAGTGAGACACTTAACCGACTGAGCCACCCAGGCACCCCTTTAAGTTTATTTTTTTGTTTTGAGACAGAGTGAGAGAGAGAAAGAGAGAGAACCAGCAGGGAGGGGCAGAGAGAGGGGAATAGAGAATCCGAAGTGGGCTCTGTCTGACAGCAGAGATCCCAATGTGGGGCTCAAACTCACCAACCACGAGACCATGACCTGAGCTGAAGTCAGACACTTAGATCGAGCCACATAGGTGCCCCATTGCTGTAACTTTTTGCTATAAATTCCCTTTATGCTCAATTTAAGCAGCTTTCCTTGTTTAGATATTCTGTCATGGCACTGTTGTAAAACACATACCCCAATCCTCTAGCAGAGATACAACTTGGCTCTTCTTTTGCTTGTGATTTTGGTTTTATTATATCTCTATTGTGGTCTTCCTGACACTATATTGAGGGAAGTAATGATAAAAAAAAGCTGATTAATTCCATGCATGTCTTTCATCTATGTCATGTGTTAATGGCATTTATCCCTTCTTCATTTGTCACCTCATCAGTAATTCTCTAACCTGCCACTAGCCACCTTTACACTCGTGAATACACAACGCACTCCCACCAGCATGGAAATCTTCACACTTTGTGTAGTAAAGAATTAACCTTGCCCAGAAAAAGGTCTGGCCTTTGCCCTGAGCTCCTGGAAGGTGATCTCTAATCCCTTGAAATGCCCTGCCTAATAAGCGTCTTTGTCTACCTGGGTGCCTTGGACCACACTGGATAGTCTCAGAATGTGATTAAGAGCCGAGGCTTCAGCCCCACTGACTTCCAGAGGGACTGTGTGCATGTCCAAGGAAGTGCCCTCCAAAGACTGATACCACACAGTGAGAGAAAACAGACCTTACTAAAACAAGCTAGCTAATTCTCATACACACACCAATCTCTACCACCACCACCAAAAATAAATAAGAACAAAAATAGGCCCCGGAGGGAGAGGAGGGAAATCAGAATCCATAGCCACAAAATATTACCCAAAATGTCCAGTTTTCAGAAAACACATTGAGATATGCATGCAAAGAAAGAGGAAAGTACAGACTACACACGGGAACAAAAGAAACTGACTAAGAGGGATGAGATGTCAGATTAACAGACAAAGACTTCAAAGTACCTCTTATAAATATATTCCAAGGACTCAAGGAAATGATGTATAAAGAAGTAAAGGAATTTATGATGACAATATCCCATCAAATACAGAATATCAATAAAGAGATAGAAATTATGAAAAAAAAACAGAAATTTTGGAATTAAAAAGTGGAATAACCGAAATGAAGAGTCATTAGAGGGTCACCTGGGTGGCTCAGTCAGTTAAGCATACGGACTCTTGATTTTGGCTCAGGCCATGATTTCATGGTTCGTGAGACTGAGCCCTGAGTCAGGCTCTGCACTGACAGTGCGGAGCCTGCTTGGGATTCTCTCCCTCCCTTTCTCTCTGCCCCTCCCCAGCTCACACATGCACGGGTACTCTCTCTTTCTCTCAAAATTAATAATGTTTTTAAAAAAGAGCCATTAGAGAAACTCAGTGATAGATTTGAATCGGCAAAACAAAGAAACAGTACACTTGAAGATAGATTGATAGAGATTGTACAGAGGAACAGAGAGAAAAATAGCATGAAAAAAAGAGTCTCAGAATAAGTATGAGACACCTTTAAGTACACTTTCAAGTAATGAGAGTACTAAGGAGAGAAATAAGTAAAAGGAGAAAAAAATCGAAGAAATAATGGCTAAAATGTACTAAATATGTTGAAAAAATATTAATCTACATATCCAAAACTCAATAAACTCCAAGTAGGATAAATACAGAGATATAATCTGGCATACACATATTCTTGCCTTCTTTGTCCGAGATTAATTGACCATATAATTATGGGTTTATTTCTGGGATTTCTATTCAGTTCCATTGATCTATATGTCTATTTGATGTCAGTACTATACTGTTTTGATTACTATCACTTTGCGGTATAACTTGAAATCTGGCATTGTGTACTTCCAACTTTATTTTTCTTTTTCAAGTTCACTCTGGCTATTCAGGGTCTTTTGTAGTTCCACACAAATTTTAGGATTATTTGTTCTAGTTTTGTGAAAAAATGCTATTGGTATTTTGTTAGGGATTGTATTACATCTGTAGATTGCTTGGGCAGCATGGACATTTTAACAATATTTGTCCTCCCGATCTAAGAGCGTGGGATATCTTTCCATTTCTTTGTGTTGTCTTCAATTTCTTTCATCAGTGTTTTATTGTTTTCAGAGTGCAGGTCTTTTACCTCCTTGGTTAAGTTTATTCCTAGGTATTTTATTATTTTTGGTGCAATTGTAAATGAGATTGTCTTCTTCATTTCTCTTTCTGCTGCTTCATTATTAATGTATAGAAATGCAACAGAGTTCTGTACGTTGATTCTGTATCCTGCGACCTTACTGAATTCGTTTGTCACTTGTAGTAGTTTTTCGGTGGAGTCTTTAGGGTTGTCTATATATAGAATCATGTCATCTGCAAATAGTGAAAGTTGTACTTCTTCCTTACCACTTTAGGTGCTTTTATTTCTTTTTGTTTTCTGATTGCTGTAGCTAAAACTTCCAGGACTATGTTGAATAAAAGTGGTGAAAATGGACTTCCTTCTCTTGTTTCTGACCTCAGGGGAAAAGTTCTCAGTTTTTCCCCATTGCCTGTGATGTTTGCTGTGGGTAATCTAATAGCTATGTTCTGGTTAAGGAGATTATAAAGAAGGCATTACACTGCTTTCTGGCCCTGCTGAAAGTATCTAGTTAATGCGTATTTAAGGGTTGGGTCCTGCCTGTGCTCACAAATTCCTTAGACCATCTTATCTATGGAATATCTTATCTTGTTCACCCTACTTTCGGCATCTGCTCTTTTGTACTCTTGGGAATGCCTTGTTTTTTGCATGCTTTCTATAGTTCTTACTGGCACGGACATATTGCACAATGTTTTCCCTATAATGTATGACTAATAAATACAAGAGCTTGAATGCAACTCAGAGAGTCTTCCCTTAGCCTCCCTCTCACCTCTCTTGACTTGCATGGAGTCTTGAGTAATCCTTTCTGCCGTCCTTGGCTTTGCTGGACAATGTTGAAAGCTGAACCCACAATTGGTGACCCCAATGTGATAAGTCAAACCCACAGTTGGGGACCCTGACATGGTCCTACAGTTCGCTGTGGGCTTTCCATATAAGGCCTTTATTGTGTTGAAATATGTTCCCTGTAAACCTACTTTGTTGAGGGTTTCATCATGAATGGCTGTTGTACTTTCTCAAATGCTTTTTATGCATCTATCCAAGTGATCATATGATTTTTGTCCTTTCTCTTATTACTGTGATGTATCACACTGATTTGCAAATCTTGAACCACACTTGCAAACCAGGAATAAATCCTACTTGATCATGGTGAGTGATTTTTTAAATGTATTGTTGGATTCAGTTTGCTAATATTTTGTTGAGGATTTTTGCATCTATGTTCATCGGAGATATTGCCTGTAGTTCTCTTTTTTTGTGGTGTTTTTATCTGGTTTTGGTATCAGTGTAATGTTGGCCTCAATGTAATGCTGGCCTCATAAAATGAATTTGGAAGTTTTCCTACTTCTATTTTTTGGAAAATTTTAAGAATAAGTATTAACTCTTCTTTAAATATTTGGTAGAATTCCCCTGTGAAGCCATCTAGTCCAGGACTTTGGTTTGTTGGGAGTTTGGGGTTTTTTTTTTAAGTTTTTTTAAAAATTTATTTTATTTTGAGAAAGAATGAGAGAGAACAAGTGGAGGAGGGGCAGAGAGAGAGGGGGACAGAGGATCCAAAGTGGGCTCTGTGCTGACAGCTGAGAGCCTGATGCATGACTTGAACTCAAGAACCATAAGATCATGACCTGAGCTGAAGTCAGACACTTAACAGACTGACCCACCCAGGCACCCTAATTCGTTGGGAGTTTTTTTATTACTGACTCAATTTCATTGCTGGTAATTAGTGTGTTCAAATTTTCTATTTCTTCCTGCTTCGGTTTTGGTAGGTTATATGGAATTTATCTAGGAATTTATCCATTTCTTCTAGATTGCCCAATTTGTTAGCATATCATTTGTCATAATATTCTCTAATAACCTTTTGTATTTCTGTGGTGTTGGTTGTTATTTCTCCCCTTTCATTTGTGATTTTGTTTGAGTGTTCTCTCTCTCTGTCTCTCTCTCTCCCTCTCTCCCTTTTTTAATGAGTCTGGCTGGAGGTTTATGAATTTTGTTGAGGTTTTCAAAGAATCAGTCCCTGGTTTCACTGATCTGTTCTATTGTTTTTTAGTTTCCATATCATTTATTTCTGCTCTAATCTTTATTTCCTTCCTTCTGCTGGTTTGGGGTTTTGTTTGTTGTTCTTTTTCTAGCTCCTTTAGGTGTAAGGTTAGGTTGTTTGAGAATTTTCTTGCTTCTTGAGGTAAGCCTGTATTACTATAAGCTTTCCTGTTAGAACCACTTTTGCTGCATCGCAAAGATTTTGGACACTTGTGTTCTCACTTCCATTAGTCTCCATGTATTTTTCTATTTCTTCTTTTATTTCTTGGTCGACCCATTTACTTAGTAGCATTTTATTTAACTTTCACGTGTTTGTGTTCTTTCCAGGTTTTTTTCTTGTGGTAGATTTCAAGTTCATAGCGTGGTCAGAAAAGATGCATGGTATGATTTCAATCTTTTTGAACTGTTGAGACTTGTTTTATGACCTAATATGTGATCTATTCTGGAGAATGTCCCATGTGCACTTGAAAATAATGTTTATTCTTCTGTTTTAGGATAGAATGTTCTGAATATATTTGTTGAATCCATCTGGTCTAGTGTGTCATTCAAAGTCACTGTTTCCGTATTGATTTTCTGTTTAGATTATTTGTCCATTAGTGTAAGTAGGATGTTACAGTCCCCTACTATTATTGTATTACTATCGATTATGTTTGCTATTAACTGTTTTATGTATTTGGGTACTTTCATGTCGGGGACATAAATATTTAAAATTGTTATATTTTCTTATTCATTTGTCCCCTTTGTTATAATAATATAATTATATATAATCCTTCTTTGTCTCTTGTTACAGTCTTTGTTTAAAAGTATTGCTACCCTGGCTTTCTTTTCACATCCATTTGCATGACAAATGTTTCCCCTCACTTTCAACCTGCATGTGTTAGGTCTGAAGTGAGTCTCTTGTAGGCAGCATATAGATGGCTCTTTTTTTTTTTTTTTTTTAAATCAACGCCATCACCCTATATTTTTTGATTGGAGAATTTAGTCCATTTACATTCAAAGCAATTATTGATATGTATTTATTGACATTTTTATTTGTTTTGTGTTTGTTTTTGTGGATCTTATCTGTTCTTTTCTTCCCTTGCTCTCTTCTCTCACTGTAAATTGGCATTCTTTAGTGATATACTCGGATTTCTTCCTCTTTATTTTTTGCATATCTGTTACTGGTTTTTGTGGTTAACATTAGGTTTGTATATAGCATCTTCTGAATATAGCAGTCTATATTAAGTTGATAGTCACTTAGTTTAGAACCCATTCTTGACTCCTCTCTTTCCCATGTTTTAGGTACATGGTGTCCTGCTTTTTGTCCTTTTATTTTGTGAGTCCCTTGACGGAGTTTTACAGATAGACTTATTTTTACTGCTCTTGTGCTTCCTACTTTTTGTACTTTTACTTACGGTCTTTCCTTTCCACTCAAAGAATCCTCTTTAACATTTCTTGTAGGGCTGATTTAGTGGTCACGAACACCTTTAAATTTTGTTTGGGAAACTCCTTATCTTTATTATAGCCTTTATCTTTATGATAGGCTTGCTGAACAGAGTATTCTTGGCTGTGGATTTTATTCCTTTTAGCACTTTGAATGTATCATCCATTACCTTCTCGCCTGCAAAGTTTGTTGAAAAATCCACTGATAGGCTTATGGGATTTCCCTTGTATGTAACAGTCTACTTTTCTCTTGCTTTTAAAAATCTCTCTTAATCACTACTTTTTGCCATTGAAATTATTATATGTCTTGGTGTGGACCTCCTTGGGTTGATATTGTTAAGGGATCTCTGTGCCTCCTGTATCTGAATTTCTGTTTCCTTCCCCAGATTTGAGAAGTTTTCAGGTATTTTTTCAAATAAATTTTCTGTCCCCTTTCCCTCTCTTCTTCTTCTGGCATCCCTATAACGTGAATGTTATTTTGCTTGGTAGAGTCCCTGATTTCCCTAAGTCTATTCTCATTTTACGTATTTTTTTTTTCTCTCACCTGCTCAACTTGATTACTTTCCATTGCTCTGTCCTCCAGATCACTGATTTATTCTTCTGCCTTCTCTAATCCACTATTTATTCCATCTAGTGTATTTTTATTTTCAATTATTGTGTCTTCATCTCTGATTCTTTTTTATCTCTCTGTTAATGGTCTCACTGTTGTCCTCCACTCTTTTCTCAAGTCCAGTGAGTATCTTTATGATTAGTTTAAATTCTCTATTAGATATATATTTCTGGTGTGGTTTTGTCCTATTCTTTCATTTTGGAAATATTCCTCTGTCTCCTCTTTCTATACCTTTTTGTCTAACTCTCCATCTTTTTCTGTGTGTTTGGAGAGCCAGGTGCATCTCCTGCTCTTGAAATTAGTGGGCAGGGCACATTTTTAAAAAGATGCATGCTGCTCCTCTTCCACAGGAGACATGCAGCCTTTGCCTAGATTGGAGCCAGCTGGGACTGATCTGCCAATGCACATGCAGCAGGGTGCTCAGTTTTGACAAGATGAGGGCTGGTCTTCCATGGGAGGTGACTGGTGGCCACCACCAGGACCAAGACCCTGCAAAGTATCCGGTCAGGAGATGTAGTGTTGGCAAAGTTTGTGCCTGTCTTCTAGGGGAGGGGATGCACAGTGCAGCAACTGAGGTAAGCCCTGCAGGAAGGGCAGGACACAGTGTAAGCAAAGTAGGTAATGAATGCCGGCACAGATTGGTTCCCACAGGTGGCCGTGTGTGTACCGTGGTGGTAGGGGAGGGAAATGGTGCCTGCTGGCAACTTTGTTCCTAAAGGAGTCTCCCAGAGATCTCTGTTCCTCTGGGACACACTCTGAGGGGAGTAACTAACTCCCTCCCCTATGCCCCAGGCATTTTTTCAAATTGCTGTTTCTCTGGTGTTTTTCTACGTGCTGTTTGTTGTGCAGTCTCTTTAAGGGTGGGGACTTTCCTATCACCTTCCAGGCACTCCCAGGACCTAGCTAGCTGATTTTTAAAGTCACGCTTTAAGTCCCCCTGGTTGTAAAAACTCACAAAATTCAGCCCCTCTGGTTTTCAGAGCCAAATGTTATGGGGATTTGTCTTCCCCACAGGGGCTCCCCAATGTGAAGGTCTGTTTCTCTCCCCTCTCAGCAGTTTTGGCTATTTAGCTCCTGACCACATCTCCACCCCTCTTACTCTCTTTGATGCGGCCTCTTCTCTACATTTAGTTGTGGAATTTGTTTTGCCAGTTCCGGGTGTCTTCTGGATTATTTACACTGATGTGATTGTTGTCTAGTTATATCTGTGAGACAAGGTAGCTTAGGGTCCTCTGGAAGTCAAATTTCTGTTGTTTTAAGCCACATTTTTGGAATTTGTTATAGCAGCTCTAGGAAATTAATACACCAACCTTGAATTACTAGGGCAAATTCTTGTTGATCTTCTGCCTCATCATTATATCCATTGTTGAAAGTGGGCTACTGAATACACCTGAAACTAATATAACATTGTACGTTAATTATACTTGAATTAAAATAAACAAGAAAGCGGGGGTATTGAAGGCACAAACTCTTATTGAATTGTCTATTTCTCCCTTCAATTCTGCCAGTTTTTACCTCATAGATTTTGGGGGTTTGTTTTTAGTGAATATGTTTATAGTTGTTACATCTTCATGATGGATTGACACTTTTGTCATTATAAAATGCTTTCTTTGTCTCTTGTAACATTTTGTTGTTTTAACATCTAATGGTTTGATATTAGTGTAACCATTATGGCTTTCTTATGGTTGCTGTTTGCATGATATATCTTTTTTAGATCATTTTATTTTGAAATTTTTGTGCTTTTGAATCTAAAGCATATCTTCTGTAGTCATCATATGGTTTTATTTAATCCAGTTTAACAATCTGTCTCTTTTGTTTAGAATGGGTTGTTTAATCCATTCTCCAATCTGTTTACACATATATATTGAGTTCTTTTTTTTTTAAGTTTTTTTTAATGTTTGTTTATTTTTGAGAGAGAAAAAGAGAGAGCCGGGGAGGGGGGTGTGGGGGGTGCAGAGAAAGGCATAGAATCTGAAGCAGGCTCCAGGCTCTGAGCTGACAGCACAGAGCCTGATGCGGGGCTTGAACTTATGAACTGCAAGATCATGACCTGAGCTGAAGTCAGACGCTTAACTGACTGAGCCACCCAGGTGTCCCAAAACATGTATATTGAGTTCTTAATTTTAGGCTTTGCATTTTTCAATTGTACAATTTCAAATCAATTTTTTTAAAAAAAGATACTGGTTCTCATGAAATTCTCCATCTTGACTCATTAATCAAAGCTACTTCTAAGTCTGCCTCTGATAACACTAATAACTGGATCATCTGTGGATCTGGTTTTATTGCCTATTTTTCCTCATGGTTCTGCTCTTTGGTATTCTTTGTAATTTTTTACTTAATATTAGGTATTGTATATGATATACTGTACAGTCTCTGGATGTTACCTTCCTACAGAGGGGGATAACTCTATTCCCTGGTAGGAAGACAGTGTAGGCAAATCACATTAATCCAATCTATAATTCAGTGAATGTGAAACTAGATTGCAATGTTATAAGGTTTAATTTACTTTACTTGGATTCTTTCCTGTTCCTAAGGTGTAATTCTCAGAGTTCTTATATGAGATTCTGGAGTAGACACCAGTGCCTCTGTTGATGGGTTCTAGAATGTAATTTTTGCTTCATCAATACCATGATGCAATATACATTTTTAAAAATCTTTGTTTTGGCCTTCAGGTTTCTGCCTTTTTGTTTTTTTAAAAATCCTTCTGCTCTGACCAATCCAAGAATTCAGCAAATACTCAAGGGAGGGAATCAGCAGAGTGTGAGACTCACTTCTCTGAACCTTCCTGCTTTATGAGGATTTTAGGTCTCCCAAGTGCTGGTTGGCTCAATTATCCTAAACTTTTTATCTCTTCACTCTTGTGGGGTTGCAATAGTTTGTTTGCTTCTCTGATTCTTAGCAGTAACTTTCTTCCTTCTACCCAGATTTGTATCAAAAACTGGCAATCCTATAAAGGAAGACATAGCTGAAGAATGTTTACTCACTTCTCTGCTGTGTTGTAAATCTCCAGGACAACCCACAGGTTCAGTGATTCAGAGGGACTCACAGGACTCAGCATATGGTCCTACTCATGGCTATGCTTTATTATAGCAGAGACATACAAAGCAAAATCAGCAAAGGGGAAAAGTGCATGGGGTAAAGTCCAGAGAAAACCAGGCATAAGCTTCTAAGAATCCTTTCCCTGTGGAATCACACAGGATGTGGAATTGTGATAACATATGTGAATTGTTGTCTGCCGTGAACACTCGTTAGACTTGTTGCCCAGGGTTTGTATTGGAAGTTGGTCATAGGTACCTTCTGCCTAGCACGTATCATAATTACAGACCCCCAGAAGGAAAGTAGGTGTTCTGCATAAGCCATGTTGTTTGTGTAAATAGCTTACACTTAGTAAGCTACCTTCTCAGTTAAAGAATGGTAGGAACATTCCCATATTCCAAATTCGCAGATGCTAGCCGAAGACCAACCTCGCAAACAGGGCTTTCTAAGGATAGTGTCTTGGGCCTGCTGTGTTAATTCTTTTCTGCATACCTTCTCTCTGAGCTTTTTGTTCTTAGAGTCTTGTTTGCCTAAAAGTTCTTAGATGGCTTCAAACACTGGTTTAAAATAATTTTATCCCATGTCACTTGTTATCATTGAATGTTGCTGTGCTGTACAAGTGTCTGGTTATTTTTTCTTCTCTGTTGGACATTTAATTTGAAAACTTACAGAACTTGAGGCTTAAGATGATGGTTTCTTTGTTTGTTTGTTTTTTCCTCCCACCAGGGAGTATTTATTTGTTTATTACTGGGCACCTAGGGGATTACTTTAATTCAATTTTGGGAGCTGTTATGATTTGAGGTTTCACTGAATTCCCTTTGTATGTGTGTAGGGGGGGTTAGTGTAACTTCAAGTCACTTTTACTTCTCTGATGGAGCTTTATGGGGTCTAGAACCCAAGCATGGGAGTTTTCTAAGTTCTCTCTCATAACTTGGTAGGCACTATCCAAAATTTGTCTTCCTAGCCTCCCAAAGGTAGTAAAACCACTGTTTATCCCCCTCTAGAATCAGCGAATATTTCCACGTAAGAAATGGCCCTAATGATGGGCTTGCCTTTCTAGATTTTTATATTTTAAAAAGATTTTTTCCAGATTATCTGGTTGTCCATAGAAATTTTGATGTTAACTACATGGTTTGCCATTCCTGGAAGTGGAATTCCCCCTCTACCTTATTTCTTATGTAATAAGCTCCTTAGATGCAACATTTTGAGGAAAATCATGAAGGTGAATAGGGTGCTTAGCACTGCACACAGATATACAACATACAGGTAAGGCAAATCCAAATCCAGATTCACATTGCCCATTTTATGAGGAAAAATAGCGACCTCTCCATGAGAAAAGAGATTTAATTAAAATCAATCTGGTACTAACCAACTATTTGGTCACCCTAGGGCATGATATCTAAGGGTTGGTCCCTCCTGCTTTCAGACTAGGCTTTTAGCAGTAGCAGCCGTCAGAGTAGCCTTGATGAAAGAAGAGCCATATTGTTGAAGTCCATGTATAGCCCCAATCTTTCCAGGATAGCCACGTTGTTCATAAGCTGATTGAACATGGATTGAGGTATTTAAAAAAAAACAAAAAACTGTCAACATCTTCAGAATCAACTTGACCATCTGCTTATGAAGCATCTCCTTCACAATAGGGCCTTTGCTTAGTATTTATGTGGGAAATGATTATTCTTACCATATGAGCCCATTTTGAGAAGTCCAACCATACGTTTACATTTACAATTAGTCCAACCATGCCCAAATTTTATCACTCATCTTCCAAGGTTACTACCATGGAATTTACCACCTGGTCAACATGAGTCATAAAATGGTGTAGACCTAGAAATCTCACCTTCTGTGCAAAGCAGACAACAAAAAATACTGCCCACATTTATTCTCACTGCAAGGAGTTCCTTTTCTTACTGTCCTCCACACCATCATTGACTGACGTTGAAGTACCACAGTCTATTTCTACCTAGTACTAGCATACTGCGCAGTACCACTTGTATAACCAGACTCAATTTTTTCCTCCTTGGTGAACTGGGAAATATAGTGTTCTCTTGCATTATAAGTGTATAGTTCATGGATTTGCTTGCTTGCTCTTTTTTTTTTTTTTTTCTCCTTTCAAGCATCCTGCCTCATTAAATTCAACTTGATGGATGTAAATGGATATTGAAACAAGATTCTACACTAGAGTAGAATTGGAACAGAAGAGGAAGTGGTGACATGTTGTTCCTTAGGGCTATATTTTACAAGATTTGGAGAAGAAAATGTTAGTAAAAATTATAGTGTGGGGGCAAGATAGAAGTAGAAGCATCTCAGCTAAATGAGAAGAGTAAAAGTTTTAAGATAAATGAACTACGAGCCTTCATGAGGCAGTAGTGGACCTGGGATACAAAGTTAAATATACTTGTAGCTTCTATAAAAGGAAGCAAGTGAAATAAGAAGTGAGGATTTATAGTGTTGAAGTTAGGTCTTCCCTACTTAATTTTCTGAAAAGTATAGACATCACTCATGTATACCATAGATACACAGATACCATATATACATGAGATTCCTCATAAAATGGGCAATGTGAATCTGGATTTAGATTTGCCTTACCTGTCTTTATGTTGTATATCTGTGTGCACCCTATTCACCTTCATGATGAAAAGAAAAGAATCTGATAGAAGAAAAAAATAAATTTCAAATGCTAGACCAGAAATATCTTCATGCTATTCATTACTTTAAGTAAAAAACCCATGATGTAATGTATCATAATTTGCTTCCCAAAGAACTTTTATGCAGATACACTTTAAAAAACCAAAGCAGTCAAGTTTTATAACTTTCACCTTTATCTCTGTGTGGATGTATGAAACAAAGGAGTTTCACATACTTCTCTTGAATCGAAGAAAAGTAACACAGATCTCCTATTTGCCACCCATTTACTGGATTGGATTCACATAGTATATAGTAAAACAAATCTTCATTTACTATCATATAATAGGTTTATACTAAACTAACACACAGGGCAATGGCCTAGTGTGGAAGAGTGTGAAGAGATAATTCTTGTGATGATGATTATGTTGGAGCACACACCAACTATGAGCCAAGTGTGATATAGGAGTCAAGAAGCTTCAAAAGAAATCTTTGATATCTTCAGTAGAGCCATAAGAAGTCACTAAGGGACATTATGAATATGCTGTGTTTATAATATTGACTTACAATTTGAATAGGGAGAGATAAACAGATCTGAAACCATCAGTGTCAATGTGACCCAGATAAGACTTTAGCCCACCTATGTCAACAGGACTTAGTTGTTTATTCCAGGAAACGTTTGCCTAGGAAAGACAGGATTGTAAACTAGGCAAACAAAAAACAAACAGAAGCAGTCCCTAATTTTTTGTTTGTATAAGGAAATTCCTATAGGATGGAGACAATAATTTGCTTATCTGGACAAACAGCTGGCTTATCAAACAACAGTTTACCAAGACTTTTCAAGGCTCTTGCTTGCTGTGTCCACCAATCCTAAACCATTTCATTAACTTTGCCAAATCCAATCAGTTTTCTCTCTTGACAGACATGCCTCAAACCATTTGAGCACAGATCCCCAAGTTCTATCTATTACCTAATTTTCTGGCTCTGAAGCACAGCTATGCACATCAAGGCAGTGCACTCTCTTACTGCAGTCAGTTTTCATACTTAGTTTTACTTAATTAACAAGATCTCTTCAAGAAGTTTGTCCTTTCTCAACAACCCAAGTGTCCATTGATGGATGAATGGATGAAGAAAATGTATACAGCTAACTCTTGAACAATGAAGGGGTTAGGAGTGCTGACCTTCCCCATGCAGTCGAAAATCCACATATCACTTTTGAATTCCCCCAAATTTACTAATAGACTACTGTTGACCACAAATCTTACCAATAACATAAACAGGCAATTAACACATATTTTGTATATGTATTATGTACTGTATTCTTAAGATAAAGCAAGCTAGAAAAAAGAAAATGTTATTAAAGAAATCATAGGAAAGAAAGAATATGTTTATTGAAAAAATTTGCATATAGTAGATCCATGCAGTTCAAATCTGTTATTCAAGGGTCAACTGAATAACACACACACACACACACACACACACACACACACACACACACAATAGAATATTATTCAGCCATAAAAAAGGACACCTTGCTATTTGCAACAACATGGATGGGCCCTGAGGACATTATGCTAAGTGAAATAAAGTCAGAAGGTGGGGATAAGAGAGGGTAGGCAAAATGGGTAAAGGGAATCAAAAGGTACAAACTTCCAGTTATAAAATAAATAAGCCCTGGGGATGTAATGTTCAGCATGATGCCAAAAGTTATTAATATTCTACTATATGTTTGAAAGTTGTGAACAGAGTAATCTTAAAAGTTCTCATCACAAGAGAAAAAAAAAATCCTGTAACTATGTATGGTGGCAGATATTAACTAGATTTGTGATGATTATTTTGCAATATATACAAATATTTAATCATTATGGTACACGTGAAACTAGTATAATGTTATATGTCAATTATACCTCAACTTAAAAATTAATCTATCAATTAATTATTTTTTAAAAAGAAGTTTGTCTAGGGGCTCCTGGGTGGCTCAGTCAGTTTGGCGTCCAACTTCGGCTCAGGTCATGATCTCACAGTTTGAGTTTGAGCCCCGCGTCGGACTCTGTGCTGACAGCTCAGAGCCTGGATCCTGCTTTGGATTCTGTCTCCTTCTCTCTCTGCCCCTCCCCCACTTGTGCTCATGCGCGCGGGCGCTCTCTCTCTGTCTCTCAAAAATAAATAAATGTAAAAAAAAAGTTTGTCTTTTTTTTTTCTTAAGTTTACTTATTTTGAAAGAGAGAAAGCACAAGTTGGAGAGGGACAGGGAAAGAGAGAATCCCAAGCAGGCTCTGCATTGTCAGCAGGGAGCCCGATGCAGGGTTCGAACTCACAAACCATGAGATCATGACCTGAGCCAAGATCAAGAGTTGGACGCTTAACTTACTGAGCCATTCAGATTCCCCCAAAAGAAGTTCATCTTTCTACAAACAACTACCAGAGACACAAAGATAATCAATTCATTTCTCTCAGCTACTAGGCCAAATGTTAAGTTTGTATAAGAATTAACTGAGGAACTTGTAAGAAATATAGGTTGCCATGCTTCACACTTCAGTTGTTTTGATTCAGGGGGATTAATACAAGGCCCCAGAATCTGTATTTTAAAAACCACAAGTTTTTTCTAATGCATGCTATATTTAGATCATGCTTAGAAAAATAATGCTTTCCTCCCTGCATACCAGCAAACATATGTGTATATGTATTATTGTATATATACACACATATATAATATATACACGTTATACACTTGCTATATATGTATATAGAAACTTACCATACATACAAAACACCCATATTAAATGTTCCACACACTTCTTATGAAAATGGGATCACACACACACACACACACACACACACACACACACGTATGATATGTGTGTGTGTATGACATGATTTTTTTCAGGGAACATTATATAATACAATCTTTCTGAATCACCACATACAGATCTGCCTTGTTTTTAACAGCTACATTATATTCCACTATATGCAAGTACCATAATTTATCGAGTTCTTTATTATTGGTCATTTAGTTGCTTTGTTTTGTTTTGTTTTGTTTTGTTTTTGCTATTATAAGCAATGCTGCAATGAACACCTTTACACATTTGTGCTAAAATTTCTGTAGAATATAAGGACTGGAATAGACACAGAAGAGTAGAATTGCTAGGTGGGAGGGTGTATGTATTTTAAAGTTGGATAGATTCTGCTGAATTGCTCAATGACTTAGTTGTATCAATTTACACTCCTGTGGTAAGTTAGCCGAAGATTGTTTTCCACACACCTATACCAATACCAGTGTCAATCTCATTTTTATCTATCTGACACATAAAAAAAAATGACAAAATCTTAATTTGCATTTTACCATGTTTTTAACATCAGAATAATCAGCACTTGGTTTACCACCGAAACACAATTATCTAAAGTTCTACAAAACATATCACAATTTATTTTTGGAAAACTTTTATTTTTATGTTAAAAATTAACTCTCTCACCTGTAAGACAGATGGGATGAATGAATTTCAAATATATGTCCACTATGTAGTATTTACTTAGTACCTCCTTTTACCAAGTAATACAAAAGGAAAGTGAGAGTCATAGAGCTGTGTTCAAGCCCTAGCTTTCCCACCCAGCAGCTATGTGACCTTGGGCAAGTCACCTGCCCTTTAGAGAGCTTCAGTTTCCTCTTTTGTAAAATGGGGATTCTACTCATTTTGTAGAATTGGTTTGAAGATGAAATGAGATTATAATTTTAATTATATATATTAGCTATTACCACTGCCACAATAACAATGCACAGGAAATTAGCAAATGACTAGAATTGTTTGTAAAGTCCTTTCTTAACAATTACAAAATAATTATATCAGTATTACCAAAGTCAGATTCTTTGAGATCAGTCAACGATTTATTGGGATTACTAAAGTCACTAGGAGAATATATATTTCATAGGGCTAATATACTGCTTACAACATCACTGTTGTGCTTCTCTCCAAATACTTTCCTAATAGTTCAGGAAACATTTCCCAAATTACATAGTTCCTTAGCTAAAATGGAATTAGCCAAATATACAATCAAATCAACTACACACCAGGAACTTCTTTTCAAGTTTCTAAGACAGTCTTGTTTCTAAGCACACACAATGAAGCAATTCAAGTAATGCCATAGAGATTTCCTAGAGCCAATAAATGAAATTCGAAAATTTTATAGTAGTATAATATATTAGAGACTCCATCCTTCATTCTTTCCCAAAACTAATCCCAACCTAACTCACACATTCCTTAAATGGCTCAATACCCACTATGCAAAAAGTCCTATGTTCAGAACTAGGGGCATAAAACCTCTGTACTCAAGAGATAAAGACTCATATTAAAGATAAAAGGGCAAAGTTTTATTATCTATATTTGCCTGTGCTTCTGGTTTGATAAATAATGAGTCAATGGCACATGACCTACGGAGCTCATTTTCTCTTGGATGGACACCAATGAACTTACTTCCTATCCTTGGGCTGTGTAAAACATACAGCTGGAAATGAGATGTCATTGTCCTATGGCTTACTCCCAAAAGTTCTCAATGGCTCAACTCACCTAAGTCTTCCTCCTTTAACTTTCTTCCTCCACATCATGACTTTTGCAAAAATTTATGATGATTTTTAATGAGTAAAATGATCTGGAAAACATATTTTTTCAGTTTTTATTTCAATAAAACAAGAGGCAACACTGCTGTATAAAGTACTGCATAAGGACATTTACACAAATATACAAAACTTCAAAAAACTAAACTCCAGTTTATTTCCATAGCCTTAAAAATGTAGAGAGCACATAAAAATATGCAAAGTCATAGTTTATTCTTTAGGAATGTAAACTCCTGGAATACAATTAGAAACAAGTACATTTACTATGAAAAGATTAGTATCACTACAGGATTAGAAATAAAGATAAGCAGTACACAAAAAACCCTACATAAGAGAAAGCAAAGGTATGCAAAATAAGATCTTGAGTTTACTAAAAGAAACTTCATATTAAGACACAGGTACTCTAGATCTCTGCTATAAAAAAACACAAAAACATCTTCCAAAATGTTCACTGCTAGTCTTTTTAGATATGCACAAGTTACAAAATACATAGGATAACATATTTATGTTCTCTGATAAAGAATTTAACAATATTAAACATAAATGTGAATAACTCAAGTACTGAGTATAATTTTACTAAGCAACTAATCTAAAAATATAAATTTCATGCTAAGTAAAGGACTAGAGAGTTTATATTTTTTTATCCAAAGACTGGGAAGACACTATTATACATTTATTTCTATCTACAATGCTTAACTTAAGTGCCCATCAAATTATTCTTCTCTTTAATGGCTTTTTAAGAAACATTTTTTGTTATATTATTTATGATATAGATTTCCTTGATGTGCTTCCCTTTAACAAAGTGTAAATTTATTGTGCCTATAGAGTCAAATGTTAAAGTCTTATTTTAAATATCTATTTAAAATTATGTCTCAGAGTACAATTTTTTTCTCTATAATTTAAATGTAAAGGTTTTAACATTGTAATTTGAGTCTTCCAAAATAGGCAAAATCCCTTAAAACTGGTATCATTTTTATCTATTTTGGTTTTAAAAAACCTATTTCCCTTTAACTTTTTGTTTTGTTTATTAAGCAGTTGCTTCATAATTGAAAAGGGCAACAAAATACTGCTTTTTCAAAACAAACTTTGTCATCATTTAAGGACTGAGAATTTCTACCCTTCAAATCTACAGAGCTGCCTCAAAAAGTTCCATGGTGGAGTACAAGGGGTTCCAGGGTGCTCACCTGTCCTAGGTCCTCTGGGGACACTCCCTTGAACTTGATTCCAAAGGCAAGTCCCTACTCAATTCCAAAGGCAAATGCTGGGACCTACCTTCACTAGAATACCCCAGGTAGTTGAGTAGTTGAAGAGTGAGAGGTTGGGTAATTTTAAGACTCCCTAATGGCTTAAAATGTGGAATGGAACTATCATTTTTGTTCAGATCCTTTGAACTATGGGGTGCAATTTCCCATTTGGGGCAGAATCCTTTTTGTGATAAAGATATAGAGGAGATCTGTGACCAAATGGTTACATTAGCATCTTTGTGAAAAAATGACCTAAAAAAGTCACCCCAACTTTAAAATCTGGAAAGCTGAGTAAGAGGGATAATTTTAATTGTTACCATAGTTAGCATTTATCCAATATTTATAATTGCTATAAAAATTTTCAAATGTATAACCCTTATTTGAAATAGTATCAAAGGTGCTATTAAATAATTTTACTGTCAACATAACTTCCAGGAAATCAACTCGTGCAAATTACTTGAAACAAAAATTCAGAACCACTCCACTAAGTAAGCCTTCAGAGTTCTTTAAAGAATATACACATGAAGATTTGTTGTGCATTGTATAAAACGGTGGTACCTCTTTCATACTTAAAATGGTAGGCATCTACAGCTCTGATTCCATTTATAGTTAATATGAAAAATATAAAATGTTATAATTTTATTGTAAAAATAAATGAAAATCATTAAAAATTTAGAAGTAAGGATCTAATAAGTGTCATAGACACTATTAAAAATTTATAAGCTATTAAAAACAATGAAGATTATAATATTTAGTATCTAACATATTTGATCTAGTGTTGTGAGACCACTGAAAATTCCAAATATTAGGTAGGTAATTTGTACTTTTGATACTCTCTTTTTAAACTTTAATGCACATAAAAATCACTTAAGGATCTTGTTAAAAGGCAGATTATGATTCGGTAGATTAAAAGTGGCTCTGAAATTCTACATCTTTAACAAGATGCCTAGTGATGCCAATGCTACTTACTGGTCCTCAGACTGTAGGAGTAGCAATGATCTAGAATAATACCAAAATGAGGTTCCATTACAGCAGTTGATCATTAAAATCTGATCTCTCATTTCTGCCAGCTGTTTCCTCAGATTTATTCTACAATGTTTCCTAAGCACTTGACTTGCTTAAAAGGCCAATCTTCTAAAATTAATTCTTAAGACTATTAATATTGTTAGTAGCTATATGCCTGAGGGAATTTTTTTGTTAAAGAATAGAAAAAGACAAAAGGAAATTCACAGTGACATTTTACAAATATTTTAAATTGTACACAGGATTCCTGTTAAATTAATACAATATCAAGTTTCACGGTCTAGTCTTACCTTTTTTTTTTCTTTTTCTTTTTTAAACTACAGTTTATGGCAATAGATCTTATTCCATTTCTATTAGTGGAACTAAAAAACTCAAATTCACTTCTAATAAAAGCCATATTCTATTCAAGATTAATGAATGAAAACTAGTTCATGCTTTTTGAAGATTTAAATTTAAAATGGTAGCCAAAGCAGTTATGATCAAAACTGCATTCATAGCGTATGCTTTAGCACTCTTTAGGACATACAAATTTTTCACATTTGAGCTCTGCATAAGCAGGCACAAAAGGAAAACTAACATTTTCTGTGCAACTACAGCTAGGGACTGTGAATAAGGAAACCACTGTGCATTAATAGTGAAGGAGACAAAGAGGGGACAGACAGGCCTTCCCTCCCAGTCAACTTACCCTTATCCTCAGCCCTGCTTTCTTTCTCTCCCCCTGAATTATTAGTTACGTACATTTGATTTACAGGGAGCCTTGACCACAGCTAAAAGGACGAGCACTAGCAAATACCACATTTTACATCTATCTAGAGGTCACACAGTTCTCTACAGCTACATACAAGTTTGTTTAGCTTCTGCCATATTGCCTTTTTTATTTTTATTTTTTGGTTGGGGCCAACTACATTGATTATTCTTTCTACCATGACAAGAACATTCAAACTAGGCCTGTTCACAAACAAATTATTTAACTTCTTTCATATTTTACAATTCTAAATTTAAGAGCACAAACATAAATAAACCTAAATTAATTACATAAATGTCCTTTGTCCATATTTCATTATGCTTTCTTTCATGACATTTTAGAGATGAAAAATTTACCTAATTTCCTTCATTTGCTGACAAACAATTCAATATTATATGGTTGACACCGGTGTCTTGAGAGCTGTGTTGCACGATTTACGATGATTTCCAGGAAGACTTCAATGATGTATACTTTGAATTCTAGGAAACCAAACTACCTAGGATTTCCAAAGTCAAGCAGCAGGGTAAGTCAGCTTCATGGCTGATTACGTTTTAGGAATTGAAAGGGATTTTCACCTGCTAAATCCAGATCAAATACTTCAAAATGACACATCTACTGGCAATCTGATTTTTATATAAAAATGTTCCAAAGATAACAACAGAAATCCCTCTACCCTTCCCCTGGAATTACATAATAGTCTAGGTACTGAGTTACGAGGCTTTTTCCAGTGCTTTATATAAATGATTCCACTAATCTTAAGGACAATCTGATTACAAACATTTTTATCAGGCACTTTTCATACACATCATTCTTGTTTTTTTAACATGCCTGATTTTCAGACTGCCCTGTTGTGCAGTCAGCGACAGAATTCCTGGAGTTGCACACTCTGCCTCCTTTCAAAAACAGCTCCCATGCATGAGATTCCCTTTTACGCTGAAGGCCAAACATACAACTACCAAAATAGGGGTTATTAAAAAATAAGAACTCACAACCTCACATGAGATGTCCCCAATTTGATCAGACAACTTGCCAAAATGTATTGTGACACTGACCATCTTAGACCATAGAAACAAATAAGAAAGAAAAAAAAAAAGACTCAAATCAAGGGGGGAAAATACACCCAAGAAATAACAGGACCACGTTTGACCTTATTACAACCTACACGTTATTCCCTTCATAAGGTCAAGGTAGCCTTTAGAATTTAAGACACAAGGGCTCCCGTCTGGGACAGGGATGAAAGACGATGGGTGCTTTCATAAAGAAGCAGAGTCGTATTTCTAGATTCACTAGTTAGGTGGGAAAACTATTACAAATTAATCTGTAGACAAGGTAATGCTGATACTAGGAGGTCTCTGCTGACCTGATGGATGCTTCACTGGAAGTTCAGTCCTTTCAGAAACGTAAATAAGCTTTTCTTCTTGGAGACTACAAGCAGAAAACCTATTGGCATCTGTCCCAGGCCCACAGCCAACAGCAGATGATGGGTTATGTGGGACTGTGACACCACTGACTTGTTCAAAGGATTTACTGAATACAGTTGCAGCTGTCTTAGCCAAACCATGGCTACAAGGTTTAGGCAGAGATTGGCTGGTAGTTAATGTCAGTCTCTTCAAAGAGAGAAGCTCAAGATTCTCACTTTGGGCTCTCTGAGTTTGTTTTCGGGCAAAGTGGTCTTTGCAAGACTCCCCTGTGGTTTCTTTTTCTTTTCCTCCCGTTTTGCTTCCTCCTGACCGTCTCTGAGTCTTTCCTACACTTGTCTTGTTACTAGAATTGTTACTACTGTTTGATAAACCCGATTGGCTAGTACTAGACGCAGCCCGGGAATAAAATCCCTCGTCAACTTCAGATATCTCCATGAGTTCTTCTTGACCTGTTAATTCTGTATTTCCTAAACAAAGAAATAATAAAGATTAATTAATATTAAGTATCTTAAATAATTCTTATTTCATGATTAATACCAAATCAATGATACTTTAAACTTTAGCATAATTACATAAAACAACCCATTATAGACCGAAATTAAAGGATAAATTGAAACATTGTATAAAATGTAAAAAATAGTTCATTGTAACTAAATAAGAGTAATTTAGAGTGTATTAAACAAAAAGCATGCCATAACACCCCCCGGCCCCCATGTTTTAAGAAAGATTTCTCTTCCAGTTCATGCAAAAGATCAGAAACAATTAAGGAAAATATCACACAGTAAAACTAGGGGTAAAGTCTCCCCAAGTAGCAAAGCAATATAAAATCGAAGCTCTTACCAAGGAACTTTAAAAAAATGGTATTAAGATATTTTAAAGATTTTTTTAAAGGTTGCATTCTACATTCTAGATTATTTTACAAAGATGAAAAAAAATAGACCCTAAGTATCACAAGTTCAAACTTGTTAAAATTCTATATACATTATCCTTCAAATCAAAGATGTTAAAAATATAAAGATAAAATATAATTTTAGATCTCAAAATATAAGCAGAAAATTACTGTGGAAGTAATCTTCTGCCTTAGTTTTTATAACAGTTTATTCAGAGAAAATATAGGTACGACCATTCCAAAGAGCATTAGATCATTGAGAAATTGTGGTGCATAATTCATGCATTTTGATTATTAGATGACATGCAAAATTTCTGTGACTGTGCAACTGTTGCTTAAGACATGCAGCAGTGGCCCTGTGCCATGAGATACCTTGGAGGGCAGCTAGAAAGTGCTCTGCTAAAACTGCACTCTGCCAGGTGAGTTTATTCCATCCTCCATCATTTTTCTTACAGATTTTTGCCTCCTGATCTCTGGCAAGCCTTTGCTCTCAGTTCTAGGATCTGTGGCTGTTTCCTGCACACCCTGTATATGCTGAGCATCAATCTCTCCTAGTGTTCTGCCTTTTTCCCCATTCCCGGTTCTCTCTCCGGCCACATTTGTGACACTAATCTCAGGAATGACAAGGATGCCCAATTCACTGGTATCATTACTGTTGTCAGGTTGCTCTAGAATTGAAGATGATAAGACAAAATGATGGCTGAAAACAAAACAAACTAAAAATGCAAAACAAGAAAAACAAAAGATCCCAAACAAAAATTGGACAACTGAATGTTATGAATTAAGCCAAATATCTGCACTGTGGAAATTTCCATAATTTTCATTACTTTGACAGTACTGGAAACAGCAGGGTCATGTTCTTTAATTTTAAATGACAATGAAAAAACTCACGGAGCATCAATTCATGTTCTGCATTTTTTCACACACACATTTGACACGGACCATGAAACAGAAATTTTTTTGTAAATCAAAATAGAATTTCTATTGTTTAAAGATAGTATTGTAACCACTGGAACTTAGGTCAAGCCCTGGGCAAATGTTCCAGGATGTGCAGCCAAAACTCTGGCTCTTGTCAACATTAGGAACCAAGACACCTAGGAATTCCCCTTGTACATTTAAAATTCTATTTTTTTAATTAAATTACAATGAGGCTGACTTAATAAACTAAAAAATTGGGAAAATGATTATTCACTCATAATATCAAGGTTACTAATGCTGCAAGTCAGTTTTTATCTCACAAACCAATCATTGTGTGCATTAGTAAATATTAATGCAGCTATAATACAATTAAATATTCTATTCCTTCAGATTTGTACTCACACCATAAATTTAGGTCAGCCTATAACAGTTCATTACTAAGCTGGAGAGAAATAAAAATGGATTGGAAAAACAACTTGGCTGTTGGTCCTTTATTCTGAAAATAGCCATTGTAATCAAAACAAAGGAATGGAACTCCTAACCAGCTAAAACTTGTAAACATTTTATTCTGTGTCTTAAATCACAAAGCATGGCTTTATTTAAAGTTGCCAAGGAAATATCTGTAATAAATGGAAAAAAATAACATAAATATATCTACCATGGGTCATAATGAAAATTAAAGTTCAAAACAACACAAGACTATGTAAAACAGTACATACTCTTAAAAAAACATGGAACACAAATCTGTTTGAGAGATACTACCTACTACTTTCAAATGTTCCTCATGATAGGATTATCAAGCTCCCATTCATGGTGCTAAAGCACGTGAAACAATAATAGGTAGTAAAAGAATGGAGGCCAGAGCCACATACTCTTAAGGGTCTCAAACTTTGCTACACACTGGTATCACCTGGGAGTCTTTAAGAACTACTCCTACCAGGCTCTCAAGCTAGACATTTTGATTTAATTAGTATGAGGTATGACCTAGACATTGGGATTTTTAAAAGGTCCTAGTGACTAGTGTGCAGCAAAGTTTGAGAACCAATGCTCTATTCTAACAAATTCTTTCAAATTTTGAAAACTTAAAGCAAAAGTTATTATGAATGTCCTAGGTACTTCATACCCAGCAGCAATACGCACTTCAGGAGGTCCTTGAAGCTTCATGTTACCCTGGGCTGGGGGGCCAATGTGCTGGTATAATAATTTCCCATTTACTTAGAGCTTCACAAACCTCTGACTAGAGGTTCTCTAAATGAAATGTTTATTTCCTAAACAGGCCAAAGCATGTTAGTGAGGTAGTTTTACCTCAATGAGATTAAAAAATTCCAACAGAGCCTATTTCCCCTTGCTAATAGCTATCTTCAAAGTAAAGGCAAGTAAAAATCTGAGGTAAATGCCAGAAGCCACTGCAACTGAGAGTAAAATCATCATGGCGCTGTTGGGTGACAGGCAAGACCTGTCCATTTATGTTATAGAAGCTTTTTCACAAAAGATCTATTAAAGGGACTATCTAGTCCAAAAAAATTATGAACTGTAGAAATATCCAGACATAGCAAAGCCAATGAATACTAAAATTTAACAAATTTTAAAAGATATTCATTGGTGGCCTAACAGAATAAAAAACAACACAACTTACATTTGAACGGCAGTAAACAGTTTTTTTTAGAGTATTTGAGTATATTATTCAATTATATTCTCTCCCATTTACAGACAAGGAAACTGAAGTTCAGAAAGAGTTAACTATTCAGCGGGTGAGCTAAACAGCGAAATCTTTTGACTCCAAATGTCAATTCTAACATACTATAGTCTAACTCTAACATATTATAGTCTAACTCTTCAATTCATTCAAAATCAATTTGAGTTAAATTCTCAGGAAAATTACAGAATAAAGATAACTACATAACTCCAACATTTGCTACATGATTTTGCTCTCTATTTTTTCTCCAGTTTCTTCCCCCACATGTGACCCAATCCCCCGGAACACGCTTTCTTACCAGTCTTGCTATTCCCTAGACCTGGAATGCTCTTCCCCACATAGCTACTTCCATGGCTCATCTCCTTACTTCTTTCAGGTCTTTTCTCAAAAATGTCCTTCTCAGTGAAACCTTCCCTGATCATCCCATCAAGTTTCAATGTCCCCCATATTTCATACACTCTCTTCTCTACTTTGTTTATTCTCAGCACTTAATCACTCTCTAATACAATTATTTATGTATCATGTCCCACGAGGGCAGGGACTTTTGTCTGGTCACTCCTGCATACCTTGTACCTGAGAAAGTAGCTTGCATATAGTTGGTGCCCAATTAACATTTGCTTGATAAATTAAATGAATGTCCTGTTACATGGTGATATTATTAAAAACAATAAAGGTGAAAAATCATGGAGAAGACATGACAAAGGTAAACTAGGAAAGTGTTACCTGACTACATAAAAAGAAAAAAATTATATACAGCTTATGCTAATAAGAATTTTTACATGGCAGAGAAAAGCAAAGTCTCTTTTGGAAAAGTGAAGTAGCCGTTTCTAAATGCAGGTTTAGTAAAATGCTTAATAATGTCCAAAATATACATTTTTTAAATTTACAGTTCATAATAAATTATATTATGCTCTAGATAAAATAGCAAAGGAGAAGAAGTTAATCTTTCTTTAAGAAAATTAGAGAGGAGATGTTTTAAGGGAATAAAGGTATTAGAAAATAGAACATAATGTTTGAAAGCCCAGAATCTAATGTTAAATCTATGCAAAAGGTGTCATGGTTGTTCTATGCCTATAAAAAACAATACTTACATTTGACTTCAAATAATTCGAAAAGTTCAAAAAAGATCCAAAGAGAAATGTCTCAAAGAATAGTTTATTTGTATAACCTCTACAAACAGGTAAACTTCTCCCCACATACAGAAATAAGGAGAGTTAAAGAATACTTTAAAAGACATTTCCAAATTGGTTCTCAAAGTCACTCAAATCATTTCTCCCTATAAAATTTCTTCCAGCTTTGAGAAAAAAAAAAAAGGTAAAACAAATTGCAAATATCATTAAAACTGATCACGAAAAGTTGTGTTTTCCCTCATATGTAATCTTATAATCCCAAATATCTATCCCATTACATCACTCATGAAGCTCCTTATCCTAGCTATAGCTTTTTTTTTTTTTTTATGGCTTCCCTATTTACTAAAAGTGACAACTTAAATAAAGGAATATCATTTATCCATAGACTCTACACAGCTTTGTACTAAGACTACTTTGTAAGTCAAAAGGAATCTGGTTATGACCCAAGGCACTTACAGTATTTTATAAATATGTGTGAAAATAATAAAACAAGCCAAAGCTTTAAAAATTAACCTATCCTTTAAACATCTGCATCATGCCATTTTGACATTATGAAAAGTATGTTTGAGTAAGCTCTAAAATAAAGTGATATACATTCCTTTGCAATTTATAAGATATAAATATTTTAAATGTCATAATATATTTGAACAGCTTCATACCTTTTAATCCAGTCAGTTTATGTTTATAATTTATCCTATTCAGTAGAAGAAAAATGCTATCTATAGTCATTAAGCTATTCATTGCAGTGTTATCTATAATAGCAAAAAGTTAGAAACAAATTATTTAACATGTTAAGGAAATGGTTGAATAAATGATGGAATATCAAGTCAATGTGGTATTATGTAGCCATTAAAACAACTGGACTTACTAGGAGAACTTAGGAAAATGCTTGACAACATTAAATGAACAAAAGCAAAACATCAAAAATTTTAAATAGAGCACAACTATGAAAAATACATATACATGTGGAAAAACCTATAAAATGATAATTCTTTAAGAATTGGGATTATAAGTGAATATCCCTCTACTCAGTTTACTATCATGTTGTTACAGTGTTTTTCAAAAAAAGAAGGAATGGATTGCTCAGTCTATACTATAAATTTCTTTATCATTCATTCACTCACTTATGCATTCAACTACTATGTATTGAGCACCTATTATATGCCAGACAATGTTTTAGATGCTGGGGATACAATGGCCAACCAAAGACCCTGCCCTCCCAGAGCCTACACTACAGTATGGGAATTAAGGAAACAACAGAATTTTAGATGGAAAATGCAGTGAAGAAAATAAGCATAATGGGAAAGAGTAAAGGAGGATGGTAGGGGAGAAAGTCTACTTAAGATGAATGGTCTGGGGAGACCTCTTTGAGAAAGGGATATTTGAGATGTGATCTGAATGATGAAAAGTCACTGTCTACATAATGATGTGGAAGAAGACAGTTCAAGCTGGCACTTTCTTCTCATCTTTCAAACCTCAGCTCAAATATCTCAAATTACTAGTATGAACCTCCTAAGACAGAAATGGCTTAGTGTGTTGAAGAATTAGAAAGTAAGATGAGTCTGGTCTTCACTTCAGGTCAAAGTGATAGGCAAGATACCATATCACCTATGCCAAAGTGTAGACCTTGTATTTTGTTCTGATTGCAATGGGCAGCCATTGACAGGTACACAGATACACTGTGTGTATTTTATTAGCATTTCTTATCAACAGAAGTCATACTTATGTAACACAAAATATTGAGTATGAAGCGTGCCCTGGGTTAGAAAAAACAGCACTGTAACAATCTATAGCCTGGGCCAGTAATTTGCAAGGCAGATTAGAAGAAATCAAAGCTTCCATAGAAACACGGAATAAGGACCCTGCAGTTAATGAGCTGCAATCTGAGTAAAGACATCAACAAACATTAAGACTTAGAAATATGGGTCCTGAAGCCAGAAGTAGATGTTCCAGAAAAAAAAGAGCAGTCTGGGGCACCAAGAAAAACACAGTATGGACTAGAATGATTTATTTTTTTAATTAAAAAAAAATTTAATGTTTACTTATTTTTGAGAGAGAGACAGACAGAAACAGAGCATGAGCACGGAAGGGGCACAGACAGAAGGAGACACAAAATTGGAAGCAGGCTCCAGGCTCTGAGCTGTCAGCACAGAGCTTAATGCCGGGCTTGAACTCATGAGCCATGAGATCATGACCTGAGCTGAAGTTGGATGCTTAACTGACTGAGCCACCCAGGTGCCCCTAGAATGATTTATTTATAAACATACTGCTTAGGAGCTATTGCCTGTTTCCTTAAGTAAGTATCAGTCAAGTCTTTAGCTTTTGTTGCCTATATAGGAAATGATACAATTCTTCTTACTGAGGCGGATACAGTCATTCTCAGTAACTTCTTTTGTTGTCCTTATTAAGTCTCAGGTTAAAAAAAAATCTCTTTGAGATGTGCAACATATGGATGCTGCCAGAACAGGTGAATCCTTCATGATGATAAAAAATCCTCATGACCAGACATACCAAAACCAGGTAAGCAACATGTATTACAAAACTATCTATAAAAGCTTTTTTCTTCTTCTGTGTGCAATGTGTAACAAATGCTCCTAAAAGTGTGATGGCTGGGGAGCTGGGGGGGGGGGGGGGGGGGGAAGGGCAGTGCTCAATGATAAGTAAAAATAATAAAATCCTCAACCATAGCAAGAACTCTTCCCTAATGGAAGGCCTCCTTAACAAAAAATGTAGAACACAATGATTTACAAATAAGTGTTTTTGCCTCATAAGACCAATAATTTTGAAATATTTTGCTACCCTGTGTAGAAAAGCATTTTTATTTCATTTTCCCTAGAAATAGACTAAGATTTTTTTGTTTTCTTCTAAAGTTGGCTAAGCCAGGATATCTGAGGCTTTTCTCTTTCAACCTAATGTTTATTTATATGTGTCAATTGTACAACGTGATATTTTAGCTCTGGCTAATCTGTCCTTTTTCTTGTGATCATCTAATATTTCCTAATATTTTATTTTGTCCTCCATGACCATAAAGATTCATACCAAGAGTGCCAGTTAAAATTCACGCAGAGCTAATTTTGGTTAGAAAGAAATGCTTATTTTTGGCCCAAATGTTTTATCATCTATATCAGGAAAGAAAAATTTATTCCTCAAATAGTATTTTAGAATCTGAAAATAATGGAGCATCTCAAAATGATTCTAAAAACATTTCAACCTTTTTATAAAACTGCCAGATCATTTTTTCTAATTTCCTTAACAAGTAAGGCAACTTTTAAAATAAATACATAAGCATTATACATTTCTATCTACAGATGTGAAATTCCGATAACCAATTCTTAAGAGTTTGCTATGTTTGGTTTAAAATTATGAGTTCTGTGTTTCTCAAAATGCTTTCATAACTATTAGCAATTTTGTTTCTCCTCAATTGAATGTTTTTCTCATAAATTCATAAAATCAGATTCACAAAATAAATGTGACATCTCAAGACTTATGACATTCATGGGGTGCCTGGGTGGCTCGGTCGGTTAAGCGTCCGACTTCGGCTCAGGTCATGATCTCATGGTCCGTGAGTTCGAGCCCCGCGTCGGGCTCTGTGCTGACCGCTCAGAGCCTGGAGCCTGTTTCAGATTCTGTGTCTCCCTCTCTCTCTCTGCCCCTCCCCTGTTCATGCTCTGTCTCTCTCTGTCTCAAAAATAAATAAACGTTTAAAAAAAATTAAAAAAAAAAAAAAGACATGACATTCATAATGTCATAATATAGGAAGAGTCTACCTTAAATGTTTGGAAATATTTACAAATAATTATTTTCTAAAATATTTAACTGAAATACACTTCTTATAATTATTCAGACTTGTTCAACAGTTAGATATTTAGTGATAATCAAATTAATAATAATTTCTATATCAATAAATTATTTTCCAACATGAACTGCATCTTTTTATTGTTCTTTTTCTTTTCTCATCTAATATGTTAGTACTAAACCACTAGAACAAATTAAAACAAATCACACTTTTCATCATTTTTAAAAAGTATAATCACAGATCTCTTTGAATTTTGCTATAATCATTTAAATTTATTTAAATATCCATTAAATAGAAACTTAATGCTAAAAATGTGATCAAACTGCTATAACATGAAACTTCACTTTTTTAGACTTAATCTATGTAAACTGTATTTTATTTTACTTTTCACTTAAACATTTCATATAATTTATTAAGTACCCTAAAATCCTCAGTGTACTTATTTTGTATTATTAAGTTGAAGACTTAAATATATATGTAGTTCTTTTTTTTAGTTCTTTTTCACTACTTAAAACTTTGTATTGTTGACTAAATCAAAGTCATGAAATACAATGTTATAAAAGGACCTAATTTATAAATACTGTTCTTATTATTGATACCTACCTGGGCAAACAGTTGTAACAACAAATAAATGAGAAATACAAATTCAATCTATTCTATTTTCATGTTAATTTGGGATTAAGTGAGACAACAGGTATTAAAACAACCTTCTAAAAAGTCCAGACTGTAACAGTAATATAAATGTCAGATTAGGATACTATACTTCAGGGCTGTAAAAATTACAAAAAAAAAAAAAAAAAAAAAAAAATCATTAAGTTGGTTGTTACTATTATATAACACATGTATACTTTTGTGTCTGATACTTACTCACACTAAATGTTTATCTCAAATTGAGAAAATCCAAACTATAAGCTTCAAAAAACATCATTTTATGGAAAAGCTCAAATATAGGACCATGCGAACAGCAAGCTAGCTAATAAAAACTTATCAAGAATACAATTATGGTGTAGCTAATGAAACAAATTAAATAGTCCTTAATGAGTTAACAATCGGCTTTTATGTAATGCTTTGAATCATACCAAATGTTTTTCACTTACTTGCCTCATTATCTCACAAATAAATGCACAAGTAGAAACAATGGTGGGCAGTAATAAAGAATTGGGATTTCACTAGATAAGCCTTTTTATTAGATAACCAGTTGGCAAAAATTATAAGCACTCATTATTTGCAACCATAACTTAATTAGGGGACTTTTCTAGAACAAAGAAGTGATATTTTAACAAGTGTTTTAAAAGAACAGAGAAAAGTTGGTTACCTTCTTCCAAGTATAGATATTTTTTTTTTTTAAGTGGAAGAAGAATGAGTCATAATGGTTGGTGGGGGTGGGGGGTGCAGGGAGACAGACAAAAAAACAGCAATTAAATTTGTTCTGGAAGAGGAGAGGGAATGGAAAAAGTACAAGGAAATAAATAAGTACAGATTGTATAATAGAACCTTAAAGTGGTGGAAAATCATTCAGGGATTTAAGAAAAAGGTCTATTAATAGCTGAAATGGTAGATGATGAAGAAAGCTTTTAGAAGTAACATTTAAGAATTACTATAGAATTGAAGCACAATTGTAAAGAGATATTTTCTGTTTTCTTTTTAGCTACTTATGTTTATTTTTTAAAGGAAATATATATGTAATAGAATTGCATTTTTATTATTAATTTAAAATTTTCAATAATCTTTTTCACTGTTTTATCTTCTTTTTAATTGGAGTTTTCATTTTGATTCTTGCTTTGGTTATAATCTACTCTTTCTTCCCTTATCTTAATCCTTTTTAAGTGATTATTATTATCCTTTCCTAGTTGCATTTTACTTTCAAATTATAACTTCTAAATAGCCTTCAATCTGTAGGTCATCTGAAAATCTAGGTTTAAAAAATATACACTAAGTAAAACACAATATACTCAAAAGAATTAATAATATATAAATAAAACTATTAATTCTGAAATGATGACCCTTAAAAGTCAAAAGCAGCAGTTCTACATTGTAATTTTACTTTCCAAACATATGTATTGGCATGGAATTACAAAGTCATTAAACTTTTCTCAGAAATGTATACACAAATTTTAAAAAGTTTAAAAAACACAACATTAAGTTAAGCCATATCAGTACAATAGTAAAATAATCAAGTGAGAAGTGGGGGGAAATTAGGCAAATGTGCTAATCGTCAAACATGTCTAAGTTAATAAGTCTGTAGAAACCAAACTTTCCTTAAAAGTCACCCTATTTAGTTGATATGAGGATACACTGTCTGGTCAAAAGTAAAATTACAGGGCCTTACAAATGTACCTCTCTGCCATAGGATGTTGATAGTGGAGGAGGACATACATGGGGGGGAGGGGGACGTGGCAGGAGTCACAGGGTACATGGACGTTGCACTTTCCATTCAATTTTGCTGTGAACCTAAAACTGCTCTAAAAAATAAAGTCTATTGTTATTATTATATAAATAAAGGGCCAAGCAAATAAAACTGATCAAAATATAATCCTAGAAATTTGGATTGTTTTTCAATAGTAATAAGAATATAAATTCTGAAATGTGTGGAAATGTTAAAACTATTAATTTTTTACCTTCCAAAAGAATACTTTCCATTAAAACATAAGCTTTGGATCATTCTTAACTTAAAGAAAAGAATGGCAGATCTGCAATACATTCTAGAAGAGCTCAGAAAAAAAAAAAATTAATGTAAGAAATTAAAACTGTTCCAAATTAACTTTAAAATCACTAAAATATCAGTTAGCATTTGCTGTAAGGATAAAGTTTTTTTCTGTTACAATAAGAGAAAAGAATATATGTGATTAATTGTTCTAATTTAATGCATTTGTTTGCATATGCATATGCATTGGTGACCCAGATATGCAAACATACTAATAT
Organism: Panthera tigris; assembly: GCF_018350195.1. Classification (NCBI taxonomy): domain Eukaryota; kingdom Metazoa; phylum Chordata; class Mammalia; order Carnivora; family Felidae; genus Panthera; species Panthera tigris. Next base: position 114,055,883 of record NC_056661.1, read on the forward strand.
ATGACTTAATTATCTATATTCTTTAATAACAAGAGATGGAAAGAAAATAAGCAAACAAAAAAAGAAATTCTGCTTGGCTGCTTCCATAGGAGAACCTCATTTACTCCTCTCCCTCTTCTCCCCAGATAGGTTGGAAAAAGGAGAAAAAATGTCCATCAATGGATGGATGAAGAAAATGTGCTATGTATACAACAAAATATTATCCAACCATAAAAAAGAAGGAAATTTTGTCATTTGCAACAATGTGGATGGACCTTGAGGGCATTATGCTAAGTAAAATAAACCAGAGTAAGGCAAACACCATATGACCTCATTTGTATGTGGAACACAAACAAACACACCAAACTCATAGATACAGAGAACAGATTGATGGTTGCCAGAGGCAGAGGTCAGGGGTGGGGTGGGGTGGGCAAAATGGGTGAAAACAGTCACCAGGTATAAACCTCCAGTTATAAAATAAGTAAGTCCTGGGGATGTAAGGTATAGCATGGTGACTATAGTTAATAATACTGTATCATATATTTGAAAGTTGCTAGATCTTAAAAGTTCTTATCACAAGAAAAAAAATGTGTAATTATGTGTAGCAATGGATAGTAACTAGACTTGGTAGAGTCTAGAGTGGTGGTCATCTTGCAATATACACATATATTAAATCATTATGTTGTACACCAGAAATTAACATAGTATTACTAGTCAATTATATCTCAATTTTTGAAAAAGACATATATATAAGAAAACAGAAAAGAAAAAGGGAAGAGACCCACGGAAAGAAAAAAGGGCCAACTGCTTTCTTCTTTCCTGGCACTAACAATAACAAAGAAAGAGACAAGGAAAAAAAAAAGAAATATGTCTTAAGTTCATGTGTCTTGTCCCTTCTCTATCCCCAGCCCTCATCATCACTGTTTTAAAGTTGCATATTCCATGTTCCTACTGTGTGATACAGTTTGGGGTCTGATATGAAATCCCTCCTCCTGCAAGGGTTGGTGTGGTAAGGGAGTGGTAAGGATACAGGTGGAACAGGAAACAGTTTCATAAAATAAAGAAGCTCTAAATGTGCTCCCACAGAGTCATAAACTAAACCTACATCCTATAGCACTATGCTTCAGAAACATTATGGGATGAAAGCCTTTTGTGGTTCACCCTGAAGTCTACAAACCCTTTAACATTGTTTCTGCAAAAATTAATGTAAAAGTAAATTTTGTTAAAATTTATATAATTAATATATAAAAAATCCATTTATAACTTAAGAATTGCCTATATATTTAACAACCAAAGCACAGTTACCTATCTTCCCCACAAGAAGCCAGTGGGCTAGAAAGCCCAAAACAATAAGGTGTTCAAGTAGGAATCAGGATCACAAAGATGGAAAACAGTAGTTTTTAATTCAACAGGATGGGATTAACAATGAAAAACAGCGCTCTGGGAAGGAAAGCCAAAACTACCCTTAAAAGGGAGAATGCAACCTACCTGTAGAGATAAATAAGTATCTTAAAGTAGGAGTATTTTAGTCACTGGAAAAAGAGAATGCACAACTACAGAAGAGTGGTAAACAAGATAAGCCATATTCTATATTGCCTCCGTGAACCTGACTTGCTTTTTTAATAGTTCATTCTCTTCTAAATCCTCATCTGTGATGTTTTTTGTCAACATAAGTGGGAGTTATCCAAGTGTTAGAGTTTTGAGGGTTGAATGAGCATAAGGGGTAGCTGATAAAAGAGATTATTTTAACAAGGCTATCGCATTAAGACACAGGACCAACTCCTCAAACAGTAGCCAAATGGAATCTGGAAGATAGTAAGAATCAAATAGATACAGCATATTCAGGTAGTCTTATCTCTTATTTTGGTAATTTATTCCTATAAAATATTTCTAGAAAATTGCTTTTATTTTACTGCAGGGTGCACATCTTGTTCTGTTAAATGCATGCATGAAAATATACATATACCTCTTTCTCACACACACATGCATAGATACAATTGAACTTCAATATTTCATATTTTTAATAGCAGAACTTATATACTCTTTTCTAATTCCCCATACAGTCACCTAACGAGCAAGAAGGGAATGTGGAAAAGGAATTAAAACTCATTCTTTGCATTTCCTACAGTAGTTTGGGAGCGATTACGGCCACAGTGACCCACATGATCTGGTTCGTTGCCTGTAAGCCTATTTTCACCTATTAATGCCAAAACACAAATCTGAAGTCTAGGGTGCCATCATACTAATTAAACAACTTTTTACCTGTAATCTAGTCCCATTCAGTAGCATAATTTTCACTGAAGAAACTGAAGTATGTTTAGACTCTGTATGTTTAAATTGTAACAAAATTTGCCCTGTTAATGGCAAACATTATCACCTCTTTTATGCCTTTCTAAAGAAATTTCAACAACTGTCACAATACTTTAAAAAAACAAAAATGATCATTGGGTAAGCTGGAATTTTCCATCACCATTCCCTTTTGACACATTATCTCCTAGATTTCCTAAGTAGGAACAATGTTCTTATTACGAACTTTCTATTTCACCATGAATAATATTCTTCTCACTTTTGCATTTCTCTGCAGAGACCATAAAAACAACTGGAACCAAATATAGGAGCTACCATTTTCATCACAGTTTACAGGAAAAAGAAAACAGTAATATATATGTTTGCTTGGGGCACAGAAGTGGCTTTTTGCTTCTGGTCCTATGATTACCTTCTGAGAGAGGTGATAGTAATCTTACACTGATTCTTGCCACTACAGTAACTTGTAGGTAGGGGGGGAGTTACCAAAAGAATAAGAAATTAAATTAAAAATAATAAATCTTGAGAAAAGGGGGAGAAGTGAGAAAGCATTAAGAAGGCCACGGTAAATAAAATAAACTTCTAGTAGAATTTTTAAGTAGTAAAATGAAGAAATCAAGGAGAAATATTAAAACAAAAAATCTTGTAAGAAAATTAACTTCCAGTAAATAGAAATGCCCAGTGTTGTATCAATAAGATGGCATTCTTTGCCAGAAAGTACAAAAGAAAATGTCAAAGTCCCTATTACTTGTTCTGTTTCAATATGCAAGTTTACTTGCCAAAGAGTTGAGAAATAAGAAACATTTAGGAATATTTGCCAAGAGTTTTGAACAGAAACCCATGTGTGAATAATTTTAACATGCATTTTCCTACTCTCCTACTCTATTGAAATAAATTTAAAAACAAATACAATGTTTAAATAAATTTTCATTCATATATGTAACATAAGGAGCTGTATTCCTTACTGCTTATCACTTGTGGATAATGATTTAGGAGTTGATCCAACAGCTTTCATCCATGCCACTATGATATTATTTACTAAAGTTAGAAGTTATAGCCCTATAAATACAGACAAAAATGTGATAGAATCAACAATCCTCTAATTTGAAGACTTTTTTATTTCTTACCATGTCTTTTCCACCTATGACCTCTTATTGACATGCTGGTTACTGCATTTCTTGATATTCTAGAGGAAGTTGGTGTGATTTCAACTTGAATACACCTTGTACCCTCCTTACTAGACTTCATGGCACCATGAGGCAATGAAGCCTTTATGGCATTAGCAACCTAAGGAAAAAATACAGTTTCAGATTGGTATTAACAGACGTATTATACCCTTACATCAAATAAAATGCCAAATTTTAACAGGTTTTATAAAATCATACTTTCTCCAATGTATTTCCTAAAATGATATGTAAATCTTCTAGGATAAGGAGTAAGAGCTCAGAAGGAAACTATCGGTTTTTTGTTTTTTAATGTTTATTTATATTTGAAAGAGAAAGAGACAGAGTGCAAGCAAGGGAGGAACATAGAGAGAGGAAGACACAGAATCCGAAGCAGGCTCCAGGCTCTTAGCTATGAGCACAGAGCCCAACACAGGGCTCAAACCCACAAACCGTGAGATCATGACCTGAGTCGAAGTCGGATGCTTAACTGACTGAGCCACCCAGGCACCCCGGAAACTGTGGTTAAAAATAATATGTAAGTGATGAAATTTAAAATTCCAAAATATTGAAATTATATTTCTAAATGCTTAATGCTAATTCATAAGTGCAGCTCTAGCATGTTAAGGAGAACATTCTTGTAAGTTTAAAAGACTATTAAATATCTCAGAAGTTAGCTTAATGAAATTCTCAAATTCCATTATATACACCTTTTCAAGCATAAAATATGTCTAGTATAACAGCATGAATCACTGAGTTTAATGGCATCAATGCACTATGAATGGCTACTTCTCAATTTATAGTTCTAAAATGAGAAATCTTAAATTACAAAATTTACATAAACAAGTGAGGCACCTACCAACAATGGCTCTGGATATAATTCTAGCTGAGCTCTGTATATAATATCATCCAATGCTTTTTGAGCTAGATCCCATTCTCCATTATAACTATAAAATTAAATGAAGAAAGTATTAATTATTTTTAATTGATTCTGTATATTTGAACAAAATACAATGAGAAAATGTTTGCTGAGTAAAATAATAGATCACATTAGCACACTGCTTAGCATGCCACACTCCTGGAAAACTTATTTTTATATCTCTGAATTCCTTTCAATTTTATCCGAAAATGCTATTAATAGCAAAGAAAATTTTATAGATCTATATTTCTTCTCTAAAGAACATGTCTATTTATAGCCAGATATCAAAAAAAAAAAAAAAAAAAGAGGCAATCTCAAAGCATTTTACACTTTCAAAACAAGTCAGAGCATAATAAATTATATATCATAGAATAATGTTCAGAACACTTTATGGTCAAATTACTCTGTAACTCCCACAGATTTTAGTGAGAATCTACAACTACTGTGGCTTGCAGTATCTTAAGTAATTACTTCTTTGCATTTTTACAGTCATTTAGAAGTGTATATGATATATGCTGCAAATATCAGGTAGATACTGGGGGGGAGGGGGAAGAGTGTATGTTATGCATATTCATTTTCAAAGATATGGCCAAACTCTAAAAATTAGATACAGGATAACAATGGACACAGAAATAATGATTTGGTCATCTGCCAACAAAAATAAAGAAGTATGAATTGTATCAAGGGTGCAAGTGAGGCCTAAAAAGTAGAAACAGCATTGTTATCCACCCTAAAAACAAGATAAAGTCAGATAATCTAGAAAATCCTAGCTTTCCATGAATCCAGCAAGGAGCTAAAGTCACAGGGCAGCCAAGTAGCCTAAAACCTAAGGGCAGACAGATACCTCTGAAGATAGACAGGCCACAATGCAAGCAGGTTAGAAGACTTGAGCTAAACTTTTTAAACAAATTGCTAAAAGCCAAGTATGGGCCAGCACTAGAGTATAGAATCTCTAGGAGCAGATACAAGGGGAGCTCATAACCACTCACAAGCTCTTTACCACAAACCTCCTCTAGGCACTCATAAGAAAAACTGGGGGCAAGGCAAGGGACCAGAGGAAGTTGCTCTGGTAGTTCGGGCCTAGAGGAAAAGAGGAGCCACCTGAGCAAGAAAGGCATGAAGACCCAGCCACCAGCCAACCTTTTTCTCAAGTGAAACCAAAGTTTTAAAGCCTCTGGAGAAAGAGTATCAAACCCTTTCACCCCAAGGGCAGAGGTGAAGATTGACTGTGGCAGTGAGAGAAAGAAAAAGAAAAACTACATGTGGGAAAGGATCAGGAAATTGTCCTATGTTGAGACCACTAGGGTCTCTTACCACTGGAGGAGGGACAGGACCACTGAAGAGCTACCCTCCTTTCCTGAATCCCAGATAGAGGGACACAGGGCCTGCTTATAACTGAGGCTGGACCAGGCAACAGAGAACACCACTTCCTCCAAACCCCCCACCTAGACTAGTACACATTTAGAAACAAGCAACAGTACTCTATTGCTGAAGGAGGAACAAGACATGAAGAAAGATCGTCTGCGAGGTACAGACACACACAAAGGAAAAGCTAAAAGCTGAGGATGGAGCAAGAACATTGAGAAAAAGCCTCCAGCAATCCAGCTCACACCCTAACTGCCAGGGACCATGAGAGGAATCTGAGGTAGGTGGTGCCATGAAGGTAACCATAGCAACAACAAAATCCAACCTCAGCTCATTCCTGCCTATAATAACTCCACTAGAAGCCTAGAAGAGGCATGCCCATTTCTAGACATAAACAATATTTACCTCAGTCACTATTGTTCTATCCATGAACAAAATGATAATGAATCAAATTTACAAGGCACACAAAAAGCAAGAAGAAAACAACCCACTGTCAAGAGACAAAAAACAATAGAGCCAAATTCAAAGATGATTCAGATTCTGTAGTTATCAGGGAAATTAAAATAACTATGATAAATAGTTACACGGAAAACATGTGTGAACAGATGGTGATTTAAGCAGAGAGATGGAAACCATAAGAAAGAGTCAAATGAAAAGACTAGAAATAAAATAGTAACAGAAATGAAGAACCCCTTCAGTGGGCTCATTAATAGACTCAACATCACCAAGAAAAAAATCAATGAATGTGAAGATAGGTCAATAGGAATTACTAAATCTGAAACACAAAGCAATAAAGAGAGAAAATAAAATAGATCAGAGCATCCACGAGCTGTGGGACAATATTAATTGTCTAATGCAGGGGTTGATAAACTTTTTCTTAAAGGGCTAGATAATAAATATTTTAGGCTTGTGGGCCATACAATCTCTATTGCAACTACTCAACTCTGTCACTGTAGCTCAAAAGCAGCCATAGGCAATATGTAAACAAACAGGTGTAAATGTGTTTTAATAATAAGGAAACAGGCAGCAGGCCATATTTAGCCCAAAGATCACAAATTCTGCCTTTAGTCAAGAAGCTTATAATCTACTAAGACGAATTAAAGTATTGAATGAATATAATGTAAAGTATAGTAAAATATATATAGTAGAAGATAGGGTTCAAAGACAAATACCAGTATCTAAGGCACTAAGTAAGACTGAGCACCAATATTAGAAATTAATAGTAAATTAATAATAAACTATGATCAAAGAAGCGCTAAGTGTTTTTCAAGATTTAAAATTTCTGGAAATGGAAAAAGATCTTCATTGGGAAAAAAAAAAGCTATTTGGAAATTACAGCAAAAAAAAAAAAAAAGAGTAATGAAAAAACTGTGAGTATATGTGGGTGTTGCTAATTTTCATTCTGTCCTTGAGTTAAAGATGAAGTGTTTTAGTTGGTTACAAATTCTTCAGAACATTAAGAGATATGTTTTAAATAATAAAACTATTATCAAGATCTTGATTCATATTCTTTCACAAAAATATGCTGATTGTTTATCCAATGAGATTCTAATATAATAACTATAAAATAACAAAAGCAATAACACAACAGACTATGATTTTCCAGAGAGATCAAAGATTTACTTTGTATATGAAATGAACTTACAAAGCAAAATAAATTCCTGTTAACATTTGTACCATGAACCCTGAAGAAACTGGTATCCTGCTACTTATTCCTTTGTATTTTCTTACATGTTGTCGGGGATAGCCACAAACACAGATTCTAGAAAAAACAAAATAAATATATTTGTCAAATTGGTAAAAATTTAGGTAGTTTATTTTTTTTAACATTTATAAGGAAACAATGTACTAGATACGCTCTCATAACAAACCTAATAGGTATGAAACAAAGAATCTATCCAAACAGAACATTTGTCTAGAACATCTTCTTAGGTAAGTGAAACTGAGGGGAAAAAATATATAAAGCTAGAGGTACGTTATTACATAGTTATTTCACTAATTTCAATCAATCCAATAATTGATAATTTTTAGTTACCATAAAACCTACTACATGAAATTTGGTATTATTTATCATAAATAGATCTATGGTATGATCTTCTATTCCTGACAAAGTTCTTGACACAAACTGCAGGCTCCAAGAAAATACTCTAAAATTAGACTCAAGTCCCATATAATACACTATAATAAATTTCAGGTAGATTGAAAATTTTAATGTTAAAAAACCGTAAGAGAAATAAAACAGAAGCAAGTAGTTACATATTCTTTATAAGTTTAAACATAACATCAAAGGTAGAATCCTAAAGACCAACAGATTTTACTAATTTTTGTAAAGAAACTACCATGAACAAAGCTAAAATTTAAAGTATTTATTATAATGAAGAATATTTAAGGAGTACGTGTATTTACTATAGTGAATAGGAAGTCACCTAAAGGTCCAACACAGAGAACAAATCATGTAAATCCTTCAGAGAATACTATGAAACAATTAAACATGACGTTTTGAAAGCTTATTTAAATGGCAGGGGTAAAAACTGTACATAACACATGTTTGGAATAAACAAATAGGTGAATGATGTGTGTGTTACTGCCCAAAGATCATACACAAAGTTAGAGTTGTCTCTGGGCCTTGAGATTCTAGATTTATTTTCTTCTTTATATGTATTTTCTAAATTTTCTATGATCAACACGCACTGCTTTTAAAACAAACAAAAGTAAGTTCCTATTTTTAATAAAATTAGAAAATAGCTGTTTTCTCATAACATGTTGTGGTTGATATAATAAAACTTCACTTATGATAGTACTAGTCAATAGATTGTCATTATTTACCCCCTCCCACATGCAATTACTACCTAGGACTTAATATTTCCTCCACTCAGTGAATCTGAGCCTTCATTTAAACATGTTAAAGTATATCACAGACCATTTCAAAAATATACCCTTGAGAATATCATTAATTCAATGTAACTTTATTTTTTTTCATTTCAAAGTAACTTTAAAGTAAAAATAAAAATTCATTTAATACTGAGAAGGATCTTAGAACTCTTTAGAACCAAGAGTAAAAAAGGAACAGGAATACTTATGGACTGAATATTTATGTTCTCTCCCAAGTTCATATATTGAAGCCCCAATTCCCCAATATAATGGCATTTGGGGACCCTTGCGAATAACTAGGTTTAGATGAGGTCATGAGGATGGGAACACTCCTTGATGGGATTAGTGCCCTTATTAAAAAGAGGAAGGGGGCCAGAATCCACTCTCTGACATGGAAAGATACAGTGAAAAGGTGGTTTCCTATAAGCCAGAAAGAGGGCCTTCACCACAAATCAAATCTGCTGGTACCCTGTCCTTAGATTTCTTAGCCAGAAGTGTGAGAAATAAATATCTATTGTTTAAGCCACCTAGCATATGGTACTTTATTAAAGCAGCCTGAGATGACTAAAATAAAAACTGAAAAAAATTAACTGTACTTGAAATAAAACCAATTCAAATTTTGTTTGATATCATAAAGACATATCCAAACTAGAATAGAAATTCCTCTTACTATCTAAAGAAGCAAGCTCAGAAAAAATTTTTTTCCTTACACTTTATATACCTTTATGATAGGGATAGTAGTAATTAATAGAGAATCAATACACAAAAGATAGGGTTTTTTCAATTAATGCATTTCTTCATTCAGTAAATAATTTTTAAAGATTTACATTGTGTCAGACACTAGGAATGTAGATGAAAGACGTAGTTCCCTCAGGGATTTACCATCTCATCATGGAGACTGTGTAGTAAACAAATATCTGCAATGAATAAGTTATAAAGGTGGCAAAAGGAGAGAGTGGTAAACTCTAGTGGAAGAAGCAGAGGGTCAGAGAAGGCTTCCCAGAATGAGCCTTGAAGAAAAAGTGGCATTTTCCTGGTGAAAATACAGCAATTGGCAAAAATACAGAAGGATTAAACAGAACACCACCAATGAGATTGAGAATAGAAAGACACTAGAAAAGTAACAGAGATGCAAACTAGGGGTCAGATCATGGAGTATCTTATAACCTGCCAGGCTTTATCATGTAGGCAATTGAAAGCAACTGAAGGTTTTTGTTTTGCTGTTTGAAGCGAGAGAGTGACATGATCAGATTAGTCTTGATAATAGTGTTCCTCTGGAGAGGAGAGTGTCAAAATAGCCCATGAGTGAGATGAAGGTGGCTTGAGGTAAAGAAGTAATGTGGGGAGAAGGTGAAAGGGTGGGATTGGAGTCCCACTTAGGAAGTATAATCATGGGGTAAGACTGAAGAAACAAGAAGAGTGTGTAATTTTCCCACATTTAGTTTGGATAGCTGGCTGGATGGTAGTGTTATTAAACGAACTCGGACAAATAAGAGATACTGTTTTGGAAGATGCTAAGTATCAGATATGTTGATTCGTAGGTATATGGTATAGATGTCACTTTTGTCTGCCATGAACTCTCCCCCTGACACTAATGTTTTCCATTAATAGCACCTCTAACCCTCTTACTTTTAGGAACTAGTCTTCTTCTATATCATCAAGTATAACCATGTGATTGTGGTATAAATAAAATAACAAAATTACCTGTGACAAGAGGTCAACACCCTAACATCTATTTTTACTTCTTCCCTTTAATGACATAAGGTATGCTCTCCTCCACTCTCCCCAACCAATTTTAACTAGAACAATAGCCACCTGCTAGAGATCACATTTCCGAGTCTTCCTAGCATCTAGGTGTGACCATGTGACAAGTTCTGGCCAATGATCTGCTAACCAATGTAGTGCAACTTCTAGATTGTACCCTTAAAAAGTAGTTGCCTTTCACTCTTTTTCTCCATGCTTGCAGGATACAAGGCACATGTAATAATAGTGATCCATCACCATACAGAGAAGAGTAACATCCTAGGGAATGGCAGAATCTCAAGAAAGAAGTTGTCTGAACACCTTAGAAACATAACCAATCTACCCCCAGACCATCTACCAGCTTGGACTTTTATGTGAAAGAAAAATAAATATCTATTTAAGTTACCATTATTCATCTTTGTTACAACAGCCAAACCAATATTTAAACTGATATAGTACTCTTCCAATAAAACTACCAAATGTGACCCCAGAGGGGTTTGTGAAGCTTCAGGCTTACAACATCAAAGCCTTTTCGCTGCCTTGTTTTTCACAGTAAAACTGGGAGAGAGGTTCTTTCTTCTGAGTTCATTAAAGGTAGACAATGTAAGCTTTCAGCTGCTTGTGGTCACTGTTCTTACAACCTAGAAGCCTTACACAAAGAAAATACAAAGCTAACAGATGAAGAAGATGAGATGAGAGAGAGATGGTAGAGAATATCCAGATTAACATTTGAGCCTCTGGATCTAGTGGATCTTGAGGTCAGTTCCATCCCTGATCTTCCCAGGAACAAAGAGCCAAAAAATTTTCCCTTTAGCATAATCTAGTTTTATATAGATTATCAATTAGTTGCAGCAAAAAGAGTTCTAACTTTTACAAGGTAAGGCATCTTTTTTTAAATGTTTAGTTATTGGTATGGGGGAGGGTAGGCAGAGGGAGGGGAGGACAAAGGATCTGAAGCAGGCTCTGTGCTGACAGCAGAGAGCCTGATGTGGATCTTGAACTTATGAACCATGAGATCATGAGCTGAGCCAAAGTCAGACACTTGACCAACTAAGCCACACAGCTGCCCCTATAAGACATCTTGATAGAGATGGCTACAGGATTGGATATATAGGTTTAGAATCAGGAAGTATAGGATTCAGGATAGAAGATATAGACAGAAAAAGAAGTTATTGCTATTTATACACAATTTTTTTAAAAAACAACTTTGCCATAGATCTAGAATGGTCAAACAACTTTTTTTTTTTTTTAACGTTTATTTATTTTTGAGACAGAGAGAGACAGAGCATGAACGTGGGAGGGGCAGAGAGAGAAGGAGACACAGAATTGGAAGCAGGCTCCAGGCTCTGAGCCATCAGCCCAGAGCCCGACGCGGGGCTCGAACTCACGGGCCATGAGATCGTGACCTGAGCTGAAGTCGACGCTTAACCGACTGAGCCACCCAGGCACCCCATCAACTTTTAAATTTACTTGAGGTAAGAACTAGAGAGACAATTCTCTCAAACACCAACACATAAGTAAGATTCACAAGGGAAATAGGATTCCAGGTTCTCTGATTTTCTGTATCAGCTACCCATACAGAAGTAAACAATCATATGTTAAAGGATGAACTACAACCTTTATTTAGAAATGCAAAGGATTAGTCTTGGTCCATTCAGGCTGCTACAACACAGTACAACAAACTGGGTAGCCCCCTCTTGAGGGTTGTAGACTTTTCGTTGTATCCTCAATGGCAGAAGGAAGAGGGAACTCTGACATCTCTTGGTTATGACAGCACCTCCTAATACCATCCTAATACCATCATCTTAGGTGTTAAGATTTCAACATGTGAATTCTGGGGGGATACAAACACTCAGACCGCAGCAGTTAGTTTCTCATAACTACTAAAACTTTACCCATTTGTAGGAATTAACTGCAGGAATTTTGCATTTATCAATGTAAGATTTTTTAAAAAATGAATTATTTTACTTAATCATAGTTATACTTAATGGATCATAAATTGGAAGTGGAAGAGGTCATCTATTTTTCATTCATTCAACAAATTGTTATTACGTTCTACTGTATGCCAGGCACTTCTCTAAACTCTGACAGCAGTGAACAAAACAAAGTTCTTGAGCTCATGAAGTTCCAGCAGTTGACAGACTATGTATCAAATGAACAAACAAGGTGGTTACAGTGTTATAAGTGCTAAAAGAACATAAACTCAGTAAGGAAGGTGTTATTTGAGAACAATGGTCATGGATTCCAAAACCAGACAGAGACCCCACTAAAAAGGAGAACTATAGACCAATTTCCCTGATGAACATGGATGCAAAAATCCTCAACAAGATATTAGCCAACCAGATCCAACGATACATTAAAACAATTATTCACCACAACCAAGTGGGATTTATACCTGGGATGCAGGGCTGGTTCAATATCCACAAAACAATCAATATGATTCATCACGTCAATAAAAGAAAGGACAAGAACCATATGATCCTCTCAACAGATGAAGAGAAAGCATTTGACAAAATACAGCAACCTTTCTTGATAAAAACCCTCAAGAAAGTAGGGATAAAAGGAGCATACTTCAAGATCATAAAAGCCATATATGAACGACCCAATGCTAATATTATCCTCAATGGGGGAAAACTGAGAGCTTTCCCCCTAAGGTCGGGAACAAGATAGGGATGTCCACTCTCACCACTGTTATTCAACATAGTATTGGAGGTCTTAACCTCTGCAGTCACACAACACAAAGAAATAAAAGGCATCCAAATTGGCCAGGAGGAAGTCAAATTTTCACTCTTCGCAGATGACATGATACTCTATATGGAAAACCCAAAAGATGCCACCAAAAAACTGCTAGAACTGATTCATCAATTCAGCAAAGTGGCAGGATATAAAATCAATGCACAGAAATCGGTTGCATTCCTATACACCAACAATGAAGTGACAGAAAGAGAAATCAAGGAATCGATCCCATTTACAGTTGCACCAAAAACCATAAAATACCTAGGAATAAATCTAACCAAAGAGGTGAAAAATCTATACACTGAAAACTATAGAAAGCTTATGAAAGAAATTGAAAGGGACACAAAAAAATGGAAAAAGATTCCATGCTCCTGGATAGGAAGAACAATATTGTTAAAATGTCGATACTACCCAAAGCAATCTACATATTCAATGCAATCCCTATCAAAATAACACAACATTTTTCACAGAGTTAGAACAAATAATCCTAAAATTTGTATGGAACCAGAAAAGACCCCGAATAGCCAAAGCAATCTTGAAAGAGAAAACCAAAGCAGGAGCCATCACAATCCCGGGCTTCAAGCTGTACCACAAAGCTGTAATCCTCAAGACAGTATGGTACTGGCACAAAAACAGACACTCAGATCAATGGAACAGAATAGAGAACCCAAAAATGGGCCCACAAACGTATGGCCAACTCATTTTTGGCCAAGCAGGAAAGAATATCCAATGGAATAAAGACAGTCTCTTCAGCAAGTGGTGCTGGGAAAACTGGACAGCGACATGCAGAAGAATGAACCTGGACCACTTTCTTACACCACACACAAAAATAAACTCAAAATGGATGAAAGTCCTAAATGTAAGACAGGAAGCCATCAAAATCCGAAGAGAAAGCAGGCAAAAACCTCTGATCTTGGCCACAGCAACTTCTTACTCAACACGTATCTGGAGGCAACGGAAACAAAAGCAAAAATGAACTACTGGGACCTCATCAAAATAAAAAGCTTCTGCACAGCTAAGGAAACAATCAGCAAAACTAAAAGACAACCGATGGAATGGGAGAAGATATTTGCAAATGACATATCAGATAAAGGGTTAGTATCCAAAATCTATAAAGAACGTATTAGACTCAACACCCACAAAACAAATAATTCTGTGAAGAAATGGGCAAAAGACATGAATAGACACTTCTCCAAAGAAGACATCCAGATAGCCAACTGGCACATGAAAAAAATGCTCAACATCACTCATCATCAGGGAAATACAAATCAAAACTGCAATGAGATACCACCTCACACAAGTCAGGATGGCTAACATTAACAACTCAGACAACAACAGATGTTGGCAAGGATGTGGAGAAAGAGTATCTCTTTTGCATTGCTGGTGGGAACACAAGCTGGTGCAGCCACTCTGGAAAACAGTATTGAGGTTCCTCAAAAAACTAAAAATAGAACTATCCTACAACCCAGCAATTGCACTACTAGGTATTGATCCAAGGAACACAGGGATGCTGTTTTGAAGGGACACACGCACCCCAATGTTTATAGCAGCACTATCAACAATAACCAAAGTATGGAAAGAGGCCAAATGTCCATTGATGGATGAATGGATAAAGAAGATGTGGTATATATATACGATGGAGTATCATTCGGCAATCAAAAAGAATGAAATCTTGACATTTGCAACTACGTGGATGGAACTGGAGGGTATTATGCTAAGCGAAATTAGTCAGTCAGAGAAAGACAAATATCATATGACTTCACTCATATTAGGATTTTAAGAGACAAAACAGATGAACCTAAGACAAGGGAAGCAGAAATAATATAAAAACAGGGAGGGGGACAAAACATAAGAGACTCTTAAATATAGAGAACAAACAGAAGGTTACTGGAGGGGTTGTGGGAGGGGGGATGGGCTAAATGGGTAAGGGGCATTAAGGAATCTACTCCTGAAATCATTGTTGCACTATATGCTAATTAATTTGTATGTAAATTTAAAAAATTTAAATTAAAAAAAAAAAAAAAGAACAATGGTCATGGAAGGCCTCTCCAAGAAAGTGACATTTGAGCCAAGACCCAAAATCATCTAATCCTATCCACCTGCATCATTAACTGATAAAGAGCATCTCTTTACCTTCTTTTCATCATTCCTTTTAATAATCAAGAATTCTCTGACTTACTTTTCAGGTCTCAGATCTCTCTATTTAAGGATATTCTTTTCTCAGAGATCCCTCATTGAATTTAAATAAAATGCAGAACAAAATAAAAATGATCAATGCCACATGAATGCCTGACTCTTCATCAAAGAAGTATCCTGAAGTTTCTCTGAATTTTACAAATTCAAAACATAGGCACCCAGCCCTACAAAAGAGCAGCTGGGTGATATTACTCCTATTTCTGTATTAAATTTACTCTTTGGTCACATATAGGTATCTCCCCAAGTCATAAACCACATTAAAACAAAAATACTTTGGGGAGGCATATTTTGTAAATACATCTCTGGGAGTTCTAAGTATCATTTTTTAAGTGAGGAAAACTCTTGCCATGATTCTCATTCTTTGTTGGGCTGTCTCATTCCTAGCCAAAAGTAAACTTTTGAGAGTGTTATCAATATATTTTGAGTTACCACAAAATAATTAGAAGGCACAATTACAATAAGGCTAACTGCAGAGAGTATTGATTCATGAATATACCAGAACCTAAAGGAGAAAAGAACATAGATTAGCTACTGCCAGATCATCAGACTAGTAAGTAAAATCTAGGTAGAAAAAGGGAAAAAATGTTTTTCTAACTTTTAATTTGAGAAATATTTAAAATTTGGTCCAGTTCTACTAAATTTGGTCCAGTTCTACTTCCTATCCATCTGGGTAAAAGTATAGACTATAAAATAAAACAAACTAATTTCAAATCCTGTTCCTTTTCTGCTCTGCTTTTCAAGTGAGGAGAGGGGAGATGAAAAGGCCAGGCAAACAGAAAAAGGGAAATAAGAACTGCCTATCCAGTAATGAGCACTTTTCTGTTCTCATGCTTCTGCTTTTTGAAATTAGGAGCTTAATAAAGTCTAAATCTTCTATCACTTCCCTCAAGAGAACAGCACATACGAAAATTGTTCTCAAGTTGGAGGAGATGTATTTTAATTGGGATGTAAAGGATGGAGAAGATTTAGATAAGTTAAAAAAAAGGTTCACAAATAAGAAGCAATGAAAAGTCAACTGTAGGTTCTTTCAACAAGGCATGATTTAGTATAAGACATGCTCTCTAAATGTCAGTAATAGCAAACAGGCAAGAAAAAAAAAGATGCTATGCATCCACAGTAAGCATGTGTGTTCAGCATTAGTGTACAATATATAATAGCTGTCATTTATTGGATGATGACAAAGTGGCATACACATGTTAAGTGATATATGTAAAAACATATATTAAGTGGTTTGTTGTATGTAATATAGGATATACACATATAATTTTATCAGTCAGGAGAATTAATCCACAGAATGGCTTAATTGCACTAAGGGTATCCCTCACAAAAAACAAGAAGAAATCTGTTTAGGTGGTCAAGAAAGCTAATGTAGAAGTGCAGAGAGGGGCAGGGTTTTACTACAGATACACAAGAACAAATACACTGATCAAGAATCCATAGCAGTACATATCCAAGTGATTCACCATGTGAACAAAATTAAGAGTCCCTTAGACAATGAGAAATAATTTAACTTACTAGCTTAGTAGTTTCATCTTTAATATTTATATTCCACACCAAAAGCAAGATAAGCCATCTGTTAAACAGCCTTATATTATAAAAGATGTCAACAGTAAAAAAAGAAACTTATTTCCCACAATTTAGAGGATTTGGGTATATACTAACAAAACTCATTTGCAGTATTGGTGATTATAGTCCTTTTAGGAGGGCCATATATAATGTTTAGTATTAGTGAAAATAAAAATTTGACTAAAACTCATTCAGTCTAGTTCTTGCCTCTTTTCAGGTCTCTTCTTCAAGTAGTCCATACACACTGCACAGGAGGAAAATACAGGCTATCAAGTTGGCCTTAAGTCTGAACCAGGAAAGCAAAGCTTATAGCAACCAAACATTTTTGCTGAGTAGAATGGATTTGCAAATTTTCTTTTTTTTTTTAATTATTATTACGGTGTTGTTTTTTTTTTTTTTAGAGAGAAAGCACGAGTGAGAGAGAGGGGCTAAAGGAGACAGAGAGAGAGAGAGAGAGAGAGAGAGAGAGAGAGAGAGAAACTCAAGCAGGCGCCACACTGAGCTTGGAATCCAGCAAGGGCTTGATCCCACGACCCTAGGATCATTACCTGAGCCAAAATCAAGAGTTGGACACTCAACCAGTGGTGGCCCTAGAAGGGATATGTATGTATGGGTGGAGGGTGGGAAGCAACCAAGATTGTTTTAATTACTTCCATAATTCATTACAATCAGAAGGTTAAGGAAAGAATGGGATACATTTGTCACTGAATCTAGCTCAAATGTTCTATGAAATTTTTCTGGTTGTATCCTTCCTCCTAGATAACACAATCATTTTGGCATAGTTATCATCAACAAACTGAGTAGCAATCTAAAACAACTGCCACGTGGCCAAAAGGGCTGGATTAGCCGTAGTGTGATACTAGGACCAATATCATCAGGAAGCTCCTGTTCTTTCACTATCATAACCGTTTATAACTTACTTGCCATCACAGTGCTGTAATCAATTTTCTTTCCATAGACATGGACTAGGCTTTGCTTGATCGGATACAAGTGTTTTCTAATTCTTTTCTATTAGTCTTAAAAATGTACAAAATACCTTAATCAGAATATTTGATAAACGATTCAGGAAGTCAGGAGTTAAGAGAAATTAATAACTAGATTTTAAACCATTGAGAACACAGGAATAGGGAATCTAAAAAAACAAAAGCAAACTAAAAAAGACATGTATGACAAATTTGATAGAGTTCCTCTTATATATCTTCTGTGGCTTAAGAGTTAGCATTACTTAAATAGCTTAAGTCTTTTGAATTACTTAGATCTCCTTCTTCCCTCATTCTCTTCCAGCTGGTGAACATTCGTACAAAGATTTCCTTTTTTCAATTTTTCTTTGGTGGCATAGAATTAATCTAATGTGTCTCTACTAAAATCTTGGCCAAAATCCTACAGCTAGTTTTTAATCCGTATTTCTCCTTGTTTTTAAAACCAGATATTACTTGTGCTTTTGAAGGATTACGCAGTTCCCTGGTTAGTTAAAATTGGTATCTTAGCAATTTTCTATCAAAAATGTGAAAGTAATTATATTATAGGGCAGTCCATAGGAGTCACACAGGACAGAAACCAGTGCTATATGTTCTTTCCTGACATTTCCATCAGTGGTTTCAAGAAAACATCAATAGTCATTCTTATTTAGGAGGTTGTATTATCTGTCTGTATTTGAATATTAGAGCTTCAAATGTATTAGAACATTATTCCTGGGTCCTACCATCTAAGACACTGCTTTAGAGTATACTTGGGCTTTATAGTGTGTTTTAAGTTCTACAGGTAAAAGTTACTACATCAAGTTACCCCTTAAATAAATGTTTCTGAAGGGCTGGTCCTCACATTCATTTTAGTCCATTACAAAGTTCTCACTGGATCATAGTGAAATGAGAAACAAGAAAAGCTAAACATCCTATGTTTAATTTATAAATTGTTGTCCCTCACTTCCACTCTCCCCACTTCTTTTGATGTTCAAATCGTCTCCTTTTTGTTAAATAATGTTAACAAAACATTATTAGAATGGTAGAAATTCATAAGATAATGACTTGGCAAAATAAAAAGTTGGCAATGCTATACAGATATCCCACCCACTCTAACTTTTTGAAATTTTACAGATCTGTGAAATTCAAAACTCTATATACCTCTCTCTTTAAAGGATTTAAAATAAGAAACATTAGAAAGCCTCAGTAAATGGGAGGGACGGCACATTGGTGCCATCTTCTAAGGTCTGGGAAACATAACCAAATTCCAATCCAGGAATTATCTGAAAGATTCTCCACTTCTCTATCTTCTCTAATAAGTTCCATGCCTTGTTACTTCCTTTCTCCCTCTGGTCCTATCCTATTCTGGTCCTATCCCTATTTCCTATCCTATTCAGTATCAATTTATGCTTTTTTGGGTTTTTTTGTTTTGTTTTGTTTTGATTTTTAAGTATTGCTCTATATACCCTCCCTCTTACTAACTTTCCAAAGTTATGTCTTCTTTTTTTTATTTAAAAAAATTTTTTTATACATTTATTTATTTTTGATAGACAGAGAGAAACAGAGCACAAGTAGGGGAGGGGCAGAGAGAGAAGGAGACACAGAATCTGAAACAGGCTCCAGGCTCCGGGCTGTCAGCACAGAGCCTGATGCGGGGCTCAAACTCACAAACTGTGAGATCATGACCTGAGCCAAAGTCGGACACTTAACTGACTGAGCCACCCAGGTGCCCCCCCAAAGTTATATCTTCTAAATAAGTTCCCCAAATCTAAATTATTCTACAAGTTTCTTAAGTCCATATTTTCCCTTATTACTTGAATTTCCAAAGGCATTTTCTCTGTTTTCTCTTTTGTTTTCTTTTTTAAAAAGGTAATATGTTCATCACAGAAAATTTAAAGAATGACAAAAAAAATCACACAGAAAAGATGAAAACAAACCATAATTCTACCAATTAGATATAAGTATTATTAATATTCTGGTCATATTCAGTCAATGCTGGAATGATACCCTATATACTGTCATTAAATACCTTTAAATAGGGATTTTTAAATGCTCGTATAGTCTACCTAAGGACTGTCATAATTTATTTAAGCAACCTCTTGGCTCAACCTTTTTTTTTTTTTTTTTTTAACAAGGAGAGTTTAAAAACTAGTATCTCTTACTTATTTCTTGATACCAAATCAGAGCACAATAAAATTAATAAAAACAAAGTAACAAACAAAACAGAAACCAGCCACCTGTCAAAAATCTAAAGGTCATAACAGTTGCATCCTTTTAATTATATAGAATAATACCTGATTAAATATTCCATTGAAATGTTATTCAGCTTTACCCTCTTCGTTATGTTTTTTGGAACTTCATTTATAGGGAGCTTTCTAGTGTTGACTAGGCTAAGCTTCATATTAACCTCTCGAATGTTTTAAACAAATGATTAAACAAAACAAAAATAAGTTAGATATGTAACAAACTAGCAATCCTAGATTCATATATTTGAATATTAAAAACATTTGAATTTTTATTTACCTTGAACAAATCTGACACAATGATTGAAGAGAAACACTGGGCATATAGGTTAAGGCAGCATTGTAGCATAACAAAAGGAATGTCAATACTTCAAACCTAAAGATAAACCAAAAGAATATTTATAAATCTTTAGAATTCCAAGAAGTCAATCATAATTTAGCAGGCATTGGGGAAAAATACTATATTACAGAACAGACTTATACAATATAATTATACCAGTAACAATACAAAACTAAAAAGAAAAAAGACTTCCCAAGTAACAGTCATCTGAAAATGATCTCAAAATTTTAGAGTTCCAGATGACATCCGAATCCAAGTACAAAATAACAAGTTAGGAAAGCATGTTTGCCCCTTGTACAAAATGACCCAATATTTAAAACAACAACAACAAACCTGTTACATACAACTCATTAAAGATTACCTATAAATCTACTGAAATAATTTTTTAAAAACCAGTGTGGTAGATTAGAATAGCAGGTTATGTCTCCACAGTATACCTATTCTGTGCTGTCAGCATCTCCCTTTGGGGGTGAGGTCCACTGTACACAACTTTCGACAAACCATGCTGGGATAGCGCACTCTCAGTCAGAGCCATGGACCCAATGCTGGAAGGCTAAAGAAGAGACATTTGAATAAAGAAAAAAAAGCCATTCTGTTGAAAATGTGATATTAAGAATATATGCGCCACTAAGAATGATGGCCACGAACATCATATGTCTTAAAAATATTCCAACTGCATACTAAATTTTCTGCTCAAATATTTCACAAATAATTAAAATACAAACCACAAACGGAAATAAAATAATTTACTTTCAAAAAGTCTACCTCACCACTGGTGAATTAAAATAAAAACTTAATTAAAAAATTCTACCCCAGAAATACACAACTGCCACACATAAAAATATTAGACTAGTTTTATTGATCAGAAGAGAAAATACTTCAAAATGATTATTTTTGATAGCTTTCTTGTAATGAGATTTTAAAGCTTTATGATACTGAGTTCTCATTTTACTTTGGGTATAGTAAATACTTTGTGTGGTGTTTTACACTTTTTAAGGTACTAATAAATCAATCTTTTTTTTTTTTGCCTCAATAACCAGACCCTAATTTATAACACCTTCAAATCTTAGAACTAAAAAATTTACTTTGATAAAATATTACTTACTTCATGATATACAGATGGTTTGGATAAAGACGGAATCGTAAAACTCAATACTTTGCTATGTCCCTGTTTGTCAACTATTTCCTATAAAAGTGAAAAAAAACTTAAAATATTTATTTTTTACACATAAGTTTAAGAGCTAACTTTAAGCTGTTAGTCTAAAAAAAAAAAAAAAAGATCTGAGAGGAAAGGAATTTTAAAGTTGACTAAAATCATAAACTAAGACAATCAATGATCAAGTATTTATAAACAACAGGAGTTAACCTTCCTTTTTAAGATACAAGTAAGATATAAGTAAAGAAAGATACAAGGTACAAGAAAGATATAAGGAACACAGTTTTAAGGAAAGCTGAGATAGAGATATGTAGTGTCTTAATAATCACTGATTTTTCTCATGTAAAAAGTCACATTTTCTAAATCCATTAACATAGTTATGAAATATGTCAAGAAAAGGCCCTTAAATTTCTTTTTAAGAAAGTACAAATCTTAAATATGTAGAATATCATATTGATTAATAAACAAAGAGTAATGCAAACTATATGTTAAATCAATGGTTTGAACTCTGGCGATAGTCCAGATTTTATGAAATTATTAGTGGCACATATTAGACTAGATCTTTTTTTCCAAGCTTTTTGTGAAGGTCACTAACAGACAATTTATAGACAATAGATTTTAAGTTTAAAAAAATTCAGGGCGCCTGGGTGGCTCAGTCGGTTAAGTGTCCAACTTCAGCTCAGGTCACGATCTCTCAGTCCGTGACTTCGAGCCCTGCGTCGGGCTCGGGGCTGATGGCCCAGAGCCTGGAGCCTGCTTCCGATTCTGTGTCTCCCTCTCTCTCTGCCCCCCCCCCCCATTCATGCTCTGTCTCTCTCTCTCTGTCTCAAAAATAAATAAATGTTAAAAAAAATTAAAAAAAAAAATTCAACACTGATATTTTGAGATACCTCTATAAAAGAACTGAAATGGTCTGATTTTCAGTCTTCAATCAATTCCAAAAAATATATTTACATATTTATATGTATGCCTGTATAGCCTTCAACCTCAATAAAGTTATTTTTAGGAGAATGAGATAGGAGTCATTTGATGTATGAAAAACAAATACTAGCTTCACTAAAATGAAAAGTAGTTGCTATTATGTATTCACGTTTGCTATAAAAGTTATAGATCTGCTTTTGGCAAACACTTGTTAACTACATTAAATACAAACCAAATTGTAAACCCCTAGAAGAAGAGCTTCAATACATCCACTGCTATGCACATTTCTGCTGGCTGAGACTGCAAGGTAGCACCAAATCAATTCTGGAAGAAATTGCAGTGTAAATCGAAGCAACTGCTCTTCTCCACTGCGATAGAATTCAAAGAGCTGGTGACAGACGGGTTCTAGCAACTGGAAAAAAGACGGAGTGTTAATTCAAGGGTTCCACTGCATTTGAATAGACACTGACATATGAAATATAAATGGTTTTTCCTTGTTGGTAATTACTGAAATATATAAATGTTTTCATTTTTTTGGAAGCAAAACTATTCACTGTTAAGCTATTTAGCAAACCTTTGAAAGTTTACTTCTAGTGGAAGGTCAAACAGTTCAAAATAAACGTATTTGAAAGCACTTAATAAACTTTTAAATATCCTATAACTCTAAAGTAGTATTGGTATTTAAACCATATCTTTTTAACTTATTAAAATAGCTAGGCTAGGGCTCCTGGGTGGCTCAGTCGGTTGAGCGTCCGACTTTGGCTCAGGTCATGATCTCACAGTTCGTGGGTTCGAGCCCCACATCAGGCTCTGTGCTGACCGCTTGCTCAGAGCCTGGAGCTGCTTCAGATTCTGTGTCTCCCTCCCTCTCTCTTTGCCCCTCCCCTGCTCACGCTCTGTCTCACTCTGTTTCTCAAAAATAAATAAATGTAAAGAAAAAAAAATTTTTTAATAGCTAGGCTATAAGAAGTTTCTTCTTTAATATCCTTAATATCCTACTTCCTGATAAAACATGCCAATATATACATGATTGGCTACGGGGATGGAGAAATTGAAATGGGAATCCTAGGTAGTTATCATCACATCACCCTCCTGAGCTTACAATTAGGCAGCATACAACAGCTATGTGTGTGGAGTAGCTGAATAATTACTACACCCCTAAATCTAGATCCCTATTGTAACCATGGTTAATTGCCCCTGGATAATCTAAACATTGCTGCCATTTTGTTTGAAACATGATTTAAAGTTATTTATAACCTATTCCTCTCCCACCACATGCCAGCATTACCGAGTCAATAGAGCTGACTGTATCTGTATCATAGACATTTTTTTAATCAGAAAGTTAACATAAGTGACTCATATGTAAGTATTACCTGAAAGCATATACAATGATCACACACAAGTCATAAATATGTCACAGGATACTGATTTTTCAAAGCATCAAGCTATTATATTTTCAATGGACTATAGTTCATTCATTTTGCTAACTTAGGCAATAGATTTAAGTCAATTTACTAAACTGATTTTCTACTTCCAGTAATTATAATAAACAGAAACTAATTTACAGTAGATGTTATGATTTCAAATATGCT
This sequence comes from Panthera tigris, assembly GCF_018350195.1. Classification (NCBI taxonomy): domain Eukaryota; kingdom Metazoa; phylum Chordata; class Mammalia; order Carnivora; family Felidae; genus Panthera; species Panthera tigris. Next base: position 114,079,936 of record NC_056661.1, read on the forward strand.
AAATATGTAATGTATACTGGGTATAATTAAAGTCAGTATTATTTATAACAAGGTATAGCAAAATTTACACTTTAATGAACATTAAGTCAAACTGGTCTTTCCTACTGAAAAATTATCTAACTTCTGACAGTTAAGGAGTATTTTTTTTCACTCTCAAAATGGTTGTTAGAGGGCAACAGGTGTCCACTGTGGTATGACAAGGGTAACAGGAAACTGGAAGGTTAGAGGCAAAGTAACCCTACTCATATATAGCTAGAGAAGTTTTCAAGGTAGAAATTTGGAATAATTGGGTTGGGGTAGCAGGCAAAAAGAAAAACTGGTAGGGAAATGTTTAGCTTTCAGGGGGGAGTTTTTAAAATTTCTTTGTGGGCCAGTGTCAATAATCTTGTATTATTGTAGAACATCCGTCATCTCTAAATACCTAGGAGTGTTTTGGTTAAATCAATTGATATAATCTAACAAGTATCTGTAAAATTATAAAATCTTATGTTAAAAATTTATTCAATAATCTGTATGAACACATAAATAAATTTTAATCAGAACACCCTCCAAAGACCTTATAACCAATTTAAAATCCAAAATTAAAAGGGCTTTTGCTTTACGAAAGCATAACCAAATGAAGACAGATTCAATGGGGTGGAGAAATTATGATACTGCAATGAGATTAAATGAAATTATGTATATCAAACCAAGAGAGAGAGAAATACCAATTATCTGTGCAATGTTTTATAACTTGCAAAGCACTTTCAAAGCACTTGAACCTATTCAATTCCCACAACATTGTAAGGTAGAATATCATTATCCATACTTTCTACATGGAAATTGAGACAAAGAGGCCATCTAATATGACCAAAATTATGCAGCTCACAAAGCTCAGAACTGCAGCCAACACTTTTTGACTCCTTTACAAACATACCTGAAAAATATCAGAAAAGAATAGAAAGATACATAATGTATGAAATATAGGTAGTATTTGGCTTATCTAACTTGAATATATTTGAGACAAGTAATGGAGCATTAGAACATGCTATGTTACTAGTGTTTGGTTCGAATTTTTGTATGTATTTTCTCATGGATATATTGTTCTATTTGGTGGGTGGATTTTACAGTACTATTAAGAAAGAACTGTACCTCAAGTATATTTTCAGGTGTTAAATGGGCTTTTTATGGATCTAATGAGAATCTAATCATAACCTTGTTACCATTCTAAAATATATTCTGAATTCTAAAACAAGTTACAAATGAAATTTTTACAAAAATCTATTTTTAGATAAGAAGTCTGTATCCTAAGAGAAATTTTTTCTTTCTTTCTTTCTTTCTTTCTTTCTTTCTTTCTTTCTTTTCTTTTCTTTTCTTTTCTTTTCTTTTCTTTTCTTTTCTTTTCTTTCTTTTTTGTAGGTTCCACACCCAGTGTGGAGCCATAACACAGGGCTTGAACTCATGACCCTGAGATCAAGACCTGAGCTGAGATCAAGAGTCATATGCTTAACTGACTGAACCACCCAGGAGTCCCTCCTAAGAGACATTTCTAATGGTAATAGAAATGTGACATAAAAATGCCTCTGGGTGGCTCAGTAGGTTAAGCATCTGACTCTTGATTTCAGCTCAGGTCATGATCTCACAGTTCGTGGGACTGAGCCCCACATTGGGTTCTGAGCTGACAGCACAGTCTGCTTGGGACTCTCTCACTCTCTCTCTCTCTCTCTCTCTCTCTCTCTCCCTCTCTCTCCCTCTCTCTCTCTGCCCCTCCTCCGCTCATGCCTGTGCTCCCCCTCCCTCTCTCTCAAAATAAGTAAACATTTATTTTAAATACTAAAAAAAAAAGCCTTTGAATGACTAAAGCAGGGATAGAAGTTAGGAAAGAGTTAAGTTTGGGTATATTTACAAGAAAATCTTTCACATTTTTTACATTGAACTATTAATGAGGCACATAGGTAGGAAAAAATATAGAAGTTGGAAGGACACCACTATTCAGGTGCCAATAGCCACTGAACTGATCTCTCCATACTCTGGGCTCCCTATGCCTAGAACACCAGACTTTATGTGACTCTTTCAAAAAATAGCTGGCTTCATAACAGACTTGAGCTCTGTTAGCCTCTAATCATATGCCTTTCTTTTTTTTTTTTTTTTTAACGTTTATTTATTTTTGAGACAGAGAGAGACAGAGCATGAACAGGGGAGAGGCAGAGAGAGAGGGAGACACAGAATCAGAAGCAGGCTCCAGGCTCTGAGCCCTCAGCCCAGAGCCCGACGCAGGGCTCGAACTCACGGACCGTGAGATCGTGACTTGAGTTGAAGTCGGGCGCTTAACCGACTGAGCCACCCAGGCGCCCCTATGCCTTTCTTAAAGTTACAGCAATTAAAAGGATCAGTCAAGGGGCTCCTGGGTGGCTCAGTCGGTTAAGTGTCTGACTCTTGATCTCAGCTCAGGTCTTGATCTCAGTGTTGCTGAGTTCAAGCCCACTTTAAAGAAATAGATAGATTAGATAGATACATACACCAGTCAAGCAAACTGCATTGTACCCATAAACTGCTTCTACAATTTCTTGAATATAACACATATTCCTATCTCAGGGTCTTTGCATTTACTATTCCCTCTCTTGGAAAATTCTTGCCCCTAATTTTTATGTTCTCCCCCTAATTCATTCAGACCTGATTCAACCAAGAGCTCCTGAGTCTCAACACATACTTTACCTACTCCACTTTATCTTCATAATTTTATCACTAATTGACACTGTATTATACATTTAGGTATTTGCATAACGTCTATCTCACCTAAAAGTTCTGATGCAGAAGGTCAAGAACTTAGTCTATTTTGGGGCACCTGGGTGGCTTAGTTGGTTAAGCGTAGGACTCTTGATCTCAGCTCAGGTCATGATCTCACATTGCAGGGGAATGGGCCCTGCCCTGCATTGGACTCTGAGCTGACAGTGCAAGGTCTGTTTGGGATTCTCTCTCTCCCTCTCTCTCTGCCCCTCCCCCACTTGTGCATGTGTTTTCTCCCTCCCTCTCTCTCTCTCTCTCTCTTTCTCTCTCTCTCTCTCTCAAAATAAATAAACTTAAAAAAAAGAATTTAGTCCATTTTGTTCACTGCTACATTTCTAAGTGATTTCTGGAACATTTATGGGTTCAAAAAATACTTAATGAATTAAACTAAATAATGAAAAAGTACTATTACTAAAATCCAAATACCAAATTTGCTAAACTTCAAATAACACCCAAACCAATGTCCCAAATTTCAAAAATGCCAAAAGACAATGAATGATATCAACATTTTGGGAATATTTCCAAATTAGGATACAAAATATTCTAAAGAGAAAAAGGAGGGTTATGATGTTCAAATAGATTACACTGTTATATTTTAGAAGCCCTTCTAAGTATATTTTTTTAAGATTGAGTTGGGTTTTAAGAATACAGAATACACACTATCTTCACCACATAAATCTGGCTAAAAACATAAAACAAACTTAAATGCAAAATCTCCTAAATTAGTGATTCTAAAAGCATGGCCCATGGACTGAAGACCAGCCACAAATGTTATCAGTAATTGAGAGGAAACAATGTAAATACCGAAATTGAGAGGAAACATTAAGAGACTTTTATAGCAACTTGATATTGCTTCACCATCCAAGTTGGTGATCAGCAAACTTACTTAACAGGATATAGTATAGATCAGTTAGGGGTTATCAAATTTATGTGGTACCTCACATATGATGTGAGTTTCATGTTAATCATGTGCACTAGGTACACTTATTAGTCTGCAACAGACTGAAATTTTTTTAAAAACTGGTCCTTCACCACAAATACTTTGAGAAATACTGCTCTGAACCATAAGAGTTGTATTTACTTTGAATACAAGAAATGCTATGAACCAAACTAGTCTATCAGAAATTTACCTTACAAACTATATCCAACATAGCCTGGTTAAATCAACCTTCATCACAGGGTAATTTCAAAATATAAAGCAGTAAATTAGAAACAAGATTTCATTTATTAAAAAAATAATAAAGCTATACCTATACTTACTCTGTTTGGTGAAATAATTCTTACACATGGAAAACCTTAAAATAGCATCCACCGAAATACTTTGAAAACTAAAACCCTTCAAGAAAACAAGCTACCTATACATGTTATACAAATTAAAGAGCTTTGGCGAAAAGGAAAGAACAAGCAAAATGTGATTATTCTATTCAGTTTTCCAGGTCAAGTTTGGGGTTTGTCAATTTCACCCCTAGTCTTGTCTTTTGCACATAACAGTCGTGATGCACTTTATAGCATAATCAGTAGAAGCTGGGTTTTCCAGACCTCCTTCCTGAAGAGGTTAACTACTCAAATAACAACAGGCTCTAGTTTTGGAAGGTTAATCCAAAAGGCACATAGATCCACACAGGACTGGACTCCAGGGTATAAGTTATTTTACCATCAAGTAATAAGACTAGTGGTGTCAGAGCTGCCATGTCATCTACCAAACTTGTGTACAAAAAGAATTACATTCCTCGTATCCCTCCCCTCTATTCCACCTCTTTCCATTCTTAATAGCTTCCTCCTAGGCTATTATCCTAGTACCTAGTCTTGCTTTCAATTTTTCCATTCTCCTATCTATCCTCCACATAGCCACCTTCCTGAAACAATAATCTGATCAAGTCATACCTTCAGTACAAAAGTCTAAATTGCTTATGATGGAGTTCAAGGCTCACCATGGTTACGACCTAAACCAATCTTTCCAGCTTCAGTTCAGTACCAGTCTTATTCTCTTGTTTACTATTGCATTAGCCTATTTGCTATTTTCCAAATGCCATGCCTTTTATTGTCCACACTAGTTCCAATCCTTTTCTATTCTATTATGAATAGTGGGATTTACAAGCACCAGAATCTGAAGTATAAATCATTTTATCACCTTCAAACTAAATTTTCTTTCTAAAAAAAGAGAAGGAAATGGGGGCGGGGAGTGGGGGCAAGAGAAAAGAAGTAAGCACAGAGAAACATCAGCCAGACAAAACTGCTTGCCATTCCTTGAGTGTTTTGCATTTTCTCAGACCTCCATATACTATTCCAACAGCTTAGAATGTCCTTTCACATTACATATCTGGAAAACTTATGCATATGCATCTAAGCATTCCCTTGAAAGCATGTATTTACTTATTTTCTCTCCTTTTCCTCTTTCAAGATAAAGACCATGTGTTACTACTCTTTGATTTTCTATTGCCTAGCATTAAAGCTGGTTTATAGTGAGCATACAAATATTTGCTGAATGAACAAAGACATATAATGACGCTGACTTTCTAGGCTACCTCTAGCAAGATAGATAGATAGATAGATAGATAGATAGATAGATAGATAGATAGAAAGAAAGAAAGAAAGAAAGAAGAGGAGGAATATGTTCAGAGATGGCTTTTAGAATATAGTAATAATCTACTTCTTGGCCTAGGGGATGGTACTGTGAAGTTCATTTTATTATAGTTCTTTTTTTTTTTATTATTCAACCATTTTTTTGAAAATACAGTATTCTACTCTCATCCCCTCTATACCACTTCCCAAATGTAATCAGATAAACAATCCATAATATATATTAAAGTTCTTTAAACATATACTTTTTCTAATTCTTTTATATATATGTGATATTTCACAATAAAAAATTAAAAATCAATCAATTGAATACTACAAGCACAATAAACTATAAGAGTACTTACCTCACTTTGTGGCTCCTGGATAACTTTATACAGAGATGAAACTAAAGAACTCTTGTCTTTCAAATTTGTGGCATAATTTGGTAAAGATGTTTCTGGTAGTGTCTAAACAAATTTAAAAAAATTTATTTTTATGAAATATCCGTAATAGGCAAATCCATAAATAGAAAGTACATTACTTGTTACCAGAGGTTGGGGGGTGGGGGAGATTTGGAGTGACTGACAGGTATGGAATTTCCTTTTGGGGCGGTGGAATTAGATGCTGGTGTTAGTTGCATAACATTGTGACTATACTAAAAACCACTATATTTTCAGCCTAAAACAATGAATTTTATGTTATGTGAAATATATCTCAACAAAAAACATATTTAATTTTCTTGTCATCAACAAGGATAAAAATTAACATTAACACTTCATCTTTGATTGAACAGTTTGGGGTTAGAAATGAGAATACAAAACATGTAAACCTAGAGATATATTTTTTGTAGTATCATACAAATTCAAAATCTCATTAGTGGTATTGATCCTACCTCTTAATAAACATGTTGTATATGGATCTAATGTTTCAAACCTTAAAGCCACAGATTATCTACCAAAGTAACTCCTGAGTTATATATGGTGACCGTTAACTTAGATAAGGCTGTTCAATTAACAGAGTTGGGGGCAAATTTTAGACTTCTCAGAACTGGTGAAAAAGATAGCCATACTACCAGCAAACTAATTTTCCTAATGCCATTTAAAATATGGATAACTAGGGGCACCTGGGTGGCTCAGTCAGTTAAGCGTCTGACTTTGGCTCAGGTCATGATCTTGCAATCCGTGGGTTCGAGCCCCATGTCGGGCTCTGTGCTGACAGCTCAGATCCCGGAGCCTGCTTGGGATTCTGTGTCTCCCTCTCTCTCTGCCCCTCCCCTGCTCACTCTCTGTCTCTCTCTGTCTCAAAAATAAATAAAAACATTTAAAAAAATAAAAAATAAAAAAAATAAAATAAAATATGGACAACTAATTACAGCTTGCCAGTACCACCCATTCAGAAAAGACACCATGACCAGAGAGGAATGGGAAGAGATCAAACTCCAGTATCAGACGGTTTGGGGTAAAAGTACTAGGGAAATCTGAAAAAAACAAAACAAAAACAAAACACTTCATTATAACAAATGACAAAAACCTACCCTTCTAGAGTATACCTCTTCCTTAATATCTGTCTCCAAGTCATTATTTTTTCTCATGCAAATTACCTCAATTAATCAGTCAACAAATGTTAATCTTGCAGTAGATACAGTGTCTCAGGATATTGCTAATAGTCATTCCACGGTATATACTATTTCTTATTTGTCCCATCTCCTAGTATTTAATAATTTAAAAGTTATGATTAGTGCATATGCATGTACATGTGCATAAACAGACACTGAAAATTAAACAGCATAAATGTTTGTACTAAGGATATATGATTCATTTTTACTTTACCATGAGTTCCTTAAGGGCAAAAACTATCTTATTATCGCTCCATCCACAGCACTCAGCACAAGGCCTCATACTCAAACCTCCGCTGAAGGGATTTAGTATAGATGAACAAAATGAGAATAAACACTGCCACTATTTACACTTCAGTAGATTCTTTAAAAATAGGTCACATTACATCTTAAGATATATAAATGAATAGATTCTTTTTTTAATTCAATAAGATAGTTTTGTTTACCAGAACAGTAAGTAAATATGAACTGTCTGGAAACCTTCCACCATTCTCCAGAGTAAAAAAAGAAAGTTTCACTGCAATTGCTTACATAAAGAGGAGATTAGGGCATTCTTCAATATTTCAAAAGCAAGTAACAAAAGATTTCCAGGCAACATTCCATTTCCGTTATTTGATCAAGAGTAACCTTACACTAGGGGAATTTATATAAAAGGGAATAACGGTCAAATAAACAACAGATTTCTTTTTTTTTAAGTTTTTTTAATATGTTTATTCATTTTTGAGAGAGACAGAGTGTGAGCGGGGGAGGGCAGAGAAAGAGGAAGACACAGAATCCAAAGTAGGCTCCAGGCTCTGAACTGTCAGCACAGAGCCAAGTGTGGGGCTGAACCCATTAACCATGAGATCCTGACCTGAGCAGAAGTCAGATGCTTAAACGAATGAGCCACCCAGGCATCCCTATAAATAACAGATTTCTAACCCCCTGAATGGAAATGAACCTGAACTATATATATAAAATACACTATTATATAGATGTGTATGTCTAACTATAAAATCTAAAATGGAGTGAATTGAAATTGAAATTTTAAAAATGATTAGTAAATAGAAAGATTATTATAATGTTACATATACTATTTAGGCTAAAACTGGAACATTCATTAAAAATGTTCATTATAATTTTCAATTTATGTACCAATTAACCTTCATGAAATAAAACATTGTCTGTGAAACAGCCAAAGACAAAAGGATAGCTCTTCTCTGAAGAGACAAATTCCAGAAAATATCCTGGACCCAGGACACTGTGCTGCTAACTGAGAGGAAGTGTCTTCTAAAACTTAGTGCACAAGTCTGTCGTTATTCCATTTTGTGAATGTGGGAAAAGCTACTTTTGTCTATAGAAGGGGAGAAAATATAATTTCTGTTTTTATAAACAGTGTTTTGAAAAACTTAAGATCTAACCATGCCTAGTGGACTTAAGTACTACTATAGCAAACCTTTGAATTTTCTTGCACTGTACTAGTTCAAAGGTACCGGCCTTCTTAAATACCAGCTAAGTTTTCTCACTTTTCAGAAGGCAGAATTTTTGTCAGAAAAAAAAAAAAAAAAAAAAGTAATGGGAAATTAGTCTTGGCAAAAGTTGAAGAAGACAGATGCTTCATACTAAAGTATCATTTGGCAGATGGCTTTTTAAAAACGTAAGGAGGTGATATGGTAGAAGTTGGGTAGAAGAGAATTAATGAAGATAGACAGATGGATGGAGAGCCAATAAATAAAACAACTCTGTTCAACAACATTACACATAAGACTAGATTTTGAGATTCAGTGACTACCAGAAAATTGAAAAATTAGCAGTCTAGAATTCTGCTAGATAAATCTACACATAGCATTAAGGAAAACACAATACAATCTGAAAGTTAATACTTTACAAATCAATCTTTGAAAAGATAAAAACTGAATGATTCAGAAAATATTAAAATAATGAAGTCTCAAATCGAATCACTTTGTTGGTATATAAAGAGAATACTAATGAGGGCCTATAGCTAGAGTATATACTGAAAAGTTTTTCCAAAGGCAAAAAAATTTCTTTTTTATCACACAACAAATTGTGTTGTCTTTGTGCATTTGAGAGCATAGTGAATGAAGTTAGGTTGGGAGTTCAAACTGTGGCCATGGAACAATGTAAAACTAAAATCATCTTCACAGACCACCCACTCACTTTTTCTGATGAGGATATTGAAACCCAAAAAAGTTATGTGATTTTTCCAACATCAAAAAACCACATAGCAGAATACTTATGATTAGATCAAACGGTTTCTGACTTCTCAGCCCAATGCGCTTTGTACTACTTTATCAATCTGATGATCTTAGCTTTAATAGTACCATGGTTGTTAAATTCAACAACCAAGCAAAGGCTTTCTCCTCCAACCCCTTCTCTCCCTCAATACCCCCCTCCTTTTCCCTCTCATTCTCTCCCTCTCTCTTTGCCTCTCCCTATCCCTCTCTCTCTATCTATCTATATATATGTGCACATCCAAACTTCCTTTCTTAGTTTAACCAAAATATGTAATTAACATTACAAATCATTTCAAAAGACAAAATACTTTTTTTTTTTTTTTAAGTTTATTTATTTTTGAGACAGAGAGAGACAGAGCATGAATGGGGGAGGGACAGAGAGAGAGGGAGACACAGAATCGGAAGCAGGCTCCAGGCTCTGAGCCATCAGCCCAGAGTCCCACGTGGGGCTCGAACTCATGGACCGTGAGATCGTGACCTGAGCTGAAGTCGGACACTTAACCGACTGAGCCACCCAGGCGCCCCAAGACAAAATACTTTTAAGAGATACGTTCTCAAGTACTTTTCTACCTTTTATTACCTTTAATATGCTGCTGATTTTGCCTGATAACCTTAATCTCTTCATTAAACATAAACAGAGCTGAATTCAACATACATGAACACAATTCAGAATAACATTCAAAATAATTTTCAGGAATGCTTACCAAATTAACCAAGAAACAGAAAATGTCTTCTTAACTAGCTATAATACAGACTTGACAATAATTTAAAACATTTACTGAGTTAAATTGACTGGAAATTGGGTAAATTTAATCTTGGGGGTTAGAAGAAAATTAAATTACTTTTTAATTCATAGGGCCCAGGATTTTACTCCCATCCTCCCAATGGAAAAGTTTCTTTATCCTTGAATTAAACTTATAAAAATTTTGATAAAATAGCACTACTCACTAATACACTATAGATAAAATATTATTTAGATAATACTTTATTCACATCCTACTTTCTTTTAGTGGAAAATGGTACTTAGAAAATAAGATCTGGGTGCATAATATACTCATTACTACTGGGGTGTAACTGTCATTGTTTCTCAGCCCTCCCAGTGAACAAACCTGGGAAATATATGTATGCATTTACATACGGATATACATGTATAATGATATCACATACATATTTAGATCCATGAGTCATACTGATTCTTACAATTCCAATCTAACACCTTAAGGTTCTTTCTTGCCATTCCCCATTCCATGTTTCTAATTCCTTTCTCAGACACTGAGAAACCTAACTCCCATTATCCTCCATATATTTATTTATTTACTCAGAGTAACCAACCTACCAATGTAACCCCTCTGGCTGAGTCTTCTACATGTCACCTCTGCAACCCTCCACCCTAGCTACCCACTTCTTCAAGCACTAGGGCACAGTGTTGCCCATACTGCTGCACTGCCCCTTTACCTTACCCTTCACTGCTACGCTTGCTAGGGTGCTATGTATCCAAGCCAGGAGGGGAAGGGAATAAACAAACAGGCAGGAAGGTAAGGAATCAGTCATGATTTTCAATTACTTGCCTTAACAGTTGACCCCTCCCCTATACCATCCTTTAACAGGCCCTCTTTCCACAACTTCCATATTAAAAAATGGCTAACTGGCTATATCTGCTTTTGCAAATTTGACTTCACTATCAAACATAAGAATCCTTAATAGTACTCAACTTTTAAATTTGAAGATTTCCATCAACTGTCAAAAAAAAAAAAAATCATGGTATAATGAACCAAATTAAATACTCCTAAAGCAAAAAAAGCTTAAAACCTTGAATACTTACTCACAAAAACAACATATGCAGGGAAAAAAAGCACATACAAAATGTAATCAAATTATTAAAATATGTAGAAGGCACTATATACAGTGCACTTTTATAAGATTCTACCTCACGTTATGATGATTTAGGGGATCTGTAGAAGGATACTCAACTCATGACTATAATAAAATACAAAGTAAAAATCTGCCCAGACATTTGTCAGAATGAGATAATGACTGATAAGACCAGCTGCAAAATTAACAGGAAACACCACTTCTCTCAAGGACACACTGCAGCTAAAGTGTCATAACAACCTCCCTTTTTTGAGCGACTAGCTATATCCTCATTCACTGAGAAGCCTTGTTATCTAAAATCATAGATATCAAAAACTTTGCTGTTTAAACATATATCAGTAAGAATGAAACATCCCACTCTTTCCTGAAGGATCTAAGTCACCTTGAAACAGAGAAGCAGGCTTGATTTCCAGTCAAGGTGCAGAGCTTCATATAAGGGGTTTCTGAACACAACATTCCACATGGATGTTAACTGTGTAGTTTCCAAGACAACATTATCCTGGGTCCACTCTGAAGTCCATACCAGATTTTAACTCCATTACACACAGCTCTGCTTTGTGTTAAGCCCATCAAAATACTACTCCATTTAAATTTCATCTAGGGGCACCTGGGTGGCTCAGTTGGTTAAGTGTCCGACTTCAGCTCAGGTCACGATCTCACGGTTTGTGAGTTCAAGCCGCGTGTCAGACTCCATGCTGACAGCTAAGAGCCTGGAGCCTGCTTCAGATTCTGTGTCTCCCCTCTCTCTGCTCCTCCCCTGTTCCTGCTCTCTCCCTCTCTCTGTCTCTCTCAAAAATAAATAAACATTAAAAAAAAATTTTTTTTTTAATTTTTCATCTGAATTTCACCCTTCCTCCAAACACTATAATAATTTTGTCTTTTCCTCTGTTTGGTAAGTTGGCCATACAGTGCCTGTTGTAGTCTCCTTCACTGAAACAAGCCAATTAAGTCTGACTTTGTCAGACAATACATCTGTCCCAGAAAGTGGTGGGCTCATTAGGCTAGACAAAAAATTGATAGTTGCATTACAAACTCTTCATTCCTCTGGTTCATGATCATGAAGTTCACGTAATTATGTGTAACAAGACCCAGAGGACAAGGAGAAGGTAATTAACTGGTTAAAGAACACAATTTTAGCAATTATAGAGAAAACTTCATAAGACAAGAAAACAAAAGTTAACCAGCTAGAGAAGAATCCATTGGTAGAAAGGTGGGCAAATATCTTTCCATCTTCTCCTCATTGTTGATCATGCCCACTCCCTTTGCCCTCTAAACTGGGAGAAACATTTAAACATTGAATTTTTAATGGTGGTTAGAAAGGGTAACATTAATAATCAGAAACTTTAACCATTCTTTGTGGTGTTGCTGTGAAAAGGAGAAAACAAAATCTTTTAACCACTTGGGAGAAAAAAAGGAATTGATTTCCTAGAAAAAACTACTGTGTATAAATAATTCCCTATTAAGATTTGTTGGAACATATTTCTGCTTCCATAGATATTTAGCCTTTCAGTCATTAAAAAGAATAAAAATTACAAGAAGTAAAATAAAATATTTTTTTTAAAAAGCCACTGTGATTTAAACCCCAGACAAAACTTCTTTGGAGTATAATTATAATATTGAGACAGTAAATATTACCTTAAACTCTGACAACCATTCCTCCACAATCCCTTTCTCTGAAGTGAACATCTTTCCACATCTGTTCTAGACCTTCAACCTGGAAGTTAACACAGAAAATGTTAAAATTTGTAATATATTTTATTTTTAGATTACTATGAATAGAACTAATCCTATAAAATTGTGTTACTTCTTCTTTGTGAAATTAAGGCAGATTCAAACATAAATGAGCAGGCTCACTTCAAAACAATGTGCACAAACAAGTATTCAAATGCAAGAATTATAACAAAAGTATAAATATCACAACATAATTAAATTGGCTCTGCAATGTTCATTCAGCTTTTAGGAATGCCAGCTGCAAAACATACTGAACACTTTCCGCCAGTTTCAACGAAATAATTCCAAAATATCATGCATCTTAAGAAAATTTCAGAAAATAATTTAAAACTGCAAAAATATAAAAAGACATGCTACAAAACTGACTTTGTACAAAGCAGTTTAGTAATTTAATTTGTTTATATTTTGATTCTTTACGATCTATTTAGGCAAGCCAATTGGCTCCCTGAAAGCTTAATACTCATAAAACAAGAGTAAAAGTGATAATATTCAAGATAATGATCACATTCAACAATAGTTATTCAGATTGGTATTTAGTTAAGTAAAAATAAGGGAAAAAAAGAAGCTAAAGAACATGCAAAACAAATTTAGCTCAAGCAAAATTGCTGTGAAAATACAATGTTGTTTTCTTCACCCATCTATATGAACGTAGACCCAGAAACTGTTTCTTGAAGAAAACCTTAGCTCTATCTTAATTTCCTAAACCCCTAATTCAGGCACAAATCCTGCATGAGACTTAATTTTTATCAGCATAATCATGTAGTAGAAATAGAGGTATAATTGCCCAAAACTTAATCTTGATTCTATTACTTATTTGTAGTAGAACCTTAGGCAAGTTATTTACCTTAATTTTTTCATCTGTGAAATACAGATAACCATAGCACCTACGGTCAAGGGTTATGATTAAATTAAAAATGCAAATAAAAGCACTTATTACAGTACCTGGCAATAAGGCTTTAAATACTATGCAAAATTTGTACCATATTACTGATTTTATAGAACTGTCCATTCAGATAAATTGGGCTTTGGAATTATGTCCCAAATGTTACCAAAAACACTGCTATCTCACATGTTATCACTTTTAAAATCCAAAAAAGGAGAAAATTCACATCTTCAGTTTTTACGACCAGGAAAAACTCTCCTTTAGAGTAACTGGTTTGCTTTTACATATGGATACTGTGAATCTCATAACTGATTCTCTTTGCTTTGACTCTAATAAAATGGGAGTTACAGTTTCTGCCCTAACTCTGTATACAAAAAAGCAGGCCTGAATTAATCTTATCTGTCGTTTTATATTATACTCTTATCCTTATTTTATTTCTGCATTTTTATTTTTATCTTGTTACATTATACTTATTTGTGAAGCAAAATGAAGGAAAGTAAATTTAAATACGCATGTTTTCTTTTGCATTGATTCACTGTTTACTTAGTAAATTAAGATAGAAAATTATCACAAATAAAACGATGTTACATCAAATTACAGAGAATTGGGGAGGTGAAATTTTTACAAAAATTCAAAACAACTCCCTAGTTAAAATTAATTTTTAAAAGGTTGAAAGGAATCAAGAGGGATTTGACTATCAAGAATACTCAAGCAATCTTGAAGAACCACAGAGCTACAGGACTTGAACTTCTAAACATCAAGGTTTACTAGAAAATTTAACAAACATTATAGTAGTTAAGCCAGTGTGTATTATCAAAAGGGCCAAAAAGAGTCAATGGAATGAAACAGGGTGGCCAGAAAATATATATATTAAATAATATATAATATTATATAATTATATATATATATGTTATATTATATAATTATATAATTATTTTTCTGGCCACCCTGCTTCATTCCATATATATACATATGTATATATATGTATGTATATATATATATATATATATATGTATACATATATATATATATACACACACATATACATATGGAGAACCATGACCTAGTAGTTCATACCACATGCAAAAATCAGTTCCAGTTGGATCTTAGATTTAAGTGAAAAAGGTAAAACAAAAAGCATTTGGAGAAAAACATAAGAGAATACATTCATAACCTTAGAGTAGGCAAAGGTTTCTTAAACAAGAAACACAAAAGCACTGTTCATAAAGCAATTCAAAAATAAATTGGACTTCATTACATTAAGAACTTCTGTTTGTCAACAAATGAATGAATTAAAAAATGCAGTGTACAATGAAATACTATTCAGCCTTAAAAAGGCAATCCTGCCATTTGTGACAACATGGGTGAACCTGGAGGACATTATGCTAGGTGAAATAAATCAGGCACAGAAAGATAAATACTCCAATATCTCACTTATATGTAAAGGCTAAAAAAGTCAAACTCATAGTTAACACAGAGTAAAATGATGATATCCAGGGGCTACGGAGGTGGGGGCAATGGGGAGATGTTGGTCGAAAGATGTACATTTTCAGTTACAAGATAATTCCTGGGGATCTAATGTACATACAGCATGTTAACTACAGTTGAAAATGTATATTTGAAATTTGCTGAGAGAGTAGCTCTTAAGTGCTCTCACCACACACACACACAAAGATAACTAAGTGAGGTAATGGATATATTAATTAGCTTGATTGTGGCATATCAAAATATTGATACCTTAAATACATACAACTTTTATTTGTCAATCACACTTCAATAAAGCTGGTGGGGTTTGGGGATGGGGGGAAGGGAAGAACTTCTGTTCATCAAGTTACCACTAAGAGAATGAAAAGACAAAGCCAAAGGGTGGGAGATGATATTTGCATTTCATATATCTAACAGAAGTCTCATATACAGAACTCAAATTAGTAAGAAAAAGGCAGATAATCCAATAGGAAAAACAAGCATAACAGTTACCCAAATGAAAAACCTAACATATGAAAGGTGTTCAACACACACACACACACCCACATACACACACACACACTTGCAAGTGTGGCTAGAATGAAAAACAAAAATCCCAAGTGTTGAAAAAAGATATGGAGCAAACAGAATATTCATAAGAGCTGGTATGGATATAAATTGGTACAATATCTTGGAAAACTCTTTGACAATATCTTCTGAACTTGAACAAATGCATCTTCCATAGACCAACAATTCCACTCATAAAAATATACCCTAGAGAAATGTGGATATATGTTTTCTGAAAGATGTGCTTAGTTAGGAATTCTCAGAGCAGCAGTTTTTGTAAACAGTTAAAAACTAGAAACAAACCAAATGTTCATCAAGAGTAGAATGGATAAATATACCACATGGAGTTCTATACAACAATGACAATAAGAAAACTATAATTATATCAGTGTCACAATGTTGGGGAAAAGAAGGCAGATGAAAGAGTACATGCTCTGTAACTACATTTACATACACTTCAAAAACAGGCAAAACTAATCGATTGTGTTAAAAGTTAGGATAATGCACTCTGGAAAACAGTATGGAGGTTCCTCAAAAAACTAAAAATAGAACTACCCTATGATTCAGCAATCGCACTAGTAGGTATTTATCCAAGGGATACAGGTATGCTGTTTCGAAGGGGCACATGCACTCCAATGTTTATAGCAGCACTATCAACAATAGCGAAAGTATGGAAAGAGCCCAAAGTCCATTGATGGATGAATGGATAAAGAAGATACGGTACATATATACAATGGAGTATTACTTGGCAAACAAAAAGAATGAAATCTTGCCATTTGCAACTACGTGGATGGAACTACAGGGTATTATGCTAAGCGAAATTAGAGAAAGACAAAAATCATATGACTTCACTCATATGAGGACTTTAAGACACAGAACAGATGAACCCAAGGGAAGGGAAGCAAAAATAATATAAAAACAGGGAGGGGGACAAAACATAAGAGACTCTTACATATGGAGAACAAACAGAGGATTGCTGGAGGGGTTGTGGGAGGGGGGATGGACTAAATGGGTAAGGGGCATTAAGGAATCTACCCCCGAAATCATTGTTGTACTATATGCTAACTTGGATGTAAATTAAAAAAAAAAAAAAAGTTAGGATAACGGTTCCCCTGAGGGAGTTATTTCTTGGGTTCTAGTAATATTCTGCTTCTTGATGTATGGGCCAGTTACACAGGTGTGTTCATTTAGTGAAAATTCACCAAGCTTAACACTGATTTGCACATTTTTCTGTGTGTATATTATACAATAGTAACACCAAATAGCCAGACCTCTTATCTTCCACTTGACAAGAGATCAAATGGGAGACCTCAACTGTATACCTGAGTTCATCTGTATCCTCATGTGTTTCACAGGCATGCAAGCTCAAGTAAAACTTGAGCCTTCTGTAGAACTCAAAAGAGAGGTCTCAAAATACCTCCTTATCCTTGAAACTTTCACAGCCTCACCACCACTATCTGCCTCTGGTCTACCAAAACCAAAGTCATTATTCCCTTCATCCCTGATTCCTGTTTAAATTGGGAACCACAAGAAGCTACCACTCCCAGGTTACACTCTGCCTTCACACACTAAGGTTTATAACTCTTGCACACTCTGTTTTACCGCCATCTCCCATCCCATCTTAATTCTGGAAGGAGGTTCTTTCACTGTGCCTTCTGAAATTAACAATCTGTTAGCAGCAAAATCCTCTACATCTTCAACAATTCTCTGTATGTCTCTTTCTTCTTATTCTAACACAAAGCCTCGTTCTTCTCTAAAGACACTGCTTTCCCTGTGATCTTCTCAGAGTGGCTGCTTTTCCTCACGTAGCCCCGGAAGAAACCACTGGGCCTAGAGGTAAAATAAATGTCCTTCTTCCTCCTTATTATCATTCCAGATCATTCTCCTTCTCACTTTTTAAAACATCCACCCAACATTACCCTGAAACTCCTGTAGCTGTCATCTATCAATCAATCCCATCACTATCCCTCCCCTTCATTTGTAAATGACCTTAGCTCTGGCTCACTGTCCCTCTTTCAAACTACTCAGACTTAAATTCTTGGTGATTATTTTCTCACACCCTGAACTCTTAATCCCTAAAAATCTCCAACAACACTGTCTTCTTCCCTGCCTCAGCTACTCAATCCTATGATCATAACCTAGACGAGCTATTCTCAAACATTTGGTCAGAGCCATTTTACACTTCAAAATATTGGGCCAACCTAAAGGAATATCCAATGGCCAAAGCTGGAACAATTTCAGCAATGAAACAAATAACTTAGTACTGAATTATTACCCAAAGTATAAAATAAGCATACATGCATCCATATGGAAAGACAAGACATACATACATAAATACATAAAATTTAGAGAGCAAGAGACAAGGCTTCCTTTCATAAGAATTCCAAATGATATATCCAGGAGGAGTTTAGTCCCTGCCTCCCTATTGAGAATGTGCTGTATATAGTGATTTGTTTCCAAAGAATAAGATATAGAAAGGGGAAAATAGTAACTTTATAAGAGAAATCTGTCAAACACTGACTTGATCAAGATTAACCTCAACCATGATGTCATGTGAATATCACGCACCCCTGATATGATATGATGAGAAGGGCACTTAACCACTGTGGTATTCTTTCCAAAAACCCATAAACCCAGTATAATAATGAGGAAAACATTAGAGAAAACTCAATTTAAGGGATGTTCTACAAAATTTCCAATCTGTACTCCTCAAAGGTAACATGGTCATAAAAAAACAAAAAAGACCAGGAAACTCTTAGAGACCAGAGAGACTAAGGTGACATGACAACTAAATACAATATGGTATCCTGGAACAGATCCTAGAACAGAAAAAGGACAGTGATGAAAAAACTGATGAGATCCCAATAAAGTCTGGAATTTAGTTAATAGAAATGTAATAGTAATGACAAATGTACAATCCTAAAATGACATTAAGAGAAACTGAATAAAAAAAGAACTACCCTACGACCCAGCAATTGCACTACTAGACATTTATCCAAGGGATACAGGTGTGCTGTTTCAAAGGGACACATGCACCCCCATGTTTATAGCAGCACTATCAACAATAGCCAAAGTATGGAAAGACCCCAAAGTCCATCGATGGATGAATGGATAAAGAAGATGTGGTATATATATACTATGGAGTATTACTCGGCAATCAAAAAGAATGAAATCTTGCCATTTGCAACTACGTGGATGGAACTACAGGGTATTATGCTAAGTGAAATTAGTCAGAGAAAGACAAAATCATATGACTTCACTCATACGAGGACTGTAAGAGACAAAACAGATGAACATAAGGGAAGGGAAACAAAACTAATAAAAACAGGGAGGGGGACAAAACAGAAGAGACTCATAAATATGGAGAACAAACTGAGGGTTACTAGAGGGGTTGTGGGGGGGGGGTGGGCTAAATGGGTAAGGGGCACTAAGGAATCTACTCCTGAAATCACTGTTGCACTATATGCTAACTAATTTTTAAAAATAAAAAATTAAATTAAAAAAAAGAGAGAAACTGAAGCTGTGTGTGTGATATTTGGGAATACTCTATACTATCTCTGTAACTTTTCTATAAATCTAAAATTGTTCATAAAATTATTTTTAAAAATTGAGGCTCTGAAAAAGTTGTCTATTTATGTAGGTTAATATCTATTGATATTTACTATATTTAAAAACAAAACAGAAATTTTTAAAAAACAAGAACACATAAGCACACATCCCATTAGTCATCACTTACCATGTAGCCTCTGGAAAGAACCACTGTTTATTTATCAATGGGAATGAAAAGACAAATAGAAGCGTTACTATTATTATGAAAATAGTTTTAAGCTTGTAGACTACATGAAAGGGTCTTAGGGACTCCCAAGAGATCCCCAAATGATCCTTTGAGAGCTACTGCTCTAGTCCTTCTCATTACCCACTTTGATCTCTCATATCTTTTCAGCACACCCCTTTATGCACTCAAACCCCAAAACCTTTCAACCCTACTGGACGTAATGTCATATCCCAATATTCTTCCTCTCCTTGCCCATTTAAATTATTAGTCAATTCTAATCACCATTTTGAATATACTTTCTCAGCTATTTTGCCTTTAATTGTTTATTCCTCTGGAAAAATACAGCCCTGGTAAAATCCAACTCTCTACATGGTCCATGTCAGCACCACTCAGCTGAACAAAGTGGAGAAAATGACTAAAACAACACTTAAAAGTTATGACCAAGAACCTTAAGCATGCCCTTAAGGCTACCTGGCAATCCTGCAGAGTTCCCCTATAGTCTACTCACTTTCCCACTCTCCTACTTAATTGTTTCATGTATTGTATCTGATCCTCAAAACCCCAAAACCTTCTCCCCATTCTAACTCTTGGCTGATAATCTTAATTCCTACTTCACTGAACAATCACAAGAAAATTACCACATATTCACAAATGTCTACATACCTAAAGCATCTGTATCTATATATTCCATCTTTCCTTCTGGTAACTATAAATGAATTGTCCATGAACCTATTTGAGGCCAATCCTTTGAATAATGCACTACAATTATCCTCTCTTGCCTACCTAACAAAATCACTTTAACAAGTCTCTGTCTCTTCCTAATTAAATTTGTCCCTCGCTACTAATTCATTCACCCCAAAAAGCTCTTAACCTCATTTCCTCTTTAGCTATCTTCACATTTCCTGTTCCAGTTTTACATTAAAACTTCTCAAAAGAGTTGTATGCTTGTTTCTAATTTCTATCTGCCTTTACTATTTTTTTTTTTTTTTTTAGTTTTTAAAAATCAACTTTAAGGTACAATTTATATACAATAAAATGTACACATTTTAAATGTTCAGTTCTATATATCCAACCTTTCCAGTCAATCCTCCAATCCCCTATCTCAGGCAACTACTGATTTGATTTCTATCACTATAGATTATTTCGGTCTGCACAAGAGCTTCATATAAATGGAGTCATATATTATGTATGTGTGTTTCTGGCTTCATCTTCTCAGCATAATGTTTTTGAAATTTATTAACACTGTTGAGTATATCAATAGCTTATTCTTTCTTATTGCTAACTTTTATGAATATACCACAATGTATTTACCTGTTTACCTGTTGATTGACAAACGGATTACCTCTAGTTTGGACCTATTATGAATCAAGTTGCTATACACATTCACCTGGCAGACTACTATCTGAAGATGACCACAACATAATCTCTTTACAAGATAATTTGGACACATCTGTCTCATCAAGAAGTGGAATCAATGTAACCTCCCTTTCAATGTAGGTAAGCTTGTTACCATGGCTAGGTCATACAAGTGATATAGTTTCCACTTGATTCTCTGTGGGACCATCATTCTCGAAACCTATCCACTGTATTATGAAAATGCCCAAGGACTAACATGGAGAGGCCACATGTAGGTGTTCTCCATTGACAATCTTACTGAGTCCCCACTAATAGTCAACATCAACCAGCAGACCTATGAGCACACGAGTCTTCAGATAATTCCAGCCCCCAGTCACCCCTAACCTTTGAGCCCTCTCAGCTAAGGCCATAAACATAGACAAAACAGAAAAGTCATCTTACCTGTCTTTTCTCA
Source organism: Panthera tigris (assembly GCF_018350195.1). Taxonomy (NCBI): domain Eukaryota; kingdom Metazoa; phylum Chordata; class Mammalia; order Carnivora; family Felidae; genus Panthera; species Panthera tigris. The sequence continues at coordinate 114,101,212 of NC_056661.1, forward strand.
AATCCTTAACTATAGAATCCATAAGCATGATAAAATGGCTTTATCCATGCTACTAAATTTGGGATGGTTATGCAGCAATAGCAACTGGAACAATATGTATACAAATCTTATGGGCACATTTTTATTTATCTTGGTAAAACACCTATGAGTAGAATTGCTAGGTCATGTAATAACAAAATGTTTTAAATTTTTTTCTTTTTATTTTTTTTATTATTTTTTAATATGAAATCTATTGTCAAATTGGTTTCCATACAACACCCAGTGCTCATCCCAACAGGTGCCCTCCTCAATACCCCTCACCCACCCTCCCCTCCCTTGCATCCCCCATCAACCCTCAGTTTGTTCTCAGTTTTTAAGAGTCTATTATGTTTTGGCTCCCTCCCTCTCTAACCCTTTTTTTTCTTTTCTTTTTTTTCCTTCCCCTCCCCCATGGTCTTCTGTTAAGTGTCTCAGGATCCCCATAGGAGTGAAAACATATGGTATCTGTCTTTCTCTGCCTGACTTATTTCACTTAGCATAACACTCTCCAGTTCCATCCACATTGCTACAAAAGGCCATATTTCATTCTTTCTCATTGCCATGTATCCCACGGTGTATATAAACCACAATTTCTTTATCCATTCATTAATTGATGGACATTTAGACTCTTTCCATAATTTGGCTGTTGTTGGAAGTGCTGCTATAAACATTGGGGTACAAGTGCCCCTATGCATCAGCACTCCTGTATCCCTTGAGTAAATTCCTAGCAGTGCTATTGCTGGGTCATAGGGTAGATCTATTTTTCATTTTTTGAGGAACCTCCACACTGTTTTCCAGAGCAACTGCACCAGTTTGCATTCCCACCAACAGTGCACATCCTCACCAGCATCTATAGTCTCCTGATTTGTTCACTTTAGCCCCTCTGACTGGCGTGAGGTGATATCTCAGTGAGGTTTTGAGGTATTTTCCTGATGAGGAGCGACATTGAGCATCTTTTCATGTAACTGTTGGCCATCTGGATGTCTTTTTTAGAGAAGTGTCTATTCATGTTTTCTGCCCATTTCTTCACTGGATTATTTGTTTTTCGGGTGTAGAGTTTGGTGAGTTCTTTATAGATTTTGGATACTAGCCCTTTGCCCAATATGTCATTTGCAAATATCTTTTCCCATTCCGTTGGTTGCCTTTTAGTTTTGTTGATTGTTTCCTTTGCAGTGCAGAAGCATTTTATCTTTATGAGGTCCCAATAGTTCAGTTTTGCTTTTAATTCCCTTGCCTTTGGGGATATGTCAAGTAAGAAATCACTGCGGCTGAGGTCAGAGAGGTTTTTTTTCCTGCTTTCTCCTCTAGGAATTTGATGGTTTTCTGTCTCACATTCAGGTCCTTTATCCATTTTGAGTTTATTTTTGTGAATGGTGTAAGAAAGTGGTATAGTTTTATCTTTCTGCATGTTGCTGTCTAGTTCTCCCAGCACCATTTGTTAAAGAGATTGTCTTTTTTCCATTGGATATTCTTTCCTGCTTTGTCAAAGTTAGTTGGCCATACTTTTGTGGGTCTAATTCTGGGGTTTCTATTCTATTCCATTGGTCTACATGTCTGTTTTTGTGCCAATACCATACTGTCTTGATGATTACAGCTTTGTAGTAGAGGCTAAAGTCTGGGATTCTGATGCCTCCCACTTTGGTCTTCTTCTTCAAAATTACTTTGGCTATTCGGGGCCTTTCGTGGTTCCATATGAATTTTAGGATTGCTTGTTCTAGCTTTGAGAAAAATGCTGGTGCAATTTTGATTGGGATTGCATTGAATGTGTAGATAGCTTTGGGTAGTATTGACATTTTAACAATATTCATTCTTCCAATCCATGAGCATGGAATGTTTTTCCATTTCTTTATGTCTCCTTCAATTACCTTCATAAGCTTTCTATAGTTTTCAGCATACAGATCTTTTACATCTTTGGTTAGGTTTATTCCTAGGTATTTTATGCTTCTTGGTGCAATTGTGAATGGGATCAGTTTCTTTCTCTTTCTCTTGCTTCATTATTAGTGTATAAGAATGCAAGTGACTTCTGTACATTGATTTTGTATCCTGCAACTTTGCTGAATTCTTATACCAGTTCTAGCAGACTTTTGGTGGAGTCTGTCGGGTTTTCCATGTATAATATCATGTCATCTGCAAAAAGTGAAAGCTTGACATCATCATTGCCAATTTTCATGCCTTTGATTTCCTTTTGTGGTCTGATTGCTGATGCTAGAACTTCCAGCACTATGTTAAACAACAGCGGTGAGAGTGGACATCCCTGTCGTGTTCCTGATCTCAGGGAAAAAGCTCTCAGTTTTTCCCCATTGAGGATGATGTTAGCTGTGGGCTTTTCATAAATGGCTTTTATGATGTTTAAGTATGTTCCTTCTATCCCGACTTTCTCGAGGGTTTTTATTAAGAAAGGATGCTGAATTTTGTCAAATGCTTTTTCTGCATCGATAGACAGGATCATATGGTTCTTATCTTTTCTTTTGTTAATGTGATGTATCACATTGATTGATTTGCAAGTGTTGAACCAGCCCTGCAGCCCAGGAATGAATCCCACTTCATCATGGTGAGTAATTCCTTTTATATGCTGTTGAATTCGATTTGCTAGTATCTTGTTGAGAATTTTTGCGTCCATATTCATCGGGGATATTGGCCTGTAGTTCTCTTTTTTTGCTGGGTCTCTGTCTGGTTTAGGAATCAAAGTAATGCTGGCTTCAAAGAATGAGTCTGGAAGTTTTCCTTCCCTTTCTATTTTCTGGAACAGCTTGAGAAGGATAGGTAGTATCTCTCAAGATTATGAGATTTTTGATAACTGATTCAATTTCTTCGCTAGTTATGGGCCTGTTCAAGTTTTCTATTTCTTCCTCTTTGAGTTTTGGAAGTGCGCGGGTGCTTAGGAATTTGTCCATTTCTTTCAGGTTGTCCAGTTTGTTGGCATATAATTTTTCATAGTATTCCCTGATAATTGCTTGTATTTCTGAGGATTGGTTGTAATAATTCCATTGGGTCATCTCCCTTTTCTTTTTGAGAAGCCTGGCTAGAGGTTTATCAATTTTGTTTATTTTTTTCAAAAAACCAACTCTTGGTTTCATTGATCTGCTCTACAGTTTTTTTAGATTCTATATTGTTTATTTCTGCTCTGATCTTTATTATTTCTCTTCTGCTGGGTTTGGGGTGTCTTTGCTGTTCTGCTTCTATTTCCTTTAGGTGTGCTGTTAGATTTTGTATTTGGAATTTTTCTTGTTTCTTGAAATAGGCCTGGATTGCAATGTTTTTTACTCTCAGGACTGCCTTCGCTGCATCCCAAAGCGTTTGGATTGTTGTATTTTCATTTCCATTTGTTTCCATATATTTTTTAATTTCCTCTCTAATTGCCTGGTTGACCCATTCATTCTTTAGTAGGGTGTTCTTTAACCTCCATGCTTTTGGAGGTTTTCCAGACTTTTTCCTGTCATTGATTTCAAACTTCATAGCATTGTGATCTGAAAGTATGCATGGTATGATCTCAATTCTTTTACACTTATGAAGGGCTGTTTTGTGACCCAGTATGTGATCTATCTTGGAGAATGTTCCATGTGCACTCGAGAAGAAAGTATATTCTGTTGCTTTGGGATGCAGAGTTCTAAATATATCTGTCAAGTCCATCTGATCCAATGTATCATTCAGGGCCCTTGTTTCTTTACTGATCTTGTGTCTAGATGATCTATCCATTGTTGTGAGTGGAGGATTAAAGTCCCCTGCAATGACCACATTCTTATCAATTAGGTTGCTTATGTTTGGGAGTAATTGTTTTATATATTTGGGGGCTCCCCTATTCGGTGCATATTTATAATTGTTAGCTCTTCCTGATGGATAGACCCTGTAATCATTATATAATGCCCTTCTTCATCTCTTGTTACAGCCTCTAATTTAAAGTCTAGTTTGTCTGATATAAGTATGGCTACTCCAGCTTTCTTTTGACTTCCAGTAGCGTGATAGATAGTTCTCCATCCCCTCACTTTCAATCTGAAGGTGTCCTCAGGTCTAAAATGAGTCTCTTGTAGACAGCAAATAGATGGGTCTTGTTTTTTGATCCATTCTGATACCCTATGTCTTTTGGTTGGAGCATTTTGTCCATTTACATTCAGTGTTATTATAGAAAAGTATGGGTTTAGAGTCATTGTGATGTCTGTAGGTTTCATGCTTGTAGTGATGTCTCTGGTACTTTGTGGTCCTTGCAACATTTCACTTACAGAATCCCCCTTAGGATCTCTTGTAGGGTTGGTTTAGTGGTGATGAATTCCTTCGGTCTTTGTTTGTTTGGGAAGACCTTTATCTCTCCTTCTATTCTGAATGACAGACTTGATGGATAAAGGAATCTCAGCTGCATATTTTTTTTCTGTTCATCACATTGAAGATTTCCTGCCATTCCTTTCTGGACTGCCAAGTTTCAGTAGATAGGTCTGCTACTAGTCTTATCGGTCTCCCTTTATAAGTTAGAGCATGTTTATCCCTAGCTGCTTTCAGAATTTTCTCTTTATCCTTGTATTTTGCCAGTTGCACTATGATATGTCGTGCAGAAGATCGATTTAAGTTACATCTGAAGCAAGTTCTCTGTGCCTCTTGGATTTCAATGCCTTTTTCCTTCCCCAGATCAGGGAAGTTCTCAGCTATGATTTGTTCAAGTGCACCTTCAGCCCCTTTCTCCCTCTCTTCCTCTTCTGGAATTCCTATTATACGGATATTGTTCCGTTTGATTGCATCACTTCATTCTCTAATTCTCCCCTCATACTCCTGGGGTTTTTTATCTCTCTTTTTCTCAGCTTCCTCTTTTTCCATAATTTTATCTTCTAATTCACCTATTCTCTCCTCTGCCTCTTCAATCCGAGATGTGGTCGCCTCCATTTTATTTTGCACCTCATTTATAGCATTTTTTAGCTCCTCATGACTATTTCTTAGTCCCTTGATCTCTGTAGCAATAGATTCTCTGCTGTCCTCTATACTTTTTTCAAGCCCAGCGATTAATTTTATGGCTATTATTCTAAATTCTTGTTCCATTATATTGCTTAAATCATTTTTGATCAATTCGTTAGCTGTCACTACTTCCTGGAGTTTCTCTTGAGGAGAGTTCTTCCGTTTTGTCATTTTGGGTAGTCCCTGGGGTGGTGCCAAACTGCAGGGCACTTCCCCTGTGCTGTCTGGAGTAACTTGGGTTGGTGGGCAGGGCCACAGTCAGACCTGATGCCTGTCCCCAGCCCACCGCTGGGGCCACAGTCAGACTGGTGTGTACCTTATCTTCCCCTCTCCCAGGGGCAGGACTCACTGTGGAGTGGTGTGGCCCCTGTCCGGGCTACTTGCACACTGCCAGGCTTGTGGTGCTGCTTCGATGGGATCTGGCGTATTAGCCAGAGTGGATCTGGAAAGTGCACAGCGGCAGGAGGGGCAGGCTTAACTCGCTTTGCCATCGGTGGTCCCCTGCAGGAGGGGCCCTGCAGCACCGAGAGGGAGGCAGACCCATCACAGGGATGGATCCACATAAGCACAGTGTTGGGTGTTTGCGTGGTGCAAGCAAGTTCAGTGATGGGAACTGGTTCACTTTGGGATTACAGCTGGGGGATGGGAGAGGGAGATGGCGCTTACCAGCGCCTTTGTCCTGAGCTGAGTTCTGTCTTCCAGGACTCAACAACTCTCCCTCCCAGTGTCCCCTCGCCCTCCCGCTCTCCAAGCAGAGCTGTTGATTTTAACATTCCAGATGTTAAGTCCCACTGGCTGTCAAAACTCATGGAGTCCGCCCCTCTGCTTTTGCAAGCCAGACTTCAGGGGCTCTGCCTTGCCTGGCGGGCTGCCGCTCCACTGCCCCGGCTCCCCCACACCAGTCCGTGTAGCACGCACCACCTCTCCACCCTTCCTACCCTCTTCTGTGGGCCTCTTGTCTACGCTTGGCTCCAGAGAGTCCATTCTGCTAGTCTTCTGGTGGTTTTCTGGGTTATTTAGGGAGGTGTGGGTGGAATCTAAGTGATCAGCAGGACGAGGTGAGCCCAGCGCCCTCCTATGCCGCTATCTTCTTCTCCTAACCTCCTGTTTTAACTTCATGTACACATACACAACAACAGCAGCAGCCATTTTACACTTCCAGCAACAATCTGTAAGATTTTCAATCTTATCTCTAATCGTCATCAACATTTGGTTTTAAAATTTTGACCATTGTAGTTGAGTATGTAGTAGTATTTCATAGTTTTAATTTATAGTTCTATGATGACTAACATTAAATACTTTTTCATGTACCTATTGACTATTCATGTATCTTCTTTTGTGAAGTGTTTCTTTAGGTTGTTTGCCCATTGTTAATCAGGTTATAGGTCTTCTTATTGAGTTGTAAGTGTTCTTAATGTGTTCTGAATTAATATTTATTTTGCAAACATTTTCTCCTAATTTGTGACTTGCCTTATTTTCTTAATGGTATTTTTCAAATAGCAGAAGGTTTTATTGTGATAAAGTCCAATATTTGTTTTTTTTCTTTCATGGTTAGTATTTTCTGTGTCCTATCTAAAACATTATTGCCTACTGAAAGAATTCAATTTCTTTAATAGATGTAGAGCTGTTTAAAATTTTCTATTTCTTTTTGGGTCAGTTTTGGTGCGTTGGACATAAACATTTCATATATGTTGCTAGAGCTCTGTGCAGGAGGAAAACGTGTCTCCCATGAGACCACCATGAGAGAGGACTTTGAAAGCTTGTGCCTGGTTTCCTCTTGATTCTAGCTGATACATCTTTTTCCTTTACCTAATCCAGCTTTATATACTTTCATTGTAACAGAGCATAGTAAGTATAACTGCTTCTGAGTCCTGTGAGTTCCAGTGAATCTTCTAACATGTGTATGCCATGGAACATCTGAAATTGACTACTATCAAGATTTCTCTTTATTTTTGGTTTTCAGCAGTTTAGCTACGATAAGCTTATGTGTGTTTTTCTTTGAATTTATCCTGTTTGGGGGTAGCTGAGTTTCCTAGATCAATAAATCAATGTTTTTGATCAAATTTGAGAAAATCTCACCCACTGTATCTTCAAATAGGCCTCCTACCATTGTCACTCTCCTCTTCTGGGACTCTAATTACACATATGTAAGACTGATATTTTCCCACTGATCCTGGAAGCTCTGTTCATTTTCCTTCAATCTTTTTTTCTCTGTGTTTCTTAGATTGGATAATTCTACTGATGTCCTCTTTATTCTTCTATCTCCAATCTGCTGTAAAAATTTCATACAGGAAAATTTTCTTTTATCTTTTTTCTTCCTTCCTTCCTTCCTTCCTTTTTTTAAGAAAGGCAGACTGCCACATGCAGCACCTCATTTGGATGTGTCTGGAATCTTGGAATTTTGACTACCCTGTTCTCCTATAAATGGACCTTGAGAGCTTGTTTGGGGGTTCTAGCAGGGGAGCACAGCTACTTGTATACCCTTGACAGAGAACTATACTCCTTCATTGGGGAAGGTCGCCCTCTTTGACAGAGCACACAGCTTTGTGAGGAACACACATGAAGTAGTGAGGGAGGAAAGGGCCACCCGCCTAGCCAGCCGGATCAGCCAAATCAACCCTAGTGATCAATGGGGTGAAAGATGTCACAGCCAGATAGCCCTCACATCCATAAAAGAAATATTTATTTATTTATTTATTTATTTATTTATTTATTTATTTCTCCTCAGACCTAGGATTTTCATTTGGTTTTCTTATTACACTTTCCATTTTTCTCTGATATTCCCTATCTATTAATTCATTAAGGTTTCATTTTCCTTTAACTCTTTAAACGTATTTTATTTTAATTTTTGAGTATATTTATCATAGCTGCTTTGAAACCTTTCTCAGCTAAGTCCAATTTATGAACCATCTTAGGGTTGATCTCTATTGACCACTCATTTTTCTTGAGTTCCATTTTCCTTCTCCTTTACGTGACTATGAACTCTGATTATATATTGGACATTATTGATGACAAAATGTATTCTGATTCCTTTTATAATCCTCTAAAGAGTGTTGACTTTTGTTTTAGTAATCAATTCAATTACTGGCTGATCACTTTGAATTGGTGTAAACTGACATAGACTTGGGGGATCAGGAAAATTTTCCCTAATAACTGAACTTCAGCTGAGATTTAACTGTGAGTTAACTAGGACATGATGAGAAGGTATGGTGTGTAGCGTGCCAAGCAAACTGCATCTTATAGGAAAAGACCCTGGAAATGAACCATTGGGTTTGTTCAAGGAAAAGAAAAAAGTCTGTATGGCTAGAGTGCAGAGAGGGAGGGGGAAACCTAAATGTCCCAGATAGAGGTTGCTCCCTTATCCTGGAATGAGAGACATGTAGGCAAAGCCACAACTAATTAACAATCACCTACAGGTGATGTAGGCAAGAAATAAATTGCTGCTCTGGAGATATAATGGTCAGTCTGTTTTTGCATAGGTGAATAATATACCAAGTAGATGTACTCTGCCTTAGGAGCAGGAACTAAAACTGGTTTTGCCCACATTCTATTCTCGGTACCTAATCCAGTAACTATCAGATAGGAGATATTCAAGAAAGATCTCTTAAGTTAATAAATGGCCCCTATTTATATACACTGTAAGCCCTTTTTAAAAACAAATCTAGCGTATTTTATACATATATTATAGCTAATGTCAGTATAATAAAGCTGACGCATATTGGTTAAGCAAGTTCAACAAATTTTCAAAACTGCTTAGATTTCTTGACTCTGACCTGAACCAAGAATTTGAAAGCTAATTCTAAAGTATTATATATATAGTAGTATATAACTATAGATTTTTCTTTTATTCTCTACAAAGAAGTGACAAGTGTTAAGGGGGAAGGGAATCAATAAAAAACGTCAATAACCACTAGTGAAAAGTAATTAATGGGATGCCTGGCTTAGTCGGTTAAGCATCTGACTCTAGATCTCGGCTCAGGTCATGATCTCATGGTTGCTAAGATCAAGCCCCATGTCAGGCTCTGTGCTGACAGTGCAGAGCCTGCTTGGGATTCTCTCTCCCTCTCTCTCTGCCCCACATCCCCCACTCTCAAAAATAAATAAATAAACTTTACAAAAAAGAAAAGCAATTAAGCTGGGTATTAATTAAATCCTAATTGTACCTGCCTTACTTGCTATTCATATCTATTTACCCACCTTCAATATAGAAGATATCCATAAAATGTCCTTCAAATTCCACTTTACCATATCATACCTACCTCTTCAATATCCACAAAAGGGTATTATCCAGGTGACGCTTGAATTAACACAAAACTGTCATTGATCTTACCAGAATGAGATGTGACTATGTTAAGAACTGGGGACTCAAGAACAGAAACTTAGAGATCTTCAAATTAGGGTGATAATCTCTACCTCTTTCTTCCAATTCCTCTCTTGCTGTCTGCCACATTCTAAACCAAATTATTCAGGAGAAAGAAAATACTTTCTATAGCTAAAGTCTGCACACAACCACAAAGACTATTTTTCTATGAATTTATAATAGCTCATTCCTTAGAAGGTCAGAAAATTGGGATAAGTTTTTAAACTTCTAATTTTGAAATACTCATAAATTTATAGGAAGATGCAAAAACTAGTACAGGAGTAATGTCGACAAAAATGGAGTAGAGCATTCCAGAGCTCTATTTCTCCACAGAAGCAACTAATAAGCTAACAAAAGCTGTCAAATCAACTCTTGCAGACCTCTGTCAGATTCAATGTAATTCCTCTCAAAATTCCAAATGCCTTTTTACAGAAATTGACAAGCTGATCCTAAATTCCTATGGAATTTCAAGAACTCAATAGTCAAAACAATCCTGAAAAAGAAAAATGGAATTGGAGGACTCACACATCCCAATTTCAAAACATATTACAAAGCTACAGTAACCAAACCACCGTGGTACTGGTGTAAGGATAGATACATAGATCAATAAAGTAGAATCAAGAGTTCAACTGATTTTCAACAAAGATGTCAAGATCATGCAATGGGTAAGGAACAATCTCTTCAACAAAGGTGCTGGAACAACTGGATATCTACATGAAAAAGAATGAAATTGGCCCCATACTTCACACCAAATAAAAAAATTAACTCAAAAAATGATTTGAAGATCTAAATATAAAAGCTAAAACTGTAAAACTCTTGAAAGAAAACATAAGGGTTAATCTTCATTACCTTGTGTTTGGCAATAGTTTCTTATATATGACACTAAAAGTAAGAGCAAACAAAGAAAAAATAGACTTCATCAAAATTTAAAATTTTTGTGCATTAAAGGATATCATCAAGAAAGTGAAAAGAAAACACAAAGAATGGGAGAAAATATTTGCAAATCATGTATCAGATAAAGATCTACTATAAGAAGATATAAAAAAAACTCTTACAACTCTGGGTGCCTGTGTGGTTCAGTCAGTTGAGCATCCAACTTTGCTTCAGGTCATGCATGATTTCATGGTTCATGAGTTCAAGCCCCACGTAGGGCTCTGTGCTGACAGCTCAGAGCCTGAAGCCTGCTTTAGATTCTGTCTCCCTCTCTCTCTGCCCCTCCCCCCCGCCACTGCTCAAAAATAAACATTAAAAAAATTTTTTTTAAACTCTTACATCTCAATAACAATAAAAAAGACAGACAACCAAATTTAAAAATGGAAAAAGACTTGAATAGACATTTCTCTAAATAGAATACACAAACGGCCAACAAGCATATGAAAAGATGCTTTAGTCTTTGGGGAAATGCAAATTTCCTCCGTGAGAGGAAATCCACTTCATATCCAATAGGATGGCTATAATAATTTTTTGAGGTATAATTGACATATAGCATTATGTTAGTTTCAGGTATACAATATAATGACTCAATATCTGTATATATTGTGAAATGATCACCAAATAAGTCTAGTTAACATCCAACACCATTAATAAGTACAAAAAAATTTTTTTCTTGTCATGAGAACTTTTAAAATCTAATCTCTTAGCAACTTTCAAATATGCAACAACTTTTCTTTCAAAAAGGAAAATAACACATGTTGGCAAGCATGTAAAGAAACAGTAACCCTTGTACACTGCCAGGGAAAGTAAAAGGGTTTAGCCACTATGGACAACACTTTAGCAGTTCTCAAAATTTTATTTTTTTTTAATGTTTATTTATTCTTAAGACAGAGACAGAGCGTGAACAGGGGAGGGGCAGAGAGAGAGGGAGACACAGAATCTGAAACAGGCTCCAGGCTCTGAGCTGTCAGCACAGAGCCTGACGTGGGGCTTGAACCCACGAACTGTGAGATCATGACCTGAGCTGAAGTCGGACGCTCAACCGATTGAGCCACCCAGGCGCCCCAAATCAAAATATTTTTAGTAAAGGAGGGACAATCTATTTTTTTGTTTATTTTTGAGAAAGACAGAGCATGAGAGGGGGAGGGGCAGACAGAGAGGGAGACATAGAATCTGAAACAGGCTCCAGGCTCTGAGCTGTCAGCACAGAGCCTGACGTGGGGCTTGAACCCATGAACTGTGAGATCATGACCTGAGCTGAAGTCGGACACTCAACCAACTGAGTCACCCAGGTCCCCCAAGCAGTTCTCAAAATTTTAAACATAGAATTACCATATGACCTAGCAATTCCACTCTTAGGAATATACCCCAAAGAATTAAAAGTAGATGTTCAAAAACGTGCACATGAATGTCCAGAGCAGCACCATCCACGATAACCAAAAGGTGTAATGATCCATCAACTGGTGAAATGAGAAACCAAATGTGCCATATTATTTAGTCATAAAAAGAAATGAAAGATTGATTCATGAGCAACATGAATATACTTTAAAAATATTATGGGGGCGCCTGGGTGGCTCAGTTGGTTAAGCGTCCAACTTCAGTTCAGGTCATGATCTCGCGGTCCATGAGTTCGAGCCCCGTGTTGGGCTCTGGGCTGACAGCTCAGAGCCTGAAGCCTGCATCAGATTCTGTGTCTCCCTCTCTCTCTGCCCCTCCCCCATTCATGCTCTGTCTCTCTCTGTCTCAAAAATAAATAAACGTTAAAAAAATAAAAATTTTAAAAATAAATAAAAATATTATGTAAATAGAAAAATTCAAACCAAAAAAAATCACGTACTATATGATTCCATTCAGATGAAGTATTCAGAATAGGTAAATCCATAAAGATAGAAAGCAGTTTAGTGGTTGTCAGGGCCTGGAAGGAAGGTGGGGGCAGAAAGGCTTAATGGGTATGGGGTTTCCTTTTGGGATGATGAAAATGTTTTGGTATTGGATAGAGGCAAGGGTTGCACAACAATGTAAATGTACCAAATACCTCTGAATTGTACAGTGTAAAATGGTTAATTTTATGTGAATTTTACCCCATTAAAAAATAGTACAGGGGCGCCTGCATTGCTCAGTCAGTTAAGCATCCGACTCTTGATTTCGGCTCAGGTCGTGATCTCACAGGGTCTTGAGATCGAGCCCCAGGTCAGGCTCTGCACTGACTGTGGAGCCTGCTTGGGATTCTCTCTTTCCCTCTCTCTGCCCCTCCCCTGCTCTCTCTCTCTCAAAATAAACAGATAAACTTAAAAAAATAATAATACAAGAGATCAATGTACTCTTTATTCTAGTTTCTCTTAATCATTACACCATAGGTAAATTTGATATGATATCAAAGCTAGGAAACTGATACTGGTACAAAGAGAATGTTTCATTCTATGCCATTTTATCACATGTGTAGATTAGTATAACCTCCAGCACAATCAAGATATAGAACTATTCCATCACCACAAAGATCTATCTAGTGATACTCCCTTAAGTCACACTTATCCTCTTCATCTTCATCATCCCTAATTCCTGGTAACCCCTAATCTTCTCTCTATCTCTACAATTTTCTCTTTCTAAAACTGTTATATAGATACAATCATATACTATATGACCTTTTGAGATGGTCTTTTTTCCACTCAGCATAATGTCCCTAAGATCCATCCAAGTTGTTACATGTATCAATACTTTGTTCCTTTTTATTGCAAACTAGTATTCTATGGTATGAATATACCATTTAATCATTTACCTGCTGAGGGACATTTGGGTTGTTTCCGGTTTTTTATTATTACTGCTGCCATGAATATTCTTATACAGGTTTTCTTGCAAATACAAGTTTTCATTTCTCAGGGTATCTAGGTAGCTCAGTCAGTTAAGTCTTGACTCTTGATTTCAGCTCAGGCCATGATCTCACGGTTCAAGTTCTGCATCGAGCTCCAAGCTGACAATACAGAGCCCATCTGGGATTGTCTCTCACCCTATGTCTCTGCCCCTCCCCTGTATATGCTCTTTCTTGCTCTCTCTCAAAATAAATAAAACATTAAAAAAAAATTTTTTTAATTGTCTGACATAAATATCCAGGAAATTGTTGTGATTGTTGGTTCATGTGATAGTTACAGGTTTAGTTTTTTAAGATACTGCCAAACTATTTTCCAGATATACTGTCTTCCAGGCTATACCATTTTATATTCTCACCAACAATGTGTAAAAATTCAGTTTCTCCACATCTTTGTCAGCATGTGGTAGTCACTACTTTTTATTTTACTTGTTCTAATGGGTGTGTGGTTGATCTCACTACAGTCCTAATTTGCATTTCCCTAATGACTAGTTGATGTGCAATGTCTGCATAATGTTTTAACTGCAAGAGTACACTCAAGAACTTCATTTCCAAATCTGTAGAAAGATATTAGTCACATATAGGGCAGATCTGAAATGAAAATTAGTACAGATATTTCTAATTTTTTTAAACATTTATTCTTTTTTGGTTTGTTTTTTTTTGTTTGTTTTTCTTTTTTTTTTTTTTTTTTTTTTTTGAGAGACAGAGAAAGAGAGAGAGAGACAGAGTGTGAGTGGGAGAGGAGCAGAGAGAGAGGGAGTCACAGAATCCGAAGCAAGCTCCAGGCTCCGAGCTGTCAGCACAGAGCATGACGCAGGGCTTGAGCTCACAAACTGCGAGATCATGACCTGAGCCGAAGTTGGATGCTTAACCGACTGAGCCACCCAGGCGCCCTGGATATTTCTAATTTTTAAAGGCAAATTTATTTTATTTTACTTTAAAGTTTATTTACTTTGAGAGAAAGACAGAGAGGGAGAGAGACAGTGTGCACAAGCCAAGGAGCAGCAAAGAGGGAGAGAGAAAATCTCAAGCAGGCTCCATGCTGAGCCCAATGCAAGACTTGATCCCAAGACTTGATCTCACATCCTGAGCTGAAATCAAGAGTAGGATGCTCAAACAACTGAGCCACCCAGGTGCCTGGTAAGTTTATTTTATTAAACATAGAATAATATAGCATATTATCTGCCACAAATGTAATTTGAAAGCACCTTCCAGGGGCACCTGGGTGGCTCAGTTAGTTAAGCAATCAACTTCAGTTCAGGTCATGATCTTGCAGTTTGTGAGTTTGAGCCATGCATTGGACTCTGTGTTGACAGCTCAAGCCTGGAGCTTGCTTCAGACTCTGTGTCTCCCTCTCTTTTTCCCCTTCCCTTGCTCGCATTCTGTCTGTCTGTCTCTCTCTCTCTCTCTCAAAAATAAATAAATGTTAAAAATGAAAAGAACAGCAACATACTTAAGCCTTTTGTCTTTATAATAAAAAAGGTTCAGTACAATGTAGAAATATTTTATTTTTGTTTTGTTTTTTGTTTTTTTAATATGAAATTTATTGTCAAATTGGTTTCCATACAATACCCAGTGCTCATCCCAAGTGCCCTCCTCAATGCCCATCACCCACTTTCCCCTAATGTTGAAATATTTTAAATTAAATCTATAATTTCATAGAAATATTAAACTGCCATAAAATGCTAATAATTGACAAATTCAAATGGTATTCATATAGTTTTAGATTACCAAATCAAGGTAGCTCAAAGCAAATCTAAATATGGTAAAACTTAACAAAAATCCTTTCAAATGGCAAGTTTTTGAAACTTTATAAAAAGGAGAAGCATCTTAAGAAAAACATAAAACGTATAAATATTAAAAATGTGGGGGGTGCCTGGGTGGCTCAGTCAGTTAAGCATCCGACTTCGGCTCAGGCCATGATCTCACAGTTTGTGGGTTCGAGCCCCGCATTGGGCTCTGTGCTGACAGCTCAGAGCCTGGAGCCTGCTTCATATTCTGTGTCTCCCTCTCTCTCTGTCCCTCCCCTGCTCGTGCTCTGTCTCTATCTCAAAAATAAATAAACATTTAAAAAGTTTTTTAAAAATGTGACCTGACACGATCTCGCGGTCCGTGAGTTCGAGCCCCGCGTCAGGCTCTGGGCTGATGGCTCGGAGCCTGGAGCCTGTTTCCGATTCTGTGTCTCCCTCTCTCTGCCCCTCCCCCGTTCATGCTCTGTCTCTCTCTCTGTCCCAAAAATAAATAAAAAAAAAAAAAAAAAAAAAAAAAAAACGTTGAAAAAAAATGTGACCTGAAATATTAATGTATTATATAAGAAAGAGAACAATAGAATTTTACAAAGTGTAGGATAGGCATTTAAAGAAATAGGAAGTGAAAAGCCAAGTGTTTTCCAGTTGACAGAACCTTTTCTTTGTCCTAACCACACATTATAATGTTATTTTTTTTAAAAATGTTCTCTCCATTAGCCCTGGGCTCCAAGATGAATAACAGTAATGACTAAAGGTACCACTAGAGACTAGGTAGGGCAAAAAGCAAAGTGACCACAAAATAGAAACTATGATTTAAAAAACTGTTTCTACCAACACTCAGCAAAGAGATTCTCTACACCCCTACATTTCATATTTAACATGTAGCCCATTAACATTTATGGCAGTCTTGATTATGTAACTTTGTAGCTTTTTAAACCTAATTAGACACCTCAAGTAATATTCAAAATACAGTCTCACATTTAAAATACCTTTATTCTGGGGCACCTAGATGGCTCAGTCAGTTGAGCATCCGACTTTGGCTCAGGCCATGATCTCATGGCTCATGAGTTCAAGCCCTGCATCAGGCTGTGTGCTGACAGCTCAGAGCCTGGAGCCTGCTTCAGACTCTCCCTCTCTCTCTTTCTCTCTCTCTGCCCTTCCCCCACTTGCTCTGTCTCTCTCTCTCTCTCTCTTTCAAAAATAAAAACATTAAAATTTTTAAAAAACAAATAAAGTATCTTTATTCTTCTCAAAGGCAGAAGGAACAAAACTAACACAGATGCTTTCTGCTGTGTAACTAACTTCCTATCTTTCTCAAAAATATCTTGAAATAGAATATTTAAAGTTATATTAGAAAGCTTGCTAGGATTCTATGTTGTATTTCACAAGCAGACTTCATCTGTGTGAAATTAATTTTTTTATATTTTTTAGTATATAATAGGACCTTTCTATAATGTGGGCATTATATTCTTATTTTAACAACAATTCCTGAATTCCTCAAGAAGTTTTCCAGAAAGCATACCATAAAAGTGTTGTCATCAGAGACACACAATTTATTGTAATTGTTTTATTATTCTCCAATTCGGGAAGAAAATTAAAAGAAAAAATGTACAAAAAGATAGTACATAACAGGTGTTGGTAAGATTGTGGGGAAAAAGGAACGCTTGTGCATTTTGGGAGGATCATCAATTGGTGCAGCCACATAGAAAACAGTATAGAAATTCCTCAAAAAACTAAAAATAGAAATAACACGAAACCCAATAAATAATTCTACATCTGGGCATTTATCCAAAGAAAATGAAAACACTAATTTGTAAACTTATATGTATCACTATGTTTATTGCAGCATTATTTACAATAGCCAAAATATGGAAGCAACCTAAGTGTTCATCAATAGATGAATGGATAAGGAGATGTGGTGTACATATATACAATGGAATATAACTCAGTCAGAAAAAGAATGAAATCTTGCCATTTACAACAACATAGATGGACCTAGAGGGTATTATGCTAAGTGAAATAAATCAGACAGAGAAAGATAAATATCATGATTTCTTTTATACAGAGAATCAAAAGATAAAACAAATAAACAAATTAAAAAGAAACAGGCAGATAAATAAGAGAATAAATTAGTGGTTGCCAGAGGGGAGGGGGGTGAAGGAGGATAGGCAAAATAGATGAAGGGGACTAACAGATACAAACTTCCAGTTATAAAATAAATAAGTCTGGGGACAAAAAATACAGCACAGGGAATACAGTCAATAATATTGCAATATCTTTATATGATGACAGAGGATAATTACACTCATCATGGTGAGCATTTTGTAATGTATATAATTGTTGAATCACTGTTACATATCTAATATCTTATTATATGTCAACTAACATCTCATTATATGTCAACTATGCTTCAAGTGAAAAATAGAAAGAAAAATGTATTTAAAATGTTTACTAAAAAACTCTAAAAATTTCCTGATTTTTGCTATTACTTTACATCATCCTCTTCATCATGAAGTTTTAACCAAAAATTACTACCAACTCATTCATAACCATTTGGTTTTTTTTTTAATTTTTTTTTACATTTATTTATTTTTGATAGACAGAGACACAGTATAAGTGGGTGGGGGCAGAGAAAGAAGGAGACACAGAATCCGAAGCAGGCTCCAGGCTCCGAGCTGTCAGCACAGAGCCCGATGCGGGGCTCGAACCCACAAACCACAAGATCATGACCTGAGCTGAAGTGGGACACTCAACCAACTGAACCACTCAGGCGCCCCATCATAACCATTTGTTTTTTAATGTCATTATGAAAATCAAGCTTCTATAAATCTATAGAAGTAAATTTCTATAAGTGGATTATGACACATCATGAAGTTTTAAACTTCTGTTTTATGAAATGGAGCCATAGCAATAAATTAAGTGCCACAAGAAGATTATCAAGATTCTTACCCCACTCACACCAATGGACAGATCACCTAGTCAAAAAATCAACAAGGAAACAATGGCTTTGAATGACACACCGGACCAGATGGACTTAACAGATATATTCAGAACATTTCATCCTAAAGCAGCAGAATATACATTCTTCTCCAGTGCACACGGAACGTTCTCCAGAATAGACCATATACTGGGACACAAATCAGCCCTAAGTAAGTACAAAAAGGTCAAGATCATACCATGTATATTTTCAGACCACAATGCTATGAAACTCGAAATCAACCACAAGAAAAAAACTGGAAAGGTAACAAATACTTGGAGACTGAAGAACGTCCTACTAAAGAATGAATGGGCTAACTAAGCAGTTAAAGAGGAAATTAAAAAGTATATGGAAGTCATTAAAAATGTTAACACCACAAACCAAAACCTCTCAGACGCAGTAAAGGTGGTCATAAGAGGAAAGTATATAGCAATCCAGGCCTTCCTAAAGAAGGAAGAAAGAGCTCAGAAACACAACCTAACCTTATGCCTTAAGGAGCTGGAAAAAGAACAGCAAATAAAACCAAAACCACCAGAAGACAGGAAATAATAAAGATTAGAGCAGAAATTAATGCTACCGAAAGCAAAAAAAAAAAAAAACCACAGTAGAACAGATCAATGAAACCAGAAGCTGGTTCTTTGAAAGAATTAACAAAATTGATAAACCACTAGCCAGTTTGATCAAGAAGAAAAAGGAAAGGACCCAAATAAATAAAATCAAGAATGAAAGAGGAAAGATCACAACCAACATAACAGAAATAAAAAAAATAATAAGGAATATTATGAGCAATTATATGCCAATAAAATGGGTAATCTAGAAGAAATGGACAAATTCCTAGAAACATATACACTACCAAAACTGAAACAGGATAAAAGAGAAAATTTGAACAGACCCATAACCAGTAAGGAAATTGAATTAGTAATCAAAAATCTGCCAAAAAACAAAAGTCCAGGGCCAGATGGCTTTCCAGGGGATTTCTACCAAACATTTAAGGAAAAGTTAACACCTATTCTCTTGAAACTGTTCCAAAAAAATAGAAATGGAAGGAAAACGTCCAAACTCTTTCTATGAAGCCAGCATTACCTTGATTCCAAAACCAGACAGAGACCCCACTAAAAAGGAGAACTATAGACCAATTTCCCTGATGAACATGGATGCAAAAATCCTCAACAAGATATTAGCCAACCAGATCCAACAATACATTAAAACAATTATTCACCACAACCAAGTGGGATTTATACCTGGGATGCAGGGCTGGTTCAATATCCACAAAACAATCCACATGATTCATCACATCAATCAGAGAAAGGACAAGAACCATATGATCCTCTGAACAGATGAAGAGAAAGCATTTGACAAAATACAGCAACGTTTCTTGACAAAAATCCTCAAGAAAGTAGGGATAGAAGGAGCATACCTCAAGATCATAAAAGCCATATATGAACGACCCAATGCTAACATTATCCTCAATGGGGGGAAACTGAGAGCTTTCCCCCTAAGGTCAGGAACAAGACAGGGATATCCACTCTTGCCACTGTTATTCAACATAGTATTGGAAGTCTTAGCCTCTGCAATCAGACAACACAAAGAAATAAAAGGCATCCAAATTGGCCAGGAGGAGGTCAAACTTTCACTCTTCTCAGATGACATGATACTCTATATGGAAAACCCAAAAGATGCCACCAAAAAACTGCTAGAACTGATTCATGAATTCAGCAAAGTTGCAGGATATAAAATCAATGCACAGAAATCGGTTGCATTCCTATACACCAACAATGAAGCGACAGAAAGAGAAATCAAGGAATCGATCCCATTTACAGTTGCACCAAAAACCATAAAATACCTAGGAATAAATCTAACCAAAGAGGTGAAAAATCTATACACTGAGAACTATAGAAAGCTTATGAAATAAATTGAAGGGGACACCAAAAAATGGAAAAAGATTCCATGCTCCAGGATAGGAACAACAAGTATTGTTAAAATGTCGGCACTACTCAAAGCAATCTACATATTCAATGCAATCCCTTTCAAAGTAACACCAGTATTCTTCACAGAGCTAGAACAAATAATCCTAAAATTTGTATGGAACCAGAAAAGACCCCGAATAGCCAAACCAATCTTGAAAAAGAAAACCAAAGCAGGAGGCATCACAATCCCGGGCTTCAAGTTATATTACAAAGCTGTAATCATCAAGACAGTATGGTACTGGCACAAAAACAGACACTCAGATCAATGGAACAGAAAAGACAACCCAAAAATGGACCCACAAACGTATGGCCAACTCATCTTTGACAAAGCAGGGAGGAATATCCAATGGAATAAAGACAGTCTCTTCAGCAAGCGGTGCTGGGAAAACTGGACAGTGACATGCAGAAAAATGAACCTGGACCACTTTCTTACACCATACACAAAAATAAACTCAAAATGGATGAAAGACCTAAATGTAAGACAGGAAGCCATCAAAATCCTCGAGGAGAAACCAGGCAAAAACATCTTTGATCTTGGCCACAGCAACTTCTTACTCAACTCGTCTCCAGAGGCAAAGGAAACAAATGCAAAAATGAACTACTGGGACCTCATCAAAATAAAAAGCTTCTGCACAGCTAAGGAAACAATCAGCAAAACTAAAAGACAACCGATGGAATGGGAGAAGATATTTGCAAATGACATATCAGATAAAGGGTTAGTATCCAAAATCTATAAAGAACTTATTAAACTCAACACCCAAAAAACAAATAATCCAGTGAAGAAATGGGCAAAAGACATGATTAGACACTTCTCCAAAGAAGACATCCAGATGGCCAACCGACACATGAAAAAATGCTCAACATCACTCATCATCAGGGAAATACAAATCAAAACCACCATGAGATACCACCTGACACCTGTCAGAATGGCTAACATTAACAACTCAGGCAACAACAGATGTTGGTGAGGATGCAGAGAAAGAGGATCTCTTTTGCATTGTTGGTGGCAATGCAAGCTGGTGCAGCCACTCTGGAAAACAGTATGGAGGTTCCTCAAAAAACTAAAAATAGAACTACCCTACGACCTAGCTATTACACTACTAGGCATTTATCCACGGGATACAGGTGTGCTGTTTCGAAGGGGCACATGCACCCCCATGTTTATAGCAGCACTATCAACAATAGTCAAGTATGGAAAGAGCCCATTGATGTCCATCGAAGGATGAATGGATAAAGAAGATGTGGTATATATATACAAGGGAGTATTACTCGGCAATCAAAAAGAATGAAATCTTGACATTTGCAAATACGTGGATGGAACTACAGGGTATTATGCTAAGTGAAATTAGTCAGAGAAAGACAAAATCATATAACTTCAGTCATATGAGGACTTTAAGAGACAAAACAGATGAACTTAAGGGAAGGGAAACATAACTGATATAAAAACAGGGAGGGGGACAAAACAGAAGAGACTCATAAATATGGAGAACAAACTGAAGGTGGCTGGAGGGATTGTGGGAGAGGGGATGGGCTAAATGGGTAAGGGGCACTAAGGAATCTACTCCTGAAATCATTGTTGCACTATGTGCTAACTAATTTGGATGTAAATTTTAAAAAATTAAAAATTAAAAAAAAAAAAAACTCAGTGAGATAGTAAAAAGAAAAAAAGATTCTTAGCTGAATTACAGGAAAACAGTGTAGAAGGAAATGCTCAGATTATGTTACAGAAT
Organism: Panthera tigris; assembly: GCF_018350195.1. Classification (NCBI taxonomy): domain Eukaryota; kingdom Metazoa; phylum Chordata; class Mammalia; order Carnivora; family Felidae; genus Panthera; species Panthera tigris. The sequence continues at coordinate 114,122,746 of NC_056661.1, forward strand.
AAAATTAATTTAATTTTAAGGATTTTACTGCTTAGAAACTGACCAATCAACTGGAAAATCCTATGAAAGAATAGGGTATCTGTGCTATTGTTTGAAAATAAGTGTTGCTCATGGCCTCACTACTTACCTGTGTCCTCAAGTGAATAAAGCTTCCTTTCAAGGCACAGAGAGAAGAAATAGAAACTTATAGAACCTGATGTGGGAAGTCAATCCAAAGACCTGTAACCTAGGCCTATTCTCCCTGTAAATCATAAAACAAGTATCTGGTTATCAAAAATAGAGCAGAAATTTTTACTATGGGAAATGGTATTTGACTAAAGCATCTTTTGTCTACCCCAAGAACAACTATAATCATATTAGGATATCAGTGTGCTATGGCAACCAGGCCAGTGTGTTTCTATTGGAAAAGATAGGGCAATTAGAAAAAATACAGCAATCCCTCTTCTCATTTCCTATTTCTATCTTCCTATTCTTCTCAAATCCTTCAGGACTTCAGAAGAATATTTTATCTAGGGAAAGGATATTTGATTTAAACTGAAATAACAAAGTTAAAAAAAAATTATTTGTCAACAACCATTTTGATATCTGGACTGGCCCTATGAATTGCTTTGACCAAGAAAATGCAGTGAACTAAATTCTGTAAAACTTCTAAGGCTAGGCCTTAAGAAACCTGCAGCTTCCACTTCCAGGCATTTGGAATCAGGCTACCACACTGTAAGAAGCCCAAACTACCAAGAAAGTCTGCATGGAAAAGAACAGAGGCCACTGCTAAGCTATGAGCTGAGAGTTAGCACTAAGTACCAGCCATGTGACTGGGCCATTTTGGACATTCCAGCCAAGTCAAGTCTCCGGATGAACGCAGCGTCAGCTGACAACATGGAGCAGAAGACCTGCCAAGCTAAATTTAGTCAACCTCAGATTTGTGAGACATAAAATATATGTGCTGTTTGAATGCACTAAGTTTGAGGTTGGTTTGGTAGGTAGCAATGGATAACCACAATACTGTCTTAATCAAACATTTAGGGTATACCTTTTGAGTGCAATGCATTGTGCTAACTCACATCAGAGAATATTAGGTTGAGCAAAACATGGTCCCTGCCATCAAGGAATTAGATTTTTCCATTAAAACTCATAGTAAAACCCATTGCAACTATGACATAATCTATGAATGTTCAATAAATGTAATTATATTCTGCATATGTATACTTTTTTGTCTGATCCTATTGTTAATAATGGCAGATATTGTGCACTGGTTGGATACAATTCAAAGTCTAGAGAAAAAAAACTCACTAATAATCACCCTATCATAAGTGCTATGCTTAATCAATGAAACCAAAATACCACAGTAACCATCACATTTGCCACTATACTACATAAAAATTACTTTTATTCATTAGATATAAACAACCTTATTTTGCATATATCCTGATGCCAACACCTCAAAATTCTCCTGAGAGGTCAATGATTCCATTTAAACTTTCAGTTAAGAAAAAATGAGGTTTCATCTGATCTTTCTGCTTTATAGTATAAGATATTTGCAATTTTTTAGACAATTAATATAATATAAATTTTTAAAAGTCAAATGATACAATAAGGGATTCAGGTTTGATAGAATAATTAATAACTCTTATTACTGGGAACTTCAATATAAAACAGGCACCTGAGAGAAAACATACAATTTCCAAAATCCTTTAAGACTGTGATAGATTTCTCTACACATCTGTCTACAAATTTTTAAGTAAAACCCCCGTGAAAATTAGGGAATAAATTAAAAGATTCTTAAAGTGCCTCCTCATCCTACATCCATATATAAAAATAAGTTATTCAAAACAAAGTTTCATAAAATGTTATTATACTGTTAGACATTTTCAGACAATACACTATCTTAATGTTAGATAAGGATATACGTAGAAGACCACAGAACCCACATGTCCAATACCCATATCTCAAAGCATAGGATGAATATAGGTTGCTTTCAAAGTGTTGATGTTTTCCAAAGGGATAATTTTTATTAATCTGATGGCAAAATACAGAGCATAATTCTTTGTAAAATACCTTTAACCTGAATAATCCTGAATATTGGAGCTTATAAACTCTACCATTCTACGAAAGGTGGGGGGAAAGATAAAGACTACAGATGGTTAACTATATAATAAAACCATCAAGAAACACATTTTCACCAGGAAGCCACAGTTCATAAAACCCATCACAAATCACAGTATAAAATAGAGCACTTAAGAATATGTTGAACCACTGAGGCATATGTTATGTTAATGTAAAAAAGAAGTGGCTCATCTTAGTGATGGGGTTCCCAGAGATCTCACCATCCTAGCTGCTCTTACCTAAAAGAAATCTAATTTGTCAATAAACTGCACATTATTTTAGTCAAGGCTACTTGAATGCTAGCTTAAAAAAAATAATATTTGCAAAGAATCTTGCAGAAATCCAAGGCGAGAACTGTAGCACAGAAGGGGCTTAAAGAAATTGAACCTAAAAAACCAGAAACTAGAACTTAAATCCTTATCTTCTAAAGGCAATCCGTCTATTTTAATTCCTCTCATTCTCTCGGTGCCATTCTTTATTTGCTGAATGGCTTCCTAACTTACTCATCCTACCTATGGCCCGTTATGGTTATTCTAGTCCTAACTATCATGGTCTTTTTGCTCTAGGCGCACACTCTCCTCAAACCAAATCTATATTTCTTAATTTCCACAATCTAAATTCTTTAAATAAATCTGTGACAGATCCTTACTTTGATCCTGACTACAACTTACTAGCCAGGCTGGAGATTGGCCATGCATGGGAAGATATCTCCCCTGGGTCCAACAGTTAAGATCACTGATATAGACTCATGTAGAGACTGGTTTTTTAGAAGGGGCTGTGCATGGGTAGAATGGTAAACATATCTAGTATCTACTATAAATATAACACCCCAGAAGAAATCTAACAAACTGATTATGAGGCACATTTTAATCTGGGAAACCTAAACACTTTTAACTTTCCTTAACAATCAAGCCTCACAGAAATAGCTCATTTTATGCTTAAACTCAGCTAAATCCCAACACCTTTTTCATTCTGACCCAATCAATTTGTAAAAATCTAAGTTAGGATCAGGGCACCTGGGTGATTCAGTCGGTTAAGCGTCTGACTTCAGCTCAGGTCATGATCTCACAGTTCCTGAGTTCAAGCCCCATGTCAGGCTGTGTGCTGACAGCTAAGAGCCTGGAGCCTGCTTCAGATTCTGCATCTCCCTCTCTCTCTGCCCCTCCCCTGCTCCTGCTCTGTCTCTCAAAAATCAATAAATGTTAAAAAAAAAAATTGTTTTTTTTTAATCTAAGTTAAGGTTGCTGGAGGGGAAGGGAAGTGGGGGGATGGGCTAAATGAGTGATGGGCATTAAAGAGGGCACTTGTTGTGATAGGCACTGGGTGTTATAATGTAAGTGATGAATCACTAAATTCTACTCCTGAAACCAATACTACACTATATTTTAGCCAACTTGAATGAACATAAAATCTTGGAAAGAAAAAAAAAAAATCTAAGTTACAATCGGCCTTTTTAAATTGGCTCACACATAACAGGTTCATGAGCCATTGAATAAATAAGAATAAATCTTTGAATCTTTATAGTTTGGGCCCTGAATTCTACTCAGAATTTTTAATGTAATATTTACCTTATTATTAGCCCTCCATGGTAGTTGACATCATGGTATGCAGTAAGTCACCCTGAATGCAAGGAATTTTATACTACAAAAAAAGTAAGGAATCGGAGCTGGAGATCTCTTGAAAAGCTACCCACGTATTAATTATGAGTGCAATAACAATAAATGACTTTTCCCAAAGTGGACATACACTAAGTATAGGAGGCCCCAAACTAAGTAAATATTCACAGTGAAAAGTCATTTTTAATGTTTAGTATAGAGAAGGAATACAGGTCTAGGCTGAGAAAGGTTCCAAATGGGCCAATGAAATAGAACTCAATGAAACAGGAAACAGGAGAAATATCGAAGAGGAAAGCAATAAAAGTATACAAGAATTACAACAAAGAATCTGATGAATGTTCAGGAAAACAAAACCGGAAACAATTCCAATGGAATGAAATCATTGAACACCAGGGCTTTCATTGGGATCTAATGGAGAGAAATATAAAAGCAGTGGTGTAGGCAGTGTAATTTAAAGTTATGAAGGTAACAAAAGTATTTGCTTATTGTAAAAGAAGACAATACCATTAAGTTGAAATTTTCAAGTCTGACCTCCCCATCAGCAAAGTAGAGGTAAATTATTTATAACACAATGATTTACCTCCATTGTCTTACTTTGCCCTTATGTTCATATTCCAACATGCAAACTATTACGTATTATCTACATTACTTAAAGAAAATGCTCTTTTATCTTATAAGAATAATTAATGTGGCTCTTGGGAGTGGATGCATACATACTTCATGTCATTGGCTTTACCAGAGAAAACAACCTTGAACTTAAAGATTTTAAGATAAGTATAAACATTTCAAAGGATAAAAATTACCTCAATACCATTCACTGAGCATTCAATAACAATATTCAAGATATTGCATAAGTAGTAAGTAGTATGGTGCTTAGTAAGGCTTTTACGGATTCAGTAAACCAGAACCTCAAGATGGCAAATTTTTATTCATCCCCTGTCTAGCTCATACAATTTATCCAGACTATAGGCCAGGCAGGGACAGAGTGGGAACAAAGAAAGAGAACAAGACCAGGCAAAAACAAACATAGGATGGGAAGTTATGTGGATAACTCACACAATGTTTTTACTTATACAAAAAGTAAACATTACTATGCATTCAAATTGCAACATTAATAATTCAACAAGCCCTTGAGTGCCTACTGAGTATAATGCAAACTATGCCTATTACTTTGTACTAATAGCAAAAGAACAGTAAGATATGCTCTGTGTCTATGGGAGCCTATAATCCAGATAGCAAAGGAAGTGAGGAAAATAAGTGAGGGAAAAATTGAAACAAGGTAGCACCTTTATTTTCCAAAGGAATAATTGCAAGTGCTAGAATCATGGTAAGATCATCAGAACTACACAAAATCAGCAATGTAGAATGTAAAAGAAGGGTTCTGTTTATTATGCAATTACAACAAATTACAAATTTTCCAGTAAAAAAGAAAACAAAAAAATATAAACACTTTGGTAAAACATTGATCTCCCACCTTCATCAATATTTTTCTATATTAGAGATTTTTTTAATTGCTATTCTTAGATCTTTCCCACGTAATTAAAAGAAATGTTCATCCTTCTCACTGTTGCTATCCCACTCTTCATAAGAAAGCACTGTTGTACCATTGTGTATTATTTCAAACTCTTTTCCATGCATATACTATATAATCAGCAATTCTGAAAATTCTTTACTCTTAAAAATTATTGAGAATCCCAAATAGCTTTTGTTATGGTGGTAGTTATATTTACTGATGGTTATCATGTTTGAAATTTTTATGACAAAACTTTAAACATTTGTTACAATAAATCCAGTACATGTCAACATAACACTTTTTTTTTTTTTTTTTTTTTTTTTTAGCATTTATTCATCTTTGAGAGACAGAGAGAGATAGAGCATGAGCAGGGAAGGGGCAGAGAGAGGGAAACACAGAATCCAAAGCAGGCTCCAGTTTCTGAGCTGTCAGCACAGAGCCCGATGCTGGGCTCGAACTCACGAACTGCAAGATCATGACCTGAGCCAAAGCTGGACACTCAACCGACTGAGCCACCCCACACATTTTTATTTAAAATAACAATACTCCATGAATAAGTCACAGGAATAAAAACCAGGGCATAAGGCATATAGTCAATGACACTGTAATAGCAATGTAAGGGACAGATGGTAGCTACAGTTGCAGTGAACACAGCATAGTGTATAAACTTGTCAAATCACTAAGTTACACACCTGAAACTAATGTTACATTATGTGTCAGCTATACTCAAATAAAAAATAATCATAAATAAATAAATGTAAAAATTTTCCCACAAACAAAAAAGTTATTGAGAAGAATGGTTTTGCTTCATATTTTCATAAATTTCTTTAATGTCTTGGCTTAATAGGACACAGCTGAATCTTCAAACTGCACCTGCATTCAAACTGATATGATATGATAGTCAAATTGTGTTTTAATTTTTTCACCAAAAAAAAAAAAATAGAATCACTCTCTCCACGACTTGATTTTTTTTACCTAATATATTCTGGACCTGGACTTCGTTTTTTTTGTTGTTGTTGGTGGTGGTGGTGGTGATGTTTTAATCCATGTGTGATAGACTATTACCATTATATTTATGGCCTTCAACAGTCTGTATACTTTTGTGCAGTCCTCTCCCACACTGGTACTGGGCTTGGCAATGTGACCTGTTTTGGTGAATGGACTTTAGGAAGCATGATGCCAGCAGAGGCTCAATAAGTGCTTGCACCTGAGGAATGTCCTCTTGAAATACTTTCTCTTAGAAAGTAGCCACCATGCTACAAAATCTCAGGGATAGGCATGTGGTTGAGAAGCCACATGGAGAAAGATCTTGGAAGATGAGAGGCCATCCTGGGGATTTCAACCTCATGTAAGCCCCCAGAAGAATGCAGCTGCACAAGTGATTTCAACTAGATTGATTTTAGCTACACAAAGGCAGAACTGCCCATAAAATCATGAGAATAATAAATCTTTGGGGTTTTTTTTTTGTTTTTGTTTTTGTTTTTAACGTTTATTTATTTTTGAGACAGAGAGAGACAAAACATGAACAGGGGAGGGTCAGAGAGAGGGAGACACAGAATCCGAAACAGGCTCCAGGCTCTGAGCCATCAGCACAGAGCCCGAAGTGGGGCTCGAACTCACGGACCGCGAGATCATGACCTGGGCCAAAGTCGGCCGCTTAACCGACTGAGCCACCCAGGTGCCCCAATCTTTGTTATTTTTAAGCTACTAAGTTTTGGGGTAATTTGTCACACAGCAACAGATAACTAATATACCTCAGAACACATATAGAGAAATCGGTCTTTTGGAGAAAAAAACCTTCTGAATATTACAATTTTAACTAAATCTATTAAGTTAGGGGTATTTCCCATTTTTGAAATTTTTTTCCAGCCCTTTAAAATGGCGGTTTCCAGTTTCCACTATCTGAACAATGCTATGATAAACTTTCCTGAATCTGTCCAAGTATTTCTACAGGATAGACTCAGGATGCTGGATCAAAGGTTACTTGTGGTTAAAATTGCCTTCCAAAAAGATTATATCATGCTATACTTCCATTAAGAATAGATGGAAGTGTCATTTCCCTATACCCTAACCAATCATAGACATTATTAATCTTCTTAATTATTGCCATTTTTATGGGCCAAAAATGCCACATTGCAAACATCTATTTGCATTTCTTTTAAAATCTTTTCAAATGTTTATTATTTCTTCTTCTGTGAATTGCCTACTCATATACTCTGCCTATTTTTTTCCTTCAAATTTTGTAGAGCTTATCACAGACTATCCTTTCTAAATGTTGCAAATATTTCCCCAGTTTTGTCATTTGCTTTTTAGCTTTGTTTTTGGTATTTTCATTGTATAGAAAGTTTTACATTTTTATGTACTCAAGTCTGATAATCGTTTCTTTTATTAATACTGAATTTTGCTTCATAAAATTTTTCTCCAGACTTTTCCTCTAGAGTAACCAGAGTTTTATTTTCTATGTGATAAATCATTAATATTTCTGGATTTTTTAAAATACATACACACAGTGTGAATGTAACTTATTCTCCCCAAGTGAATAACCAGTTATACCAGCACCATTTATTGAACCATTTCCCAGAGGTAAGAATTGATACATTTAATATATATTAAATTATCATATACTTGGGTCTGTTTCTGAACTCTATTTTATTTCAATGATCTTTTTGATTATTCCTGCATCTGTACCACACTATTTTAATTACTATAAATGACATTTTTTTTAGAAATTTAATTAAGTGTATATTATAGTAAAATCCAAAGTAACAATGACTTAAACAAGATAAAGTTTATTTCCTTCTTATCAAAAATGAATGGGAAGAGGGTGGCAGTCCAGGGCTAGTATGGTGGCAGCTGCCTGTTTTGCTCTACTACCCTAGCAAAATTGCTATCCTCAAGGCTACTTCACATTCCAAGATGGCTACCATAGCCATCCTGCCCACATTCCAGGAAAGAAGTTAAGCAGGCAAAAGAACGTCCTCCTTTCTTTTAAGGGAGACTTCCTTCCCTGTGCCCCTTTTAACTTACACATATAGCTCACTGGCCAGAATTTTAAGATTGATGGACACACAGCATTATGGGATACTAAGCAAGATCATCTTTAGCAGGGTGACACAGAGTTCACTAGTTAATTTAGTTTACCCTATTCTCAGAACTCTGATATCTGCTTCCAAATGATGAAAGGGCAAGTGTTCTACTTTTGTATATGTTCAAATTTTTCCCTTTCAGCAAAGTATCTCAAAACACTATAAAAGAGTTGACTAAACAAATCACGATTTAATATATAGTCCAATTAAAAAACAAGAAATAAGTGGCAAAAAATGCATATATATTTAGCTTATGGCTAAAGCGTGTGATGACAAAGTGCTGACAATAACTGAGACAACTCAGTATGACTGGTTGCTGATCAGGGGTTATGACAACTATCAAAGCAATAGGCATGAGCCAAAAGATACATTACTCTGCCCCTATTGATCATAACACAAGCAAAGTCATGTTGCTAAGATTATGTACAAGCAATTAGTTCAAATTAATATTAAATTAAAAAGTATTTTATTCAGTCTTCCTCTTGCAGTTTCTACTCTGAAAAAGCAACCAGGTCTATTGGCAGAGGCTCTTGAACACTTAAGAACACAAAATACCCATAAACACTTTTTCCTTGCCAAACCAAATAAATCCAATTGAACTAAAGAATCAGCCAGCTGCTTGCCATTGACCGTACTGTGGGGGGAGGTGAAAATAGACAAATAGTTATTACTTTCTACATTGAGCCATCCAAATTTCTCTCTACCTTGTTTGTCTTGCCTGAGGGAAGAGTCAAAGTTTTAAGGTTCTGGCATTCGGCATTAGAAATTGATCCTTGGGGATAGGCAAATTAGGGGTATTTGGGATTTCACTAAATCCAAGCAGACAAGTCACCCATATTAGTTTGTTAGGGTTGCTGTAACCAAGTACCATAGACTGTGGCCTAAACAACAGAAATCTATTTTCTCACATTTCTGGAGACTAAAAGTCCAAAATCAAGGAGTCAGCAGGGTTGGCTTCTACTGAGAGGAAAGGATCTGTTCCAGGCCTTTCTTCTTGGCTTGTATCTTCTCCCTATGTCTTCATATCATCTTCTGTCAGTAGAAGTCATGTCCCAACTTCCTCTTATAAGGACATCAGTCATATTGGATTAGGGCCCACCTTAATTATCTCATTTTAACTTAATTAACTCTGCAAAGACCCTATCTCAAATTATGGTTATATTCTAAGGTCCTGAGTTTTAGGATTTCAACATATAAAAAGGGGGACAGAAGACACGATTCAGCCCATTAACACTTTCAAAGCTGCAATAAAGTAGGGCTGTAGAAAGTAATCTGACTCTCTTTTCTTGTACTAGAGGTTTTTAAATATCACCCATTTATTAATAAACTATTGAATGTCTGTATGTCCTAGATGCTAAGTTTACAAAGCTGAATACGACATAGCCCCTGACCTGAGGGATTCTCAGTCCACTGTAGGAGACAAGTAAATGTGGAAGTGAGTGTCCTTTAATCCCTTTTGAAACAAAGCAAGGCAAATCAGGGTATAGGCAAATAAAATAAAATAATAATAACAAATGCTATGAGGAAAATGGGGAGGAATATAAAAGAAAGCCCAATGTAAATATTGTCTTGGAATCATTTTGTTACCATTTGGTCCTTTTTCCTCTCTCTTTCCCCAAAATTACAGCGTACAGAAATACACTTTCCGAGGCACAGCTCTACTTTAATTTCTTTAAAGCTTTTTGCATTCTAAGTGGCAGTTTTATCTGCTCTAGTGTTGAGGACAAAGGAAGAGAGAAATGTTAAGGGAGCCAAATTCCAGTTGACTTGTGGGTTGGGTTGATGTTTTAGAGTGAGTCACTGCCCTTTCGTATATTGGAATGAAACTCTCAACCGTTAATAAAGTCTGAGGGGGGCCTGGGTGGCTCAGTCAGTTAAGCATCCCACTGTGGATTTCAGCTTAGGTCATGATCTCGCAGTTCAGGAGTTCGAGACCCGCCTGGGGCTCTGAGCTGACAGTATGGAGCCTGCATGGGATTCTCTCTCTCCCTCTCTCTATGCCCCTCTGTGCTCTCTCTCTCTCAAAATAAATAAATAATCATTTAAAATAAATAAAGTCCACCAATAGAGGCTCCAATGTTCAATTAAAAAATGATGGGGGCAAAGGGAAGGTGCAATGAGAAAATGCAAGTAAACATAGTTAATGATGGCAATGTGTACTAGCAGAGCCATAATAATAAAAGCAACAGATCTTGACTGTACTACAAAATTCTACTCGGTTCTTCTCAATCAGAAACTTGGTGGATCTTATTAAAATAGTTGTTTATCTTTGTTTAAAACTTATAGAAAGCAAAGCAGCAATAAATAGTTCAGTATGATCATGCTGATGCATATTAACTGGGGTAAGAGTCAATTTGTTTTAGCAGAGACTGAATTAAAAATTTTTTTAAATAAAGTTTTCAAGGGGCACCTGGGTGGCTCTGTTGGTTAAGCTTCAGACTTTGGCTCAGGACATGATCTCGCAGTTTGCAAATTCAAGCTCCACATTGGGTTCCCTGCTCTCAGCACAGAGCCCACTATGGATCCTCTTGTGCCCCTCTCTCTCTGACCCTCCCCTGCTTGTGTGCATGCTCTCTCTCTGTCTCTCACTCTCTCTCAAAAATAAACATTACATTTTTTCTTTAAATAAAGTTTTCAATAATATTAACTTTTATATGAGTATAACAAAATATAACTTAGATGTTGCTTTACAGCTGAATATGAAACAAAGTAGTACAACAAAAATTTCTATCTTGATTCCTCCCCCAAGTACTTCAAAGTCCTGTAAGAATGTTTAAAATCCCTTAAAGTAGTTTAAGCATTTCTTTTTCAATTATGCATTGTTTCTGAAAAAAGGGTTTATAACAGAAAACAGAACATCTGTTTGGACCCTTTTGCCAATAACCAATTCCTGACTGATGGAATCCGAGTGCCATAAATCACATAATATTACTGTAAACTCTGGAGCTTTATAATCTGTTGACATGAAAAGTATCTGCCCTGATTACATCAGCAACAAGCTCAACACCATTTCCACGAAGAGGCTGGCCTTCCTGAGTATAACATACACCTGTATAACATATTTGAAGTTCTCATAGTGAAAAGAATTAAGTTTTACTCTTACTTTTCTTGACATCACCTTTCTTAGCCTGTCTTTCCTTTCCCCTCAACCTATCATTATCATGGATTTAAAAAAAAAAAAAAAAAAGTATATCAGCTCCCCCAAAAAAGGGCTTGTTAAAAATTAAATGTTGGATCGCCTGGGTGGCTCAGTCGACTAAGCGTCTGACTTCAGCTCAGGTCATGATCTTGTGGTTTGTGAGTTCGAGCCCTGCGTTGGGCTCTGTGCTGACAGCTCAGAGCCTGGAGCCTGCTTCGAATTCCGTGGTTCCCTCTCTCTCTCCACCCCTCCCCTGCTCACACTTTGTCTCTCTCTCTCTCTCTCTCAAAAATAAATAAACATTAAAAAAAATTGTTTTAATTAAATGTTATATATATATGGCAGAGAAGTGTGTTGAAAGGAATCCTTTTATAAAATATTTTAAGGGGCGCCTGGGTGGCTCAGTCGGTCGAGCGTCCAACTTCAGCTCAGGTCATGATCTCACTCTCCATGAGTTTGAGCCCCGAGTCGGGCTCTGTGCTGACAGCTCAGAGCCTGGAGCCCGCTTCAGATTCTGTGTCTCCCCCTCTCTCTGCCCCTCCCCTGCTCATGCTCTGTCTCTCTCTGTCTCAAAAATAAATAAAAACATTAAAAAAATTTGTTTAATATTTTAAATACAAAATATAGCTAATACAAATTATAGCAAACATAGCTAAAATTTCTCTTCCACTCCTTTCTATTAGAAGACTATCATACCTTATAGTCCTTTTACACCCTTCCCCTCTAGTGTTTTGACACAATTCAACAAATAGAAAAAGCAACATGGCACAATAAAAAGAGTCCAAAAACTCATGCCCAATTTCCAGCAAATTACTTAAACTCTCTAAGTCTCAATTTCCTCCAACGTGAAAAGTAGTGATTACATCTATATCACAGGAGTGTTTTAGGGATTAAAAATAATACACTAGCACACCATAGATGTTCAATAACAATAGCTCTAATTGTCACTAACAAAATATTTATCAATTGGACAATTGAGAATGCATCTCAGAAGCTTACAGTTTCTGAAAAGAAGGGAGAGGGGTGATGGAAGGGAGGCTTCATTAGATTCTTATGCTCTCTAGCTACTTCCATACTTACTTATTCTTCACCGATTAACTTTCTGATTTAGTAGCTTCATCTACTGCTACTGCCTCCAATTATTTCCCCACCAATTTATTCCTTAACCCCCTTTACAGTATGTATTTGGTTCTCATCATATACTTTCCATCAACTTAGAAATGACAATGTACTGATTTTTTTCTCAATATTCTTTCCCTTTAACCTTGCCACACGCATATTCCTTTCTGAAACTCTAAGAAGACTTCACTGACCTCAATATTCTGGTTCTATCACCCATATAACCATTCTGATTTTCTGTACTTCTTGAATAGTCCATTCCATATGCACATTTCTGCTTCCTTTCTTAGTTTGACACTTCTCCCCTCCCCTCCTGATTCCTAAAACACTTCCACCTTCCTCTCTATTCTCTTATCAGGACCCACTTGAAGGTTCATAATTTCCCAAAATAGTCTCCCCTGCTTTTCCACTACAAAAGTGCGCACTGCCTGGGGGGCTATGTTGCCACTCCATCCACCACAGTAATATCTATGGATTAACAAGTCAGCAGGAACCTTGAACTTTAAGTTGAAAAGGGAATGTATATATCTGGCAAGTATAAAGAGGTCAGACTGGCAACTTTCTATGCCCCCATGGGCAGAAGCAGGGGAGTACAGTATGTGTATGTTGCTTAGAACTAATCCCCTAATTAAATTAGTTAAATGTTCTTTACATTCAAAAGGGAAAAAACAAACAAATAAAACCAGGCAAGCTCCAAAAGATTAAAATAGAGTTCGTAATTGCTTGCCCAATTTAGGCAGTTTTAAGGCTTACATTATTCTTTTAAATTTCCAAGCCTAAACATCATTCTATAAAAGAATAAATGCAAATCTTCCAATAGCTGATGCCTCAAATAACTTTCATAGTACAGTTTAAGAACTCATATACAATGTTTTCATTAAGTCAAGTACAAATAACTGAATGAATCCTTAAGCATTTACATGAGAAAGCAACTAATGTTCATCAGCTAATCAAAGACTCTTTGTTCAGGAAAACACACACCAAACAAATATCACTTAACATTTACTACTACTACTCTGATGCAAGCTTCAACAATGACAAATGTTTAAACTACAGTGGAAAAGTACTATTTTCCAAAACTCCTTGATCTTTTATCTGTGTTGCACTTAACATTCTTTACAAGGTACAAACAGGATTCAGGAATGCAAATTGATCTTGAACCTGCATTAAATTAAAATGTAAATTATATAAAGTACATTATACATTTATTGTATTTCAATTCTGGGATCTTCTACCATAACCACACTTGGATGTATTTATTAAAATAGCAGGAGATATGATATTACATAGAGTGACCAGTAATAATTATGATAGGGTTACCAAAAACTGAGACTAATTGGGCAGAAAGGAAAACAATAAGACACTCAAATAAAGTGATTAAATTAACTTCTCAATAATAGAGAATAAGGGAAAAGTCTGATTAAGAAAAAATTAGGGTACTGATAAAAACACATGATCTATGGCATCAGATAGGAATTCAACTTAAACTCTCTACCACTAACTAGTTGTTGATCTTGAACAAGTATTTTAAACCTCGTTGAATCTCAGTTAATCTGTAGAGTAAGGACAATACTACTTATGTCTCAAAATTGTGCATGTACATAAACTGTATTTAATCCAAAAGGCCTAGACATTTTTATAGCTAAACTATTTCTGACCTTAAGGAAGAGATGAATTGCCAGGGGATATAAAAGAAAAATGGAAGGTTTCTCTTTCTTTTTTATTTTGCGAAGCTAGTAATATATAAGGTAATATAAGAAGAATACTAAAGATCAATCTTACATAGCAATCAAATCTAGCACTACTTTAAAGAGGTATGCTATTACCAAGTTGCCTTTACCAGCAATTGTTTGGTGAAATCTACTAGGAAGTCCTCTAATATAATTCATCAGCCAGTAGGTAAAAGAAGAAAAACTATATGATCATCTCAGTGTACATTACAAGGGTATGTGATCAAATTTAATATCTTTTCCAATTAAATCTCAATTCCAAAAAGGAATTAAGGAAGATTATTTCCTTAACATGCTAAAAACAAAAGTTGCCAGAAAGAATACACAACTGTGAAACCCTAAAGGCATTCTCACTCAAATGAGAAGTGAGCCAAAGATGCTCACTATTCACTAATATAATTTAACATCACTCCAGACATTTAATGTCAAAAATGAAATAAGGATTAGATATTGGCAAGAAGGCAAAATTACCATCATTTACAAATGCTATAACTGCTGTATCACAAAATCCAATAAAAACTATAAGAAATTAAGAATTTTAGGGGCACCTGGGTGTTCATTCAGTTGGTTAAGCATCCACTCTTGATTTCTGCTCAGGTCATGAGATCAAGGTCATGAGATCAAGACCTGCATTGGGCGCCACACTGACAGCATGGAGCCTACTTGTGATTCTCTCTCTACCTCTCTCACTGACAACACAGAGCCTGCTTGGGATTCTCTCTCTCTCTCTCTCTCTCTCTCTCTCTCTCTCTGCCCCCCTCCTGTTTACATGCACAAGCACACACGCTTTCTCTTTTTCTCAAAATAAATAAACTTAAAAAAATGAAATTAAGAATTTTATAAATGGGGGTGCCTGGGTGGGTCAGTTGGTTCAGCATCTGACTCTTGATCTCAGCTCAGGTCTTGCTCTCAGGGTCATGAGTTCAAGCCCTTATTTGGGGGTTTAAAAAAAAAAAGAATTTCATAAAATGACCAGTTAGAAAACAGTATACCTAAATTACCAACTTTTCTATATTCCACTGAGAATATGCAATCCTCATTAAAATACAATGAGGGGCACCTGGGTGGCTCAGTCGGTTAAGCGTCTGACTTCAGCTCAAGTCATGATCTCACAGTCTGTGAGTTCAAGCCCCACGTCGGGCTCTGTGCTGACAGCTCAGAGCCTGGAGCCTGCTTCAGATTCTGAGTCTCCCTCTTTCTCTGACCCTCCCCTGTTCATGCTCTCTCTCTCTGTCTCAAAAATAAATAAATGTTAAAAAAAATTTTTTATTAAATAAAAAAAAATACAATGAAAAAAATTCCATTCGCAATAGCAACATGTTTTAAAATACCAAAAATTTACTTTAAAAATAGGCAGAACCACATTAGGAAAACTATAAAACACTGAGTCATTAAAAAATGACTTGGGGGCACCTGGCTGGTTCAGTTAGTAGAACATGTGACTCTTGGTCCTGGAGTCACGAGTTCAAGCCTTACATTGGGGTAGAGTTTACTAATAAAAATAATACTAATTTTTTTTTTTTAATGACTTGACGAAATGATGAAAATATTGTAAAGGTATCACAACTATCTCAAAAAAATTAATTTGAAATTCCATTGGGGCTCTTTTGAGATCTCAATAAATTGAATTAAAGGTAATCTGAAGGGGTGCCTGAGTGGCTCAGTTGGTTAAGCATCTGACTTGGGCTCAGGTCATGATCTTGCAGTCTGTGAGTTCAAGCCCCACGTTGGGATCTGCGCTGACAGCTCAGAGCCTGGAGCCTGCTTCAGATTCTGTGTCTCCCTCTCTCTCTTCCCCTCCCTCAGTCATGCTCTGTCTCTATCTCAAAAATAAATAAAACCTTAAAAAAATTTTTTAAGGTAATCTGAAAAGATTTAGAAAATTAAGAAAGAAAGAAAGAAAGAAAGAAAGAAAGAAAGAAAGAAAGAAAGAAAGAAAGAAAAAGAAAGAAGGAAGGAAAATAAAAGAAAGGAAAAAGAAAAGAAAAAAAGAGGAGGGGGTGGGGATATAAATATTACCTTTCTCAGGATAGGAAGTATGGGCCTTTGACAACTCCCTAATCACAACTCTTCCTGGTCTCATTTGGGAGACATAGAAATGATTTCATCCTCCAAAGTATTTAAAAGGCATATATCCAAAGGGCAAGCAAACAGAATTTCTTCTGAGCAAAAAGATGTTTTAAACAGAAGATTTTCAAATGTTAAATATTCTCTTTCCTCAGTGCAGATATGCAGCCTAACTCCAACAGGGCCAAAAAGACTCTGGCAGTACTTGGCTCTCAATAACAAGCAATAGTCAAACTGTTAGTTCCATCTGCTCCCCTCCAAAAAATGACAAAGCATTACATGGTGGTGCCAGGGGTCCCAGGCTCCATTTAGGGAGATTTCCTGAGCGGCATCCATTTTCACAATATTAATATGCTCTCTAACTTTGTTTGAATACTTTAGAAAATCAGTCTTGATACTACACGATGACAACTTGGATGCTGATAACAAAGACATGTGCTGTCTTTAACATCAGATTCTTTGTTGCTTCCAAATTGTCTTCCTTTCTTATTTGTCAAAGCTCTGAATTTCAACCACTTCCATCTCCTTGGGGACTCAATTCCAGTAAATATCTCATCTTTCCTACTTCTTACTTCTCACCTTACTTATGCATGTAAAGAAACATAACATTCCTTCACCTTGTATCCCTCTTCAGTGGTTTTCAACCTTGCCTGAACATTGGAATTACCCAGGGAACTTTAAAATACCTGTCCAACTAATCTATAGTAACAGAAAGTAGATCAGTGGTTTCCTGAGGATGAGAGGGAGAAATTACAAAGGGACACAAGAAAACTTTTGTAGGTGATGGATATGTTCATTATTCGGACTGTGGTGATGATTTTACAAGTGTAAATCTATGGCAAACATTAAATTGCACACTTTAAATATGTGTGGTTTATTAAATGCCAATTAATTTCAACAAAGCTGCTGAAATAAATACTAATGCCTGGGGTACTACCTCAACCTCAAATTGGTATGGGCTTTCCCCTGGAAACCAAGATTCTTAAAAGCTCCTCAGATGGTTGGAAATGTGCAGCTAAGGATGGGAACCACTGCTCTTTAGCTATCATCCTCTCCCTTCTTCAGTTTTCTTGAAATGCCTCACTCAAGCATGTCTACTTTCTCATCACCCATTCTTTCTCAATCTTCCAAAGACTGGTTTCTGAACCACTACTCAGTTAAAACTGTACCTGTTCAAGCCACCTATGGAATCCTGATCCTTAGGTCCCTGGAATCCTCTCCTTCCTTGACACCTCTTTACAACGTTCAAACTTGTTGACCCATTCCCCTCTATTTGAAATTCTCTCCATCCTTAGCATCTCTCCTGATGTTCCTCCTACCTTTCTAACTAGCACTCTTCTCTCTTTCACACTATTCTTCTTCCCATTTCTGCTTTTTAACAGACTGTTCTCTAGCCACTGCTTTTACAACACTAAAACCTTTCCCTGAATCATTTCAATATCACCAAATCAATACGGCTTCAATTCAACTGCCGATCTGCCCTGCAATCCTGATTTTTTTTATAAGTTCCACATCCATGGATCCAAACATCTAATGACATCTTCACCCGAATGCTCCACAGCTTCCTCAGATTCAGAAAACCCAAAATAGATATTATCATCTTCCCTCCATCTTCCCTCACTTCCAATCACTAGAACCAAGTCAAATCCTCAGGGTCCTGATTCTTCCTTCTTTCTTCCCAAAGGTAACAGTACCTGTCAGATTCTACTACACTCTACTAGAGTGAGGATCTAAAACAAAAATTCATTAAATGGCTTCTTACTCATCACCGCCAATCCAATCCCCATAGCCAAGGATACAATGCCCTGATCTGGAGTTCTACCACCCTCACTATTTTCATCTTCCACCATTTCCTTATCTAACCCCAGCATTCAAGTCATGTTAATGTCAATGTTATTGACTTCGGACTTGTCATTGACAATGACTTCTCTAAATTGCCATAGTTTCTCATGCCTCCTTGCCTTCTCACTTATATTCTTCTCTTGGAAAGTTAGTGACCTCCTGCACTTGGCTAAATTATATCAGATCTCCAAACTGTACTGTGTGCTCCTGATTCTACCTACATCCAAGCTGAGTTAGCCATCTCCTACTCTGCTACCTTCCTACACTAGGCATATCTCTATTCACATTTATCACATGGTATTATAATTGTTACTTATCTGTCTTGTACATCAGACAGTATTTTCCTTGATGACAAGAGTTATGCCATTCACTTCTGCCGTAGAACCTATTCAGCCTGGGGCAGTGCAAAATAAATTTATGTTTGGCATAATTTCAGTTAATTACAAAATGTAAAAATGATACCCCCAAAATGGTACTGATATTAACATTTTTCAAAGTTTTTACAGTTTCATTATAAAATAAATATCATGCCACAGGATCCTGAATAAAACAGTTGACTATAAGACATGTTTAAACTCTAACTGTCAAAACGACACCACTCTGAGAAATGCAATCAAGAGCAGATTTCATAAAATAGAAACACAACAAAGAAAGAAAGCATAGTAGGAATAACATACTGACCCAACCAACACCTTATCTGGGTGTCTATATCCAGGTGCTGTTAATGTCGATAACTAAAAGGTTTTATAATACCTCTATGGTAATAACTATAGTAAGTCAAAAGGGGATAAAATAAGCCAATCCAGAATATTTTTAATCTAAATCTCAGGTTTTCCCCTGAGCCACTTTATTTAAATGAATTATTTGAATAACTGACTTTAAAGCTACTATTGGCCCAGCAGATCCTTTTTTTTTTTCTTTCTTTCTTTCTTGCCTTTCCCTGTACTTCAAAAAAATGGTGTTTGGAACCAACATGCATCTCGTAAACCTTAAAAATGTATTAACCCAAAGAAAAGATGCTTAGAAACTGGAGGGGAGGGGTAGCCTGTGGATTTTAGGAAAATGTTCTTATGGAAAACAACCCTCCCGGGTCTATCACATTGACTCAAGGTTACACCGATCCTCATGACTTTATGCAGATAAGATTTTAAAAGCCGAAAATTTCAAACTGTCAAGTGTTACATGAACCAAAGGGGTGGCATATCGGCTCCAAAAACTACTGTGTGACCCAAAGGACACACAATTTGCAAAAGGACAGCTTGGTCCTACTGCCTGTCGTGTGGTCTCTGAAATTAGTAGCTGCCTGTGGAACAAACTCCCCCTGCCTGAAGAGCGGAGCCGCTGCGGGGTGTGTGACAGCGTATTTATCAGAGACCCGATCCAGTGCAGCACGAAACCACTAGGGCAAAATTAAAATCTTTCAGGAATGCCTGAACTTGGAGGGCACAAGAGCACAACTGTGCACGCTCAAGGGCGGATACGCAGTCTTGCTGAAGCGTGCAAACTTGGGGTCTTCCAATGCAACCATATTCAGACAAAACCCCGACGATTCTCGAGCACGTTAAAAGCAGCCTCAAGAGCGGAATAACTCCTAGAAAGAAGGGAGCAAGTGCTGAAGAGGGGATCTCCAGTGTAATAACCAAGGAAGGAATCGTAGCTGCTTTCTGAATCTCACTGCCCTGCGGGGGACACCAAAGACCAGGGCGAACGCTGCTTTTAAAGATGGGGGGTGGGGGGGGGAGAGTTGACGGTGACCATTTTAGCCACTAGACTGGACGTACAGCTGTAGCCTCCCCGGAGTGGGAGAGGCCCAGGCCCGAGCATCAGCTGCGGCTGGGTGGGGGTGGGGGGCTCCCCGCAGAGGGGCGGCGGGTCCCGCCCAGGCGGCTGCCCCCTAGGCACGCCCGGAGTCTGGGCTGCTCCTTGCTGGGAAAGAGAAAGACCCGAGTCCACGCGCACAAAGCTGCCGCCGCCCAGGCAGCACACGGGCTGCGCCCAACTTCGGGGCGAGCAGCCGCCGGCCGCAGCCCACTCACCCGACCCCGCTGCTCCGGCCCCTCGGACGCCCCTAGAGCCCAGCGCCTTCTCGCGCCCACCCGCGGCGCCTCGCGAGGGAGCCGTTACCCCCAACGAAGGCGCCGCCCCGGGGACAAAGTCCCGGTCCCCTCCCCGCCGCCGCCTCGCCCCGGCTCCTCCCTGACAAAAAAGTTATCGGTCGCCGGCTGCCCTGGGGGCCCGGCGTGGGTCGCTGGGTCGTACTCACCAGAGCGGCTTCCCGAGGTCCACCTCCAGAACCTCGGCTTGTTTGACTCCCAGCGACAGCGACGGCGGCTGCTCTGCTTTCTCCGGAGTAGAAGCACCACCTGCCCCCCCTTCTTCCTAACAGAACGGGTCCCAGCGAGCCATCTTCCCCCTCTGCTCACTGACTGACAACCCAGCCCGGAGAGCCGCCACTGCCGCCAGCCACTCTGACAGGCACGGCTACCGACCCGTCCCCAGGCAGCCAACCACCACCGCCCCACTCCGGCTCGGCCTATCGCCGTGCCCCGGGGCGGAACCAGGACAACTTCTTCACCAATAAGAATCTTCCTCTGCTAGGCCTGGGGCGGAGCCATAAGGTGGGAGGGAGGGAGACTTTTAGGTAGGCGTGGTCTAATCAATGGGCGTGATCGGGGCGCCAAGGGGAAGATGATTGTACGATTTGCCGCACGGCTAGATTACAGTGATCGGCGAAGGTCTCTCAGATCGGAGCCAATAGGATTTATAGCCCTCTCAGAAGGAAATAAGCCTTTCAGAGTGATGTTAACCATGATCGCAGAAGATAAACTAACTGATACTTTACTTTCTTGGTCAGGAGCATTTACTTCCCAGTAATTCGAGTCACAAGAATTTATTAAAATCTCATCAAATACCAGGAGGGAAAAATATGTACGTTTTTGCAAAATGGTCATAAAAATTCTTCCCATCTTAATTGCTTTTGGCCTTGGCCTGGAAAAAGTCAAACATAAATCCCCAACTTCTTTCCATGGGCTGTTTTTATTTTCTCCATATTCCCTCCCTACTCTTTCCCAAACACATACTATTTTGTGTGGCCACTGGAACCTGAGCACATCTGAACCAGGTCCTACATACAGTCCCTCTGTTTTGGACTTTGTCAATTCCTCCTCTCACATCCCTCTCAAGTCCAGTCAGAACTAATTAGAAGAGAAATGGACTTCAGTCTGGAAGACAAGAAGTCATTCTAGGTTTACACCAGAAAGGGGAAGGACTTCTAAAGCTCTAAATGATCCTTTCAAACATGCCAAACACATAAATAAGAAAATACATGATTTCAAACAGGCATCAAGCAAACAATTTTAGATAACCATTAGAGCAGATCTCTGTAACAGTCAGCATCCCCCTTCCAAGAACATAGCTGACTTTATAAGCAAATAACAATATACAGTAATAAGGGCAATAGAGCTACGTTCAATTAGCAAGGAAAACAGAGGAAGAAATCATCGTGTTTAGGAATGTCAGGGAACTTCACAAGGAAGGTAATGTTTGAGCTGGATCTTAAAAGGTAAATAGGAATTTGCCAGAGGAGAAAGTCAAAGAGGATTTCAGTAAAAGGGAAACAGCATTGTCAAAGGCATGGAGTTGTAAAAGGGCACCCACTGAGAAAGTCGGTGGGACTGAAAGTGAGTAGCAGCCAAAAATTTAGAGCAAAAGATTGAGATGAGATTATAAACGGCCTCATGAGCTACATTAAGGTATTTAGAAGAGCACTGTTCAGCAGAACTTTCTGCAATGTTGGAAATGCTCTGTATTTTTGTTGTCCAGTGCAATAGCCACTAGCCACTTATATGGCATAGCTGAAGAACTCTTTTTTTTTTTTTTTTTAATAAAGGCAGACTGCCACCTGCAGCACCTCATTTGGATGTGTCTGGAGTCTTGGAAGCTTTATTAGTCTACCTTCTCCTACAAATGGACCTGGAGAGCTTGTTTATAGGATCTAGCAGGGGAACTCAGCTACCTGAAGAATGGTCCTCTATCAGGACAAGTTGTCTTCTTGGAGCTATGTTCAGCTTCAGGAGAGAACATGTAGAATGGTGAGGGAGAAAATGGATACCCACCTGGCCAGACAGATCAACCAAATCAACCTTGGCAATCAATGGGGTGACAGATACCACAGCCAGATCGTTCTCACATCAGGAACTCACTTTTTTATTGAGTCTTAATTACTTCCATCTTGGACATCTCAGGTTTAAACTTTATTCTGCAGGCAATAAGGGACCAACAGAAGTTTTTAATCATATAGACAACTCAATCAGTTTTCTTTTAAAGAATGAGAATCTAAAGACAGTATAGAGAGTGTTCTCTTTGAGGGGAATCTTGACAGATCAGACAAGGGTACTGACAAAATAATTTAGGTCAGCTGGGCCAGAGCCTGGCAGGGGAAGTGTTTGCCCAAAGGAACAGGGACAAGAAGCCCCAGAAAGTATATTATACTCTGACATCTTAGCACAAGAGGTCAAAACCTGAGAAATTGAATTTTGTCATCAAGTCCTGGCAGGATAGGGAGTAAAAGAGTAAGGGAACAGAAGGGCGGGGCGGGGGGGGGGGGTGATGTAGAAAGCCAAAGGGTCACCTAGCTCATAAAATAGGAAGAAAGCAAGAATGAGCAGAGTACAAGATACAATTAGTCTTACTGGACACTAGCCATGTGATCCACTGATGCATTGGCCTGACTTAAAAAAGCCAAAGACTCTGGAGTCAGGAAGGCACAGTAGGACCAGGGCAAAACTCCAGGAGAAATGAAGACCTGAACCATACCTGTGGAAGTGAGGATGGAAGGGAGGGGAGAATATTTATTGACTTCCTACACTGTGCAAGGCACTCAGCTTGTCAAAGACACAAAGTAATGCTAGAAGCTTTACAGAGGTAATACCTGTACAGAGGGTATGGGAGGCTAGTTGAGCTGTCCACTGCCTGATAAGTTAAACTGGGGATAAAAATTTGTCTTGAAGGCAAATGCAAATGTTCACACTCTGTCTTTTTGCCTAGTGGCTTCCTGTCTGCTCCTTAGAATTACTTAGGATGCCTCTCAAAAGCATCAATGCCCAAACTGCACCCACACCAAATAAATCAGAAAATTGGGGAGTGGGGCCTAGAAATAGGTTTTCTTTTAAAAGCTTTCCAAGTGATTCTAACATACAGCCAGAGTTGAGAATAGGGGAACGACATTATATTTTACTAATGCTAAATCAAGACTGTGCATGGGATAGACTGAGTAGAGAGAAAGACTGAAGGCTGCCTATGCATATTTATATATTTGTTTCCTCTCTGCAAGAAGACAGGAAGCAGTTCTTTGCCTGACTTCACTTCCCGTTTTACAGTGGTAAGATGATATTGAAGGCAATTTAAGTCATCCTTCTAAATCAGAATAAAACCAAAAACAAATTTATGTTTGCAATTCACTCTCCATCATAATTTGTGCATATAAAAATAATTTCCAACAATAACAGTCTGCAGTTAACCATTACACATAACCATTTATATTTTAGCAGCCAAGGGCCAGGAAAATGCCTGAGAACATTCTGTTTCAAAAGGGAAATGTTTTTAACCTACTTTACGAAAGTCAGCATATTCCAGACCTTCCCTACCCATCTTTGCTATTCTCTGATATCTGTAGGCACAATTCTATATTAACTATTAAAATGCATTTACTTTCTTTAATAAGCAAATAAGCTTATTAAAATGCCAGTTGAACATTATAAAGCATGAACATTTTCTCCATAATATTAAAATTTAGGAACTTTAAGAAATATTTAGCTCAAATATATTTCTATTAGAGTCAGCTGAAAAATAGCAAGGTAACATGACTGTTTTTTTCCAGCTTCATTGATATATAATTGACATATAAGATTGTATATGTTCAAGATGTACTACATGATGATTTAAGATACATATATATTGTGAAATGATTACCACAATAAGATTAGTTAACACATCCTTCACCTCGCAGGGTTACCTTTTTTTTTTTTTCCTTGTGGTGAAAACACCTGAAATCTATTCTCTCAGCAACTTTCAAGAATATAGCTCAGTATTGGTAACTGTAGTCACCATGCTATATATTATATCCCCAAAACGTATTCATCGTACAACTGGGAATTTGTACCTTTTTACCAACATCTCCCCATTTCCATCCAACCTCTAGCCCTTGGCAACCACACAAATCTACTTATTGTTTCTATGTAACATGACTATTTTATTTTTTAAATTTTTTTTAGTGTTTATTTTTGACAGAGAGAGAGAGAGACCGAGCATGAGTGGGGGAGGGGCAGAGAGAGAGAAAGAGAGAGAGACGCAGAATCAGAAGCAGGCTCCAGACTCCAAACTGTCAGCACAGAGCCAGTCATGGGGCTTGAACCCACAGACTGTGAGATCATGACCTGAGCAGAAGTCAGACGCTCAACCGACTGAGCCACCCAGGTGCCCCTAACATGACTATATTAAATGAAAGAGTTAGGAGAATTTTGTCTCCGGAAAAAAAAAAAAAAAGCATGAAAAATATATTACTTTAGTGGTATATTAAAATTTTTGTCTTTAAACCCAAAACAAAAAGAATGGGCCTAAGAGGTCATTCTGTGCTGCTGTGCCAGATTCAGATTACCCTTTAAGAGTTTTACTCCAGCCAGTGTCCCCAGGTGAGGCAGCAGGCTGAGGCATGATCTATATCAGACAACCCCCTTCATAGAAACATATAACCTGAGGCAGCCAGGCCTAAAATGTGACCTGATGTGAACACTCTAGCCAAACAAGGATGGCAATGACTAACTACACCCATTCTCTTTCAAGAATTTGAACTGGAATGTGAAGACAAAATCAATCATGTATTGGGAAAGACAGCCCGAGAAGCCCTGAGAAGGGCAAGTTATGAGTAAACTGAAGCCATTAGGCAGAGAAGAGACATATAAAGTAGAGAATGAAGTAATTGGTAACAAAGGAAACGTAGAAGTAGAGACAGAGCAGAATGAGTCACTGTATAAAGATAGAGATCAATGAAATCCTGCTGTCGAGGGAAAAATAAGATAACCCATTCCTACAGCTGCACTGAATCACACCAATTCTCACCTGTGTTCAACATCTGTGAGGTCCCAGCTGTTCCCAGAGTCCTATAAGATTCCCATCTGCATCATTTAAGGTATTCTAACTAAATTGTTGTACCTTTCACTCCTGTATAGACCAGTAAGTAGACTCCCAGATTTGCGGACCAAGCGAAAGAAGCTGGATCAATTGTATTTTGCAAAGAGAACTTTATCCTTCAAGGTTGATTATGAATTTTTCTAGAAATAACATCTCAGAGGGGGAAAAAAGACATTCTTCACATCTTAAAAAAAGATTCATAGAGGTGCCTGGGTGGCTCAGTCAGTTGAGCATCTGACTCTTGATTTCAGCTCAGGTCATGATCCCAGGGTCATGTGGCTGAGCCCCACATCAGGCTCTGCAGTGAGCATGGAGCCAGCTTGGGATTCTCTCTCTCTCTCTCTCTCTCTCTCTCTCTCTCTCTCTCTCTCCCTCTCTCCCTTCCTCTCATTCTCTCTCCCTCTGCCCCTCTCCCTTACTCGTGCTCTCTCTCCTTCTGTCTCTCTAAAATAAAAAAATTTTTTAAAGATTCATAAATTAAAATTTCAATATCTTTAAAACAGATGTTTTAAGGGGGAAGAGTCTTTCTCTTATCTCTTACTAGTGAAGCCAATCTGGCTCCTATTTATGAGAAAGCCATAGAGGTAGTAAGGATGGAAAACCTAATGAGTAGTTACTACACTCAAGTGATTGGAAATGTAAAATGTCCACATGTATCTCCTAAGACATTTTAGTCACCAATGTCTTCTAGAAGAATTATTGTTGGGAGATTCTTGTTATATAGCTTTTATCAATATTATTGTTGTAAAAATATTTTATGACATGGGAAAAAGATGAAAAACATGGTATAAACTGCATATATTACATGACCACAACATGAATCACATGTTCGTGCCAGGAGGATATATCAACAACATGTAAGCTTGAAGAAATCATGGGAGGATTTCATTTTCTTCTTCATATATGTTTTTGATTTACCAAATATTCTACAATAAAGCAGATAGAGCTCTATAACCAAAAAAAGAAGTGCACATTATTTTTTAAGATGAATAGGCAACACACTGTACACAGCTTATTGTTAATTCTGCCCAAGTGAACCTCAGTGAAACATTCTTCCTGTTACTTGTGTCCAATGCATTATTCAAAATTCTTTAAAGTGCTGTCATAAATTCCACAGAGAAGATCTTATTACCGTTGACAAACAAAAGACCTCACTAGTATTTAGTATAAGAGCACAAACTTGTATGTAGATTTTTCTCTTCCAAAGGGAGACCCAGAGAACAGAAAACACACACAAAAAAATCTATAGATGACTGTGATAAACAGTGACACTCTCCCTTTGCTCCCACCCCCACCCCAGGGGAAGAGGAACTGTGTTTTGTCATTTCTGGCTCTCCTACAATAGTGAAATTGCTGGGCCCAAGGAGGAACTTCAGAAACACAGGTAAAAGGAGAACATGAAGAACTGGCAGTTTTTCTCCACAGTCTAGGTTTGGTTTATGAATCATTTTCAGGTTCCATAGGCCAAATGGAAACATGATTTCTTCCCTTTCTGACCGCTCACTGCATTCATTGGATGCAAATTACTTCAGTAGTATTCAGTGTAACATTTCACTGTGTATCACCTTGAATCCTCCCAAAATTGTTTCCCATGTGTTAACCTCTCACCCAGAGAACAGAAACGGCTCTTGGGCCACATGCTTTCTAGGTTTTCTTGCCAAGTGGTACCCCTGAAGCAATTCAACAAGCTCAAGTACTGGTTGAAGGGTAAATAAGCCTGGGACCTTGAAGCCCAGCTGCAAGGAGAGGAACAAAAAGGAATGGCAGGAAGAAGCACATCCCCCCAAAATTCTGCCAGCCCATTCACTCTGGTCTGTAACTCCTGGGTTCAGAAAGTCCAATGTATGAGTAATACTTCCATTTTTCAATTTTGTTCTCATCTACTTAGTCATCATCACCACGCCTTGATATTTATGCCAAAAAGAAAAAAATGCCAGTGAGCAAATTCAACATCATCACTGCTGTTCAGTAAAGACAAGCCCAGCACCTGTTTCCTCCACCACCATGTTGAAGTGACCCAGCCCACCATCAAGCTGGTCTTTCTCGATACCTGTTGTGCCAGCAGAACCCAGGAAAGGAACACCGTGTCTGGACTTCTCTGCTTACCTGAGGCAAGTCCTAAGCACAGGCTTGGGGTATGTGTCCAGGCCCATTTACCCTGTGTCATTTAGAGGGTGTCACCTCCCAAAAAACCTCTACTTCTATGGGCTGAACCATATGATTACTTCTATGGGCTGAACCATGGTACTAATCCCTAAAGTCACTCTTAAGGATTTTTTTCAAATTTGAATTTCCCCAGGAAGAAAAGTCATTATCGTCATCAGAAAATTAGCAGAGACTACTTGATCATGTCCCTAAGAAAATGCAGGGTTTTAGGAAAGATAATGGGGAGGGCAGAGGGCAGGATGTAGATATCTGAACCTGGGACAGTATCTAGGAGTCTCTCATTCTGCAGACCACGGGTTCCTGACACTATCAGGAGCTGAAAACAGAGGGTCTACTGAAGGAAATAAGATATGCTAAAAAGGCCAAGAAGCAGCAGGCTGTATTAACTTGGATCAGTCCTCCAGCTCTGCAATTATATTTTATTTTATTTTATTTTATTTTATTTTATTTTATTTTATTTTATTTTATCTTCTCATTTATTTATATTTAAGAGAGAAAGAAAGAGCATGAGCAGCAGAAAGGAACAGAGGGACAGAGAGAGAATCTTAAGTATGTTCAGCACGGGGCTTGATCCCACAACCCTGGGATTATGACCAGAGCCAAAATCAAGAGTGGACGCTCAACCGCCTGAGCCATCCAGAAACCTCTATTTTTTTTTTTAACTGAAGCATAGCAGTACGTATAGAAAAATAGATAAAGCAAAAATATGATTACATCAGCAGATTGTTACAGGTGAACACTGCAACCACTGCACAAGACAAAGAATATTGGCAACAATCCAGGAGCTCCATGGGGCCTGTTTCCAATTACCACTCCCTTCCTCTTTTCCAAAGGCAACCTCAGTTTTGACTCCTATTGCTTTAATGTACCTATGCCTACTACATTTTATATACGTGGAGTAATACAGAACATATATTTTGAGCCTGACTTTTTTCTCTGCATATTATGTTTGTTGAGTCCATCCATATTTCTTATTGTAATTGTATTCTTTTCATTGCTGTATGATATTCTAAAATATGAACATGCTACAAGGTATCTGACAGTTCTACAACTGATGACATTTGGGTTGTTTTCAGAGGAGGGCAATTAATTACGAATAATGCTTCTGGGAGCAGTCTTGTACATGACTCTCAGAATACATGTATGTGCACTTTTGTGGTATACATTCAAGAGGGGAATTATTGAGTGTAAGGCCAGCACACACTGTTCTTTGCATGCTGTCAAACAATTTTCAAGTAATGGTATCATTTACACACCTGTCAGTGAAATATAAAAGTTCCGGTTGCTCCACATCCTTGTCAATATCTGCATTATCAGTCTTTTAAATTCTAGCCATCCTGGTGGGCATGTAAAGGCATCTCACTGTGGTTTTAATTTGCATTTCCCTCATGACTAATGCAGACCTTTCCATGCTCTGCAATTTTAAAGCATTTCTGCATATCTGTTTCATTGCAGATCACTGCTCAGCCACATTTTGATTCATAACAACCTTTTTTAAATTGAAATATATTTGACATATAACGTCATGTAAATTATGACGTACACCATGTTGATTTGATGTATTTACATATTGTAATATGATCATTGTAGCTATAGTAGCACCTCCGTCATGTCACATACTTATCATTTCTTGTTTGTGATTAGAATAATTACAATCTAGACTCTTAGCATGTTTGATGATCATAATACAACGTTGTTGTCTATATTCACTATACTGTGCATCAGATCTCCAGGACCTACTTGTCTACCAGTTGCAAGATCAATAATCAGTTATTAACTCCCTACTGTAAACCAAAGACTGCATGTGTTAGTTATCTACATGTACATGGCCTGAAGGTAGCAGTGAGAAATTCTGGACTAGGTAATTTCTGGTCAGTCCTGCTGTTCAGCTCCAGTGTATTATCACTAACATTATTGAGATAACACTTTCTGGGAGAAGGATGTGCCAACAGAGGCTAGGGCAGAGGGGTGGGAAAGAGGTTAAGTACAAAGAGTGAAAAACAGCTGAGCTTTCAAATTTTATAGCTTGAAAATAGGTGATGGCAGTTTCTCCAACTAATTTAACCATCAGCCATAAAATATGATGATGATTAATGCTGGTACAGATAATATTAGTTCTTATAAGCAAGGAAATAGTGAACTTTGACAGGTGTTTGGTCACTGTGAAATAAAAATCTCTCAGAAAGTTCTTTCTTAGAATGACCCATAGACACAACAGGTTCTCTGAAAAATGTATGTGAACCTCCAGTAACATGATGTTTCTTAGATGGCCAAAGAAGAGTTTACTTGACCTCCAACTCTACCTGGCAGAGGTTTGTTTTTCCATTGCTGGCAACAGGAGTCAATGAGAAGCTATTTTTGCTTTATAAAGAGGCTGCAGGGGCACCTCGGTGGCTCAGTCGGTTGAGCGACCGACTTCGGCTCAGGTCATGATCTCACAGCTCATGAGTTCAAGTACCGCATCGGACTCTGTGCTGACAGCTCGGAGCCTGGAGCCTGCTTCAGATACTGTGTCTCCCTCTCTCTGCCCCTAACCCACTCTCATTCTGTCTCTGTCTCTCTCAAAAATAAGTAAACATTAAAGAGGCTGCAAATTACCATTCGCTGCATCTCAACAAAGAGGTGGTGGCTAGATGATCTTCCCTCTGCTGCCTCTGTCACAGGTTGCCTGGAGTCTCAGATACCCCTTCATGGGCTCTATCTAAATGTAGAGAATCTGTAAATGGAGAGGCAGTGGCCAGGAATGAGAAAGTGGGGAGAGTATTTGGGAAGGGTAACACATTAACACACTAAGTAACAACTTTGGACAGTTAGACACAGGTTTTTTTTTTTTTTTTTAGCAGATCTCCTGTTGAAATCTCCTGAGAGAGAAACCCTAAAGGACAGATGGGCTTTGACTGAGCAAAGGGCCAAGGACAGTCTGAAAGGCTGGGCCACGTTCAAGGAAGTCATACTCAACGTGTGTGGGGGAGGGGAGAAGACCAGCTCCTGGGTAAGCCGGGAACTAGCTCTTCATGACAGGGAAGAAAGGAACCTTGGAAGGAATGGGTATCAGGAGACTTAAGGCAAAGATCAACATTTCCCAATTTTCTCTAAGGCAGACCCTAAAATACTGAAACTTAAAGTGCCTTGCCTTCCTTGGGAGGACAAAGCCGCCACCTAACCTAATAATAGATGCAGCATTTTGACCACATTAATTAACCGTCCAGATTGTCACACAACACACCTGTGATGCATTTGAAAGGATCCAGTTGACCTCTCCTGGTAAGCCAGTTTTTGCTTATCCATCCAGCTTGCCCAAAGAGATGTAGCTGCACATTAACAAAAGCACATTTTCATATCTGTGCATTGTGCACCTTATTCAGATGAATAGCCCAGTGTTTGCGGCATATGTCTGCCTGGAGAAGAAAGCTTCATCTCTATTTTTCCTTCCCTAAAAGACACAAGAGATCTGAGAACTGAAATTTGAGGCAGAAGTAAAATAATGAGTAGACACAGAGGGTCTGAAATATGAGAGTGGGAGAGTGGAAAAGACCCCTTGCAAAGCTAGAAGTCAGGACTGGGCTGAAACCTTACATTGATCTCATAAGATGTCTGACTTTGACTAAGCTTTGTGGATCTCAGTTTTCTCATCTATAAAATGAGGGGGTTGGACTCTGATCCAAAAGTAAAATTTCCTCTTTATTGACATATTTCGGTCTCGCTCAAAGTTTTTACCCAGAGGTTAAACCTCCTTTGGTTTACCTCTTTGGTAAAAGAGGCCTGTTATTCTCCATTTCCTCCCCAGAGCCTTTCCTTCCATGGTATCCGAGTGGTCTCACTATTCACACCACATCTCCTGGACTCTCTTGTTTTCTGGTTCTATTTCTTTCTAGGTTTGGACAGTGGAAGATACCTGCAGGAGAAAACTGAGGGCTGAAAGAGAGAAAGAACAGACTGAGAGAGAGAGAGAGAGAGAGAGAGAGAGAGAGAGAGAGAGAGATTGAGATTTCTTTCCTGCCTCCTTTTTGTTTTGGTTCCTGCATTTACCAGTCCAGCTTCTATGGGGTGGTCCCTCCTCAAACTGGTAACACCTTTGTTTTCCTTGCCCCTTCAGGGCAACTAATGGTAATAGCTTCCCACTGTTGCTAATTCCTGGATATTTCAACATCCTTGCTGGCTCCCTTAACCATTCCCTCATCTCTGTAAATAGTCCCTTTACTAAAACCTCTTCCAATAAACAATTTGGAATGGGGAATTCAGTTTCCTACCAGGATCCTTGCTCATGCAAAACCTTTCTCTTTGAAAAGGAAGCTATGGATTACAGAATTCCACAAGTCCCCCTCTCCCAGACTTGATGCTATTACTCTTTTTCTGATTTCCAGAGATCTGATGGATGTATTTACTTGGAAGAGGGACAGGTGTCCAGAGTTAATAGGTTTCCTTTTGGGTTTTTTTTTTTTTTAATTACCGACACTATTGTTTCCCAACTGGGCTTCATTAGTGCAGCAACTCACAACAATATGCAGCTATACACTTCACACAGCAGAAATCCGGGTTTTGAAATGATTAAGTTATTTCGCTAACATGAATGCCAAATTAAACGATCCAAGTTCCAAAGACCATTTCTTCCCTCTCCACACCTCCTCTGACAAGAACTATCGGACTTGGCTTTGAAACATGTCAAGATAAAGCAGGCAGTTTCCAAGTTTTCCCTTTCATTTTGCATCCAGGATAAACACGATTCATGACTTTAATTTTTATACATTTTGGTTTCAGTCGGGAGTTGGCAGTTTTTCAGAAGAACCATGCCAAGTTTCACTTATTTACTGAAATATACATTTTTCCCTTCCTGGTTGTAACCTTCCTCCCTATGTCTTCTTCTTCCCTCCTCCCCTTGTCGCTGTGGATCAAGGCCACTATATCATCCAGGAAGGAAAGAATCTGAGAAGTGAAATGTCTGTTACAGATATTTCAAATTTAACCAGACATGTCTGTGGGTTCTGGAAACCAGATGTGTTGAAGGTGTAGAAGATTGGCAGGGGGTGGGAAGTTTGCAGTTGTGGGGCTTTTCAGCACTAGAGAGCTTTGATATGGAGGGAGGAATGAAAAAACTTTTGAAACCAAAAATAGTTTGGACCAGCCTTTCCTGAAGTATGTGCCACGGAACCCTAACACTATATGTCCTGTGGGGGTAAAGGTGGGAGGGGGTTACGGTCAAATAAGTTTGGGACATCATGCAAATAATGCAGCACCTTTTGGGGCACCTGGGTGGCTCAGTCACATAAGTGTCCAACTTTGGCTCAGGTCATGATCTCGCGGTTTGTGGGTTCGAGACCCGCGTCCGACTCTGTGTTGACAGCTCAGAGCCTGGAGCCTGCTTCT
Source organism: Panthera tigris (assembly GCF_018350195.1). Classification (NCBI taxonomy): domain Eukaryota; kingdom Metazoa; phylum Chordata; class Mammalia; order Carnivora; family Felidae; genus Panthera; species Panthera tigris. The sequence continues at coordinate 114,155,679 of NC_056661.1, forward strand.
GATTCTGTGTCTCCCTCTCTCTCTGCCCCTCCCCCACTCATGCTCTGTCTCTGTCTCTCAAAAAATAAAAAAATGTTAAAAAAAAAAAGATTAAAAAAATGTGGCACCTTCTTAGAAAGCCCCAAAATATATTAAAGGCACAGAGAATGCCTGTAGTCAAGAATTGTGTTTCATGATTGAATCCCCTATTTCCCCTCAAAATTTTTAGTCATGAAGACTTCTAAAGTAATACCTATTTATAATTCTCTTGTGGAAATATCAAGGCACAAACTTTGAGAAACACAGTATATCACAGTGGAAGTAGAAACTCAGTGAATAAAAAGGAAAGAATAGGATTTCTATCATCTCCATCTCCTACCTCCTGAGCAATGCGGCTCTTGCCCTGGGATCCAAAATCATACTTCTGCTTTTTTCCATCCTGATGAACATTCTAGCTGAAAATGGTCTGTAGTACCAGAGTAGCAAATGTTAGGTGTTCTGCAAAAGTTTGTTGAATGAATTAATGATTGAATGAAATGAGAAAATCCCAGTAGAGCACTTAGCACAACGTGTAACCCGGAGTAAGTAGCAATAAATACTATTATTACTACTCATCATGATCTTTGGTTTAGAGGAAACAGAAAAACTCAAAACTTGTTGTTGGCCACTTTCAAAATAACTTCAAGACTTAGGCTCTGTCCCCAGCTAACATACATTGTCTGAAAGAGAACCAGCTGATTATGCTACAATAAAATAACCTTCCACACAGAGAAGACTTACATGGAAATGTATCAAAATCACAGACAAAAATGTTTGCTTATAGTCACACACAACAAATGGCATGTTTTTACAAGGAAGAAATAAGCTGGGTAAAAAAAAAAAATCTGTTCTGTGATCCTTTTTAAAAGGAAGAGCTAATATGTTATTGAGAGTTTTGCTTTATATTTTATAATATGCTTATCATAGTTGTGGTTGCAGTAAAAGTATAAAACATGAAGAGGTGAAGTGATTTATGTCACTTGTGCTCCTTTCTGGACTTATGAAACAGAATGGAAACTATAACAAACTGCAATTATTAAGGTTATGTGGATCAACTTCCTTAGGAGGAATTTATCTTGTCTAAAAATTTCAAGTGTTTCCTAATTTAGTAATGTACTGGAGTATGTTTCTTACTGAACACTACTAACTAATCACATCAAATCTTTTGAAAGAAAATTGGTTTTCCTGTCCATGGTATATCACGAAAGCATTAAGAATAGGGCTCTGCTTTTTTTTGAGCATTTTCTGTGATTTATTTTTTTTTTTAATTTTTTTTTTAACATTTATTTATTTTTGAGACAGAGAGAGACAGAGCATGAACGGGGGAGGGTCAGAGAGAGGGAGACACAGAATCTGAAACAGGCTCCAGGCTCTGAGCTGTCAGCCCAGAGCCCAACGCGGGGCTCGAACTCACGGACCGCGAGATCATGACCTGAGCCGAAGTCAGCCGCTTAACCAACTGAGCCACCCAGGAGCCCCGAGCATTTTCTGTGATTTAAAACACAGAAATAGATTTTATTTTTGTATTTATGATCACATTAATGAAAGTTAAAGTGGTCAGTTATTTGGAAAAGAAAATGCTGGAATCAAATAAAAATGTTACTTACTTCAAATACATTTACTTTCATTTTATTGAGTTTTAGGAATGTATCTGACATTAAGTACCGGTATCTGGCCAAAGTAACAAGCTCTGATCTGGTGTAGCTTAAACAAGGAAAATCTGTACAACTTCACATACCAGGAGGTACAGAGGAAGATAAAGCCCCTGGTTTGGCTGATTCAGGTGCTCAATGTGATCAAAAGCTTGGGCTCTCCCCCTCTCTCTGTTCTGCCATCTACATACTGCCTTTTTGCTGAGGCTGGCTCTGTCCTCATGGTAGTAAGATGGCTGCCAGCAACTAATAATCGTTCATTATTCATCTGCAACAGAAGAAAGTAAATCCCCAACCAAGGAGTATGAATCATTGCTTTTAGTCAGATTGGACCAACTCACTACACTCGCCCAGCCCCAGAACAGAGGAATGACACTGATTGTCCTCAACCAGTGATTCTTAAACTAGTCCCCAGATCAACAGTTGACACTTCTGAGAATGTGGAACTCTGTAGAAATGCAAATTCTTATACTTCACTCCAGCTTTACTGAATCAGAAATGCTGGAGATGGGGTCCAGTGATGAGTTTTAACAAGCCTTCCATGTACTATACATCTTCCATATAGTCCACGTCCACTGCCTTAAACTCTATAGAATTCTCCCCTAGAGATGAGAAAGGGGTGGACACCTGAACCAATTTGGGGTTGTGTTAGGAAGGAGGAAGAGGAAGATAGGTCTTTTCAGATACTAATAGTATCCGTATCCGGGGTGTTTTAAGAAAAGATCTCAAGTAGTTTCTTATATTTCAAACATTCTGTTCCCTCGGGTTTGAGAAATGTGGTCATCATTAAGATAACTCAGACACTTTCTTAACATCCTCTTGTGAATGTGCTACATCTTGGAAAGACAACAAGGATAAACAGGACTCCAAAGAGTGGAGTTCCAATACTAGTTTTGCCTCTGATGAACTTTATGTCCTTGAGAAATTCACTGAGACTCAGAACCCCAGCTTTTACTTCTTTAAAGGTATAGGAATGGGGGTCTTTAAATTCCTGAAAATGAAAACAATTGTAGCTAGAATTTATTGAACACTTATGTGTCATGCACTGCCAATGATTTTATTTAACACACTTATCATTTAATCCTAAGAATACCCCCTATGAACTATATAACTTGCCCAAACTCCAGACTGCTGAATAAAGAATCTGGGCTTCAAGTCTATCTGACCCCACAGTTGTTTTGCTAAGCCACTACTCATAACAGTTTCACTTTCATATGGTTTAGTTCATTGTGCTTTTTAAGAAAGATGCAGTTCAGTATAATGAAAAGAATGTGGACTTCGAATTCAGGCTGTAATTTGAATCTTGGCTTCACCATTCTCCTGATCTACAACTTTGGGAAAGCTTCTCTGAAACTTTAATTTATAATCTGCAAGGTAACATTTTTCATGACATTTGTAAGGACTGAAGGAGTAATACATATCATAGTGCTGAGCACCATGCCTGGACTACAATAAGTATTCAACAAATGTTCATTTTCTCCCCTGCCACTGTTTGATAGAAAGTGTTATTTGCTGAATGAGAGGGAAATATTTTGGAACATACCTTTACTCTTTTTTTATTTCCCCCAATATTTTCATTCACAAGTGACCTTACTAATAATATTAAGTAGCACCAAGAATGGAAAAATTCTGTCTGTGATGTCTTGACTAAAACTTTTCTAAATATAAGAACCCAGATAGGCGAACTTGTCTAGTACAAGAACAACCCTAGACCTTCCATCAGCAACTCCATATCCATGGTTTCCTAACAATCTCTTCCCTGAGCCTTTTCAAGTGGGTTATGCAGGTCCATATTTGAATTTAAAAGAGCATGTCAAATTTCAGAAGTATTTCTCTTAACCTGTGCTAATCTCAAAATAGACCCATCTCTACAGGGTGAAGAGCCCACTCTTTCCTTTCAGAGCTCACCCCTTGCAATGGAAACACAGACAGAGTTTGGGAAGAGTTACTTGACAACAAAGGCCCTGGATTCCAAGGAAAGAATGCTCCCTTTAAAGCATCTACATTATGGAGAGAAGAATTTTACTCTCTGAGCTCAGAAAGTGTGTATTGTAAATATTTCATGATTCACTTCCATGAGGTTTAAAGGATTCTTTAGAACAAATTGATTTGTGGCTCTATCATCACATCATTTTTAACTGTGAGAATTAATAAAATTAAGAAACACAGCCCTTTCAAATACTTGAAAAGCAAGAAGCACCTATCTTCAAATGCTATAGTTCATTGTGGGCTGTTTAATTGTGTCATCTTGAAAACAACAGAGACTTTTGGAATAAATTTACAGTAAATGGCTTCTGAATTTATTTAATGCTTGTACCTTCCTGCAACATTATTCAAGCAGAGTGGACATTTATGGGCTTGTGGGTTCCAAGACCATGACCAATACCCTTTATAGTTATATTTTGAAGCAAATGTTTGACATCAGACAATTTGCCCAGAGGATAACTCTCTAAAATGCCTTTATTGTAACCAGGAGGCAGGAATAGATCGTGCAGATAAATGTATGTTATTATCCCTCGGGTTGATAAAGAAAACACAAAATGATAAAAGTTTGTTTTATGGCCCCTCCTTATCTAACACAATGCCAGGGAAGCCTATGGCCATTTATCTTGGGTCTTCATGAGCAGAGAAGAATATAAAATTGAGAAAACATCCAAAAATGTCATTATCAGCAGTCATTCTTAATAATTCAACTCTAGAATTGTGTCAAGTTTCCCTATATAATTTTTATATATAATATACACATATTTTATATATGTATATTTATATAATACATAATTGTTCAAATGTTACAATGTGGATATATGTTTTTAATTAAGATACCAGAGGTGGGTTAATAACAAAGCATTGTCAGACCTCTGTAGGGTGAAACCCAGGCACTGATATTTTTTATAAAACTCCTCAGATAATTACAATGTGCAAGCAGAGTTGAGAACCACTGAAAAGGTTCTACCAACCACACATGAACGTGAACACATATATTTTCTTAACTTCATTGGGAACACCTAATACTAGTAATATAATGTCATAGTAAGGACAAGTTCACGGGTCTTGCTGCCTCTTCCTTGCCTGCTTCCTCTCCCCATTCTCCTTCGTTAACTTTCCCTTGAGCAGAATATCCAAAACAGTGGTTTGCCAGTGTGTTCTGTGTGTGCGTGTGTGTGTGTGTGTGTGTGTAGTAGCAAAACTGTGTCCTTTTTCCAAATATTTCCATTAGACTCAAAGAACAAAGTAGAACTTACAGAACAAAAATGGAGTGCCTCTAGACCCTCTGGTGTCCTACCCTCTTCTCCATCATCATTGGAACCCAAGGGCTTCCCACAGCACCATTTTAAAATCTGCCTTGAAGAGGCTAGAGAATTGGGTTCTCACTTAGTGGCTGCCAGAAGAAGGCTTATTTCAAATGTGACAGGAAGGACCCCAGAACAATCTACTGAATCATACAATAAGCAACTCCACTCAGGCAGTCCTGGATTCACCTCTGCTTGCCTATGGCCATGCTATGAAATACCAATAACTGAATATTTAAAAGATTTTTTTTCCTCCAATTCCTGATATGAAGGCCCTATGCAAGGCCTTTTCTAGTGGTTGATGAAATGAAGCAAACCTCCCACCTCCAAATCAGGTCTCAGAGAACTTCTCAAGGAATCTGAAAAGGGAATACAAGTTATGAAAGGGGTGTGTAGAGAAAAGGAGGGCATTTTGCTTTGGTGATTTGAGGCAGTAGCTGTGGGAAGGTGGCATATGAGTCTCGGTCTTTTTAAAAAACAAAACAAAATGAAGAAGGGCTAGTTGACAGCATGTCTTCTCTCTGCCCACCTCTGAGTCTCTACCACTACTCTATGTACACACGGAGCCACCCATCCAGACCTTGGAACCTGGACTGATCTTTTTGATTCGTCATACAAAAGAAGGTTTGGTTGAAGGTGCTACCTGAAAGTTAAAGGGTGCATAACTATTCTATTGCTGCCAACAACCCACTAGTTAATCTCAAAACCAATGTTTAGAAAGTTAATCAACTTGGACAAGGTCACAGAGTAGTAGAGATGGGATTCCACTTCATTCCTGTCTGACTCCAAAGCCTACAGGCTTTCCATTACATTTGCTTATCTTTGGGAAAAGGGCTTTGTACTGGAGGATGAAGTAAAGGATGGGCAATTTAGACAATGGGTGAATTTGGAATCAGATCAAGACTAACTAGGTGTTTTTAGTAGGGGAGTCTCTAGGAAGACATAGGTAAACATGGACCCCAGCCAAAAGGGAGCTGGGGAAGAAGGACAAAGAGAAGGAGGGCATTAGAGACAAACATTACGTAAGCCAAAAACTTGACCACCATGAGACAGATTCTAATACCTGGGCATCACTAGATGTTGTGGAAAAACTACATATGTACAGCTTTTACATTTTTTTATTGTGTGACATTTTAATCTGATAGAAAATCTACATTAACATTCTGCCCTTGGTTAATTCCTCATCTTGTTTTTAAAGCAGTTAGCAAAAGAAATGAAGATAATTTCATTTGTCATAGGTGGTCAAACACCATGAAACTTTGCATATTGGTTAAGGTGTCAAAATAATGATTCACTTCACACAGATCACAAAGAGGATTTGACTTCTGCCCATGTCTGCCCTGGTCTATATCAGAAATAGGTAAAGGGGGTCAAAAGGTTCAATTTTCCAGTTATAAAATAAATAAGCCCTGAGGATGTAATGTGCAGCATGATTACTATGGTTAATAATACCGTACTATATATGTAAAAGTTACTAAGAGAGTAGATCTTATAAGTTTTCAGCACAAGGAAAAAGTTGTAGCTGTGTGATGCTAAATGTTAACTAGACTTACTGTGGGGATCGTTTCACAATATATACTAATGTCAAGTCATTATGTTGTATGCATGAAACTAATACAATGTCAATTACATCTCAATTTAAAAAGAAATAGAGACCTACAAATCACTCACTTACAAATCACTCACTGATTCAGTAGTTCATCTACAATTTGACACTGAGTTCCTCCTAGCTCCCATGCATATGGATGTGATGATAGACCAAAATGAGCTGGTGTTTTAACTAATTTAACCTATGTACCTCAATTAAAAATTAGTTCCAATGACCCTAATACAAACAACCAGCTATTTAAAACAATGTATAAGACAATCAGGGAAATAGAGACACTGACTGCAGATTTCATGATGTTAAGGAATTTATTGCCTATTTCTTTTGATGTAATAATGGTATTGTGATTGTTTTTTTTTTAAAGAATATTTATCTTTTAAACCTACATACAAAAATATCTACAGATGAAATGATATGATGTCTGGGATTTGGTATAAAATAATTCAGTGGTAGAGGGAGAGAGTGGAGAAAAAGTAAGTGTGTAAAGATGAAACAAGGTTGGCTATGAGTTAATATTTGGAGAAGTTGGGTGAATGGTACAGGGAGGTTCATTATACCATCCCCTAATCTATTGTTTCTGTTTAAAATTTTCCATTAAAAAGTTTTTATTTTTCAGGATTCTGGTTGGGTCAGTTTGTTGAGCGGCTGACTCTTGATTTCAGCTCAGGTCATGATCCCATTGTTGTGGGATCAAGCTACACATCAGGCTCCACACTAAGCATGAAGCCTGCTTAGGATTCTCTCTCTCTGTCTGTCTCTCTCCCTCTCTCTCCCTCTCTCTCTCTCCCTCCATCTCTCTCCCCAACTTACGTGCACTCTCTCTCAAATAAAAAAAATAAAATTAAATAAAAAAATTTTATTTTTCTATATATAGAAGATATATATTATTTTCTGTATACATCACACTAATCAGTGTGACATAATGGAAATTTCAAGGGCTTTAGAGTCAGCCAGACCCAAGTGCAAATACTGGTTCATTTCACTAACCAGTTAGGGAATTTGGGGCAAGATTCTTCTTTTTTTTTTAATTGTTTAATTTTATTTATTTATTTTGAGAGAGACAGAGACAGCGTGAATGTGGGAGGGGCAGAGAGAGAGAGGGAAAGCGAGAATCCCAAGCAGACTCCGAGCTGCCAGCACAGAGCCTGATGTGGGGCTTCAACTCACAAAACCATGAGATCATGATCTGAGCCTAAACCAACAGTTGGATGCTTAACCAACTGAGCCACCCAGGTGCCCCTGGGACAAGATTCTTAAGCTCACAGAGTTTCTTCATCTTTTAAATAAATAACTTGTACCTCCTAGTGCTACTGAGAATCAAAAGAAATACTACCTCTGAAGCACCTAGCACTATGCCTGACACGTACTAGACATTCTATAACTATTGCTATAGAAGATATTGAAGACAGAGGCATTGAAAAGAAACTTGGAACAAAGTGTTTTGAGATTTCTTTTGAAATGAAGAATGAAGTGAACCAACAAAGAAAAAGGTGATACCGTTTCACAGAGAGCTCAAGGCTAGAACTTATCATCCTAGGCAACAAGACAATTACTCAAAACACAAAAGGAAACAACTTTCTATTTATCTCATTTCTAAGGTAACCATTGTATCACTAGTGAAACAGTTCAGGAGTAATTGGACATGGTTTGCAAGGTCTTAGATTCCGTTCTGTTTTTGTATGTCAGTATGTATTTGAATGTGAAGGAGCAAAGAAATATGTCCTTAGCTGGGAAAGAGGAGAATAGGATCCAGAATATTTTTTTACATTATTCTCTAATTTAAATTTATACTGTTTTTAGACCTCCTATGTGAAAAAATTGATTTTATTAAACAACCATGTTTAGAATATGCTTTTTTGGGGCACCTGGGTGGCTGAGTCGGTTAAGCATCTGACTTCGGCTCAAGTCATGATCTCGCAGTTCGTGAGTTTGAGCACCACGTCAGGCTCTGTGATGACAGCTCAGAGCCTGGAGCCTGCTTCGAATTCTGTGTCTTCCTCTCTCTCTGCTCTTCCCCCACTCATGCTCTGTCTCTCTCCCCTTCAAAAATAAACAAACTTAAAAAAATAATAATAATTTTCTCTTTCTAGGGTGCCTGGGCAGCTCAGTCAGTTAAGCATCCAACTCTTCAGTTCAGTTCATGATCTTGTTCAGGTCATGAGATTGACCCCACATCAGGCTCCAAGTTGAGCTGACCATGGAGCCTGCTTGAGATTCTCTCTCTCTCTCTCTCTCTCTCTCTCTCTCTCTCTCTGTCCCTGCCTCACTTATGTATGCGCTCTCTCACTCTCCCTCTCTGTATCTCAAATTAAAACAAAAGAGAGAGAGAGAGAGAGAATTTGTTCTTTCTTCTATAACTTAACCCAGTTAATGGCTTCACCATCCCACCACTCAAACCAGAGTTGTGGTAGACATACTGAATTCCATTTCTCCCTCACTGCTCCTCTCCCCCATGCACCTGCAGGTGATTCACAAGTCCATCAGTTTGTTCTCTCAGATATCTTTTGAAAGTGCCCCTTAACCTATACTTGCAGGGTCACTCGCCAGGTCTCCAGCATCCCACAATTACATTTTGCAGCAATTGTAAAACTGGTTTCCCCATTTCTACCTTCTTCTATTTTTGAACCACATTCCAAAAAGCTGGAAAAATGGTATTTTAACACTTGAATCTGATCATGTCATTACTTTGAGTAGAATATTTCAGTAGCTCCCAACTGTCTGTAGGAGAAGTCCAAATTCCTTAGCTTGGCATGCAAAGACTTTTGTCACTTTTCTAGTCACATTTCTTTGTCTATGCATTCAAATGCACCTTGCCCTTTGCTCTCTAGCCATACTTAACAACTCATCATCTTCTCCAAGTGCCATGTTCTGTTCTGCTGCTATGTTTTTACGTATGCTATTCCTTCCACCTTGCAAGTCTATTTGACAGACATTCATCATACTTCAAGAGTCAGCTTGAAAATCCTTTTTTTTTTGTCAAGTTTACTCTTTCACTACTGGTTGCTCACAGCCACCATTTGAGTTAGATCCTCTATTCTCTGAGAAACTTGCATATGCATGCACATGCCCCTATTTAAAAATCTTGTAACACTTTGGGGGGAGTGGAGATGGGGGGAGAACTACTTGCCCATAAGCTCCTGGTGAACAGAAATTATATCTTATTTATCTTTATCTCCCTAAGCTGTACCTGGTACCCGGCACAAAGTAGATAATCAAGAATGTGTGGAATAAATGAATGGAACAAATTAAGCAAGGTAAAAGTAATAATTGTGTAATACAATGAATAACTGCATTTTAAACTTTCAAAAATGCTTATTACCTTTCCTAGAAGATATCTTACTCTCTCATGTCTTAATATCTTAGGTTGTTCCTTCTTCTACAATGTCTGTCTCCTCAATTTTATTCTTTTTTTTAATGTTTATTTATTTTTGAGAGAGAGAGAGAAACAGAGTGCAAGTGGGAAAGGGGCAGAGAGAGAAGGAGGCACAGAATCCGAAGCAGGCTCCAGGATCGAGCTGTCAGCACAGAGCCCAACGTGGAGCTCCAACTCATGAACCATGAGATCATGACCTGAGCTGAAGTTGGATGCTTAACTAACTGAGCCACCGAGGTGCCCATTTTTATTCTTGTCTCATCCTTGAAGAAGCTACTCAGCAGGTAACATCATTATCTCTGTTCAGCTTGCCTGAGCCTCTAGGCAGAGCTACTTACCTACTCCCTTGGATGCCTGCAAGTCTCTTACGTGAAAAATAGATTATTAGACTCTTGCACTTTATGATATACACCATAGACCCTTACTATTCCCTGAGACCTCATAGATCCAAATGTTTGAACATGAAAATGTTTATGTGGGCTTCTGAATTTCTTCTAAATTTCTAGCTTGAATTAGCTTCATCTGTTTTGAGTTTCCTCCCAGAAGCAGTTAACCAGCTTTTCAATGTTTACTCAAAATCTTTTTTCTTACCTGGTAGCCATTTTTAAATAAAGTTTACTGGGATATAATTTGCATAGAGTAAAATGCACCTTTTTCAGATGAATAATTTTATGAATTCTGATAAATACATTCAGCCATATAACCACCACTACAATTAAGATATAAAACATTTCAGGGTGCCTGGGTGTCTCAGATGGTTAAGCATCAAACTCTTGGTTTCAGCTCAGATCATGATCTCATGGTTTGTGAGTTTGAGCCCCATGTGGGGCTCTATGCTGGTGGTGCGGAGCCTGCTTCAGATGCTCTCTCTCTCTCTCTCTCTGCCTTTCCCCTGCTTGCACACTCTCTCTCTCTCTCTCTCTCTCTCTCTCTCAAAATAAATAAATAAATATTTGAAAAAGACATAAAACATCTTTACCACTTAAAAAATTTCCCGGGTGCCCCTTTATGGTCAATCCCTAGCCTATGGCTGTCCTATGGTTTTTTTTCCAAGGTACCATATAAATTAAAACAGATAGTGTGTGGCCTTATAAGGCTAGCTTTTCTTTGGTTAGCATAATGCAATTAAGGTTTGTCCTTTTTGTTGTGGAGTAGTATTGCATTGCATGGAATTCATGGTATGGGATGTATCACAGTATATGTGTACACAGTACAGATATACCATAGTTTATACTTATCCCTTTACAAGTTGATGACCATTTGGGTTGTTTGCAGTTTGGGATGGTTACGAATAAAGCTGCTATAAATATTCATGTACAGGTCTTTGTGTGGACCTATGTGTTTATTTCTTTTGGGTAAAGACCTAGAAGGTAAGTTAGGTTGTGTAGTAAGTACATGTTTGATTTTATAAGAAACCATCACACAGTTTTTTCAAAGTGTCTGCACCATTTTATATTCCACCCACAATGTATGACAGATCCAGAGGCACAGCATCGTTGGCAGCACAAGAAGTCTGTAGTAATATCTCACTGTGATTTTAATTTACATTTCCCTTATGACTAAAGATATTTTCAGTGTTTATTTGCCATCTGTATCTCATTTTGTGAAATGTTTGTTCAAATAAGTTGTCGATTTTTTAAATCAGGTTGTCTGTTTTCTTATTATTGAGTTGTGAGAGTTCTTTACATATTAAAGAAATCAGTCGTTTATTAGATAGTGTTTGTAAATTTTTTTTCCCCCAGCGGCTTCTTTTTTACTTTCTTAGCAGTCTCTTTTGAAGAATAAGTTTTTAAAAATTTTTATCAAGTCCAGTATATCAACTTTTTCTTTCCTAGTTTGTACTTTTTGGATGCTAATTGAGAACTGTTTGCCTAGCTCAAATTCACAAAGATTTTCACATGTTTTCTTCTAGAGATTTATAGTTTAAGATGTACATTTAGATCTATGATCTATTTTGAGTTAAGTTTTTAAAAGGCTGTAAGATATGGGTCAAGGTTCCTATTTTTATACATATATGTCTAGCATTTATTGTTGCAGCTGCATGTATTTAAAGTCTGCACTTTCTCTATTGAATTGCTTCAGCACATTTGTCAAAAACCAATTGACCATATATGAGATTATATATCTGGATTATATTTTAGGAGTTAGACAACCTTTCCTGTAAAGGGACAGATAAGAAATATTTTAGATTTTGCAGGCCATACAGTCTCTGTTGTAACTGCTCAATAGCCAAAGACAACATGTGAACAAATGAATCTGGCTATATTTCAATAAAACTTTACTTACAAAATAGGCAGCAAGCTAGATTAGGCCTTCAAGCTGTAGTCTGACAATTCTTGCTGCAGTCTGTTTCATTGATTTGTGTCTATCCGTTTATCAATACCACGCTATCTTGATGACTATGGCTTGTAAGGATTTTTTGTTTTATTTTTCTTTTTTTCTGCCACGTTTTTATTTAAATTCCGGTTAGTTAACATACAGTGTGATATTAGTTTCAGGCATAGGATTTAGTGATTCATCACTTACATACACCCAGTACTCATCACAACAAGTGCCCTCCTTAATACCCATCACCCATTTAACCCGTCTCCTCACTCACCTCCTCTCTAGCAACCCTCAGTGTGCTCTCTGTAGTGAAGAGTCTGTTTTAGGGTTTGCCTCTCTCTTCCACCCACCCCCCATGTTCATCTTTTACATTTTTTAAATTCCACATATGACTGAAAACCATATGGTATTTGTCTTTCTCTGATTGACCTATTTCACTGAGCATAATGCACTCTAGCTCCGACAACATCATTGCAAATGGCAAGATTTCATTCCTTTTTATAGCTGAATAATATTCCAGTGTGTGTGTGGGGGGGTGGATGGGTGGGTGGGTGGGTGTGTGTGCATGTGTGTGTGTATACACTTCTTCTTTATCCATTCACCAGTCGATGGACATTTGGGGTCTTTCCATAATTTGGCTCTTGAAGATACTGCTGTAAACATTGGGATGCATGTATCCATTCAAATCATTATTTTTGTATCCTTTAGGTAAATACCTAGTAGTGTAATTGCTGGGTCATAGAATTGTTCTACTTTTAACTTTATGAGGAACCTCCATAGTGTTTTCAGAATGGCTGCACCAATTTGTATTTCCACCAACAGAGTAAGAGGGCTTCCTTTTCTCCACATCCTTGCCAATAGCTGCTGTCTCCTGTGTTGTTAATTTTAGCCATTCTGACAGGTGTGAGGTGATATCTCATTATAGTTTTGATTTGTATTTCCCTGATGATGACTGATGTTGAGCATCATTTCACGTGTCTGTTGGCCATCTGTATGTCTTCTTTGGAAGAATGTCTATTTACTGCCTATTTTTTAACTGGATTATTGTAAGAACTTTTATTAGGATTGTACCGAATCGATAATCAATTTGGGAAGAATTGGCATCTTAGCAATAGTGATTCTTCCAAACTATGAACACAGATACTTCTCTCTTTAGAGATTTTATTCTATTATCAATGTTTTATAATTTTCAATATACAAATCTTATACATATTTTGTTAGATTTATACATAAGTATTTAATGATTTTAGTTCTATTGTTAAGTAATTTTTTATTTCAATTTCAATTGTTCTTAGCTAACATATAGAAATACGATTGATTTTTATGTATTAAGCACGTATCCTGCAAGCCTGCTAAATTCACTTATTAGTTCCAATAGCTAATTTATAAATTCCTTGGGATTTCTTTTCTAGACAATCATTACCTGTATGTAGAGACAGTATTATTTCTTCCTTTTCAATCTCTTTGCATTTTTTTTCTTTCCTTATTGTACTGGCTACAACCACCAGTGAGGTGTTAAATACCAGTGGTAAAGAGTATATATTCTCCTTTGTTCTTGATCTTAAAGGAAAGCATTCAGTCTTTCACCACTAAGTATGATGCTAGCTATAAGTTTTTCATAGATGTCCTTTATTATATTGAGGAAGTTCCTTTCTATTTCTACTCTACTTTGAGTATTTATCATGAATAAATACTGAATTTTACCCAATGTTTTTCTGCATCTATTGAGATGATCATTTAAGTTTTCTTTCTTTAGTCCATTGATATGGTGAATTGCAGTGATTTAGCTTGACTGAGCCACCCTGACTTCTTTTGCTCAAGATACATTATCTTTTTGATATATTGCTGGATTTGATTTGCTAATACTTTGTTGGGAACTTGGGGGGGGTCTATGTTTATGTAGGATATTGGTTGTTAGTTTTATTTTCTTGCAATAGTTTTGTCTGGTTTCAGTATCAGGATAATGCTGACCTCACCAAATTAGTTTCCTATGTCAACCTTCCCACTACAAATTAGACAGCTTTTTGATTTTCACCCACTTACTTGATGAACACTTTGAAACAAAGTAGCCTCTTTTTTTTAATTTTTTAAACATTTATTTAGTTTTGAAAGACAGAGAGAGACAGAGCACAAGCAGGGGAGGGGCAGAGAGAGAGGGAGACACAAAATCTGAAGCAGACTCCAGGCTCTGAGCCATCAGCACAGAGTCCAACGTGGGGCTCAAACCCACAAACCATGAGATCATGACCTGAGCCGAAGTCGGATGCTTAACCTACTGAGCCACCCAGGTGCCCCAACACAAAGTGGCCTCTTCAAGGTGACTCCCAACATGAAAAAGAGTGTGCATTGGCAAAACCTCTTTAGGATATGGGGAGAAAAAAGGGGGGTGCCTGGGTGGCTTAGTCAGTTGAGCATCTGACTTCAGCCCAGGTCATGATCCTGTGGTTCGTGGGTTTGAGCCCCACGTCAGGCTCTGTGCTGACGGATCAGAGCCTGGAGCCTGCCTCAGATCCTCGTGTCCCTCTCTCTCTGCCTCTCCTCCACTCTGTCTCTCTGTCTCCCAAAAATAAATAAATATTAAAAAAAAAAAAAAAAAAAACAACCTCTTTAGGATATGGATGCCCAGCAGTAAGTTAGACGTATTCATTGGTTTAGTAACTGAATCCAGAACCTTAACCCCTTAATATTAAAGAAAAATTCTAAGCCGCAGAATTGTGTATTAGTGTATCTTACTGATTTCTTACTGGCTTACTAGCTAAAACACATATTAAATCGGATTGAGTCTGGGTTTATGTAATTGCTAATCTAATTTTTGTTTTCAAAGATAAAAACAGAATTCACTTTCACTAGAATAAAATCTCCTTATAGGCAGGGTATATAATTTATTCATCTTTGTATTTGCAATGCTTGTAAAAGGCTTGGAAAATCTTGGGCATTAGCATAATTTATTTAATCAATGAATGAGCACTCTAAAAATTAAAACAAGACTTCTGATTTTTAGTTCATCTTTTCCTTGTAAAAAATTCTTATTTCACCATTGAATACTCTCTGAAACAACATATATGACATAAACACTAAAATTTAAATCTTTCACTGCTACTAGAAGCATTCAATTTGTCTCTGGGTTT
Organism: Panthera tigris; assembly: GCF_018350195.1. NCBI lineage: Eukaryota > Metazoa > Chordata > Mammalia > Carnivora > Felidae > Panthera > Panthera tigris. Next base: position 114,171,071 of record NC_056661.1, read on the forward strand.
TATAGGAGAAAAGCCAATGTTGTTAAATGATTATTATTGTAATGATTATTATTGGGTTTTCTTCACATGGAGGCTTTAATAAACCTCAAGATCATGTTGAAAGTTTAATAGGCTCAACTTGCCAACTACACCATATATTAGGAGTTATATTGTTGGTTATACATATTCCCTTTGCATAAATATTTTTTTATTTAATCTTCAAAATCTCCTTTAACTTTCAAAATAACCATGATTTAAACTCATGGCAGCTCTATGTCTGTGTCAGTAGGAGAAAAAAGTCCACATGATGCTTTTTTAATATGTATGTACACCATGCATCAGGACACACACACAAAAAGACCTTTCTCAATTCCATGCCTTCATGTTAGCAGATCAGTTAGTTGGCCTACACTATAATGACATCTACTGGCACAACCAGGACTGAGCACCCAGAGTTAATCTTCAACATGACAGAGCGATTTGAGTCTTCCTCTATGATTAATGATAGCATGAATTACACCAGCTTGAATTTCTTAAGAACAGAGATCATGAGTTGTTGAGCTCTATATCTCTAGTATCTACTATTTGTGCTTGTCACCTTAAAGATGCTCTAAAACATGTTGGATGATAATGAACACAATTGCCCATGATCTAATCTTTTAAAAAGCCTGGAATCTGAGAAATAATCTAAGAGTTAATTGGATTAAAAAATAATAATAGTACAATGCTCTAAAATGGATTGTCTTTGTGGTTGATAAGCTTCCCTTAAATTCCAACAATAAATATAAGTTCCATGTTCCCAAAAAAATCACACGCAACTTTACACACAATTGCACAAAGGTCCTAAATCTGATCTGTCAACTTCAGGTTAAGCATTTTTGATCAAAAGGTAGCAATATGTTTTAAGACACTTTAAAATGCATGTACACAAGTTAAAACAACAGTGAGATGTCACTATGTACCTACTGGAATGGCTAATGTCTAAACACATTAACAACACCAAACAATGCCAAGATGTGGAACAACAGGAACTCTTACTCATTGTTGGTGGGTAGTGAAACATTACAGTCACTTTAGAAGACAGTTTGACAGGACCTTGTAAAACCAAACATGTCTCCTGTGTGATCAAGCACTCACACTCCTTGATATCTACCCAAATGAGTTGAAAACTTATGTCCACACAAAAATCTGCATGCAAATGTTGATAGCAGCTTTATTCATAATTGCCAAAACTTGAAAGCCACCAAGACATCCTTTAGTAGGTGAACAGATAAACAAACTGTTATGAATACTATGAAACACTATGAAATACTATTCAGCAATAAAAATAAACTGGGGACACCTGGCTGGTTCAGTCAGTAAAGCATGCAACTCTTGAGCTCAGGGTTGTGAGTTTAAGCCCCATGTTGGATACCAAGATTACTTAAAAATAAAATCTTAAATAGGGGACCTGGGTGGCCCAGGTGGTTAAGCAGCAATTCTTGATTTCAGCTCAGGTTTTGATCTCATGGTTTGTGGGATCAAGCCCTGAGTCAGGCTCTGCACTGACAGCACGGAATCTGCTTGGGATTCTCTCTCCCTCTCTCTCTACCCGTCCCCAACTCGTGCACATAGGCTTTTGCTCTCAAAATAAATAAATTTTTTAAAAAATCTTAAAAAAATTGGGGCGCCGGGGTGGCGCAGTCAGCTAAGCGTCCGACTTCAGCCAGGTCACGATCTCGCGGTCCGTGAGTTCGAGCCCCGCGTCAGGCTCTGGGCTGATGGCTCAGAGCCTGGAGCCTGTTTCCGATTCTGTGTCTCCCTCTCTCTCTGCCCCTCCCCCGTTCATGCTCTGTCTCTCTCTGTGCCAAAAATAAAAAAAAAATAAATAAATAAAAATTAAATAAACTCAGGTCACAAGAAGATGAATGAACCTTAAATGCGTATCACTAAATGAAAGAAGCCAGTCTGTGGGGCACCTGGGTGGCTCAGTCTGTGGAGCATCTGACTTGATTTTGGCTCAGGTCACGATCCCAGGGTAATGGTATTGAGCCCCACATCAGGCTCTGTGCTGAGCATAGAGCCTACTTAAGATTCTCTCTCTCTACCTCTGCCCTTCTCCCCCACTCGTGCTGTTTCTCTCTTAAATTTTTTTTAATTAAAAAAAAATAAAGAAGGACAAGGGCAGAGCCACAAAGACAGAGTGGAATCTTAGTCTTGTGGCACTTCTCTGGTAAACCGTCACTAGAAGGACGAACCCCAGCAGTCCACAACAGACCTGACAGCAAGAGCCATATGACAGAAATCCGTGCACTAGACTTAACACTGGAGGAGGGAAGATGGCGGTGTAGGACGCTGGGCTCACCGCGTGTCCTGCTAATCACTTAGATTCCACCTACACCTGCCTAAAGAACCCAGAAAACCGCCAGAGGATTAGCAGAACGGAGTCTCCGGAGCCAAGCGCAGACGAGAGGCCCACGGAAGAGGAAGGGCGGCGAGGCGGTGCACGCTCCACAGACTGGTGGGAGGGAGCCGGGGCGAAGGGGCGACTCGCCGGCCAAGCAGAGCCCCCGAGTCTGGCTGGCAAAAGCAGAGGGGCCGGACGGACTGTGTTCTGACAGCAAGCGCGACTTAGCGTCTGGGAGGTCATAAGTTAACAGCTCTGCTCAGAAAGCGGGAAGGCTGGAGGACAAAGGGAGGGAGAGCTGCTGAGCCCCCGGACGGCAGAGCTTAGCTTGGCGGGGAACAAAGGCGCTCGCCAGCGCCATCTCCCTCGCCCATCCCCCAGCCAAAATCCCAAAGAGAACCAGTTCCTGCCAGGGAACTTGCTCGCTCCGCGCAAACACCCAACTCTGTGCTTCTGCGGAGCCAAACCTCTGGCAGCGGATCTGACTCCCTCCCGCTGCCACAGGGCCCCTCCTGAAGTGGATCACCTAAAGAGAAGTGAGCTAAGCCTGCCCCTCCTGCCCCCGTGCACCTTGCCTACCCACCCCAGCTAATACGCCAGATCCCCAGCAGCACAAGCCTGGCAGTGTGCAGGTAGCCCAGACGGGCCACGCCACCCCACAGTGAATCCCGCCCCTAGGAGAGGGGAAGAGAAGGCACACACCAGTCTGACTGTGGCCCCAGCGGTGGGCTGGGGCAGACATCAGGTCGGACTGCAGCCCCGCCCACCAACTCCAGTTATACACCACAGCACAGGGGAAGTGCCCTGCAGGTCCTCACCACTCCAGGGACTATCCAAAATTACCAAACGGAAGAATTCCCCTCAGAAGAATCTCCAGGAAATAACAACAGCTAATGAACTGATCAAAAAGGATTTAAATAATATAACAGAAAGTGAATTCAGAATAATAGTCATAAAATTAATCGCTGGGCTTGAAAACAGTATACAGGACAGCAGAGAATCTCTTGCCACAGAGATCAAGGGACTAAGGAACAGTCACGAGGAGCTGAAAAGCGCTTTAAACGAAATGCAAAACAAAATGGAAACGACGACGGCTCGGATTGAAGAGGCAGAGGAGAGAATAGGTGAACTAGAAGATAAAGTTATGGAAAAAGAGGAAGCTGAGAGAAAGAGAGATAAAAAAATCCAGGAGTATGAGGGGAAAATTAGAGAACTAAGTGATACAATAAAAAGAAATAATATACGCATAATTGGTATCCCAGAGGAGGAAGAGAGAGGGAAAGGTGCTGAAGGGGTACTTGAAGAAATTATAGCTGAGAACTTCCCTGACCTGGGGAAGGAAAAATGCATCGAAATCCAAGAGGCACAGAGAACTCCCTTCAGACGTAACTTGAATCGATCTTCTGCACGACATATCATAGTGAAACTGGCAAAATACAAGGATAAAGAGAAAATTCTGAAAGCAGCAAGGGATAAACGTGCCCTCACATATAAAGGGAGACCTATAAGACTCATGACTGATCTCTCCTTTGAAACTTGGCAGGCCAGAAAGGCTTGGCACGATATCTTCAGTGTGCTAAACAGAAAAAATATGCAGCCGAGAATCCTTTATCCAGCAAGTCTGTCATTTAGAATAGAAGGAGAGATAAAGGTCTTCCCAAACAAACAAAAACTGAAGGAATTTGTCACCACTAAACCAGCCCTACAAGAGATCCTAAGGGGGATCCTGTGAGACAAAGTACCAGAGACATCACTACAAGCATAAAACATACAGACATCACAATGACTCTAAACCCATATCTTTCTATAATAACACTGAATGTAAATGGATTAAATGCGCCAACCAAAAGACATAGGGTATCAGAATGGATAAAAAAACAAGACCCATCTATTTGCTGTCTACAAGAGACTCATTTTAGATCTGAGGACACCTTTAGATTGAGAGTGAGGGGATGGAGAACTATTTATCATGCTACTGGAAGCCAAAAGAAAGCTGGAGTGGCCATACTTATATCAGACAAACTAGACTTTAAATTAAAGGCTGTAACAAGAGATGAAGAAGGGCATTATATAATAATTACAGGGTCTATCCATCAGGAAGAGCTAACAATTATAAATGTCTATGCGCCGAATACCAGAGCCCCCAGATATATAAAACAATTACTCATAAACATAAACAACCTTATTGATAAGAATGTGGTCATTGCAGGGGACTTTAACACCCCACTTACAGAAATGGATAGATCATCTAGACACACGGTCAATAAAGAAACAAGGGCCCTGAATGATACACTGGATCAGATGGACTTGACAGATATATTTAGAACTCTGCATCCCAAAGCAACAGAATATACTTTCTTCTCGAGTGCACATGGAACATTCTCCAAGATAGATCATATACTGGGTCACAAAACAGCCCTTCATAAGTTGACAAGAATTGAAATTATACCATGCATACTTTCAGACCATAATGCTATGAAGCTTGAAATCAACCACAGGAAAAAGTCTGGAAAACCTCCAAAAGCATGGAGGTTAAAGAACACCCTACTAACGAATGAGTGGGTCAACCAGGCAATTAGAGAAGAAATTAAAAAATATATGGAAACAAACGAAAATGAAAATACAACAATCCAAATGCTTTGGGACGCAGCAAAGGCAGTCCTGAGAGGAAAATACATTGCAATCCAGGCCTATCTCAAGAAACAAGAAAAATCCCAAATACAAAATCTAACAGCACACCTAAAGGAAATAGAAGCAGAACAGCAAAGGCAGCCTAAACCCAGCAGAAGAAGAGAAATAATAAAGATCAGAGCAGAAATAAACAATATAGAATCTAAAAAAACTGTAGAGCAGATCAACGAAACCAAGAGTTGGTTTTTTTGAAAAAATAAACAAAATTGACAAACCTCTAGCCAGGCTTCTCAAAAAGAAAAGGGAGATGACCCAAATAGATAAAATCATGAATGAAAAGGGAATTATTACAACCAATCCCTCAGAGATACAAACAATTATCAGGGAATACTATGAGAAATTATATGCCAACAAATTGGACAACCTGGAAGAAATGGACAAATTCCTAAACACCCACACTCTTCCAAAACTCAATCAGGAGGAAATAGAAAGCTTGAACAGACCCATAACCAGCAAAGAAATTGAATCGGTTATCAAAAATCTCCCAACAAATAAGAGTCCAGGACCAGATGGCTTCCCAGGGGAGTTCTACCAGACGTTTAAAGCAGAGATAATACCTATCCTTCTCAAGCTATTCCAAGAAATAGAAAGGGAAGGAAAACTTCCAGACTCATTCTATGAAGCCAGTATTACTTTGAATCCTAAACCAGACAGAGACCCAGTAAAAAAAGAGAACTACAGGCCAATATCTCTGATGAATATGAATGCAAAAATTCTCAATAAGATACTAGCAAATCGAATTCAACAGCATATAAAAAGAATTATTCACCATGATCAAGTGGGATTCATTCCTGGGATGCAGGGCTGGTTCAACATTCGCAAATCAATCAACGTGATACATCACATTAACAAAAAAAAAAAGAGAAGAACCATATGATCCTGTCAATCGATGCAGAAAAGGCCTTTGACAAAATCCAGCACCCTTTCTTAATAAAAACCCTTGAGAAAGTCGGGATAGAAGGAACATACTTAAAGATCATAAAAGCCATTTATGAAAAGCCCACAGCTAACATCATCCTCAACGGGGAAAAACTGAGAGCTTTTTCCCTGAGATCAGGAACACGACAGGGATGCCCACTCTCACCGCTGTTGTTTAACATAGTGCTGGAAGTTCTAGCATCAGCAATCAGACAACAAGAGGAAATCAAAGGCATTAAAATTGGCAAAGATGAAGTCAAGCTTTCGCTTTTTGCAGATGACATGATATTATACATGGAAAATCCGATAGACTCCACCAAAAGTCTGCTAGAACTGATACATGAATTCAGCAAAGTTGCAGGATACAAAATCAATGTACAGAAATCAGTTGCATTCTTATACACTAACAATGAAGCAACAGAAAGACAAATAAAGAAACTGATCCCGTTCACAATTGCACCAGGAAGCATAAAATACCTAGGAATAAATCTAACCAAAGATGTAAAAGATCTGTATGCTGAAAACTATAGAAAGCTTATGAAGGTAATTGAAGAAGATATAAAGAAATGGAAAGACATTCCCTGCTCATGGATTGGAAGAATAAATACTGTCAAAATGTCAATACTACCCAAAGCTATCTACACATTCAATGCAATCCCAATCAAAATTGCACCAGCATTCTTCTCAAAACTAGAACAAGCAATCCTAAAATTCATATGGAACCACAAAAGGCCCCGAATAGCCAAAGTAATTTTGAAGAAGAAGATCAAAGCAGGAGGCATCACAATCCCAGACTTTAGCCTCTACTACAAAGCTGTCATCATCAAGACAGCATGGTATTGGCATAAAAACAGACACATAGACCAATGGAATAGAATAGAAACCCCAGAACTAGACCCACAAACGTATGGCCAACTAATCTTTGACAAAGCAGGAAAGAACATCCAATGGAAAAAAGACAGTCTCTTTAACAAATGGTGCTGGGAGAACTGGACAGCAACATGCAGAAGGTTGAAACTAGACCACTTTCTCACACCATTCACAAAAATAAACTCAAAATGGATAAAGGACCTGAATGTGAGACAGGAAACCATCAAAACCTTAGAGGAGAAAGCAGGAAAAGACCTCTCCGACCTCAGCCGTAGCAATCTCTTACTCGGCACATCCCCAAAGGCAAGGGAATTAAAAGCAAAAGTGAATTACTGGGACCTTATGAAGATAAAAAGCTTCTGCACAGCAAAGGAAACAACCAACAAAACTAAAAGGCAACCAACGGAATGGGAAAAGATATTTGCAAATGATATATCGGACAAAGGGCTAGTATCCAAAATCTATAAAGAGTTGATCAAACTCCACACCCGAAAAACAAATAACCCAGTGAAGAAATGGGCAGAAAACATGAATAGACACTTCTCTAAAGAAGACATCGGATGGCCAACAGGCACATGAAAAGATGTTCAACGTCGCTCCTTATCAGGGAAATACAAATCAAAACCACACTCAGATATCACCTCACGCCAGTCAGAGTGGCCAAAATGAACAAATGAGGAGACTGTAGATGCTGGAGAGGATGTGGAGAAACAGGAACCCTCTTGCACTGTTGGTGCGAATGCAAATTGGTGCAGCCGCTCTGGAAAGCAGTATGGAGGTTCCTCAGAAAATTAAAAATAGACCTACCCTATGACCCAGCAATAGCACTGCTAGGAATTTATCCAAGGGATACAGGAGTACTGATGCATAGGGGCACTTGTACCCCAATGTTTATAGCGGCACTCTCAACAATAGCCAAATTATGGAAAGAGCCTAAATGTCCATCAACTGATGAATGGATAAAGAAATTGTGGTTTATATACACAATGGAATACTACGTGGCAATGAGAAAAAATGAAATATGGCCTTTTGTAGCAACGTGGATGGAACTGGAGAGTGTGATGCTAAGTGAAATAAGCCATACAGAGAAAGACAGATACCATATGGTTTCACTCTTATGTGGATCCTGAGAAACATAACAGAATCCCATGGGGGAGGGGAAGGAAAAAAAAAAAAAAAAGAGGTTAGAGTGGGAGAGAGCCAAAGCATAAGAGACTGTTAAAAACTGAGAACAAACTGAGGGTTGATGGGGGGTGGGAGGGAGGGCAGGGTGGGTGATGGGTATTGAGGAGGGCACCTTTTGGGATGAGCACTGGGTGTTGTATGGAAACCAATTTGACAGTAAATTTCATATATTAAAAAATAAAAAAAAATAAAAAAACAAATGTATATATAGTATGTATATACATATATACATATGTATATGTATATATATATGTATATATATACATATGCATATGTATATATATGTATATGTATATATATATATGGGTCATAAATGTAGTGAAGTTTGCCTCAATATGCAGAAAACTTTTTGATTAAAGCAATTTACCAATAAAAAATAAATAAATAAATAAAGAAGCCACTCTGAAAAGGCTACATACTGTGTAATCCCAACTATATGACACTCTGGAAAAGGCAAAACTATGGAGACAGAAAAAGTTCAGTGGTTGCCAGTGATTAAGGGAGAGGGGGGAATGAATAGGTGGAGAACAGGGATCTTTAGGACAATGAAACTATTCTGTATGATACTGTAATGGTGGATACATGTAATGATACACTTGTTCAATCCATAGAATGTACAACACAAAGAGTGAACCCTAATGTATTCTATGAAGTTTAATAATAATAGATCAATATTGGTTCATCAATTGTAATAAATTTGCCACACTAATGCAAAATGCTAATAATAGGAGAAATGGTGGGGGGGTGGGGAGGGCGAGGCAGTGAGGGAGGGAGTAGGAAGAAGGGAGATATATAACTCTCTACTTTCTGCTTGATTCTTCTGTAAACCTAAAACTGCTCTAAAAATAGTCTATTAATTTAAAAAAAATTAAAAGAAATAAACTTTTATCATACTGAGACCTACTACAGAGTCTCTTTGTTACAGTAAAAGAAAAAAATGCAAGTGGTCCCATAAAGAATGAATAGAACAGGTTTACATTCCCATATTTTTCTCTGCTATAATTTTAAATGACACATAATCTATGCCAGAAGTTTATTTTACAAGTGTTCGTGTAAGCAAGTCTCTCTAACAGAGGCTATTTTGCTATTGTAAGCCCTAAGGAGAAAAAGACTTTTTACTTAATCCTTGGGTTGATGAAATTAAACATTTCATTTGGTGGGCTTTTCATTTTGATGTCCCTTAGGACTGAGAATTGCCTTTCACAGAAAGCATTATAAATCAACTGTGAATTGCTAGGGTGATAAAGGGAAAAAGGATGATTCCATTATAGCTTCTGCCAAGAGCTCTCAGGCACATCTAGCAAGGCCCTGCCAAGAAATGTTTAATAGCATGGTAGGGAGTTCTACATCCTGGATCCTTGTGAAAAACTGAAAATTGCTTTTGGCCTGTCAGTTCCATTGTAAAAAGTCTTAGGCTTTAAAATTGATTACATTTTATCCCAGAAAGCAGAATGGCAGTCCAGCAAATCATGATTTCTATATGCCCTCATCTGAACCCCTGATACCCACCAAAGTGGAAATATTTTTCATTCATCTCCATAAAACTCAAAGGGAAGTGGACATTTGGGCAATGGCTTGAGAAATTTCAAGACAAAAATTTGTCTTTTGGCCTGAGTTATTTGGAGTTTGGGTCTGTTATAACAAAAATTTCACAGGATAACAACTTTCTGTCTTCAGTACCAAGCAGACCTAACCTTAGTGAACAGAAAAAATAATAATTGTAAGAGAAGATCATGGCTATAACTGTTCACATTATTCAGGTTAAAACATATTATTTTGGTCTCAAGCTATTAAATGTGGTTGGTTTGTGTCTAAGGAAAAGACCCTGTGCCAAATGGAGACATAAAGCCAAAAGAAGTGAATCTCTGCACACCCCTTGGAGTCCTACCTTGCACTTAGCCTGCTCTGGCATCACCTGGTGTATTTACAAAGCCTAATCTACTGGGGCTTCTGAGAGAAAAGCAGACCACTTGAGATGTGGGAAGCCTTAGAAAATTGCCTACCAGCCTAAACTCAGGTTAGAAATGCATTTCTTTATCTTATTTTGTAAATTGCAGTTCTTTCTGGTTGCTCATTGTATACTGCAGTCACAGTGGTCTCTAACACTCTTGGGTGAATCCTTTTGTCACATTTCCCTCTTCTGTAGCATCTGGTTAAGAACAGGGCCCTAAAGAAATCACAAACTCTTTTCTGTTTTTATTCAATTATAATTAACCTACAATGTTATATTAGTTTCATGTGTACAACATATCATTCGACAATTCTATACTCTATACATTACACCATGAAAAGTGTATCACCGTGCAACATTATTACAATATTATTGATTATATTTCCTATGCTTTACTTTTCATCTGTGTGACTTAATTTATTTTACAACTGGAAGTTCGTACTTTTTAAATATTTTATTTATTTTTATTTTTTATTTTTTTAAGTTTATTTATTTTTGAGAGAGAGAGAGAGAGAGAGCACAAGATGGGGAGGGACAGAGAGAGGGGGAGACACAGAGTCCAAAGCAGGCTCCAGGCTCCGAGCTGTCAGCACACAGCCCTACATTGTATATACACAATTGTACGATGGAATATGTATGTATTTGTTTCTATCCATTTATCTATTCGTGGATGCTTGAGTTGCTCCCATATCCTAGCTATTGTACATGATGCCACATTAAACATAGGGGTGCATATAATTTTTTGAATTTGTGTTTTCCTTTTCTGTGGGTAATCATCTCTTATATATCTATTGAAGAGAGAGAGGAGGAATAATTTTGGAAGAAGTATTGGAACACTTAGAGGATTGTCCAATGCACCACTGGAACAGCCATTCTGCTTCAGGATGTTTATTACAAGCAGCAACAGCAGGTAGTCATATATCTTTGCTTCCTACCTAGAATCCAGATTCCTTTGCTGAGAAGTTAAGAAAATAAAATACCTAGCGGATAACTATTATCACTTTTCCTAATGTTTCCCTCTTCTTTTAGTGCCCTCTTTTACTTGTGGCACCCTTTCGGCCAGATGTTAATTTCAGATACTATCCTGAGGTCTAGTTATCTTTAAGGCGGAGGAGTCTGAGCTACTATAGTCCAAGCAGCATCAACTTGATTTTAGTTAGTCATCTGTCATCAATCGGACTTATCAAAATAAGACAAATGAGTATAGAAGAAGAGGAAATGCTTCAGACACAGTATTAATAGCAGGTCATGTTCTTAAAACCCATTTATTAACACAAGCCATGTATTGGGCACAGAGAGTCTAGAATTTCAGCCCAGGTCACACACCTATTAAGGAGCAGAGTCAGGATTCAGACACAAGCCCATCTGATTGAAGTCCATATTATTTCTACATCCTCTCAATGACACATTAAGTTTCAACTACTGTTTTACGTGCTTTATATCCACTAACTCACTGAATCTTCCCTGTAGCTCTGTGAAGAAGATATTTACACATTTACACATGAAGGCAAGGCGGCAGCAGCAGCTGAAATAACTTGCAGGTAATAAATGGTAAAACTTGGACTTGACTCCAGGTAACCTTGAAAATACAGTAATGATTCTCTAAAAACTATAGATCAAGATTTGTCTTCTTATACATAGATCAATGGAACAGAATAGAAAACCCAGAAAGGAACCCACAACTATATGGTCAATTAATCTTCAACAAAGCAGGAAAGAATATCCAATTGGAAAAAGACAGTCTCTTCAACAAATGGTGTTGAGAAAACTGGACAGCAACATGCAAAAGAATAAAACTGGACCACTTTATTACATCATATACAAAAATAAATTCAAAATGAATTAAAGACCTAAATGTGAGACCAGAAACCATAAAAATCCTATAGGAGAGTACAGGCAGTAATTTCATTAACGTTGGCCATAGCAACTTCTTTCTAGATATGTCTCCAGAGGCAAGGAAAACAAAAACGAAAATGAACTATTGGAAGTTCATCAAAATAAAAAGCTTCTGCATGTGAAGGAAATAATCAACAAAACCAAAAAGCAACCGACAGAACGGGAGAAGATATTTTCAAATGACCTATCAGACAAAGGGTTAGTATCCAAAATCTACAAAGAACTTATAAAACTCAACACCCAAAAAACAAATAATCCAGTTAAGAAATGGGCAGAAGACATAATTAGATATTTTTCTAAAGACATACAGGTGGCAAATAGACGCATGAAAAGATGCTCAACTTCACTCATCATCAGGGAAATACAAATCAAAACTACAATGAGTTATCACCTCACACCTGTCAGAATGGCTAAAATCAACAACACAAGAAACAACAGGTGTTGTCAAGGATGTGGACAAAGGAGAACCCTCTTGCACTGTTGGTGGGAATGCAAACTGGTGCAGGCACTGTGGAAAACAGTATGGAATTTCCTCAGAAAGTTAAAAATAGAACTACCCTATGATCCAGCAATATCACTACTAGGTATTTACCCAAAGAGTAAAAAAAAATAATAATGATTCAAAGATATATATGAATTATGATAAATATTTGATATATATATTCAAAGATATATACCAAATTATGAGAACAGCCCAAGTGTCCCTTGGATGATGAAAGGGTAAAGAAGTGGTGTATACATACAATAGAATATTACTCAGCCATAAATTAGTCAGAGAAAGACAAAAACCATACGATTTCACTCATAGTTGGAACTTAAGAAAAAAACAAACAAACAAGCAAAGCGGGAAGAAAGAGAGAAACAGAGAAACAGACTCTTAACTACAGAGAACAAACTGATGGTTACGAAGGGAGGTGGGTGGGGGGATGGGTTAAATAGGTGATGGGGATTGCAGAGTGCACTTGTTGTGATGAGCACCAGGTGATGTGTGGAAGTGCTGGAGCGCTAGACTGCACACCTGAAACTAATATTACATTCTGTTAACTAATTGGAATTTAAAGAAAAACTAAAAAAAAAAAAAAAAGATTTATCTTCTTACAAATGAATTTTGAATTCCCCCTCAGTAGTGATCAGTTTCAGCCATTAGAAAACATCTCTCTTCCTATTGCTTTTTCCCACCCTGGCTCTTCATCTGTAGCAGGTGATGTCATGAACTTAGCGAAAGCAGCACACCACAGACATTCAGCAGGCTCTCTCTGAGTCAGCAGACAGGATTCAGAGCCTAGCTCGCAGCTGTGTAAAATTGGGCAAGCCCTATAATCTCTCTTTTAGTTCTCTTGTCTGGAAAATGAGGATATTCAACCCTATCTCATGTAATTGTTGTGAGAATTAAAAATGCATGTATGTATAAATATTCTCAGCCCAGTGGCTGGCACCATTCAATGAATGGTACATGTCGTCACCATCACCATCACCACCATCATCATCATTATCATCACTGTTGTAATTATATCGCTGTGTTACCATTATACCAGGAACATGAAACGTGATGGTGAGGATGCTTGCGATTTTTGATGTGTGCTATTTGTGTGCTATTCCAAAGGGAAGTACTTAGATTTCCAGTCCTGTGAAAGATGACTCATACTGTTCTTTCCTCAAAAACATTTGAGCAAAGAGTGGGAATTTAGAACAATAGTGTTCTTTATGTTAAAAACACCATGTACCAAAGAATGGCAGTTACTTCTCACAAGTGCAAACTCAGAAACTTGAATCCAACTTTTTGCATTAATCCATGGGGCAGGGGTGAGAGTGGAGTGTTAGTTATTAAGAAGCATCTCCTGGGGTGCCTGGGTGGCTCAGTCGGTTAAGCGGCCGACTTCGGCTCAGGTCATGATCTCACACTCCGTGAGTTTGAGCCCCGCGTCGGGCTCTGTGCTAACAGCTCAGAGCCTGGAGCCTGTTTCAGATTCTGTGTCTCCCTCTCTCTGGCCCTCCCCCGTTCATGCTCTGTCTCTCTCTGTCTCAAAAATAAATAAACGTTAAAAAAAATTTTTTTTTTAAATAAAAAAAAAAAAATAAGAAGCATCTCCTCCAGGGGTGCCTGAGTGTCTCAGTCGGTTAAGCGTCTGACTTTGGCTCAGGTTATGATCTCATAATTTGTGAGTTCAAGCCCTGCATTGGGCTCTGTGTTGACAGCTCAGAGCCTGGAGCCTGCTTCAAGTTCCATTTCTCCCTCTCTTTTCCCCTCCCTCTTTCACACTCTGCCTGTCTCTCTCTCTCTCTCTCAAAAATAAATAAACATTAAGAAAAAAATTTTTTAAATAAAATAAAGAAGGAGGGGCACCTGGGTGGCTCAGTCGGTTGAGCGTCTGACTTTGGCTCAGGTCATGATCTCACCGTTTGCGAGTTAGAGCCCCGCGACAGGCTCTGTGCTGACAGCTCAGGGCCTGGAGCCTGCTTCGAATTCTGTGTTTCCCTCTCTTTCTGCTCCTCCCCTGCTCACACTTTGCCTGTCTTTCAAAACTAAATAAAGATTACAAAAAAAAATTTTTTTTCAAGAAGGATCTTCTCCAGCACATAAGAACAGTGACTTATCACAGTAGCCCTGCTCACACAGATCCACCATCATGAACCTTTGGCTGAGAATCCTGTAAAAGACACTGTAGATCCAGGTGCTGTTCTTGCCTTCCCCATCATGCCTAGAATTCAAATTTGTTCAAGTGTCGGGCAGCAATATGCTCAAGGAAGGTCGATTCTGCTTCTGGGAAGGAATCATAAACAGCCAAAGCCAATCACAGTAGTCCTATTTCCCTTTATTTACACTGGTGTAAGAATGAGTTTGTAGGGTGTGTGGGTGGTTCAGTCAGTTAAGCATCCGATTCTTGATTTCAACTTGGGTCATAATGTCACAGTTCATGAGTTCAAGCCCCGTGTTGGGCTCCATGCTAACAGCATGGAACTTGCATGGGATTCTCTCTGCCCCTACGCTGCTCATGCTCTATCTCAAAATAAATAAACTTAGAAAACAATTTAAAAAAAAAAGAATTATAAACAATGGGGGTCAAAGAATTGTAAGGAAAAACCAGCTGACAGTTATTAAAAATATTTTCTTCCCTGATAAAAGAGAAAGTCATATGAGAAGAAAACCCTTTCTTTTTGCTGGTATGGTCAGATGAGGACAGAACATTTGGATCAGTGGCAACGACCATGAGGAGAAAGCCAAGAGAATTGCAGTCTAGATGACCAAGAGCTCAAACATCCTTAAGCCTTCCAACACCTTCCACTTCCAGATTTCTTTTTATGTAAGACCCTTACTGTTTAGCCATGGTTAGTCAGACATTCTGTTACTTACAGTCTCCTAATTAATTCAAGCCATAATCCATGTGGTTCGGAGCTGAAACCATTGATGCATAAATTTAGGAGTATTCCAAAGCTGTCTATGAAAAGGATATGTTATGGGGAAATACACAGTGCACAATCTAACTAGGCTCATAACAACACCGTATTGTCATATATCCCCAAAACTCCTCATACATTAGGATGAAAAAAGAATGAAAAGAAGATGAGCTTTAGAGTGAGACAGGTATGAAGTTGAACCTTAGCTCTGTCACTTACCAGTAGTGTGAACTTTTAAGCAAATTATTTAACATCTCTGAGCCTTATTCCTGAAATTTGTCAAACAGAAAAAAAAAAAAAAAACTTACCTGGTAACATTTGTGGTAAGGATAATATAGAAATACATAGAAAGCATTCTGTTACTTAATCTCTCTTTTGAATATGCAGACTCTAGCACATAGGAGGGCCTTAATTCGATGACTGTAAAATTTGTTGTTTGAACTGGGATTGTTGCAGGCAATCAAGACTATGGTCATCCTATAGGCTTCATAAATGCATGTCCAGACTGCCTGGGTGACTCAGTCACCTGTGCATCTGACTCTTGATTTTGGCTCAGGTCACAATCTCGCAGTTCATGGGATCGAGCCCCACATCAGGTTCTGCACTAAGCATGGAGGCTGCTTGGGATTCTCTCTCTCCCTCTCTCGATGTCTCTCTCCCCCATTTTCTCTCTCTCTAAAAAAATTAATTAATTAAAATAAAAGATTCTCTCTCCCTCTGCCCCTCTCCCCACTTGTACTCTCTCTCAAATAAAAAATAAGAATAAAAACTTCTAAAAAATAAATAAAATAAATAAATGTACTTCCTTCCTTGTCCCTAACGCCCTCTCCCTCTCTGTCTCCCTGTCTCTCTCTATCCCTCATCAATTTAGGGATAATCTTATTTAAATCCTTCATTTTTACATGCAATGTAATTTATGCCTGGAGGCATTCCCAGCCCCTCCTGCCAAGGGAAGCTCGGACGCCTCTCCAGGATTTCAGTGAATTACCACCTCAGGACTTCTCAGGTCCAGTCTCCAGTGGCCTATTGAGCTGCTCTATCCCCCCACATCTCATTACCTCTCATGTCAAATTTGTGACCTTCTTCAGTTTCCACCAAATCAATATCAATATCAAATATCACATACCAATATCAAAACCAAAATCGTTCACATACAACATTCCAGAATACAGTAGATTCCACCAAAGATTTCAAGGAAAACAGGGAAGGTTTGCACTCAGGTAATCTAGGCATTTCATTTTTTTTTTTTTATGTTTCATTTATTTTTGAGAGAGTATAAGTGGGGGAGGAGCAGAGAGAGGCGGATAAAGGATCTGAAGCAGGCTCTGAGCTGTCAGCACAGAGCCCAACGCGGGGCTCCAACTCATGAACTACAAGATCATGACCTGAGCCAAAGTTGGACACTTAAAACTGAGCCACCCAGGTTCCCCCAAAGGATTTTAAAGGCCCAGGGAGATATATGAGAAAAAATATCTTCTACTAAGAAACTTGTAACTCTCAGAGGATCACTCCACAGGGCATGATGCTATCAAAGTGTCTTGTATCAAGGTGTCTCTTAGCATAGATGCCAGCACAGTAATAGAATAAAAGCAGTAGGTGCAGTGTTTCCTTTTCATTTGAAATCAGTTCATCTCCCAGACCTTAGCAAGTCCTGGTGGAGTTGGGGATTGTTTTGAAATCTCCTCTCGGAGATTCTACAAAACTCTACTCTGGATAGGATTTGAGAAGCTAAATGATACGTATGAAGTGCTTTCCATTTCTTAAAAGCCCTGAAGAGCAGGAGCAGCATTAATTCTGTGATTTATGGCTCCTACTAGAATAGTGCTCCCAAACTACCAGGGGCTGTCAACCAAGAGAAGAGGTGATATCTCCTCCTGAGGTGCTTAACCCCACAGAGCAGCAGCTCATTGTCACAAAGTTGCACAGCCCAGCGTCTGGCCACAGAAAGAAGGCTCAGGGAATCAGGACAATGCAAATGAGATTTCTTTTGATCAGAGAGCAAGGGTGGGTGATAAACATGGCAAGGGTTTCTATTGACCAGCCTATAATGACAGCTAATTTGGAGATGACTAATTTATTTTTCTTTTCTATTCTTAGATAATTCTCACCATTCCCTGGCTGCCTCCCAATCCCCAAATACACACGTACAAAAAGTTAATGACTGTTTACAAGTGAATATCAACCTTCACATCATGTATGCCCTAGATTCCTCTCTAACATGTTGCCTAAGAATGTAATAGATCTGAAAGTGGAAACAAATCTGTTTTTCTGAAATATTATTCAACTTGAGCCCTGACAAATACAAAGTGTCAGTAGCAGCAGGACTTTGAAACACCCACGTGTTTTTGTCTTTTGCTTTTGCTAGTCCTTTCTCTTTAATGATCTAAAAGCAATCATCTGGGTGCCTGTTGGGGAGAGGATGGTAATTATGAATGAAAGAAGTAACACTTAGCTTCTGACATGTAAACTAGGATTTTGCAGTGAGAAACTGTCAAGGTGAAAGAGGTTTTCTATTTCTCTTTGGCTCTACTTAACCTGTTAGAAACTAGACTTGGCAAACCAAATCATAGAGCTTTTCCTCCTTTTCCTATAAACTATGCCAAGAAACTTCCTACTCTGTGGTAGAAAGAGAAAGGGATAGAGAAGTAAAGGTAAACCTTTCTCTTATGGTCCAGGGGATCAGGAGAAGGAAAAGAGGGGTCAGAGGAAAGGAAAGGTGGGCAGTGAGAAACTCATGCTCCAAGTTGGTCATCTTACCCATGTGGGATTCTGGGACAGCTACACTGAGTGGCTTCATCTCAGCCTGAGATGCCCCAGCATGAATAGGAAACTGGAGTGCTGGGGTCCCTGGGAGAAATGGAGATGTGGGTAGAGAACTTAGTTTGTACTCCAAAGCCTACCTTGCTAACATGGACAAATTGTTGAGAGCCAGCAGCCTGCCTTGGGACTGACCTGTTGTGGCAATGAGAGAGACGATCCCACAGTAAAAGTATTCAGGAAGGACAGCCTGGCCAGGGGCTGGATGGGGGAGAGACTTGGAAAGGTCTATAAAAAGAGAGAGCCAAAATGGGGCCAAGCCAATGAGGAAGGGTAAATAGGCCTGACTGAACCAGGAAAAGATAGACAATTTAGTAGCTACTGAAGTTTTCAGCCAAAACCTGGATAAACTGACCAGTACAAAATCAAGAACCAGGAGAAAGCTATAGAGGCCGCTTTCCCTGCCCCATACTATAATACAGTAAGTTCTACTCCTGCCCCATATACTTTCAGATAAGAGAGCAGTGAGGAGTAAAAATGTGGGAAATCTGAGAACCTGAGAATTACCTAATGAGGTGGCTTAAATGACTGGATCAGAATACACTTTAAACCAGATTTGTTTACACTTTAAACAAACCAAGTTTGTTTGGTTTTGTTTTCTTTCCCAGCACCTACCCGGCCATAAGACCAAACAGCTATAGACAAAATAAAGAAACTAAATCTCTTCTAAATGTCTGTGTCATGAGTAATTTTGCAATCCTGCTTCAAAAACACTAAGATCAAATAATGTTAAGTTCACATCATATTACATTTGACCCCAGAAAAATAATCTTTCACTACTTGGAATTTTGCTTTAGATAAAGTCTTTTGAGAGGCTTTTGTGCATAGGAAATGGTAACTGTGCTTTGGCGAATATCCAATATTTTGATCTAGTATGTTTTAAGTGTGATTATGCTATTTGCTTAGAATTCTGCTGCCCTCCTCCTTTTGCCAAGGTTCACTGGAAGCTAAGTGTCCTTCCCTACCTGTTGGACACTGGCCGTAGCCATCTGACTTGGGTTAGATAATGGAATGTGGGCAGAAAAGAGAGCCTGTCAGTTTTGAGCCTAGGAATTAAGGTAGTCACATGTTCCCACTCTCTTCTCTTGCATTTCTATTTGCGTTAAGAAAAGCCCTGAATAGGGGCGCCCAGGTGGCTCAGTCCGTTGGGCAGCCAACTTCGGCTCTCGGTCCGTGAGTTCGAGCCCCGCGTCAGGCTCTGAGCTGTCAGCACAGAGTCTGTTTCAGATTCCGTGTCTCCCTCTCTCTGACCCTCCCCTGTTCATGCTCTGTCTCTCCCTGTCTCAAAAATAAATAAAACGTTAAAAAAAAATTAAAAAAAAAAAAAAAAAAGAAATGCCCTGAGTAGCTAGCTACTGGTCCCACAACAGAAACACATGGAACATGTCTAAACTCAACTCACAGTGTGAAGGAGAGCCACCCAGCCCACCTGCAGACCATGAGCATGAAATAAGTGATTTGGGGGTTGTACTTTATACATCAGTATTGCAGGAGGAAACTGATGCATTAAGCATTTAGCAATTCTTTAAATATTCGGTGACCAACATTATTCTAAACATTTACACACAATTCATACAACTGATAAACAAATCGACAGATGTAAGAAGTTAAAGTTTCCCAGATATTCAAACATTGACTAGAAACTTCTTTAACTGCACTCTCTACATAATTACTTAAAATTACAAATTTAACATATCAAGTTCTTATAAATGCTTTAAACAACTTAGAGATAAAACAAACACACAATATTATACTGATTACTAGTACTACAAGGGTTTGGGTAGTCAAGTGATTACTTCTCAATTGGATTTGGAATCTGATCACATAGTCTAAATGATTCCATCCTTAGCCACTAGTTATTGAATTAAACCTCTATTATGTAGATATTCCTCAACTTATGATGGGTTTACATCCTCAAAAATGTCATAAGTCAGGGGCGCCTGGGTGGCTCAGTCAGTTAAGTGTCCAACTCTTGATCTTGGCTCAGGTCACAATCTCACGGTTTGAGCCCCACACCAGGCTCTTCACTGACAGTGCCAAGACTGCTACGGATTCTCTGTCTGCCTCTCTCTCTTACTTTCTCTCTCTCAACAACAAATAAAAAGATAAATAAATAAATAAATAAATAAACAAACTTAAAAAATATATCATAAGTCGAACATGCGTTTAATACCTAGCCTACCAAACATCACCGCTTAGCCTAGCCTACTTTAAACGTCCTTGTGTCTCCCTCTCTCTCTGCTCCTTCCCTGCTCACACGCTGTCTCTCTCTCAAAAATAAATAAAGATTAAAAAAAAATTTTTTAAACTCACTTTTACTTTGAGTTCATTGCTTTACCTATAGATTTGAATTTTTTGATTCATAGTGTCTCTCTACAAAATGGCACATGGTTTCATGTTTTCTTTTTTTTAACGTTTATTCATTTTTGAGAGACAGAGACAGAGCACAAGTGGGGGAGGGGCAGAGAAAGAGAGGGAGACACAGAATCTGAAGCAGGCTCCAGGCTCTGAGCTGTCAGCGCAGAGCCTGATCTGGGGCTTGAACCCATGAACTGCAAGATCATGACCTGAGCTGAAGTTGGACACTTAACCGGCTGAGCTACCTGGTCACCCCCTGGTAGTTTTATTTTTAAGGTTAACAACAGACATAGAAATAAGGACATTTATATACTTTATAAACAGACTGTCGGGAAAAATTGTGAGGCTTTGAAATAGGCAAAAAATAAAAATTATTGGCTGTCCTGTCTAGCACACTTTTCCAAATTGCACTGTCTTTTAACTTGATGGGGCTCAGGACACACCACCCCAAAACGTGGCATCTTGACATATGGAATATTTTAAGCTGAAGGAAGTTGAGAAATGGCATGTGCAGGAAGGACTTCTCCTGAAACAAGTTATAAAGCCATCATGTAAGAGGTGCCCCACCCCACCCCCACACTGAGGAAAAGAACATCTTTATCTCTAAGGATGTCCAAGAGGGATCTGAACAAAGAAGTCTTGCTATTTACCCAGTTTACTATACTAAGTTCATACTTTTTTTTTTTTTTTTTTGTCCTATCACATTTTTCTACATCTCTCCACTCTTCATCAAACCTAGCACTAAAACCCTCAGGTATAACCATTTCTTCAGGCCTTCATTTCCTTATGAAAGCTCTCATGTCACACAGAATTTATAGTAAACAAACTCTTGTGAATGAATGTCTTTTGTTACAGAGGTCCCAGCCAAGAATTTAGAATGATAGAAGAATAATATACTTTTCCTACACTACAAACTATTTTACAACTCTGTAAATTGCAGTGAACTAATAATAGTAAAGATAATTTCTGTCCATTGAAATGCAAATTGACAGTTGAAGGCAATTTACTACTGCCTCTAGATATACCCATGTTGCATCTGTCTGTAAATTCATTTCAGCATTCCTATTGCCTACAATATGTGGTTTTTTGAAATCTTCTTTGACCAAGTGGTAACAGAGGGCTGATTCTCTCATTAATGAGTGAAATAAACTCTTTCACATAGACTTATTTTATATCTATATGAGGAAATCATATAGATATAATGCCCTCTTTAAAAAATTATCCTAGGGGCACGTGGGTGGCTCAGTCGGCTAAGCATCCGACTTCAGCTCAGGTCATGATCTCACAGCTCATGAGTTTGAGCCCCACATCGGGCTCTGTGCTGACAGCTCAGAGCTTGGAGCCTGCTTTGGATTCTGTGTCTCCCTCTCTCTCTGCCCCTCCCCTGTTCACATTCTCTCTCTCTCTCTCTCTCTCTCTCTCTCAAAAATAAATAAACAGTAAAATATATATATATATATATATATATTTTTTTTTTTAATTACCCTTGGGGTGCCTGGTTGGCTCAGTTGGTTAAGTGTCCGACTTTGGCTCAGGTCATGATCTTGTGGGTTCGTGGGTTTGAGCCCCAACTTGGGCTCTATGCTGACAGCACTGAACCTGGAGCCTGTTCCGGATTCTGTGTCTCCCTCATTCACTGCCCCTCCCCCCTCCCCTCATACTCTGTCTCTCTCTCTCTCAAAATAAATGAATAAATAAACATTAAAAAAGAAACCATTAGCAAGACATATAAGTTGAAAAGAAAACTACTCTCTTGACCAATTAAATTCAGTAAAAGGTAAAAATTGAACAAATCTATACATCTTCACCATTCTTTTGTCTTATATTCACCTTTTGTAACATTTATTTTAACTTTCTTCGTTTGAGTATTATTATGAACTTAATAAAAATAATCACGTCATTCTTAATTTTTCAAAATTTAGTCAGTTGAACACCTTTAATTTGGCTCCTTTGTCCTTTCAGCTCTGGCGCTAATGTGTTTTTTGGTTTTTTTAAAAAAATTTTTTTAAACGTTTATTTATTTTTGAGACAGAGAGAGACAGAGCATGAACGGGGGAGGGTCTGTTATGCCCAGAATTCATGATCCCCAAAGACCACCAGGGAGCCGAGTCCGATGCAAAAGCAGAAGAGCCTTTATTCAAGCTAGCTCGAGCTCAATCCCCTACCTGCACCTACGCAGCGGTGAGATACCAGGGAGAGAGCGAGTTTCAAAAGGACAAAGGTTTTATTGGGGCCTGCCCAGGGGCAGTTGGTGAGGTAATGGCTATGGCCTCAGGGTCTGAGTCCTGTTAGGGCAGGTGAGGGGGGGGTTACTCAAAGGGAGGAGGTGTGGTCAAGGTGAAGGACACGGAACAAGATGGAGTCGGCCGGCGTAAGCCCGCCCTTTCAGGTCAGAGAGAGAGGAAGACACAGAAGCAGGCTCCAGGCTCTGAGCTGTCAGCACCGAGCCCAATGCGGGGCTCGAACTCACAGACTGCAAGATCATGACCTGAGCTGAAGTCCAACGCTTAACCGACTGAGCCACCCACGCACCCCAGCTAATGTGTTTTTAAAGAATCCTTGTTGTCTGGCAATGGAAGGATATTTCCTGACCCATTAAAAAATTTTTTTTCCTGTCTCTAATCTTGGAAACTGCAGTCCAAGGAGTGCAGGTCCTTCTAGTGGAGAAAAGTATCAAAGAGACAAATCTGAGCATTTCTACACAGGAGAGTTGGTGAGGAAGCAAACACTACTGCCCCTGGGGCATTCGAGAAGCCAAGAAGCCAAGAGCTGGTGAATACAGAGCTTTTTGAAGTCTTGAGTTCATACTGATTTTCCCAAATATATTAAGTTACTATGTCCTACTTTTCTTACAGGCCAGGGTTTTACTGACCTCTAAGAATTTCTACCGTGTTTCTGCTAAGAAAAATATGCTAGACCCACAGAAAAATACAGAAATATAGGTTTCCAGATGCAAAGAGGAAGTTTGGAGGATGGCTGAAAAACAAAGGTTTACATTTCAATTGTCATTTATTTTCTTGCTCTAATCTTGTATGGATAGTTATTTACATACAACCAGAGAAGGGAAGAGGCTGGTTGGGAAACCACAAAGATTTGGGCAAATTTAGAGACAGCATGAGGACAACACATGAGCCATGAGCAAGAAATCAAATATTCTGTCTCAAACAATCTCCATTCCTCTGGGTTCAAACTGGGTCCCCAAAATGGATGAAGTAAAATATTCATTTTAACCTCATCCCTGGCAATGACAGAGAAGTTAGTGCTCTCCAAGGACACTGTGGGATACAAAGTACGGGAGCTTTCCCTAAAGCAGGAAATACATTTTTTTCACACTAGGGTGGGGTGGGGGGATCAATTTGCCTATGAAAACCAGGTATCACCTGATTCTAAAGAGTTTTCCTTTTACCAGCTAATTCCTCCCCTTAGGTGCAGTTTTCATCAGAACAAATTGCATCCTGCCCCACCCAGAGGATGAGGAAGCAGGACTAATGTAGGATTGTTGGATATAAGCTTTAAATACAGCCACATCTGAGTTAGAGGACTCAGCATATCCTCCCCATCCTCTTGAAAGATAGCCAGAGGTGGAGGGAGAATACGGCTCCAGTACCATGGATTGGTTGTGCCCTAGCACAGAGATCCTGTAACCTGAGTCAACCTTTCCTAAAATTTAATCTAGATTGTTCTTCAAACAAAAACAACAAATCAAACATTTAAGTGCTCTCTCTCTCTCTTTCACACACATATGCATGCCCTCCCCCCCTCCACACGAGAGTATACACAAAATAGGTAAATGCTGTTGCATTACAATAAGATTCTTCCTAAGACTATATCACAGATTACCAGGTAAAGAATAAACTCAAAGGATTTTCATCAACGTTGTGGGAATACTATAGGGTCTACAACTGATAATATATTTCAGTCTTGAAAATGGCTTCTTCCCTGCTTGTCTGAAGCAAGTAGCAGTTCATACCAAGGAAGCACAAAGCAACAAAGTGTTGTGTTCAATCCCAATCACTGAGAAGTTAATATGGCCCCTAGAGAACAGAAGTTATCCTCGAAAAATCACAGATGAACCAAATTTGGGTTCTCTTCTTACTGTCTCTTTCAAAGCACTTATAAGAACAAAATTTTGGGGCGCCTGGGTGGCTCAGTCGGTTGGGTGGCCAACTTCGGCTCAGGTCATGATCTCTCTGTCCGTGAGTTGGAGCCCCGCGTCGGGCTCTGTGTTGACCGCGCAGAGCCTGGAGCCTGTTTCGGATGCTGTGTCTCCCTCTCTCTCTGCCCCTCCCCCATTCATGCTCTGTCTCTCTCTCTGTCTCAAAAATAAATAAACGTTAAAAAAAATATATTAAAAAAAAAAAGAACAAAATTTTGAGGTATTTAGCCTCAGAGATGCAGGAGGAAGAATAAATGTATAGAAGATTTTTCATAATCAAAGTGAGGTTAATAGGATAACTGACTCCCCTACTTTCTGGAAAGATTACTGAATTTTAAACAGAAAATTCACCAACTCCATTTATTCAATTTCATCCCATTCCAGTACTGGATAGTTTGTGGACAAGTCATATTTATTGTCTAGTTAAGTTTGTTTATGCTTACTTCACTTACTTAATGCCTACTATGTGCCAGCCCCTATGTTAGGAGAAGGGATACAAAGGTAAGGAGGAAAAATAAATCCCTGCCACCAGGATCCCTCTTGGTCCTGATTTTGTAAATGGTTCTCTAACTCTTGCATTGAAGAGAAGCAGCTTTGGTAGTGAAGGCAGCTAGAAAGGGAACCATCACTTTGCCTAAATAGACTTCAGTGAGGAATTAGCTGGTGAGCCAAAGAGGTTCCTGAGAAGCCAAAACTGATTTCATACATTCCAAATACTGAAAGTCATGGGTTGAATCCCTAAACATCCCTCCTCCTATCTATTTCTACTTTACACACAAGTCTAGCAATGCTGGTATAGGAAAATACCTTTACAAAGGCTCCTTTACAAAGATAAATACCGACAGCCTTCACAGATAATACTAGGAGTCTCTCCAGAGGGATGCAGAAACCATGCAGTCCTGGTTTACCCTCAACTGATTCTAGTGATCATTGTAACTTTGTTTTCAAAGTATAGTTGACTAACAACTTACCACTGATAAAAGGGCTACAGCCTTTAAAGTTGGAGGTTAACCTCGAAGGATTTGATATAGTGTTATAATTATGATTTTATAGTCTTCAGAGAAATTAACACTGAAGATGTTTATTGCCCTATAGAATGTTAACCAGTTTTGTGTCTCAGTTAGTAATGTTTTCTTTGGCTAACTGTACAGACATTTGTGTGTGTGTGTGTGTGTGTGTGTGTATGAAAGAAAGCATTAATGGAAACCAGCTCTTTTGTCTAATTGTCTAATTCCTGGTTCCCACACCAGTAATTTAAATTAAAATTAGGCCCATTCTGAAAAAAAGACTTTGTTCAAGAATTTTGCTTTTAAAAGCTCTGTATTGTTCCACACCTTCTCTGACATATTTACCTTCTTTTCAAAGACTGACAGAAGTTCACAGGTACTTGACCTATGTCATTTTCTTCTTAGTTCCCACCCTGTCTGTGAAGAAGGGAGCCATCTTACATTCACCCCAGAGTATTGCTTTCTTAATAGTTCTGATGACTTTGTGATTGTGCCCAATAGAGATAAAGTTTTTGCCCACAGTAGCTCCCTGTAGCTCTCCTTCCCAGCCTATCATGAGCTGTCTGCCACCACGAAGGACTTGACCTGGACCATTTAGATACACCAGTATAACAATCTTACCGTCATAAAATACCAAAGTCTTATTATAATAAAATACCAAAGCTCTGTGCCAAGAGAAATGAGCCCAGGGACCTTTTCTGAAAGAATTTTGCAATATTTGTCACTTTCTTGTATTTGCTCTTTCTGTTATTCCTTATTTGTTTTCCTAAAATAAATGGTAAAACTTAAAATAAGAAGAGCATATGTTGAGGGATTATGAGAATATTTTCTCTTTTTTATTTCTGTTCAAATATCTCTCATCCCCTTTATATAAGCATTGTTAGCAATTTGGTTTATAATTGCTTTCCAGACAGATTTTCTGTGTATTTTTCTTTTTTTAAACACTATTTTTTTAAATTTTGTTTATTTATTTTAAGAGAGAGAGAGAGCAAGGGAGGGGCAGAGAGAGGGGAAGAGAGAGAGAATCCCAAGCACTGACAGTGCAGAGCCCCATGTGGGGCTGCAACTCACGAACTGTGAGATCATGACCTGAGTTGAAATCAAGAGTCAGACGCTTAACTGACAGAGCCACCCAGGTGCCCCTCTGTGTATTTTCAATATGTTCTGCTATCTTGCCAAGAGGCTGTCTTTTTGAAGCCTTTCCTCACAATTATGAAAGACTTTCCCAACAGACTTTGAATGTTGGTATAGCAATGAATTGTATTCAACCTATTTGGAGATTTAAAAAATCATTGTAATTTTCCATTTGTTTTGCCTATTGTTGGAAATGCTTGTGAAATATGGGGAAAGATAGATCGAAGTGTGGAGGGGAGGCTAGAAAATAAGAGTAGAACCACTTTCTTACACCATACACAAAAATAAATTCAAAATGAATGAAGGACCTAAATGTAAGGCAGGAAACCATCAAAATCCTAGAGGAGAACACAGGCAGTAACCTCTTTGTTATCAGCCAGAGCAACTTCTTACTAGACATGTCTCTGGAGGCAAAGGAAACAAAAACAAAAATGAACTATTGGAACTTCATCAAAATAAAAAGATTCTGTATAATGAAGGAAATAATCAACAAAACTAAAAGGCAACTGACAGAATGGGAGAAGACATTTGCAAATGACATATCAGACAAAGGGTTAGTATCCAAAATCTACAAGGAATTTATCAAACTCAACACCCAAAAAATAAATAATTCAGTGAAGAAAAAGGCAGAAGACATGAATAGACACTTTTCCAAAGAAGACATCCAGATGGCTAATAGACACATAAAAAGATGCTCAACATCACTCATCGTAAGGGAAATACAGATCAAAACCAGGATAAGATATGACCTCACACCTGTCAGAATAGCTAAACTTAACAACTCAGGAAACAACAGATGTTGGCGGGGATGCAGAGAAAGGGGAACACTTTTGCACTGTTAGTGGGAATGCAAACTGGTGCAGCCACTCTGGAAAACAGTATGGTGTTTCCTCAAAAAGTTAAAAATAGCACTACCCTATGACTCAGCAATTGCACCACTAGGTATTTATCCAAAGGATATAAAAATGCTGACTCAAAGGGGCACATACACCCCAATGTTTATAGCAACACTATCAACAATACCCAAATTATGGAAAGAGCCTAAATCTCCATTGACTGGTGAATGGATAAAGAAGACATATATATATATACATATACGTATATATATATATGTATATATATATATACATATACACACATGCGCACACACACACACACACACACACAC
Source organism: Panthera tigris (assembly GCF_018350195.1). Classification (NCBI taxonomy): domain Eukaryota; kingdom Metazoa; phylum Chordata; class Mammalia; order Carnivora; family Felidae; genus Panthera; species Panthera tigris. The sequence continues at coordinate 114,198,983 of NC_056661.1, forward strand.
ACACACACAACGGAATATTACTCAGCAATGAAAAGGAATGAAATCTTGCCATCTGCAGCAACATGGATGGAACTAGAGTTTATTATGCTAAGTGAAAAAAGTCAGAGAAAGAGAAATATCATGATTTCACTCATATATGGAATTTTTTAATGTTATTTTTATTTATTTTTTTTATTTTAGAGAGAGAGAGCCAGCAAGGGAAAGGGGAAGAGGTAGAGAGAGAGAGAATCTTAAGCAAGCTCCACACTGAGCGTGGAGCCTGACACAGGGCTCAATCCCATGACCCTGGGATCATGACCTGAGCTCATGAAATCAAGCGTCATATGCTCAACTGAGTGAGCCACCCACATGCTCCCACTCACATGTAGAATTAAAAAAAAAAAAAACAGATGAACATAAGGGAAGGAAAAATAAAATAGGATAAAAACAGAAAGGGACTCTTAAATACAGAGAACAAATTGAGGGTTGTTGGAGGCGAGGTGGGTGGAAGGATGGACTAAATGGGTGATGGGCATCAAGAAGGGCACTTGTTGGGATGAACACTGGGTGTTATATATTAATCACTAAATTCTATTCCTGAAACCAATACTACATTACATGTTAACTAACTTGAATTCAAATTAAGAAAGAAAGAAAGAAAGAAAGAAAGAAAGAAAGAAAGAAAGAAAGAAAGAAAAGAAGCCTAGAGAAGGTGGAAATTAAAATTGTGGTCTACAAGGCCTCAGTGAGAAGGGAGTTAGAGGGCAGAATTCCCACTGACCTTACAGAGCCGCTCTCATATGTGTGTTTGTGGGGTTGAGGGGAGGGCAATGTGGAAGAATGAAGATAAATATAACTGCAGGAGAACAACTATTCTTGGTGGGGGGAGGGTGGTACTGGAAGAAGAGGCAGCAGAGGTGTATTCAAGATAAGCCCAGGGTGCCTGGGTGGCTCAGTCGGTTAAGCATCCAACTTCATCTCAGGTCATGATCTCACGGTTTGTGGCTTCAAGCACCGCGTCAGGCTCTGTGCTGACAGCTCAGAGCCTGAAGCCTGCTTCAGATTCTGTGTCTCCTTCTCTCTCTGCCCCTCCCCTGCTCACATTCGGTCTCTCTCTGTCTCTCAAAAATAAATAAATTTAAAAAAAAAAAAAGATAAGCCAGACAAAGATTTTGAAGTTCAGTATTAAGGAATTCAGAAGAATGTGCTTCCTCCCCCCAGTAGACCTGAGTTCTGAAACAGAATTAAATGCCTTGGGCTGAAATCCTTTCATAGAAGGATTCATGGTCATGTTGTCTTCTTAACTAAAACAACATTTCAATTACAAGCTATGGTTACGGTAAGTTACTATGTGACCCACAAGCAAAACAGTCAATTAAGCAATTATAAGCATCTCCTTAGGTTTCTTCTGTGTTCCAAATAACTCCTTGAGTGTATTTGAGGTGTTGAGCACCTATGTGTATACTCCATACTTCTTGATGAGAAAGCATGGTGCAAGCTAAGGGCAAAGTACAGGCTAACAGCAACACCCCTTCCCCAGGTGGGATATGTGTGATATTTCTCCAATGCTCCTGGCTACCCAAGTCAAAGGAAAGGGGTTTAAGTGCTTGCCATGGTAATTCAGGAAACTAAGGCAAATGAAAAATTAAATTCCCTTACTGTCTACAGCCCATTGACAAGTCCTTGAAACAGGCAGAATGACTTCCTTCTAGGAGCTCAGCTGCCTTGACGATGACACTTTGCTAGACGCAAAAGGGAATCTTGGCTTAACATTATCCTGACCCCACAGGATTCTATGAAAGTCTACTTTAACATATAAAAATTCCTTTGGAAACTCCTTTTATCCTAATTCCCCCAAGATATATGCTGGCAATCATACTCCAAGCTTATGGCCCCCTGATATATACTTGAAGGGTCTCAAGACTGAGGTTTTCCGAAACGGTAATAAATGGCTTCTTTTCCTAACAGCAGCTAGCCCCTCAAGGTCCTGGAAACCTTGTTTCCAAAATACCTTAGAGACTTACTTTATCCCTAACCCCCTCCCAACCTAAGAATATATAATCAGTTACTTGTCACAAGCTCAGTGCAGCTCTTTCTGCCCACAGGTCCTGTCTCTGTGCTTTAATAAAATCACTTTTCGCACCAAAGACGTCTTCAAGAATTCCTTCTTGGCCGTCGACTCTGGAGCACCCCACCATCACCCCAAAACTTCATCATTTTTAAAACAAATTTTTAATGTTTATTTTTTGAGAGAGAGAGACAGACAGAGCATGAGCAGGGGAGGGGAAGAGAGAGAGAGGGAGACACAGAATCCGAAGCAGGCTCCAGGCCCATAGCTGTCAGCACAGGGCCTGATGAGGGGCTAGAACCCACAAATTGTGAGATCATGACCTCAGCCGAAGTTGGATGCTTAACCAACTGAGCCACCCAGGTGCTCCAAAACTTCATCATTTTTCAAACTGAGTATGTGACTAAATTATACTTTTCCCCCTTTGCATAAGCTTGAAAGACTAAATATGTTTGGCACTTTAATTAAAAAAAAAGAACCACTATATTCCTGGGCATGGCCACCTGTATTGACACATTGGCACATGGGCTGAAGACCCACCACCTGTCCCTTTCCCATCACATTTGAAAGAATGTTGACTCATTAACTATATTTTCAATATCAAATTTCCTTTTTGAGATTTAGAACCAAAGTAAATGGTTTTGAAAGACATTTTCTAGACTTCTTACCTGGATATGAATTTTTTTTTTTTTTTTTTTTTTTTTTTGTAGTATAACATTGGTAAAGTGAAGGCAATCTCATCAATAGTGCTTGGCAACTGAATTACTCAGTTAAGAGTTCAGAGCAGAGCCCCATTCTTCCGGGTTCTTTCATGTTCAAGGGTCTTTTTGATCAGGCCTAGATAAGAAGAGAGAATAAATAGATATGTAGGAAATGTGGGAAATAAGTACCCACCTCCCCAAAGAAAAGATCTTTTTGCGGTTAACAAAGTAATAATAAGAACCACAATAACACACAATGCTTTTGATTAATTACTATGTGCCAAACACTATGCTACGTGCTTTAATTCCCATAACAATCCTGCAAAGCATGGATTATTACCTCTGTTTTTCTAGCTGAAGAACCTCAGGTTCAGGGAAGTTAAGTAACATGCCTAGGATTACACAGCTAGTAAGAAGTGGAAGCAGGGATGGAATTAGATTGGCTTGATTCTAATACTCCACTTTGCTTCTTAAAAGTTAGACAACAAAAAAGTTCACAAAGTTTTGCCCAAGATCAAGGATAGATCCAGGTTTTGTGGAGCCTAATGGTCATATAACTGGGGGGAGAAAACTTCTTTAAGAAAAACAATACAAAAATATCTTACTTTTGTGATGTGTACCAAAATATGTGAGCACGTGAACACATTGCTAGGGCCTTTCCTATCACTTGGAAGGGGTAGAAGCAAGTAACACTTAAGCTTCATTAACATCATAGCCCACCTCTGTTGGGGATTCAACATTTCAGGTTAACTTTGCCTGGTTAATAGCGAGAGAAGGTGCTTTTTTAAAAGGACATATTTTGGGGCGCCTGGGTGGCTCAGTCGGTTAAGCGTCCGACTTCGGCTCAGGTCATGATCTCGTGGTCCGTGAGTTCGAGCCCCGCGTCGGGCTCCGTGCTGACAGCTCAGATCCTGGAGCCTGTTTCAGATTCTGTGTCTCCCTCTCTCTGACCCTCCCCCGTTCATGCTCTGTCTCTCTCTGTCTCAAAAAATGAATAAACGTTAAAAAATAAAAAAAAAAGTAAAAGGACATTTTTAAAAAAAATTTTTTAACGTTTATTTATTGTTGAGAGACAGAGCATGAGCATGGGAGGGGCAGAGAGACGGAGAAACACAGAATCTGAAGTAGGCTCCAGGCTCTGAGATGTCTGCACAGAGTGCGACACAGGGCTCAAACTCACAAACCGTGAGATCATGACCAGAGCTGAAGTCGGACGCTTAACTGAGCCACCCAGGCGCCCCAATGCAACAGGACATTTTGATAATACCCTCTCTCCCTCAACCCCCACTCTGTGCCTAAACATATCCACTGCTGTTGAAAACTTAGATGCTGCTGGGAATGAGGGTGTATTGGTCAGAGCCCTCAACACATCCCAGTACTTTGGGGAGGAATGGAAGCGAGAACTTCTTTCTTTCCCTCTCATGTTCAAATGAATCAAAATTGTTTGATGGATTTGGATAGCCCAACCCAACAGGAAAGAGCAACAAGATCCCTAGGAGATAATTTACCATGAGGACAGGGGAAAATAGATGAAGAGATGAGCTGAGAAAAGTGAATCCTGAGTCTGGATTCATTAGTGGATATGCTCCCAACACAGTCGGCTGGAGGCAGACTCGGGCCCATGTGTATCATAAGCATTTGAAGGTGGTAAGGCTGGGCTATATTTGGTGTAGATCCCATTTGACAATAAATTGTGCACTTCGTCCCTGTACAATGAGGAACCTCCATAGCCTGGACTAGGATGTACAACATCCAACATCCTTAGTGGCATAATTAGAGCCACAGCTTGAGCCACAGCTGTCTTGCTTGGCCAAGGTCAGCAGACAGCAACCCTGAGGTTCAGCTTTGGCAACAGTAGTGATAATGCAGATGGTCACTGGCCAACATGGTCACATGGGTCACATGGCCTAGTTGGGGCATGTCTTCTGACTGCTCTGGTTTCAGAAGGCAGTATACTAGGCATCTTAGCCAAAAGTGCAGCAGCAGCACATTCTGGAGTTATACCACCAGGGCAGCTCTGTGGAATCCTCTAACCTCAAGGGGGCACACTGACTTTTGGGTTTGCTAAGAAAAAATAATAGAATGACAAACATCTGAACATGAATCAGCACCCTTGGGTCTTCTTGAATATACTTGGGGAGGAAGAATATGCATGTCACACTAAATTATGTAGTAAAAGGAAGTGTGACTGGTAAGGATCATATGAGGACATGTTTTTCCAGGTCACTCTGAATATTTCTCTTTTGCCTCTGCCAGATCCTTTTTCTCTTTGAGCTGTGAGTTAGTAATCTACTTTTGCTCATTTGCATTCTTTTCCTGGAGACTTCATCCTGCATCTTCAGTGACTTACTGGACATTTTTACACATGCATTATTTCAAACTCAATTTGCCTAAAACCTACCTCAACAAAATCCAAAAGTAAAATGAACTAAGGACATAAACAGGCAATTCACAATAGAAAAAACACAAATGGACAATAAACATATGAAAAGATGTTCTATCTCATTAGGAATTTTTTAATATTGTTTTAAATTTATTTATTTATTTTGAGACAGAGAGAGAGAACCAGCAGGGGAGGGGCAGAGAGAGAGAGGGAGAAAGAGAATCCCAAGCAGGCTCCACACTCAGAGCAGAGCCTGACCACGACTGTGAGATGATGACCTGAATTGAAATCAAGAGTCAGATGCTTAACCAACTGAGACTCCCAGGTGCCCTTCATTAGGAAGTCTTTAAATAACATTGAAAATCTTTTTTTTTTTGGCCTGTCATATTGATAAAGATTTCCCCAAAACCTAAGCCTCTACTGTTACAATCCATATCTTAAGCTCTTTTTAAAAAGGTGACCCCAATGTCTACAAGCTTGTTACCAGCTTCCTCTGTCTACTTGGGACTCTTCTCTCCAGGTGAATGATCCCTCCATTCATCAGTTATCTTCACAAAAGGAACAGAGGAGTTTCTGACATTTAGAGAAGCTGAGAAAACAGTATGGGTCCAACAAAAATCAACTGATTTCTTCTAAATGTTCATTCATTCACTCACTCCTGAGAGCAGCAGAGGATCTGGATAGATGAAAAGACACTCATACAAACCACTCACCTATTTTCACTTGCTACCATGATGCCTTTGATGCTTTCAGGTGTCTTGTAATCCTAAAAGAATCTAAGCTTTTGGGGGGAGGTGGAAGGAGCCTAGAACCATGTTCTACTTCTTTGACTTCTCCTACGGTATTTCTCACATAGAAAATATGAGATAAATGTTTGTTCATTTCTTGATTACCTTCCACACAGTATAAAAACTTCAAGAATAAATTTAATTCAGAAAGGTATATAGCATGGTTGTTAAGCACCTGAATGCTGAATGCTAGAGTTGGGCAGATTTAATTTCCTATCTTTTTTTTTTTTTTTTTTTTGAGAGAGAAAATGTATGTGCAAGTGTGAGTGGGGGAGATGGAGCAGAGGGAGAGAGAGAGAATCCCAAGCAAGCTCCACACTGCCAGCAAAGAGCCCAACTTTCTGGGGCTCGACCCCATGAAACTGTGAGATCATGACCTGGCTGAAACCGAGAGTCAGTGCTTAACCAATTGACCCACCCAAGTGCCCCTGAAGTATTTTAGTTTTATGTAGTCCCACGTACTTATTTTTGCCTTGGTTGCTTGTTTTTAGTGTCATATCCAAAAAAGTCATTGTCAAGACCAATATCACAGAGTCTTTGACCTATGTTTTCTTCTAGGAGTTTTACATTTCCAGTCTTAACATTTCATTCTCTAATCCATCTTGAGTTAATGTTTATGAGTGGTATAATTTAGGGTTCCAATTTCATTCTTCTGCATGTGACTATCCCATTTTTCCAAATCATTTATTAAAAAGCCTATCTTTTACCCATTGAGTATTCTTGTCTCCCTTGTCAACTATTAGCTAGCTTTATGGGTGAGGGTTTATTTCCATGCTCTCAATTCTATTCCATTGGCATATAAGTCTATTTTATGCCAGTACCATACTGTTTTGACTACTATACCTTTGTAGAATAGTTTGAAATTGGGAAGTGTGCTGCCTCGAGTTTCATTCTTCTTTTCTCAATATTGCTTTGGTTATTCAGGACCTTTTGTGGTTCCATAAAATTTTAGGATTGTTTTTCTATTTCTGTGAAAAATGTCATTGGAATTTTGATAGGGATTGCATTTAATCTATAGATGGTTTGAGGTAGGAGAGACACTAACAATATTAATTTTTCTGATCCATAAACATGGGGTATCTTTCCATTTGTTTCAACAAAGACTAATAGTTTTCAGTGTACCAATCTTCATCTCCTTGGTGAAATTTATCCCTAAGTATGTTATCACTTTTGATGCCATTTTAAATGGGATTGTTTTCTTTATTTCTTTTTCAGATAGTTTGCTGTTAGTGTAGAGAAACACAACTGATTTCTGTATGTTGATTTTGTAGCCTGTAACTTTACTCAAGTCATTGATTAGTTCTAACAGCTTTTGGGTGGATTCTTTAGGATTTTATTTTTTTAAATATTTATTTATTTATTTTCAGAGAGAGAGAGAGAGAGAAAACAAGCAAGAGAGAGGCAGAGAGAGAGAGAGACAGAGGGAGAGAAAATCCCAAGCAAGCTCAGCACTGTTGGCGCAGAGCCCAACATGGGGCTCAGTCTCACAAACTGCGAGATCATGACCTGAGCCAAAATCAAGAGTCGATGCTTAACTGACTGAGCCACCCAGGCGCCCCATAGGATTTTCTATATGTAAGAACATATCATCCTCAAACAGAGACAATTTTACTTCTTCCTTTCTAATTTGGATATCTTTTATATCTTTGTCTTGCCTAATTTTACTGGCTCAGACTTCCAGTACTATCTTGAGTAGGAGTGATGAGAATGAGTAACTGTCTTTTCCTGATCTTAGAGAAAAAACTTTCAACCTTTCACCATTGAGTATGATATTAACTGTGAGCTTGTCATATTATGTTGAGTTACATTCCTTCTATACCCACTTGTTGGGAGTTTTTCTCATGAAAGGATGTTGTATTTTGCCAAACTTTTCAGCATCTATCGAGATAGTCATATGATTTTTATCTTTCATCCTATTAATGATGTATCACATTTATTGATTTGTGTATGCCAAACTATCCTATATCTCAAGGATAAATCCCACTTGATCAAGGTGTATGATCCTTTTAATATGCTATTGAAGTCAGTTTTCTAATGTTGCCAATTTTTGCATTTGTATTTATCAGGAACATTAGCCTGTGGTTTTCTTTTCTTGTATCATCCTTATCTGACTTTGGTATCAGGGTAATGCTAGCCTCATAAAATGAGTTTGGGAGAATTCCTTCCTCTTTCACTTTTTGGAAGAGATTGAGAAGAATTGGTATTAATTCTTCTTAAAATGTGTGGTAGAATTCACCAAGAAAACCATCTGGTCCTGGCCTTTATTTGTTGCAAGGTTTTGATTATTTTTTTTTTTAATTTTTTTTTTTTAACATTTATTTACTTTTGAGACAGAGACAGAGCATGAATGGGGGAGGGTCAGAGAGAGGGAGACACAGAATCTGAAACAGGCTCCAGGCTCTGAGCTGTCAGCACAGAGCCCGACGCGGGGCTCGAACTCACGGACCACGAGATCATGACCTGAGCCGAAGTCGGCCGCTTAACCGACAGAGCCACCCAGGCGCCCCAAGGTTTTGATTATTGATTCAATCTCCTTACTTATACTGGTCCATTTAGTTTTTCTATTTCTTCATGATTCAGTCTTGGTAGGTTGTATGTTTCTAGGAACTTATCCATTTCTTATAGGCTATCCAATTTGTTGGTTTATAATTGTTTATAACAGTCTCTTATGATCCATTGTATCTCTGTGGTGTCAGTTGTAATGTCTCTTTCTATTACTGATTTTATTTACTTGAGTCTTCTCTTTTTTTTTCTTGATTAGTCTAGCTAAAACTTTGTCAATTCTTTTATCTTTTCAAAAAACAGCTTTTATTTTTGTTCATATTTTTTATTGTTTTTTTTTCTGGACTCCATTTTATTCATTTATTCTCTGATCTTTATTATTTTCTTTTCTTTTTTTAATCCAACATTTTATTATGAACATTTTCTTTCTTTTCTTTATATAATTTATTGTCAAGTTAGCTAACATATAGTATATACAGTGTGCTCTTGGTTTCAGGAGTAGATTCCATGATTCATCACTTACATACAACATCCAGTTCTCATCCTAACAAGTGCCCTCCTCAATGCCCATCACTCATTATTTTCTTTCTTTAGTTTTTCTGAGCTTAGTTTGTTCTTTTTCTAGTTTCTTCGGGTGCAAAGTTAGGTTGTTTTAGTTTTTTTTCCCTTAAAGTAGGAATTCATCACTAAAAACCTCCCTCTTTGAACTGCTTTTGCTGCATCCTTTATGTTTTGGCATGTTGTAGATTCATTTTCTTTTGTTTCAAGATTTTAAAAAATTTCCTTTGTGGTTTCTTTTTTTGACTCATTAGTATTCAGGCATTTTTTAATTTTCATGTATTTGTGGATCTTCCAAATTTTGTCCTGTTATTTATTTCTAGTTGCATACCACTGTGGTCACAAAAGATACATGGTATGATTTCAATCTTCTCTAATTTGCTAAGACTTTTTTGCGACATACCATATGATCTATCCTGGAGAATGTTCTGTGTGTGCTTGAAAAGAATGTGTATTCTGCTGTTGCTGGATGGAATGTTCTGTATATGCTGTATATGCTATTAGGTCTATTTGATCTAAAGTACAATTTAAGTCCAACCTTTTCTTTTTGATGGTATATCTATTCTTGAAAGTGGGGTATTAAATTTCTCTATTATCATGTAGTATATTTTTCCTTTCAGATCTGTTAGTATTTGCTGAATATATTGGGTGCTCTAATGTTGAGTACATATGTTTTTACAATTATGATATCCCCTGGATTATTTTTCTCCTTTATCATTATATAATGACCTTTTTTTGTTTCTTGTCACAGCTTTTGAGTTAAAATCTATTTTGTCTGACTTAAGTATACCTACCCCTGAACTCGTTTGTCTTCCACCTGCACAGAATATTTTTTTTACATCCTTTTCCTTTGAGACTATGTATGTCCTTAAAGATGAAATAAGTCTCTTGTTGGGTCTTGCTTTGCTTTTGTATCCATTCAGCCACTCTATTCCTTTTGATTAGATAATACAATTCCCTTAAATTCAGAATAATTATTGATACAGGAGACTTAGTAGTGCCATTTTATTCATTGTCGTCTGCCTGTTTTGTCATTCTCTTGTTCCTTTCTTTTTTTCTCATTATCTTCCTTTGTGAATTAATAATTCTCCTAGTGGTATGCTTTGACTCCCTCTCCTTGTTTTTTGTGTATCCGCTGTAGGTTTCTACACTGTGTTTACATGAGGCTATATAAAACATCTTATAGTATATTTATAAGTACATTTTATATTGATAACAACTTAACTCCAATTGCATACCAAATCTCTACACTTTTACTCCCCCTTTTATGTTTTAATGTCACATATCTCCCCTTTTTATATTATTTATTCATTACCAAATTACTGTAGCTATAGTATTATTTTTAATACTTTTATTCTTTAACCTTTTTACTAGAGTTAAGTGGTAAACACATCACCATATTACCCTATTAGAATATTCTGAATCTGACTTCATATTTTACCTTTACCTATGTAATATATTTGCATATGTTACTTATTATCATCCTTTCACTTCATCTTGAAAAATTCCTCACAGTGGCACCTGGGTGGCTCAGTCGGTTGAGCATCCAACTCTTGATTTCGGCTTAGGTCATGACTCCGCACTGAGCTGAGCACGGAACCTACTTGAGATTCTCTCTCACTCTCTCTTTTTCTCCCTTCCTTTGCCTCTCTCCCTGACTCATATGTGCAAGCACTCTCTCTCTCTCTAAAAAGAAGGAAGGAAGGAAGGAAGGAAGGAAGGAAGGAAGGAAGGAAGGAAGGAAGGAAAGAAAGAGAAAGATTCCTTGCAGCATTTCTTGCAACGTAGGTCTAGTAATGACGAACTCCCTGTTTTTGTTTGTCTGGGAAACTCTTTATCTCCTTCATTTCTAAATGATGATGTAGCTGGATTAGTATTATTAGATAGCAGGGTTTTGGGGTGGGGGGGTGTTTGTTTTTTTGTCTTTCAACTCTTTGGATATACCATCCCACTTGCTATTTTAAGATTTCTGTTAAAAAATCTGCTGATAGACTTATGAGGATTCCTTAAGAGACATTTTTTTTTCCTGCCACTTTTAAGGTATTCTCTTTGTCTTTTATTTTTGACAGTTTTATAACACTGTGTCTTAGAGAAGATCTTTTTGAGTTGAATTCTTAGGAGGACCTATAAGCTTGATAAACTTGGATGGCCAAATCTCTCCCCAGATTTGAGAAGTTCTCAGCCATTATTTCTTTAAATAAGCCTTCTGCCCCCTCCTCCCTCTCTTCTCCTCTTCTCCTTCTGTGACTTCAGTAATTCACAGACTGCTTCTTTCAATAGTATCCTATAGTTTATGTAGGCTTTCTGAAAATCTTTTGTATTATTTTTTCTTTGTTCACCTCTGACTAGATAATTTCAAAGGTTTTGTCTCCCACTTTATAGATTCTTTCTTCTGCTCTACCCATTCTATTGTTGATGCTCTCTATTGTATTTCCCCCCTACTCCATTCATTGTATTATTCTTCAGTTCCAAAACTTTCTGTTTGGTTCTTTTTTATGATTTCTATCTGTTTGGTAAACTTTTCATTTTGTTCATGTACTGTTTTCCTAATTTCATTGAATTGTCTCTGTATTTTCTGGTGGCTTATTGAGTTTCCTCAAAACAGTTGTTTGAATTCTATAGCAAGTAAATCACAGATCTTCATGTCTTGGGGTTGATTACTGGAAAATTGTTGTGATCATTTGGTGAGATCGCGTTTCCTTGATTTTTTATGTTTCATGAAGTTTTGTGTTGCTGTCTTTACATTTCAAGTGGCAGTCACCTTCTCAGGTCTTCACTGACTAACTTTGGGAGAGAGATACCTTCCATCAGTCCTGCTACAGATTCTAAGGCTTTCTCAGACCTATGAATATGCCTGCTTCATGCCTATTGCTCCCTCTTGTGGCAAAATTCTTAAACTTGTCTGGGTCTTCCAAAGCAACAGGTCAAGTACTAATAGTCTCCCCTTTGCTTTTATAAAGGTGGTACTAAATTCTCAAGTTTGTGGTCTCTCCCAGGCTTACAGATTTGGGCTTTCTGCATGTGCTCACTAGCTGTCTGCAAAAGCTCCCTCTCACTGCCATTGGGAGTATACACAGGGAACTGGCCATGGGATGGGAATGTGTGTGGGTGAGACAAATAGAGTGCTGGGGGTGCCTGTGGGCCAGCTGGGGGGATCTGCAAGCAAGGCATACCCAGTGGTTCATGGGCAAGCCTCCCAATGGAATGCTTGTCAGTGTAGAGGTTCTGTGTCCCTTTCATACAGTCATCCTGAGTCCTGGATGCTATTCTCTCAGCTGTTCACCACCCTCCAGTCATGCAGCTCATGACTTAGTACTCCGAATTGGGACTAGGGAGAAATGGGGTCTTTTTTAAAAGTTCATTTTTGAGAGAGAGAGAGAGAGAATGAATGCATGAAGGAGGGGTAGAGAGAGAGAGGACCCCAAGCAGGCTCCATGCTGTCAGCACAGAACCTAATATGGGGCTCAAACCCATGAACTGTGAGATATAATCCAAGCTGAAGCTGGATGTTTAACTGACTGAGCCACTCAGGTGCCCTGAGATAAATGGGTCCTTTTGGCAGCATCCTGCACAAGTGGGAAAGCCAGGTGTTCATTCACATGCTTTCACTTTCCCCTGTGGGAGAAATCATGTGCTGAGAAGGGCTCTCTTAGTACTAAGCTGTGTTGCTTTGTGGGAGAGTTGATACAGGTAGAGTCAAACTGTTCCTCTTACCCTCACCACTGCACTGTCTTGGATTTGTTTGTTTGTCTGTTTGTTTTTGGCTCCAACATTGTGCTGGATCTTATCTGCTGGACACTTGAACTTCCAAAAAGGATCTCTCGTTGTGGGTGATTGCTTAAATCAGTGTTCTCCAGGACCTCCCAGACTATAGCTAAGATAGGCAGATGCCAGTTCATGGGCTACTTCAGGTTCCACAGCCCAAACCAAGGTCTACTACCTGACTCACAAGTGGGCAAGTCCTCTCTCAAATCCCTTGGTATATAGTGCTGGTAACAGAACTAAAGCCAAACAAGGCTACAGCTAAGTCTTCAAGGATATGAAACTGTTTTGGGTCTACAGCTGGGACTACAGTAGATAGGTCAACTGCCTGGGTGCAGGCCTGTCTTCTCAAAATACCCCTCCTAATTCTTGGACTGTACAGGAAATTCACAATCTCCTATCTTCCACACAGGCACTTTTGTTCATGGATAGATGTCAAATTGTTATTGTTGAGGACGGAATACAAGCAAGGGAGGTTTTATTCAGCCATCTTGCTGACATCACCATTAGAGCTTCCCCCAATTTTTCTCCGTGCCCCTTTGTAATCTTTCCCTTTTGTCCCTCCCTGTCCCCAACCCATAACCTAGGCAACCACTGATCTACTTTCTATCAATACAGATTAGTTTGTATTGTCTAGAATTATAAAATGGAATCATACAGTGCGTATTATTTTTTGCCTGTCCTGTTCTACTCAGCAAAATTATTTTGATATCCATCCATTTTTTTACATGTATCAGTAGTATACATACATAGTATTCCACTGTATGGGTATATCACTTTCTTTTGTGTCTTCACCTGTTGAATATGGAGTTTTTTCCAGTTTCAGGCTATTACAAATAAGTCTTCTATAAACATTTTTTACAAGTTTTTACAGGACATGTGCTTTCATTCCTTTAGGATAAATACCTATAAATAGAATGGTTGATTTATCTAACGGTTGATTTATCTAATATCTAATCTAATGGGCATATGTTTGATTTTAAGAAACTGCCAAACTATTGCCCAAAGTGGTTATGCATTTAACATTTCCCACTGGCAGTGTATGAGAGCACCAGTTTTTCCAAATCCTCACACACACTTGATATGGTCAGTCTTTGTAACTTTAGACATTCTTTTAGCATGAAGTGGCATCTTATTGTGGTTTTAATTTGCATTTTCTGACATCTACTGATGCTTATTTCCTATCCATATATATGCTTCGATAGAGTATCTGTTCAAATATTTTGCTTTCTCCGCCCCCCAATTGTTTCTTTTCTTCCTATTGAGAGTTCTTTTATATTCTGGAAATGAGTCATTCATCAGGTATGTGATTTACAAATATTTTCTCCCAGTCTGTAGCTTGTCTTTTCATTCTCTTAACAGTGCCTTTTGAAGAGAAGTTCTTGACTCTTGTGAAGTGCAAATTATCAGTGCCTAGTTCAGAGGGCCATGAAGATGAAGGGAATGATATAGAGAAAATAGGTAACAGTGATTGGAATATAGTAAGTGCTCATTAAATGTTAATCTTTGTTGACTTCATTGAAGGAAAAAATGGCTTAAATAATAAAGACTAATTGTCAGCTTAAATCCCCCACTTCCTTACCACTTATGATTATGAGCTGTATAAACAAAATTTGGGGTTCTGAAATAGTTGAGCACTTATCCATTGCTGGTAAGAATATAACTTGGTACAACCACTTTGCAGAACAATTCGACAAAAGCTAGTAAAGTTGACAATGCATATTTCCCCTCTAAGCAATTCCACACCTGGACCATAGAATCTCACACATATATCCAAAGAGATATGTATTTATATATGAATAGCTATGTTTTGGTGATAGAAAAAAAGTCTAAACAACCTAAATGTACCCTAATAGGAAAATGGATAAAGGATGGATATGGACACAAAAAAAATTACATTGCAGTAAAAAAAAATGATAAAGCTGTAAGTATTAAGAGCGATGAGCTTCATAAACATAATATTTGAGGAAAGAAAACAAGATACAAAAAAATACTCCTTAGGTTATTTCAAGCCTTTAGCTAGTTTCTAGCAACCTGAAAAAGCTGATTTTGACAGTTCCCTAGTGTTCTTGTCGCTTTCAGGGAGGAATCGATTTTCAGAGGTCCAACTTACTCCACCATTTTGCAAGCTGAGGTCACGCGTGTAACTTATATGCTGTATTATAAAATATACACATGACAAGCATATTTCTACCATTTTTGACTAGAATTCAATGAACACTAAATCTTTTTTGCCTACCATTTTACACAACTGAAGATTGAAAGAAATTTCCACAGACCAGCTTCTGGCTTTATATATTTCACACTTGTTTTTCCTCCACTCCTTATGGTATTGGGCACTGTAGAATATATTGTGATAAGATCTCTGGCCCTACATCTTTACATTGCAGCACAGAATTGGCACAGTGGGCACAAGGACTATGCCTGGAAGTCATACCTACATTGAAGGGCTGAAAATAACCTAATTATATAGAAGTAACTATGATCCACAAAAGTACATGCTACTAAACCCCAACAAAATGTATCCCAAGCTCAGTTTGTTCTTAGTCATGTCTCAAAAAATCCATGTCCACTCCCACACCACTTTATAGTAAAAGAAATATATAGAGATAAAATCAGAGTAGAATGAGACAACAGACTCAACCTAGTATGGTTACAATATCTTTTAGAAATTTTACAAAACCAAATGACTATATGAACACATTGCTAGGACTCCAACCTTAAAAAGGGCCTATTAGAGATCCTGAATTTTAAGCTTAACCTCACTATATGTCTCTGTCTCTGCCTCTATTTCTCTCTCTCTCACACACACACACACACACACACACACACACACACACACACCACCTGGTCTCTCCTTTGATTTCTCTCTGGATCTCTGGGTTTCTTTTCCTCTATGTAGTTTCTGCAGACTGCTTTACTCGGCTTATCTATGCACACGGCCCTAAGATGGCTGCCTGAGCCCCTTGTACATATACCCTGTAGAATTGCTAAGTGCCAGCTCACTAACATCTATTTGTCCAGTTTCCAGAGAGAAGCTAATTGCTCTCCCCACCAGTTTATTAATTGGCTTTCTTCGGCTCAGGTGTTCAACTTTGATCCAATAAGCTATACCAAGTATAAGTCTCATAGGACAAGGGTAGCTTTAGAGTCCCATACTGTAAGTGGATAGAATATCAAATAATTTGTGGATGGAAAATAGGAACAGGCTAACCTGATGCCCAAGGCAGTATATTATGGAAAACTCGATTACGTTCAAGCAATAGGTACAGCAAAGTCTTTGCCAAAAACTTCATATGTAAATATATTTGGGATTTTCTCTAAGAACATATATCTTATTTCCCAAAATTGTATTCACAGGGATCCTATTTCAGGGGGATAGGGATTGTTCATAGCACTAGAATTCTGAGGAACACATTTTGGGGAATTCTGGATTAAATAATAACAGTGAAATTATTACTCAGTAAAGTAATATTGTTTGTCTCAGCGTGACACCAATCTAAGCATTTTTGTAATCCTTATACCAGTTCCATGTGGTAGGTTCTATTCTTACAAATAGAGACGCTGAGGCATAAGAGAAGTTGACCAATTTGCCCCAAGTTGAACAACTAAGGAGTGGGGCTGCTTGACTGGCATCCAGGCAAGGTTTCATGCTTAACCTTGTGCTACATAGGCATACCTTGGAGATATTATGGTTCAGTTCCAAATTACTGAAATAAGGCAAAAATCATAATACAGTGAGTCAAATGAATTTTATGCTTTCCCAGTGCATATAAAAATTATCTTTACACTATAGTGTATTAAGCATGCAATAGCATTATGCCTTAAAAAACAATGTACATACATTAATTGTAAAATTCTTTATTACCAAAAATTGCTAATCATCATCTGAACTTTCAGCAAGCCATAATCTTTTCGCTGGTGGAGGATCTTACCTTGATGTTGATGGCTGCTGACTGGTCAGGGTGGTGGGTTGCTGAAGCCTGGGGTGGCTGTGCCATTTCTTAAAATAAGACAACTATGAAGTTTGCTGCTTCAGTGGACTCCTCCTTTCACAACTGATTTCCCTGTAGCATGTGATATCCCTGTTTGATAGCATTTTACTCACAGTAGGAGTAAAATTTTTTCAAAATTGGAGTCAATCCTCTCAGACCTTGCTGCTGCTTTATCAACTAAGTTTCTGTAGTATTCTAAATCCTTGTCATTTCAACAGTCTTCACAGTTCCTAACCAGGAGTAGATTCCATCTGAAGAAACCACTTTATTTGCTCCTGCATAAGAAGTAACTCCCCATCCATTAAAGTTTGATCTTGAGATTGCAGCAACTCAATTACATCTTCAGTCTTTATCTCTGGTTCTAGTTCTCTTGCTGTTTCCATCATGTCTACAGTTCTGTCCTGCACTGAAGTCTTCAACCCCTCCAAGTCATCCATAAGGGTTGTAATCAACTTCTTCCAAACTCCTGTAAATGTTGACATTTTGACCTCTTCCCATGGGTTATGAATGTTCGTAATGGCATCTAAAATGGTGAATCCTTTCCAGAAGATTTTCAATTTACTTTGCTCAGACTTATCAGACGAATAACTATCTATGGCAGCTATAGCCTTATAAATGCATTTTTATTTTTATTTATTTTAAAGAAAAATTTTTTATTTTTATTTTTAAAAAATATTTTATTACTTTTATTTATTATTTATTCTATTTATTATTTTCTTCTCCTCCATGCATGAGAGGGAGAGAGAGAGAATCTTTTATTTTTAAAGACATAGTTATTCAGCATCATGATTAGATTATTACATTGAGAAATCAACAGCATGGGTGCAAAAAAAATATCTACATTAAAACCCTTTGTTGGAGTGCATTACACTTTCCACAGAACAGAAACTAAAATAAACTGTTATATAATTAGTCATGAATATAGTCCTCGGGTTTTAGCCCATACACATGAATATTGTCTAAAACATGACTCCTTTGTGGCAGCTAGGCCCTGCCACCACCGTGCTTGGCTGAGCTCACAAACCTGTTGTAACCTGTAGCTTCCCTGTCACTTCTCTGGCTCTCCTCTCCTGCTAAGCTTCGTTTCCCGACAGTAATTAAAATCTTCTGCCACTGCCATAGCTACTGCTGCTGCTGGAACTGCCACAGCCACCTTGGTTTCTGGTTTGACAAAGTATTGGCCTCCACCACCATAGGGCACAGAGCTTCTGCCTCCAAACTTCCCTCCTTGCAGGGGTCCAAAATTTGAAGATTGATTGTTGTAATCGCCAAAATCATTATAGCTTCCGCCACCTCCAAAATTGCTTCCATCATTACCAAATCCGTTACAGCCGTCCCCACTGCCACCACGCCCACCACCACGATTGCCACCAAAGCCACCTCGCCTGCCACCAGCCACCTCGCCCACTGAAGTTTCCCCCACGACCAGAGTTGTCATTCCCACCACAACCACCACCAAAGTTTCCAGGACCACTTTGACCTCTCTGGCTGGATGAAGCACCAGCCATCTCCTGCTTAAATAGGGCTCTCCTCACTTCCAAGCGTGGCCATTCACAGTATGGTATTTTTGAATGACAATCTTGTCTACAGAGTCATGATCATTAAATGTTACAAAAGCAAAATTCTCTTCTCGCCACTACCTCGGTCAGCCATGATTTCAGTCACTTCAGTTTTCCCATTCTGTTCAAAATAATCTCTAGGATGTGTGCTTCAGGGTCTTCTTTAAGGCCACCGACAGAAATCGTTTTCACTGTTAAGCGGGCACCAGGTCTTTGAGACTCGTCTCTTGAGACAGCCCTCTCTGGTTCTACAACTCTTCCATCCACCTTGTGTGGCCTTGCATTCATGGCTGCGTCCACCTCTTCCACAATGGCGTACGTGACAAACCCAAAGTCTCTGGAGCGCTTCGTGTTGGATCTCTCATTACCACACAGTCTGTAAGCGTTCCCCCATTACTCAAAATGGCTCCTCAGACTCTCATCGGTTGGTTCAAAGCCCAAACCTCTGATGAAAACCGCAACTGTTCAGGCTCTTTGGGAGACTCTGACATGACGGCGTCTACAGGCAGAAAGCAAGAGAGAGAATCTGCTTGATGCAGGGCTCAACGCAGGGCTCTACCTGGGGCTTGCTCTCACAACCATGAGATCATGACCTGAGCAAAAAATCAAGAGTCAGACACTTAATCCATTGAGCCATGCAGGTGCCCCGATATGTGTTTCTTAAATAATAAGTCAAAATTCTCTTTGACCCATGAGCTGCAGAATGGATGTTGTATTAGCAGGCATGAAAATCTTGTTTTATATCTCCATCAGAGCTCTTGGGTGACCAGGGGTATTGTCAATGAGCAGTCATATTTTGAAAGGAAGCAGATCTCAACAGTGGGGCTAAAATATTAAGTAAATCATATTGTAAACAAATGTGCCATTACCTAGGTTTTGTTTTTCCATGTAAATTTAGCATAATTATTAAGGGTCCTAGGATTTTTGGAATGGTAAATGAGCATCGGCTTGAACTTAAAGCCACCAGCTTCGTTAGCCCCAAGAGAGTAACGCTGTCCTTTGAAACTTTAAAATCAGGCATTGACTATTCTTCCTTAGCTATGAAAATACCAGGTGGCCTCTTTTCCAATAGAAGCCTGTTTAGTCTAGATTGAAAATCTGTTGTTCAGTGTAGCCACATTTCATTAATTGCCTTAGCTAGATCTTGTGCATAACTTGATATGGCTTCTACATCATCACCACTTCACCTTGCACTTTTGTGTTATGGACATAGCTCTTTCCTTAAACCTCATGAACCAACCTCCGATAGCTTCAAATTTCTGCAGCTTCCTCACCTCTCTCAGGATTCATAGAATTGAAGAGGGTTAAGATTGTGCTCTGGATTAGGCTTTGGCTTAAGGGAATGTTGTGGGTGGTTTGATCTTCTATCTAGAGCACTAAACCTTTCTTCATATAAGCAGTAACGCTGTTTCACTCAATCATTTGTATGTTCGCTGGAGTAGTACTTTTAATTTCCATCAAGAACTTTTCTTTTGCCTTCATAGGTTGGCTAACAGTTTGGTGCAAGAGACCTAGCTTTTGGCCTATCTCACTTTCAACATGTCTTCCTCACTAAGCTTAATCATTTCTAGCTTTTGATTTAAAGTGACAGATGTATAGCTCTTCCTTTCCCTTGAACACTTAGAGGCCCTTAGGGTTATTAATTGACCTAATTCCCTCATTGATGCATCTCAGGGAATAGGGAGGTCTGAGGAAAGAGAGACAGGGAAACAGCTGGTTGGTGAAAGAGCCAGAACACATGTATTTATCAAGTTCACCATCTTATATAGGGACAGTTTGTGGCACCCCAAAATAATTCGAATGGTAACATCAAAGGTCACTGATCAAGAGTATCATAACAAACATAATAATAATATAAAATACTGCTAGAATTACCAAAATGTGACCCACAAAGTGAACAAATGCAGTTGGAAAAATTGTGCTGATAGACTTGCTCACCACAGTATTACCACAAACCTTAAATTTAAAAAAGTGCAATACCTGCAAAGTACAATAAAGCAAAGCACAGTAAAAGGAGGCATATTCTGCAATATGTAAAAGGATTGTTTTAACATCAAATAGGTGATTACTGTTTCTTGGGTTTTTTTGCCTTGTTACAGATGAGTATTCCATCTCCTCACCTGTATTTCTGCTTTGGAATCATGGATCCTTAGTGACTCCCAAGGCCTTAAGAGTTAGAAGACAGGTTTCCACTTACTTTCAATTAAAATAAATATTTAAATGCACTCATATTCTTCAGTGTCCTGGGGCATTTGATGAAGTACGTAGGGTTTTCCTCATTTCTAATTTCATGAGGAATAAATGGTTTCTATTGCCAGGCTCCAGTATAAAACCTCAAATTATGAACTAGCTAAAATACAAGATCTGAGAACCTCTAGATTAAGAGAAGAAAGATAAAGTGCACAGAGGCATAAATGCCTTAGACTTTCGTAAAAATGGAGGCTTATATACCCCTTGCTTTTTCATTTGAGTTATTGTATAGTTTGTCTTCATGAAGAGAAAGCATAATACTTCAATAGCATGTTATTTTCCATAAAACATGTCTCCATATATACCCATATAGACATAGGTAGAAAATCTTCTACCCTCTGGGTTATGTAGAAATTTTTCAGAATGTGAAACAATGTATAATTTCAAATGATCTTGTACATTATCATGCACTAGAAAGATTATTAGAGTCACCAAAAGTCTTTTCATGCGTTCTGTGATTGAGTTCAGGTAGAACATTTGGGTAAGACTAACTGAAGATTTCTGGTTTCTAACCTGATCCTCTGGTTTCAAACACAGTAATCCAGCCTAAGTAGGCAGGCGTTCCACATCAGGGAGACGCCAACGGTACTGTACGTTTTTGCTCTATAAATCCCAAGCAAATAAATCTTGTATTCTGTGTAATACGCCTTTTACTGGCAGTACGTGAACATCTTTCATCATTTAATAAATATATATTGAGCGCCTACAGTTTGCGTCTGATGCTGCAGTGAAGAAAACACCAATCCTGTTCCTAAGGAGCTTACGCTAACGGGAGACACCCTAATGTGTCCTACCGCCTACGCTTCCAAAAAAATATATATAATCTCACCACATAACCTAAATTTATAAAATCTGACTTGGGGAAATGGAAGCGCACGCTCGTCCTTGGGGCCGCTGAAAGTCAAAACCGTTCCTGCTCCCGGGGGCGACCCAGCCTCCCGCCCAGCGCCGCGTCGCAGGGAGCGGCGCGCCTCTGTGACGCGCACGCCCCGCCCACCGCTCCCTTCATAGTGCCCCGCCCCCGTGAGCGAAGTGCGCAGACTCCTCAGCCCGGCTCCAATTCGGTCGGGACGCCGCTGAGCCCGCGACGTCGCCTCCCGGTGAGTTTCTGAGGGGGCCGCCAGGCCTTGTCCTTCCGCAGTGGCCGCGCCGGCAGCAGGGCACTGCAGCCGCAGTCCCGGCCGCGGTGTTTGGTAAGCAGAAGCCCCGGCGTGCCCTGAGCGTGCAGCCCCCCGCCGCTCGGCCCGGCCACAGCCCCGGGCGTGAACGGAGCTGACGGAGGATGGCAGCCTCCGGGGTGGAGAAGAGCAGCAAGAAGAAGACCGAGAAGAAACTTGCTGCTCGAGAAGAAGCTAAATTGTTGGCGGGCTTCATGGGCGTCATGAATAACATGCGGAAACAGGTACCGCCTTTGTGGGAGTGACGGACGCCAGGGGGGAGGGGGTCCGGGACTCGCGCCCCTGGCTCCCTGGGCCGAAACCGCGCCCGGTGGTGATCGCGACTCTCCTCTGTCCTCGCCTTTCCTTCCATTTTCGCACGCCAGCCAAGCTGCTGTTAGTAGAGGGTCGCGTTAACCATTTGTCGAGCAGAAGCGTCTCCTCGTCTGCCGGTGCTGCGTGGCTCGCAAGTCAGGCTACTGGGAGACTCCTGGGCTGGCATATTCGGCATCGCGTATCGGTTGTGTAACAGCTCTGCCCTAGTTATCTCTTTGTGAGGCGAGGATCCTTCCATTGGCGAGCCGCCGCGTTAAGGTGTCGTGAGATCTCGTGCGAAGAAGCCCATTGGCACAGCCCAGCCCGAAGCCCCCTCAGAAGGGAGAAGCATTGCTGGCCTGAAATCAGCTACTCTTAGATAAGGATCCCCGCCCCTCGTCTGTGTTCCCCGGGTGGAGCTAGTTGAAGGCAAATCCTCCTGTACGTGTTAATTTAGAGCAGAAACAGTCACCGATAAATACCGCGCAGTCTTTTAAGGCTCCTCTGCGCCTCTGTTATTAAGAGGAGCTCTTTGTTCTGTCCTTGACGTGTGGCGCATTAATGACCATCTTCACGTCGGCGAAAGGTGGGTGATGAAAAGAACGGATTTTAACGTGGAGGATGTAGACAAGAGAGGTTTTTTGGTGGGTTTTTTTTTTTAAATTCCATAACATCTTATACCAATAAGTATAGAAAAGTCACTTGGTTACCGTAAGCTTTATTTATAGCAAATAGGCTTCTTAGATGTGGGAATGTTTCTGTTCTGTAACTGTGGTCCTGTTTCCAAAGAAGACAAAAGCAGGGTGTATGAATAACTGCAAAACCTGGTTTGGTTATCTAGTGGTTTTGATGGGAATATGGAGAACAGTACAGGAATTTGAGATTTGTAATTAGATCCTAGCTTCTGATTTCTTGAAGCAAACTCTGACTGCAGGGATCTTGTCTTTGTTCATCAGCTCCTGGCATGGTGCATGAATGCGGTAGATATCTGTCTGAATGCCTTTAAATCTTCCCGGCTTTTGTGCCGAAGTCACCGTGAATGTCTGCATTCAGTATTGTATGTACCTGACTTTAATGTATCTATTTTCATGTATACATTCAAGTTCCTTTCATGTAAACCTTTTTATATTTGCAACACCGGTGACTTCAAATTACTGGTGCATTTAACAAGTGTGTGCTCCTAAAGGGTAGTTGAACACAGTTAACCAGTGCTCAAATTTGTTTCCAGCAATCCTCCCCCCCCCCCGCCCCCCTCCCCCATCCCCAGAGAGGTGGTTTCATCTGTGGACTCCAGCATTGTAAAGCTTGCCTCATTCCTTATGTAGATAGGTTGCAGCTGGGTTGCAGCATCAGCTGTTTACTTGAGGAAAAGGGGATTGTATGTTTAACTGTTTGGGTTCAAAAATTGAATTGTATCCATTTCTTAGATTTAGCTTTAGACTATATTAACCTCTGTTTATCCACTGTTAAACTAGAAATAAAGTTACTGAAAAATCAGGATTCTGTTACTGTGTAGTAGGGGAAAATAGAGCTAGAACAACCAGAGATCTCTTCCACGGTGGTTCACTGATCTTAATCTGCGGGTTCTCTTTTTGTCAATGGCTTTGCATGTTTTTAAGGTATTCTCCAGTAGAATTTTCACCAACTTCATGGAATCCTTTTGCAAGATGTGCAGTTTCCTTTGCAGTTGATGTACATTGTACTCGTATTGTTCTGTTTAACGTAACACAGGAGAGACTCACCAAGAATGACTTACAAGGGCATTTGATGGGATTGGCAGAAATAGAAAGTGGTCTGAGCCAGAGGAAGAATGTTTGAATGAGAACCAGTTTTATAAGTGTTCTTGTTCTTCAGTGAATATTTTTGTATTGTGACTCTTTTTGCTTTCCCATATGACTTCATTACTTTGGGGATCAGGATAATGAGTGCCTAGATGACAAGGACCCCTCTGTACACACCCAGAAACATTCTTACAAGAACTTGAGAACACTGAAATTAGAATACCTGAATTCAAATTCCTGCTGTACCATTAATTAGTTTTGTGATCTTAGATAAATATGACTTAGGTCATTTCATCTCTCCATAACATAGCAGTCAATTCTATACGTAGTGGCCAAGGAGGTTGTACAGAGCCAGCAGCCTCAGCTTCTTATGGGCCTCTTTTCCTTCATCATCCTTGCAGTCATTTCTAGCCTTTTATTTTTAAGTAAACTTTCCAATGAAGTAGAGAATTCACTAAAAGGATACAAGTCATAAACATGCAGCTCATTGAATTATTACAAACTAAACACACCATCAACGATAAGAAATAGAACATGAAGAGTACAAAAGAGGTCCCCCTTTACACTCTTCTGAATCACTACCCCCCCCCCCAAAGGCAACCACTGTTCCAACTTCTGTCACCATAGATTTGTTTTTTCTGTTTTTGAACTTATATAAATGAAATCCTACTGTATATATTCTTGAGTCTTGGCTTCTTAAAGCTAACATTATGTTTGTGAGATTTATTATGTCGTTCTGTGTCACTTTAGTACATCCTCGTTGTGCTTAGTATTCCACTGTATGAATACACCACATTTATCCATTCCATCATTATGGACATTTGAGTCATTTCTAGTTTGGCACTATAAAGACAAGTTCTACTTGGAATGTTTTGTATATTTTGTACATGTCTTTGGATGTGTGCATGTCTGCATTTCTGTTGGGAACTACGTAAGAGCAGAGCTGTGGAGTCATAGGTTACACTACTTTTAGCTTTAATAGACACTGTCCTGTAATTTCCAAAGTTGTGTCAGTTCATGCTCATTCCAGTTGTGTACGAGAGAGGGTTTTGCTCTCATCTTTGTCAGCACTTAGTATTGTCAGTCTTTATAACGTTAGCCATTCTAGCGGGTGTATTGTAGCATCTTATTAGGTTGAGCACCTTTTTATTTCCCTAACTTTTTGTTTAGATTAATTTTATTACCTGATACACTAGAGAGGGGCTCTACAAAGGAGGCCTGGGTCATAGTCACTACTGCTCCTATCCAGTTGCTGTCACTGTGTTAATGAAGTCTAGGAGACCCTTAACATTTGAGGGATATGTTTTGAGACCTTTTGGAGTACCACTGTAGTTTATAGTTTTCTCATGTTAAGTGAATTAAAGCATAATTAGAATTTAAGAGCTTATGTTAAAGCGCTATTGAGAATTATGTGAGAGAACCAAAAAAAAAGCTGATTTGAAGACTGGATGCTGAGCAGTTAACTGGGATTATTTACCAACTAAAAGGACTCAGCTTCTGTACAGTCACCTCTTAAAGATTGTTAATTACTAGTAGTCATTTTCTTTAGGGTCTCTTGTGAATAATCTAAACCCTCTGCATTAAATCTTCAGTAAGAGAAACACTTCTTGGGCATGTATTTTCTACCAGCTTTGTCTTAATTCAGCTAACAATTCCCATATACAACTCCCATCATTCAGACCTTCCTATTCTTAATTGCTGCCTTCTCCTTTTGTCTGCCCAGTTTAGGAGATAATCATCTCTCTCTTCACTCCCTTTCAAATGCCCCAGGCTTTCTTGACATTCAGCCTTTTTTTCACATCCATCTGGCCAAAAGCATTGATGACAATTTACCTTATTTGTGCAAGGCTTCCAAGCACAGCTGGAGAATATCCCATTATTGAACAGTCCTCTGCTAGGTAAGTCCTAATTTCAACAGGGCTGTCAGTACTGGTGATCAATCCTACTTTCCATTAATTTTACTGTTTTTCTCTAACCTGAGTCTTTTCTCTATATCCTCATTTTCAGTAGGGCATCCCTCTTGTGATATCACAAATAAATAGAAGACATTAGTTTGGAACTATCTAACTTTTAACTTTCTACCACCAAGTCTTTAAGCCTATTTTGTCACATTTTATTTTGCTACCGTGAAGAAGCTGCCTCTTTTCCATCTAAAGCCAGTGATTTCACCTGGGCTTTGACTCAGTCTGGTCAGAAAAGTTATATTGTTGGTTACTCGCATCTCTGCTAAGCACCCTTAACTACTTCTTTTCTACTAGACTCTAGCCATCAACATTCAGTCATGTTTTAACCTCCCTAGCTTTTAAGCCAACCAAACCAATACACCTATTCTTAGTCTCAACATTCCCCTGTAAATAATACCTCTCTCCCCCTTGTTAAAACCAAAAGGTAGGTAGATTCACTGCCTTTTTTGGCTCACTGTTGATTTATTCCCTTATCTCAGTTTGACTTTCTAACTCAGCCCTTCAGATGAATATTTATTGAGACCCACTCTATGCTAGGCATTTTGCTAGATTGTGTAGTTGCAGTGATGAGCAAAACCAGACAGTCCCTGTCTTCATGTGGGTTTTGTCTAGTAAGAGAGACATTAGTCAAGCAGTCACACACACACAAATGTAAAATTGCAACAGTGGTAGGTATTATTAAAGAGAAGAACATAGTACAGTGAGGGCATATGAATAAATCATTTGACATCAAGAAGATTTCCCCAGGAAACTGGTAAATGAACTGAGAGCTGAAATAAGAGTAAGGGCACCTTAAGGAGGAGCCTCTTAGGTAGATGGAACAACAAATGCAGAGGTTCTGAGTCAAAAGACCTACTTACCATAGAATGGCAAGTGCAAGATACTGATTAAAGGCCAGTGTGACTGGAGCACAGAACATAAGGGGGAGGATGGCGAACATGAAACTGGAGAAGTAGTTAGAGAACTGTCCATGCATAGTCTCATAAGACATTGGGGGGGTGCCTCTATCCTAAAACCCCTTCAGATGCGGGGTGTGTGTGTGTGTGTGTGTGACAGAAACAGAAAAGGGATCTGTGAGTATTTGTTTTTCTTTTGAAAAAGATGGTGCCTAATCTGTGGCCAAATGGGAGAACTCTCAGAGTGTTTGTTGGCAGACCAAATAGGAAGTTGTTCAGTAACTCAGATGGTCCCTTGGACTAAGGTGGTAGCAGCAGTAGCAATGATGAAAAGATGACATATTCAAGATTTAGGAGGTAAAATCAATAGATCTTGGTGATGATAACTCTCACATGTGGTTGTGATGACTAAATTAGATAGCCAAAGTAAAATAAAGCATGACCTGATGATGTTGGCTATTTTTGTTGCTCTTGTGATATGGTGGTTGATTCGATGCTGAGGGATTTAATACACGTTGTCAGTTATGACCTCTAGGGTTCTAGAATTCATAACTAGATAGATGATGACATTAGCCACCAAGAGAGGAGACACTAGAGAAAAGGATCAAGGCTTTGAGGAAAGGATTATAGGTTGTATTTTAGATATGTTCGGTTCACAATGCCATGAGACAGTAAGGTATATAATGAACTGACAGGTTTGAGAGTTGTGGGTTAAAAGTATAAATTTGTGGTGCACCTGGCTGGCTTGGTCAGTAGGTAGAGCAGTAGAGTGCACAACTCTTGATTTCAGGGTTGTGAATTCAAGCCCCATTTTGGAGATAGAGTTTACTTAAAAAAAATTTTTTAAGTGTAAATTTGTGATTATCTGCAGATAGAAGATAACTTTGTTGAAACTATGGAGAGTCAGGAGTCTGGGATAAAGAATAGGAAGGAGCCTATAAAGGAGACCCCTGCCCCCCCCCCCCCCCGCAAAAAAAAAGGCCAGAAGAGTAAGAGGAAAGTGAGAATTTTCAGAATCAGGGAAGACATTGTTTCAGAAGGAGGATGGCAAATTTTGAAGCCTATGAGAAGTCAAGATATGATATAGCAACACAGGGGAGTTGTTGACTGTAGTGTGTTGTTTTGATTGGAAGACAGATGGAAGTCAGATTGGCATGAGTAGGATATGAGACCATTGAGACAATATTTTTGGAGAAACTTGGCCCAGAAGGGAGTAAGGGAGTTCAAATGAAGGTTGTTTGGTTTCATGTGTTTAAACTCGGGAGATATAAGTGTGCTTCAAAACTGAAAGGAAGAATTCATTTGAGATGTTGAGGTTGAATGTATATGAAACAGAATGTATAATTGATAGATGATTCCTGAGATAAGATCTAAAGTAAAGGTAATCTGTCATGGGAGGAGGATAGTTTCTCTTTCATCAGAGTGGGAAGGAAGAGTGGTTGGAAGAGAGGTTTGGAATCAGAATAAAAGACCCTCTGTCAGAGGCTGTCTCTCTGAAAAGTAGCAAATGAGACCATCTGCTGAAATGAAGAAGAAAATGAAGTTAGAGGTTGAGGAAAATAGTTTTTGTGGAGTGGAAATGGTATGATGGCTGGCAGTATTTTTGAAGGTTTTTTTTTTTTTTGTTGAGGTTAATTACCATGTATTTGTAATTAATATTTATCCTCACCCTGGCCTTCAAAGCCCTGTCTGACCTGATCCCATCCTATTTGAGTCAGATTTCATACCATTGTTCTCATAGCAATTTCACTCCAAGGCACCTGTCTTCCTTCAGAGCCTGAAATGTTGTATCAGTGCTTGTAACTCTTTCCCTCTTACTCATGCTCAGTTCTTACCATAAATGGCACTTCCTCCCTGAATGCCCTTCATTGTGTCAAGGGCATGTACTAGATATACTCTATTTCTTTCCTTCACCTATTGATCTTCTTTATTAGACAGATAAACACTTTGTATGTATGTCTTTGCTACTAGGCACTAAGTTCCTTGAGGGCAGGGACAATATCTGTCTTATTCAGTGCTATATTGCCAACATCTACCACATAGGTGTCAAATATTTGTTAAGTAAATAGTTGATGTCATAGGTATGGTTGATAACACCTAGAGATTGAGGAGGAAGTAAGAAAAGAAGACAGGATGAAATTCTAGAGGAACATCAACATTTTAAAGGATAGAAAGAAAAGTGCATTGGAGATTGAGGTGTGGAAGGAAGAAAGACAGCAGGGAATAATGTCATTGAAACCTAGATATAAGTTACAAAGAAGAGGAGACAGGAGTATCAAATGTAGTAGGGAGGCCAAAAAAAGATAGTGTTCCCTGGGTTTGAAAAGTGGTGCATTTAGCAAATAAAGTTTTAATGGAATGGTTGGGGAGGGAGCAGATTTTAGAGGACAAAGGAAGGACAGAATGGTGAGTACATGGAGAGGGACCTGCCTCCTCTGTGGCCAAGGCTTTCCAGGATGAGATTAATGTTCTTTAAACACCAGCGGTATATACCCAAAGAATACAAAAATACTAATTCAAATAATCATGCATGCACCCTAATGTTTACAGCATCATTATCTTCAATAGCCAAACTATGGAAACAGCCCACATGTCCACTGACTGATGAATAGATAACAACACGCATGCAAGCACACACACACAGATGCACACACACTTTTTATTCAGCCATAAAAAAGAATGAAATCTTGACATTTGCAACAACATGGATGGAGCTAGAGAATATTATACGAAACAAAGTCAGAGAAAGACAAATACCATATGATTTCACTTATATGCAGAATTTAAGAAACAAACAAGCATAGGAGAAAGAGAGAGAGAGGCAAACCAAGAAACAGACTCTTAACTGTGGAGAGCAAACTGTACCAGAAAGGAGGTGGGTGGGTGGATGGGTTAAATAAGGGGAGTAAAGAATGCACTTTTGTGATGCGCACAGGGGTTGTATGGTAGTGTTGAATCACTAAATTGTATACCTGAAACTAATATTATACTATATGTTAACTAACTAGAATTTAAATAAAAACTTCAAAAAAGTAAAATGTACTTCCAAATTAAAAAAAAACTCTGGTAGTATAAAGTGCATACTGCCATCATGACACTTACCACATGTGTGTTGAATAAATGAATACAGAAGCACATCTTAAAGGAGACATGATTGTATTAAAATTCCCTGTGAGGAGAAGAAAATCAAGATTTGGGAGCTGCAAGAATCATGCCAACCCCAGAGGCCTCTAGCCTCTCTCTAGGACACTGCCTTCATTGCACCTCAGCTCTGACTACCGCCAGTCTGTTTCTCTTTCAGAGTTTCAAATCCTGGAGAGAGAGGATCTGATAGACCTAGTTTGGGTTGAATGTTAACCCTTTGAATCAATGATCTATGCTAAGGAGAGCAAGGTCACGTAGCACAAACATGATCTTGAAAGGGTTATTTTATGTACTTATTTTATGTATTCCATTTCTGGGGAATGGAGAATTACAAGTTGGGTAGCTACTCCAGTGGGCATCTATTACAAAGATTCATATCATTAAAACAGCTGGCATATTATATATTTTAATACATAATAATATAGCATATAATTTAGTTACATTCTGTTGAACTGTCTAAAATGTGGTTGATTAATATTTAAGAGAGGCACTCTTAATATGCCATCTATGCTAAATGTCATAAATTCTATAGTCGGTATCAGGTTAGTCTACTGGCAAATGGTTTGCCAGAATGAAATTAGTTCTTTTTTAGACCTTTGAATTGCACTTAAATTCAATCACAATTTAATATTATACTGTAAGCTTTTATCATGAACAATGATTTTAAAATGTCTTTGTATCTTCTATAAAACTTCTTTTAGTCATGTTGTCTTTAGTCACTCATTGCTATGGGAAACAATATGCTATAGTGGAAATAACTTGAGTTTTGGAATCAAACAGATCTGGGTTTGAATCCTAGCTCTTCCTAATTGTGTGACATTGGGCAAGTCAACTTCTTTAGCCTTTTATGTTTATATTTACACAATAATGATTATAATATCATACTGACCTACCTTACTGATGTTGGGGATAGTGAGAGAGAGAATGTGAAAACTCTTGATAAATTATTTAATGTTAAATATTGTTGATATTGTTATCACAACGAGTCTACTGGCATTCTTGGTTATCAGCAAAAGAAATATGTTCTCAAGTCAAAATAATTTATTGTAAGAAGTTCAGAAGCTTATAATGTTGACCACAGGCTGGAAGATGAGCAAGCATGGCAAACAGGCAGAAATCAGGCATTCTCCGTTAGCTAGGCTTCACAAACCCTGGAGTTCATTACAGTGTAGGCACAGTCTTGACTACCTGCTGCTGCTGCCGCCACCGTAAAGAGATTTTTCCTCCATCTTTCTATCATTTGCTCAAGATTCAAAATCCTGAAAGTTGGCATATAATTGACTGGCCTTAGATTGTTTGCCAGGTTTTGGCTCTGGTAAGTGAATAATAGAAACAACTGACTTCTAGTTTCCATAATGAGAGGCTCTGAGAATTGCCCTCTCACCATTTTCATAATGAGAAAATTTTCCAGAAATGGGAGGTTGGGTTTTGTTTTTTTTTAATTTGTTTATTTATTTTTGAGAGGGAGAGAGAGAGCATGAGCAGGGGAGGGGCAGAGAGAGAGGGAGACACAGAATCTGAAGCAGGCTCCAGGCTCTGAGCTGTCAGCACAGAGCCCGACGCAGGGCTTGAACCCACAGACGGTGATACCATGACCTGAGCCGAAGTCGGATGCTCAGCTGACTGAGCCATCCAGGTGCCCCGGGAGCTTCGGGTTTTAATAAGCAGGAAATTGGGTGCTAGGTTGCCAGAATCCACAAATGTCTACTGTGATCTATATACCTCAAGCTGTTAAATACAAACATGTATGCACTTATTCTCATTCCTATAATTAAAAAAAAAAGTCATCAGTCTTTTTCACTTACCATATCTAACTTGAAGTTCAAGATTATTGGTGATACCAGTTTCTTCTATAGTCTTTTCAAGATTCTTAGGCCTAAGTCTTAATAGATTTATTTGATTGTAAAGGGGAAAGTTTCACATAGTTAAAACTTATATAAATATAAGAGCAAAAGGGTGCCTGGAAGGCTCAGTCGGTTAAGCATCCAACTCAATTTTGGCTTAGGTCATGATCTCACAGTTGTTGAGTTCTTGTGCACTGACAGCACAAAGCCTGCTTGGGATTCTCTCTCTTCCCTCTCTTTTGCCCCTCCCCTGTGCATGTGCATGCTCTCTCTCTCTCTCTCTCTCTCAAATAAACATAAATGCGTGTGTGTGTGTGTGTGTGTGTGTGTGTGTGTGTGCGCGCGCAAAGATGAAAATAAAAATGCAAGCCACATTGTTATTATTTAATATTTTTATTATGCATTGTTTTCATGACTTCGTCCTTCCCTGACTATTCCTATTTGTCTTTAGCCAACTCCTCAAGGTTCTTTTTCTGATGGGATGATCTAATCCTTTATTCCTAGGTATCTTGAACCTTTGGTATTACCTATAAAGTCACATTAGTCTTCCATTAATGCTTATTACTAGCTTTAGCAGTACGAGCCTTAGGCGGGAATTTGATTTTATGATATTTAAAAGTTGATTAGTTAGCCTGTTGCTGTTTATTTTATTTTATTTTTCTAATGTTTATTCTTGAGAGAGAGAGCACGCGAGCGAGTGTGAGTGAGGGAAGAGCAGAGAGAGGGAGGCACAGAATCTGAAGCAGGCTCTAGGCTCTGAGCTGTCAGCACAGAGCCCGACGCAGGGCTCGAACTCACGAATCAGATCATAACCTGAGCCAGTCGGGCGCTTAACCAGCTGAGCTACGCAGGCCCCCCAGCCTGTTGCTCTTTAATGGATGCTGGCAGAAGACATGAGACTCCTAGATTAGAGACAATAGAATTGATTACTCACAGCATAGCATTATGAGCATCCGTATGTATGTGTCAGTTCCTCTTGCCCCACAAGTACTATGAGGGTGACCTGCCCGGGGCCCAGATGGATATTATACACACAGTGGGTTTGTGTTGTAGCTCTGGAATGAACACTGAGCTTAAGGAATCTGCCATTTTTATAGCAAACAATAAGCAAGCCTGCTCCTTATTCTTGTGAGGGAGAAGGTATCTCATCCCTATGGTTGCTTGCTGGCAACATAATCTTGAGAAATGGTGGCCCAGGGAAAAAGTGTCAGGGCCTTGCCTTCTTGACATGTCCGGGTTTTAAAATATATAGGAATTCAAGAGACCCACAGAGGTCTCTTCTCTCCCAACAGACAAAAGATACCCAAGGGGATCCCCTGAGCTCCAGCTATCTTCTGTCCCATAAAGAGCAATGGTTCCCCACCCCCCCTTCATTGCCAGGTTCAGAGAACTACCCAAATGTAGTAACTTTTGTTCTTTTTACCCAGTGGCAGGAGGAGGCCAAAATGGCCAGGTTGCAGTTTTAACTTCTAATTCTGTGGAAACATGATTCTATCACTTGAATCATTCTTCTTTTGGGTCCTCATATCTCTAAACTAGCAGAACCCACCTCCAGAGACTGATTGCTGAGATCAGAAGCAAAATATTTGTGAGTGAATCATTAAGCATAAGAGTGAGGGGAGTTTCTTCCATCCCTTGGTTGCCAGGCTAACTCTGGCTATAGAGAAAACATTATTTCTGTATAAATTATGTGTAATCACATCATTTGAAAATGGATTCTACTGCCTAAAAAGTTTGAAAACCACTGTTATAAGGCTTTTCCCTGAAAGGAAAAGACATATATATTGTCTGTGTGTGTGTGGTGTGGGCTGGGAAAAATATTTCTGACCTTCACCTTACTGAAAGAGGAAGCGAGGTATCTTGAACTCATCTCTCTCTCTCCTACAAATTTTGCCCAATGAGAGAGAAGTTCTAATGAAGCTAGGATTTAAGACATTGTTGTTTTATTAATGGTAGGATTACTCTTTTGAGACTTACATACTTTTTGCCCCAAATTTTTATTTAAATTCTAGTTAACATACAGTGCAGTATTGGTTTCAGGAGTAGAATTCCATGATTCATCACTTACATACAACACCCAGTGCTTATAACAAATGCCCTCCTTAATACCCATCACCCATCTAGTCCATCCCCTACGCATGCACCCAGCTCCCTCCCTCAGCCCTCAGTTCTCTATCTTTAAGGAGACTCATATACTTCTACTTAAGGTCTCCATCTGCTAAGGAGGACAGGTAGGATATGTCTTGTGGACTCTATAAGGTGGATTTGGGCCCCGCTATCTCCCCCCCCCCCCCGCCATATGAATATGCAAATTTAAAAATTTAGATTATTGGAGTATATGGGTGTGAGTAGGTGGGGATTACTAAGCACTCACCCATCTGTTTTATTTTGTCTCACTTGGCTGTAAATCTTTACATAAACTCCCTGAGTTGAGAATCTCAGAGGGCTGAATAATAGTATTCAGGCACCAGAGCCCCATCCC
Source organism: Panthera tigris (assembly GCF_018350195.1). Classification (NCBI taxonomy): domain Eukaryota; kingdom Metazoa; phylum Chordata; class Mammalia; order Carnivora; family Felidae; genus Panthera; species Panthera tigris. Next base: position 114,233,111 of record NC_056661.1, read on the forward strand.
AACTCCCAACAGAATGTACTGGACCAAGTACCTATAAGTTCTTATTTCCAAGTTTTTTTTGTTTTTGTTTGTTTTTTTTTTTTTAAGTTTTCTTTGTTTTTAACCTGTACAAGGAGCGTTTTGTTCTTTTTTTTTTTTTTTTTTTTTTTTAAATTTGTGTTGAGAGAGAGAGCACACATGCATGAGCAGGAGAGGGGCAGAGAGAGAATCCCAAGCAGGCTCCGTGCTGATAGTGTGAAGCCTGACGGGGGTTCAGTCTCATGGACCATGATATCATAACGTGCACCAAAATTAAGAGTCAGATGCTTAACCAACTGAACCACCCAGGTGCCCCCGGAGTGTTTTGTTCTATGTTAAAGGCATCCTCTATCAATACCTATTCTTCCATGTGTCTTCTGCAGACCACCTTAGGAAGATTATTTAAATTTTTTACTCCAGAAAGCTTTAAAATGAGTAGATAATCTATTAACTCTAGACTGGAAATTCACTTGCATTTCCCATCTAAAATTTTTCTCAGCCAAGGTGTCATTCATAGCTTTCCAGATTATCTGGAGTGAAACAAATGACAGCTTAAAGCGCTCCATCTAATTCCATACTAGCAATATAAAATCCCCCAAATCTGACTGTTATGAACCCACTCATTATTAAATTCCCACATCTGTGATCTCCCTGTGGGTTAAAATTAAAGGCAGTTCCAAATGTGTGCTCTCTCTGGTTTCTTTTTTTTTTTTTTAATTTTTTTTTTAACGTTTTTTATTTATTTTTGAGACAGAGACAGAGCATGAACGGGGGAGGGTCACAGAGAGAAGGAGACACAGAATCTGAAACAGGCTCCAGGCTCTGAGCTGTCAGCACAGAGCCCGACGCAGGGCTCGAACCCACGGACCATGAGATCATGACCTGAGCCGAAGTCGGACGCTTAACCGACTGAGCCACCCAGGCGCCCCTCTCTGGTTTCTTATATGCCAGGTCTCAGCCAAAAAGCATTCACTTAAGTGTTTGGGTAGGTTCTAGGACTTTGTTCAGCAGCTGCAGCCTGGGCTATCTTCCACTGGCATATATTAAGTTAGTTTAGCACCTCCAAAGCTGAATTTTTCCAGTGTCAAGGTGGTTGGTGCCACATGTTTTCAGAATGTCAAAGGGTTCAGAGGACTCTTAATATGAATGAGTACAGCATCCTGATCCCCACAAACCTGAAAAGATACAAGCAAATCTCCCATCTCTACAATAGATGTTGACACCTTACTATACAGTCCTAACCCACGTTGTTCCCAGACAAAAACAACAGAAACGTCGGTTTCTAGAAAACAGAGAATCTTCAAAGAAAACTTCAGGATATCTTGGCTTTTGGCTTGCCAGTCTGTGTTGGCTATCTATAATTTATAGACTCTAAACTCAGCTAAGAGGAATCACTTATCAAGAGGCTAATAGGGACACTTTACCATATAGGGAAGAATTTTGTCTATGCATTACAATGTTTCACTGGCATAGGATATTTTGTACTTAGAGCAATTTGCCAGGGGGATTTGCTCAGCTGCCAGGTCTTCTAGAATTTCTCTTGTTCCCCTTTGTCCTGCACATTAAAAGCTTAATTTTTCCTTTTTCAACCTTGTGTTCCTCGCACCCCAATGCTAGAATAGTTGAGTTCTGTCCTTTGAGAGAGGATGATCCACATTTGTAGCAGGCAGTCAGGCAAAGCACAGTCTGTAGCCTTGCATTCTCTACAGTTCTGATCCTCCTAGTTCTGCACCCTTGTGTCCCCATTATGATCCTATCCTGCTGTGAAATTCCTTGTATCTACTAATCCTGCCCCCTGAAGGGGTCTTTTTTCCTTTCCATTTTTCTCAGCTGGAGAATGGCCTTTGACTGATTGCTCTAAAGCCTATGGGGACCAACATGGCCTTTGCAGTGTGCTCCTCAGAATCTTACCTTTCCTCGTTACTTGAGCTTTCCAGACCTTGGAAACTCAGTAGTAGCACACATATTCCTTTCTGTTACCTGTATGTGTCAAAATGGGCTGTGTCTCTGTTGTCTGTTCCTTTCAGGCATCACCAGCTGAGTTGTTAACCTGTTTAAGTTAAATCTTTTCCTTTCTACATAGTGTGGAGCTAACGTTATTCAGATCAGAATAACTTCCTTTTCCTTTCCTTTTGATTTTGGGCCCAAATGTTTGTTTTGCTTCTTCTTTCTCTAGTGCCTTTCTTAAAAGACACTGTCCTAGTGAAAACAAAAGGGTACACGTGTTCAGTATTGATTCAGTTACTGCCAACCCTCAGCAGAGTAATTCCAATTATGGACAAGTTCAGTATTAACTTAGGCTTGGATTATGGCTGGGTCATTTGGCTTCCCTTTAATGTGATCTAGTACTCTCCCTTAGAGTCTTATTTCCACACATTTCCCAGATATGTTCCACTATAGCTTGTAGCCTTCCTGTCTTCCCAGACACACCACCTTGCAAATTATGTAATGGAGGAGCTACTTTATTGCTGATCTTCCTTTTCCAAAAGTTTACAAATCTATCTGAATTTAATGTAACCACCTATTATAACTGTCCTACTCTTTAAGGGCAATCCTGTCATTATGTTCATGATTCCTTACCTTTAGCTTTGAAAGAGCTCTTAAAAATTTCCTAGATCCAGGCCTTTTCTGAATTTTATTTCTCTTCCTCCATTATATCTCTTTGGTATGTATCACCTAAATTGAATAAATAAAGCAAAAATAACTCTTTTTCCTAGTCTTATCTTTTAAAGAGCAGTTATACCAAACTGTATATGCTTTCCCTTTCAAAGCTGTTTGACCTAACATGCCCTGTGTTTCCATTAAGGAAGAAGTCCCCTTTCCCTCTGTTTATCTGGTGTCTAACTTTTTCTTTCCTTTCCCACTGGCCTTATTGTCATTATGTGTGTTTAAATCCGGTGCTGTTTTTCTTGGCTTTCTGAGAAAATGTGATTCTGAAGGCTTTTTAATTTTTCTCTTAGGTTTTGAGTTTATCATAGCTTTGTTGAGGCTTTTCTAGTATCTCAATCCGAGAAGATTTACCCCCATATAATAAGGGCTCCATTTCCCTTTATCTTTTCAGTGATTTAAATCCACCACCCAACTATAGTTGAATCTGCAGTCTACTCAGGGAGTTATACCCAGGGCCAACTTGAAATCACGCTGTGCAGGACTGATTGCAGAACCTTGTTGACAAGCTACATAAACCCAAAGGTTAGTCATTCCCTGGTCCTCTTCTTGGGATACGATGAAGAACAGAATTTGGGACAGCTGTTTGCATGCCTCCTACTAATGCCAGCACACATTGTTAAAAGCTAGAACCTCCTGCAATGCTGCGGAGCTTACATGGAGCTTCCTACCTTTTGCAGTCCTACTAAGAAAACCTGTAAAGAGAGCAAAAAGGTCATTCTACCAACACTTGCCTGAAATCCTTGCCTCTTTTGAAGTGAACCTTTCCTGACCGAAGGACGCTTCCCACAGAAGTCCCTAATATTTGCAGGCACTAAAGCATTACCAAAGTTTCTGCCTCTGTCTACAGGGCTTGGAGTGTCTATGCATATGGATTTCAACAGCCCTCTTCCACTGTTGGTTCCAAACATTTGAGATGAGTTATGTTCTGCTTTGGGGCAAAATTATAGAAGAGAATGAGCCAGACCGGGCAGTTTATGGTCAGTGACCTCTGCCTTAACTCTTGCTCATCTTGTAGACACTCTTCCACAAGTGACAGTGGAGAAAAGGACTGCACTTTGCTTCTCAGTACTTACTTTCCCCAGAGGAAGAGCATTATGAGAGAGATATCTAATTTCCCCTAAATGGGTAACAGTTATACCATTTTTTTCCAATTATCCATTCTCTCATCCCACTTTTTAAATTAATAGACTTTGTTTTTTAGAGAGGTTTTATGTTTACCAAAAACTTGAACAGAAAGCACAGAGTTTCCGTTTTCCCTCTCCCCCTCCCAGTTTCCCCTACTAGTAACATCTTGCTAATACAAGTGTGATACATTTGTTATAATTGATGAGCCAATATTGTTACATTATTATTAACCATAGTTTACATTAGGGTTTTTTCTTAGTGTTATACATTCTGTGGATGTTGACAAATGTATAATGACGTGTATCCACTGTTACACTATCATACATAATAGTTTCACTGCCTTAAACATTGCCTTCTTACCACATTTTTGAAATAGTATCTTTATGATACATCAAATTCCTGCTTAGTGTAGATCCCTCACATTTCTTAGGTTTACTTCTCAACATTTAATTATTTTGTTGCTGCTATGATGGGTTGTTTTGGTTGTTTTTTTTGTTTTCTCATTTGTGTTTTTTTATGGCTTACTGCTCACATATAGGTTAGCTAATTGCTTTTTCATATTTATCTTATTTGTGTCTAGCCATCTTTTCATTTAGTTCTACAAGTGTTAGGTTTATTTATCTTTATTTTCTTACTGATTTTGTTACCAAAAAACCCAGGTTCGGCTACTTGTTGCTTGAAAAGCCAATACTCAAGGGAGGAATTTTGATTGGAAAGGAATATGAGCTTTATTCAGGAGGCTGGCCATCTGGGGAGAAGGGAAACTCTTGTCTGAAAACCAATTCTGACTATTCTGCCTGGTCCAAAGAGTTTTAAAGGAACTTTAGGGCATTTAATCAATAAAAAGAGAGCACAGTGGCCTGTAACCCTTCCTGATTGCATGCAGACTTGATGCCAGCTACAGACATCATCATCACAGTGCCAGGAGGTTGTGTATTGGTGCCCCAGGGGGAGGTTGTGCAAGAGGATTTGGTTCTTTCTAAGGAACAATGTATAACCTGTAGATACACAAAGAAAGGCTTAGTTAATCACATGGGTTAAAAGTGCTTTCTGAAACTTAAAGACTACTAAGTTGGCCAGAGGGGCTGAGGTATCAGCTTCAATTTGGGTAAAATTTCCAGAACAAAAATTGAAAAAAGTAGTGACAGCATATGTTTCTTAGATGAGAATGCCTCTTCTGTGTCGACATTAAACGTGATGTTTGCTCTTTCTTGTTTTTTTTTTTAATTTATTTTTTAGTGTTCATTATTTATTTCTAAGAGAGAGACAGTGTGAGCAGGGGAGGGGCAGAGAGAGAGGGAGACCCAGAATCTGAACCAAGCTCCGAGCTGTCAGCACAGAGCCTGACTGAAGGCTCAAACCCACAAACTGTAACATCATGACCTGAGCCAAAGTCAGACACTTAACCGAATGAGCCACCCAGGTGTTTCCTCTTGATTCGAATGATCTTCGTTATACAGATGCATCATTTTCTTTATTAAAGAGTATGAAAGGAAATGAATGTTTAATTTTGCCATCTATTTTTAATAGAGTTTTAAAAGTTCAAGTTTTTCTACATGAGGTTTTTCTCTTTTAACCTGTATATATGCTGAATTATATTAAAGAATTATTGTTCTTGAACCCTCCTTGCATTCCTAGAACAATATTTGACTAGTAACACTTCTGAATTCACTCAGCAACTATTTGACAGATCTCTAAGTCTCTAAAAGAAGAAAAAGGTGCAAAGAAAATGTGACCAAAATAGCAACTGGTATTTAAAGAAAAAAAGAAGATGGGGCGCCTGGGTGGCTTAGTCGGTTGAATATCCAGCTCTTGATTTCAGGTTCATGTCATGATCCCAGGGTCATGGGATTGAGTCCCACATCAGGCTCCACACTGAGCGGAGAGCCTGCTTAAGATTTTCTCTCTCTCTCTCTGCTTCTCTATCAAGAAGAAAAAGAAAAGAAAAAAGCAAGGAAGCATAATAAGTAATGTAAAAGAACATGGCATATGTAAGATGAAACATAAGTTATCAGTAATAAATATGAAGATTAAACTAAATCTGACTTAAAGTAATCTCAGATGGGGGTGGGGGTGCTGAGTGGCTCAGTTAAGTAACTTCAGCTCAGGTCATGATGTCACAGTTCATTAGTTCTCGCCCCTCATTGGGCTTGTGCTGACAGTGCAGAGCCTGCTTGGGATTCTCTCTTCTGTTTCTGCCCCTCCCCCACTTGTGCATGTGCTCTATCTCAAAATAAATAAAACTTTAAAAAAGAAAGTAATCTTAGATGGTGAGAATTTTTAATTAAATCACCTAAATCTATCAATTTATGAGAGGCTAAAAATTCAAAAGCTGAAAATAATAAATACAAAGATGTAACAAATATGGGGGAGTATAAACAAAAAAATTACAAGATTTTTTTTTGTTTTGTTTTGTCCAGTGAACATGTATTGTTCAAAAGGTAGTTCTGTGTAAGTTTGTCCTCAGTTCATATAGATAGGACTTGTTATCTTTCATACTGTCTAACGTAATGCAAGTCTCTGTCTTCCGGTTTTCTGTGGTTACACTCTTGCCAATAGGAGCCTCTCTCTTTAAGTCAGTCCTATCTCTTGTTAAAACCTATTAATCTACTGTAGTACAGTCAGATGCACAATTTGGATACAAAAAGTTCCTCCCTTTCCTTCTACAACATTAATATCCAGCTGGAGATTAATCTTAGAGAAGACTGAATTGCTTTGCAGAGATCTGATTTCTTTAACTTTCTTCAGTGCCTGTAAATTCATGCCACTAGAACTCCCTGTTGCTGAGTGTATATTTTGAAAAGGTTTTTGGCTCCGTTTCCATACAGTTCTACATCTTCTGGAACTTCCTGTCAGCAGCCATAGACCCCTCCCTTATCTGATTTGCTGTTCTCTATCAGTGTTCTTTTTCTCTCCCACCTTTCCTTCTTTTCCTTCCACCTTTATTTTTCTTGCTTTTGAGCAACTAGATCAGTTTCTTTTGGTGGTGACCAAATATTTGGCTTGGTTTTGCTACCTGGTATTTTTGGTGTGGTATGTGGCAAAATCACCTGAAAGCTGACCAAAGGAAATAAAAATTTTAAACTTCGAGACACTATTGGGATAACAATGGCTTTAACTATAAATAATCTGCATATAATTTCTAAGCAGTAGACCACAGGCCTTATTTACAAAATCTTTACATAGCTGTAAAAGTGAAATTTTGTTTCTCTCTTACCCAACTATAAAATATAAATCCCATTTCTTTTCTTGTTCTAAGCATTACCATCTCATTTGGTAATGAGAATATCAGAAACTGTATTAATAGTTTTAGTAAATATTTAAAATTTACAAAAGGCCACATCCTCTGAGCTACTAACCCGACATTTAGATATGTGATAGATTTTCTTTTACTCTGATAACATTATTTTCCTCATATTCCCAGTGCCTAAGAGAGTGCCTAATATATCGCAAGCATCAAATTTTCTCTGAGACTAACCTGGAGGTTACATATGTAACTTCATTAAGAAATTGAAATTTTGTTTGACAAAAAAGATGTTTTTTTCCTTGAAATTCATGTTGAAGGGTTCCAATAAACCTTAAATTTTTTCTTTAATATTTCATTTCCTCAGCATCGTAAGTATGTAATCTGACTCTGGCTTCTTTCAGCAATCTAGAGTGATACAATTTTTGCCTTGGTTAGAGATCACAATATAAAAGTGGTTGGTATCCAGCTTGTCAGAAATGCATTTGAGAAAAGTGTTACTTAAGGAAAGAGTGCTGAATGGTCATTTGCTTCGTCCACTCTGTGTATTCTGAGTTGTTTCTGTGAAGGTTACTTTCTTGGGAAATACAGCATGCACACTGCATCTCAAAACAAATAGATAATTTAAAAAGCCCAGATTGTTCTGTTTGAGAAACCATCAAGGACATTGCTCCTATGTCATTTAGTGTCCCCTTAAAATTTTACCATGAGAAAACCCTTAAGAATTTGTGTCAGAAAAAAAAAAAAAAATGGTTTCCCTAACAGATTAGTAGAATACTTCTTTTCTGATTGTAAAGATCTTTTCTTTTTTTCTGTTTTTACTACTGGGAAAGTCAATAGCACATTTTGATACAGCAAATCATGATAGCACCTCTCTAAGGTCTTCCTAAATAGGTCTTATAAACAGATTCTGTGCTGAAAAAAGACTGGATTTGGACAGAAAATAGAGCTAAAACCTTTGGCAAGCACCAGTTTTATATGTGTGCTAAGCCAGGCCCAATGAGCCCCTTTTAATTTCATTTATTTTTCTCTTGACTAGAAAACGTTGTGTGATGTGATCCTTATGGTCCAGGAAAGAAAGATACCTGCTCATCGAGTTGTTCTCGCAGCAGCCAGTCATTTTTTCAACTTAATGTTCACAAGTAAGTATCTTAAAGTAATAAAACATGTTATTTTTTCCATGAGAATGACTTAGAGTCTAAATTAAAATATCTTTCCAGTACCTGGGTGGCTCAGGCAGTTAAGTGTCCAACTCAGTTTCGGCTCAGGTCATGATATCTAGGTTTCATGAGTTCAAGCCCCACTTGGGGCTCTGTACTGATGGTGCAAAGTCTGCTTGGGATATATTCTCTCTCTCTCTCTCTCTCTCTCTCTCTCTCTCTCTCTCTCTCTCTCTCAAAATAAACTTAAAAATTTTTTTTAAAGAAGAAAATATCTTTCTAAAGCCCTTAAGATATTAAGGCCATAAAACATTGAAGAGATTGGAAAGGGGTTATGATGATGTTTGATCAAAAGAAAAATGTCCTTTCACTAGCACTAGAGGCCCAAGGGCTTTATTGATGGAGATGCAGTTTCTAGTTGAACAATTGTCATTGTTCTCATAGATTGGCTCCAGTTATATCAGATGTAGTTTTGCTCACAGCAATTTAGAAGAGTGCCACTAAGTCATTTTAGGAGTTGGGGAAATACTAAATCTAGTTTTATGTATCTCTGTTTACTTGGCCCTTTTTGTTTTTTTAAAGAAGTACACTAATCCACTAATTTCTTACCTTATTTTAAGACACATTAAGTGTGGAGAATTAATTTGCATTTGTTATAGGAATGTTGGGCTTCCTGGGATCTTTATTAACAGAGAGCTCTCTGTCCTGTTATTCTTCTCCACATTTAACATGGCCTGGAATGATCTGGTCCTCAGTTAACCTGGTGATAGTAGTCATGTCATTTATATTTCTTCTTTTCATTTTAGCTAACATGCTTGAATCAAAGTCCTTTGAAGTTGAACTCAAAGATGCTGAACCTGACATTATTGAACAACTTGTGGAATTTGCTTATACTGCTAGGTAAGTTAAGAAGGATCATTTCTGTTGTGGAGGAGTAAGGTTGGGATCTACTAGGGCAGAGCATTATCTTGACAAATTGATGTGCTCCAAATTCTTCGACAGGAAAAACCATAAGGATGGGGAAGTTTGAGGAGCTTATGCCATACTCATGCAAGCAAGGACCAAAAAGTTTAATTTTTTGTTTAATTTCAGGAGCTAGTAGGATACATTTTACAAAGCATTATTTAAGTAATAAAAAATTATAGGAAATTAAATTCACTTTAACTTCTTTGCAGAATTTCTGTGAATAGCAACAACGTTCAGTCTTTGTTAGATGCAGCAAACCAGTACCAGATTGAACCTGTGAAGAAAATGTGTGTTGATTTTTTGAAAGAACAAGTTGATGCTTCAAATTGTCTTGGTAAGAAGTCATATTCCTATTTAAAATAAAAACCAAAACAAACTTTAATGTGCATTTTAATAAAGGAAAAAAAAAGTCATTCTAAGTGTCCTCATTTAATTTTAAAGACATTGTCCACTAGAAAATACACTTAAAATACATTTTAAGAGACATTTAGGAAGATGCCTATTAACCCGGGCAGGAACAAGCCCATTAAAATTTCCAAAATATAAAATAGCTTTAATAATGAGTTTTTGTGTATCTAGAACAAAAAGTAAGGATTGCGTCTGGTGGTGGTGTGGTAATGTCATAAACATGAATGTTTACCTTTGTTGCAGTACTTAGATTGGTCTGTCATAGATGAGAAAACAGGTTGTGTATATTACCTGAGGTCTTAAAGCTAGTATGTGGAGGAGCTGGAGTTGGAATTCAAGTCCTCTTGTTCTTAACTACTGTCCCATGTTGCCTCTCCACATTATTAAATATGTTATTGTATACTAGGACACTTAAAAATCCTAGACTATAAATTAAGATACTAAGTAAGAGACTGCTATAGCACTCTATTTTATTTTTTTAAGTCTTTATTTATTTTTGAGAGAGAGGTCAGTTGCAAGCAGGAGAGGGGCAGAGAGAAATCCCAAGCAGTCTCCATGCTGTCAGCGCAGAGCCTGATGCGGGCTCAAACTCACGAACCATGAGATCATGACCTGCACTGAAACCAAGAGCCAGACAGACGCTTAACCGACTGAGCCATCCAGGTGCTCCAGCACTCTATTTTAAAGCCATTAATAAAGTATTTTATATTTCATGTCAGGAAAAGCAGAAATAGTTGATCAGAGTTTTCCAAGGTGTGATATGGTATGCTTTCCACTGTGAAATAATCTTTAGTGGCACATAAATGAACATCCAGGTCTTTGTAGTTATATTTTCTTACCCTTGCTGTGATTCAGAGGGGAAAAGAATCAGGGTAGGAGTCCTAGGAAGGCAGGGAGGAGAGGAAAGCTGAATCAAGGACAACCAGTGCAAAGGTTTTTGACATATGAGAGAAGATGAGGGGTGCTGACAAGCCAACAGCTGGGCAAAGGGCTCCTGGAGATACATGAGAAGTTTGCAAGCCTTCTCTTTCCCCCGTTTTTCTAGGCTCCCCTCTAGTAATGAACTAGACGGTTCATTACTCCCATCTGTCACACACCCCTACTGTGAATGCAGAGCAAAAGATCTTTGTAGGCAGGTAGATAGGAAGCAGAATAAATTTTAGGGAGGGATAAAAGGCAGGCAAAGGGGATGGGAATGAGTTTGTGGCTGGTATCCAAAAAAGGAAATGGACCAAACGGAACAGGACAGGTAATAGCTATGCAGGTGAATATACTGGTGGAATTTATTTTAAAGGTGGTTGTAGGTCACAAACGAAAAGACCCATATATTAGGAAATAAAAGGCCAGTCTCTAATCTCATCTGTGCAGCAGAGACACTCTGGAATGAGTCCCTCTATTTCTCTGGGCCATAGTTTGGGGCTCCATTCATCAATAAAATTTATATTCTGAGATTTTACTTATTTTCCCTTATATAAATATGTAGTCTCACAAAATTTATTATAAAAAGAATTCAAAGGAGTTTTTGGAAGATGATGGCTTAAGTACTTCTCCTTAACTCCCTAGCACTCTAAACTTCCAACCAGGTGATTCAACTAGAAAGAAAAACAGCCAGAGTAGGGAGTGGATATGGTGGAACCTGGAGCAAGTTTGTGCTAATCTCATTTTAGGCTTTGGGCTTCTGAGGAGACCACTTGGGAGTGTTACTTCTGGATGCCTTCTGGATCATTGTTTTCAAGAGAGGAAGGATGGTGTAGCAGCCTAGAAGGGAGCCTGATTCTCTAAGCCGGGTAAAGATAGTGGCCCATCCAGTTGAGCCAAGTGCAGCTACTCTCACTACCCAAGGGAACTGCTGCAGCCTGCATTCTTTTTAGCCCTGGGGTGGCTCTCCCTGTGAACTGATTAGAGAACTCCTTTGTTCTCTGCTGCCCCAGAGATCCCAACAAGCTGATTTCCATGAATTCTAAAGGCACTCATAGTATCTGATGGAAGTGGGCAAAGATATCATACCAGGTTAAAGGAAACCTGCTAGTTCGAGGACAGAAATCAAGTTAAACAGCCAAAATGAATGGCTCCAGTAGAAATTTTCATTTAAGAAATGGAGGAGACCTTAAATAGAAAGGAAAGCCATGATTTTCCATAAAATTCAATTGAATTGAAAAACAGAATGGATATTCCTAAAAATCAACCTAAAGAAAATAAAACAGAGAAAACTGCCTTATGATAACAACACAAAAATGCAAAGAAATGGAAATCATTAGTGAAAAACATAAAAGACCTGAAAGGAAGATATGGGACACTGATGTGAAGTAGGGATTCCACAAGGAACAAGTGGAGGAAAAGTGATATCAAAGAAATCGTAAAAGAAAACTTATTTGAGACTTAAAAAACTTGAACTTTCACACTTATACCAAGTACCAGACCTGATGGAGTGAGATTTTCCTCTCCTAAACATATCCTAGTGATATTTTTTCACCTCCAAAATCAAGAGAGAACTTTTTATTTTTTTTAATGTATGTTTATTTTGAGAAAGAGAGTGAGCATGAGTGGGGGAGGAGCAGAGAGAGAACCCAAGCAGGCTCCGTGCTGTCAGTGCAGAGCCTGATTGGGGCTCAGTCTCACCAACCATGAGATCATGACCTGAGCCAAAAGTTGGACGCTTAACCAACTGAGCGCCCCGGGTGCCCCAAGAAAACCATTTGACGTGATAAAAATGTTCTGGCACTAGATAGTGGTGATGGTGACACAACATGGTGAAGGCACTAAATCACTAATGGTAAGTTTTATGTTGCATGTATTGTATCTTAATTTTTTAAAGTATAATAAAAAGAATTTATAAGTTTTTAGAAAGGGTATGTATGATAGGTTACCAGAAATTGGTCACAAATTCTTTTCATCCTTGTATGTATACCCCTTATATATGTGACTGTAGCTCTTCCATCAAGAAGTGGAGTCTTTTTCCCCTTGTAATCTAAGCTTGGCCATGTGGCTTGCTTTAGCCCATGGGACATTTGCAAATGTGACATGAGCAAAAGCTTAAATGTGCTTTGGGGCTTGCCCTGCTTTGCTGCTGGGGACTCTTCTGCCATCATGAAAAGAAAATTAGAGACCATTTGGGACACAGATGAGTTATACTAGCTGATGTTCCCTTCACCAACCAGCTTGCCTATTACCAAGTATGTGAATGAGGCCAATCTAGACTATACAGTCCCCACTAAGCAACCAGCTGGCTGCAGAGATTAAACCAGCCCAGGTCAAAAGAACCACCCACTTGACCCATAGAAGTGCATTGTTATTTTGAGCCACTAAGTTTTGGTGTTGTTTTTCCTGCATCAACAGATAATTAACATAAAAGTTTACTTAGAAAAGGAGAATCTGAATGACATTAATTTTTTATCTGCAACAGGAAGTTAGAAGACCACAGCATTAGATATGCAAATCATAGAGAAAAAAAGAATTACATTTAAAAACATTGTTCATTTGAGATATTGCAAAGACACAATGTATAATGCACCTGGAGCCTTCTGAGAAAAGTATTGGGGGAACTACTACAGCAAAGTATGGTAAAGATCTCAAGATAGGGATATGCTGCATCAGCTTCCTTAATTGCAAGCGAAATAAACTGACTTTGCTAGTTTAAACAGAAAAGGAATTTGTTGAAAGCTTTTGAGTAACTCAGAATTGGCTGGCTCAGCTCAGTTGGTGAAGCATGCAACTCTTGATCTTGGGGCTGTGAGTTCAAGCCCCAAGTGTGGCGTGAAGTTTACTTAAAATACAAAATTAAATACACAAAATTGCATAGAAATCTCAAATCAAGCTTAGTAAAAGTCTGAATTTGAACAACACAAACTTGTTTAGGTAGATATCACAGAGTGTTTTACTCAGTAATCAGAGAACACATACAGTTTTCAGACACCCCTGGAGTGTTCACAAATACTGATCAGCAGCCACAGAAAATCTGGAGCACCTAAAAGAGAAGAGACACAGTCTACATCCACTGATTACAGTGCAATAAAGCTGTGAACTAACCTCAAAAGGAAAGCTGTTTCCTCCCACTCCATTCTGAACACTAGATATTTAATTGAGAAATTTAGAAAAATATTTTTAAAGAGGTGTTAATGAACTTACAGGCCAAATAGAAATATATGACAATATGTACAGAAAAAAAACAACCCAAACCTTTAGAATGTGACCAAAGTATTCCTTTTTAAAAAAAAAAAAATTTTTTTTTAATGTTTATTTTTGAGAGAGAGTGAATATGCAGGAGGGCAGAAAGGGAGAGGGATACTGAGGATCCAAAGGAGGTTCTGCACTGACAGCAGAGAGCCCGATGAGGGGCTCAAACCCATAAACCATGAGATCATGACCTGAGGTGAAGTCAGATGCTTAACCGACTGAGCCACCCAGACACCCCAGTGATCAAAGTATTTCTTAGAAGAGAATTTGTAGTCTTAAAATATTTTCCAAATAAATGCATTTATTTTTATCTTTCCTTGACTGAGTATTCTACTCAAAGAGATAGGAAAAAACTTTAAACACCTAATGAAAGTAGAAGAAAATCTCTTTCAAAGCAAAATTAATAAAATGGAAAAAGAACACTAATAGACTGTAGACTTGGCCAGGGAAACAAAAGCTAATTATTTCAAAAAATGGTATAAAATAGTAAACAGGTCTAATCAAGAAGGAAAGATCATAGAACAAACAACAAGAATTAGAAAAGGTCAAAGAAACAACAAGATATGAACACAAAAGAGAAATAGTCAAAATTGTCTTTAAAAGTTGAAAACCCAGAAATAGAAATGTTGAAAAGGTAAAGATTTGTTCCCAATGAATGCTCCAGGTTTGATGGTTTTATGTGTTAATTCTACCAAGCTTTCAAGCAATAGATTAATTCTGTATTACTTAAATCCAGTGGACATGGATAGAAAACTTTACAGCTCATTCTACAAGGGTAGGATTATTGAGATGCCAGGATTGGACAGATAACACACACCCACACATGTGATTTTAGTTTCACTTAGGAACAATGATTTATGGGGCCTGTGGGTGGCTCAGTCGGGTGAGCATCTGATTTAGGCCCAGGTAATGATCTCACGATTCATGAGTTCAAGCCCTGCATCGGGCTCTGTGCTGACAGCTTGCGGACGGAGCCTGCTTCGGATTCTGTCTCCCTTTCTCTTTGCCCTTCCCCCACTCGCACTCTGTCTCTCTCTCTCTCTCCAAAATAAACATTTAAAAAAAAATTTTTTAACAATAATTTAAATTCCTTAAAAATAGCAAATTGAATCCAATGAATATATTTTTAAAAATAATACTTTACCAAAAAAAAAAAAATATTGTAATACTTTACCACCCTGGTGTGAGATGTTGACAATGGAAGAGATTATTTATGTATAAAACAGAAGTATATGGGAACTCTGGTTTCTACTAAATTTTGTTGTGAACCTACAACTGCTGTGGAAATTAAAGTTTGTTAATTAAAACAATAATACTTTGTGACCCAGTAGGATTGACTTCAGAAATGTCAGAATGATTGAATGCTTAAGAATCTAACATAATTTAATATACTACCAAGCTATAGGAAAAAAATATAATCATAGCAACAGATACTGAAGGCACTTTTATATTTCCATTACCCATTCCTGATTTAAAAAAAAAAAAAACTCTTGCACTAGAAATAGAATATCTAATTAACCTGTGTCTGAAGCCAATAGCAAATATTCTTTACATGGAAAGATGCTACTATTCAACTTTTGCTGGAGGTGTCCATTAATGCAATCAGTGAAGACAAAATAAGGTAACAGTAAAAGCTTCCTTATCAGGCATAATCAGAACATTAGTTGGTTGTCTAATTTAAAATGTCATTAAAACAATGAGTGGTTAAATAAGAGAGGCTCTGCTGTAAAGGTGTTTAACGTAGTATGTAAGTATACCAATCTTCCAGTCTTTGACTGTGAGGCCCAAACCTAGTCTGTCAGTATTGATCCATGTCATGTCTTAAATAAATCACACCAATAATATATATAATTTTTTTTTTTTTTTAGTTTCCTTGAAATGAATTGAGAACTTAGTCTGAGTATAGAATCCCCTTAGAATTTTGCAGTGTTTTTTCATATCTCACCAGTTGTCTTGGTCATATGCCTAATCTGAGCTTTTCTCAAGTTTGTCTGAAATCTGAAGATTAGTTTTCATAGAAACAACTTTCTTTTCACATTCATATTTTATTGAAAAGCATGATATTTAATTGGGTTGCATAAATACAGAAAATTCAACTGCCAGAAATTAGTTAATAAACAAATATTGGTTCTTGGTGAAGATACCCTCTCTCTGTTGGGAGCATAGATACAAGCTATAGCAGACTGCTCACCATGAGCATCTAGCATGCCATGGCCTTGGTTGGTATTAGATAATAGCAGTTAATCTGACAAGTTCATTACCAGGCATCAGTTATGAGAACCTCTGTGATATAAATGTGAAAGTATCAAAACTCATTATCTTAAGGCAGCATGAGTTTAAACAGAAAATCAAAAATAACTGAAAAATATTCAACCTCTGACTTTGAAGGGGGGCCTGCAACAAAATCACACACAATAATCAGTGGATTTATTTAGAAGGGGGATTGGCCAACTTTTTCTGTAAAGGGCCAGATAGTTAAATATTTTAGACTTTGTATGCCATGCACATGTCACACGTGGTCCTTGTCACTTCTTTTCCCTCTCCCTCTGCCCCACTTTTCTTTTTTTTATGACCCTTTAAAACCGTGAAAAATGTTTTTAGCTGCTGACCAGCTGGTTGTGGGCTGGATTTAGCTCATGGACAGTACTTTACAGATTCCTGAAACAGAACATTAATAGCCAATTGGGGAGACACTCCCTCTCAAACAAAAATATAGAATAGCTAGGAAAAGGCTGAATGGGAAATGTATGAGGGTTTATATAAAGAAATCTGTGTTAATTATATTGAAAATCATAAAAAATCTGAGTAAATGGAGATACATGTCACATTCCTAAGAGGAGCTCCTCTTGTGTTGCGGAACAGTCTCCACAGTAATCCAGAAATGCACTGCAGTCCTAAGTAAAATTATACCAGGATTTTTTACAGTAGAATGTTATAAGCTTATTTTTAAATTTATTTACAAGAGAAAAATGTTTAACAGCAGCCAACAAAAATTTGAGAAAACATTGAAGGGGCTTCTCCTACAAAGTATCAATATTGGCCATACTTAATTCAGCATAGCATAGGCATAGGAATAAACCAGTAGAACAGAGAAGGATCCAGATTTGTTAAATTCACTCAGCCTCATTTTTTTTGTTTTCAATGTATGTTTGGGGATTTTTAAAGTGATTTTCTATTCATTTATTTTCTTTTATGTTTAGGTATAAGTGTGCTAGCAGAGTGTCTGGACTGTCCTGAATTGAAAGCAACTGCAGATGACTTTATCCATCAGCATTTTACTGAAGTTTATAAAACTGATGAATTTCTGCAACTTGATGTGAAGCGAGTTACACATCTCCTCAACCAGGACACTCTGACTGTGAGAGCAGAGGACCAGGTGACTAAATTGTCTTCTCACTTTTTTCTTAGTAAAATATCTTTTCTGATTTCTTATGTTTCACATTTGGATACATGACAAGGAAAAGAATCATAGTAGGAGAGAATGTGTTCTTTACATTAAACAGAGTATTCCAAAGTCTTTTTCATAGGAAAAGTAAGTCTTGCGTGCTTGTAAGGCTTGCTCTTTGAGAGAAAGACCATTTGGTAGAAATAAAGCTATTGGGTACCATGGTAGGAAGAACAGTGCTTCCCCCCAAGGATATCCACATCCTAATTGTCAGAACCTGTTGTGAATATGTTACCTTACATGGCGGTAGGACTTTGCAGATGTGGTTAAAGATCTTTGAGATGGAGAGATTATCCAGGTGGGCCCAGTGTAATCTCAAGCGTCCTTAAATGTGGAAGAGGGAGGCAGAAGAGTCAGTGTCAGTGTGATGCAGTGTGAGAAAGACTTGGCTGGATATTGCTGGCTTTGAAGATGGAAGAAGAGGCCGCAAGCCAAGGAATGCAGGAGGAGGCTGCTAGATTCTGAAAAAGGCAAGGAGATGCTTTCTCCTCTAGAGCCTTCAGGCATCCCCGCTGACACATGGATTTTGACCCATTGTGACCTATTTTGGATTCAACCTCCATAACTGTCAGATTAAACTGCCGGAGGTATAAGCTGGGTGCAGGCATTTGGGAGCTGGGTGGACTAACACTTAGAAATGCTGTCATTCAATTATTCCCTGTTTTCAGTCCCACATCCTTCTCTGTATTTTATTTGTTAAATCAGCAGTAGCAAACTAATAGAGGTACTGTAGGATCATATGCTTTGAGTTACTTTTGTTCTCAAGATAAAAGATTAGCACTGGGCCATTTTTGTCCAGTCTTCTTCATGGCCCAGCGTATTATATTAGTCTACAAGTTGACAGGTTGGACCTGGAAGACCTGACTAGGGAAAAACAAACAAACAAAAATCTTAGTTCTGTGACCCATGACTAAAATTAACTGACTTATATGCATTATGGAAAGGGAATTAAAAATGTAACTAGTCTGAAGAAACCTGGCAAACATTATCTACAGATTATTATTATATCAAGCCTGATGAGCACTATTTATAGGATAATACCGTCAGTGATAAGTCACATTGATATGCATGGCACCTCCCTAGTCTTCCTCCCAAAACACAGTGCTCCTAGTCTAATCATGAGAAAAACCTCAGACAAACCCAAATTGAGAGACATTTTACAAAATACCTTACCAGAACTCACAACTGTCAAAGTCATCAGAAACAAGGAAAGTCAGCAAAACTGTTATAGTCCATAAGACCCTAGGTGACATAATGAGTAAATGTGATGTGCTCTCCTTTATGGGATTATGGGACAGAGAAAAAAATTAGATAAAAAACTAAAGAAGTTTTTTTGGAAATACGGACTTTAGTTAATAATGGATCGTTAGCTGTGATAAGAGTATCGTACTAATGTAACATTTTAACAGCTGAGTGCAGGGTATATCGGAACTTTGTGTGCTATCTTTGTAGTTTTTCTGTAAATCTAAAACTTCTCCAAAATTAAGAGTTTTTTTTTTAAAAAAAATAGACCAATTCCCATTAAAAATTAATTCATATGGAGGTCAGAACTTAGGCCATATTAACACCAATCCCAAATTAACTAATTTAAGTAACTCAAATGTGGCAGGTGTGTTTTCAGTGTGTCTGAACTAGTGATTTGTGGGGACACCTGACTGGCTCAGTCATTAGAACATGTGACTCTTGATCTCATGGCTATGAGCTCAAGCTGCATGGTGGGCATGGAACCAGTATAAAACTAACAATAACAATAAAAAACTAGTGATTCATAAATCAGGTTGTGTTGATGAACTTGGACAGGTAAATACTACAGTATTATTTTGAAAAAAATTCTTATATAATCTGTAATGTATTTTTTAAACATAGAATTCTTATAAAGTTTCTGGAATGTAGATAAGTCTATCAGTTCACAATTCAGGAATATCATATTGAAATAAAATCATAGATGAACTTCATTCCTCTCGGGATGGACATCCTCTTAGGAAATTAAAGTATTTCCGTGATACCAAGTAAACATATATTGACACTATCATTGACCAGTAGATTTATTTCAGTAGAAATGTACATCACAGCTCCTTCTGAAAAAAAGGTTATATTTTGTTTCAAAAAATAAGTTCAATATCCTCCCTGTCATTACATTATATAGTAGTAATTCTAAAAAATATATTACCGACAAGAATCATTAAAGCAGTGTGTAAGCTGTTCTGAAGCACAGGCAAGTGTTGGGGAATGAAAGAAAATGTCTGATAAAATATTGGGAATAAGTGGTTGCGTCTTTATGAGATCCTCCCCTGACCTTCAGTGTGAGAGTAAACATAGGTAATTGGAAATGTTGCTGCCTTGTAAGAACTTTACTGTGCTGTTTTTCCCCCCTTAGGTTTATGATGCTGCTGTCAGATGGCTGAAATATGATGAACCTAATCGCCAGCCATTTATGGTCGATATCCTTGCTAAAGTCAGGTTTCCTCTTATATCAAAGAATTTCTTAAGTAAAACAGTACAAGCTGAACCACTTATTCAAGACAATCCTGAATGCCTTAAGATGGTGATAAGTAAGTTGCCTTAATACCCATTTATAACCTGATCCTGTAGGCAGTTTCTCATGGGCTTAAAACCCTTTAGAATGGATCAGACTCCATTCAAGACTTAGCTCTTTAATTCTTTTTTTTTTTTTTTTTTTAAGTTTGTTTGTTTGTTTATTGAGAGAGAGAGGGAGGGATTGAGAATGTCCAAGCAGGTTCTGAGCTGAGAGCACAGAGTCCAATGCGGAGCTCGAACCCACACACTGTGCTGAAACCAAGAGTCAGACACTTAACTGACCTAGCCACCCAGGTGCCCCAAGACTTACCTTTTTTAGATTAATAATCCACTGGGGTTCTTAGCTGTCTACCTGGAGGAGACTTAGCCCCAGCCCTCATTTTATAGGAATGTGTATGATAGAAGGTAAAAATTACTTATGCCTTGTCTCCTTTTGTGTATAATAGCTTTCATGTACTTTGTGCCTAGTGTTTCCTTTTTATTTTACTCAGCCACATAATATACTGTGATCACTTTTTTTTTTCCTTTTTGACCAGCCAACAACTGCCATATTTTGTCATTTACTTAGTTTTTCTTGGCTTGCAGGCTAAGTCCCAACCCCTCTGTAAAATGCTACTTAATAAAATTGTACAATTAAACAATCTGTTGCTTTTATTTCTTGTAAACATCCTTCATAGAGCCTTCTACGTATTCCAGTGTGGACTATTTGCACTCTAACCCTGAGACACTCTTCTTGTCCTGGAACTTCCCTTCTCTGCCATCCTGGGATGTCCTTTCACTCCTCTCCTTTGTTAGATCCACTGCCTTCCCAGACCTCAGGTCTTCCCCTTTTTTAATTCTCCCTGTTGAATGGAATGTATCCCATAACAGGTTCCTGAGAAAGAGTATGTCATCAGTAAATATTAGGAGACTTGATGAATCTCCTGTATTTATTTTACCATAAAATGTTGAAGGATAGTTAAACTGGGTATATAGAATTATGTTGAAAATCATTTTAGAAAATTCAAGTTAGAATTTCGAAGGCATTGCTCCATTAACTAGCTGCCAGTGTTTTTCAGAAATCTGATGCCAGTCTGATCCTTTTATTTTTTAT
This sequence comes from Panthera tigris, assembly GCF_018350195.1. NCBI lineage: Eukaryota > Metazoa > Chordata > Mammalia > Carnivora > Felidae > Panthera > Panthera tigris. The sequence continues at coordinate 114,253,951 of NC_056661.1, forward strand.
TCCTCTTTGTAATTTTTTTGTAATATCCCTGATGTTTTGGAGGTTCACAATAATGTAACTTTGTGTTTTTGTTTTTTGTTTTTTTAGTAATCATGTTGGACATTGTCTTTTCAATCACAAATTTCTCATTTCTCTGTTACTGGTATTATGATTCTTCAATACAACTCTTGTCTCTGTTTCTCTGATCTGTCTTCCAGGAGACAGCCTTAATTTTTCTATCATCACTTTTATTTCAGCTATTATTTGTAATTGCTGTGAGTTTTTACTTATTCTCTAATTCCTTATTTCATGGTTGTAACACCTTATTCTGAAGTAGCATTATAGTGCCTTTCATGTTTATCTTGTCTGCATTTTCTGTATTACCTTTGAATTTTGTTTTTCTGTTTTTGTTGTTGGAAGCTTTTCTTAATGTGTTATCTGTGAGTCATATTTATAAGACTAAGTTATTAATAAAGCCAATAGCACTGTATATGTGAGTGGGCTCTTGGTTCTTGGCCTGAACTGTAGGGTAGTCAGTGTAAACACACGTTTTTTTGTTTATTTTTGAGAGAGATAGCAAGCAGGGGAGGGACAGAGAGAGAGGGAGACAGAATCCCAAGCAGGCTCCACACCATCAGCACAGTGCCCGATGTGGGGCTTGAATTCACAAACTGAGATGGTGACCTGAGCCGAAATCAAGAGTCGGGTGCTTAACCGACTGAGCCACCCAGGTGCCCCAACACACATTTTGTTTTTAATTGAGGACCCCTCCAATGTTAGTATCTATAAATATTTTCTCGGATAGTTGGATACAGGCATTTGGGAGCTGGGTGGGGAATATTTTGATATGTAGACTTTCACTTAACCCTTGTCATCAGGCTCATACCCTTCTCTGTGTGATTCTCCAAAGACCAGTCATCATATATCCTACTTGGAGAAGGCATGGCAGGTTACTGGACTGTGCAGTAGGGGAAGGAAACCTGACAATTAAAGTGTTGTTTATTCAGAATTTTAAAGCTCTCTTGTTTTCATCCCCACCCCACTTTCTGGGGGTACTTCCTATCTGCCATTATGAATCTTTCCAGGCTTCTGCAAGATAATTTGCTTGCTTCTCATTGGTGTCTCCTTCCACAACCATCTCTTTTTCTTTTTCTTTTTTTTTAATGTTTTATTTTTGAGAAAGACAGAGCACGAGTGGGGGAGGGGCAGAGAGGGAGACACAGAATCTAAAGCAGGCTCCAGGCTCTGAGCTGTCAGTACAGAGCCCGATGGGGGCTTGAACTCATAAGCTGTGAGATCATGACCTGAGCTGAAGTCAGACACTCAACCAACTGAGCCACCCAGGTGCCCCCACAACCATTTCAGGTTAACATTCTATCTGCTATATGTCTTCACTTACTGAGTTTCAGGGTTATATAGATCTTCTAGTATTATCAAAGGTAGAGTTTGTTTCTTGCTTCATTGTTGTTTGGGATGGCTTTCAAGAGAAGAAGAGAAAAAGGTCTTAAAACTGGCACATTCAGTCTCAAGTTCGTTTTATCGTTAAATCTGAATCAGTGTTTTTGTATTATTGACTCTGAATCTAGTGTTAGGGATGTAGTTGGAAATGTCTTCCTTATTCCAAGGTAATTTTTTAATTTCATAAATTCTTGTCTTGTGCACTTAATGGATTTCTTATTTTCTCCTTTTTAAAAAAAATGTTGAAACCTTGTATCCAACTGAAATTTATTTGAATACGTAAGAGTCTAGCTTTTTTTCCTCTTTAAATGTCTGGCAAGATGGCCCAATATCATTATTAAATAATTTATCTTTTCCCACTGATTTGAACATCATGAACTAAATTTCTCCTTATCTGTATACACACAAAAATCAGTTTCTCTTCCATTTCATTCTGGTACCTTTTAATTATTGTTGTACCTCATTGAAATTGTATGTCCTGGAGAATTTATAATTTTCTTTTTATAAACTTCTACACTTCTTAAAATCTTTTTTTAGATATTTTTGTTGTTGCTGTTGTGAATTGTATTTGCATTTGTCATTACTCATTTCTTTTTAAAACTTGTTCAGTTGATTTCTCTTGCTTTTTCTAGGGATTTAATCTTTTATCTGCAAGTAATGATAATTTTAGATTCTCCCCTCTACTATTTATACCTTTTATTTTGTTACATTGACTACTTTCAATAGCCTTTTCATGACAGTGTGCAGTTAACTAATAATGATAAATGGCAGCCTTGTATTTTCCTTTCTGGAAATACCTTTAGTCCTAGTGGTGTGGATCTGGGTTCTGACTGGTTGGCTGTGTGTGTGTGGTACTAGATGGATATGAATAGAGTGGGTGTCTATAATTAAGACAGTACTTTCGTTTTCCTAAACTCTAAACTTTAATAATCACCCATCAGTTTGTTTTTTTTTTTTTCTGAGAGTTTGAGGATTTGGGCAAATATTGCTATAAGTGTTGTTTTAAAATTTAGTATGCATATTTAAGCTGTACAGAAAGGTATAAAAACTAATAATGAAAATATTCATGAACTTACCTAGCACCCTGAGAAGTCAGTACAGATGAAGCATCCAATGTGTTCCTCCCCAGTGACAGCTCACATTCTTCTACCTAGGAGGAAACAATAGCCCTGAATATGGTGTTTGATCAGCATGCAGTTCTTTACCATATATATAAGCAACATTTAGTATTGTTTTGCCTGTTCCTAAATGCTACATGAATGGTATACTGTATGTATTCTTCTGCAACTTGCTTTTAATATATTTTTTTAATGTTTATTCTTGAGGGAGAGAGAGAGACAGTGAGAGTGGGGGAGGGGCAGAGAGCGAGGGAGATACAGAACCTGAAGCAGGCTCCAGGCTCTGAGCTGTCAGCACAGAGCCTGATGCGGGGCTCAAACTCATGAACCATGAGATAATGACCTGAGCTGAAGTCAGACGCTTAACTGACTGAGTCGCCCAGGCGCCCCCTGCAACTTGCTTTTTTTTTTTTTTTTTTTAATTTTTTTTTTTAACGTTTATTTATTTTTGAGACAGAGAGAGACAGAGCATGAATGGGGGAGGGTCAGAGAGAGAGAGGGAGACACAGAATCTGAAACAGGCTCCAGGCTCTGAGCTGTTGGAGCTGTCAGCACAGAGCCCGACGCGGGGCTTGAACTCACGAACCGCGAGATCATGACCTGAGCCGAAGTCGGGCGCTTAACTGACTGAGCCACCCAGGCGCCCCTACAACTTGCTTTTAAAAATACTTTCTAATTTCCATTATGTTTTCTCTTGTGACCAATAAGTTTAGTAGAAGTATGCTTTTAAATGCCTTTGGTCATGGATTTTTAACTTAATTGCATTGTGGTCTAAGAATGTTATGATCAGATACCAGTTTTTTAATATTTATTGAAAGTTGTCAATATTTGTAAAGTTGTTTTGTATCTTTTATGACTAATTTTTTGGTCTAGTTAATTTATCAGTTACTGACAAAGTTGTATTATATTCACCCACTATAGTGGATTTCTCCATTTCTCCTATAATTCTGTTAATTTTTCTGTTCTATATTTTGAGGGTTCTAAATATGAGTTTAGAAATGTTATCTTCCTGGTGAATGCAACCTTTTATCATTATGTAATGATCTTCTTTTTCCCTAATACAGATTGTTGCCTTTCTCTATTTTATCAGATATTTATATAACTAAACCACTTTTTATCTGGTTACTATTTTCTTAGCTTATATCTATGCATTCATTCTTTTCAAACATTTTGTGTCCTTATATTTTAGTTAGATCTCTTAAAAACAGCATATAGCTTTATTTTCTTTTTTAAACCCTTTCTTACTATCTTTTAACAGGTAAATTATATTCCATTTAATTTATTGTAAATACTATTATATTTTTAATTATTTCTAATACCTTATTTTGCACTTTTTGTTCATCCCAATTTTTCTATACTTTTTTAATCTCCTTTTGGGTTGAGGTTTATTCCCTTCATTTTTTCCTTCTGTTAGAGAAGTTTTATATTTTGTATCAATCTTTTTAATAGTTATCCTTTATATTTTAATATGTGTACCTTAAACATTAATATTTCTACCTGCTTCCATGGGCACCTGGGTGGCTTAGTCAGTTGAGCTTGTCTGACTCTTGATTTCAGCTCAGGTCATGCTCTCATGGTTCGTGGGTTTGAGCCCCACATGAGGCTCTGCGGCTGGCAGCACGGAGCCTGCTTGGGATTTCTCTCTCCCTCTCTCTCTGCCCTCTCCCATTCGCACTGTCTCTGTCTCTCAAAATAGATGAATAAACTTAAAATATATATATTTCAGGGCACCTGGGTGGTGCATTCAGTTAAGCATCCAACTCTTGGTCGCAGCTCATGTCATGATCTCACAGTTTGAGAATAAGAGCCCCACATTGGGCTCTGCTCTGATGGTGAGGAGCCTGCTTGGGATTCTGTCTCTCCTTCTCCATGCCCCTCCTTTGCTTGTGCATGTGTACTCTCTCTCTCTCTCTCAAAATGAAAAAATAAACATAGATTGATTTCTACCCTTCTCTAGAAGAAAATAAGGGTCTTAGGACATTTTAATTCAGTGTATCTCTTTAGGTGTTTTGTTGTTCTGTATTTTAGTTCTTTTTTTTTTTTTTTTAACTTTCCAAGTGGGACATTATAATTTTTTTTATAATTTTTAAAAAATATAGTGAGTGTTTAGATATATACATGTTTACCAGTTTCTTTGCTCACCATTTCTTGTACCTTAGACCTTCCTTCTGAGATTATTTTCCATATTTCTACATTTATGGTCTGATTGTAATAGCCATTGTAAACGATTATCTGGAAATGTCTTTTTATTCATCCTATTCTTAAATGAAAGATTAAGTGGGCGTATAATTCTAGATTGAATACTTGAAGGTGTTATTTCACCCTGCATCATTACTGTTGATCCCTGCTATTAGTCTAGTTGTCATTCTTTGTAGATCTGAATTTTTTCTGTGGCTTTTTACAAGAGCTTTTCTTTATTTGTGGTGTTCAGCACCAAATGTGTATGGGTGTTTATTTCTTTAGTTTATCCTGCTTGGTATTTGTTTTGTTTCCTGAGTCCAATGATCTGTGTTTTTCATCATTTGGAAAATTCTCAGCCATTTTTTTCTTCAAATAATGCCACAGCTTCAGGAATTCTTCAGTTAGAAATGTTGGCAGGTCTTGCCTTTGTGATTTCTAAACGTTCCATTCATCTTTGTCTCGTTGTGTTGCATTTGGGGTAATCCTTCAAGTCTGTATTCCAGTTCACTGATTCTTTCATCTATTTCTATTCTAGTCACTTGTTTAACTTACCCTTTCAGTTTTGAATATTACTTGATATTTCTTTTTTTTTCATAGCAGCCTGGTCATTTTCAGTGGCCTTTCTTTGCTCATGTTTTCAGTTCTTTTATTTCTGTAAACACCTTAAATATAGTTATTTTATGTTTTATGTTTGATGATACCAATATGTGAAGTCTTTGAAGACCAGATGCTGCTATTTGTTGCTTGTTTTGACTCATTTCTGGTTGCTTAATTCCTTATGTGTTTTGTGATTTTTGTATTGTGAGCTTATATTTGTTTGATATTAATCTCCAAGAATATGGGGAGACCTGGGTTGTATTCCTGTGAGTCTTCCCTGCTCTCCTCAAGAGGAGAATAGTATTTGCTTTTGCCAAGTGCCCTGGGGCACAAAAATCCAAGACTACTTTGAATTTTTCTTGGCTTACAGTTTCCTAGATTTACAGATAGGTAAATTCAAACCTCAGCCTTTACAAGGGCAGGACCATCATTATAAATTCTTTGTATAGAATTTATAAAGGAAAGGAAACTTTACCTCTACCTGGAGCTGAAATTTAAATAGGCAAAGTATTATTTCCCCATTCTGCCATAAGGCAGCTTAGTTTTTTGGCATTTTGTTTTGTTTTGGCTCATCTTTTCATTAAAGGTATAACAAGTCCAAGTGAATTGGCTTTAGGCAAAGATCTCAGTTCCAACACCTTACTTGTATAAATCTAAGACCTTATCTTCTCTCCCTCATACAGCCAATAAAATAAATTTCTATGTTTCCGATATTATCAAAAGCCCTCAGAGTCGCTCCAGGGTCTCTAAATGCTTACCATTCTAGTGTTTAGTTTTCTCATTTTTCACCCTCTGATCTTGGCTGTGCATTTTTTTTTTTTTTTGCCACTTTAACTATTTTATTTTATTTTATTTTATTTTATTTTATTTTATTTTATTTTACTCTTCTTACTCTTTTTACTCTTTACTTTTTATTTTACTTTAAGTAATCTTAAGTAAGCCCAACATGGGGCTCAAACCCACAACCCAAAGATCGAGTTGTATGCCCTACCGACAAGCAAGCCAGGTGCCCCTTAGCAATGCATTTAAAACATAAAACGATGTTTTAACATTTATTATTTCCAGCATTAAAGTTATTTTGTTTTTGTGGAAGTCAAAACTGTCATGCTGCTATAAGTAGAAGTTAAGCTTATTCTTTGAAGAGGCCTGAAATGTGCAGGCAATGACTGTAATATGCTAAGTTAAGTATACTAATGCTCACTCTCCTGGGCTCTTGAATTCCCAGTCATCCTAAACCAAAAACCACATGGATAGTATCCACAAATGGGACCAACTGTAAGATTTCACTTAATGTGATGATCAAGAAAGCCTCTCATAGGGGTGCCTGGGTGGCTCAGTCGGTTGAGCGTCTGACTTCAGCTCAGGTCATGATCTCACAGTCTGTGAGTTCGAGCCCCACGTTGGGCTCTGTGCTGATAGCTCAGAGCCTGGAGCCTGCTTCGGATTCTGTGTCTCCCTCTCTCTCTGCCCCTCCCCTGGTCATACTCTGTCTCTCTCTGTCTCAAAGATAAATAAAAAAAAAACGATTTAAAAAAAAAAAAAGAAAGCCTCTCATAGAAGGTAGCTGGAACCTACTTTGAACCATTAAGTTGTTTTTGGTGCCTTATCTGGACATTTCATTTAAGGTATAGCTGGTTTCAGGCACAAAGTTAAGGAAATAAATGAAAGAGAAAGGAGCATGTTCCCTCCTGCCTAGGACATCTTTCTCAGGAGTGGCATTAAGTTTGAGTGTCCTAGTAATTAAATAGTATCACTTGCCTCTTAATTTGGAAGTTAAGTAAAATTTTCATTAGATTTATCACACTGCTACTACTTAATAATATTGTTATGGCATTAGGTAGGTTGACCCAATATTGTCCCTTAAATTGGAAAAGTATTATGATATATCCATACAATGGAATGCTTTGTATTTACTAAAAATATTTTAAATGAATATCTAGTAATTTGGAAATTTTTCATAAGTGGTAAAAGCATGAAATAGTATATGGTATACTATCTTTTTGTTAAATGAAAATAAAGAATTTTTAAAAGACTAGGAATATTTTAATCCAGTTAAAGTGTGAAGAGAAAAAAGAGAAGAGGGTATAAGTTAGGGACATATCTTTATGAATACCTACATTTAAGCAGTGGTAGAAGGAAAAGAACCAGGAAAGGAGAATTTATTAAACTGCTTGAACCAAAGGATGGTGTCTTGAAAACCAAGGTATAGAGAGAATTTTAGGAAGTACAGCATAGGTGCCCACTAGTCTCTTAAGTTCATAAAGATGAAAGAAAAAATTGGGACCAAAAAGATACCTTTAGATTAGGGCTTTCACCTTTTGGATTTCACACATGTTAATATTAGATTTTTTGTCATGCCTCCATTCCCACACCGTGTGTTATATTTCTGGTTTCATTGGATAAAGCACTGCACCTGTTTCTTCATACATGATGTGAGCTGTTAAAGACAACTAGCCAATCTCATTCAAGTACAGTATTTAGTTCCTATGTAGATTCTGAATTGATTTAGAAACAGGATGGCAGGATTATTCTGGAAATCCAACCAAGTATAGGGATTCCAGAAAGCCAATCAAGGCTCTGTTATTTATTACATTTTTTTTTCTTTTTTAAAAATAAAGACAGTAGGTTATTCTAAAATTCCCTAATACAAGCAGCTGAGACTCTTCTAGGCTTTGGGACCTGGGCAGAGCTAAATGGAGGAAAGAAGACCTCAAACCTCCCTTCTTCAGATCATTAATTACCTTCCTAACATCTGCCTTAGCACTGTCTTTTCAAAGCGGAAGCAAAAAGCACAAAGCCACTGCAAAGGGCCAGACCAACTTCTTACTCAAAATTTGCAAGTGACAATACCTGACTCTCAAGGGAATAACTCCCAAAGCAATAAGCCTAAAGAGCAAAGAGCTCCCCAGGAAAGATGTCAGAGTATTTGTTTCTAGCCCTGTCCTTGTAGAGAAAAAGCCTACCAGTAAAGCCCCAGCTTATGCTTCCTACAGAGGTCAACACAGTTGGCCACAGTCAGCCACTTTTACCCAGTGGCCTGTTGGTTGCAAACCATTACCTCCTGTCCCTCTCCTTCCTTGCTACCTGTCTTCTCTTGTTGGGAGTGTCCACAGTACACTTGTGCCTGTGTGGAGCCCTCCTAGAGCAGTAGCTCTCAAATTCCGGCATTTCTGATTCACAAAGTCTGGGGTCAAGTATCAAATTCCAGCATTTCTGATTCACAAAGTCTGGGGCCAAGTACAGTAATTTGTATTTTTAACAAGTTTCCAGGCGCTGCTGCTACTAGTGATGGTCAGGCAAGAACCACTATCTCAGACCAGGAACAGGAGGGCTGAAGGGGAGGTCAGCAAACTACACTCCACAGGCTAAAGCTAGCCCTGAGCTAAAAGGATTATAAAAACAAACAAATCGAGAGTATGTGACAAAAACCATCTGTGGCTCGCAAAGCCTAAAATATTTACTGGCCCTTTCCAGAAAAAGTTTGCTGACCCCTGACCTAGAGCATGTGCCAGAGCCTTGGCTGCAAAGGTCTCCTGCTGTTCCAATACAAAGTGCTTCTACTCAAACTCTGAAATGAAGGAGGTGCTAAATATTGATTTTCATTCCCTCACAAACTTCTCCAACCTCTTTTTATTTGAAAGCCCAGCACAGCATCATGAACAAAGTGTTTTGCGTGTGTTAAGAATTGTTGACATTATTTTGTCTTTGGATCTATAATACTGCACATCATACATAATTCAAAAAGATACAAAAGGGTATATAGTGAAAAGTCTGTCCCCTATCCCCTTGTTCCCTCATGCGGGAGGTTACTTGAGTCTGCATACACATTTACGTACATATCCTTGTATAAATTATGTAACTGTGTATATATGCATAAAACGTACATTTTAAAACACAAATGGTATCACACTGTGTACTCTGCTACATATTGCTTTTTTTTATTCCATGTTAGTTTTGGGAGATTATTCCATGGGTACATATTCCCTTTTTCATTTTTCTTAACAGCCACATACAATACTCCATTATATGGATATACAGTAATTTTTAACCACTTTCCTAACTGAACTTTAGGTTGATAAACTCCTGGAAGAATTAAGAAGAATCATTGACTATAAAGAGTGTGTGCATTTGTAATTTCGGTGGATCACACTATTGCCTTCCAAATAGTAGTACCTGTTCACGTCCCCCACCCCACCCCCCCACCCCCAGCACTGTATAGAAGGCAGCATGTGCTTCCCCACACCTATATTCTAACCTGTGTCCAGACAGTTTGATCTTGGCCAATTTGATAAGTGAAAAAGTATGATTTAATTTGCATTTCTCTAGAGCACTTCAGCATCTTTTTGTGTGTTTAAGAGTTAGTATATTTAAGTAGTTCTTTTTCTGTGAACTGTGTTCAGTTACTTAATGGAATTTTCTGTTAGTAACTGGTCTTTATCTTGTTAACGGTATCTTTCAATATTTGTCCCTTTTGTTGATAAATATTTTCTTAGTTTGTCATCGTCTTTTGGTTTTGTTTTTTTTCTTTCTGCCATGCAGCAATTTAACTTAAAATTGTATGTAGTTAAGTCAGTTTTTTTGGTTTGTTTTTTTTTTCACGGCTTCTGTGTTTTCTGCCTTAGCTTTTCCACTTGGGGCCTATTTTTAAAAAAGAAAACTGTTGTATTTTTCTCTTAGTACATTTATGAGATTTTTTGCATATTCGGGTATTCTTTTGATTTGGAACTTAGAATAAATTATGAGGTAGGGGTATAACTTTTTCCTTTTTTTTTTTTTTTTTTTTACATTTATTTAATTTTTACATTTATTCATTTTTGAGAGACCGAGCACAAGTGGGGGAGGGGCAGAGAGAAGGAGACAGAATCTGAAGCAGGCTCCAGGCTCCGAGCTGTCAGCACAGAGCCCGACACGGGGCTCGAACTCACAAACCGTGAACTCATGACCTGAGCCGAAGTCCAACACTTAATTGACTGAGCCACCCAGGCGCCCCATAACTTTTTTCTTTATATCATTATCTAACATGATTTATTGAGCAACCCACCTTCCCATGCTGGTTTCAAATAATACCTTAAAAGTTTTTCATTGTTAAATGGCCATTGACAAAATGAAGGAAATGCTAAATGAAAAGGATCAGGTTAGATCACAATAATTCTGAACTGTCATTGCATTTTCAAATCATCTAAGGCATCTACTTTCTCGAAGTGTGTATCTGAACTACCATGGGATTTTGTTAAATACGTAGATTCTGATTCACTAAGCCTAGTAGGTTCTGGGGTTCACTATTTCTAATAAGCTCCCAGATGCTAAAGCTGTTGGTCTTTGAACTACATTTTAAGTGGCAATACTTGTGCCTGGGCCCCTCCAACAGAGTTTTTTACCGTATTCGTCTGTGGTAGTTTCAGAGATTTCCGAGGTGATTCTAATGTACAGTTAGGGTTGAGAACTGATAGATTAGGAGATCTGAATTTCAGTAACTATTATTTTGGCAACTATTGCTTGAAGAGCCAGATAATTACCTGGTGTAAAGTAAGTGGGTTTGGCGTTCTTAGCCTAATAGTGATTGCTGAGAATAATAAATTGGTGAGGACTCCAACCCTTACACATTTTCCTACCTTTTCCCCCTCTTTCCTTAACTGCTTTAAAAGGATAATAGAAAAACAGTTACAGAAGTAAAAGCACTATTATATTTGGTTATTTCCTTTTCAAAGCATCAAAGTGCCTAAAGTCTTTGAAAAGTTGCTATATGTTTTTCCACAGGTGGAATGAGGTATCATCTGCTGTCTCCAGAGGATCGAGAGGAATTGGTAGAAGGCACAAGGCCCAGAAGAAAGAAACATGACTACCGCATAGCCCTGTTTGGAGGCTCCCAGCCACAATCTTGTAGATATTTTAACCCAAAGGTAACTGATTTTTATTGTTTTGGTTTTTGAAAGCTCAGAGCACATAAACACTCATCTGCCACTAGTAATAGCTCATACGTTTAGAGAAGTTACAGTTTGTGTTGTTCTTTCACATATCTTTTGATATACACAGTTGTCTTCTTTAACAAATAAAGAAATTGAGGCTACTCAGATTTTAAATGTTTCAGTAATTGCTCTGGAATGCAGGGTAGTAACCACTGTACCAAAGAAAATGGAAAACTAGTTCTCCTATCTTATCTCATTTTGTTACTAACCCCTTGCATTCATTACGACTCCTTGTTTCCTTTAGGTGCTATTTTCAATGACAATATGGTTCTGGAGCTGTATGTGGGTTGTTGTTTTTTTTTTTACTTTAGTAATTATGTTTTAGTGTAAATTAATACATACTCATTCTGGAAAATTTGAAAACCTAGAAAATCACAAAGAAAACAGATAAAGTTACCTTTAACTATGTAGAAATAATTATCAATTTTAATGTGTTTTCCAGTACATGTTATACCATTTGGACAAGCAGAGCCTGAGTCATAGGTCTAGAAATACAATTTTTAATAGACTATTAATTATAACCTTGAGAAAGGCCACTTACATTTCTACCCCTCGTTTCTTAGTCTTGTATGTTTTGGCTATGGAAGGGATAATACCATATTCTGTTAGTACTAAATGTGTTGCTGGGGCAGAGCACATATCACAGTCCTAAAATATAACACCCCAACCTTGCAAGGTGGTACCCATAACTGGTGTTGAATCTAAGCATATAATGGTCTCTTTATTATTTTGTTGGCCCATTTTTGGTTGATGATAGATACCTGATAAGTCCAGAGCATCCTCTTGACATCAGGATGCTTATCTGATACTTGTTTCTTTGGAGGCAGTCTATGTCATACTGTAGTAGTGATGTACAAAGCATTTGTAATATGGTGATGTTGTCAAGTGTACAAGAGAGAGTGAAGTCCAAGCCAAGTCCAAAGTATTAGTTCCAATGAGGGCAGAGCATTGTCCCTTTAACAGTGGAGGGGTCCCAGTGCAATTAGCCTGGTATTAGATAACTAACTGGTTCCCGCAAGGTTTGGTAACAAATCAAGGGCTTAGGATTGATCAATATTCCTGACAAAGTGGGAGCTGACTAGTGGATAGCCACATTGGCCTTAGGGCGGGAAAGTATGTTAGCTTCCATAGCTGCTAGCATATGTAGCCTCTGTCATTGACCCTGTGGTCACTCATAAGCCCATTGAGCACAAGCATCAGATTGAAAAGGGAAGGTATAGATGGCAGTCCTATCCATGTAATTATTAAGAGACTTTACTGGTGGGCGCTCTGTTAAGAATTCATATGGGATGCAGGTTTGTGTCCTTTCTAGAGGGCCATCTACATTATCCTTCCTCGAATCTTTCTGTCAACAGTCTTACATTGTTGCTTATTTCAGGTCTGCATCCATCTGGGTGAACCATTAGCTACTGTCAGAATTGATAAAAACTGATCTTAGCCTGTCTCTCCTGAAGGGCATAATGGAAGATAAAAGGAACTACTTGAAATTCTGCCAAATCAGAAGGTTTCTTCTGAATTGTCCTTTAGTACCATTTTTGAAGGGACTAAAATGCTTTAGCAGTCCCCTCTTGACTAGTACTATCACAAATGATCCAAGCTCAGGTCTTTCAAATTCATCAGCTGATTTATCAGGGACCACCTCCACAAAGACATAACCCTGGTCGAAGGAGAAGACCTCCTAGGAAGGAGTTGTGATTCGTCCTTTCGGGTATTCTGTGCCTTTGGGACCTCCGTAAGTGCAGGGTTATGTTTACAAACCAAATGACTGGTCAAAGGCATGCTATTTGTGATTTGATAGATCAGGTAAAATGGTTCAAAACAGGTTAATGATATGGTCAACCTGGTTTCCTTTGGTGTCAGACATTTGCTGTCTGTCACAACCTAGTGGCCAGCCAGGAGCTATGTACTGAAAAAAATGGGTTGGCCTTGCTCCAGAATCCCAGGGGCATGCTCCGTGATCATACTGGAACATGCCCCAAGCTATAAGCAGCACACTGGTCAGTACATTGATGCCCCAGGATCACAAAGTAACCTGAGCAGCCAAGCCATTCTACTATAGCCTGTCCTACTTAGAAGGTTGTCTCCTGCTCTAGGTTTCACTTGCAACTGGCAGCTTTTTGGTTTACCCTATAAACATATAAAAGTGGGACACTCAGTTACAGGATCTGTTCCATCTGTAGTATGTAGGAGATACTTGGGGCAGCAAGCTATAGCCTTCGTTTCCAAGGAGCTATACCAACATGCTGTAGATCAGAGCTTAATGAACTTTGTCTATAAAGGACTTCATAATAAATATTTTCAGTTTTGTAGGCTACACAGTCTCTGTCATTACTGGTCAACTCTGATGCTATAGCAGGAAAACAGCCATAAACTACATGAACAAATGGGCATGGGTGTGTTCTTGTTTATTTACAAAAATAGGCAGTGATTTGCCAGCCCAGTTTTGCCATCTGTAGGCCATAGTTTGCCAACCCAGCTCTAGACCTGTGCACATCTTTGAACTTTGTAGTGACTATATTCTAGGCTAAGCTTCTGTCCTGTCAAGCACTTGTCTTACCACTTCCTGTTCTCCAGAACTGATCAGAATTATGGGCATCAATATAGGAAACCAGGGTGTGACAACCTTTGGTAAAGTGAGATAGACCAAGGGTCCTGCAGCTTAGATTATAGCATACAGAGTCCTCTCTTGACTTGAGGTCAGACCATGAAATGATTTTGTTTTCCCTGCCAGCTGAAAAGAAATCCCATCGAATGGTGTGGATAGACAGTAACAGAAATACTCCTAGCAGAGTGTTAGCTATATACCAAGTGTTAGCAGTAGTTTCAATCTGGTCCAGTCAGAAGACCACACATGACCCTGCTGCAACAATTAGAGGCATTAGTCTCGGCAGTTCTACAAAGCAGCAGTTCCTCCTCTGTTTTGGTAGAAAAAGAGGCCTTACCAAAGAAGGCTTTTCCTTCTTACTGTAGTATTTAACACCACAACCCATGAGTAAATATACTGCCAGATAGCAAGAAGACCTCTCTCCAAGGAGGGAGGGTTGGGTTAGATTGGTTAAACAGCATCATGTTTGGACTGTCCCTGTTGGTCTGGTCTCAACTCATCCATCCGTCTCTGGCCCATTCTTCCATCTCCAGAATATAGGCTGTATTTTCTTTACTAAAGACATCTGGCTTCCTTTCTCAGAAGACTGGTGTCTGGCAGGTACAACAAGGCTTCATGGCCTATGTGGTACAACCCAGTAAGCACAATGGTGTTGTGCTTAAGTGATTGATACACCTACCCATCTATTTCACACCAGGTAAAGTTAAGACTTCTTGACATTTCACTGTTTCATTGTTTTTTAATTTTTCAGGATCCATTTGAATAAAGAGCAGGAAACTTACAAGTATGATCTTTTTTTTCCAAGCAAAAATTGAAATCATAGGAGTTTATAATTCTATGAACCACAGCTTTCAAGTGTTGATAATAACCCCTTCTTGTTACCCAAAGCCTAACTACAGTATTGATTTTTACAGTTAAAAGCAAAAAACAAAAACAAAAAAACCCTAACTATACTTGTGGTGAGCAGAGCATAACATATAGACTTATCAAATCACTATGTTGCACACCTAAAACTAATGTAACATTGTGTGTTAAGTATACTTCAGTTTCTTTAAAAGGAAATGAAACTACATTTTGGTAGAAAATATTTTATATTAAAGTAGGTGGCTATTTTGATGTATGGAGGGACAAGGAGATCTTAATTTCATTTACGAGGCTGAGCATTGTAGAATGTGGCAAATGTGGAATGACTCCCAGCACTTTATTTTTGGTGTGTAGTTCTAACCCTTTCCTTGATTTTTTTTTTTTTTTATTGGACAGTGAAAAAGAGACACATATTCTATACAAGCCTGAAAGTAAGACTGTAACTCCAGAATTCTCATTCATTGTCTTACTTTGCTCTTATAAATGCCTGATACATACTTAATGTTCTTCCCTGTATGCAACCACAAATTTTTAGGCTTTCAATGGAAAAATTCAAATAATTAAGGAAATAACCAGAAATAAAATTATACTCATTCCATCAATTCTCTTATGCCCTGAAGCTAACACCATTAGAATTCCACTAAATGTTTATTAAATGTTTCTATTAGAAGTATCACGCCCTCCCTTCTTTTTGCTATAAAATTTTATCTTGAAAAACTCACCCATTACTATTATTTGTATATAATATTTTAATATAAGTTGATTAGTCTTTATTATATCTAATATTTAAATAATTGGGAAGGCTGATTTCATTATAAATTATTGTTATTTATCTTGAATCTCCCAAAGTGAACACTATTTCAGTATTCAAGTAGATTGCTTAATAAGAAGTACTATTCAGAAATTATATTTTATTGAACTTAACCTTTCATCAGTTAGAATTCAGAAATTCAGATTTGACGGTCATCAAGTGGGCCCCATTTGTGTGTGTGCTATATGCACCAAAAATTATTTTCATTGAATTGATCTCCTTTAAAGGAGGCAATTTAAGCAGTATTATTACTTAATTGAATTGTCTAGAATTAAGGTGGTATCCCTATAAACTATTATCATTAGATATTCCTTGGATATCACTGGTGAGAAGAGGCAAATATATTAATTGCTGACTGAAAAATGATAAAATCTTATTTTTTTTCCTGAGTATTGACAGAAAAAGGAGTCTTGGGTTGCTGTATTGAATTGAAATGATGTAATTCTTGTTATGATCCTTTTATAAAGTCTGTTGAGTCTTCCTTTCTCCCATCTGCACCTGTTCTTAAAGTTTTCAAGTGCTTAGTGATTACTAAAAAAGTTATTTATGTGTAACCATGCTCTACTCTTTTAGTACTGGTATTCTCAAATTGTAGGATGGGAATGTCTTATGATATTAATGCCTAAATAAAAGTTGACTTAATTGACCAGTTTTTATATGGACTGTTACTACCGGTAAAATGATGAGCTCTAAGGGCTTAGAACTTGGTAAAGGTCTTGGCTTGCCACTTCAGTATAGTGGAGAAATAGGAGACCGTGTCCTAGAGAAAAAGGGATTCTGCCTATTCCCTGCCAAAAACAAATAAGGACTGAGACCCAACAAGGTAAGGGCCAGAGCCTGTAAATTACAAAGGCAGAAAACCGTATGGTGCCGTGTCATATGAAACCATCAGGTTCAGAAGGATTACCCTGAGTACATTTTCTCATTCAGAACTCTGACAGATTCATCACTGAGCTTAGTGTCTGGCCCAATGTGGACACTCAAGTTTGAAAGGATGAATACACCAAGATAACTTTATATATAACACTTCACAAGCAGTTTTGTCAGTTTTATAGGACTGGGTTTAAACATAGGTGGGCCCTAAATCAAAAGAAATGAAGTTACCTTCCACTCAGAACACATTTTCCTGCTGGAAATATTGTTTGTTATAGGTATCAGTGTGCTTCACAGTGCTTTTTCTCACAGCATCATAGCCACCTTACCTCTTAAACAGGCCTTCACTGAGGAGACAGTCCCACTCTGTGATCAGGGTGGAAATGGGCAGTTATACATTGCATATTATTTTAAAAGACATGTACACGAAGAAGTGTAAATCTTAAATTAAAAAGTTAATAAGGCACATGGGGAACCTAGAAGAGCAGGCTCCTTTGTCAGAGAGCAACTCTTGATCTCAGGGTTGTGAGTTTGAGCCCCACATTGGATGTAGAGATTACTTAAATAAAAAATTAACAAAGCTTGTATGAGAGTGTATCAGTTGTGTTTGCCACCAGCAAAAGAGTGCTGTAGAAGCAGTGCACAGAGGTAAAAGGAAGAGCACTGCTCAAAGGATCAGGAGCGCCCATAGGAACAAAATATCCAAAGTGGGCAGCAGTCATCCCAAGTGGATTGGATCCTGGCTGTGTACCCAGGGGCCGACATTGTTGGAACGCAAGTGTGGGTCACCCTGGGTATCCCTTCAGCTTCGTTAGTTGTCGTTATAATAGGCATCCAGTGGTAATAAGGTCCTCTACAGCTTGGGCACAGTAGCTGTTCCGTGAGCTTGTTTGCATGCAGTTTGGTTAGAGAGGCGGTACTCACATTCATATGGAAGAGACTGGAGTACATTCTGAAGTAAATTCTCAGGAGAGTGCTCTTCCTTCCTAAAATGTCTTCTAAAATATTGAGAGCCTCAGTTCTTCTCTCTTCAAGCATCTCCACCACACACTATTTTGTAGTTTTATTCTAAAACCAACCTGACAGCCCCTTGCTGTCACCCTTCAGGGATCTGTTTCTTTTTGTGTTTAGTCACTGCGTCTGCAAGAAACCCCAGTGAAGTACAGCTAACCACAGGAGGGATGATACCAGACTCATTCTCTGTAAGCCATAGTTATCATAAATTAACAGATCAATCCCCTAAAAAAGTCTGGGAGAGAGCAGAAATAGAGCTGTAGTTTTATTATTTTGTTTTGTTTCTGTAATAGAGCAGTAGGTATTTGATTAAGGGGTGTAAGGGGGAAGGAATGAGAAAACTAAACATGGCATCTGTGTGTGGTGGTGCTTTAAAGACTCCAGCCATTCTGAAATGAGCCGGAGAGTAGTGGGCATATGAACACAGGACTACAGGGATAAGGGTCAGGTTGAGGGTAATCCTCAGAGAAGTAGAAAAATTACCACTACCATGGCACTTGGAATTTTCTCTTGGCTAATTTGGGTAATTGTTCATATGATGACCCAGAGGCACAGTAAGATCTGTCATCCTAGAAGTATTAAATCACGTCCAAATAGGTTTGCTGTGATTATTTTCTTTGAAAATTGGTGATCAGGTTTTAAGAGAAAATTATCCTCAGTGGTTATAAACAACAGAACATATTGTATGGACTATGTCCAGAAGCAGGAAGCAGTTAGAGGCTGAGGTCAGTGAGGAAGCCACTGAACACAGCCAATCAAAAGTCCCAATATGGGATGGACAGTAATGGCCTTGTTGATATGAAGAGCTCCACCTGAGTTGGATTTGTCCATGGAAGCTTCATGGAGGTTTTCTTTTTTTTTTTTTTTAATTTTTTTTTTTTTTTCAACGTTTTTTATTTATTTTTGGGACAGAGAGAGACAGAGCATGAACGGGGGAGGGGCAGAGAGAGAGGGAGACACAGAATCTGAAACAGGCTCCAGGCTCTGAGCCATCAGCCCAGAGCCCGACGCGGGGCTCGAACTCACGGACCGCGAGATCGTGACCTGGCTGAAGTCGGACGCTTAACCGACTGCACCACCCAGGCGCCCCATGGAGGTTTTCTTGAGGGAAACTTACTGGTAGAGTTTGGATAGGAAGAAAGAGAAAAGAGAAGAATATATTGAATCCTAAGTATGTTTGCATCTTTTTGGTTTGATAAGTATGGTTATTAAAATTTTTCATGTGAGCTTCCAAAGTATTACTTAGCTGAATGGAATCTAACTTTGTGCTTTAAAAAAAGAAATTAGATGTAGGTGGAAGAACTGAAAGACTAGGCCATTGGTCATTTTTCTTTTGTGATGCCCTTTTTTTTTTTTTTTTTTTTTTTTTTTTTGGTTCTTTTTCTTTGTTTTATTTGTTCTGTTGGTTGGTTACTTTTGTTTTGTTTTGTTTTTGTAAATGAAAGCACCTCTTTAGGAGAAAGAGCATTTCAAGTTTAGGGTATATGAACTAAGGCAAATCAGTCTTTCTAAACTTCAGCTTTCTGGTCTATTAAGAAAGTTTAAAGCTTCTCAGCATTTGTGTGAGCATCAGTTATGTTTATTTGACTCCATCTTTTCTTTGACCTTCATTCACTCAGCTTCTCCCTGCCACATCTTTAGGATTCTTCATCTTCCATATTTAAACATAAAAAGGCTTCTCATCTTCCTTTGTTGTTCATCTCCTTTGTCTCTTCACCTTCCCCAACTCTTCCAAACCTCTTGCCCTTGTGCAGCATCTCCCCTACTCTGTCCATCTGAGACAGCAGATGTTCATCCCATCTAGTGAGAACAGTTTATTAAAGGAGTCTGTTACTGCATTTCAAGATTTGGGACAGTCATTTAAAGCGTAGTGTGCCTTCCCGTGCCAAGATTTGCAAGTTAGGGCTGTAAAGGCAGATCTTGTGTTGAAGTAACTGGCAGAGCGCTAGCATAGGGGCGCTTCATGGATTCTCCACGCAAAGCACAAGGGCTCTTATAAAGCCTAACATCCTTCTCAGGGTCCACTTTTGCATTGAGCTTCATTTCATATTTAAATTTCTGAGTAATTCAGGTTTGAGTTTTGTTTTCTGGTGGTATGGTATTCATCTGAGAGTTGAAGGGAAGACATTTTGTGACTTTATAAAGCCGCAGGTTTTTTGTTTTAAAGTCGGTCCCACGCCCAGGATGGAGCCCAATGTGGGGCTTGAACTCATGACCCCCAAGATCAAGATCTGAGCTGAGACTGAGTCTGACACTTAAACCTACTGAGCCACCCAGACACCCAGCAGCAGTTATTCTTAATCAGTAATTCCCTTTCATCAGGTCTCTGCCCTTCCTTCAGGCTCCTTGCTAATTTTAACAATCATTAACAGCTGAGAAATGGCCACTTACATGCTTGTTGTTCCTTATTTATCTCACAGTTTACTACAGCACAGCCATGCCCCACCCACCCCCACCCAGCCCCCACTGTGGAAGCCCTTTCTTCCTAACTACAATGCTGTATTTCTTGAAGAACTTAAATTACAAGAGCAGTTTCTCCTAATGGCTGATTATTTAAATCCCTTTCTGGAGTTTGGAAGGTTAATATGTTCTCAGCAATATTTGTGTGACCCTGTTGAAAATAGTGTATTTCAAAATGGGTATGGCCTGAGAAATTACTTGGCATGATCAAATGTTTACTTCTGAAAACCAGAGTGCCCTGGTAAGTGTGCTGTTTGGAAGGAAGGCAGAAAGACTGCTTCTGATCTGTCCTGTAGTTGAAACTCAGCCTCATAGTATAGTAGCTATTTATGTGTTTCAGTTCTTAAAACCTGAAATTAATTTTACTTCCACCTTTGTGTTAAAACATTAGCACTATTATAAACATCTGCTCTGAGAAGTTGTTTCCCTTGTACCATACTTTTGCTACCATTTGCCTGATTGATGTATTTACTTTTTCTGTTTGTTTGTTTTTAATGTTTATTTTTGAGAGAAAGACAGAGTGCAAGGGAGGGGCAGAGAGAGACAGAGACACAGGCTCCCAAGCAGGCTCCAGGCTGTCAGCACAGAGCCCGACATGGGGCATGAACCCATGGACCACGAGGTCATAAACTGAGCCAAAGTCGGACGCTTGACCAACTGAGCCACCCAGGTGCCCCTACTTTTTCTGTTTAAATAAACACATGTAGAAAATTCAAATATAGCAAGATATAAAGGAGAAAGCCAAAGCACTCCCAGTATCAAAAGACAGTTCTCAGAAGTTAGTGAATATCATTCCAGTCCTCTCATTTTACATATATAAGATCATACTGTACACGCTATCTTGTAAAAACTATTTTTTACTCTTTCGGCATTTATATTGTGGAAGTATTTTCATGTCAGTGAAAATACCATCCTTTCAAAGGGCTACAGAGTGTTCCGTCATAGGGATATAACATAATTTATCTGAAGCTAAGGATATACCATAATTTGTTTAATGCTTATCTTCTTCATGCACATTTGGCCTAATTCCCATTTTTCCCTGTTAAAATACCCCTGCAGTGAAACATCTTGTATATGCCAACTTTACACTGTCCCAATTTTTTCTGGAGAGTAAATTCCTAGGAGAAGAATTGTTCTAGCTAAGGATAAAGATGGAAACTCTTTCAGTTTACCAAAAAAGTAGATAAAAGCTTGGTTCCTAACATCAGCTACTGTTTGTTGGTGGGTCATAGGTTTCCTGTACCTCAGTAGTGCAGCCACCAGAGGCCCAGGGACTAGAGTGACAAGATGCACACTGGAGTCAGTATAAAGACATCACTACAATGAGGAACTGACTCATTGGACTAGGAGCCCCGTGCAGCAGCATCTACAGTCTTTGACCTTTAGAAAGTCAAAAATGAAGGTGGTTCAGCTGAAAGACATTCCCACAAATCTGGCCTATCTCCCAACAAAAACATTCCCATCAGTACGCTAAGCCTTCGGCCAAATACCATACAAAGACATGGGGGAAATCACTGTTTTCAGAGAGGCTGTGGTTTTAGTGCTCAATTATTATTTTTCTAAGTGATAAGATATGGAGACTGTGCATGAGGACCTCAGTGGTCCTCTCGCCATCATCTTGATTGGTAGATGAGGGTGGTTCAGGTCCTTTGATGTCAAGTCAAATGCCCAGAGTGACTTAGCTAGAAATACAACAGGAATAAGAAGAACCCAGATTATTCCACTCCCAGTCCAGTGTTCTTTCTAGGAGGCCCTATAAGAAGATTTTTAGAGAGCAGGGCAGCGTAGGAGTTAAGAGCACAGCTTTGGAGTCTTGACAAATTGGGACTTAAATCTTGGATTCACTACTTTCTAACGCTGTGATCTTGACATGGTACTTAACTCTCTAAGATATCATCATCTATAAAATAAGCTCATTCCTCATGGAGTTATTGAGGAAATTAAATAAAATGTTTTAAGGTATTTCAGCATAGCTCCTGGAAGGGGAATGCTTGAAATAAGTCAGATAATGGCTTTACAGAAAGTGCTTACAATTTGGACATTGTAAACTCAGATTAGATTGACTCCTTGAAGTTTCTGCAAGAAATCTTAAGGGTTTTTTTTCTTTTATTTATTTAATTTTTTTTGCTGTTTTGTTAATTTTGTTTTCCTTTTTTTCTAAGACCCCATCTTTCCTATGTTTGCTTGGTTTCCTCTCAAAATGATCCAAAATAAAATTCTCGAGTCTTAAAAATAAAAAGTATTTCTTTTATTTTGGATTTTGCTTGTCTTGATTGTTAAAATATCTGTGTGTGGTGTCTTTATTTTTTGAAGATTCATGTGTTTTCAGAATGCAGATTGTATAAAATCAGTCCTTACTCTCAAGGAAAACAGCAAGCTGATATTTTTGCCTTGAGGGATTTAGAGAGGCGATTACAGCCCCTCACCTCAAGAAGCATTTCACTGTAGTACCACACCACTGCTGGAAAATCATACAGGACACGATGTAATGGAGTGCTCAGTCATCAAGCCCAGACTTAAGTGTGGTGGGGATTCAGAAAAAGACAGCGAAGCCTACAAAAAGGAAAGAAGCCTTGAGCTTGAAAAAAATGTTGAATGTGGTATATATCACAGCAGAGACCAGAAAGGCTAAGGACAAAGGAAGACAGGACTTTATACATGAGTGTATATGTGTGTGGATGCATAAATGAGTGATGTGTCAAAACTTCCTTCTACCTGTGTCTTTTCCAGGCTTTCCAGTTATCCCATTTTCATATCAGCGGTCAGGCACAGAAACGTGCATGAAATTGATACTCAATAAAACTTAACTGAGTTACATTGTTTTTAGAGTAACAGTTCCATGCCCACACATATACAATGTAACTCTAGTGCTATGTATGTGTCTGGACTTACAGGAAAGCTGCGTGTCTAACTTGACCTGTAGCCTAGGAGCTCAGAGCCATAAGCAACCCTTCCTCTACCTGCAGGCCCCAAGTTGGGAATGGTCCTATTGCTAGGATAAGACCTGGCATTCCTACCCACAGAGGCTTTAAGTCAGACTTCTAATCTGTATTTTTACCCTCTCTGCTTGCTCTCTCAACTGCACACATTATCTCCTAGGCAGTATAACAAGTTATTAAAGGGCAAACATCAAATCACCTTCTTAGTATTGTTTTGGATGAAGTGTAGATGGGGGCAGTTAGTAGATGGGAGTGAGATCTACCATACGTACATGTGAGTAAAAAAGCTCCCTTCCCTCAAACATGGATACAACCAAAGCCAGGTATTTTCAAGCACAGGTGCATACCTGTGTATACCTGACAGGTGTATTTAATGAGCTAAAATATAAAATATTAAATTTTAGCTGAAATGAAGTCGGATTTACATTCTAGGTAAAATTCTTGCAAAGGTTATTTCATCTATCTGCCTTGAAGATGAACTCTTAGGTAAGAATATTATATGTAGTTAGTATTTATCAAGCTTAGCGTCTACAATGTACATTGACCAATGACAGTATTTGGAGAATTGAAAAAGATTTAAAAATTTGAGGATTTCTAAAGAAATCAGGGCCCAAATTGCAAGTAGATACAAGCATGTGCATGTGCCTATCTATTCCTGGTCACACATGTGTGCACACACACTGGATAATCATTTTTCCCTTGAGCTTATAGTTCTAAGAGCACAATTTATTTTAATTCTTAAATCTGAAGCCTAAGCCCTATGTGACAGGTACATATGAGAACTCATTTATTCCTTACTCAAACCCTTGGGTAGTATCAAAAGTTAGAACTATTCTATTATCAAACTCTTGGGAGTTATTTGTTTTGTTTTGTTTTCTTTTTGGAACTTCATATCCTAGCGTCTAAATGTTCAAACTCATTTAGCTAAAAGAAAAAGTATTTTGTTTGTGTGTTTAATCCCAGCTCATACATGGGCAGTTATTTTTAATTTGAAGAGTAGCGGGTCTTAGAGATCATTTAAAAGGATATATCACCCACTTTCTCATCCTGAAATAAAGGAAGAGCAGGAAAAGATAATGTTCTTGAGAATATCTTTAGAAATTATGGGAAAGTTCCCATACTGCTTTCTAATAATATCAAATAAATTGGGTGTAAAAGTGGCAAGACTTGAGATTCAGTGAATTAACAATGTATTTTATGAATGAAACTGAAGTTCTCTACTTATAAAGTTGGTCAGGTCGGAATTATGAGTAGATTTGCAGAATATGTAAGAGAGTCATTAGTTTACTTTTGAGGGATCATTCCCTGTAGAGTATGGTCATTACTTTCTCTCTTATTTTTTTTTTCATTCTGTGGTATGCAACTCTAAGAAAACAAATTTTTAAAATAATTTTCCCATTTTTCAGTGTCCATTGAGCAAAACAAACTTTGGGAAAATGTTATATTTATCCTATAGTTTTGTATGCCTGCCATAGGTATACCACTGAGTAACCCAGGGGGATCCCAAATTGAGAATAAAGCAAGGATTAAGACTCTTGTTTTTCTAGGGGTGCCTGGGTGGCTCAGTCAGTTAAGCATCTGCCTTCAGCTCAGGTCATGATCTCGCAGTTTGTGAGTTCAAGCCCCACATCAGGCTCTGCACTCAGTACTGAGCCTGCTTCAGATCCTCTGTCGCCCTTTCCCTCTCTCTCTCTCTCTCTCTCTCAAAAATAAAAATAAACATTAAAAGAAAAAGAATTTGTATTTAAAAATAAAAAGTCTCTTGTTTTTCTGGTCACCTAAAGAGCAGAATGTTCATCATCACAAGGAGTCAAGGTGCTCTGCATAAGGGGCTCTTTTTCCTGAGACTTCCTGGTGTTGTATGATGCTTTGATCTAATCTGATGAATGCCTAAAACAGTGGGCGCTAGTATGACAGATATCCATCAGATTTTCCCAAAGGGCACTGAGCGTTAATAATCACACACACACTGCTTTGCTCAGTGACAGCAGGAATTGTTTGGATTTCTGCCAGTCCCAAATTATTTTTAGACATTTTCAGAAAGCAGCAGAAACACTATAGCTTCCTTGTTCAAAAAAAAAAGGGGGGGGGGTGGAATCAAAGATGCTGTAGCTTTGGGAGAATCCCCATACATTTACACAGAAAAAGGTATCCTTGGATGTATCAGACATAGTGAGGAAACTAAATGGTGCTGTGAACCACCCTTATTGTGAAGTACTGATTATGTGCTCATTTTTAATCCCTGGGAAGAAAAAAGTGAGCTTCCAGCCTAGTTGAACAGATTCTTCAAGTATTCCATAGTAAATATCACAGCTTTAAGAGTCCATCTGAATAAACTGGCTCAACTGAATATTTTTAAAAAGTTAATATTACAGAAGTCCACAAAATACCTTCTCGCCTTAGATGTCAGGAAGATCACAGCACCTTAAACTTCATGTTAGCCAATGATTATTTACATCTCTCAGTGTATCTGGCAGGGAAGGGATGGCTAGAGTTACATTTGAAATAGGCCTTTTTCTAAGTAACAAAAGTACTTCACTTATTTTAGAATTTTCTTGTATTATTATGCTTAGTAACAGAAGGAATAGGAGACTGGTGGTAGGGATGCATTCAAATGTGTGACAGTTTAATCTGGAGCCAGAAAACACCCAAAGCAGCCACTATCTTCCTCTCGCCCTCTGCCCCCACCTAACCGACATTCTGAAGAAATCACACAAGATGAAGTTAGATAATGTCTCAAGCCAAACATTGTGATATGTACTCTAGTAAATTAACAAACATATTTTGTATTTTCTCAACTATGTCTTTGCCTCATCTGTATCAATTTGCCTCATCAGATCAATGCCTCATCTGATCAATAAGATAAGATCATCTTATCATCTGATAAGTTTTGCATTACTGACCATTTTTTTCCTGTTACAGGATTATAGCTGGACAGACATCCGCTGCCCCTTTGAAAAACGAAGGGATGCAGCATGTGTGTTTTGGGACAACGTAGTGTACATTTTGGGGGGCTCTCAGCTTTTCCCCATAAAACGAATGGATTGCTACAATGTCGTGAAGGATAGCTGGTATTCCAAGCTGGGCCCTCCGACACCTCGAGACAGCCTTGCTGCCTGTGCTGCAGAAGGCAAAATTTATACATCTGGAGGTTCCGAAGTCGGTAAGGAATTACTTGGTATCTTTGTTTGCAAAAAGTGTTTTACCAAGTATCTTGGTAAAGTTTCTTGGTTTTTCATATTTATATAAACAACTGGTATGGTCTTTTTAACATAACTTACATACACATCTGTCACATTGTACAGCCCATTTCCCTGAAGGTTTACCTTACTTCGTTAATTTTACAAGAACTTCAGCTTCCTGAGTTACGTTAACTGTCCCATTTTTCTCTCATGCCGTCTAGATTTTAGTTCTATGTAGATTGCTTTAAGATACATAGTATTTGCTTTAACGATTTCAGAGTGTGGCTCACTCATAGACTCTTTAAGATTTCTTTACTACATTCTTGCTTTTAAAATCTATATTGCCTTTTTAGAACAGCATATGGGCTTGGGTGTAAAACACCTTTCTCTTTAATGGATAATTTGTTAGCATCAGGAGTGGTCTTTTTCTAAATGAGTAGTTTTTCTAAATGAATATTCTAGGTGCAGACTGGATATATAATAGCATTTACATGCTTTCACCTTTTCAGATAATTTCTTTAGCTAAATAATGGGTTTATAAAGAAAACTAGAAAGACCAAGTAAACCTAAGGTACAGAATTTAAATGTTAATTAAGTCTTTATTTTCTTTGATAATTTTTATATTAGGCCAGAGAATGTTTTACTTTTGGTCAGCATATTTATCTGTTTGATGTTTTTACTCCCCCACTAGATGTCAAAAATATTTAGATTCTAAAATATTAGAAAATTTAAAGTTTTTTTTAAGTTTATTTTGAAAGAGAGGGAGCATGAGCAAACACTGGGGAGGGTCCGAGAGAAAGGGAGAGAAAGAATCCCAAGCAGGCTCCATGCTGTCAGCATGGGACCCCATGCAGGGCTCGATCACAGCCTGAGCCAAAATCAAGAGTTGGACACTCATCCTCGTGACACCCAAGAAACCCAGAAAAATTAAAGATTTTTAAAATGTGACTTAAGAAGTGACCTTTTCCCCCCTTTCTTTTTTTCCTTTTTTTTTCTTTTCCCCCCTTTAAAAGCATTCTTCATAGAATGTCTATGAAGACATTTCAAACACAATAAATACTAAAGATAATAGAAAGTAACTGTTCTATAGATACACTTTTTATAGAAAGTATAATATGTAACTTTACTTCTTCAGCAATTACTGAGTTTTTTACTTAAATAGTAATTTCTTATATCTGCCACATACCCTGTATTTCCCCTTAATATCAACCAATTGAATCTATCAAATTGAAAATGTTCAAGGGGCGCCTGGGTGGCTCAGTCGGTTAAGCGGCCGACTTCGGCTCAGGTCATGATCTTGCGGTCCGTGAGTTCGAGCCCCGCGTTGGGCTCTGTGCTGACAGCTCAGAGCCTGGAGCCTGCTTCGGATTCTGTGTCTCCCTCTCTCTGACCCTCCCCCGTTCATGCTCTGTCTCTCTCTGTCTCAAAAATAAATAAACGTTAAAAAAAAAAAATTAAAAAAAAAAGAAAATGTTCTAAAAGTTACAAAGAAGTTAATGTTAATCAGGACGGTTGCTTCTTCCATTTGTTATTCCCTGAATTTTGCCTTCTGTAGAGACCTTGGTTGTGGTTGAGAATTATAAGGGTGTTGTTAGCATTAGCAAAGTCCAGAAGAGTGGGAGATGAGAAATCATTTGGTTAAATTTTAACGTTTTTCTTCGGAAGGAAAAAAGCACCTGTTTCTTCATTAGTATTATTTCTAAAATTCTCTATTGAGCCCCTATAACTTGCAGAAGTTGCAAAACAGGATGAATATATGTTTTGCTATTAAAACATATAATCAAATTACATCAGAGTCATGCAGTGGTACCTTGAGAATATACTTCAGAATGGCCCAGCATGACTTCAGGGTTTACTCACACAACCACTAAGAGTAGTCAGGAAGAATAGTTTTGTTAATGGTGCAGTGACTATTACAGAATGTTAAATTATAATCCTTAGAATATTATCAGATCATAGTTTTCAGGGTTTAAGGTATGGATTTATCATCTATAAATAACTATGGTTTCTCATATCTCTAATTATCCAAACATTTGAAGTTTGGATAATTCCCATCATGCATAACTGGGCTTGAAGACATACATAATGTTATTTATTTAATTTTTCTTCTGAATTCAAACCAATCTTTTCCTAAATTACCAATAAATAAGTATCTTCAGCAGATCCTTTTTTTTTTTTTTTAATATTTTCTAAGGTCTATACAAACAGGGTTAGCTTTTTCTTAAGCTATTCCTACATTTTGCTGTTATTGTTAATTAAGTTTAGAAAAGACTCTACAACTGTAAATTCCTCCCTCCAGTAACTAGGGACTTACTTCTACAATCAGCTCACTCCAAGCCCACACACACACTAAGCTAAGTCTGGTTGGGCCTTTTCTTTTACAGGAAACTCAGCGCTGTATTTATTTGAGTGCTATGATACAAGAACTGAAAGCTGGCACACAAAGCCCAGCATGTTGACTCAGCGCTGCAGCCACGGGATGGTGGAAGCCAATGGCCTGATCTATGTTTGTGGTGGAAGTTTAGGGAACAATGTTTCTGGGCGCGTGCTGAATTCCTGTGAGGTTTATGATCCTGCCACAGAAACGTATGTATCAGTTTAAAAGTCCTATTTTAAAATCATGCAAGAACAGACCTGTTCTTAAGTCATTGAAATCACACTGGGTATAATTCGTCTTTTAAGTAACATCGTTCTTTAGATATAAGGGTTTGTAAACTTATGTGTAGAAGTGTGTGGGAATAACCTTATGCATAACTCATTAAAACTACACTGTATAAACAAAAAAAAAGTCTTCTTTCAGTTAATTGTATGTAAGCTCAGAGGAAGAAGATGGCAAAAGGCAAAGGAACCCAACAGAAGAATTTAGTTCTCGTATCAAGAATGTGCATACACTTGGGAATGTGCTAGGTTTGGGACATTCATGGCCTGGACCACTCCTCTATGCTTTAAGAAATGGCTTGACCTTATATACCCTGTGGGAGCTGCTTTCTTTCTGTTCTTGTTTGTGCAGCAGATGCTGTGAATGGGACAAGTATGACTTGATTCATCAAAGTCATAAAATACTTTTGTTTGAGGTCAGGAAATGTAGGGGAGGACAGGGAAAAATTTATGATCAGTAGTAAATTTGCCTTTAATTGGGAATATCATATATTGATTGGTTTGTATCATTAATAAATTGTACCCCTAGGTATAATGTCTTAATTCTGAGTTTGTATGGGTAGATACATATTTTTCCAGTAAGATTATTCTTAAATCCAGGAAGTAAGTAACTGCTTTTTTTTTTTTTTTTTTTTTAATTTTTTTTTAACGTTTATTTATTTTTGAGACAGAGAGAGACAGAGCATGACCAGGGGAGGGGCAGAAAGAGAGGGAGACACAGAATCTGAAACAGGTTCCAGGCTCTGAGCGGTCAGCACAGAGCCCAACGCGGGGCTTGAACTCACGGACCGTGAGATCATGACCTGAGCCGAAGTCGGACGCTTAACCGACCGAGCCACCCAGGCGCCCAAGTAACTGCTTTTTTAAAGACAAAATGCTAAAGAAATAAATGGTTAGACAGCTTTTCTGACCTTATAATTAATGATGGAACCTGTTCAATGTAGACAAAGACAAAGCTAATGTGCAAATTACTGAACAGTAGGGGGCGTGGGTAAGTAAAATGCCATTAAACTAATAAGGAAACGACCACGGGTAATATCCAAGTCAGACCTTTTTTTGATACTCAGAAACAGCCAAAGAGATTTGATAAGACAAGTAACTTACTGATTTGAAAGCATTGTTCTTCCTTTACCAGAACCAATTATTAGGTAAATATGTTCAACTTAAACATTATGCCAAAGAACTGCACCATAAGTCTTACGTTCAAGTTTTACATTTAGGAAATATTGCCAGCTTATAAAACATAGAAGTCTTCTACTCCAGCTATTGTTTTTTTGTTGTTGTTGTTTTGTTTTGGTTTTTTTTTTAGTGAAAAGTAATAATTTAATTATAAAATGTGATTTAGCCATGTACCATTATTTACTTATACTTCCACCCATTTTTAAAGGATTTAAAATCAGTAATTCCTTCCCCAAACAAAGCTGCAGTTACAGTTGTTCTTTTCTCATTTTTTTTGCCCAGCTGGTTACCAGTGCTAGTAATAGAATTGAAAGCAACTTATCTTGAAACTTACCTTTGCTGAAGTGTTGAGACTAGAAAATCTCTCAGAGATCATCAAATTTACTATTCCTCAGTGTTTTTCAAAATATACCTTTGTACTTGCCAGAACACACTGGGGATACCCCTTATCTCATCCCATCATCTGTCAGTTGAGCTATCCACCCCATCTTGTCCCAAATTACAGGAGGGGGGTGTATGCCAACTCTCTTCCCTCCTGTATCCCTGAGATACCTCTGCTTTGCCTCTGAGAAATTTTATGCTCAAAGACTAGTACTGCATATTAGTTGGAAAACTGTGGTCTCATTCATCCTGCTGCCTAATTATTTTTTTCATTTCTAAAAAAATTTCTTAAAGTAGAACCCATACCAGATAAACACCAGGATTCTAAATTTTGAGGTCTTTATTCAGGCACTGTCAGTGTAAATTAGTATATTCTTATTCATAGCAGCAGGGAAGAAGTATAAAGGAATTCTGCCCCTCAATATTTTTTTTTTTAAGTTATTTATTTTTGAGAGAGAGAGAGCAAGAGCAGTAGCTGGGGAAGGGCAGAGAGAGAGAGAATCCCAAGCAGGCCGGTGCAGAACTCTACATGGGGCTTAGTCTCACACACCATCAGATCATGCATGACCTGAGCTGAAATCCAGAGTTGGATGCTTAACTGACTGAGCCACCCGGGCACCTCTGCAACCTCAATATTTTATTATTATTATTATTATTATTATTATTATTATTATTATTTATTTACTTACTTATTTTTGAGAGACAGAGAGTGACAGAGCACAAGTTGGGGAGGGGTAGAGACAGAGAGAGAAGGAGACTGAATCCAAAGCAGGCTCCAGGCTCCAGGCTCCAGGCTCCGAGCTGTCAGCACAGAGCCCAGTGCAGGGCTCGAATGCACGAACTATGAGATCATAACCCGAGCCGAAGTCGGATGCCCAACCGACTGAGCCATCCAGGCGTGCCTACAACCTCAATATTTTTTAAAACTGGATCAATACATTCAATTTAGGGGAATATTTTAAAACTTACACAACTTAGCATTTCTTTTGTATATATTGAGCTTATGTATGAAACCTGAATTCTCTATATTCTCTTCAATGCCCTTAACTTTACCCTAAGTGAAAAGCTAGTGTGACTATAATGATTCACATCCCAAAATGAAAAGTTATATGCTACAGTGATTTCCTTTTTTAAGTGTTTTGTAACTGGTTTAATTGGAAGCTAAGAAATGAAGCCTGTGGAAACAACATGACACAGTTTATGCAGTCAGAACTTTAAGAAAAACTTCTAAACACTAAAGTTCAGGTTGGGGAGAGCATGGACACAGTACATACTCCACATATGAAATTACAGGAAGAAGAAAATGTATTTTGGGAAACTTCCTACTCTAAACCTTCAGGAGATTTAGCTACAAAGATCTTCCTCTACTTACAGTGGGTTTACATCCTGATAAACCCAATGTAAGTTGAAAATATTGTTACCTTGCAAATGCACTTACTCCACCTAACCTGGACATCATAGCTTAGCCTAGCCTACCTTAAACATGCTCAAAACACTTACAGTAGCCTGCAGTTGGGCAAAATCAGTTAACACAAAAACTATTTTATAATGTGTTGAATAGGTCATGTGATATATTGAATACTGGACGTGAAAAGCGGAATGGCTGTACAAGTACAGGATGGTCCTAAGTGTATCAGTTGTTCACCCTCGTGATCATCTGGCTGACTGGGAGCTGTGGCTCACTGCTGCTGGCCAGCATCACGAGAGAGTATCATACAGCTGGCCCAGGAAAAGATCAGAATTCAAAATGTGAAGCACAGTTTCTACTGTATGTGTTTCACTTTTGCATTATCATAAAGTCAAAACATCGTAAGTCAAACCATCATTAGCATCAGACCACCCACCATACATACAAATATACTCTTACTTTATATCACGGACATATGTGGAGAAGAAAGGGGTATATATTTTGAATTTTTCCAAGTCAAATACTATGTTTATTGCATTTTGACAGCTCACCATATGAAGCTCACTGCGTGGAAAGGCAGTGGAGGTCCAGTGTGGCTCCCATGTCTGAGCTGTTTGCTGGAAAAGACCAGCATGGGCGAACATGTGTATTTACCCTGAAGAAAAAAAAAAAAAAAAAAAAAAAAGGACCAGTGTTGCCCACCTCACCTTACAGAGTGCTCTGAAAATGAGAGTGGTGACTTTCAAATATCTTTTAAAACAAACAAAATTTATAGATATAAGGCAACAAAACAGTTGCTAATATTTCAGTTAATCATTATGTCCTAATTATTTTGAAAAAATTATAAATTTAACTTTTAAAAGAAGAGATAGGGGTGCCTGGGCGGGTAAGTTGGTTAAGTGTCCAACTTCGGCTCAGGTCATGATCTCACGGTTTGTGAGTTCGAGCCCCGCGTCGGGCTCTATGCCTACAGCTCAGAGCCTGGAGCCTGCTTTGAATTCTGTGACTCCCTCTCTCTGTCCCTCCCCTGCTCGTGTGCTCTCTCTCTCTCAAAAATAAATAAACATTAAAGAAAAAAACTTTTTAAATAAGAGATATAAATAATCATATTAAAGAGTTACACTTATGTCCAATTTCCTGTTTGTTTTTGCTTGGAGACTTTTGATATGTTAGCTGTTGAGACACAAACAAGCCTGTGTGCCAGTACTCCCTTCACAGTCAGAAATGTCAATTGGGTATATTGGATTATATGCAAAAGAAGGGATTGAGTCTCATAGAAAAAAGTAACAGTTGTGTGTATGAGGCTGTTAGCTATGATTTAGTATTCTTCAACACTTGTGTCCACATTTATATTCTCAGGCTCATTACATATAGTAGTGGCTGTGAACAAAATAACATGCTAATAAGGTATTAGACACAGTGACAGTACTTTTGTTACTAGAGCTGCCTAAAATTCGAGTGTACATTTGAAGGTGGACATGTGAATAGTAACAGATACTACTCATTTGCTGATTGCTAGAGCCAGTGTTAAATTTGTATTTTACTCATACATAAATATTAATTAAAACCATGTGTGACAATATTAGTATTTTATACTTAAATACCTTCCCTTTTTTCTTTTTGTTACCATTTTAACAAATTATTGTGAACTACAGGGATTGGATTTCCTCCAAAGACGTGTTAGCAGTCTCCAGATATTCTCTATTTCTCATATTCTATCGAAGTTGAAAGGAGTAAAATCCCCATTTACCTGACCTTTAAATAAATTCCTCAAAACCATGTTAGACTTTTGTTTTCTAGCCTCTCAGGTGTGTGTGTTTGTGTGTGAACACATAGGTGAGTGGTAAATGACCACTTTAATTGGGATAACAAACCTTTCTTATAAATTAGTGTGAGTACTTTACCTCCTGTGAACAAGTACTCTAAAAACTTTCTTTTATTTTCAGATGGACTGAGCTGTGTCCAATGATTGAGGCCAGGAAGAATCATGGACTGGTATTTGTAAAAGACAAGATATTTGCTGTAGGTGGTCAGAATGGCTTGGGTATGTGATATTAATTCACTGTTTAACTTTCCCAGTGAATTTGCTGAGACCTCCTTCTCTTAAATTTTGTAAACATTTCTTAAAATCTAAATACAAGCATTTATCACACACATTATTATACTTATTTTTATAGTTTCTGGGAACTATTTTATGAGACATTGCAGTGTATTTAACATTGCTGTCCATGAAATGTAGGTAATGTCCACCTCACACATTTCCTGGGTAGTAGTATCATAATAACCAAAGAACTTATTGAGTAACAGAAACATTGGAATTAAAAAAAGAAAAAACTTTACAACTTTTAAGATTTGTATACAGACCCTGCATGGCATAATTTCCTAAACATTTTTAAAATTTGCATGAAAATATCAATATTACTATTTTTTAAATAAGTAAATTTGACTTTTTACTTTCTTAAATAATTTATAATAAAAAATCTTATGGAGAATCTGGACTGAATCTATAGTCCACAGACCTCATTTTAGTACCTTTTAGCATTACTTAAATATATAACAAAGAAATACCTTCTTTCCCTTTTCCTGTCTCTCGCCATTGGTAAATTGATAAATGCCAGAAGGATAATTTGAATAATTATAATCAAAGTTAATCAGAAGGAGAATCCACTGATTTACTTTTCCAGAACAGAACATTTTTAATTTTGCAAAATAAATATAAATATTTAGGATTCTAAACCAACAAGTAAAAATTAAGTTAAATTTGTATTATGTTAGAGTAAAAATAAGAATAGGTGGTAGATTTCTGGGCATTCATTGTAAGATTCTTAACTGTTCTGCATGTTTGAAAATGTTCGCAATAAAATGTTGGGAAAATGCAAAAAAATAATACTTTAAGAGATCTTAGAATTGTTCATATAGTCGTTCATGTAATTTTATTCTTTTGAAGGTGGCCTGGACAACGTGGAATATTATGATATTAAATTAAACGAATGGAAGATGGTCTCACCAATGCCATGGAAGGGTGTAACAGTGAAGTGTGCAGCAGTTGGCTCTATAGTCTATGTCTTGGCGGGTTTTCAAGGTGTGGGTCGATTAGGACACATCCTTGAATATAATACTGAGACAGACAAATGGGTTGCCAACTCCAAAGTCCGAGCTTTTCCAGTAACAAGTTGTTTAATTTGTGTTGTTGATACTTGTGGAGCAAATGAAGAAACACTTGAAACATGAAAAGTGAATGGACTTCAAGATTTATTGGAGACTCAAAAATATGGCCACCAGTGCTTTGTTCCAAGAGTTTGGTTACAAAGGTTTAGTTTGGTGTTTTGTTTTGTTTTGTTTTTAAGGAAATTTCAAGTAAAGTAAGATCGCTATAAAATAGATGTTTCTTTTATATGAATTTCCTTACTTAATTCAAAGACCATATTTTAGCTGGCCACTTAACCAAGACATACCTAGTGAGAAAACTTGAAAAATCATAAGCATTTGGTGAAAATACAAATTCTTGAATGAATTTTACATGTGTAACTATGATTATGGCAGAGTGGGGATTGGCTCGTCAGTGAAGCAGTCTCATCTTAGCTCTAGATTCTATTTTCATACATCATAGAAGTGCTATGTAGGTAGGTCTACTTGTTTCTGTTCAGTCAAGAACGAAGACATAGTATGAAGTGTAAGTCAAGACAGGCAACTCCGATGAAGCAGCTTAGTCTCACCTAGTTTTGCTTGTCTTCATTTGTTCCATTTAGTGCCAAATTTATTCCATTTTAAAAGCAAGCCAGAGTGAGTCAAGGCATACACATATTCTCTCACAAAACTTCATAAACACATTTTGGGCTTAGAAACATACCCAAGTCCTCATGAAATATATTCAATTAAATATATTCCATCTTTTAAACACAAAATGTCAAGCTTAGCACGCCGGTTAATTTATAGTACTGTTTTACCCCGTGGTTAAAAAATGATTATGCCTCTTCACTCACTGTTAAATAAAATAAAATCATAGTAAGAATGATTAGCAAAAGATAAAGCTATTTATAGTAAATTTCTAGGTTACTAGAATAGCACTGATAGCTATACAATATCAATGTTGACTTTGAACTTCTTATGGATTTAAAAAGATACATGATTTCTTTTTGTTAGCAGGACGCATCAGAGAGGTTTGACCCAGGTATCTCCTAAAAGTTTTGTAATAATTTGAGTTAAATGTTTGTCATCTCGTATTAATTGCTTTTATGTGGTCAATAAATCTTTTACAAACCCAACTACTCATTTCTTTCCTAGTAATGTTTTGCCCTTTTACATTATGGAATGTATGGAATGAGCCATGTAAAGCTGTCACCATCAGTGTTTTTATCCAATTATATTAAATATTTTTTAACTTAAAATAGACTGCTAAGTTTTATTCATCTTTCATTTTAAATGTGTTAGGCAACGGTTGTTTTTAAAACTTGTGAACCATTGTTTCTGTTTTGATCTTCATTGTTTTATTTATATGGGGGTTATAATCTTAAATCCTAAAAATGTTCAAATGAAAAAGAAATTATAAAAAGCATAGTGATAGTATTTTTATTTATGTAGGGTTTTTAATGCACATAACACTTTTCTTGAAATGTAATTTACATATCCTACAGTGCACCCATTTAAAGTATACCATTCAGTGGTCTTTAATATACTCACAGACTTGTGCAGTCAGCATCACAATTTTGGAACATTTTCATCACCACAGAGAAGAAACCCCATACTCATTAGCCATCAGTCCCCATTGTCCCCTCTATTAGTTTCCTGTGGCTCCTATAATGAATTACCACAAACTTGGTGACTTTAAAACAAAAGAAACTTATTCTTTCTCAGTTTAAGAGGCCAAAAGTCCTAAATCGGGTTGTTGACAGAGTTGCCTCCTTCTGGGTAGAGGCTCTGAGGCAGAAAGTGCCCACACCTCTCCCCTAGCTTCTGGTGGTTGTTGGAAACCCTTGGCATACATTGACTTGAAATTGCATCATTAAAATCACTGCCTCTGTCTTCACATGTCCTTTCCTATGTGTCTCTGTGTCTTGGTGTGGTGTTACAAGGACAGTAGTCATTGTATCTACTACAATGTAGATCTACTAGATCAGTCTAGTATGATCTTAATAACATCTGCCGAGACCCTGTTTGCAGATAAGGTCACAGTCTGAATTTCCAAGTGGACATGAATTATAGGGGGACATTACCCACCCTGGTTACATACCCCAAACAAGACAACCATTAATCTTTCTGTCTCTGGATTTGCCTATCTTGAATATTTTTATGTTGGGTTGTGAATTTTGTGAAATTGAATTAGAAAAAAAATGTCCACTTTAATTTCTTTGAGGGCAGAACATCCATTTAACATGATTTGGTTATATTAATTTAATACAGTTATCTCCCATATGGAATATGCAGCACTCTTTGAAATATTGATCTGGTTATATTAATTTAATACAATAATCTCCCATATGGAATATGCAGCACTCTTTGAAATATTTTTTAAATTATGTTTGTCTTTGAGAGAGAGCATGGGAGGGGGGCAGAGAGAGAGAGGGAGACAGAGGATCTGAAGCAGGCTCTGCACTGACAGCAGTCGGGGCTCAAACTCACAAACTGAGATCATGACCTGAGCTGAAGTTGGATGCTTAACCAACTAAGCCACCCAGGCACCCCTTATTTGAAATCTTTTAAACAGACTAGCCTTTTCTTTAGGCTGTATCAACTGACTAGAACACACTGTAAGTATGTAGAGAGATTTGATGTATTGTAATGAAGTGGTTTGGGGGGAGGGGGGTGGTGTTAGTAATCTTAGTAATTACTAATTAGTACCTATTTTCTGCCTTGGAAATACTCTGCAAAATTGTCAATGCCAGGATAATGAGTAATGATGACATGATATATCGGCAAGTATTTTTTCTATTCCTTTTTCCTCCCCACAAAATTCCTGTCCTTCACATAAAGGTCTCTACTTTCTTTTTAATCACCCTGTGATATGTTAATACTATATCCTTTGCAGTGACACGATTTTGATGACAGAAGTTTAGTTGAAATTTTAAAAATCACAACTTGAACGTAAAAAGTTTAATGTCTTCAAAAAATGTTGCTATAAAAAAACAGTACTCAATTACAATTTTGACTTAGCTTTCAAAAACCTGACCTACAATCTTAAAGGAAATTTTGAATCACAAAAATAAGCCATTAAATAAACACATATTAACCAAGCAGTCTATGTTCCTTTTGCCTTATATACTGTTAACAGCAAAAATTTGAGATTTGCCGCATAGGCCAGGGTAAGGGAAATATTTGGAGGAAATTTTGTTTTTTAAGGGTGATGCCATTAACATATACCCACAATGTCAGAAAATTCAGTCCATTCCAACATGACACCAAATTAAGCCCCAATAATTTGGCAAAATGAAAGACAATTTCAGGCTGCATCTTTCATCCTGTGATAAATCCTTTAACACTCTTTTTCTTACATTTGCCTCAAAAGACTTAAAAGTTTGAATTTATTTTCACCTTCCTAACTTCCTCCTTTGCAAGGCTATTTTTGGGAGAAATAAAAATTTTTAAATCTGTGCTGGGAAATTGTCTGAAATGTTACTAACTAAAAAGCTTTTTAGTTCCCAGACCTTTAAGCCTCTTCTCATAACTACAGTAATTGGGTTCAGGATCTGGTTTAGTCAGTTCTTGTACGGGATTTCTCTGACTTTATCTTCCAACCCTCTATTGAATTTGTTTTCACTAGCCATGTTTAATTTCTAAGAACACTTTTTAAAAAATATTCTTTCCTATAGGATTCTGTCCTGGGGATACTTTAGTTTCTTTAACGTTTTCTATACACCTTGATGTCTTTCAGTTAACTCTTCTTTTTCTGTTTGCTCTTTTCTGTTGGAGTCTTTACACAAATATCTGATCCCTGGCTGTGTATTTATATTTAAAATGAGACATTTAAAAATAATTTTTGTGTACAGAGGTGGGCTTAATTTTCAGTGAGCTTTGATGCACCTGGGTGGCTCAGTCAG
Source organism: Panthera tigris (assembly GCF_018350195.1). Lineage (NCBI taxonomy): Eukaryota > Metazoa > Chordata > Mammalia > Carnivora > Felidae > Panthera > Panthera tigris. Next base: position 114,292,658 of record NC_056661.1, read on the forward strand.
TTAAGCATCTGACCTTGGCTCAGGTCATGATCTCACAGTTCATGAGTTCAAGCCCCATGTTGGTCTCTTTGCTGTCAGTACCAAGCGTGCTTCAGGATCCTCTGTCCCCCTCTTTCTGCTTCCGCACCCCCCTCCCCATTCTCTCTCAAATAAACTTGTAAAAATAATTATAAAAAAGTAAAACTTATCAGTGAGATTCGTCATATGATGAGGAAATGGCCACTTATTTTTGTTGGGGATCTATCGGAGATTCATAGATACTTTTCTGAGCTGTTTGATTCTCAAAAAAAATAAACTTCCAAACTCCTGGACCTTGGGTGGGGAGGGCAAGTTGGGGAAAAAGGGGACTGTAAGCCTGGCTGCAAGATTTCTGGAGCTCAGGCAAAGGGGACAATAAACATAAGTTGCTTTGTCAGTACCATAATTTCCCCTTTGTCGTTGATGTCCTGGATTCTGAGGCACCTCTGGTTACCCCTGTCACCCCACCTGCCCTTTTTTTTTTTTCCAAGAAAAAACCTATCTCCCATCAGGCACGAATAGTTGCCTCACTAGGTGGATTTATGGAGCTAGATTCTAACTTCACCACTTACAGACTTTCAGTCTACTCTTCTCTGGTTACCTAGAGGCTTTTAGTTCCTGAGGCTTTTCAGCCTTCTCTGGGGACATAGATATTTGATCTTCTAAGTAATTGAATATTCTTCCATGGGCATTCAGTCCTCATAAATTGTGGTTTGAGATTTTGGTTATCTCCTAGTATAATGAAAGATGGTGTTTTTGCTTTTCCCTCTTATTTTGAGATGATTTTTAAGAGGAAAAGGGAGGGGTCATTAGTATTTTCACTCCACCATTCCTTCCTGTGACCCCACTCCTGATTTTTCCACCTTCCCCTTCCCTGACTGATCACTACTGAATTCTGCATCCATTGGCCCTACGCTCTATTGTCTCACACAGCACTCCACCAAGATGATCTCCATTGGGATCTGGGCTTGCCCATCTCCCTACCTTCACACACCACCATCTCACCCTCACAGCTTCAGCCACATTATTTTAGGTCTTTGATAACCCAGCAGAGTCCTTATACATGTTGGTGTTTGCATAGACAAGTCAGTGGCCACAATGAGAAACTGGTTAATACAAGGGGATTACTCAAATGTGAACAGTGGGAACCAAGTTTCTCCTTCCAATCAAAGGAGGGAGTTAGAAATACAGGAGCAAGATAAATCCTGTGATCTTGGGATAGAATTGGAGGTTATCAGTGTAAACTCCTAGTTTCTAATACACATAGACACAGAAATAATGTGTTGGTGTAAATGTGTGTCTGTCTATAGTACATATTTCCTAGCAATGCCCATGAAAGGGCTTGGGAGCAAAGACCTCACAACAGCAATCAGAAAACTTAAAGTTCAGATCATGGCTTCTAAGTACCATTAAAAGACCCAAGATTCTTGGAGAAATGGCTGATTCCAAGACTGGATCAAGGAATGCATAAGATGAGCCTGGCAATCTTTTGGGCCAAGGAGTAAAGAAGTGCTCAAAGAATCATGCGATGTGTCAAAAAACAAAGGAGCTTACAGGGCTCTCGCTGGCCAAATTGGGGAAGATATGAACCTCAAAATAATGACTAATAGATTATAACCCACTGAATAAAACTGGAAATCATGAGGCCATACTGATAGGAATAAATGAATGAATGAACCAAAAAGCTTGAGGAGGAATGACATTTTTATACTTTCAGAGTATCTCCCCACAAAGTCCTTACTAATAACAAAAAGGAAAAGAGTCATTGTAGAGTGAAGTAGCTTAGCACACACCACCTTATCAAGTGATCAGAGTGAGGTAGTGAGACAAATTGAAATTGTGCACAATCTGGGAGGTACAATGTGAAGACCATGGCTTCATTTCTGTGATAATCCTACCAGAGATGCTCAATCTGAATCCAATCATGAGAAAACATCAGATAAATCTGCATTGAGGAACTTCTACCAAATAACTAGCTATCAAGGTCTTGACGTAGTGTTAAGGTCTTTAATAGTGTTATGCTCTTGAAAATAAAGGAAATACTGAGGAAATGTTCCAGAATGAAGACGACTAAAGAAATATGAATAAGGCAACAATGATTCTAAACTGGATCCTTTTTTTTTTTTTAATATAAATGTGTTTGTTTATTTTTGAGAGGTTGCACGCGCATGAGCAGGGTAGGGGCAAAGAGATAGGGGAACAGAAGATCCAAAGCGGGCTCTGTGCTGACAGCAGTAGGCCCCATGCGGGGCTCGAACTCACAAACTTGAGCTGAAGTTAGATACTCAAAAGACTGAGCCACCTGGGCGCCCCAGTAGTACACAAACATTAACGTCTTGATTTTGGTGACTGCACTGTGGTTATGTGGGAGAATGTTTTTGTAGGAAATACAGGAACTATTTGGGTGATGGGGTATCAAGTCTGCAATATAGTCTCTTATACTGTATTTGTAAATCTTCAATAAGTTTCAAAGTAAGTGAATTGAATAGATTTTTTTTTTTAAATAAACTAGGTTAGGGTGCCTGGCTGGCTCAGTCAGTCAGAAGGGCATGTGACTTGATCTTGGGGTCGTGAGTTTGAGCCCCACGTTGGGCACAGAGATTACTTTAAAACATTTTTTTTTTTACATGTATTTATTTTTGAGAGACAGAGCACAAGTGGGGGCAGAAATAGGAGACACAGAATCCGAAGCAGGTTCCAGGTTCTAGGCTGTTAGCACAGAGCCCAACACCGAGCTCAAACTCACAAACTGATATCATGACCTGAGCCGAAGTCCGACACTTAACCGACTGAGCCACCCAGGCACCCCTAGAGATTACTTTAAATAAGCTAGGTTGTACCAGTTATTCCCAGTGCTTTGGTAGATTCCATTGTACTCAAAATCCAAAGATGTGAGCAAGAACTATGACCAATCATCCTAAACCACCAGGGATAAACCTGTATTCCAACAAATTCATATTCATTGCCTCCTTGCAACTAAGCAGACTGGGAACCAGGGGGAGAGTAGGGTGTCTCACCATACAAAGGAAAAGACAGTTGTAGGATTTTGTGGGTAAGATGGATTTTAGGTAAAATTTGGCAAGCTCAAAGCAAAGCAGAGTTGTGTGTAAAGGCATCAACATCCAATCTGGACTGAGAAGTGGATGTAGGGTCGTTTTCTTGGAAACTACAAAATTAAGAAAAATATGGAATGCTCTTTTCAGGAACCTGAAGTTCCACACCTGGGTAGAAATCGATGCTACTTCTCTCTTCGCTCCTCCAAGGAAGAGTGGGATGTTTCATTCTTAAGGAAAACAATTTCAAATAGCGGTGTTTATGTGGACTTTAAACAACTAACTTTCTCAGTGTAAGAATGTAGTGTTTATAGGAGTTGTTATGATACTTTTCAGTTGCTGTCTGTCCTTGAAGGAACCAGTTTCCTGTTAACCTTATGACTGGCTTTATGTGTTACCCACCTGATGAATGGCTGGGCAGATTTTTGCTTCCTCAACAGCAGAAATGAAAAGTACGATTCGGTCTCTCAAACTACAAGTACTCCTGTCCTACAGGGCCTTGCTGAAGATCTGTTTCCTTAACCTGCTTTCTTCTCATTTCCGACCCTCAAGCCTCCCTTAAAGTCGGAGGCCTAGTACCACGCGCAAACACGCCTCTTTCTCCACGTTAACCATCCAAACATTCCGCTTTCCCAAGACAAGCTCAGTGAGTGGGGGCCGCCCCGTTCTTCTCAAACCCTATTGGGTAAAATCCACGCCTCTCATCCCAGGGCGGGACAAGAGAGAAAGGGGCGCGAGAAGATGACATCACGGTAGCGGGGTGGGACCTGTGGTTGCATTGGGCTCTCCTTCCGCTGAGGGTGCCGCCTGAAGACCGTTCCGTGGGCGACGCCGTCGCTATGACCATTTGTCAATTCTTCCTTCAAGGCCGGTGCCGCTTTGGAGACCGGTGCTGGAACGAACATCCCGGCGCCGGGGGTGCGGGCGGGGGACGGCAGCAACAGCCCTCAGGTGACGTTCTCCCCGGTCCTACGCCGGTAGCCGACTAGGGAAAGGCCTGGCCGGCGGGGCTCGTCTGGTTGGGACCGGGCGTCAGGCGTGAGGCCCGCCACTAGGCTTTACGGCGCTGTGCACTAGTCCGGTGACGCTGAGTTGCTCGCGTCGTCCCCTCTTGAGCCCCGCCCACCAGGCTGGGTTCAGGTTCTCTCCGACGCTTTTATTAGCTTGTTAGCCCCTGGGTTGTTTTTTGTTGAGGGGATGAAGACAGGGACTTGGCCTTTGTTACTAATGCGAAACAATGAGTTTTTAGGTCGGGAGTACGTGGAAAGCTACCTTGTCTGTGGGTGGTAATGGTCCGGAGAATTGGTGTAGGTCGACCCAGATGCCTCCTTGCTTTACTACCCTTCTGAGTATTTTTTTCCCTTGTCACCTTAAATATAATTTTTACCAAACTTTTTTCCAGAGAGAGGCTAGCGACTGGGGTCAGAGCCTGGATTCTTAACTTTGGAGAAGTTGCAAACTCCTTTCAAAATCTAATAATAGCTACAAAGGTATACCCCAGGTGAATGTACATGTTCATAACATTGGGGGTAAAATTAGAAGGGTGGGATGCCCAGTTAAGAACTGTGAGTTATGAGGGAAGGGGGTGGGGGACCGCGTTGACCTACTATCTGGTCCTTAGTGATTGTCAAAGTTTTTGGAATATTTAAGCCAATCGTGGATGATGTGAAAGGATGGTGTTCAAGATGAGGAGGGAACAAAAATGAAACCATATTACAATGCAAAGTTTTAAAGTTCAGATGAATAGTTAGGTTTTATTTTCTAAGGATTGACGGTAGCCCTTGACAGTGTCACAAGATGCTGACCACCTCTCCAACTCTTCCTTCCCTTCCCTCTTGTAGGACTGTTCATCCAACTCTTCATGTTGCATTGTGGTTTCACGTCTGATCCCTCCTCGTCTTGGAGACAGTCCTTTTGCATCACCCACCATTAGTCTAGTGAATATTCCAAACCAAAAATTATGACTCGGGGTTTGATAAATGTGAGTGTATTTCCTAGAAAAACCACTTAATATTTGACATTCTTTGAAGACTCACTCTAAATGTAGTAATTAAAAAATAAATGTTGAATGGATTAATGGTTGAAGAAACTCATTAAGTAAACAGTGTATTTAGTTCCCAGAAAGGAATGCTTCTAGAATTAATAAGTGAAGGCCAAAAGCTATATACAAAAGAAAGAATGAATTTCTTCAGGGTGTCATCCCCCAAAGGATTTGAAACTTCAGAAAAATAAAATACCATTAACCCTTTCATGAGGAATCTGGCCCAGCAATCTGCTCCTTTTTATCATTGGTTTTATTAAGTAGTTTTAGAAATGGGAGATGAATTTTCAAGAAGGAATATATCTCCCATCACTCCAGTTTTTAATATATTTCATGGCATATCTCCTAATTCAGTCAAAAACAAGGTGAATTATCTTGGCCCCAACTAGGAAGTGATGAGTAAATGAGGTACTTTAAGTGAGAAGATTTTTTTAAATACAGAGAGAGGAGAGAGTCCTGTTGGTTCATTTCGATAATTATGAAATATTAGAATCTGCTCATAATAGAACTCAATGCATTTTATTCACATGTAAATTATAATCTCCCTATGAAAGAGAGGTGGGTAATGGTGTTTTCCCAGAGGGAAGATGGAGTCAAATAGATTTAAGCATCGGGGCGCCTGGGTGGCTCAGTCGGTTAAGCGTCTGACTTCAGCTCAGGTCACAATCTCACCGTCCGTGAGTTCCAGCCCCGCGTCGGGCTCTGGGCTGATGGCCCAGAGCCTGGAGCCTGCTTCCGGTTCTGTGTCTCCCTCTCTCTCTGCCCCTCCCCCATTCATGCTGTGTCTCTCTCTGTCTCAAAAATAAATAAACGTTAAAAAACAATTAAAAAAAAAAAAAGATTTAAGCATCTATTCAAGGACGAAGGGTAGGATCTAATTTTTTATATTCAACAAACTCTTTAATACATTGTTCATTTTTCAGACTTTACTGCTGTGTAAGGGCCCAGTAGGAGAGCAAAAAATGGTAAAGACAGAACTTTTTATCCTGAAGGAGCTTATGGTTTAAGATAGATCCTAAATCCATTATCAAGCAATTATTTATTTAATAAGCTTATATCATCTTAACTTAGTAATATATCATTATTTTTCTGTGGATTTATAGTCCTCTCAATCTTTTTAAGCAAACAAACAAAAAATGCCACTAGACCATTACATGATGTGTTGGTTACAAGTAAATATATAAATCAAAAATGAAGAATTTTGTGATTTAAAATGAGTGGAAATGTGCTTCTTAAATCTTTGCATAATGTCTGCACATAATAAGACAAAATGTAATGAAATTTTTAGAGTTTTAAAAAAGGAGTTGCCAATAAAATTGTTTTGTTTTTAGGTAGTAACAGACGTGGATGGAATCCCTCCAGCCAGAGATACTCCAGTGTTATCCAGCCATCCAGCTTCTCCAAATCCACACCATGGGGGGGCAGCAGAGATCAAGAAAAACCATCTTTCAGTTCGGATTCTGGAGCTTCAACTAGCAGGAACAGGGGATTTGGACTATCCCAGAATCCATTTGCTTCACCCAGCTCTGATGAGCAGAAAGATGAAAAGAAACTTCTGTAAGTGGAAGCCTTCAGAAAAACTAACTACCCATTTGCTTATTTTTTTCAAAAGTACCTATAATATTTTCTTTAAAAAAGAAGTAATACATTATTAAAAAATCAGAATAAGCAAAAAGAAGAAAAAGCACCCATGATCCTATTACTCAGAGATAACTATTTTGCATATGTCACAGTAGACTTTATTTCACTTAAAAATGTACCACCTTGGGGCACCTGGGTGGCTCAGTCAGTTGATCATCCAACTGGATTTCAGCTTAGGTCATGATCCCAGGGTCATGGGACTGAGCCCCACATCAGGCTCCACGCTGTGGAGCCTGCTTGAGATTCTCTCTCTCTCTCTCTCTCTCTCTCTCTCTCTCTCTGACTCTCTCTCTCTCTCCCCCTCTCTCCCTTTCCCTGACTTACACACTCTCTCTCTCTAAAGTAAAAATTAAAAAAAATATTGGTCACCTTACCATACCAGTACAGTGACTCTCAGGGCTAATTTTTTTTCCCACTTTTCTATGGCTAACACTATATTGTGAATATCTTTCTAAAGTAGTTCTGTTTAAATTTGTTGCAAATTATGAGGTCTTTGCAAAGTATGAGGTAATTTAAGCTATTTGTAATCTTGGTGGTACTTACAACATCTGGCATTTTTCTTTCTAAAATTTTTATTTCACCTACCCCATTGAAACTGATTTCATTTGATTTCCTTCATTACTGTGGAGTATATTCCTTATGATTTCTTGATCATGGTAGAATGTATGACTGGTGCCAAAATATTCCCTGACTCTCTGTAACTGTTGCCTCAGCTCCCCACTTGAGGACAGAACTTAAATATACTTGTTAGTCTTTTATTTCCCATAATAAATTAGAACAAGTGGTAAACATTTTGAGCCATGTACTACATACAATTGATTTTTTAAAGGTAAAAGCAAACAAAGCCTTCCTTCCTATATTTGATGTTGTAAAATAATTTAAAAATTATTTAAAATTCTGTGATAGCTAAAATTTTATTAATTGTGGCTTTTTGGATAGTGGAGGGAACCATTTAATTTAGAGTCAAATCTATCCACACCTTCGCCAATAAAATAACTATATGGACATGGGTCTGTTTTCTGTTCTGCAAAATATGAGAATTAAACAAAATGGTTTCTAAAATCCTGCCCACTTTATTTTTTTTTTTAATTTTTTTTAACATTTATTTATTTTTGAGACAGAGAGAGAGCATGAACGGGGGAGGGTCAGAGAGAGGGAGACACAGAATCTGAAACAGGCTCCAGGCTCCGAGCTGTCAGCAGAGCCCGACGCGGGGCTCGAACTCACGGACTGCGAGATCATGACCTGAGCCGAAGTTGGCCGCTTAACCGACTGAACCACCCAGGCGCCCCAAATCCTGCCCACTTTAAAAAGTTTAAGGTTCTGAGTGCCTGGCTGGCTTTACGTGGCTAAAGTGTCTGATTTGATCCCAGTTCAGGTCTTGATGTCAGGGTAGTGAGTTCAAGCCCTGCATTGGGCTCCCCGCTGGGCTTGAAGCTTACTTAAAAAAAATTTTTTTTTTTTAACAAATTAAATAAAGGGACATCTGAATGCCTTGGTCAGTTAAGTGTCTGACTCTAGGTTTGAGCTCAGGTCATAATCTAACAGTTCGTGAGTTTGAGCCCTACATCGGCTCCTCACTGATGGCACAGAGCCTATTTGGGATTCTATCTTTCCCTCTCAGAGTTTCTGCCCGTCCTCTGCTCATTCTCTCTCTCTTTCAAAATAAATAAATAAACTTCAAATACATACATACATACATACATAAAATTAAAATGTCATGGTTCTGTATTACTCATATGGTGCTTTGTGTCTTTTTCCAGTTAAATGGCCGTTGATGTTTATGATAACAAAGAAAGATTAAAGTTAGTATTGTATATCTTATTGTATTTTAGTTCTTTAAATATGTATAGTTGGATAGTTCTCACTTAATAAATGTATTGGTTAATGGTTCAGCTTACTAGAAAACCAAAACTATAAACTTTTTTGGTATTATATTTTTTTGTTTTAATTTTTTAAAATTATTTTTTAATATTTATTTATTGTTGAGAGAGAGAGACACAGAGTTCAAGCAGGAGAGGGGCAGGGAGAGAGGCAGACACAATCTGAGCAGGCTCCCGGCTCTGAGTTGCCAGCACAGAGGCCAACGCAGGGCTTAAGCTCACGAGCCATGAGATCATGACCTGAGCTGAAGTTGGCTGCTTAACTGACTGAGCCATGCAGGTGCCCCCTATTTTCATTTTTAATGCTTATTCATTTTTGAGAGAGAGAGAGACAGAGAGACAGAGTATGAGTGGGGAGGGGCAGAGAGAGAGGGAGTCACAAAATCTAAAGCAGGCTCCAGGCTCTGAGCTGTCAGCACAGAGCCCGACGCAGGGCTTGAACCCAAGAACCACAAGATCATAGCCTGAGCTGCAGTCAGACCTTTCACTGACTGATCCACCCAGGCGCCCCTAATTTTTTTTTATTTTAAAGAGCGCTCGAGCAAAGGAGAGGGGTACAGGGAGGGGAAGAGACAGAGATAGAGGATCCCAAGCAGGCTCCCCACTCAGTGTGGAGTCCAACACAGCTCAATCCCACAACCCTGGGATAATGACCTGACCCAAACCAAGAGTCAGATGTTCAACCAACTGAGCCACCCAGGCACCCCAATATTACAATATTTAAAATCATGAAATATAGTTCTTATTCTATAAATTCTGCTTTAAAGAATACTCTTCAGAAAATACAATTGAAAAAATCTGAAATTATATGTTTACTATAATTTAAAATTTGAGTCATTGAAAATTATAAACAATAAATTTTAACAAGCAGATTAAAAAGTTCCTTTTCTCTTTTTTTTTCCAGAGAAGGAATTATAAAAGATATGGAAGTTTGGGAATCATCAGGGCAGTGGATGTTTTCTGTTTATTCGCCAGTGAAAAAGAAGCCTAATATTTCAGGTAATTGAGAAATTGTATGTTTATAAATTGTGTTTTATAACTCTTAGTTTCTAAAACGAAGGTCATGCTTAATAAACTAATCTCAAACTTAGCTACAGTTAGGAGAGTTTAGACATTGTTTAAAGTATTCCATTTTTCTGGCGGAACTGAATAATTCAGAGATAGAGATTAGAAGATACAGTTTTTTGAGGGGGCGCCTGGGTGGCTCAGTCGGTTGAGCATCTGGTCATGATCATGACCGGTCATGATCTCGTGGTCTGTGAGTTCGAGCCCTGTGTCGGGGTCTGTGCTGACAGCTCAGAGCCTGGAACCTGCTTCGGATTCTTTGTCTCCCTCTCTCTCTGCCCCTCCCCCGCTCATGCTCTGTATCTTTCTGTCAAAAATAAATAAACATTAAAAAAAATTAAAAGAAGATACAGTTTTTTTAAAGTATGTAGTTCTCATGGGAAAATAGTGAAATCAGGACCCACCCCGATTCCAATTCTGTAAGCCCCCAAAGAGTCTCTGCCTTCTTGGTCCCCTATAGGTACAACTTTCAAAACTCTTAGCTGCTAACAGTGAATAGAAGATTCACATCCTTTTTGTCATTAAGGCCTTGGCTGCCTGATTCTCTTCTCCCTTCCCTGTATTTCCTTCCAAAGATAGTTATTTTTTGTAAAGCGTTTTGAGACCTATTCTGGAGATAGCATGTGAAGGTAAAGAGCTTTAGCTTGGCTACAGGGATAGCATTTCTTTAGAATACCCTTTTTCCTCCCTGTTTTCTTTTGTGCGTGGTCCCTAAGCCCTTTCTGAACTCAAACCTAGAGCACCACACTTTTCTAATCCTATTTTGGGTGGTCCTGGGCCCTCTGTGCTGTTGAGTAAATAGCAAGTACCTCGCAGATGAGAGCCCCTGCAAACCCTCAGAACTCTGGGATCCCTACTCTGTCTCAGCTCTGCCTGCTTATTCCCTCTGAGCATTTGTCACACCAGTCCTTAGTTATTTATTCACTCAGCTGTTCAACAAAATATTTACTGAATTTCTTTTGTGCCAGGCCCTATTCTAAGTTCTAAGAATATAGTGATGAGCAGGATAGACAAGCTCCCATGCTTACAAAGCTTATGTTCTTGAGGGAGGGAGACAGTAAATAATACAAATAAATCAGATAGTTTTAGATAGTGTTTTCTATAAAGAAAATAAAGAAGTACTGAACCTTTTTTAATCAGTTTGGAATTAAACCTAATGTCTAATGCCCTAAAGCAATGGTTCTCAAACTGTGGAATATAGATTCCTACGTAGGATTGCCAGATAAAATATGGGACACTCGGTTAAATTTAAATTCTTTTTTATTTAGGTAAACAAAAAATATTTTTAGTATATGAAATCCCATGTAATATTTAGGACATACTTATACTAAAAAAGTATTTGTTATATATCTGACATTGAGATTTAACTGGGCATCCTGCATTTTTTTTAATGTTTATTTTGAGAGAGAGAGAGAGAGAGAGAGTGCTTGTGCATGGGGGAGGGGTAGGGGTGGTGAGGACAGAGGATCTGAAGTGGACTCTGCGTTGACAGCAGGGAGCCCAGTGCAGGCTTTGAACTCTCGAACTGTGAGATCATGACCTGAGCCGAAGTCAAACAATCAACTGAGCCACCCAGACACCCCTGGGCATCCTGTATTATTTGCTAAATCTGGCAGCCCTATTCCTGAGACCCTTTTAAAGGCTGTACAAATTTGGGGTGCCTAGGTGGCTCAGTCAGTTGAGCATCCAACTGTTGATTTGGGCTCAGGTTATGATCTCACAGTTTGTGAGATCCAGCCCCACAGTGGGCTCTGTGCTGACAGCATAGAGCCTGCTTGAGATTCTCTCTCTCCTTCTCCCCCTGCCCCTCCCCTTCTCACTTGTACTTGAGTGCGCACACACATGCTTTCTGTCAAACTTTTTTTAAAAAGCCTCTACAGGAGCGCCTGGGTGGCTCAGTCAGTTAAGCGTCCGACTTTGGCTCAGGTCATGATCTCAAGGTATGTGAGTTCAAGCCCCGCATTAGGCTCTCTGTGTCAGCATGGAGCCCACTTCAGATCCTCCCTCGCGCTCTCTCTCTCTCTCTCTCTCTCTGCCCCTTCCCTGCACTCTCTCTCTCTCTCTCTCTCAAAAATAAACTTTAAAAAAAAATAAAAATAAATTTTAAAAAATTTTTGAAAGGCTCTACAAATTCAAAAATATTTTCATAATAATACCAAGACATTAATTGCCATTTCACTCTGTTGACATTTGCACTGTTGGTGCAAAAGCATTGATGGGTCAAACTCCTTGTATCTTAGCATGAATCAAGGCAGAGGCAACATAACTGTACTAGCAGACTACATTAGTCAATAAAAAAAAATTTTTTTTTAATTTTTATAAGTAATCTCTACACCTAACATGGGACTTGAACTCCGGACCCTGAGGTCAAAAGTCATATGCTCTTCTGACCAAGCCAGCCAGGCACCCCAATAAAAAAACTTTTTAATGCCATTTTCACTTAAAGTTTTTGATGAAGAGGTAAAAATAGTGATTTTATTAATCATGACCCTTGAGTATACACCTTAAAAAAATTTTTTTTTAATGTTTATTTATTTTTGAGAGAGAGAGAGAGAGAGAGAGAGACAGAATGTGAGCGGGGCAGGGGCAGAGACAGAGGGGGAGACACAGAATCTGAAGCAGGCTCCAGGCTCCAAGCTGTGAGCATAGAACCCAACGTGGGGCTTAAGCTCATGAACTGCAACATCATGACCTGAGCTGAAGTCAGTCACTTAACCAACTGAGCCACCCAGGCGCCCCACACTATTTTTTAGAGAGAGAGAGAGACAGAGACAGAGAGAGAACAAATCAAGCAGGCTCCACACTCAGCACTGAGCAGCATGCAGGGCTCCATCCCATGACCCTGGGATCATGACCCGAGCTGAAATCAAAAGTCAGATGCTCAACTGACTGAGCCACCCAGGTGTCCTGTATGCACACTTTTTTTAATCTGTGTGACAAAATGAGAAGCACACATGAAATGCTTCTGCCACATACTCAGATATGATGGTTATCTTCCTTGAGGGAAGACACGAGTGATCCTTTGAGTTGTGAGCTGAACCAGCCACTTTTTCCATAGATCGTTTTTACTTGAAAGAATGACTGACAGCTATGGTTATCTAGACTTAGGAATTTGGCAGCATTTTCTAAAAAAACAAATGGAGTGAGTTTGTTGCTTCAAAGAAAACAACTGTTTATTGCCAATGACAAAATTCAACTTTCATGTGAGAATTAGAATTATGGAAAACTGTTTTCTGCCACTGTCAGCTTGATGACTTAAATATCTCTTAAAGTCTCTTCTGATGAGATGGACAGTGACATTAACAAATAAGAGTTTTTTGATATTGTAAAATGGCATGTGGCAATATTTGAAAGTTCTAGATGACTCAATGAACCAGTAGTTTCTAAATGACAATGTACGATGTTATAAAAACATGCATGGCTGAAAAATTCATTCTAAGCACAAGATAAACCACTAGATTTAATATAATAATACAAAAAGTTAATTAATATTAAGGCTTAAATTTACATTATAGCTAAACTTGTAAGAACCTAACACCACAATTACCTGAAAAGATTATTAAAGTTCTCCTTCCCAACTCCCTATCTGTGTTAGAACAGATTTTCTTCATACACTTCAGCCAGGTAGTATATTGCAACAGACTGAATGTAGAAGTAGATATAATAATCCAGCAGTCTTCTCTTAAAACCAAACATTAAAAAAATTTACAAACAGACCCTCCATCAGCAAAGAGATGATGACTCACTGAAAGCTCAGAAGAGGGTTAGCATTTTTTAGCAATAAAATATTTTTACATTAAAGTATGCAAAAAAACATTTACAAACATAAAACAGTGCCACTCATCTCACTAAATTTTTATTTTTTGCTTGAAAAATAGTTTTTTCATTTATGTTGATATGTAATTGGTTTCTTATTTTTATGTGAATTAATAAATATGTTCTATTATTTCTTATTTTTCATTTTAAATATGGTAAATATGTATATTATAACCTATATAAGCAAAAGCTCTTTGGCATTGTTAATGATTTTTAAGAATATAAATGGGTTTTGAGACCAAAAAGTTGGAGAACTGTTCTTAGACATCAGTTGTAATGAATTAACTCTCTATGCATCTAAAATGATACTGCTTTTTTACCGTGAAAATAGTCACTCAGATAATTTTCTGTGTTCTGTGGTTCAGATGAGGAACAGCTGGAAGGAGGATAAAGTAACTGGAGGGACAGTTTTTCTTTAGAGTAAGTTATCCATTCTTACAAAGCAGGATTGGAGCGGAGTCCTAAGTGAGAAGAAGGTGTCTCTTATGGGAAGATTTGGGGAAAGCATTCCTGGCAGTAGGAATAGCTAGTGCATAGACCCTTGTAGGAACAAGATTGGCAAGTTTGAAGACAAGTGAGGCCAGAACCCCTGGAGGAGAGTGAATGAGAGAAAGAGTAATAGGACATAAGGCCATAGAGTCAGCCAAGAGCCAGATCATGTTGGACTAACTGTAAGGACAGCCATGTGGAGCTTTAAGCAGAAGGACATGATCTGATTAGAAAAAACTCAGTCGGACTGTTGTATGAAAGAAGTGGTCTGTAGGGAGTGCTGTGGGGTGAAAACTAAAATAGTGGCAAGGAGATGAGTTAGGAGACAAATGCTGGTGACTGACTGGGTTAGAATCACTAGCAGTGGAGACAGAATTGGTCAAATTCGTAGTGTGTTTTGGAATTAGAACTTGGCAGGATGCTGATTAATTAGATGTGGGGAAAGAGATAAATACAAGGAGATTCCTAGGTTTTTTGGCCTGAACAGTTATTAAAGATGGTATAACGACAAGTTGTTAGAGGGAATCCAAGGTTCTAATTTGAACATTTAGTCTTTTCTTTATTCTGGGGTGTAGAAGTCCATGGAGTTAATGATATCTGGGTTACAAGTAATTCTCTGTAGGAAATATCCTGAATGTTGTTTTTCCTTTCTTAAAAAGTTTCCTAATTATAAATTTACAGCTGTTGCCATAGAAAACTTGAAAAACACAGAAATACATAAATAAAATAAAGATCACCTGGTGTCACAAACTATAATATTTCAGATTATTCCTTTCACAATATGCACACACAACCATATTTCCTGTTTGTATATATATAATTAGGACCATAATCTAGTTTTGTATTCTACTTTGTTGTTTTCAGGTTGTCTCTATTACTAAAAATACTAGAATGAACACCTTCATACATAAAACTCTTTGATTATAGGTCTGATTATTTTCTGAGGTTAAATCCTAGAAATTCTATTAAGGACAGAAGGTACAAACATATTTAAGGCATTTGACACGTACTGACAATTGTCCTCCTAGAAAAGTGCCTTTCTGGTTGCCTTAAAGGCAATTTAGGAGAATGTCAATTTTACCACACCCTTACTAACAATAAATACCATCCATTTTTAATTTTTGCCATTAAGTATCTTACCTGTATTTTAAGTTGTATTTTTAAATTGAACTTTTTTTTTAAAGAATTTTTTTTTAAGTTAGTCATTTATTTTGAGAGAGGGACAGAGAGAGCAAGTCAGGGAGGGGCAGAGAGAGGGAGAGAGAGAATCCCAAGCAGGCTCCACCCTGTTAGCACAGAGCCCTATGTGGGGCCCAAACTTACCAATTGAGATCATGACCTGAGCAGAAACCAAGAGTCTGATGCTCAACTGACTGAGCCCCCCCCAGGCGCCCCTAAACTGAACTTTTTTATTTCACTTACTTACTGGCTATTTGAATTTTTTTGTGAATTGCCTGTTTCTTATGTTTGCTCCTATTTGTTTGTCCTATGGATTTGTAAGTGCTGTTTACACATTGACATTAGCTCTTTTCCTGTCATATATGTTAAAGTTACTGTTTTCCATTTGCCTTTTAATTTTGCTTATTATAGTTTCTGGCATACAGAATATTATTTTAGACAGAAATTTGAATGTATATGTAGTTAACTCTTGTATTATTCCTTACACTCCATTTATCTTTAGAAAATTTCCCCCTTTAAAGATCAAATATACAACTATATTTTATTTTAATCTTATACTTTATTAAACATATAGGCTTTGAAATTTTTCCTTATGATTATGAAAATTTTCTTATGATCAACATTAGCATATATTCTTGTCTAGGACTTCTAGCTTTACTATACTATCAAAAGTACTGGTATTTATTTTAAAGATTCCAATTGATTCCTCACTTCAGGTTTTACAGACATTTCACCAGAGGAATTGAGGCTTGAATACCATAACTACTTAACCAGCAATAACTTACAGAGTTATGTAAGTTTGTTTCCTATTCATCTACCTTAATACCAGATTAGCTGTTAATTATAGTCTTCTCTGTTTGTAGTGGCTTGCTTGTACATTGGCAAAGTGGATGAGGTCTAATAATTTTTCTCAAGACAAGGCTATTTTTATTTTCTAAATTACTTTCTTTGAAATTGGTTGGTTATCTAAAATGGTAATAATATATTTTGACTATGTAACTAGGAATGTCACTATTTTTCTTGCAAATTATCCAGTGATCAGTCATAGAAGTCAGACCCTTTCATCATTTGACACTTATGGAGCATCTATTAGGTACAGACACCATGATGAATTCTAGAAAAGCAGTGAAATAAGACACAGTCTGTGGTACGGATTAACATTCTCACATAAGAGATATCAAAAAATAAAAAAGCTGGACTTCAATAAGTTAGTGCTTAAAAGAAATGACATAAAGTGTATTTTTGTGTTGCCTACGGTCATGATCATGCATTTCAACTAGTATACATGTTTGTTCCCATCCAGATATAACTACCTCTGTGCTGCCACATTACTTGAAATTCTAAACCAGGTGACACAAGGTTTTGGAGAACAGGGAGGGAACTATAGCTGGAACATCTTGGGCAAATTGTACGAGTAATGGGCCATAAAAATGTTTTCTAAACTTGTGATTTTAGCAAATAAAGACATGAAGTTAGAGAGACTAACTTAAACACTCAGAATTGACTAATTATTTTTCTGTCTTCTCTCTTTAGCTAAATTCCCTCCAACAGTTAATAAATCAGTGGAGAAACAGAGTAAATGAACTGAAAAATCTAAATACATCGGCTAACATAGCTTCGGTGAGTATTGGGAGAGTTTTCTACAGGGAAGTGTCTTATCTATTACTTTTTTTGCAGAGAATTTCACTTCGGATTTAGAAAGCAAAGCTAAAGTTCTCTGTCAAGAATTATGATACACATTCTCAGGATTGTATCATTTAAAATCACAGTCCTGGAATTGCTTTCTCTCTGTTCCTCAGTCAGAAAAGCACAGGTAACTTTGCTTTCCTTAGGGTAAAGTTTTTGACTTAAGTAGTCTAGTTTTGAAAATGTTACATAAATTCAAATATACCAGGTTATTAGCATTTACAAAGAAATTGCTTTGAAAAATGATCTGGATACACATTTAGACTACTGTTTGCTTTTGTGACTGGAAAACACTCACCATCTATTCCCTGACCTATATAGAAATGCCTTTAGTAGATGTATACCCACTTGTCTCCAAAGATACATGATCCTGACTATAGCATATTCATTCTCTTGGTCAATAAAGTTATGATGTTTCTATTCCCATTAAAACTTCTTAAGGACCTTATTTTGAAATTAGATATTTAGAGTTTCCCAGACGATTTATATTTCTACCTTCTAAAAAGGATATGATGGTTGTCACTGCCTAACTTAGTAAATGACTGTGTGACAGTTGCAGTGCTCCACCCCTTTCTTAAATATGTACTTCCTAAACAGACTCTTGTGTAAGCTAATTTCTCCACCGTTTAGTTGTTATAATGCCGTTTAAGTTTAGTAGGACTTCTTGAAGGATTCTGTCCGTACATGAGAGGTAGCCCACCATCACCATTACTGATGTAAAGGGGATAACTGAGTCCAAAGAACTACACAACTACCCTCAGGGTTAGAAGTTCCTTGCTCTTTGCCACTTTTCTAGGTGCCCCTCCATAGGTTAAGATCTTGGACAGCCCCACCCACAGTGGGCTTAGCATATATGAGTAGTTCATTCTTTATTCTTTTAATCCAGTGTATGAATATATGTTTATCTGTTTACCTGTTAATGAATATTACACTGAAGGAGAGAAGCTGGACCAAAAAAAAAAAGTACATACTATGTGATTCCATTTATATGAAACACTAAAGAAAACAAACCTCATCTATAGTGATAGGAGATGAGTTCTTCCCTGTACCTAGCGTTTGGGAGAGAGTTGACTGAAAAAAACACAAGGGAACTTTTAGAGGTGATGGAAATGTTCTAAATCTTGATTGTGGTGGTGACTAGAAGTTTGTCAAAACTCACTGAAATACATATATACGATGGATGCATTTTATTGCGTATAAACTATACCTCAATGAAATTGATTTTTAGAAAATGCTATTGAGGCTTCCAAATAAGAGAAATTATATCTGTTTGAGTTAGTTAGGAAAAACTTCTTGGAGGTAAGGAGTAAGGGAAAAGTTCCTTGAAAGGGATTTTAAAGGAGTGCCTGGCTGGCTCAGTCAGTAGAGCATCCGACTCTTGATCTCAGGGTCATGAGTTTGAACCAACATTGGGTGTAGAGATCACTTAAATAAATAAAACTTAAAAATAAAATAAAAGAAAGGGAGATTGAGATTTCACTATGCAGAGATGAAAGACATTTCTAGAGTAGAAAATAGTAAGAACATAAAGTATTTTCAAGGAATAGGAAATGTTCAATAGATTTTAGTAGTAAGTTTTTAATTATGTAATTGTGAATCAATTCAGTTTAGGCATCAGAATAAGTAGACTAGGTAGCCTCCAAAGGCCCTTTGCCTGAAGTCTAGATTTTTTGATAATCAACCTAGTCATTAAAATGTCTTATTAAATTTTTTTTTCTGATTTTAATATAAATTCATTGAAGAAATTTAGAAAATATTTTAGAAGCATAAGTAAAATTAAAATCACCCATAATTCATCACTCATAATTCATGAGTTGCTCTTAACTCATTGAAATTAGTCCATTTTTTCCTATGCGTATTCATATTGTGGGCATTTTTCTATGGTAAACATTTTTAAGTGCACATTTAAAAAAATTTTTTTAACGTTTATTCATTTTTGAGAGAGAGTTGGGGGGGGTGGTGCGCAGAGAGAGAGGGAGACACAGGCCCAAGCAGGCTCCAGGCTCTGAGCTAGCTGTTCACACAGAACCCAATGCGGTGCTCAAACTCACAGAACATGAGATCATGACCTGAGCTGAAGTCGGATGCTCAACCAACTGAGCCACCCATGCGCCTGGTAAGTGCACATTTTTAAAATTTAATTTGGCTGTGAATTGAGAATTATTCATCAACTAATTTATTATTTGCCTGCTTTTTTTTTTTTTTTTTTTTTTTACAGCTCTCAGATGTAAAGGGTGGAGTAAATCAAGCAGCAGCTACATTTGGATTTGGCAGTATGCAAGGAATAACATTTGGGCCACCAGGTAAATGATAAAGTGATGCAAGACTTTATCCATTTTGGAAACAGGATTTTAGAGGTTTCAGATCATAAAGTCTGAAGGTGTGTTAAGGGACATTAAATTACCATTGCAGATTCTACTGTCTTCCATAATGGAGTTTCAAAGAATTTGGCTCATCAGTCATTTGTGAAATGGAGGTCAGATGGAGCATGTTTTTTGAAAGACCCTATGGCTCAAGCTTTCAAAGTGTATTTTAGGAGTTTTTTCAAAAGTTTTATAGGAATACATAGTAACTGTTGTAGCAGCACCACAATTGAGGACCTTCTTTTCACTGTGTATAACAGCATAGTATTGTCTCACGTGGCAATACTGTGTCACTTTTTGTTTTTGGTTTTTTTTTAGTTTAAAGGACAAATTTTTTAAGTTAGGACACAGGTGAACAATGGTTCTTAGAGACAAATAAAAATGCAAATTAGGACTGGGGGTTTCAACTGTCATAAAAAGTATGCAAAAAATGGCAACTCAGGAAAAATTTAGGCAAAAACTAGAGATGTCGATTATTAGAGTATGATTTCATCATATTCATCTTAGTTGAGAGCTGGAAGGGGCTTGAGAATCACTCCATCTATACAGGAGGAAACTGAGATGAAGTGACCACTCTATATTTGCTTAAAAGAATATAGCTGGCGCGCCTGGGTGACTCAGTCAGTTAAGCATCTGACTCTTGGTTTTGGCTCAGGTCGTGATCTTGCGGTTGGTGAGATCACATCCTGCGTTTGTCTCTGCACTGACAGCATGGGGCCTGCTTGGGATTCTCTCTCTCCATCTCTGTCTCTCTGTCTCTTTCTCTGTCCCCCTCCCCAAAATAAATATCTTTTTAAATTAAAAAATTTTTAAATAAAAGAATATAGCTGAGGAAAGAGTTACTTCTTTGATAATGGATATAGCTGATTTACTTGGGGCACACGAGCACAGAAAGCCAAAGTCCACCTCCTAATCCCAGAGGTTTCTCAAAGCTGTTTCCATGAGTGTGGATAATCATGGTACAAATGAGATCAGTACAGCAGAAAGACAGGACGACAGGGTTTTAATGGGTTTGTTCTAGCTTCTTCTTTTCACTTTTTCCAATAAAGCTTCTCAACATTCAAACATGGCAGAAATAAGAAAAAAAGGAGGGGTGGTTAATATGGTTACATTTTCTGACTTATCATAGGTTATTTTTTCCTTTTTCTGTTTTTTTTAGGTTTTCCAGTGCATAACAGCAGCAGTGCTAATGCTCAGAATTTTAGTTTTAAACCAAGCTCTGGATTTGCCTCTGCCGCTTCTGGAAGTCCTTCTGTGTTTGGGAATACTCCAGCGTTTGGAGCCGCACCCCCTGCCAGTTCTGCCATCACTACTTCCACTCCAACATTTGGATTTGGGAAACCTGCAATCACATCTGCTGCTTCATTTTCTTTTAAAAGTCCTGCAGCTTCCAGTTTTGGATCACCTGGATTTTCAGGATTTCCAGCTCCCATGGCAGCAGGCTCTGTTGGAGCCCCAGCCTTTGGAAGTGGCACTTCTGTGGCTGGTTTTGGTAATCTAGGCTCACATTCTCACAGTGCTTTTTCCAAGTCATCCAGTGACACCTTTGGAAATAGCAGCATATCCACCTCTTTACCAGTCTCAAATGGCAGCATCACAACAGATAATGTGTTATTCACACCCAAGGATCAACTAACAGCAGAAGAACTGGAGCAGTTTCAATCCAAGAAATTTACTCTGGGAAAAATTCCATTAAAGCCACCACCTGTGGAACTTCTAAATATTTGAAAGGACAATTTTAAATACAGAAAAGAACAGCTCTTAAAGTTGTTTTGAGTGGTTCATATATAATTTCTCTGAGTGGTTCAAATATATACGTATATATGTACATATATACGTTTAAGGAATATAAGCTTTCAATAGTAACTTCAGGGGTTTTGAAATTCAATATTTTTTTCATAAAAAGTACTCAAGAGGTTTTTTTTTTTTTTACTTTAATTATGAATGGAACTGGAAAAACTGTCAGTGTGCACTGAATAAAGTGCTTTTCTCATTCTACATCACTTTACTGTCATACCCTTTAAAGGTTTACCTGTAAACATTTTTTTTTTAAGGAAGGAGATCTTTCCTAAAGCCGTTAGGGGAAAAAATGCTTAAATATGTAGCTTATTTACCAAATAAACGTCAGTAACATCACTTTCCTTTATGTTAAAATTCTCTTAAAGAGAAATAAGTTTTTAAAGGGCAAAAATGTATTTTTCAGGTCTGTGGAGACATTTTCCCCTCATAATTTTGTTTCCCCCTCAGTTTTAACTTTCTCATGGGCCACTATTTGAGTATTCTTCATCAGTTTTAGGCAAATTCTTAAATGGGCCCAGGATTGTAAGAGAAATGGAAATTGTGGTCTCATGTGAATAAATAGTGTCTATGGTGGGGTCAAGATTCACCAGCTCTAGTGAGCTTCTCTTAGAATTCTCATACATGTTGGGTCTCCCTGTGTCCTTAGATTGAGAGAGGAATGCTTCTATCTCTTATATACAGTTGACACAAGAAGCCAAAGACTCGTCATGAGTTGAGGCATATGTATCAGAGTTCTGTGCTCCTCCCTCAAGCCTCCAGAAGGACATAGCTAGCACTACAAGAGCAGTTACCTGACATAGATCTGGTGTTGAGCTGATATAAGTGAAAACAGAATCTTACCTAATAAAAGGCACCCCAAATGATTTTAGCACATATGCAAAGCATTCAGTCCTCAGAGGATCCAGTTGTTACTTCTTTCAAAGAACTCTATGACTCCCAGCTAACACTTCTGGAAACCCAAAGTTTGGGATAGAATCTATAGCCAAGGGGTATATGTTTGGAACCATTCTTGGTGTAGAAATGGTAAATAGATCCTAAGTTTCTGCTTTGGTCTCAAGCTCTAAAGACTTTTCAATGTTTATTCCAACTTACAGGTGACGCCAGGAAATTTCCTACCCTAATGGAATGAACCCTGTGCTACCAGACTTACCAGTCTCCCATGGGTCCCAGCTGAACTTCCCAGTGTCCTGGAGGCTCTGAGGATGCAGGTTAAGGGTCTAGTGTTTCTAAATTTGCCTGATGAGAAGGATTACCTGAGGTATTTGTTAAATTATATATCCAGAATAATACATATCCACAGGGCTAGACCTGGGGATGTGTTTTTTACCAAGCGTTTCATGAGATTCTACAAGCAAATTTAGGAAACAGGGGCCTGTCTAGTTGCATATACACTACTCAGTAATATGTGATTTGGGAGTTCTGTTGTAATTGCTGAAGTGCATTTTATGTGCTTTCACACACACGTGCTCACCTCCCCCACCCCCCACACACGGTGTGGTGAACTTAATGAGATTCAAGGTTGTCAAATAGTGCTGCTGTCAAAAAGCACAAAGAAGTGCTATGGGTTACTTAACAGTGTGAGGAACTAAAGCAAAGATGTTTACACAGTAGAAACCAGCAGTGTGCGTGCATAGCAGTATCAGGAGTCAAAGAAGGCCAGCTTAGACCTGGCTAAGAGGCAGCAGTGCTTCAGAAAATAGAAACAGGTACCAATGAGGTGGTGGCCAGGTAGATTGAATTTCAAGACCCTGAGAGCAAGTGGAATGGAAAAAGCAACCCCAAGAGCATGTGCTACCATCTAGATTTATTCAGTAAGGCAAGAACCAATTCTGGGTGAGCTGGTCTAACTGGAAGGTACACCCCCAAATAAGCAAAATCCACCTCCCTTCACAGCTGCTGCAATGGCTGTCCCTGTTTACCCAGGATGGGAGCAAATTACAGAATTGCAAATAAGGTTTTATTACAAGTAAACTTATTTAACCAGCTTGGTTGTCTGATCACAGATTAGAAGTCTAATAGCTGAGAGCTGATTAGAAAAGGAGAGAAAAAAGCTGAGATTATCACTGTTCAAAAGGCATAATATGATTTAGCTACACAGTATTATTCATAAGAATAAAATAATTCAGTCTAGTGTCCAACAATACTAGACAGCCTTTCTAAATGGCCTAAAAGAGGGGCGCTTGGGTGGCTCAGTTGGCTAAGCATCCGACTCTCGGTTTCAGCTCAGGTCATGATCTCATAGTTTCATAAGTTCATGCCCTGCATGGGACTCTGTGCTGACAGTGCAGAACCTGCTCGGGATTCTGTCTCTCCCTTTCTCTCTCCCCTCCCCCTCTGTCTCTGTCTCTCTCAAAAAAACTTAAAATAAATGACATAAAAGATAGAGAATAACTTGGAAAAGACTTTTCTTCTGTAGTCAATGGACAAAAGCCTATTATAAAATAGTATGTACAATGTGGTCCATTTTAGGGGGAAATTGTATATTCATAGGGAGAAGAAAGCCTGAAAGTTCATAATAGCTCAGATTTATTACTGTAAAAAAAAAAATTCACAACATTAAATTTATCATCTTATTTTTAAGTGTATAGTAGTGTTAGGTGGTGTGTACAACATTCACATTGTTGTGCAACAGATCTCTAGATCTCTTTCATCTTGCCACACTTGAAGCTATCCCATTGTTTTATGAACCGCATTTTCTTTAACCATTCATCTGTTGATGGGATTTGGGTTGCTTCCAACCAATGGAAGCTACTGTAATAATGCTGCAATGAACACGGGTGTGCAAATATCTCATTGAGATCCTGCTTTAAATTCTTCTGGATATATTTCTAGATGGGGAATTGATAAGTCAATGCAACTCTTATGTTTAGTGTGTTGAGGAACCTCTACACCACTTTTCACAGCAGCTGCACCATTTTACATTCCCAGCAGAGTTCCAGTTTCTCCACATCCTCTCCAACACTTACTTTCTTGTTTTCATAGTAGCCATCCTAATGGGTGTGAGGTGATATCTTGTTGTTCTGATTTGCATTTCTCTTGTGATTTGTGATATTGAACATCTTTTCAGTTGCTTCTTGGCCATCTGTATATTTTCTTTGGAGATGCGTCTATTTAAGTCCTTTGCCAATTTTTTAATCCAGTTATCTGTTTTCTTCTTGAGTTGTAGAAATTCTCTATATAGTCTGTATATTAACCCTTTATCAGATATATGATTTACAGATATTTTCTCTTATTTCATAGATTGCCTTTTCACTCTGTTGATTGTTTCCTTGGACAGATGGAAGTTTTTTCGTTTGATGTAGTCCCATTTGTCTATTTTTGCTTCTGTTGTCTGTGCTTTTGGTATCATATTCAAGAGACCATTGCCAACTCCAGTGTCATGAAGATTTTTCCTATGTTTTCATCTAGGAATTATATAGTTCTAGGCCTTACATTTAGGTATTTAATCCGTTTAATTTTATATATATGGTGTAAGGTAAGAGTCCAATTTCATTTTTTTTGCATGTGGATATCCAGGTTTCCCAATACCATTTGTTGAAAAGACTGTCTTTTCCCCATTTTGTAGTCATGGCACCTGTGTCAAAAATTATTTGGGTATATATATGCAAGAGTTTGCTTCTGGGCTCCATTCTGTTTCGTTGGTCAATACATCTGCCTTTATACCAGTACCACACT
The DNA here is from genome assembly GCF_018350195.1 of Panthera tigris. Taxonomy (NCBI): domain Eukaryota; kingdom Metazoa; phylum Chordata; class Mammalia; order Carnivora; family Felidae; genus Panthera; species Panthera tigris. The sequence continues at coordinate 114,317,367 of NC_056661.1, forward strand.
GTCTCATTAGTGTTGCATTGTGTTATGCTTTAAAATCAGGAACTGTGAGGCTGCCAGTTTTGTTCTTTTTCAAGATTTGGGATACTTTAAGATTCCATATAAATTTTAGGATTTTTTCCTACTTCAAAAAAAAAAATATACACACACACACACACACACATATACATACATGTATGTACGTATACATGTATATAAAAATATACATATATATGCCATTGGGATTTAATATAGATTGCATTGAATATTTACATCACTTTGGATAGTATGTATATTTTAACTGTATTAAGTTTCCCGTTCCATAAACGTGGGATGTCTCTATTCATTTGTATTTTCTTTCTTTTCTTTAGCAATGCTTTATAGTTTTGAGTGTACAAGTCTTTTACCTCCTTGGATATGTTTATTCCTAAATATTGATGCCATAGTAAATGGGATTATTTTCTTCATTTCCTCTTTGTATTAATTATTGCTAGTGTATATAAATGTAACTGATTTTTGTGTTGACTTTGTATCCTGCTACTTTGCTGAAATTTTTTTAAGTTTATTTATTTTGAGAGAGAGTGAACATAAGTAGGGGGAGGGGCAGAGAGAGAGAGAGAATACCAAGCAGTCTCCACACTGTCAGCACAGAGCCTGAGTCAGGGCTTGACCTCACAAACCATGAGATCATGACCTGAGCCAAAATCAAGAGCTCAACCGACAAGTCATCCATGTGCCCCTTTGCTGAAATTATTAATTGTAACAGCTGTGTGTATGTGTGTGTGTGTGTGTGTGTGTGTGTGTGTGTGTGTGTTGAGTGTTTGAAGGTTTTGTACATATAAGATCAAATAATCTGTGAGCGGAGATAATTTTACTTTTTTCCTTTCCAATTTAGGTACCTTTTATTTTTTTTTTGTCTAATTGCTTTGGCTAGCAATTCTAATACTATGTTGAATAGTAGTGTTGAAAGGAGGCACCTTTTTTAAAAATATTTTTTAAGTTTATTTTTGAGAGAGAGAGACAGAGTGCTAGCAGGGGAATGGCAGAGAGAGAAAGGTAGAGGGAGACACAGAATCTGAAGCAGGCTTCAGGCTCTGAGCCTGACGCAGGGCTCATACTCATGAGCCATGAGATCATGACCTGAGCTGAAGTCAGATGTTTAACCTACTGAGCCACCCAGACGCCCCAAAAGGAGGCATCTTTGCCTTGTTTCTTTCTTTCTTTTTTTTTTAATGTTTTATTTTTAAGACGGAGAGAGACAGAGCATGAGTGGGGATGGGGCAAAGAAAAAGGGAGACACAGAAACTGAAGCAGGCACCAGGCTCTGAGCTGCGAGCACAGAGCCTGACGCAGGGCTCGAACTCACGAACTGTGAGATCATGACCTGAGCCGAAGCTGGCTACTCAACCAACTGAGCCACCCAGGCACCCCGGCCTTGTTTCTGATCTTAGAGGAAAAACTTTTAGTCTTTCATGGTTGAGTATGATATGTATTCACTGTTGAGGTAGTTTCCTTTTACTCCTAGTTTTGAGTGTTTTTATCATGAAAGAGCGTTATATTTTGTCAAATGCTTTTTCTGCATCATTTGAGATAGTCATGTGGATTTTGTCCTACATTTGTTAATGTAGTGTGTTACATTGATTTTTTTATTATTGAGCCATTCTTGCATTCCACATGTAAATCCCATTTGATTATAGTGTATAATCCTTTTAGTGTGCTGTTTAGTTCAGTTTACTCGTATTTTATTGAGTATTTTTACATTGTTACTCATCAGGAATATTTTTCTACAGTTTTATTTGCTTGTATCTTTACCTAGGTTTGATATCAGAATAATGCTGGCTTCATAGAATGAGTTTGGAAGTGTTTCCTCTTCTTCAATTCTTTGGAAGGTTGTGAGGAGGATTGGTGTTAACTCTTTAAATGTTTGGTAGAATCCTTCAGTGAGTCATCTGGTCCTGGTTAGGAAGTGTTTGATTACTGCTGGAATCTCCATACCAGTTATAGGTCTGTTCAGATTTTTTATTTCTTTATGATTCGGTCTTGGTAGGCTGGTTGTTTCTGGGAATTTATCCAATTTTTTCTAGGTTATCCAATTTGTTGTTTTAGAATTATTCATAGTAGTCTCTTATAATCCTTTTAATTTCTGTGATATCAGTTATACCCACAGTTTCAATTCTAGTTTTAGTTATTTTAGTCTTCTATCTCTTTTTCTTAGTCTAGCTAGGGCTTTGTTAATTTTGTCAATCTTTTCAAAAGACAATATCTTAGTCTGCTCAAGCTACCATAAAATATCATAGACTAGGTGGCTTTAAAAAACAGGCATTTATTTCTCACAGTTCTGGAAGCTGAAAGCCCAAGGTACCAGCATGATCAGGTGCTGGTGAGAACCCACTTCCTGGCTTGCAGATAGTTGCCTTCTTGTTGTGTGCTCACATGGCCTTTTCTTGGTGCATGTGCATGAAGACAGAGATTTCTCTCTCCCTCTTCTTACAAGCCCATAAATCCCAACATGAGGTTCCCATCCTCATGACCTCATCTAAATCTAATTACCTCCAAAAGGCCCCACCTCCATATACTATTGCATTGGGGATTAGGGCTTCAATATATGAATTTGAGGAGAAACAGAAACATTCAGTCCATAACACACCAACTTTTGGTTTCATTGATTTTTTTCTTTTATTTTTCTGTTCTCTATTTCATTCGCCTCTGCTCTAATCTTTATTATTTCTTTCTTTCTTTCTTCTAAATTTAGATTCAGTTTGTTCTTTGTCTCCTCAAGGTGTAAAGTTAGGCTATTGATTTGAGATCTTTTTTTTTAATTATTATTAGTTTTCTTTATTTTTGAGAGGCAGAGAGAGCACGTGTGGGGTTAGGGTGGAGAGAGAGGGAGACACAGAATCCAAAGCAGGCTCCAGGCTCTGAGCTGTCAGCACAGAGCCTGATGTGGGGCTTGAACTCATGAACTGCGAGATCATGACCTGAGCCGAAGTCAGACGCTCAACCGACTGAGCCATCCAGGTGCCCCGAGATCTTTTTTAATGTAAGCACTTACCATTATAAAATTCCCTCCTAGTACTGCTTTTGTGCATCCCATAAGCTTGAGTATGTTGTGTTTGTTTTCATTTGTCTCTACATATTTTCTAAGTTCCCTTGTGATTTTTTTCTTTAACCCATTCATTAAGAACATTGTTTAATTTCCACACATACGTGGATTTTCCTTCTATTGATTTCTAGTTTTATTCCATTGTGGTCAGAGAATATACTTTGTATAATTTCAATCTTCTTATATTTGCTAAAACTTGTTATGTGGCCTCGGGCACCTGGATGGCTCAGACAGTTAAAGCATCTGACTTTGGCTCAAGTCATGATCTTGCAGTTTGTGTGTTTGAGCCCCACATTGGGCTCTGCTGACAGCTCGGAGTCTGGAGCCTGCTTTGGAGTCTGTGTCTCCCTCTCTCTCTGTCCCTTCCTGGCTTGCACTCTGCCTGCCTCTCTCTCTCTCTCTTTCTCTCTCTCCCCCCAAAATAAATAAACATAAGTATATATATATTTTTAAAAAACTTGTTTTGTGGCCTAATGTGGTATACCTTAGAGAATGTCTATGTGCACTTCAAAAGAATATGTATTCTTCTTCTGTTAACTGTTTTATGTATATCTCTTAGGTCCAGTTGGTTGATAGTGTTGTTCAAGTCCTCTGTTTTCTTACTGATCTTCTGTCTGGTTGTTGTATCCATAAATGAAAGTGGAGTATGAAATCTCCTAATATTGTCTTGCTGTCTATTTCTTCCTTCAGTTCTGTCAATGTTTGCTTCATATATTTGGGACCCCTAATGTTAGGGGAATATATATTATAATTGTTATATCTTTTCTTTTATTTTTATTTGACCCTGTTAGCATTATATAATGTCCTTTTTTTGTATTGTGTGATAGTTTTTGTCTTAAAGGCTATTTTGTCTAAATATGGCCTCCCCTGCTATTTTCAGCTTCCTGTTTGCAGAAAATATCTTTTTCCAACCTTTCACTTTTAGCCTATGGTGCCTTTAGATATAAAATGTATCTCTTGTAGACAGTATATTAATTGGATCTTGTTTCTTACCCATTCAACCAATCTGTGTCTTTCAGTTGGTACATCTAAAATCCCTTTACCTATAAAGTAATTGCTGACAGGGAAGGAGTTACTATTGCCATTTTGTTCATTGTGTTCTGCCTATCTTATGGCTGTTTTATCCTTCTTTTCTTCCTGCTACCTTATTTTATGTTTCATTAATTTTTAAATTTTTGGGGGGGTGCCTGGGTGGCTCAGTCAGTTAAGCGTCCGACTTCGGCTCAGGTCGTGATCTCGCAGTCCATGAGTTTGAGCCCTGCGTCAGGCTCTGTGCTGACAGCTCAGAGCCTGGAGCCGGTTTCAGATTCTGTGTCTCTCTCTCTCTGACCCTCCCCCGTTCATGCTCTGTCTCCTCTGTCTCAAAAATAAATAAAGGTTAAAAAAAATTTTATAAATTTTTTTAGTGACATATTTTGATTCCCTTCTCATTTTCCCTTTGAGTATATTCTATAAATAGTTTCTTTGTGGTTATCATTGTAAAAGCATTTTAAAGTTGTAACAATATATTTTAAACTGTTAATAGCTTCACTTCGATCACATAAAAACTTGCCCCTTTATATCTTTGCACCCCCCCTTTGTTATTGAGACACAAATTACCTCTTTTTATATCACATATCCATTAGCCATATATCTATATATAATTGCTTTTCATGTTTTTGTTTTTAAAATTCTATACCAGAAAGTGATAGATGCACCTGCATTTCAACACTGCATAGTTCTACATTTATGTATTTACTTTCACCACAAGAGTTTTATATTTTTGTATGGTTTTGGCTGCAGTTTATCATCCTTTGACTTCAACTTAAAGGACTCCCTTCAGCATTTCTTTTTATTCCCAGACAGTTTATTGACACTGCAGTGCTCAGGTTCTGACCACATACATCCACAGTGGGCACAGCAGTGTCTTCCATGGCTGCTTCTTAGTCCTCAGTTTCTTCAGTCCTCATGCTTGTTGAGCCAGCAACATCTGGCACACATTTCCTTGGGCTGCAGTTCCAGAGGCTTGTACTACTTGCCCTTGTAGAATTCTCTGAGATTCTCTTTCTGAGTCTGGTTAATGTGGCAAGAACCCAGGTGATGGATTTATGAACAACTTTGATCTTAGCTTGGATGCCAATCTGTCACTTTGGTGACACACAGCTGGGATAGCTTCATCTTCTAGTTGTCCAGCTATTTCAGCAGTTCCTCCTTCTTACCTTGAAGGTCTTGGGGCTTAATTTTGGCCATGGCTGCGCAAGCCATCTCTGCCACCTCCAAGGGAAAGAGCGCATCAGCATTTCTTATAGGGCAGCTCTAGTGATGAGAAACTCTCTCAGCTTTCATTTATCTGGAAAAATCTAAATTTCTCCTTCATTTGTTGAAGGGTAGTTTTGCTGGATATGGTATTCTTGGCTGGCAATTGTTTCTATCAGTAATTTTTTTTTTTGAGAGAGAGAGTATGCATGAGAGGAAGAAAGGCAGAGGGAGAAGGAGAGAGAAAATCTTAAGCAGGCCTGACTCAGTGTGGAGCCTGACTCAGTGTGGAGCCTGACTCAGAGCTTGATCTCACAATCCTGATAGCATGACCTGAGCCGAAATCAAGAATCAGACACTCAACTGACTGAGCCACCCATGCACCCCTCTTTCAATACATTAAAGCCTTGGATTGTGAGTAACTTATTCTGTGAGTGTTCTGCAAGATGAACAAACATTTCTAATAAATTTTAACTTGATAAACGAGCAGTGTCTTGTAATACGAGTAGCACATGATGCCAAATGTCACATGATCACAACTGAGACAATGGTTCTTGAAATTCGATTTGATATACAAGTGCTTTGGATTGCAAGCATGTTTCTGAAATGAATTATGCTCACAAACCAAGGTTTTACTGTATTTAAAAAATGTTTTTTAAATGTTTATTTTATTTTTGAGAGAGAGAGAGTGTGTGAGTGGGGAAGTGGCAGAGAGAGAGAGAGACACAGAATCTGAAGCAGGTTCCAGGCTCCAAGCTGTCAGCACAGAGTTCGATGCAGGGCTCAGACTCACTAACCATGAGATTATGACCTGAGTCGAAGTCAGACACTTAACTGACTGAGCCACCTGGTGCCTCTACTGTATTTTTAATATATCATCCTACTGCCTTCTAGCCTGCAAGGTTTCTGCTGAGAAATCTGATAATCCAATTGTACATGACAAGGCACTTTTCTCTTTCCACTTTCAAGATTCTCTTTGTGGCTTCTGACAGTTTGATTATGATATGCTTTGGTAGAGTTTTCTTTAGATTTATCTTAGTTGGAGTTTTTTTAATTTCATGAATTTGTATGTCCATTTCTATTTTTAGATTTAGGATATTTAAGGCCATTAATTCCTCAAGTAGGCTTTCTGCTTCTTTCTTTCTTTCTGTCTTTCTTTCTTTCTTTCTTTCTTTCTTTCTTTCTTTCTTTCTGTCTTTCTTTATTCCTTCCTTCCTTCCTTCCTTCCTTCCTTCCTTCCTTCCTTCCTTCCTTCCTTCCTTCCTTTTCTGAGGCTTCCATAATGTGTGTGTCGTTCTGCTTTATAGTATCCTATAAGTCACTTAGGCTCTCCTCATTTTTCTTCAGTCTTTTTTCTTTTTTACTTCTCTGCCTAAGTAATTTTGAAATTCTTATCTTTGAGTTCATTGATTCTTCTTCCTGGTTAAATCTGATGCTGAATAGTGAATTTTTCAGTGCAATTATTGTTGCTTTCATTTTCAGAATTTCTGTTTGACTCTTCTTCATAGTTTCTATCTCATCATCGATATCCTCATTTTGTTCATGCATTGTTTTCCTGATTTTGTTTAGTTGTCTGTGCTCTCTTTTAATTCAGTGAGCATTTATTTGATGCTTATTTCACATTTGTTAGTAACTCATATGTCTCCATTTATTTGGGGTCAGTTTCAGGAAATTTAATTTTTTCCTCTAAATTGGTCATATTTCCTTGTATGTTTGTATGTCTTGTTATCTACTGTTGAAATTTTGGCATTTTAAAAATCACCCATCCCTCTCAGACTTCTTAGTCTGGTTTTGTACAGGAATGACATTCTCAATTCAACCTTGCTAGAGATTCTGGACTTCTCAAGCCTTTTCTGGGGATGTGTCCTTTTTGGGCTTGTGTGTAACTTAATTAAAGAGGTTTGCCTATGTTTAAGCAGTACTTCCACCTGATGTCTGCTGGTGGCCACCCTGGTGCTGTAGTATGCCACATGACACTGGAGCTCCACCTAGTGTCTATCTGTGGTACTGCAGACTCTGGTGCATGTTGATCACTTGTTCTCAGAGTCGAAGCTCCCAACCTGGCTCCTGGTTGTCAGGCAAAATGTAAACTAGGCCCTTGGGCAGTCTACATAAAAGAATGTTGGACATACATTCTGCTTCTTTCTTCCACAGGAAGGAGATGGGAATTAAGTGTTTCCTCCCAATAGTGCTACACTATTAGCACTATTAGAAGGAGGGGCTCTGGCAAGAGAAATTGCCACATATTTTCCTACCAGGCTTTAATATTATTGACTTTGAACTCACCTGGAATGCAGGAACCTCTTGACTGAATTCTAGATTTTTCAGACAATTGGTTCAGGCATTACTGTTAAATCTGTGTCTCCATAGGGGGAAGAAGGGGGAAGGGCTTCCTTTTCTACATCTTACTGATGTCATTTCCAATAGCTCCATAAACCAGTAGGTTTAATGAGCTTTTGCAGTGTTTCAAACAGTGTCCTAAATATTTTACATCTATTACCTAATTTAATCCTCAAGCCCTATGATCTGGGTCCTATTATCATGATGCTTATTTTCTAAGTGAGAAAATGACCTATCCAAGGTCACTCAACTGGCAAATGGTTAAATTGGAATTCAAACACAGGACTTAGAAACACATGCTTTTCTGATGAACATGTATACAAAAATTCTCAACAAGATAACTAGCAAATCGAATCCAACAGTATATCGGGCTTCATGCTGGCACTGGGGAGCATGCTTGGAATTCTCTCTCTCTTCCTTTCTCTCTGCCCCTGCCCCACTCACTTTTGCTCTCTCTCTCTAAAATAAATAAACTTAAAAAAAAAAAAAACTTGTGCACAGCAAAGAAAACAACCAACAAAATTCAAAGGCAACCAATGGAATGAGAGAAGATGTTTGCAAATGACATATCGGATGAAGGGCTAGTACCCAAAATCTATGAAGAACCTATTAAACTCAACTCATAAAAAGTAAATAATCCAGTTAAGAAATGGGCAAAAGACATGAACAGACATTTCTCCAAAGAAGGCATACAAATGGCTAATGGACACATGAAAAAATGCTCAACATCACTCATCATCAGGGAAATACAAATCAAAACCACAATGAGATACCACCTCACACTGTCAGAATGGCTAAAATTAACAACTCAGGCAACGACAGATGTTGTCGAGGATGTGGAGAAAGGGGAACATTTTTGCACTGTTGGTGGGAATGCAAACTGGTGCAGCCACTCTGGAGAACAGTATGGAAGTTCCTCAAAAAGTTAAAAATAGAACTACCCTCAACCCAGCAGTTGTACTACTAGATATTTATCCAAAGGATACAAAAATACTGATTCTAAGGGGCACATGCACACCAATGCTTATAGCAGTGCTATCAACAACAGTGAAACTACGGAAAGAGCCCAAGTGTCCATCGACTCGTGGGTGGATAAAGAAGATGTGGTGTATGTGTGTGTGTGTATGTATACCTCTCACCTGCTCTACAGGGCCTAGAAAGTTCATGCAAACACCCTCTTCCTCCTGCAGCAGCGTTGTTCAGAATGACTGGGTGGAGGTTCCAGCAGTCCTCTGCCACCCCAAAGTTATTGGCTGAGACCCCAGGCTTCCTCCATGCCCATTGGCCTACTCTGCCCACAGGTCCCTGGGCTGCAGAGGGGCTGGCTACAGTGGTCCTGACCTTTATTGCCAAGGGTACGCCTCTTTGCTGGGTTGTTCCTTTCTAGCATATGTGTGTGATTGTATGGAACAGTTTTAGGAATTGTTTCTAGCTTAGAGGGACTAGTGTCCTCCCAAGTCGAGCATTTGGGGTATGGAAAATTGTGGTGTGTGGTAGGGTTTTTGTTTTCTTTTGAGTCTTTATTTTTTCCTTTGGTCTTCTGTCTTTTTCCTAACCCTTTCCTTTCTCCTACATTGGCCAGCTTGGGCCCCTTCTGTCTGCCTATAGCATGTATCCAAGGCCAGAGCTCAGGAATGCAGGCTGGGTTGGTGGCTCCTCTGCCTCAGGAGCGTGGGAGCTGAGAAGGGGCTTTTAAGAAATAATAAGAAAAATAAAGTGTTTGACAGTTTCCACCTACTCAGATCCTCAAAGGCTGCAAGGTTTTGATGACGTAGATTCATTAGGAATGTCTCCTTGCCAGCCAGGGCCAAGCCCCAGACCTGCTGAGAGCAGAGGGCCTCCCAGTACCCAGGTTGCCACCACCCCAGGTACCCTGTCTTACAGAGGCCTAGGCCTGAGAATGCAGAAATCTGGGACAGTTACCATTCATTTTCAAGGGCCAGAACTCCTTTGCCAGCATGGATTCAAGTCAGGACTGCATAACTAAACCAGTTGCAGTTTTATTTTATTTTTTTACAGCTTTTTCCCCCAAAATGATTTGTAGTTGTGTGTGCAGCACTTTGCCCTGATGTGTGTGCTCTGCAATAAAAACAAAATCTAGTATGTTTTGGAAAAACAACAACAACAAATAATCCAGTGAAGAAATGAGCAAAAGACATGAATAGACACTTATCCAAAGAAGACATCCAGATGACTAACAGACACATGAAAAAATGCTCCACATCACTCATGACCAGGGAAATACAAATTAAAACCACCATGAGATACCACATCACACCAGTCAGAATGACTAAAATTACAACTCAGGCAACAGCAGATGTTGGCGAGATGCAGAGAAAGAGGAACCCTTTTGCACTGCTGGTAGGAATGCAAACTGGTACAGCCAATCTGGAAAACAGTATGGAGTTTCCTCAAAAAATTAAAAATAGAACTAGCCTACGACCCAGAAATTGCACTACTAGGTATTTATCCAAGGGATACAGGTGTGCTGTTTTGAAGGGGCACACGCACCTCCATCTTAATGGCAACACTATTGATGATAACAAAATCTTTCCATTGGTAATGACGTGGATGGAACTAGAGTGTATTGTGCTAAGTGAGATAAGTCAGAGAAAGACAAATACCATATTATTTCACTCATATGTGGAATTTAAGAAACAAAACAGGTGAACATAGGGGAAAGGAAGGAAAAATAAGAAAAACTGAGAGGGAGGCAAACCATAAGAGACTCTTAGGTATAGAGTAGCTATAGAGAACAAATTGAGGGTTGCTAGAGGGGAGGTAGGCAGGGGATGGGTTAAATGGGTGATGGGCATTAAGGAGGGCACTTGTTGTAATGAGCACTGGGTGTTATACGTAAGTGATTAATCACTAAACTCTACTCCTGAAACCAATACTACACTATATGTTAACTAACTTGAATCTAAATAAAAACTTGGAACAAAAAAAAAAGTATGCCTTTAACTACCATGCTATTCTAGATATTAGATTATGGGGGAGATATTTCTTTTTTGTTTGTTTGCTTGTTGCTTTTTGCCTTTTGCTTTTTTCTATAATACATGTGCATTACCTTTGCAATACATGTATCTCCCATTTTTCTTATAGGCATGGAATTTGTAGGATGGAGCATAAGACTTTTTAGATGCAAAGGCTTAATTTTAGCAGGATTAGTTACTTAAGTTAAATTCATTCCCCTAAAATTCAAGATAAATGAGACACTCAGAAGGTACAAACTTCTTAGCCCTTCTTTCCTCCCTGAGCTTCCAATTCTGTTTCTTTTACCCTCAGCAAAGAAACAGTGTAGGAAAAAGACTAAGACATTCTCCCAGCTGGGGTGATGGTAGATGCTTCTCCTGGCTCCCTTCCAACACCATTCTTTCAGTTCTGCCTTTCCACTTTTGTTTCCATTCCTTAAAAAAAGAACACTTGAAGGCTTTAAAAATGTGATGGAATCTTTTAAGAAGGAGGCTTTAGAGTATGAAACAAATGAATGAAGACATTTTCTTTGCCCCAAATTTTAGTTTATGTTTAGAATTACTTTAGAAAAAGAAACTCAAGTGGTCCAACCTCAATAACTCTCATGAAAAACAAATTAATACGAGATACCACTTCTTGCCCATCAAATTGGCAGAAACTAAAGTCTGACAACAACAGGTATTGAAGAAGATGTGATGTTGTCGAGACCTTGTGAGCTGTTGATATGAGTGTGGATTGGTGCAAGCACTCGAGGCAACAGTTTGGCAAAAGTCCACACCATTTACAGCCTAGTGATTCCACTCCTCTTTGCTTCTCAGAAATGGTTCTAGGACCAGCAGCATCAATACTTCCTGAGAACTTGATACCAATGCAGAATCTCAAGCCCCGTCCCAGACCTATCGAATCAGAGTCTGCGTGTTAACAAGATTTGCCAGATGATTGGATGCACCTGAATATATGAGAAACAATTGCGTGTGGAGAAAAACATGCAAATCTATGCACAGTATTGTTTGTAGTACAGAACATTGAAAACAGCCAGAAGTCCATTCATAGGATAAATATCCGGTGAAATGGCATTTATCTGTACAGCAATTCCAGTCATATCTACGAACAGCCAAAAAAGGACAAGTACAAATTGATATGTAGGGTATACCCTTTAAAGTACAAAATGCAAGAATAATATTCTGTTATTTATGAATATATAAACATAATAAAGGAATAACTGCGTGAGAATAAGCACCAAATTCAGAATCAAATTGACTTAGGGAGGGAAAAAAGGAATGAGATTTTGGAGGCATGTGACATTTAAAAATTTTTTTAAACATTTATTCATTTTTGATAGATGGAGAGAGACAGACCATGAGTGGGGGAGGGGCGGAGAGAGAGGGAGACACAGAATCCAAAGCAGGCTCCAGGCTCTGAGCTGTCAGCAGAAAGCCCAACACAGGGCTAGAACCCACGGACCACAAGATCATGACCTGAGCTGAAGGCGGATGCTTAACCGACTGAGCCATCTAGGCACCCCTATCTCTGTGACATTTACTCTAAACTTAATATGACAGTGGTGACATTTGAAAGTACAAATGATGAGTACATAGTTATTCATTATATTATTTTATATGTTTTTCCATATATTTGAAATAAGTTTACACATTTATAAAGATTTAATTTAGGGGGGGAAAGGAATCCCTTATTTTCCACCCTAAATTGTGTATTATCAAGTAACTTTTAGATTTCTGAAGTGATCACTACGGATCAGCTGGTTTGTCAAACTGTATCCAAGTCTTTTGGATTAAATATGCCACCCTGATGAAGCTTGTCTTCAAACACCTAAGCACAAGAAGGAAAACTACTCTAGGAAACTGACTGTGGATAGAGACAATGTAATTTTTGCTGCCAGACTGATGAAATGTTAAGGGTACACAGATTCTTATGGAGCAAAATGAAAATTATATTTGATTCACTAGTTTGGGTATGGTCATGTGCTTGTCTCTCTACTTATACCAGACAAGGTAGATAATCTAGAATCTATGTTAACTAGCTACTTTGAAGCTCTTTTCTCAACCACATGTCATCAACCAGCTGGAAGTCTCATCTTATTTCCTTGTCATTTATAATGTAAACAGTATTTAATCCTGTCATTGGTAAAGCAGTGGAATAGAGGGATTCTCTGCCATTAATACTTCTTTTGACATGGTGGTTGTCAAGCTTTTTCCATTTGGAGAAGTTCTAGTGACTGCATGACTCACATCTCCTTTCCAACAAAAAAAAAAAAAAAAAAGTCAAGAGAAGACAGTACTGGAATTATTTATTAATCAAGAAGCTACTCAACTCAGGGACATTTACATAATTCAGTAGAGAAAACACAGTCTTGTATAAGAAAAAGATTGCCTGGTTTATTGGAATTGTTGCTCTCTGATATTAAGGACCCACCAAATGCAAATGCTACACTAAGGATTCAGTCCTAAAACCTACTGAGCAGGTTTGGAAATGACCCTGAAAGATTATGGAAAGTTCCAAAGTATCAGGTCTCTCAAGGAGCTCATCATCAAAATGAAGATGAGCAAGAATAGAATCATCTATGCAAATTCAGATGGTAACATATATTCAAAGGCGCTGCAGTGAGAACATCAAAAAGCCACAGAGTAGAGTTAATGGAGCCATCATCAGCCGGTGGTAATTTCCCAGAGGAAATGAATTTTAATAGTGTGCAGAGGGAAATGAAATCATAATGGGAAGGAGAAATAGCCAAAACAGCCAGAAGTGAGCTTCTAAATAGAGATAAGCTGAGCCCGGGAAGATCACATTAACTTTATTATATAGAGTTTGAAAAGCTTCTTTATCTCTTTAGATAAAGAATCTTTACTAACTGGGTGAACTTGGGCAGGTTAACTTTCCCAATCCTCTTGTCCATAGAGTAGGTAATATCCACCATCTAGTGACTGTGTGAATCAGTAATGAATGTAACATGCTTAATTGAGAAATTATGTTCAATGATTACATTATTTGAGCAAAAATAATGCTTGTACACAATAGAGAATTCAAACCACACAGAAATTCATAAAATAAAAGTTATTGTCCTCTTTCACAATAGCATTGTCTTTAACATTATTGGGCGATTCTCTCATTTATATATATATTTTAAATATTTATTTATTTATTTATTTATTTATTTATTTATTTATTTACTTTGAGTGTGAGGGCAGGAGCAGAGAGAGAGGGAGAGAGAGAATCCCAAGCAGGCTCTGCACTGATAACTCAGGGCTTGATTCCACAACCCCAAGATCATGACCTGAGCCGATATCAAGAGTCAGATGCTTAACTGAGTCACCCAGGTACCCCTCATTTTTGTATTTTATACACATTCTAGTAGTTATTATCATTATCAGTGCTATATACTGTTTTTCATCTTGTTACCTTAACAAAATGTCTTGAAGAGCCTTCCAAATCAGCATGTATAGGTTTACCTCACTCTTTTTTTTTTTGAGTTTATTTATTTTGAGAAAGAGAATGAGTAGGGGAGGGGCAGAGAGAGAGAGAGAGAGAGGGAGAGAATCCCAAATAGGTTCCTCACTGTCAATGTAAGGCCTCACTCAGGGCTCAATCTCACGAACCATGAGATCATGACCTGAGCCTAAATCGAGAGTCAGACACTTAACCAACTGAGCTACCCAGGTGCCCCATAGGGAATACTATTTTTAAAAAGAGTGGGGGGTGCCTGGGTGCCTCACTTGAGCCTCCAACTTCAGCTCAGGTCATGATCTTGTGGTCCATGAGGTCTAGACCCGCATCAGGCTCTGTGCTGACAGCTCAGAGCCTGGAGCCTGCTTCAGATTCTGTGTCTCCCTCTCTCTCTGCCCCTCCCCTGCTCGTGCTCTCTCTCGCTCTCTCTCTCTCTCTCTCTCTCTCAAAAATAAATTAAAACATTAAAAAAAATTTTTTTTAAAGAGTGAGGTAGGGGTGCCTGGGTGGCTTAGTCAATTAAACATCTGGCTCTTGGTTTACACTCAGGTCATGATTTCACAGTCTGTGGGTTCAAGCCCACATCAGGCTCTGCTGACAGTTCAGAGCCTGCTTGGGATTCTCTCTCTCTCTCTCTCTCTCTCTCTCTCTCTCTCTCTCTCTTTCTCACCTTCTCTCTCTGCCCCTCCCCTGCTTGTGCACACTCTATCAAAATAGTAAAGATAAAATAGTATTCCACTGTATACATTAAAAATGTATAGATAAAATAGTATTCCACTGTATGTCCATTACTTAATTTATTTAACTATGTCTATTCATGGGCCGACAGTGCTTCAATAGGACATTCTAGAGCGTATATCTTTGCACCATTGTGCAAGTGTTTTGTCAGAAGTGAAAATGCTGAGTTGAAAGTATGAATAGTTTTTTATTTTAGTAGACTTTGTTAAATTGATCTTTGACATGTCTTACTAATTTATCCTTTCTTCCCCCATCCCTCCACCATGTAGTCCTGAGAACAGAAGACACAGCCTACTTACATTTCAGAGATAATGAATTTGTTGTCATTGAGTATATACAGCATATGACATATATATATGTCATTGAGTATATACAGTATATACATTCCCTACCAATGAGCCCCCTGAACCACTACTGTACAGACAGTGCTTCAGGTCTTGTTGGGTTTTTTCCCATCAAAGTTAGAAAAACCCAGAGAGATTGGATTTCCAAGTGCTCTGAAGATGCCATATGTCCTGTAAACAGGTTTGCATAATGTGCGATGGTTGAGTGTACAAGCCTGTCATTGACCAGAGAGATGAATCTCATCAAAACACAAAGAAAACACAGCACACCCATGGGGGCAGAATTGAGAGAGGTGATTCTAAGAAACAACTCCAGCTTCCTAACTGGCCAAGTAGTTTCTAACAAGCCAAGTCTGAGACCAAAATGGGCAAAGGGAGAGGAAAATGAGGCTCTATATAGAGAACTATACAATGAGGAGAACTATCCCCAAGTGTCTGAGACACCTCCTGGCCTCACAGCTTTCTTCTTCTAGCTTAGATTCCATAGTCCATGAGTCCAATCACTCTTGAAAGTATATAATTACAACTCCTCTGCGTTCCTTCCTCCAGGCAATTTCCTGCCAACCTGAGACACTGGCCAGCTGTCTTCCATGGCCAGCACACCTGCAGAGCAGTGTAGCTGCTACAGAAAGCTACACCATGAAGTCACGACCTTCCCTCTCAGTAATGCTGCCCAGAAAGCCACAAAGTTCCTCCAGGCACCTGCTCCCAACTAAGTTTTTCTCCCTTCCTTTCTTCCTTCCTCCTTCCATCCCTCCTTTCCTCCTTCCATCCCTCCTTCCTTCCTTCCTCATTAATCTCTACATCCAACATGAGGCTAGAACTCACCACCGCAAGATCAAGAGTCGCGTGTTCTACCAACTGAGACAGCCAAGCACCCCGACCTAAGCTTTTTTTTTTTTAGCATTTATTTATTTTGAGAGAGAGAAAGAGAGAGTATGTGCAGGTGGGGGAGAGGGGCCGAAAGAGAGGGAGAAAGAGAAAGAATTCCAAGCAGGCTCTGTGCTGTTAGCATGGAGACTGATGTGGAGCTAAATCTCACCAACCATGAGATCATGACCTGAGCTGAAATCAAGAGTCAGATGCTTAACTGACTGAGTCACTCAGGTGCCCCCCACATAAGCTTTTCTATACCTTTTCTATATCATCTCATCTGTCTTCTCTCTGAAGAAATGATCTTCCTCATCCTTCATTGAGAAATTAGAAGCCTCAGAGAGGACATTGGTCATTCTCTTCTGTACTCCAAAGCCAGCCCTTCACACATGCTATGGGACACCACCAGTGGTCCACTTTTCTCTTGAGTCACCTGTTCTTTGCCTTCAGTAAGTACCCCCATAAACATTTCACATGCTGTAGCATCTCCCTGCTGGGGGAAAACAAATACAAAATGCTCTTGACCTTGTCTTCCAAAAACCACTGCCCCAGATCTCTGTTTCCTGTAAAAGCCACACTTCTCTAAATGTTGTTTCACTCTACCACTCTCCTCCCCCACCCATTCTCACCTCACTCTTCAACCCATCCCAATTTGTCTCAGCCTTCATTTCACTGAAACTGTCCTTGCTAAGTTCTCGGTACTGGTCAGGCCTCTTTCCGGCTCCCTTTTCACACTGACAACATTCCTGCAGCAGCTCCAGACCCTACATCTCTCAGAGAGTTAGTGAAGAAAAAGAGTCTCTCCCAGGATTCCCAACAGAATCCTCACAGCCTCTCACTGGCTCTGATCAAGACCATGTGTCCATCCTGGGTCAGTCACAGAATTCACCGAGGCTCTTCTGATGACCTGACCAATCTCCGATACAAAGGTCTACCTTCTTTTTAACAGCTGCATAATATCCCATTGCATGAATATATCATAATTTATTTAACCTCTCCTTTGCTGAAGGACATTAGGGTTTTTCTACCAATTTCCTAACACAAATAAAGCCATTCCAAGATGCACATTCTAGGACCCTGCCCCCCTACGTACACACTCACACTCACACGGTTCTTTCTTTACTAACCTCACCAAGCACATGACTGCTGAATTGTGCTTTTTATGCTTTTAAGGAACTTTCCATCACACCACCAGCATGGCACAATGTAAGTTCCTGTGACCACTCTGAGAAAGAGGAAGGGGGAGGGGACCCCGGAGTCTGCAATGTCTAGACATTTTCTTCATTGTCTTCAGGTCACCAAAGGTAGTCCAGCTGTCAATAGAGGGGCTCTTTGAAGCTTCCCCTAAAATTAGAAGGAAAATAATTTTTCAAATTTCTATGGAAGCCTCACTTGCCTTCCGATCTTTCTGAGTCGACCTTTTGTGGGTGGTAGGGTAACATTTCTCCTAATCTGTTCTACCTCTGCTTCTACCTTAACAGTTCAAAAGAACTGCAAAAAATCTTGGAATTTCCAATTTCACCTCTTTTACCATTGTCTAAGGGCTGCTTCAGCGCAAGCCATAGGAAGAGCCACTACCACGACCCTCCTACCTCCATCTTCAAAGAGGTGACATTGCCCCCAGTCCACTACGTGACTTCTCAGCCCTTCTCTTGATCCCCTGGCTTTGTGGCAAAAGCCCTTGCCTGTCCTATGATGCCCTTATCCAGCCAACCCACCACCTTGAAGCCATGAATCAGCACTCCTAAGCTAAATGAATGGAGCATGTCTCAGAAGCATGTCATGTATCCTTTCTGCTTCTGATGCCTGATTTAAAATAACAACAACAACAACAACAATAATAATCACTTTACAAACCTTTCTGGGCTAAACTCAGTTTTGAAGTTCTAGTATGCAGCTCTACCACTGACCAGATAGATCTCCAGTCAATACCCAATTACACTTTCCGTCCTTGTTTTGTTGCTGATAAATAAGCTTTCTCTTCCCTGACCTTGCAGAACATTTATTTTTGCAACTGTTTTCTCTTTTGCCTTTATATCCTCTATTGTGCCATGAGAAAACACCAACAATGCTATTTGCCACCCCTTACAGCACAGGTCCTCTTCTTCCTCCTGCCCTGCCCCTCCCACATCTGCAGTATGGAGTGAAAACACACACTGAAAATATTCTCTCTCCAGCCTCTCTGTGATGGGATCCTCACCCCGCTTGTAGTGTGCTCAACTCCTTGGGGGCTCCCAGAGGAAGTCTCAGCCCACATTGGAATATGGTCTTCCCTCAGGCCACATTTGCCGATGTTTTAAAACAAAACTTCCTTTTACTGGTGCTTGGTAAGCTGAATGAACAAGTACCACTCATAAAATAGAGAATTTATTATAACTGCCAGCATTGTTTCTAAACGGCTCTACAGACACTGTACTACTGGCATTAGTAAACGTATTTGTTTTAAAGACAATTTTACCCAAAGAAGCCTTGATATAGAGGCAGGAAAGGTGTACAAGTTATAGATCCTACCTTGTGATTATTTTGATTATTTTCCAAAACCCAATTTTTTTCAGGCTATAATAACGTGTGTATGTACATCTGGTGCTTAAAACACAAGTTCTCTGCTCCCGTCAAGTCCCATCACCGACAGCACTGCTCTGGGCAGCCCCATGAGACCCGGATCAAGTTTCTCCTTCCGTGTGTCCCAGGATGTGGCATGTCTACCACTTAGAGGTACAGGAGATGACTTTACAGTACATTATCTTTCTATAGATAGAAAAAGACACAACCAGTGCATCAAACCCCTGCATTTGGAGTACTATTGTTTAGGATGAGATTAAAGTGTTGATGTGGATTCAAAGATAAATATTAAGTAAAAAGTACACAGAGATGATAAAAACCATAAAGGTGGTACAAGAATGAAGTTGATGACCCTGCTCTCTCTCATGCTGCGTAAAACATGGTGCTTCATCAGAGTTCATTAATGTGATGCCTGACCGTCTTCCATGCTTCTTCCAGCAATATTCTTTTTTACATTTTTCAATGTTTATTTATTTATTTTGAGAGAGAGAGAGAGCACACAAGCAGGGGAAGGACAGAGAGAGGGAGAGAGAATCCCAAGCAGGCTCCAGGCTCACCACGGAGCCCCATGTGGGGCTCAGTCTCATGAACTGTGAGATCATGACCTGAGCCAAAATCAAGAGCCGAACACTTAACTGACTGAGTCACACAGGAGTACCTTAAATTATTTTTTAATGTTTAAGCAATTTTCTTTTTATTTTTTTATAATTTTTTAAGTTTATTTATTTATTTTGAGAGAGAGAGAGAGAGAGAGAGAGAGAGAGAGAGAGAGAGGGAGGGAAGAGAGAGAGGGAGAAAGAGAATCCCAAGGAGGATCTGTGCTATCAGCACAGAGCCCGATGTGGGGCTTGAACTCACGAACTGTGAGATCATGATCTGAGTCAAAACTAAGAGTCAGATGCTTAATCGACTGAACCACCCAGGCGCCCCTATTTTTTTTAAGCAATATTCTAAATAAGCTGCTGTAGGCAAAGCACATTAACCTAGTGGCTGGCTTTCTGTGTTTGCCTGCTTCCTGCATAGCTGGTGCAACAAGGCAGAACCCACCGGCTGGAATGACTGTGCTGCACTTGGGTATCAGAGAAGGCTATCAGGCATTTATCTGTTCAGTGGCCAGTGAGTTGATTTGGATTTGTTTTAGTTTTGAGAAAGAGGAAGAGGTTGGTAGTGATCTTCTCCCCAGGAGCCCTGGACAGCTGACTCAGTGTCACGGGCTTGTTGGCCTGGCAGCATTTCAATGGCAGGCTCAGACTCTCGCAGAGCAAATCCCATGACTTCATGGGACTGCCCGGGTCACTGTTGTGCCAGAATGTTCTTGTGGATGATACTGTTGAAGTGAGTAGGTCCTGAAAAATCTTTTTATCTTAAAGGAATGTTATGAGAAGAGTCCACTTGATATAGGGTTTTATTTATTTTTTATATTTCCATTTTTTAAATGTTTTTATTTTTGAGAGAGAGAGAGAGAGAACAAGTGGGGGAGGGGCTGAGAGAGAGGGAGACAGAGGATCAGAAACAGGCTCTGTGCTGACAGCAGAGACCCTGATGCGGGGCTTAAACTCACAAAATGTGAGATCATGACCTGAGCTGAAGTCAGATGGTTAACTGACTGAGCCACCCCAGTGCCCCTAGGATTTGATTTCTTTTAACAATTGTCATTTAGTTTATTGCATTACAACTTTTTTCTAGAAAGGATATGAAATGACTTATAAAAATACATACAATAAGATAAAACTTTAATAGATGAGGAAACTGGGGCAAAAGGAGAAGGAGGGCAGGAAAGATAAAATGGAGCCAAGAATGAAGACAGTCACAAATGTATGCATCAGGGGCTCCACGGTGGTGGCACAGCTGGCTCACCTTCCTCACAGCCAGACAGCAAAGGCAACAATGACGTATATGGTCCATGGTGACCCTAACGTTTTCTTTCTAAAAACAAACCACTGCTCAGGAGAAGGCTAAGCATCCCATGTGCTGAGATCAAAAAGAAGTTTCTAGTGTACATGTGATGCTGTTAACAGGGTCCTCAATGATTTCTCTGGGATGCACCATAGTGGCTTCACAGGGCTGTTTTTTACCACATCCTTCAGCAGAGTTGGGGGCTTCAGGCCAAAGCAAGCATTGGAAATCAATGTTACAGGGAACCAAGACTATGCCCTTTGAGGACACATCTCAGCTGGTTAGCTTAACCCCTCGGTGGGTTTCAGAGGGCCTGGTGGCACGGCCAGATGACACCTCCATAGCCATTATTTCTAAGCCAGCTCTGCAAACTCTTCAGCACCGAGGAGTTCAGGGAAACACTCCCTGACAGCCTAGGATGTGGATGTGGCCCTTCCAGGCTGCAGTGCTATGTGCTCTAAGGCGCCAACTGGAGGCAGGAACCAGAATAGCTCCATAATCTGTGGGCCAAGGGCAAAATGAAAATACAAGTTTCCATGTGCAAAACTTAAGAATTTCAAGATGGTGACAGCAGAGTGGTGAAGCAGCCACAGGGCCCTTGTAAGGATGGAGCCCCGTGGGACTGCACAAGTCACACACCTATGGAGCAGCCCTGGGTGCATTGAATAGCCTCATGAAAAGCTGGAGAAACTAGTGAGGACACAATATGTGTTTGTGTTGGCTAGATAATAATTATTTTAATTAATAATTATTGGTTTTTTTAATTAATTTATTTTTGAGAGAGAGAGAATGTGTGTGTGAGCAGGGGAGGAGAAGAGAGAGAGAGGGAGAGAGAGAATCCCAGGCAGGCTCTGTACTGTCAGTGCAGAATGGTGAGATCATGACCTGAGCCAAAATCAAGAGTCAGACGTTTAACCGACTGAGCTACCTAGGTGCCCCTAATAATTATTGTTTTAATTAATGGTATTGCAAATGCAGATACACAATACACTGTGTTTATTTTATTAGTTTTTTGTTGTTACTGTTTTCATTATTATTATTGTTGTTATTATTATTGTTATTTATGTATCTGAAGTTTAGCACAATGGACCAGGCTGGAGATTGTTTGGAGTCAGCAGCATGCAGTAGGCCTTTAAAGCCATGAGAGTAGATGGGCTCACCTAAGGACTGCATGCAGGTAGAGGATTGGAGCACCATGACAGCTAGGGGTCAAAGAGTTGGGAAGAAACCCGCAAAAGAGATTGAGAAGGAGGGAGAGGACAGGAGTGGGTGGGGTGCTGGACTCCAAGAAAAGACAGTGTAAAGAGGAGGAAGGGGATCAGCTGTGTTTGATGATGCTGTTGGGTAAAATAAGATGAAAACTCAGAATGGACCATCAGATTTGACAATATGGAGGTCACAGTGACCTTGGTAAGAGCTGTTCTAATGCAATGGTGGGATGGGGACCCTGACTGAAACGATTTCAAAAAAGAATGGGAGGAAAGGTTGTGGATGCAATGAATGTGGACATACTTTTTAGGAGTCGTGCTGCAAAGAGCAGACAACAGGGACAGCAGCTGACCAGCAAGCATGGGAACCTCAGTCCTATAACCACAAGGGACTGAATTCTGCTAACAACCACTTGAGCTTGGAAGAAGACCCTGGGGTCTAGAAGGGAGATGCAAACCAGCTAACACCTTCATTGAAGTCTGTGGGACTTTGAGCAGAGGGCCCAGGTAAGCCGTGCTCAGACTTCTGACCCATCAAAATCAGGAGACAATGAATTGGTGCTATTTTAAGCCACAAAGTTTGTAGTCATTTGTTACGCAGCAACAGCTAACTAATACAATGGACTAAGTATAAAATGATATTAAGGAATTATTAGAACTGTCACAATTTGGAATTACAAAAATTGTTCTTGCTTTTTTAGTGACGGGCATTGAAGTATTCAGGAAATGTCTGGGATCTATTTTAAAATTATAGCAAAAATAAACAGATGAACAATATATGAAAAAAATATGGCAAAATGCTGTTAGCGTGAGACCCAGGTGATGGATATACGGGGAATCGTTGCGCTGTTCTGTTTTCATGTATGTCTGAAATTTGTCATAATAAAATGTGAACATATAGACATAGATATGGGTGCCTAGACAGAAAAGTTCAGGCTTAAGTTTTCTTTCTCCTCCCTCTTGTCCTGTTCCTCCTCCTCCTCCTTCTTCGTGTTTTCTAATTGTCACTTTCATTTGTCTCATTTACGAGGCTGCCCCCTACATTGGCCTGCTGTCTTTCTGAAGGATGTACCTGTTAAAGAATATTTTCATAATTCTCTCCTCTTAAAAGTTGGATTAAGCCTCTCAGCTGCAGCCTCGTGTGTCACGGAGCCCAGTGTGAGCTGACCCACAGGGACGGCCACCTCCCCGCAGCAGGTCTGCTGCAGGCCCTGGGGCTGAAGTGTCGTGGAACAATGGCCCTTATTCGCAGCAGGGCCCCCTTTCAGGAGCCTGGTGTGTTCTCCTGATGCCAGCCCCAGCTGTCTTTTTCACCATTCTGAGCTCTCCTCACCACCTCTGATGGGGGCCTTGATTCTTTCTCAGAAACCCGATTCCTTCGGCAGAAGCCACGTGTTCCCCTCAGGCCCCATCTGACAGCTGTGGCCCCTGGCCTGGCCCCACAGACACTCACTGTTCCCTTTCACAGACTTGGAGGTGTTCCTGCCAGAAAAGTCCACTTCCTTTACGCGTCTCTTTCTCATGGTGTCACTCTTTTTGGCCTTGAGTGTCATGCCAATTCCTTGCACACTTAATGAAAAGATGCAGGGGCAGAGAACTTGAATCAATGGGGTCTTTTTATTTTTGAACATCAGTAAACAGCACAAATCAGTTCAATGAGTTCAGACTTTCAATTATTTCCACACTTGCTGCAGTCTCTACCCAGCATTAAATCCCGCTGAAAATGCTTCTTGTTATCTCCAGCTAATGAAGAATGTCGCTCTTTTTTCTGGGTTTGAACACACTCCAAAACATTGGCCTGAAAGATCAATTTAACGCTGGAGAGCCCTGAACACAAGAATCTTTAACTTTGCCTTTTATGCAGTTCACTGGCATTATTCTAATCGTTTTCTTTCCTCTTCATTTTATTCTGCTCACTGACGGTATTTTTATGTTTGGTTGTGTAAAACGCAATCATTTATTTTCAAGACTAATGAAGACATGCCAGATCTTTTCCATGGACTAAGTTACAAATGACATAATTTGCAATTAAAAGCTCCAGCTAACCTATTAATTTGCCATGTTTGTAACTCCGTCAAAATGGACTCTTCCCACTGTTGTCATTCTCAATATCCAGGCCCAGGAAGGACACTTCATGGTATATGTGTGGCACCAGCAAAGAACATGGCCCTCTGTCTCTCTCTCTCTCTCTCTTTTTTTTAAATGTTTATTTATTTTAAAAGAAAGAAAGCACACAGTGGGGAGGGGCAGAGAGAGGGAGAGAGAGAATCCCAAGCAGGCTCTGTGCTATCAGTGCAGAGGCCAATGTGGGGCTCAAAACCATGACCCTGAGATCACGAGCCAAAATCAAATCGTTAAACCGACTGAGCCACCCAGGCACCTGGCCCACTATATTTTTTATTTAAAAGTAGTCAGTGGCATATTAAGTTATTGAAAAATAAAACCATAGAGCAAGTCTTTTTGAAAAAAGATTTAAGACAAAAAAAGTCTATGTATTGTCCCTGGTACTACTGAATGCCCCCATATTTTAAAAAAGTTAAGCCTTGTATAACTAGACCATTAATACCAACAGCATAGTTAAGTGGTGCAAGTGATATAGTGAAACCCTCAGCACAGGAAGAGGATTCACTGGCAGATTCTGGAACCAGACTGCAGGGGATCCAAATCCCAATTCCAGTATTTACTAGCTGTGTGAACTTGAGCAAATTACCTCACCTGTCTGTGCCCTGGTCTTCTCATCTAAAAAATCAGAACAATTAAAGTACCTACCCCAGGCAGGTTGCTATGAGATGTAAAACACTTAAGTTATGGTCTAGCAAGTGAAAAGCAATCAGCATTGATTGCCATTGGTGTCAGGGACATCTTGGGTGAACGATGTTAACTCTGATCTATCTGGCCTTACACTCCTGCCAGAATGGTCCTCCTGCGGCACTGCTCCAATCCTTCCTCACACACTTGCTCCCTAACACCCGCCCACATCTCACAAACCTCTGGCATTTTTTTACTCATCAAGTGGTCCGCCACTCCCCTTAGGAGGAAGCTGCCTTGACAACACAAATAATCCAGTGAAGAAATGGGCAAAAGACATGAATAGACACTTCTCCAAGGAAGACAACCCATCATGTGCCAACCGACACATGAAAAAATGCTCCACATCACTCATCATCAGGGAAATAGAAATCAAAACCACCATGAGATACCACCTCACACCTGTCAGAATGGCTAAACATGAACAACTCAGGCAACAACAGATGTTGGCGAGGATGCAGAGAAAGAGGATCTCTTTTGCATTGCTGGTGGGAATGCAAGCTGGTGCAGGCACTCTGGAAAACAGTATGGAGGTTCCTCGAAAAACTGAAAATAGAACTACCCTACAACCCAGCAATTGCACTACTAGGTATTGATCCAAGGGATACAGGGATGCTGTTTCAAAGGGGCACATGCACCCCCATGTTTATAGCAGCACTATCAACAATAGCCAAAGTATGGAAAGAGCCCAAATGTCCATCGATTGATGAATGGATAAAGAAGACGTGGTATATATATACAATGGATTATTACTCGGCAATCAAAAAGAATGAAATCTTGCCATTTGCAACTACATGGATGGAACTACAGGGTATGATACTAAGCAAAATTAGTCAGAGAAAGACAAATATCATATGGCTTCACTCATATGAGGAGTTTAAGACACAGAACAGATGAACATAAGGGAAGGGAAACAAAAATAATATAAAAACAGGGAGGGGGACAAAACATAAGAAACTCTTAAATATGGGGAACAGACAGAGGGTTACTGGAAGGGTAGTGGGAGGGGGGATAGGCTAAATGATAAGGGGCATTAAGGAATCTACCCCTGAAATCATTGTTGCACTATATGCTAACTAACTTGGATGTAAATTTTTAAAAAGGGGGGAGGGGAGGAGGAAGCTGCCTTGCTGTGGCATGATAAATTACCAAACTTTTACTTGGAAGGCAGTCATGATCAGGAAACCGCAGGTTACAACATGAACCAGGTCTGGTTTTTCAAGATGCTTATTACTTTTGTTAAAAATATTAACCTACATGAGGAGAGATCATTTTATTCCTCCTTTTGAAGCATATGCTTGTCATAAATCTCCATGTAAGTCTTTTCCCTTGCTTTATTTATTTATGTATTCCCTTATTCACTTTCCTCACTACCATATCCCTCCACACACATTCTGTGTTGAAGGTGTCTCTCAGTTTCCCAGTGTTTGGTAAAGGGAGTATGCTGGTGAATGCACTGGTCTTTACGGGTCCTTACTTACATGCATGTTACATGTACCTTTTCCCTATGGTCTTAAGATCCCTGTTGCTATGAGGATTTCAAGGCTTCTGTTCTCCTTGCTGCCTGCATCCTAGATACACATCCTGTCATTTGACGTTCCCCTACCCCAGGTGACAGACACCTAGGTTGCCCCCAGCCATCCTCCACAACAAACCAGGGAAAAGAGGAGTTTCTCAGAAGATGGCCTTGGAAAATCTTGGGACTGCATGGATACAAATAAAACTGGAGCACCACCCAACACTGCATACAGAGTGAACTGCAACTCGATTAAAAACCAAAATCTCAAAGCTGGAACAATGGGATTAATAGAAGAAAGAGCGGGTGAATGCCTCCGTGGTGGGGGTTAGGGGGAGATTCTCAAACCTCAAACACAGAAAAGCACTTGAATATCTCTTCCATTCACGATGACTTTCAGCCCTCTCCCATCTCTGAGCCCTTGGCAACTGCCCAGACCTTTTCTTCTGTGTAAGGACAAAAGTGGAAGAACAACAAAATTTTAAAGCTTGTCTTTTCCCTACTTTCAGCTTTCCCTTCCTCTAAATCAAAAAGATTTCTTTTCTGTAGTCCTCCCCTTTTTCCTGCACCAGGGTTGGTGACCTACAGCCCACGGGTCAAATCCAGCCCATCTTCAAGTTTAGTACAACCCACTAAGAAAGGTTTTTACATCCTGGGGGCGCCTGGGTGGCTCAGTCAGTTAAGCGTCTGACTTCAGCTCAAGTCATGATCTCTCAGTCTGTGAGTTCGAGCCCCATGTTGGGCTATGTGCTGACAGCTTGGAGCCTGGACCCTGGAGCCTGGTTTAGATTCTATATCTCCGTCTCACTCTCTGTCCCTCAAAAATGAATAAACGTTAAAAAAATTAGAAAGGTTTTTACATCTTTAAATGGTTGAGGAAAAAAAAGAACATTTTGTGACCCTTGAACAATATGTGAAATACGAATGCCAGTGTCCTTAAACAAAGAACTTGACCTAGTATGTCCTTCTCTTATAGAAGAGGAAAATATTCCCCGAGACTCCCCAGCAGACCTCTCCTCATGGTGTGAGCCAAAAGTGGATCACACACTGGACCAGGGGCCAGACCTCCCTCCCCCGAGAACTAGAGATCTCCTCCCAAAATTCAAAGATCATCAGGGAATGAGGAATAAGAGAATGGTTTTGGGGTATGCAATAAAAAGTGTCCCCCGAGGCTGACAAACAGTGAGGCTGATGTTTTACCTTGGAAAGGCAACCCAGAAGTTTGAACAACGTGTTATGAATGAAACCAAGCAGAAGCTTAATTCCCATCTTTCCTAAGACTGTGACTCGTTTTACAAAAGCATATCTTTACCAAATATTTTCAGATGGTTTTCAAACCATAGAAGCACCAGAGTTGGCTGAGTAGCTTTTTTAGCTTTTTACTAGACAGTTGGCCCTTTCTAATAAATTGTATTGTTCCCCAGTCCCCAGGACTCTCTGCGGCTGCGCACTCGTGGGTTGAAAGGCTCTTGTCCTCAAAACCCTCCTATTCTTAATGTCTGGCTCATCGGGATCGCCAGAGTCCTCTTTTGCAATGGTTAAGCAAGCAATCAAACACACTATTATGTGTAAGTGTAAGTAATGGCTTACAACCAGAGTTCTCTGCTGCATGTAGAAATGAAAGAGTAGGACAAGAACACACAGGCTTGGAGGAGACAGGAGCCGGTGCCCAGCCTGTGATCTGGGGCCTCGTGAGTCAGAGCTGTGGGCCCGTGAACATGCAGTGACAGATGGCTCCTTTGATCCTCCAGACCCCGTGCTACACGTTCTGTTTATGTGCCTCTGCTCACTCGATTCAGTACATGTGCAAATGAAGGCACCGTCAAACAAGGACTAGCAAGGAAAGTAATATTTTCTTATACCTTTTAAAGTTAGAAATGTTTAAAAAGTTAGAAATCCTGAAATGCCAACTCCAGAAGGAGAGAAGTGTGATAGGGTGGGTTTTATATACTTTTAAAAACATTGGGCTGCTCTGCTTGCTCCATGGCACCGTTCTCAATGACCGTTTAGTCTGGTGACTCCAGTGGGATCTGTCCCCACATTCTCTCCCTGTCCCGTTCTGACAACCCCACCTGCCTTAGATCCAGGCATGAACATAAAGGAGTCGATCCACACAGTCCTCCCCACGGAAACTTGGAGGGAATAGGGGTGTGATGAGAAGTTGCAAACTCACACATAGCAAATAAAACACTGCTTCACAAAGGCAACTGCCTTGACCAGCCCTGTGCATAGCCCTGACTTTGTAGATGTTTCCTAACATCAGAAGGTAGTGAGGAATTGGTCAAAGGAACAACAAAATATATTTAAATATTTAAACTTTAAAGCATCGATGACTGCCATGAACTATAGTCTCTCCAAACCTCTTCCAGAAATTCAGATATGGCTATGGAGGCCTCTCTGCTTCAGTCAGACTTCCATTGTTATCAGCACCTCAACCCACTGCATAAGCAGGCACTCAAAATCGTAATCGAATTTGTATTCCGTGGCAAATGGGTGAGAAGGAAGGGAGCCAAGAGAGCCGGCACAGCTTGAAGGCATATCCTCTTTCCAAGCTGGGATCCGCGGATCCTGGGAGAAGCGAGGATGAGGCCTGTGGTGCTGGACCTTAAATCTGATCCTGCTCAGAGGTCTTGGGCTCTGGAATGCCATCCTGTTTTATTTTATAACTGAGCATGCTCTGCACTGAGATGTGTTACTTTTGCATTTCCATATTTAGAGGTATTGAGCAAAACCCCCGTTTCATTTTTTTTTAATGTTTATTTACTTATTTTGAGAGGTGGGAGGGTCAGAGGGAGAGGGAGAGAACCCCAAGCAGGCTCCACACTCAGCACAGAGCCCCTCACGGGGTTCCATCTCCATCACAAGATCATGACCTGAGCTGCAATCAAGAGTTGGTCACTCAACCAACTGAGCCACCCAGGCACCCCACCCCTGTTTCATTTTATAAAGTATGAATGAATATGTACCATTCAGCTACAAAGCTACATAAGCTTTACAATTTACATGACTAATAAAAGAAAGGTAAGTAGATGTTTTTCAAACCCAAAGAACTAAGCAAATGCTGAAGGTAAAGAGGTCAAGCTGGAAAACTTCTGGAATGTACCCTCTTATAAATATTGATCTGTTAGAATAAAGGAAGAGAGTATTCTTGTGTGTGTGAGCTATGTCTCTTTATACCCAGGTGAATGTTTTCAGTGAAATCACATTCTAAATATGTTCAGAATTTTCTCATACATTCTAACATCAGAACAAGATTGCTGCAGTTTATGTGAATGAAACTTTAATTTGTTTTATAAATTTCATGTGACAATTGGAGTAGCCCTCTCTTAGTGACCTAAAGGCCTCCAAACCTCAATCAACAATGCTCCAGGGCCTACTCCATGCTTCACCCTGTGCTAAGAGATTGCATGAATTTCTGGTTAAATCATATCCTCTTAATTTAATGAGCTAAAAGTGATCAACAGATACTGGAAGATGAGATGCTCTGAAAAGGGAGGAATATTATTTATGTGGTATTCCTATTCAGGAATACCTCAGCACAAGGAAATACCAGACAACTCCAAAGTGAGGGGCACTCTATAAAAACTTGGCCAGTAGTCTTCACAAATATTAATGATATGAAAGATAAAGTGGGCCGAGGGATTGTTCTAGATTAAATGAGACTAAAGAGGCATAACAACCAAATATAGTGCACGATCTTGGATTGGATCCTGAATGGTGGAGCCAGAGGGGGAATTGCTCTAACGGAGGTTATTAGAGGGGCGCCTGGGTGGCTCGGTCAGTTAAGCATCCGACTTTGGCCCAGGTCATGATCTCACTGTGCGTGGGTTTGAGCCCCACGGGTGTGAGCCCTGCATCAGGCTTTCTGCTGTCAGCACAGAGCTGGCTTTGGATCCTTTGTCCCCCTCTCTCCTGCCCTTTCCCCACTTGAGCACACTCACTCTCTTTCTCGCTCTCTCTCTCTCTCTCAAAAATAAATAAACATTTTTTAAAAAGGGATGTTATTGGAGTATAGGAAAAATTTGAAAAAAACTGGGGATTGGATAGTATATATTATGTAGATGTTAGATTTCCTGATTTTGATAACTGCACCGTACTTATGTCAACAGATTGCCCTTGATTTTAGGAAATGCTAGCTAAAGAAAAGAAGAGTAAGGGAGCGTAATGTCTGCAATTTATATTTCATTAAAAAATAATAACAGGAATAAATGTGCATATGTATGTATGGGCACATGTATATGTAAGTCAGCGCACACATGTGGCAGAATGTTAAAACTGGTAAATCTGGGTATAGGGTATATGGGAGTTACTCTTCCTGTAACTTTTCTGTGCGTTTGCGATTATTTTGAATTGAAATTAAAGTTTAAAAAGTTATGGGTGGGCGCCTGGGTGGCTCAGTCGGTTGAGCATTGGACTTCGGCTCAGGTTATGATCTCATGGCTTCTGAGTTCAGGCCCCGCTTCAGGCTCTGTGCTGACAGCTGCTTTGGATTCTGTCTCCATCTCTCTCTGTCCCTCCCCTGCTCATGCATTCTCTCTCTCTCTCTCTCTCTCTCAAATATAAGTAAACATTAAAAGAATTTTTTTTAAGTTATAGGGACATATGTTACACTTCTGAAATTACTTGCCTTGAGAGATACCACTCTTGGCTAACACTGAAATATTCTCTTGAGCAAGGCACTGATGATTAAGTTGAAATGAACAAGTTTTACAACCAAGTTTTGCAAGATTTATTACCACTTTGAAAAGAATGCTGGAGACGGACAGTCGGGGTGTTGGGGGTGGGGAATAGTCATTAAATCAATTTTGTGTAAGAAAAATCAATTATGCATAATGACAACTCTGCCTCTCTTCTTTATCTCCACTCCTGGGAAATCAGAGAAAAAAAGACCAGATGTTCATTAAAACATACTCCCTGTTATACTCACTTTCCATCAAAACCAGACTGGACCCTCTACCCTGGCTGCTTGTCACCCTCACAGCTGGCAGACAGCAGCCCTCCTCCAAGCTCTGCTCCCCTCTGGGCTGTGGCCCCCACAACTTGCTCTGCCTGGAGCAGCACAAGTCCCAGGCCATGCCTCACCCGCTGGAGAAGCTTCTCCTGTCCCTCCAGGGCGGCGCTGTCCCACACACCAGCCCCTGGCCCATGCACCAGTGAGCACCGGCTGGTCTAAGCGACATGTGCTGTAAGTGCAAACACTGAATTTCAAAGACCACATGAAAAAAAGAATGTAAAAGACCTTGTTAAAAATTTTGTACATTGATTACAGGCTGAAATGATGTTTTAGATATATTGAGTTACATGATGCATAATAGTATTAAAATAATTTCAACTGTTTCTCATTACTTTTTTTAATGTGGCTACCAGGAAGTTTTATGTATGTAATATGTGGCTTACGTTATATTTGTATGGAACTGCGCTACCCAGATGGAACAGAACAGCCACTTTTTTCTGCCCCTACTATGCACCCTGACATATTCCCCCTCTCAGCACCTACACGTGCTCCCTCACTGGGCTGCTGCTTCCAACAGGACTGGAAGCCCCAGAAAGCCAGGTTCCTTATTCTTCTCTGTATCCCAGTTTCTGGTACCACACCTGGCACACCTGACAAAGGGTACTGAGGAGTTGATCATTAAAATTTTTTAAAGAATCATAATTTTTTCTTTTTCTTTTCTTTTTCTTCTTTAAATTTACATCCAAGTTAGTTAGCATACAGTGCAACAATGATTTCAGGAGTAGATTCCAGTGATTCGTTCCCTACATATAAACACCCAGTGCTCACCCTTAATGCCCCTTGCCCATTTAGTCCATCTCCCCACCTAAAACCCCTCCAGCGACCCTCAGTTTGTTATCTTTATTTAAGAGTCTCTTACATTTTGTCCCCCTCCGTTTTTATATTATTTTTGCTTCTCTTCCCTTGTGTTCAACTGTTCTGTGTCTTAAAGTCTTCATATGAGTGAAGTCATATGATATCTGTCTTTCTCTAACTAATGTCGCTTAGCATAATACCCTGTAGTTCCATCCATGTAGTTGCACATGGCAAGATTTCATTCTTTTTGATTGCCGAGTAATACTCTATAGTATATATATACCACATCTTCTTTATCCATTCATCCATCGATGGACATTTGGGCTCTTACCATACTTTGGTTATTGCCGATAGTGCTGCTATAAACATGGGGGTGCATGTGCCCCTTCGAAACAGCACACCTGTATCCCTTGGATAAATAAATACCTAGTAGTGCAATTGCTGGGTCATAGGCTAGTTTTTTTTTTTTTTTTTTTTAATTTTTTGAGGAACCTCCATACAGTTTTCTAGAGTGGCTTCACCAGTTTGCATTCCCACCAGCAGTACAAAAGGTCCTCTTTCTCCACATCCTTGCCAACACCTGTCGTTGCCTGAGTTGTTAATTTTAGACAAGGAATAGTAATTTTTTTAATCAAGGTGAAATTCACATAACATAAAATTAACCATTTTAAAGCGAATATGTAGAGGCATTTAGTACATTGGGGTTCGAGCCCCACGTTGGGCTCTCTGCTGACAGCTTGGATCCTAGAGACTGCTTCGGATTCTATGTTTCCCTCTATCTCTGCCTCTCCCCCAATCTGCCTCTGTCTGTCTGTCTCTCTCAAAAATAAATAAACATTAAAAAAAATTTTTTGGAGGATTCCTAGGGTTAAGCGTCTGACTTCAGCTCAGGTCATGATCTCATGGTTTGCGAGTTTGAGCCCCACATCCGACTCTGTGCTGACAGTTCAGAGCCTGGAGCCTACTTCAGATTATGTGTTCTCCCTCTCTCTCTGCCCCTCCCCCACTCTCTCACACACACACACACACACACACACACACACTCTCTCTCTCTCTCTCTCTCTCTGTCTCTCTGTCTCTCTCAAAGCTAAATAAAATTTGAAAAAAATGAAAAAAATTTTTTTTAATTTCGTTAAGAAAAAAACAAATTTAGGTATAAGAGTAATGATCCAATATGCTTTTCTATCTTCAGTTTCCTGGCCTTTCTTCTACAGTCAAATCCCTTTTTATTTCTCTTCTAGCTTCTTCTTTCTTGGACTTACAATAGATTTCTAGTGAATGAGTGCAATGCACTTACTTGCTCCAGTATTCTGAAACGTTTCTAGATAATCCCTAATTATCATAAAAGTGGAAGCCAAGTTTCCATTCAGATTTCTATTTTGGCCCCCTCCTTCCTTTCTCTTTCTATAGATCCATTCTGTTCCTCCCTTCTCTGTCCCACTGTTCTGTGGGCACCAAAGGTAGAAAGGAAAGGAGCCGATTTTTCTTTGCTACTGCATTCACACAACAAACTTGTGTCTTAGTCTCCTGTTACACTAAGAATACAGAGAAACGAGGACTTCAGTAGTGTGATAATCCACACGTTTCTAAACCTACTGATGTTTTTCATTTCAAATGGGGCCAGTAATTCCATAAGAAGAGTCATGTCAAAAAATATTTGCCATCAGCACTCAAGAAGAAAATCCCTTTGGCCGAATCAAGTAGCCAATTCCTTCAGGTGCAAAATCAGGCTAAAAATACAACAGCCGTTGATGCTTTGTGATTGCTGAAGTGACCAGAAAAGAAGGCATTTACCTTGGTGGTTCATTTTCTCCTCTTTCTCTGAAAATCTAGGAAAAATATTTTGGTGGAAGAGTAATTTCAAAACTTAATGAACCTGGAAACAAGGGAGTTTAATTACTTATTCATGTGGAGAGAAGCCAGACAGGAGAGCCCAAAGAAGTAGACAGTAAACAGAAGTCTGTGAGTCATTTGTTAATGCTTAAATCTGAAAACCATGACTCTGATTATAACACGTTAAAAAGCCCACATTAGGACAAGGCAGTCACATGAGCCTTCTCTCTCTCTGAACTGATTCCTTTATCTTTAGTTTATTCTTGCCTTTCTGCTCTGCCAAATATCAAAGCCTTTGTTTCAACAAGTCTCGTAATCTTTGAGAAGTACTTCCCATGACTGCTCTCATCACAAACTCTTCTTCACAAAAAGAATTTTTGTTAAGTCACCTGTTGTATGACTGTGATAAACAGAATAATGGCCCCTAAAGATGTCTACATCCTAATCTCTGGAATTTGTGAATATGTTATATGGCAAGGGGGGGATTAAGACTGCAGATGGAATTAAGGTTGCTAATCAACTGACTTTAAGACAAGGCAAGTAACTGGATTACCCAGGTGAGTTCAATGTAATCATAAGTTCCTTATAAGTGAGAGAGAAAGGAAGGAGATTCAGTGTCAGAATGATTCCATATGAGAAAGACTCAGAGGACTGGCCACTGCTGGCTCTAAAGATGGAAGAGAGTTTTGAACCAGGAAATGAGGGGAGGCCTCTTGAAGCCGGAAAAGGCAAGAAATCAAATTCTTCACTACAGTTTCCCTGCTGACACTTTGATTTGGGCCCAGTGAGACCTACTTCAGAAGTCTGACTTCCGGAAGGTAAGGCAACAGATTTGTGTTGTTTTAAGCTTCTAAGTTTCTGCAGTTTGTTACAGTGACAATTTATAAACAAAAGTTTATAAGAGTTGGGGAAAAAGACCTTAATTTTTATTATCTTACTTAAAAACACCAGTTTGAACTGAGAAATTTTTAAAGTTTATTTATTTTTTGGAAAGAGCAAAAGAGAGCACGAGTGTGAGTGGGGCAGGGGCTGAGAGAGGAGAGACAGAGAATCCCATGCAGCCTCCGCTGACAACACAGAGCCTAGTGGGGCTCAATCTCAGGAAGATCATGACCTGAGCAAGATAATGAGCTGAGCCAGTATCAAGAGTCAGATGCTTAACCAGCATGCTGAGCTACCTAGGCACCCCTGAACTAAGAAATTTCTAAAATTAAAAGTGTTAACTCCCTGCCACCTGCCACTGCCCACATCTCCCTTTGGGTGGCCGCTATAGGGACTTGGGGGCTGCTTCTCAGGTTAGGACTGTGGACACCACACGAGGGGCATCAGGAACCAGGACCCTTAGAGGAAATTTAGTACATTCTCCAAAGCTATTTTCTCAGCATCATTTCCAAACAGAATAATCATGTTGTTAATACCAAGTAACTGAAGTTTCCCTTTTTTCAAATAACTAAATTCAGAGTATGATTTTATAAAAACAAACAAAATACTTGAGCGGTACCTGGGTGGCTCAGTTGATTGAATGTCCAACTTGGGCTCAGGTCATGATCTCACAGTTTGTGTGTTCAAGCCCCTCATGGGACTCACTGTTACCAGTGCAGAGCCTGCTTCGGATCTTTGTCTCCCACTCTCTCTGCTCCTCCCTCACTCACTCTCTTTCTTCCTCTCTCTCTCTCTCTCTCTCTCTCTCTCTCTCTCTGTCTCTCAAAAATAAATAAACATTAAAAAAAATTTTTAATAAAAAAAACACTTGAGAATATTTTTGTATCCAAAATAACCCCGTATCTACATCCTACGAAGTAAACTACTTCATATGCCATCAGCTTGTGCTAATCAAGGCACAGGCAATCCATGCAATTAGTAGTGCTTTAGAATGAACAACTAACTTCTGGTTTCTTCTTCACCTCCGGCCAGCTGCTCCCAGTTTTTCCTATCGCCCTAGTCATTGCCGTCTGCCCTGGAAGGAGCAGGAAGGAGAGAAGACATAAAAGAAAACTACATCTGTCTCCTTATTAATTAAGGTTTTATAACAGAAGACTTTGACACTTCCAATTTAGTTAGCAACAGAGGTAGCTAATGTGACCAAACATAAAAGCTGGAATTGTCTGTAACAAAGGGCAATAATATTTAAATATCAACAGTAAATTTTCCCTAAACTGAAAAGCCTTTATTATAAAAGTTACACGTTGGTTGGAAAAAAACAAACAGAACTATATAGATGATTCACATTACATAAAATAAGTACTTCCGTTAATTTATTCATCCATATTTGAAAATAGTTTTGTTTCAATCATGAATATGTTCCTTGGGATGTTTTTTTTTTTCTTTCATACTGTCTTCCAAATCTGTAAAAGGAGCTTTAAAGAGCTGCGTTGCAGCCTTAGGGTAGGGGGCTAGTCTGCCACACCTGCTTGATGGGCTTCAGTTTCTTTTCTTTTTTTTTTTTTTTTAACGTTTTATTTATCTTTGAGAGAGACAGAGACAGAGTGCGAGCGGGGGAGGGGCAGAGAGAGGGAGTCACAGAATCCGAAGCAGGCTCCAGTCTCCCAGCTGTCAGCACAGAGCCCGATGCGGGGGCTAGGACTCACCCTGAGATCATGACCTGAGCCAAAGTCGGACGCTTAACCGACAGAGCCACCCAGGCGCCCCTGGGCTTCAGTTTCTATTCCTTGTTAGCACAGGCGAAACATAAGCTAATACCCTGAATTTTTTACCCGCACCCCCACTGGGATTTTTATATGTACTGAAGATGGTCATGTGGACGTGACCTAGACAAACATCACATGTAGTCAAGTGTTCATGTTGCCACATTTTCTGCACACTCTATAACCAAACACGATTTGCTTATGTAAAACTCGTGTTCCAGGCAAGAGTGTTTTTTCACTCAGTGCCTGTTCTCTGTAACATGAAATACACAGTATGTTTTATGCAGTTGGCCTTGCGTGGTATGACACAGGAACGCTTGGAGAGCAGTTACCAGAAATGATGCAGGTTGTTCCAAATGCTGCATGGAATTGCACAGATCTCCTAAAATGGGCTCATAAGTACATTTCTCAGCAACTGGCAGCCTGTGCAGCTGTTTCCAGCACCTTCTGGTGCAACATATGCTATTATCCATATATGTCATCCCCAATTTCAAGTGATGGAAGAGATAACTCCCCCACTTGTGTCCCCTCTTGGGAAGGGAATGTACAAGCACTGGGAAGAGCTGGTCATCTGAAGCACAGCTAAAGAAGCGCAATTGTGACATGGCCACGTGCGCTGTGGGTGAATGACTCAGTAAAGGAACCGCATCAAGTTGACAATGAGGTTGGAGATTGAAATTTTGTTTGATGAAGGATATTAAAGTAGGGTCCATAGGAAAGGAAGTCCGTTTAACTAGAAACGTGGAATCACAACATTGAAACGGTGCACATCTGAAAAGAGAGAATAGATGCTAAGAGTGAGTGAGTCAGAAGCACATGAGTTGTAAGAGCTTGAACTCCAGAGACCAGATCAGGCAAGACTGCTTAATACCATCACATGATCTGCCCTGAGGCACCCTGTATTTAATTAAAATAAGGAGTGGGGCGCAGCAGAGGCCAGAAGAGCACTGTTGTTCTTAGCGGGTGGAGCCAAGGGAGTTAAAAGTTAAACCTTGATTGCCTGGGTCTGTGAGAATTCAGCATGGAATGTTTCTCCTGTTTCCTGGGGTTGCTGCTGCTGCTGGCTGCAAGATTGCCTCTTGATGCTGCCAAACGTGAGTAACTGAGTTTCTGTGTTTAACCCATTCTTTGTCAACTAAAAGGATGGATTGCCTGAAGTATTGTTACCTAAGCCAGAAGGGGACTTCCTGAATCTCCTCAGGAAACTTTCGTGCTCATTCATGTCTTCTGGAAACACTTGGGAATGTTGAAACCACAGCAAAATGTCTCCAGCTCCAGCTTTTGCTTCCGGCTCTTGGAAAGTAATAGCCACGCAGACCCTCTCTTAAGGAGCTTTTTTTTCCATTGCACTGGCCACCTCCTCTTGCCACACTCAGGGATCAGGGAGCGTGGAGGTGTGAGGGGAACAGTCTCTGGCCTGAGAACAAAGCAATGGCTCCCACGAAATTTGGTCTAGTTTCTATCCAGTAGCGTAGTCAGCTCAAATGAAATGAGGCCTAAAATCTAGATCTGCTCACTAATCATCCCAGCCCAGAAGCCGTTGCTAGTCTTGTTGAGATTTTTTCACAGACCTGCAGGAGCTCCTTTTCGAGTGAGGTTACTAAGAGAAGAGCCGAAGCCCTGGGTCTCAACTCTAGTCCCACGTTAGAGGTTGGAGATTTTCTAACCATGCTGAGAGGCTCGGATCGATGAAACCAGAATCTTTGGAGATGGGCTTAGAGCCTCCTTGCTTAAAAAGCTCCTCTTGTAATTGGAATGCAAAGCCAGGGTTTCAGTTCCCTGCACTTGTGTGCGGCCCACTTGTCTGTCCAGGGGATAGGTGGCTGTGGTGGCCCCCACGCTCCTGCAGGTAGTGTGCAGTGGGAGAGGGAAGGTCTCCCAGAAGGTCCACCCCACCTCACTGCAACAGAATAGGGACATTCAGTGATGAACAGTCCGGGGGTCCTTAGGCACCTGGGTGTCTCTGCTTGACAGCTCAGACCCTGGAGCCTGCTTCTGATTCTGTGTCTCCCTCTCTCGCTACCCCTCCCGCACTTGCGCTCGCGCGCGAACTCTCTCTCAAAAATAAACATTAAAAAAAAAAAAAAAAAAACACACTTTAAAAGTCCAGGGGTCCTGATTGTGTCAGACCATTCCATGGGGTTTACAGGGTGGGGGAGGATGGTAGGCATAGGGAAGGGGCCAGTGTCTACCTCGTGCCCGTGTGTAGCCACTCTGCAGCTATTGCACTTACATCACTCAAGTACTCATCCCCACAACCACCACCGAGGAGCAGATGGTCCTCTCCCTATTCCACAGGTGTGGGAACCAAGAGCCCAGGTTTTTGCACCTGCTGGGCCCACTTGTGTGTGAGCAGGATCCTGGACACATGGGCTAGGCGCCCACACAAACCCTCTTTTCTCTCCCCTTCCTCCTTGTGGGGGGAAAAGTCCTTTAATTAGGTTGTCCTTGCAGGGTGGGATCCCAGCAGGAATGCTGAGTCTAGAGAGAGGAAGAGGGGGAGCTGCTGGTACCCGTGGAGTGCAGGCGAGGTTACCCAAGACTGGAGAGGCTCAGGACGGGGTGAGGCTGAGAAGGGGCTGCTGGGGGCCACAGAGCCCCCCAGGTGAGGGTGAGGGGCAGGAGCAGAGTGGCCAGAGGCACAGTCCATTTTCCTAGTGGCTGAGCTCTCAGGCTTGGGCTGTGCTGGTCCCCAGAGACACCAGCCCTGCCATCTCTTGTGACTGGGTCGGGGAAGAGGCACCCTGTCGTTGATGAGGGAGTCCAGACCAAGGATTTCACAGGGTGCCGAGGCTGGGAGGCTGGCACTGTGATGATTGTGTTTCCTAGACATGGAGCCTAGCCACAAAGAAGGCAAGTAACTTGCCCCAGGCTACACAGCAATTAAGAGGAAGAAAGCTCAAGCCAACCTTGGTCCTTCCTGCTGTTGGACAGACTTGGTTCCCTACCAGCTGTGGGACTGGGCCACAAGTGACTTAGCACCATTGAGCTTTCATTCCCTCATTTGAAAAATCGGGTAATGGGGTTCTTGTGACATTAGCTAACAGAAGGTGCTTGGGGTAGGAGTCCTACAAGGTAGCAATTGTATTACCTCAATGTAGCTCCCAGGACAGAATTCCCTAGAGTCTGCAGTCGTAGGAGATAGAGGGACAGAGAAGTTGACAGTCAATGGAGACCTGTGCCTAATTCTAGCCTTCTTTCCATCAGTGCTAATTTGTTCTGCTCAGTGAAACAGATTAGCCTGATCTTAAATATTGGCTGTGGGTTTGAGAAGAGTCCCAATTTATTAAGCAAAATGTAACAAAACCTGTCATTCCTGTCTTCACCTTGCCCTAGACTAAATATTCTGTCCAGAAAAAAAATAAGGATGGGTAGAATTTACCATTGTATCAAACACCACGGGATTCCTTGCCCCTGGTAAAAAGGAGGCAAGAGTAGGTATCAATAAAGTTAACAGCCAACCTGGCCACCACCTATCTGCTGGTACACACAGCAGAGGTTCTAGAGTGGAGACAGAAAAGCCACAGGGGTGCTGCGTGGGATCCATTTCCCTTCACTTCTAGCCCTGCCCTCCCCCCCCCCACCTCTTTTTTTCTTTTAAAACCTGCTTACTGTTAAGTATGTCTTATTTTAATTTTTTTTTTAATGTTTATTTTTGAGAGACAGAGTGTGAGCAGGGGAGGGGCAGAGAGAGAGGGAGACACAGAATCTGAAGCAGGCTCCAGGTTCTGAGCTATCAGCACAGAGCCCAATGCAGGGCTTGAATTCACAAACCATGAGTTCATGATCTGAGCCAAAGTTGGACACTTAACTGACTGAGCCACCCAGGTGCCCCGAGTGTCTTTTTTTTTTTTTTTAATTTTTTAATGTTTATTTATTTTTGAAAGAGACAGAGCAAGAGCAGGAGAGGGGCAGAGGGAGAGGGAGACACAGCATCTGAAGCAGGCTCCAGACTCTGAGCTGTCAGCACAGAGCCCAATGTGGGGCTTGAACTCACAAACCATGAGATCATGACCTGAGTTGAAGTCGGATGCTTAACCATCTGAGCCACCCAGGTGCCCAA
Source organism: Panthera tigris (assembly GCF_018350195.1). Lineage (NCBI taxonomy): Eukaryota > Metazoa > Chordata > Mammalia > Carnivora > Felidae > Panthera > Panthera tigris. Next base: position 114,357,754 of record NC_056661.1, read on the forward strand.
GTGTGTCTTATTTTTAATTTCACCTCTTGAGGTCCTTGTAAAGTCACATGCAGTTTTAAGAAATAATGCAAAGAGATTCCCCTATACACTTTATCCCATTTATCCCAATGGTAATATCTTGCAAAATGATTATACAGTATCACAGGCAGGGTATTGATACTGATACAGTCAAAATACCAAACTGTTCCAACACCACAAGGGGCCTTCATACCCTTTTAAACCTACAACCCTTTCCTACCCCACCTCCTGCTCTGGTAACTGCTAATTCATTCTCCATTTTTATAATTTTGTTACTTCAAAGATGTTATATAAAGGGAATCATTATAGTATGTAATGTGAGGGTATTGGGTTTTTTTACTCAACATAATTTACTGAAGCTGTTGCATGTATCAGTAGCTCTTTTTTATCACTGGGTAGTGGTCCACAGTATAGGATATGCCACAGTTTAAACATTCTCCCATTGTGGGACATCTGGATTGTTCCAGTTTGAGCCACTATGAAGAAAGCTGCTACGAACATTCATGTACAGGTTTTTGTGTGATGATAAGTTTCCATTTCTTTGAGACAAATGCCCAAGAGTACAATTGCTTGGTTGCATGTTAATTGCATGTTTAGTTTTACAAGGAACTGCCAAACTGTTATCCAGAGTGGCTGTACCATTTTATGTTCCCACCAGCAATGTATGAGTGATCTGCTGTCTTTAACCCATGCCTACGTTTGGTATGTTACCATTTTTTATTTAGTCATTTGGATAGGTGTATAGTAACATCCCATTGTGTTTTTAATGCACATTTCCCTACCGTTTAATGATACTGGACATGGTTTCATGTGTTTCTTCTGTCATCTGTACATTCTCTTCAGTGTAATATTTGTTCAGGTCTTTTATCCATTTTTAAATTAGATTGTTTTTTAATGTTGAGTTTGGGGAATTCTTTATATATTCTAGATATCGGTCCTTTATTGGAAATGTGGTTTGCAAATATTCTCTCCTAGTTTGTAATTTGACTTTTCATTTTCTTCACATGATATTTCACAGAGCAAAAGTTTTTCATTTTAATGAGGCCTAACTTATCTCTTTTTTTCTTTTATGGATCATATTTTTAATGTCAAGTCAAAGAATTCTTGCCTAGTGTAGAGACTGAAAATTTCTCCTATGCTTTTCACTTTTTCAGAGCACCATTCATTGAAAAGGCTGTCTTTCGAAACTCCATTGGGTTGTTTTTGCATCTCTGTCAAAAATCAGTAGGGTGTATTTGAGTTGGTCTATTTCTACATTCTCCATTCTGTTCCATGGACTTGTGTATCTATTCTCTGTCACTCTTTTAAGTTTGTATTTTTCCTTCACTGCTGACATTTAAAATCAGAGGAGAAACCCATGTTTTGATTATGTTTCCGGAAACACTGGCTTTCTCTCTGGATCTGAGGAAGACGAAGACACTTTGGAGAATTGAGAGAAATAGGTCCTGGGAATCAAAAGATGTGAATCTTCATTTCCACTCCATGAAAGGTGACCTGAGTGAATCCTGTCACTTCTCTAGGCCTGAATTTCTTCATCTATAAACTGAAGTGATTTGAACTAATGTTAATTCTTTCCACATTGAGTATTATAGTACTCCATGACTCAATTCAAATGAATATCCACTTATAAACATTGATTGATAAACCTGCCTTCACCTAGTATCTGTTTCCAAATAAAAACAATCTCACAGAATCACAAGACATTTGGGTTTTGTCTTACTTGTTTTTTCTCTGATTTGGAGGTCTTGAGAAGACCTGGCCTGAGGTTACACAGCCTGTTTAGTAACAAAATCAAGACTAGAAACCAAGTTTCATAACATTCACCCATTGTGAGACATCTGGATTGTTCAGTATTCATTTCAATATTCTTTTCCATTCCATCCGCCTCCCTTATAAGATGGAAACAACAGGCTGTTCCCTCCACCTACCAAAAAGGAGAAATAAAAGACAGAGGTTAGTGGCATCCATTCAAAATGGCTTCTCTTAGCACCTACCAAATACCACACCTTCTGAAAGTTCTCTTTCAGTATTTAAGAGAAGACGGGATTTCTAGTCCAGATGACACAAGATCGTATGAATTGATGAGAGGAGAATTTAAGCCAGTGTATGATTAGGGGCTGGCTGTGAGTTATAGACAATTAAGCTTTTGGTTGTGAATAACAAAATACTAAAAGGGTTTGAGCAAGATATATGTTACCTCAACCAGTACAGATGCAGGCAAGGCTAGATAGATAAAGAGCTCAACAGCATCAAGAACTCTTTTTGCATCCTCAGTGTATTGGCTGCTTCAGATCTGTGCCCTCATGATTAAGTATGGCTATCACAGCTCTGGGCCTCACATTATATTACCAACTCCCAGATCACTTCTGATGTGAACAAAAATGGAGGCTATTTTATTTTATTTTATTTTATTTTATTTTATTTTTTATTTTTTATTTTATTATGAAGGAGGAAAACCTTTCCCAGAAGCCCTCAGAAGACTTCCTGTTAGCTCTGAATGGCCAGGTTCTAATCACCTGCTCCTGCCCATACTGTAAAGAAAGCTAGGAAAGTGAGCCTTTGGAATTTTGAACTGTTAGAATAGAAGCTCTGTAACAAGGTGGGGAGGACAAGCAGGGGTGCAGGCTGGAATGGCTGGTAGGTAGGCAACCAACAAATCTGCTACAATCCTCAAAGAAAGGAGAGACCACGTGAACCCTGGAATTGTCAGGCAAGGCCAAAAGACCAACTCAAGATGAGAAAGAATTTCAAAAGAATTAGAATTTTGTAAAGCCTGGAACAACCACACAAAAGGATATAGCTAATAAGTCAGAAGAAGAGATAAACTCAAAAAATAACCTCATAATAAAAAAAAAGGAACAAGGAACAGATAGGACAAATGGAAAAAGAACAAGATGGTAGATTTAAATCCCACAATATCAATAATTACATTAAATGTAAAATGACCTAAACATGCTGAAGATTAAAAAAAAAACCCAATATGTTGTCTATAAGAAACCCACTTCAAATATAAAAACATAAATCAGTTAAAAATAAAAGGGTAGGGGCCACCTGGGTGGCTCAGTCAATTAAGCATCTGACTTCAGCTCAGGTCATGATCTCACAGTTGTGTGAGTTCGAGCCCCGCATCGGTTTTGCACTGACAATGCAGAGCCTGCTTGAGGTTCTCTCTCTCTCTCCCTCTCTCTCTCTGCCCCTCCCCTCTTTCTCTCTCTCAAAAATAAACTTTTAAAAATCTTATAAAAAAATAAAAGGATGGAGAAAGATGTACCAGTTAATCACTAAACATTACTATCAAAGAGTTCTTCAGACAAGGAATATTACCAGACATAAAGGGCAATTCCTACTGGTAAGAGGATCAATTCATGAAAAAGACTGCACAATTCTAAACCAAGCTTCAAAATACATTCAGCAGGGGTGCCTCGGTGGCTTAGTCAGCTGAGCATCTGACTCTTGATTTTGGCTCAGGTCATGAGATCGAGCCCTGCATCAGGCT